>NC_052074.1:10221945-11421945 GCF_015852505.1 Tachyglossus aculeatus
CAGTTTCCTTCATAAGACATTTCTCTTTTATTTTTCAATGTGGCCCAATATTTTTTGGTTATTTTAACCTTAAAAGTGACAGAGAGGTAAATGAAACAGTTACTGTACCGAATAGGAAATAATATTTTAGTATTGACCATAACTTGCACATTCAAAAGTGTAAGTTTATTTTATTTTTTCCTTGTCATAGCCTAGGGGATTATATTTGTATTATGGAATGCTAGGAGAGCTCATTTTCATCAATTTTCAATTCTTGAACTGTGAAACATAAATCTCCTGATTGTGAATTTTGAATAAATATATGTTAAGGTAGCAGTTGATGTTCAAATAGCTTAATTGAGTTTGAGGAGGGGGAAAGGTCATTTAATTGGTCTATTGAAATGTTAACAGAAACAGATATGCCATGGAATAGACTTTAATGGCTGCAATGTTGCTCTAATGTCCACATTCACTTGCAAAATTGTTAATTAGGGCACTTTGGTACTTCATTTGCTTTTGTATTGATGTGCTTATTCCAACAGGGAAATCAGTTTTGTATGTGGTTATTTACATGCCATGCTAGAAAATTAACATGCATGTTCATGTTTGATTTCTGGGAAAATATACAGCAATCAGAAATATTTTAGACTGACATTCTGCTTTTCCATCAGGTGAAATTCTACCTGAGTACTTTAAATATAACCCTCTGAGCAAGGTTTAGAATATTGAATGCCATTATCAACTTGTGTGAAAATCAAAGATGGATGTCTTAGAGTAGGTTAAAATCCCACAATAGCTGATGTTTCTAGATATTAAAGAATTTGTAAAAACTACTGATTACATGAAAGGAAGCCTCACCCTTCTTAGGATAAGATGTGTAGGATTCAATGATGTATCCCATATTATCATATGATATTGACCCATCAATAGATGCTGATGGATAAATTAGAAAAATATTTCTGCAAGAGAAAAAGATATTTGAAATAAACCCATTTTATTATCATGTAGCTCTGTAGAATTGAACATTTTTCCTATGATGATCATATTCACTGATAACTGTAAGGGTAATTGATGTAACTGGAGGGAAACTAAAAACAAGTTAAAGGTGCATGTGGACTGTTCACATTTTGTAAACTTTCTGATGTCCATTTAAAACATCAGTGCTTTCATGAGTATTTTCAGTCTATTTGTATGATTAATTATTTGAAGATCTCAAAATTAAGCTAAGATTCATGATTGAAGTTTAGGTGACACCTGCATTTTTCCAAACATTACAAATAGTAGGATAATTTGCTAAATTTATTTTAAAATTATTTAGCAAAAAATTGTAGAAAATTTGCCACAAATTCTGTTTATTCAAAGAAGAAAAAGAACACAGCCAGTAAAGTCAAATTTTGGTTTACGGAAAGTATTGTGAGTAATCCAGTAAGCTTCTCTGAGTCTAATAAACTGTTCTTTAAATGAGAATTTTTAATGAACATGTAATATTGAAAACTGATCTTTGAACTATTTAGTATATTAGTACAGTTCCATGAACATTATTATTTGGTGGGTTTTTTTTTTTACTCCACACTATTCACCATATTTTGTCTTATTTTACTTTCCAACTTAAAGTTTAGGAATTGCTGGGTCAAACTTCATATTTTTGTGAAAATCCTTTTGGGGAAGTTATAAGTTCACATCCAGTGACTCTCCAGTTGTACAGTGTAATCAGTATCCTGAACATTTCATTGAACTGTATGCAAATCTATTTACATAGGAATAGGTCTGGAGTTCTTTAAAGAAGGCAACAGAGTTGAAAACTGAGGCTAACAAATAAATGAAAGTTTCTCTAAATCCGTAGGATAATGGAGGCAGTGTTAAGGCTAACCATAGTGTTGAACTAAACAGAGGGATTACTCCTGGGTTTTGCATCAGTTGTTTTCTGCTGGGTGGCCTCACTTGTCAAAAAAAAAAAAAAGTTTAACAGGAGAACATTCACATGGCACATTGAGAAAAGAAGTATGCTTAATTCCATCAAAGCTCAGAAATCAGTCATTAATTTATTCTAACCTCTGATTGTTGGTCATTTGTGAAACATCTGGCCTTTAAGTCATAGGAACCTAAACATCAGTACAAAGTGCACCCTTCTGAAGTTGCAAGTTGAGTGTGACAGAGGGAAGTTGTGTTAACATGTGCATGTGTAACTATAGCTCTGTAGTCAATACTTGTGCATTGCCCGACCACTTATATTTCTCAGTCTTTGAAGATATTATATTACAATTGGGCCGTGTAATTTACTTTAGAAATTAGAAGAAGATTGTTAATTTGCTACTTAATTTAGAAAAGTTCCGCCACTGAGAATATCTCCATGGTGGTTTAACAGTGAAATTTAGCAATCTTCTTGTGGCTTACAAGTAAGAAATAATTTCTAATGAAGTTGAAATTCAAGATAGAAAATTTATAAAGGTTTCCAGGAAAGCCATACCCTATTTTCCATATGGCTAAGTAATTGTTAAGATATTTGTTTTAAAGCTGGACTTAGACACTCCTGACTGCCCTCTAATTTGATATGGCTGGTCCAGACAATTTTATTCAACAAACTTTGGTAGGAGAATGCAGTGAAGGAGATAAATAATTTTGAAGCCGTATGCATTCGCAGAATATAGAAAATAATTCAGCCATCTTTATTATAGAGTCGATAACATAACCTTATTTGATTTTTGTTAATGGTTTAAAGCTGATTGAAGGGCAAGAGGGCTGAAATACATTTAAGTACTAGTAAAAGCCTTCAACTGCCAGAGTCCCAGGTTTTAGTAATCTTAAAATAATAGAAGGCTAACTGACCAAAGACGTTATGTAGTAAATAGGGACTATTTTACAAAAATGGGCTTTGAGAGAAACCCACTATGGTGAGGATCTGCTTCAAAGGGAAATTAAATCACTGATTAAAGCTAAATGATGAAAAAAATTGTAGCACATAGATATACTCCTTTGTGGTCTCAATACCAGTGTCTATAGGCATTGATTTTTCTTAAAAAACAAAATTCTCCCGGAGATCTGAAAGTAAAAGAAATACGCTTGATGTAGTTAAAATGATATTTCGACAAAAGATTCGTTTAGAGATGATCCTTTTACGTATCTCCAGCTACTCTTTGCCACACAACCTCAGCTAAAATTGCTATCTATCCCTAATTATACAAATTAAGAAAGATTGCAAATACCCCTCGCAAGCCATATTGTCTTCTGACAAAGTGAATGGCAACTTTAATAAAGATGTCCAACTCGGGTTTTTTTACAGTAGGGCAAATTCAAGTAGCAAATTCTCATATATTTGAGCTTCCACTGTTTACTTATCTTGTGAAATGTATTGTTTTAAATATGTGGCATATTTTTTGAAATACACTTTTAAACTACATTAAAACTTAGGGAGCATAAGCCAAAAACATGGTTAAACTTTATTTAACCCAACGTTGTAGAAACCCTAATATCAGAAGTACTGTGGGGATAGTAGAGATGAGAGGGAAATCACTTTAAACAGCTTGTGAAATGTAATGTTTGAAATGCTTCTTTGAGAATGTGCAGATTATGGCTTGCATAGTGACTCTTTCCAGCTTTCTGGGAAAATGAGCTGTTGACATTCTTTTGGGTCATCATCCAAGATAGGAGGGCAACCACAAGGATTTAGCAGATAAATTCATCCAAAAAGACCTTTATCCATTTCATTGCAACTTGGAAACATTCATGTCGAATAGCAGCATTAATGTAGTCCATTTAGCCCTTCAAAGTGAGCCTTCTGTTTAAAAAAAAAAAATCAAATGACCAGAGTAATAACTTCCTTAGGTCTCCTAAGAGGTAATTCATTATTTACATAATTTTAAAGCCTAAACCAATTTTTTCTTCAAGAGCTTATGAAATAGAATTGGAACCTACGGAGGGTAAAATATTCTTTTGAACTCTAATCAACTTGATCTTTCTCTTATGCCTAGTCTGCCATATATGATGAGATGTAAATTATCATTTTTTATTTTCTGTTTTGAAGTGAACTGGAACATTTTACAGATATGAAGAGCAGAATGCAGCTTGCATTTTGGCTTTAGTTCTTTGTGATACAGGTGTTTTGTTTTAGGGAGGTTGGTGAAATCAAGGCGGTACGCATTGATTGATGGATGGGCACCTGATATACTATCTTATCATAAATAGAAGAAAAACTTTTTGACTTGAACTAGAGTGATACTATATAGGCTGAATGTTCAAAAAGGTTCCCATAATGCATTTTGCAAACCTAGGGCTAACAAACACCCTGCTGCGTTGAAAACCCCCCAAAAAGACAAAAGCACAATGAAATAGAAAGCTTACCACCGGTAGCTTTCAAAACGACAAACTAGGCAAACTATACATCTCCACCACTCCAATTTTGTCAGAATGCTAATGAGCTTGCTCTGATCTTTACTCAGCTTCCCGTGTTTTCTACATCTTCAAGGACCACATGGCGCTAGCAAAATAAAGACAACTAAATGAGAATTTCGAATGCTTTTTGTGTTAGGACCTGGTGCTTTTCAGTTGACGCACTCGTTGAATATTCTCAACTTAAAAGAGTACAACAGGGGGCTGGGTATGAACTTTTTAGCAGGGGGAAATTTGTACAAAAGTAAATTAGTGTGATGAGGAAAATATGAGAAAAATTTCTGATTAATTTCCACTCCATAATATCAATGACACCTTCAGCCCCACTCATACTCTTCTAACAAGAGATGCTGATAAAAGATGAATGATTCTGTGTTGTTCACAGTGAATGTTTAGTGGTTTTTTAATAGCAGCATTCTACATAAAAGGCACCAGGAAGTACTCCGCATTAGCAGTTGAGATCACTAGTTAATAGGATGATGTCTTTTAGCTTTTGTCGCAAGATTATTAGAAAGGAAGGGTTTCTGTTCTCATCGTTGCATAGTTTGGAGTGCCTGTTGAGTACAAGAGCTAAAATACAGGTTTCTCAATATTGTTTCACATGTAAAGCGAAAGCCTTTTAATGCGACACCTTTTACATTTTTTTACTAGGTGATTTTGTCATTGATCTCTTATATGCCCCTTTTGCGGTATTAATCACTTGAAGTGTTATGTTTTTCAGTAAGGCCTTGATGATATATGTGTCTATGGATTCATTATCATTATGACTTTCATCTATCTAAAACTGATTAGGATGTATTTACCGGTCTCTGTTAGGAAATCTCAGTGCTCACAAGAATGATTAATACTTTAAAAACCTTCTGACTAAATTAGCTTTACCTTTGATATATAATTGCTATCTCATAAAAATATATATTTTGAAACATAGATTTTCTTTTTTTCCTATTTCTTGCCACTGATGAACAATCTCTGCACATTACATCCTTCTAGGAAGTAGGAAGCCAGTCTATCTCATATCTTCAGTTATTTCCTAGAATTGATCAGGCAAGGGCAAAGAGGCTTCATAAGGGGGTCATTCTTGTGTCTATCTCGGTTGTGAGCATATGGGTGTGTAAAGCAAAATTAATTAAGCAAGCAGCAAGAATTAAAATTCAGAAGTCTGAAAAATAAACTTTTTCTGCCTTCCTTTCTGAGAATGTGAAAGATGTGAGAAGCTTTTCATATATTGAACACATGTATTGGTTTTGCCCCCCAAAGTCCTCCTCTCACCTCCCCAACGTTTTCCCAGCCCAAACCCACTTTCTTATCTTTCCCAGCCATCTCTCAAGAGATTTGCCCGCCTGCTTTCAAAATCTACCCTCTCCATCTGTGCCTCTAACCCCAGTAGCACTTGCTACCATCACTTCCCGAAGGCCCTTTCCTTGCTGCCTTCAAACATGCTCAGGTATCCCCCAGACAAGCCGTCTAGTACCTCAGTTTTCAACAGATCAGTTCTTGATCCCGTTGTCCCCGCAAGCTATTACCCCACTTCTTGGCTTCCATTCCTGTCCACACTCTTGGAATGGATTGTATACACCCGTTATCTCCACTTCCTCTCTTCCAACTGCCTCCTTGACCTACTGCAGTCTGGTTTCTGCCCCTCCTTCACATCAACGAGAGGGCACTTTCCAAGGTCACCAGTGACCTTCTTCTCTCCAAGTCTCATGATCTTTATTCCATCCTAATCCTCCTTGAACCTCTCAGCTGCCTTTGACACTGTGAAGCATTCCCTCTCCTCCTGGTAATGCAATCTTAATCTTGGCTTCACTGATGTAGTTCTCTCCTAGTTGTCCTCCTACCTTTCTGGCCACTTTTTCTCCATCTCTTTTGGTAGTTCTTCTTCCTCTCACCTTCTTCTTCTGGGTATCCCTCAGGGCTTTGTTCTGGGTCCCCTGTTCTGTCCTCTTTATGCTCACTCTTTTGTAGATCTTATCTGCTCCAATAGCTTCAGCTTCTACCACTATGCAGATGACTCCAATCTATCTGTGGAAAGAGCACGGGCTTTGGAGTCAGAGGTCATGGGTTTGAATCCCGGCTCCACCACATGTCTGCTGTGTGAGCTTGGGCAAGTCACTTAACTTCTCTGGGCCTCAGTTACTTCATCTGTAAAAGAGGGGATTAAGACTCTGAGCCCCGCATGGGACAACTTGATCACCTTGTATCCCCCCCAGCGCTTAGAACAGTGCTCTGCACATAGTAAGTGCTTAACAAATGCCATTATTATTATTATTATTATTATTATTATCTTGCTAGCCCCAACTTCTCCCCATATATGCAGTATCACATTTTCCTCTTACCTGCAAGACATCTGTCTCCATGTGGATGTTCTCTTGGCACCCCCAAACTAAGTCTGTTGAAAATTGAGGTACCAATTTTGGAATATTATGTGGAGAAATATAGCAATTGGAGGTAATATTTTGGGTAATTGATAGGTAAGAATGCCATTCCGTGATATTTCATCATGTGACCAGCAGGAAGCATGGAATGTGGTGTTGGCGACATACCAGGAATACTGACACACACTATGTCACTGAGGACTATAGGGAAAGTAAGTGAGGAACTAGAGTCTGGGTTGAATTAATGCTTTGGCTATCACAGGGCGTGTAGGATGAGAGGTCCCCTGTGAAGAGAGGAGAGAGTGAGAGAGAAAATCAAATTGGGGGCGAAGGAAGAAAGCAAAGCAAACAAAAGGAGAGAGGCTACTTAATCATTTATTTTCATTCAATCAGTTGTATTTATTGAGCGCCTACTGTGTGCAGAGCACTGTACTAAGCGCTTGGGAAGTACAAATATAGAGGCAGTCCTTACCCAACAAGAGGCTCATAGTCTAGAAGGGGGAGACAGACAACAAAACACAAGTAGACAGGTGTCAATATCATAGTTGTCAGCTATGTGACCTTGGGCAAGTCACTTGTTTTATCTGTGCCTCGGTTGCCTCATCTGTAAAATGGGGATTGAGACTGTAAGCCCCACGTGGGACAACTTGATCACCTTGTATCCTCCCCAGTGCTTAGAACAGTGCTTTGCACGTAGTAAGTGCTTAACAAATGCCATCATTATTATTATTATTATTATCTAGACTGTGAGCCTGTTGTTGGGTAGGGACCGTCTCTATATGTTACCAATTTGTACTTCCCAAGCGCTTAGTACAGTACTCTGCACACAGTAAGCGCTCAATAAATACGATTGAATGAATGAATGAATCAGGACATTTATCTTCTGCTGCCATGCTACTTCCGCCATCATCATCTAATCATACAGTAAGAGTTACATTTCCCAGTCTAGGAAGGGCCAGCCGATCCAGAGTCACTGTTGTTTGCTGATGGTGGCAGAAGGCGGCAACTCTGGCTCAGAATCAGTCAATCAAACAGTGGTGTTTACCGAGCACTTACTAGGTACAGAACACTGAACTCAGTGCTTGGGAAAATACAATAAAACAGGGTTAGTAAATGTGATCCCTGGCCTTAAGGAGCTTACTGGGGGAGAAAGACAGTAAAATAGTTTTGTGTAGGGGTACTATTAGACCATAAGAATATTTACATCAGTAGTGAAGGGAGAGGACTATCAAAGTGCTTAAGGTATACCTAGACAAGTTCATAATCTACACAGAGGGGAAGGTTTATAGGACTCATCTGCAAAGGCCTCTTGGAGGAGATGTGACTTTAGGAGGGTTGGATATGAAGGCGGAGGGAGTTCTAATCAATCAATCCATCGCATTTATTGAGCACTTACTGGGTGCAGAGCAATGTACTAAGTATTTGAGAAAGTACAATATAACAGAGTTGGTAGACATGTTCCCTGCCCACAACAGGCTTGCAGTCTAGAGAGGGAGACAGACATTAATATTAAATAAATTATGGCTATGTACATAAGTGCTGTGGGTGTGGCAGGGGGAATGAATAAAGGGAGCCAGTCAAGGCGGCCCAGAAGGGAGTGGGAGAAGAGGAAAGGAGAGCTTAGTCAGGGAGGGCATCTTGGAGAAGATGTGCCTTCAGTAAGACTTTGAAGGTGGGGAGAGTAATTATCTGTCGGATATGAAGAGGGAGGGAGTTCCAGGCCAGAGGCAGGACGTGGATGAGAGGTCGGCGGCGAGGTAGATGAGATTGAAATACATTGAGAAGGTTGACACTAGAGGAGTGAAGTGTGCGGGCTGGGTTGTAGTAGGAGAGAAGCAATGTGAGGTAGGAGGGGGCAAGGTGGTTGACTGCTTTAAAGCCGATTGTAAGGAGTTTCTGTTTGATGCGGAGATGGATGGGCAGCCACTGGAGGGTCTTGCGGAGTGGGGAACAGAATGCGGAAAAATGATCTGGGCAGCAGAGTGAAATATAGCTTGAAAAGAGGAGAGACAGGAGGCAGGGAGGTCAACAAGGAGGCTGATACAGTAATCAAGGCGGGAATTGGTTGATGGGCATTCCAAAAAGTATTTTCTCATTTCCTGACAGGATTAGTCAAAGTGTGAGTGTTATAACTCACAAAATGGTGTTTTTTCTCTTCTCAGAATGCTAGTTATTTTTTCATGTCTCAACATACTCATTTATCCCTTTTAACTGTTCTGCCATGCAGCAGTAATTTATCCAAATATGTATGTATGCATGTGTGGTGTATTTAAATTGTTTGCTTTTAATTAAATCGTTATTATTAGAAGCAAATTGTTGAGATGTCAAGTAGTAGTAGAAGTACTAGTAGTAGTAGTGGTATTTGAGTAGCCACTGAGTGCAATGGACAGTATTAAGTACTTGGAAGCGGGAGATGCCTTACGTGCCCAGAGTGAACTTACATTCTGATGGGGAGACAGACATGCTAATACTTATAGAGTACTCACAATATATTTCTGATGGTTTGGTATTTTCATGTGTGTTAATAATAATAATTCTGGTACTTGTGGTAAGTGCTTACTATGTGCTAAGCACTGGGGTAGATATAATCTAATCAGGTTGGACACAGTCTCTGTCCCACGTGAGACTCACAGTCTCAATCCCCATTTGACAGACGAAGTAACTGAGGCTCAAAGAAGTGAAGTGACTTGCTCAAGGTGACACAGCAGACAAGTGGAGGAGTGGGATTAGAACCCATGACCTTCCAACTCCCAGGCCCATGCTGTATTCACTATGCCATACTATACTATAGTTATATACTCTATATATACTATACTATAGCTATACTATGGATAGGGTATTATATGTATATGTACTATAGTATACTTTGTAATGCATGTGCATATGTATAAACATAGGGGAAGGACAGAAATAAATATATAAGTTCTAGAGGTGGCTGCCAAGTTGTATGACCCAGGAATTAGACTTAATTGGGAGGTGGGATGTTAGGAGGGTCTGAAACATGAGGAGAGCTTTGGGTTAAGGGAATTTCTGGAGTTTGACAGTGAAGTACAATTAAACAAGTGGCTTAGGAAGGAATGAAGAGAATAAGCCAGGGGTTGGAGGAGAAAGTTGCAGTAAGAATTCCATTGTCCCCGACTTCCAGAGTTGGTGGGCAGCCTTGAAATTGATAATAGTTTTTGCTTGATGGAGAGGGAAATAGAAGCTACTGTTGGTGTTTCAAGAAGGGAAAAAATGTAATTTCTGGACCAGTGGACTATTTAATATCATTAAATATATAAATCTAAAGAATCGGTATTCACGTTCTGTAAAATGTATCTTTTCAAGTAGCTGCCGAGTCAGAGAAAGGAAAGCACAAGTAGACTGGAGATTGCCTGAGAATTACAGCCTTCAAATTTGCAGTTACAATTTTACCAATTAAAAAAGTAGTGATTTTGAGTAAGATATTTTTCCTTCACAACAAGCGGCATAGATGTAGACTTCGAGTGTTTGTGCTGATTTGGCAGCAGTATGACTCAGCTGAATGTAAAAATAAAATTCTTGTGATGTCAGGCCAGTGCTCAGATAATGTATGGTTCTCTTGATGTGAATTTCTCCATTATTCTATAAAAGCAAGATTAATTTCAACTATGAATTTTAAAACATGTGAATACAGTGATATTCAATGTACTAGAATTGTATTTAGTGGGTAAAAGTACCGTAGGAGTTAGAATCAACTAAACCTTCAGGTGTTCCGAGTTCTAATTCTGGCTCTGAAACTGATTAACAAGTCACTTTTCCTTTTCCATTTGTTTCCTTATCTTTGAATTAGGAATCACTTCAGAGTTTTGAAAATGCGTGATCATCCAAATGCTAAACTCTAAGATGAATGAGATTAAAGTTTTCGATATCAAGTGTTTATTGAATACATATTTTATTCTAGGTGTTTCATGATGGACAGACACTAAAATAAATTTCAGGTAGGGGAAGCAGTGGAGGATAAAGATGCTGGCATAAGTGCTATAGAGAGGGTCTAAGAACCAAGTGGCACCGAAGTGGCAATCAGTCAAACAAACAAGGGATTTATTGAGGGCTTACTGTGTGCAGAGCACTGTACTAAGCACTTGGGAAAATATAATGCCGTCTAATAGAGCTGATCCTGCCTACAAAGCACGTAGTCTGGAAAGGGAGAGAGTGGAAGATTAAGAATAAAATGGTGAAGGCCTTGAGTAGATGTGATTTCAGAAGGGCTTTAAGATGGGGAAAATTGCCAGGTGTGAAGGGGGAGCAAGTTCCAAACAGAAGGGAGGGTGTAGGCGAAGTTCAACAGTAAGAGAGATGAGGAGGAGACACAATGAGTGTAGCATACTGGATAGAGCATGAGCCTGGGAATCAGAAAGACCTGAGTTCTAATCCAGCTCCATCACTTGTCTGCTGTCTGTTCTTGAGCAAGTCACTTCACTTCTCTGCGCCTCAGTTCCCTCAACTGTAAAATGGAGATTAAGAATGTGAGCCTATGGGACTGTGTCCATCCTGATTCACTTGTATTTACCTCAGGGCTTAAAACGGTGCTTGGCACATAGTAAGTGCTTTACAAATGCCATAATTATTAGGGTTATTAGTTATTTGAGCTGGGTTATGGTGGAAAAAGAGCACGAATAACTAAAATGGAGAGAGCTAATTGTGTACTTTAGTGGCAGTGGTCGGGAGTTTTTCTTGGGTAGCCATTGGAAGATTGTGAGGAAAGGAGAGACATCCACAGAATGTTTTAGAAAATGATCCAGGAAAGAGAGTTAAATAGGTACTGGAGAGGGGAGAGACTGGAGGCTTGGAGGTTAGCGAGAAGGCTAATGCAGTAGTCAAGTTGAGGTATAAGTGCCCTCTGAACCCTGATAAATTTGAGTAGTTTTATGTAAATGTTGGTCTTTGTTGTGTTCCTTCCATCTGCGCCCAATCCATTAGTTTTAATATGCAGAATCGCAGTGTTCAAAAGCTCTAGCTAACCCAGTTTCTGCAGCACTCTCCCTACTGAGAGCTCACCTCCTCCAGGAAGCCTTCCCAGACTGAACCCCCTCCTTCCTCTCCCCCTCCCCATCCCCCCCGCCTTACCTCCTTCCCCTCCCCACAGCACCTGTATATATGTTTGTACATATTTATTACTCTATTTATTTTACTTGTACATATTTATTCTATTTTATTTTGTTAATATGTTTTGTTGTCTGTCTCCCCCTTCTAGACTGTGAGCCTGCTGTTGGGTAGGGACCATCTCTATATGTTGCCAACTTGTACTTCCCAAGCGCTTAGTACAGTGCTCTGCACACAGTAAGCGCTCAATAAATACAATTGAATGAATGAATGCACAAAATCTATCTATCGTAAGACGTCTATGGAGGAGTCCACCAAAGAAGCCCAAACTTCCCTTCCATATGTCATTCAACAACCCTGCCGTTGGTATAAGGGGAAGACCACTGTTCTGGTTATCAAGAGACCTGGGTTCTAATCTCAGTTTTACCTTTTTATGAACTCGGCATATGCTGCACCTACTCACTTGTTGCACTCTGTGCCCCAGTGGGGACATAACTGGCAGGGACAAGCCAGCAGCACAAAGCCAATTCCTCTGCACACGTTCTTGGTCCTGAGACTTCAGGACCAAG
Organism: Tachyglossus aculeatus; assembly: GCF_015852505.1. Lineage (NCBI taxonomy): Eukaryota > Metazoa > Chordata > Mammalia > Monotremata > Tachyglossidae > Tachyglossus > Tachyglossus aculeatus. Next base: position 10,234,319 of record NC_052074.1, read on the forward strand.
GCTCATCCGTCATTCCTGACTGCAGGTTCCATCTCTCAATTCGCCTTCTACCTCCCCTAAGAAGTAGGTCACTAGAAAGATATAGCCTTAGGCGTGATATCATTGGATGCTAAGAATGTGTAATTTTGCTGCCTAGAATGCTTAGAGGAACATAGTAATTATTGACATCCTCAATATTAATTCTACCATTGAGATTAGGGATGTACTGTTTATATTCCTAACTTTCCCTAAAATTAACCCATTATGGCTATTTCTCACCAGTGGTGCTTAGTGAGCACTTACAGCGTGCAAAGCACTCGTACAATACAACAGAAATGGTAGACACGTTCCCTGAACACAGGGAGCTTACAGTCTAGAGGAGGAAACCGCTATTAAAATAAATTACGGATATTTTCATAAATTCTGTGGGGCGAGGGTGGGATGAATATCAAGTGCCAAAGGGTAAAGACCCAAGAGCATAGGCTACGTAGAAGGGTGAGGGAGTAGGGGAAATGAAGGCTTAGTCAGAAACCTCTTGGAGAAGATGTGATTTTATAAGGCTTTGAAAGTAGGGAGAATGGTGGTGTGCCATGTATGAAGGGGGAAGGAGTTCCAGGCCAGAGAGAAGATGGAGACAAGGGATTGGTAGAAAGATACATGAGATTGAGGTAGAGTGAGTGGATTGGCATTAAAGGAGTAAAGTGTGCAGACTGGTTTGTAGTAGGAAATCATTGAAGAAAGGTAGGAGGGGGCGAGCTGATTGATTGCTTTAAAGCCAGTGGCAAAAGTTTTCTGTTTGAGGAGGTGGATGGGCAACCTCTTGAGGCTCTGAAGAATGGGGAGATGTGGACTGAACCTTTTTTTAGAAGAACAGTCAGGGTAGTGGAATGAAGTATGGACTGGAGTGGTGAGAGAAAGGGAGAGAGGCAGCATGGCCTAAAGTGGCAAGAGCACAGGTCTGAGGAACAGAGGACCTGGATTCGAATCCCAGCTCCACCAGTTGCCTGTTGTGTGACCTTGGGCAAGTCACTTAACCTCCCTATACCTCAGTTATCTCATCTGAAAAATGGGAATTAAGACTGTGAGCCCCATGTGGGCCATATCCAACCGGATTAGTTGGTATCTACTCTAGCGTTTAGTACAATGCCTGGCACATAGGAAGCACTTAATGAATACCATTATTTTTACTTTTTTAAATGGGAGGTCATCTAGGAGGCTGATGCAGTCTCTCTCTGGAGCAGCCAGAGAGACAATAGAAGAATAAGAAGTTGGGAGATAAGATAGAAAGGGGGAGAACCAGGAGAGAACAGTGTCAGCAAAGCCAAAATTAGATTATGTTTCATGGACAATGGGGTGGTCCACAGTGTCCAGATTTACCCAACTCTCTCCTGAATTTACCAATAATTTTTGACACAACTTTCAGTGGAAGTGAATTCCTTGCCTCCTGCTGTTTGAAGGATTGCTTCCTTTTGTATGCCTTGAATTTAGCCCCTCAATCTGTTGTGGTGGGACTTTTAACCGTAATAGATAGATGCATTTCTAGGAAATGCAAATCCAACCTGTTCCTGTATACTGAGTAAGGGATGTTGCTCCTGAAAATACCAATCTGCGAGAGAGTGGAATACATTCAAATTCCTACTAGAACAGTATTGTTTTCTGTACATTTTAGTCACTCTGACTAGCTCAAATCTCTATATTGCCTGTAAGTCATCAGGGAATAAAACTAAGAGTCCAGAATTTTCCTTTTATTAGCGGGTTTCAGTTATGTGCCGTTATTTCTACCCTAAGGTTATTACCGGTTCTCCTCCTGGTGGAATAGATGGGTGTTGGATCATTCACTTTATATTAAGTGTGTTTAGTATGCATAATAATAATAATAATGATAATATCATTTATTAAGCGCTTACTATGTGCAAAGCACTGTTCTAAGCGCCGAGGAGGTTACAAGGTGATCAGGTTGGCCCACGGGGGGCTCACAGTCTCAATCCCCATTTTCCAGATGAGGTCACTGAGGCTCAGAGAAGTTAAGTGACTTGCCCAAACTCACACAGCTGACAAGTGGCAGAGCCGAGATTTGAACCCATGACCTGTGACTCCAAAGCCCGGGTTCTTTCCACTGAGCCACACTGCTTCTCCATGCATGCATCCAACATCCAACATGCATCCAACATGCATCCAAGTTCTGTTCAGAAATAATAATAATAATGGCATTTATTAAGCGCTTACTATGTGCAAAGCACGGTTCTAAGTGCTGGGGAGGTTACAAGGTGATCAGGTTGTCCCACGTGGAGCTCACAGTCCTAATCCCCATTTTACAGATGAGGGAACTGAGGCCGAGAGAAGTGACCTGCCCAAAGTCACACAGCAGACAAGTGGTGGAGCCGGGATTTGAACCCCTGACCTCTGACTCCGAAGCCCGGGCTCTTTCCACTGAGCCATGCTGCTTCCCAATAGATTGTGTCCCTGTAAAAATTGCTTTGGTTCATATCACCCGCCACATGTCACTTCTGTAGTGAAATGTGGCAGTGGTTGTGATGGCCATGATTTATGTGGATTTACCAAAAATGAATCTTATTTTTCCAGACATACTACTTATGCTGATACTGACAGTTAGCACCCTTAATTGATTATCTGAAAATCTAGCATTAGGCAAAGAGTGATAACTAAAGAACAGGCATATGCCACAGCTTCGACCCCCTGAAGAAACAAGCACCGCAGATTCAACTGTATCATTTGGTGACTTCCCTCAGATATACTTGATTGGCCTGACATTCTGGCCGAATGCTATAGTTAAGTAAATCTCTCCCCAGCCCCTCCTCACCTGAGCTACGATTAAGCAATCAACAATGAACAGATCATGTAGGAAGTGCTTACCACAGGTTGTGTCACATTTTCAAGGCATTGAAAAGATCCCTGAGAAGATAACCAAAAAAGTTGCTGAACTGGGTAGGCAACTTCATTTATAAGTGGATGATGCAGATATCTGTGAGTTAGTTGCATCCCAAGGGTAATAAATGTTAAGCGCTTAGTACAGTGCTCTGCACACAGTAAGCGCTCAATAAATACGATTGATGATAAATGTTACATGATTAAATAATGTAAATGTGTACCAATAATGAAAGATTTGGAATTAGATTTTTGCATACCTATGGAAAAACTGCTTAGATTTCAAAGTGCTAACATAATAGAGACTTGCCATTGTCTACCTAAATAAATGTTTTTCTCCAATTGGGAAGCAGCGAGACCTAGTAGATAAAACTCAGGCCTGGAACCCAGAGGACCTGGATTCTAATTCCAGTTCCACCACTTGCCTGCTGTATGACCTTGGGCAAATTACTTAACTTCTCTGTGCCACAGTTTCCTCAAATGCAGCATTCATTCATTCAATTGTATTTATTGAGCGCTTACTGTGGGCAGAGCGCTGTACTAAGCGCCTATGGGGATTCAATACCTGTTCTCCCTCCCCCTCGGACTGTGATCTCTATTTGGGAAAGGGACTGTGTCCAACCTGATTAAGTTGTATCTAGCCCAGCACTTAGAACAGCGCTTGACACATAGTAAGCACTTCACAAATACCATGAAAAACAAAATATTACAGTCACTCTTGTCAAAATGCACCCAACTCTCCTGTAAATAATGTAGAGGTTCTGTATTTGCCAAACCCCATGTTACAGAAAATAATGCTGTAGTACTTGTTCCAGTGCTGTATAAATGTGCGATGTTGCAAGTAAACAGGCCTTTTAGGCAACACCGCAGCACATTATTGGCCCATGTTGTTAAACAAATATTGCCCAGTTCTTTCAAACCACAGAGTGAAAGCATAAATTATGGCAGAGCTAAATATACTGATGAAGCAACCACCCTGCAGATACAACTGTATCGTTTGGTGACTTACCCTAAATATACACCTGACTTCCTGACATTCTGGCTGAATGTTTCAGATAAGTAAACTTCTCCCCAGTGCTTAAGCTAAGATAAACTTTGCAATATCGCTCAAAGTGAGAGACTACTTCAAGCATTAAAATTATATAGCTCTATCAAATACTGCTAAAAGAACAATATTTATAATGTACAGTGACTGCCCTTATTTTTCAACAGAAGGCAACAAAATTTCAGAATAAAATTACCAAGCTGTGTTGAAAACTTAAACAATATTTTCTATAATTACTCAACTTTAAGTGGTAACTCAAGTTACAAAAACCAGTACAACTCTTTGAAAAATATACTAAGATTCTATAGTATTTATTTTCCATAAAGTAATTGTACTTTTTAATCTAATTTGGAATAATATGATGATGGAGTTTTAAGGTCTCTAATGTAATGACGTAGTGTTCCATCACAAACAACAGACAAGCCTCTATCCAGAGATTTCAAGATCGAGAACTGTACAAAGGAATTGATTTATTCAGTTGTATTTATTGAGCACTTACTGTGTGCAAAGCATTGTACGAAACGCTTGGGAGAGTACAATATAAGAACAAACAGACACATTCCTGCCCACAACAAGCTCACAGTCTAGAGATGACAGTGCTAGTGGCAAGCTCCGTGCCACTCACACTCTCTCATTCCTACCAGTCATTTTTCCTCTGGGGCACCGAGTACAACAAGCAAGTAAACAATCAAGGGTGTAGCTTATTGTAAAGCACTTGTGCAATTTTCCCCTATGTTTGGCCAGTTACAGGTAGAACCTATTTTAAAACTCAGGTTTCCTGATTCCCGGAACAGTATTCTATCCACAAGAAATGGTAGCAGCCAAAAACAGCTTTCTGGATAGGAGCTGTTGGCTATTTTCATTCTCTTCTTTTTCATTTCTATGTGTGGATGTTGTACTACTTAGGTAGCAAAATTCGGTGATTGCATTCAACTCAGGGTCACTAATGGAGATCCTCGGCGAGGTAGAGGTTTTGCTGGGGCAGGATGATCAAAAATTCAGTTGTGTTCGGAATCATAATCAGTCCATTCTGCTTGACTGATGCTGAGAACCATCCATCATTTGAATATCTTCTGGAGTGTGTGCTTGCAGAACTCTCTATGAGTGTTTCGATAAACTGCATTATTAATGTAAATCAACCAGTGTATTTGTTGAGTGCTAGCTGGGTGCAGAGCACTGTATTAAGCACTTACTAAGTAAAATCGAGTAGAGATGACCCCTGCCCTCAAGGAGCTTACAATCTAGTGGGAGATGCAGACATTAAAATAAATTACTGGTAGGAGAACTACCCAGTCAATCAATCAATAGTATTTATTGAGTGTTTACTAAGTGCAAAGCTTTGTACTAAGCGCTTGGGAGAGTGCAGTATAATAGAGATGGTAGACACGTTTTCTGCTCACAATGAGTACAAGTCTATTGGGAGAGACAGATATTAATGTAAATAAACAAATTACAGGTATCATACGTGCTGTAGGGCTGAAGGGTGAATAAAGGGAGCAAATCCAATTGCAAGGGCAACGCCGAAGAATCTGGCAGAAGATGAAATGTCGGCTTAGTCGGGGAAGGCCTCTTGGAGAAGATGTGTTTTTAATGAGGTTTTGAAGGTGGGGAGAGTGATCGTCGGTCGGAAATGAAGAGAGAAGGCATTCCGGGCCAGAGGCAGGCTATGGTTGAAAGGTCAGAGGCGATATAGACGAAATCGAGGTGAATGACTAGGTTGGTACTGGAGGAGTGAAGTGTGCAGGCCGGGTTGTAGTAGGAAAGCAGTGAGGTAAGGTAGAAGGGGGCACGTTGACTGCTTTAAAGCCAGTGGGAAGGGAAGGAAAACGAGGCAGTAAGATCAGAGATTTGTCAAGGCTTCTAAAGATGGTGAGGGTGGTGATCTGTCAGATGTGAAGTGGAGGGAGTTCCTGCCAGGAGGGAGAGCATGAGTAAGGTGTCTATGTGAAGTCACATTGCAATTCTGGAAATGCCTAGTTAATGTTCTTCAGTATTTGGTCCAAGAATACCTTGGTTAAGATCTTGCCCACAGTAAAATGCAGTAGAAAGCCCATCTATCTAGCATTCCTAACTTTTCCTCTAATTTCTCATTATAGATAGTCCTTAACAACTCTTCTGTATTGTACTTTCCCAGATGCTTAGTACAGTGCTCGGCACGCAGTAAATGCTCAATTAAGTGCTCAATGAATACCATTAATTAATTGATTGGCTCGCTTGTTCATGACTTTATCATGACTCTATCTTTTTAGTCTTCACAACTGTTTCTGGCCCAGAGGTCTCCCCCTCTAAGAGGATTACTAGGACCCAGCAACCACTTAAAACTATGAGTGCCCCTTGCTCCCTGCCAGCCACCACCAGGATAAATCCCCACCTCCTCCAGGAGCTGGGGACATTTTCAGGTGGGGAAAGGAGGATTTTTAGTAGATTTTTGCAGAAGTGCCATGTGATCCTAATGCCTTACCTCCCAATACAGTGTAAGCTCCTTAAGACAGAATAGTCACTTTTTTGTTCAGTATTTCCCAAGTGTGTGATTCAGTGCCTTGCTACTTCTACAACTCCTACTACTTCTTTACTATTTTTCATGACTTTAATTGCAGCAGCGATTTCCCTGGATTTGGAGCTAAGCTCATGCCTTCACAATTTGTTCAGTGCTCTAGGCCTCATGGAGCTCCACAGAAGACATATTTAGAATATCATTTGTGTTGTTGAAGCCACCTGCATTTTTCAGTACTTGGGATACTTGGGACCAAACAGTTATCTTAGAATTGTTGAAAAGTCCTTGATTTTGTGGCTGCCAACATGTCCCTAGATCTCTTCAGTCTTGGCATTCCACCATTAGAAGCACTTATCTCAACTTGATCTGCATGTCCAATTGCAGATTTTTATACTTGTGAGCAGCTGCAAGTTATTGATGATTCATTTCTGACTTTGCTGCAAATAGTTTTTTTTTTCATTTCACCAAACCAGTCTTGGTGATATCATCATGCAATAACCACTGCCTTATACCTCCTCGGCAGTAATGTTGAAGCTCTCATTTGCAATTCTTGTTAGTACAAGTAGCTTGTGTTCCTTGCTTCAAAAGGGCTTCTGCGATGTTGTCACAGAGCTCCTTGCAGGTGACTCTCCATGAACTTGAAATTGACTCATTTCAAGAACTTCCCTGCCTTTTTCAGCACATTGATTGTCTTGCTCCTGGGAGTAGCGAGCACATGCAACATATGAGATAATAGTCGATTCTGTACTTGGCACCTCTGCAACTTGCAGTGATCCATACGTCTTTCAACTCCAGCTGCCGATAATGATATAATCAATGCAATGCCATCATTTGGTCTTTAGGTTCATTGGTGAGATTTTCCTATTAGTAAAAAGAAAAAAATAATTATTTTAGGAGGGTCATTTTTGATTCAGCATACAGTGAAATACCAGTGTGCTGCTTGTCATGTAGTTTCTTTTGGTTTCTGGGCTGGGATATGTTTCATGGTTACCTGCTCTCCATCAGCAGTAAATTGGTAGTCTTTATTTGTATCATATGTTAAACTATTTCCCTGATTGGACCAAGTAGTCATGTTTCTGAATAATCTCAATTTTTGTATATTTGAATTAACAGATTACATTGTACTTCTTCTGTTCATAAGAATGAGATGGAAAGAGAAAGCATTGGAGACTTACATTACTAGTGATTTTTCAGTTATGTGAAATCTGATTTTTGCATTATTTTTTAGCCTGTAGTAATTCTGTTATAGCTAATATATGACCTAAACCATGTTTTTCATATTTCCCTAGAATCTTATTCTGTATGTACAGGGCATCAAGTCAAATAAGCTATTCATCTTCCCTGACTATTTGATAATATAATTTTTAAGATATTTGGCAATAACATGCAGTGCTTATGACTAAATATCTTCCTGTACAATAGAGAAAAACTTATATTTTTCCTCCAACATTTTGAATTTCTATTATCACAGTGTTGCCTTCTGATTATTCAGATTTTCCTAGTTCTGTAAACTATGTCATTTAAAAGATGTTTCTTATTCCCCCTGGGCAGTTAGTTCCTATTCTTCAATTTTGTATGATTACGAATGACACATTTAGCAAGACTTCCATCAGTTCTGGAATCTTTTCCAACTCAAAACTATCTTTTTCTGAATTTGTTTTTGAGGATGAGTTTTATTCATTCTTCCATGTTTTTGCTTCATTGTCTCACTGGTTCTAAAATACAGCAACATCATCTATTTAGCCTCAGAGCCTCTTTCTTCATCGGAGCAATACAGCCTAATTAAAAATTCAGCTAGTAAGTTAGAAGTAGATGATAAAGTAGAAGCCCAAATATTCTACTTTTGCATTTTGTTTCCAAATTATCTGCAGGGATATAAATTTAGCCTCCTTGCCTTCTGTGCATCTCTCACGTGGGTTCTCTAGAACCAGAGGGAAGAGATGGTGAGATTCAGGGCCCAGCACAACTGTATCATACCCCTTCTCAAAACCATCTCCAGTGTAAGGGATCTTGCCTCCTTCCCTTCCCCACAGCACCTGTGTATATGTATATATGTTTGTACATATTTATTACTCTATTTATTTATTTTACTTGTTCATATCTATTCTATTTATTTTATTTTGTTAGTATGTTTGGTTTTGTTCTCCGTCTCCCCCTTTTAGACTGTGAGCCCACTGTTGGGTAGGGACTGTCTCTATATGTTGCCAACTTGTACTTCCCAAGCGCTTAGTACAGTGCTCTGCACACAGTAAGCGCTCAATAAATACGATTGATTGATTAAGGGATGCGGGAAAAGGGAGAGCACCTACCCCTGGGGACAGTGCCCCCGGAGAGCCCCCCCCCCCCCCCACCAATAAGCCATTCAGCTCAGTGTCACACACTAAGGATGTGAGCATCTGTGCCAACTACTTTTGTGTTCGGAAAGCTCTATAGCACCTGTGGATCAAACTGGCAGCAGACAGCTGTCTCCAACCACCCAACCGCAAAACTCGCACTAAACAGCTAAAAAGCCCTAAAGAAGTCGGAGTACCACCACCTCCCCCCCGACAAGTCACAGTCAGTAGACTGAATGCCAGTCCATGCAAGGCCTAGGGAATTGACCTGCCTGACCTTCCCTTCTTCTCGCCTTGACTGCAGGTCATCGTTTCTGAACTTCATTTACAACTCTCACTTGGTTGCCGTGTCAGTTGTTCAGCAGACCTGTGATTTTGCTTATCATATTAAAGTTATTTGAGGATGATAACGGGAGCATTTGTCAAGTAGTGAATTGCTGTGAAATCATATAGATTATGATCCCTTCCTTAAAAAAGGTTTTATCTGTCCCATTTACTCATAGAAATATAAATATATAAATATAGTGTATTATATATACTATTATTTAATATTTATTTATATGTATTCCTTGTGTTGTATATTTAATATTATTATAATATTATTAAATATTTTATAGTATAAATATATACTATGGACTAAAAATATTTGTCTGTGAAGTTTTTACACCCTTGTCCTTTTGGTAGTATTCATTAGCATTCTGTCGTTCTTCATCATCATTCGTATTTATTGAGCGCTTACTATGTGCAGAGCACTGTATTAAGCGCTTGGGAAGTACAAATTGGCAACATATAGAGACAGTCCCTACCCAACAGTGGGCTCACAGTCTAAAAGACTTCTTTTCTTATTATATTAGAATAATAATGATAATAATAATGGCATTTATTAAGCACTTACTATGTGCAAAGCACTGTTCTAAGCGCTGGGGGGGATACAGAGTGATCAGGTTGTCCCACGTGGGGCTCACAGTCTTAATCCCCATTTTACAGATGAGGTAACTGAAGCACAGAGAAGTTAAGTGACTTGCCCAAAGTCACACAGCTGACAATTGGCGGAGTCGGGATTTGAACCCATGACCTCTGACTCCAAAGCCCGGGCTCTTTCCACTGTAATTCTATAGTGTTAGCACTGTATATCATATTGTGTTCATCTAAAAACCTAGGAGTCATAAAGATCATTGACCTTTATGGTTCATATACATCCTCTGACCTGATAATTGAGTGGCTAGTGATTTTCTGATTGATTCATGTTATGCTCTCTCTGGGTCCAATACATGAAAGCTAAGTGGTTAATGAAGAAATGTATATAATTTGCCCAAAATAGGCTAATGAACATCGGCATATTAGAATATCCCAGGAGAAGAATATACTACCCATCAATTTATAGTAGTTCAAAAATTAATTATGTAAAAGCAACCTTGGCCTTAAATATGCTGTCGATTGTCATAAAAATAACTTTAAAATATTTTGATGCAGTATGATTAATTATATAGGCCATATTTGAATATTTTTAAAAAATGTAGGCCCATTTTAACTTATGTGAATGCCTTAGTATTGATGCAACTTAAAGCTTCCAGAATACTGAACTTTATATTGAATAATGAAAGATATAGCGTGGTGCTTATTCTATATTGTCTTCTAAGGGTTTAGACAAAGTTCTTCTTTATTTTAGCAATATTTTAAGATTTTATTTCTGTTAGACATGGAATATATGAAACGTTCATCTCTACTCAATTTTATTTCTTTTATTTCTTTTGAACCTTTCCTATTTAGGAAAGAAAGTAGTTGTCTAAGAAAGGAAACCAAGAATACCTCCTTCACCCCATGCCAGTTGATAAAATAAATTGCCAGCACATATGTGATGTCACACAAAATCCTAAATTTTTAGATGACAGTTTCAAATAAAAGCAGAGGATGAGGAGAGGAAAAATATGTAAATTACACAATCCTTAGGATAGATACTTAAAAGTTTGTGAGTGAACACTGCCTAAGTGGCATGTAGTGTTTTTTACATTATTATGATTTTAGAATATGAAAGTATAAAATATAGTTTGACTCATTTTTACAGTTCTTAATAAAACTTAATAGCCCTTCAGTGTTGTGTTTTCCAGTTACAAATATAAACTTTAGTTCAGTACTTTAAGGCATTTTTTCTAAGTTTTAAGAAAATATGGGAACTAGCTACAGAAAAGAAAGTGATTGTAATTATAAATTAGGGAGAATTATAACAGAGAAGTAGTTAACCAGGTGAGGTTAAACAAGATAAGATGAATTATGGCCATTTTATAGAATAATGACAGTCTTCATTTTAAGCTACAATGTAAAGTGCTTTATCCTGAGATTAGGTATTGTGGTAGAAGCTAAAACTGCCTTTTTTTCTAGCACTGCCAGAATACAACCTCCTTTTCTTTTTGCGCTAACAAGACTGCTTTACCACCACAGTCCACTCTAAGTAATTAAATCAATCCTTTGTACTTACCGTATTCTCCTCTAGTGACGGTACTAGATCTGATTATATGCTTCATGCATATTCAAAGTATGGCACTGACAGCTCTTTAATGAGCTCTTACTTAATCAGTACGAACAATGTTCATCTTGTTCTTTTTTTCCTTATGCATTAGAGCTAGGAACAGTTGGGAAAAATGAAACATCCAGCATTCATTTGAAAAATATATTGTACTTTGAAAAGTGTCTAAGCTGGGGAAGTTGCATTCTGCCCTTTAAAAGTCTGATGGACAAATTGGATTACTAGTATTGGATTAAATAACAAATGGTTAGAGGAGAAATGAGAAAAGCTTACTGTGATCACAGGCTTTAATATTTTTTGTACTTATAAAGCTGAAGGGGTCTTTAACCAGTTATTAAAGTCAGGATTAATTTGTAATGGTCCAACTTACTGGCTTTAAAAGCTTTTTTAATTTTTTTAAAGCCCCGAAACAATGGTGTAATGATGTATCAGAGGGGAAAAAATAAGTTTAAGATCAGTAGGCTATATATAGATTTCCATCATCTTGTACTAAGTCAGATAAGGGGTTTGGACATACAGTATTGATTCATCCTCAAACATGTTTTTCAGTTAATTTAAATAATCTCTGTGGCATTGTATGCCAGAAGAACAATATGGATATGTTGGCATTTTAAAATTTTAGGTACTTCTCATTCCTAGTGGTGGAATATTTGTTTCATTTTAAAATAAAAAGTGATTATGTCATTTTCCCAAGTAAAAATATAACTGCATATGCTTATGTAAAAATCAGAGGTGTGAGTTTAGCTGAAAATAGCTACTGCATTGTTGTTTTCCTCAAGTACACCCTCTCCCATTGAAAAAAATGATGCTAATTTGAAAATGGGCTTACTAATGCAGGGTTTCTTGAAAGCTCCAATAGTGAAGTGTAAAAGCGGCAACTAAGTTTTAATTCATCTATGTACTTAGTAACAATTTTAAACTGTCAGTTCAAAAATGAAGAAGTTATAATTAAAAATAAAGTATCACAAAATCCAAGCTATTAATATTGCACACATGTGTCATTTCACTGATCAAAAAGACCTTCACCAGGGTACAATTGGCTTTTTTCCAAATTGCAAGCTTTTTCTCAGCTTTTTCTTTTTACTCTTTCTTCTTTTGTTACTGCCCACGGATTTGTGCCTATCGCAGCCTATATCACATGACCCAGTGGCAAGGCATCACATGGTCCAAAGTGAATACAAAAACAGCTACCCTAAGAGAAAGATTAAAAAATACTATAAAACAATAAAGACTTTGTTTAAAATAATGTTTATTAATGCAAGAACATGCCTTTAAACTTCTCATTAACAATATTATGGAATACACCCGTGTCCTTTATTCTTTTAGTCTTAAACAGTAGGTATTAATTTTCCTTTACTGCCAACGCATATATTGTGTTAACTTTTCTATGTAGAGTTGCAACCAGTTGGTACAAAGACAAAGCGGATTCTTATTCTAACGGGATTCTACATTTTAAGTGCAATTGGAAAATTATGTGACAGCATCAGTCGGGACATTTTCTGACTCTAAATAATATTTCTATTTACCCTGTTAGTGTGATATCAAAAACTGAAAATATAAGTATCATCCACAAAAGGAATTATCTGACTTGGAGAAATTGTAGACTAAAATATTTCTTCGTCCTAAAATCCCATATTTCAAATCACAGCCTGTGAAATGTCCTTCACACCACTTGACTTTGTGCTTTCTAGAAAGCAAAACAGAAGGAAGGAAGACTGAGAATTCAACGTACTCTTAACCGTAAATACTACTGCCTCTGGAGACAGGCTGAGTTTTGTGAAACTCAAATTTATTTCTTGACACGGTAAAATCCCCTCCACGCCTTAAAAAAAATTGTATTTTTTTAGTTGGGGGGCAGGGACGAGGTGGGCAGGGATGGTGAATGGTAAATGGATGCAGCTAATATATGAAGTATATGAAAAAATTGATAGGAGAAAGAGCAGTATTCAAAACAAGTATTTGAAACCTTTGAAACTGCTGATCAGCCTCCTTTAATAGAGCAATTCATATGCATCCTGATTTAATATAGCAGCAGTTTACATGGCAATACACAAGTGAATCTCTTGAATTTACTTCTGAAACAATACAAAACAAGCTATTACAGGTGGAAACAAATACTATCTCTGGACATCCGCGTTCTTCCTGATGGCCGTATAATTTACATAATGATTTTTAACATTTCTTTAAATCATGACAGTATGTCTGTCAGCACCTTAAGTTCCTCACTGAAACATAATAACAATTAAGCCTCTGGGGAGGATTTAAACGGTAGAACACTGTGTTTACTGTACTTAGTGTTAATATGATCTGTAGGTATGTTAAGGGGGACTGAAAACATGCATGCCGAAATATTTCAGCTTTAAAAGATTGGCTTATGATTATTTAAACATTGATTTTTTTTTCAGGTTTTGCCCTCTAATCTTATGATATTAACAGTTTAAAATACAGTATTGCGCCAGCTAAAATGATGTATTTCATTTTAAAAACCTGAAAATAACCATTACGAGACTTGTAGAATGTCATATAATAATGGGATGAATCCTGTGTTATAGGAAGGAACACAGAAGAAGAAGAAGCTATGATGCAAGAGTGGTTTATGTTGGTTAATAAGAAAAATGCCTTAATAAGAAGAATGAACCAACTTTCCCTTCTGTAAGTACTCAAAAAAAATCTATTTCTAAGTAGCATATAAAACTGATAGAAAATCTGATCTTTTGTAGGCTTCATTTTCTTCAGACTTAGAATTTTCTTTATCAAATGCCAATACATTTTATGTACATTTACCGAGACAAACACATTTCTATACTTTCTACTTATGTATTAAGATACCTCATAGGGGTGCAAGAAGACTGAGAAAAACGTAGCATTTGCAATATTAAAGACCAAAAAGTGGGAAAGTGAGATATGTAGTAAAAGTGCACAGTTTACTCATACAACAAAACAGTCCTATTTTTTAAGGGAAAATAATTTGAAATTCAGAGAATTTACAGACTTATACAAGCATTCCTTCATTCTGGACAACACTGTATCAGAAAGTATAACAAATGATGCAGATATTTGAACATTCTTGTGCTACCGGTAAAATGTGAATCCCGTTGGTATCCTGGAATAAAATGCTAATGTTTAAATGTAAATATTGATCAGGAAAAGCTAGCATTAGCACAGTTAACAGGGTCAGAAAATAAGGGGAAAATATAAACAGTAAGCATTCTTCATCTCTGGCAGTTAGCCTATTTCAGAGCCTTTTTTCTTTCCTAGTTTCTCACTACCACTGCAGTATTTTCGTTTTCTTTTTAGTATGCCACCTAGTGTAGACAAGGACATACATTCATCTTCTAAAGTAATGACACGAGCTGTTTCTGTGAATTTCTTCCCATAGAATTTTGGCAGAAAACAAAACTTTTTGGTCCTGAATTTTAATTGCATTTCGTGAAAAATTACACATCAGGGTCCGTCTCCGTGATTTCTGTACCAGGAGCCTTCATTCTGAATTGCAAAACAATGTAACGATTGTCTTAACTAAAATAATCGGTATTTAGAGTATCCAAAATGCCCACGTGTTAGAAAACGACTTAGAGAGCACAGGCATATGTACATTTTCCATGCAAAAAAACCCCAAAACACAATGTGAGTAATAATCTACCTGGTAAAGCATTTGGGTTTGTGTATCATTTGTTTGGAGTAGCTTAAAGTTAAAGAGAAAAGTCAGTTATGAGTCCTAAAAATCAATGTAACTTAAAGGTTCTTTTAAGCGTTTAATGATTTAGTAATTAACATATTGATGAACTTTTGCAACTTGCCTAGGGAAAAAGAACATGACCTAGAAAGACGGTACGAACTGTTGAACCGGGAGTTACGGGCAATGCTCGCAATTGAAGGTAAGAAATGTTTTGAGAGTAAAACGCAAAAGTTCCAGCAATGAGATTTGCTTGTCAGAAAGAATTTAAAGATATAATGCACACTGTTGCACCCAGACTTGACTCACTTAGGAGCATGCAAAATATTGCCAATTAAGTAAGTGCCTTACAGGCAAAAAGCAGATTAAGAAATGTATAAGTACCTCATTCAGGCAGATTAATTTTTAAAAGCATAATGTTTTGAAGTAGAATACTAACTGTTGAATATTATTCATTAAGGGTAGGTGAGAACAAGATGAATGAAGTGCAGTGAATAAACTAACAGTGAATAAACTAACAGTATTTTGGTTCATTTTATAAACTTCCAAGAAAATATTTCCACAGGAAGGGGAAAAGACACCTCATAGGTTTTCATCTTTAAAAAAAACTGCTAAATTTCAGCTAAGCATTTCATCATACACAGTGTCAATATGAAAATAAACTATTGGTGCAAACTTTCTCCAGCCTTTTACAGCTCTCAAGCCTAGCCACTGTACCTGAGAGAGATTGACATAGGGGATAAATGAAACAATGACACACTTTTCATAATGCTTTTAAATGAATTATACAATAATCCCAAGGATGATTCATAATATAAGTAAACATCAGATAGCTTAAACTATTTCTTACCTTGAGTTTTTTCAGAAACATCTTAAGTGTTCTCCTTATACCTCTCAGTCGCAACTGTTGTCTTATAGTTCAAAGATGTCTGCTTAAAAGTTAATCCTTTGGGCTCTGTAAAATGGACCTTTTGTCTAATCAATGCAAATTGATTTTCCTATTCTGTATTGACCTCTCAACCCTTTGACAATCCATGGTAATTTCTTTCTTCACCTGATAAGGTACCTGATCTATAATAAATCAATTCTAATTAGTTCAGAGACATCACTGAAAACCCAAGTTTAGAAGAGAAAGCCAGGAAGTAGAGTTGTTTTTAAAAGTCAGAACACAAGAATTGGCAATTCCAAGCAAAATTCAGGCTATTTTCATAGAAAAGGCGTAGAAAATTTTAGATGATGACTTAGGAAATTAAATTTTCATCATTTGTAAAATTTCTCATCTCTAAAAAGCCTGAGGAAAGCTAAGAAAATGCACATCATCCATTCTAGATAAGTGTACCTGTAAAAGTTGCAAAAAGCACTTCTGTCCTGATTGGGATAGAAAAGTACAATGTTCATATCATTGGCTGTGGCATTTTATTTGGCTTTTTGTTTCCTTTGAGAATTTTTGTGGTAGAGAATCTTCACTGCCACATGATCCTAAGTAGCTTTCAGGAAAGAATAAAAAGTTAAACAGATAAATGAAAAGTGGAGGAACCACCCCCAGTCTGGGTGTCCACATGTAAGGATTGAATGGCCGGCTGTTGTTTATGTTACAACTGTTGGCATCCCATAAATACTTTATTTCAGCACTCTATAGGCTTCGACGGTGACACCATCCTGCCTATCAGGCTTACAGTTTAAGTGTCAAAATCCATTCGGCGCACATCTAACACTTGTGACCAAGCATCCAATGTGGATGTGGAAAATTATTTTTTTAGAAGGCCAAGAAGAGAATGATTAAGCCTTTAAAGGGAATGTTTGAAAGCAGATGCCCTTTTTTGGTGTTAGTTGCTGGGTTTTGGTGAACTGATATAGCTGTCTCGGGAGCGAAAATTTCACGAAATCCATCAGTCAGTGCTTATTTGGCTAGGTGATGGTAGGAAAAAGGAAAATCGGCCTGTCCTGTTAGCCTGAGCAGTTGTGTGGGCGGTACTGTCGAATAGAGGTGCTGACCGTTGTAATGCTCAATGATCTGAAGACAGTGCTCTCTTAGCCAACTACTAAAATGGGTACATATGCAGTTGAATAGCCTTTTGGAGGGTTAAAGCACTTCACACAGCACATGAATAGGCTACAGTGGTTAAAAAATGTATGTGCCTCTCTCCCTCAGCAACCTCCCCCACCTCAATTTACAGGGATAAGGCGGAGGGTAAAGGACAGTCTGCGTATAGTATCAACTGGTCTTTTCATCAGCAGATATTGAAATGATTAACCAGAAGAAGACCTGTGAGCAGCATAATATTAAGTCCTTGGTTTTTTAGGACATGTAAGTGTGACCACTCTGTCCATTTCGTTGAAAATTTGTCATCAGTGGAATTTTATGATACTGAGCCGAGAGTAGGATGACACCTCAAGCCATCAAACATCCGTTGGAGACCCTCTCTCTTTTTTTTTGTTCCTGGTTATTTAATGCCCCCTTAGGATAAATTCTTTTCTGCACACGTTGGGGTGGGCTTTTAAAAAGTGCTGTGTTCATTTTCTGCCCAAGAAATGGATCTTCTTTAGGGTTTTGTACATCTTGATTTATTCTTGGCTTATAGTTTGAAGTGGGTGCTCTTCTAAAAGGATTTATGCATAGGTTCACTATTTTTGTAGTTATGGTTTATATGATAAGCTTTTTATATTTAAAATCAATATGTAATCCTGTGGAGGAGCTTATCCCCTAAAACCCCATTTGTAAATCTATTTTAGCTTTGTTACACCGCACAGCCACAGTATTCCATAGATTGATTAGGTTCAGCAGTAGAATCCTATCAAATGGCCTGCTCTGATGATGATGCAAACTCTTTCAGGATTGCTAGTTGACTGGAACTAAAGATAAGACTTGACTGCAATCCCCCAATGTGCTCTTTACAAAACTAGTGTTAATTTTCATCAAAGTGAGGGGCTTGTTTATAGTGGCAAGGTTGAAGGTTTACTACAAGAACTTTAGGCCATTTCTGTTACAGTGTTTATATGGGAAACTCTTGCCTTTTTGCAAAGCAATTATCAGCTTATTGTAGACAATACTAATCTGTAGGAATGTAACTACATATAGTAAAAAAATTCAAATAGAACAGCAGTTATTTGTACATAGCTCCTAGGGAGGTAGAAATAAACAGTATCTCTTACTTTTCCACCCCTTTTACCCAAAACTTAATCCTATTTTGTTGACTGTATAGCTTTTCTAGCAGAGCGAGCTGGAATCTTTAAATTAATCGTAACCTATATTGACTTTCCCAAAGCTATAGTCAGAGTAGGTAGCTGTGACTGGCATTATAGGTAAGTAATCCCGTGTCAAAATGCTTAACAGGTAGGCCACAAACCTGCTGTTGGTTTTTAAAATAGTACAATATTTCTCTTTGAAGCTTTTCTAAAGGGCTTTTTTTTGCCATTGACTTTAATACATAGAACAGAGTAATATTGCCGTATGTATAAAGTTATAGAGAGAGATATATATACATATCTGTAACTGTATATTTATATGTAACTTTAGGAACTATATAGGAATATGGTTTTACATATAAAGTTTGGTTTTATATATGCACCTTGTATATGAAGTTGTTTCCTCAGTTTCACAACGGGCATTTAAATCATTTTTGTTTTCAGAATGGAAAAACATCATTATTCCCATACCAAAGAAAAGTAAATGATAAAGCCTGCTCCAAAAGTAAAATTGAATGTTTGCAGAATACAAACATTTATTCTCTGCACTTCGGTTCCTTAAAATTGTATTCTGTTCCATAGATGAACATAATTAAAAAACTGAGGAATAAAAATAAAATAAGAACAAATGTTTGAGATCTGACCAGTTAAATCTGGTATTGAAAATAGTGAACTTTGGTTTTCTAAAATTCAGAGAAAAAGCAAAGTTTATTTTTTTTTATTCATGAAAAATAGCAATCAGTGAACTCATAAAAAAATCAAAGAATAACATGGGGACATTTTCGGAGAAGGATTTCTGTTTTATCTAGATCAAGTACTGAAACTTTCTGTTGAGGAAATCTCGACCGATAAGTTTGTAAATTGGAGTGATATCAAGTAATTGTGGTACGAATTGGACCAAACTGAAGAATAGTGAGAGAAAATTATGAATTCTGAAATTTGGGTGTTATTTCCTTATCATTCACAGTTGGTTCAGAGATTAATAATTTATTGTTCGTAATCTGTTCTATTGACTTGGACCAGTTGTGTAGTAGTTTCAGTAGATTGTATTTATGAGAGAATACGGTTGTATTTGACAAAAGGTTCAGTGGTTCAGCTCTTACAAAAAGGTATAAAGCTTAGGAAATTGCAAACGTGCCCTTGGAAGTTTTAAGTGGAAAGATTTGTTTTTATCAAAGCCTGTTAATCTTCTAGAGACAGATTTAAGTTTGTGGCAAATGAAACAATTTTGACTCCAATTAAATTCTGAACAGTTTCTCGATACTACAGTTACCTGGAATCCACCCCTTGGGTAGTTCTGTTAGATTAAAATACACACTTGTAAATGTTGTCTTCTATCATCCGTCCATTATTTCATTTTAATCTTAGAGTCCAAACAGTAGTGAGTGGTATGGGTTTTAGTGTTCCTGCAGGTTTACTGTTTGAAAGAAGAAACGGTTTTTTTGCAAATTAGATAGGTTTTAAAACAGGGACTATATCCAGAGAACTTCCCGCCGTAAGGTGTGTGGCCGTGTACATGCTTCTGCCTGGAGAATAATTCAGGATTTTGTATCGGTGCGCAATAATTTCATTTACATACTTATTTGTGTTTTCATATTCTTCTATATGAATGTGTGATGTATGTGCATGCATCTCTTCCTACTGACAAAATGACAGCGATAAAAGCGAATTAAACATTTCTTGCTTTTCGCTGCCGTTTTAACCTTTATCGCACGATGATGCATCTAATTTTTAATTTGTAAATACAAGACAGAATTCCCTCTAGCACCCCTTGCTTTCATAAGGTTGCCGAGCAGTTTGCTGTGTTGAATAAATTTTGCTTTGGAGGGGGGTCAGGGGGATTTGAACCAGCACATTCTTGTGTGGTTTGTGAAGATTCACATGGTAACCATTGGTGTGCATTGTTAGGTTTATCTGAATAAGCACCAGCCATGTGAGTTTTAACATGATTGCCCAGGGCAATGGAGAGAGGAGAGAGAAACCCAAAAGGATTGCACACCCTCTTTCCTCTGTTTTTTGGGAAAGTGTTTAGTGGGGGGCGGGGGGGAAGGACACTGCGTGAGTCGGTGGCTATGGATTTTTTCTTTTTTTAAGCCGGTGTCCTGTTTCCCTCCTGGTCCTCATTTGTTCTGCTATCTCCCTCATCATCTACTTCTTCTTTTCATTGTTTACCTTCCTAATGAGGGAGGCGGAGTAGACTGGTGGTTGATTGACAACTACAAGCCCTTACAGTCTGGCTGGAGAGCAGTTGGCTTTGGCTTCACACGGGCTTCAAATGTGAAATTCGCCCCCATTTTTATGAAATTAAAGTGCCCCCTGCTCAAGACAGGAGCAGGACCAATGGGATTCCCTAAAGGGCTCTAGGATCCCCTTTCTCCCGGGGACGCAGGCCGGCCCGCTCCGGGTTGCCTTCGGATTTCCCGAGCTTTTTCTTCCAAGTGATTCCAGACTCCAGTCCGTAATTACCCTTTGCGAAGGGGCCTTCATTTCAGCCGGTCGAGCCAGCCTCTCCCGGAGAAAGCCGAGTCGTGGCGATCGAGAGAGCTCCCGCGTGATACTGCAGGAGCACGTTGGTTTTTACTTCAAAGGAAAATGCTAATTAGCGGATAGACTACTTTTAAAGTTAGGGCGAAGCATCGGGAGCCCAGGGTGAAGGGCGTCCGACCGCTCCAGCGGGCCGAGGCGGAAATTTGCGGCGCCTCGGCCGTTTGGGGTGGGGAGTGGGGGGCCGGCCTGGGGGCTCAGGGACTCACTCGCGGTGTCTGCGGGGGGAGTCACCCGTGGCCTCGCTCCCGTCCATACCCCCGGGCCCGTCCGCGGCCCCCACACCCGTCCACAGCCCCCAGACCCTTCCACAGCTCGAAACATCCAGGGCTTGTCTGCAGCTGCAGCCCCCAAGCCCGTCCACAACCCGAAGCCTCCCGGGCCTATCTGAGCCCCCAGACCCATTCACAGCCCCCAGACCATCCACAGCCCCCAGACCATCCTCAGCCCCCAGACCATCCACAGCCCCCAGACCATCCACAGCCCCCAGACCATCCACAGCTCGAAACACCCAGGGCTTGTCCGCAGCCCCCAGAGCGGTCCACAGCCCCCAGGCCCGTCCACAACCCGAAGCCTCCCGGGCCTATCTGAGCCCCCAGACCCATCCACAGCCCCCAGATCCGTCCACAGCCCCCAGACCATCCACAGCCCCCAGACCATCCACAGCCCCCAGACCATCCACAGCCCCCAGACCATCCTCAGCCCCCAGACCATCCACAGCCCCCAGACCATCCACAGCTCGAAACACCCAGGGCTTGTCCGCAGCCCCCAAAGCGGTCCACAGCCCCCAGGCCCGTCCACAACCCGAAGCGTCCCGGGCCTATCTGAGCCCCCAGACCCATCCACAGCCCCCAGATCCGTCCACAGCCCCCAGATCCGTCCACAGCCCCCAGACCATCCACAGCCCCCAGACCCGTCCACAGCTCGAAACACCCAGGGCTTGTCCGCAGCTGCAGCCCCCAAGCCCGTCCACAACCCGAAGCCTCCTGGGACTATCTGAGCCCCCAGACCCATCCACAGTCCCCAGACCATCCACAGCCCCCAGACCACCCACAGCTCAAAACACCCAGTTCTTGTGTCCGCAGCCCCCAGAGCAGTCTGCAGCCCCCAGGCCCGTCCACAACCCGAAGCCTCCCGGGCCTATCTGAGCCCCCAGACCCATCCACAACCCCCAGACCATCCACAGCCCCCAGACCATCCACAACCCCCAGACCATCCACAGCCCCCAGACCATCCACAACCCCCAGACCATCCACAGCCCCCAGACCATCCACAGCTCGAAACACCCAGGGCTTGTCCGCAGCCCCCAGAGCGGCCCACAGCCCCCAGGCCCGTCCACAACCCGAAGCCTCCCGGGCCTGAGCCCCCAATCAATCAATCGTATTTATCGAGCGCTAACTGTGGTGCAGAGCACTGTACTAAGCGCTTGGGAAGGACAAGTTGGCAACATAGACAGCCCCCCAGACCCGTCCACAGCCCCCAGGCCCCACCACAACTCCAAGCCCCCAGGCCCATCCACAATCAATCAAGCAATCAATCGTACTGATTGAGCGCTTAGTGTGTTCAGAGCACTGGACTAAGCGCTTGGGAAGTACAAGTTGGCAACATCTAGAGACAGTCCCTACCCAACAGTGGGCACCTTGGGCAGAAGAGCAGCCGTCTGCGAGGCGGCCGGACCGGGCCCCGCCTGTAACGCGCCTCTCTCTCTCTCTCTCTCTCCCTCTCCCTCCCTGTGTCTCTCCGCCCCCCACCCCCTCCAGACTGGCAGAAGACCGAGGCCCAGAAGAGGCGAGAGCAGCTGCTGCTGGACGAGCTGGTGGGCCTCGTCAACAAGCGCGACGCCCTCGTCCGGGACCTGGACGCCCAGGAGAAGCAGTGAGTCGGCCGGGGGGCGAGGGAAGGAAGCAAGGCCCCCCCTCCGAGGAGCCCCAAAGTTGGGGAAAAGTTAGGCCGAACCCCGGGGGGAAACCGTCTCATCCCCTTCTCCTTTGTCTCCCAGGGCCGAGGAAGAAGACGAGCACTTGGAGCGAACCCTGGAGCAAAACAAAGGCAAGATGGCCAAGAAAGAGGAGAAGTGTGTCCTCCAGTGACCGGCCTCACCTTTCCTCGCAAAGCCCCCGGCCCCAAGCCTGCCAACCGCAGCCTGTCGCCTAGCCGATTTTCAAACTTTCCCATTCTGTTCGGCCAGAATGGACTCCACCTTCCCCTCCCCACCTCCAGCCCGTCCTTCCCCCGCGAATAATATTATTCAGAGATAGCTTTGTATCGGGATTTTACTTGTGAGCTAGTCGTTTTTGTCGAAATCACGTGAAATAGAGTTGCACAGACACATCGCGGGGGCTCTGGGTATGGAAGATGCTACGAGGAGGTGGATTTTGGGGGGGTTGGCGTGGAAGATGTCTTGGGGGGGGTGGGGAACGGCACCCCCCTCCCTCGACGTTAAGGAAAACAAAAGTCTGGTTTTTCTGTTCGTAATTGCGTAGGTGAGGGTGGGGGTGGGATGAGAAAAATATCATGAATGGTTTCATCTAGTCCTGCCATATGTAATACTTAATAAGCTACCTAAATTTTATAGTTAGATCACATACAATCAAATTATTAATCTGTGCTCTATTTACAAGTGGGGGGGCGGGGGGGGGTTTCCTGCGGTTTTACGTTTTACTGTAAGCATAATACCAGTTCAGTCCCTGTGATTTGTCGGAGGAAGGTTCTATAAAGAGAGACTGCAAAGGGCCCTGCGATTTGAAGACGTGATAGGAGAAGGGGCTAATTGACACGCATCGGTTTACAGAAGCGTTTCTTCATCAAAGGATCAGAGGCTGCGCCATCTTTTATTGATCATTATTTATTATATCTAGTTTGGTTCCCTCGTTTTGTTGGGTCTCTCTACATTGGCTCAAGAATGCTGTTAATATTTATTCTGTATCTATAAAAGTCTACCCTTCCACCGTGTGCGAATTCCCCCGTTAATGTTTTCTTCTCTAGCATAGTTCTGTCTCTTTTTTTGTGAAACGGTTACCTGTTTATTTATTATAATACTGTCACATATAAATTTTCAATAAAAACCGAATCTTTCTTACCGTAAATGCAGCCGTTCTTGGCTTACAGTGCAGACATTTAGCACTTTGTAGTGATTGTGAGTTCGTCAGCGATTTTTGAAAATAGAAATGCGAAGCAATTCTGGAGTCACAAACTGGAGCCCAAGTTGAGTCGATCTACTCTATGCCGGGGCCCGCCAACCGAACTTAGAAACTGAAAGGCAATTGAAACGGCATTTCTTTTTGAAAGTTTCTCAAAGCCCACAGGAAAAAAAAAAGAGGGGGTTGCCATCCTTAATCGAGGCTGCTCTGCGTGCAAAATGTATCAGATAATTTATTCTTCACTCGACAGTTTCCTTTAAAGTGCGAATTCATCTTAACTGAGGTTGGCACTGAAGTGAGGGAAAACTCAGTCTTCCATTAACTTCGGAGGTCGTTTGGGTTCGGGAGGCTTTTACAGTCATTGTTTCTGAAGTGAAATAAATGAGTCGGGGCCGGGGGCTGCGGGAAGAGCTTTCACTAGGAGCTACGGATTGAGAAAAACGAATAATTCTTAGCAGTTCGGATCATCTCATCTGTCAACCGTTCCTCCGTAAAGGCGTCCTAAACAAAGGAAGCTTGTTCAACAAGTCTGTGGACCTGAAAATAATAACGCAGTGGTTGATGCCTTAGCTGTCACTTGTTTTGAAAGAAAAGTATGGCTGGCGTAAGTTCGAAAAGCATACAACCTTTCCCCGCACCTCCCCATCACCCACCTCCAAAGAGGTGGGGGGGAAATACAACAGCTGAATTAGCTTCCGTCAGGACCCTGTTTGGTTTTTTTTTTTTCTCTGTCTCCCCCTTCTAGACTGTGAGCCCACTGTTGGGTAGGGACTGTCTCTATATGTTGCCAATTTGTACTTCCCAAGCGCTTAGTACAGTGCTCTGCACATAGTAAGCGCTCAATAAATACGATTGATGATGATTATTACAGCGTTCTGCACACAGTAAGCGCTCTATAAATACGATTGAGCCCGCTGTTGGGTAGGGATTGTCTCTATATGTTGCCAGCTTGTACTTCCCAAGCGCTTAGTACAGTGCTCTGCACAGTAAGCGCTCAATAAATACGATTGATTGTGACCTCCCCAGCAATTAGAACAGTGCTTCGCACATAGTAAGCGCTTAATACATGCCATCATTACTATTATTACAGTGCTCTGCACACAGTACGCCCTCAATAAATACGATTGACTGATTGACTGGTTGATTGTAACCTCCCCAGCGCTTAGAACAGTGCTTCGCACATAGTAAGCGCTTAATACATGCCATCATTATTATTATTACAGTGCTCTGCACACAGTAAGCGCTCAATAAATACGATTGACTGATTGACTGGTTGATTGTATCCTCCCCAGCACTTAGAACAGTGCTTCGCACATAGTAAGCGCTTAATACATGGCATCATTATTATTATTATTATTACAGTGCTCTGCACACAGTAAGCCCTCAATAAATACGATTGACTGATTGACTGGTTGACTGTAACCTCCCCAGCGCTTAGAACAGTGCTTCGCACACAGTAAGTGCTTAATACATGCCATCATTATTATTATTATTATAGTGCTTTGCACACAGTAAGCGCTCAATAAATACGATTGAGCCCACTGTTGGGTAGGGACTGTCTCTATAATGTTGCCAACTTGGACTTCCCAAGCGCTTAGTACAGTGCTCTGCACACAGTAGGTGCTCAATAAATACGATTGGTTGATTGACTGATTGTAACCTCCCCAGCGCTTAGAACAGTGCTTCGCACATAGTAAGCGCTTAGCACATGCCATCATTATTATTATTATTATTTTTACAGTGCTCTGCACACAGTAAGCGCTCAATAAATACGATTGAGCCCACTGTTGGGTAGGGACTGTCTCTATATGTTGCCAACTTGTACTTCCCAAGCGCTTAGTCCAGTGCTCTGCACACAGTAAGCGCTCAATAAATACGATTGATTGATTATAACCTCCCCAGCAATTAGAACAGTGCTTTGCACACAGTAAGCGCTTAATACATGCCATCATTATTATTATTACAGTATTCTGCACACAGTAAGCGCTCAATAAATTCGATTGATTGATTGATTGTAACCTCCCCAGCAATTAGAACAGTGCTTCTCACATAGTAAGCGCTTAATACATGCCATCATTATTATTATTACAGCGTTCCGCACACAGTAAGCGCTCAATAAATACGATTGAGCCCACTGTTGGGTAGGGACTGTCTCTATCTGTTGCCAACTTGTACTTCCCAAGCGCTTAGTCCAGTGCTCTGCACACAGTAAGCGCTCAATAAATACGATTGATTGATTGATTGATTGAAGAAAAGTTACCGCGAAGTTTCAAGGGAGGAAAATACATCGTGCAGGAAGTTGGATGTGGGGGGGGGGGGGGAACGAGAGCTGTAGAGCCCGCCGGGTATCCTATTTATTTTATTTTGTTAGTATGTTTGGTTTTGTTCTCTGTCTCCCCCTTTTAGACTGTGAGCCCACTGTTGGGGAGGGACTGTCTCTATGTTGCCAATTTGTACTTCTCAAGCGCTTAGTACAGTGCTCTGCACATAGTAAGCGCTCAATAAATACGATTGATGAGGAGGAGGAGGAGGAGGATGGGAGTGGGAATGGGGGATTACAAGCCCCATCTCGCGAAGAATCTGTTGAGAAGCAGCCCTCCAAGCCCCCCGGGGAGAGGCCTCCTGGGATCCCCGAATCCCGAGCGAAGAGCGGGGAGGCGGAGGAGGGAATCAATCAATCAGTAATAATGATAATAATAATGGCATTTATTAAGCGCTTACTATGTGCAAAGCACTGTTCTAAGCTCTGGGGAGGTTACAAGGTGATTAGGTTGTCCCACGTGGGGCTCACAGTCTTAATCCCCATTTTACAGATGAGGCAACTGAGGCCCAGAGAAGTGAAGTAGAAGAAGAAGAAGAAGAAGAAGAAGAAGAAGAAGAAGAAGAATGGCATTTATTAAGCGCTTACTATGTGCAAAGCACTGTTCTAAGCTCTGGGGAGGTTACAAAGTGATTAGGTTGTCCCAAGGGGCTCACAGTCTTAATCCCCATTTTACAGACGAGGCAACTGAGGCCCAGAGAAGTGACTTGCCCAAAGTCACACAGCTGACAAATGGTGGGGCCGGGATTTGAACCCCTGACCTCCGACTCCAAAGCCCGGGCTCTTTCCATTGAGCCACGCTGCTTCTCCAATCAGTCGTATCTATTGAGCGCTTACTGTGTGCAGAGCACTGGACTAAGCGCTTGTGGAAGTACAAATTGGCAACATCTAGAGAGTCCCTCCCCAACAGTGGGCTCAAAGTCGGAAAGGGGGAGACAGAGGTCAAAACGAAACATACTAACAAAATAAAATAAATAGAATAGAAATGTACAAGTAAAATGGAGTAATAAATATGTACAACAGTGAGCTCACAGTCTAAAAGGGGGAGACAGAGAACAAAACCAAACATACTAACAAAATAAAATAGAGTAGATATGTACAAGTAAAATAGAGTAATGAATATGTACAACAGTGAGCTCACAGTCTAAAAGGGGGAGACAGAGAACAAAACCAAACATACTAACAAAATAAAATAAATAGAATAGATATGTACAAGTAAAATAGAGTAATAAATATGTACAAATATATATACATATATACAGGTGCTGCGGCGAAGGGAAGGAGGTAAGATGAGGGGGATGGAGAGGGGGAGAGGAAGGAAGGAAGGGAAGGGAAGATGCGGTAAAATAAATAGAATAGATATGTATAAGATAGAGTAATAAATATGTACAGACATATATACATATATACAGGTGCTGCGGGGAAGGGAAGGAGGTAAGATGAGGGGGATGGAGAGGGGGAGAGGAAGGAAGGGAAGGAGGTAAGATGAGGGGGATGGAGAGGGGGAGAGGAAGGAAGGGAAGGGAAGATGCGGGTCCGGGAGAGGCGGGGACACGTGTCACACCTCCTGCTCCCCGCTCCCTGCCCCCGAAGGCCTGGGACGAAGGGATGCGGGAGGGATGCGGGGGGAGAGACGCCGAGTCAGGCAGGGAAAAGGGGGAATGAAGGGAGCAGGGAGGGGAAGGAGGAGAAAGCTCCCACCCCATCCATCCATCCATCCATCCATCCATCCATCCATCCATCCATCCATCCTTCCATCCATCCATCCCTCCATCCATCCTTCCATCCATCCTTCCATCCATCCCTCCATCCATCCAATCGTATCTACTGAGCGCTTACTGTGTGCACAGCACTGTACTGAGCGCTTGGGAAGGACAAGTCGGCAGCATTTCCAACCCTCCAGCTCGACCACGTGTTTTGCTTTGTTGTCTGTCTCCCTCTTCTAATAATAATAATAATAATAATGGTATTTGTTAAGCGCTTACTATGTGCAAAGCACTGTTCTAAGCGCTGGGGAGGTTACAAGGTGATCAGGTTGTCCCACTGGGGGCTCACAGTCTTAATCCCCATTTTACAGATAAGGGAACTGAGGCCCAGAGAAGTTAAGTGACTTGCCCAGAGTCACACAGCCAGTAAGTGGTGGAGTCGGGATTTGAACCCATGACCTCTGCCTCCAAAGCCCGGGCTCTTTCCACTGAGCCACGCTGCTTCTCTAACGCTGCTTCTCGACTGTGAGCCCACTGTTGGGTAGGGACTGTCTCTAGATGTTGCCAACTTGGACTTCCCAAGCGCTTGGTACAGTGCTCTGCACACAGTAAGCGCTCAATAAATACGATTGATGATGATGATGTTGGGTAGGGACTGTCAACTTGGACTTCCCAAGCGCTTAGGGCAGTGCTCTGCACACAGTAAGCGCTCACTAAATACGATTGACTGATTGATTCTAGACGGTGAGCCCGTTGATGGGTAGGGGACCGTCTCTATGTTGCCGACTTGGACTTCCCGAGCCCTCAGCACAGTGCTCTGCACACAGTGAGCGCTCAATAAATACGATTGACTGACTGATTGATTCTAGCCTGTGAGCCCGTTGTTGGGTAGGGGACCGTCTCTCTATGTTGCCAAGTTGGACTTCCCGAGCCCTCAGCACAGTGCTCTGCACACAGTGAGCGCTCACTAAAATCGATTGACTGATTGATTGATTCTAGCCTGTGAGCCCGTTGTTGGGTAGGGGACCGTCTCTCTATGTTGCCAACTTGGACTTCCAAAGCGCTTAGTCCAGTGCTCTGCACACAGTAAGCGCTCAATAAATACGATTGATTGACTGATTGATTCTAGAAGGTGAGCCCGTTGTCGGGTAGGGGACCGTCTCTCTATGTTGCCAACTTATACTTCCATAGCGCTTAGTACAGTGCCCTGCACACAGTGAGCGCTCAATAAATACAACTGAGTGAATGAATCCATCCATCCCTCCTTATCTCCATCCCGCCCCACCTTGCCCCCCATTGGAGCGGCCGGGCCCTCCTCCTAACTACCAAGGAGGGAAGGAGAGGGGAGGGGACCGGGTGGAGAGTTGAGGGACCCGGTGGGGGTATTTGTCCCCAAGAGCTGGCACTGGTACCCGGGTCCATGAGGCCAAGAGGGGTTTGGGGGGCTGCTCCCTAAGTCCCTTGCCCAGAAAAGGCGACGGGGAAGTCGCTGGACTTACCTGGGCACACGGTGCGACCCAAGAGGGGGCGGGGGGCACCCTTGGGGCCGTTGCCCCCTTGCCCTCTGCCCCCTGCCAGGGCTTTGGCGGCTCCTTCTCCTCCTCCCGCTCTGCCACCTTGGCTCTGCCAGCCTCCCGGCCGCCTCCAATCCACCGCGCCGCCAAACTTGGCTCTCTCCTTCCTCTCCCCTCCTCTCTCCCCTGTGCCTTCTCCCTTCCCTTAATCCCGGGGTTTTATGGGCTGAGCATTAAGAAAATTCGCCTGCAATTTGGGATTAGACCAACGCTCTGATTACCAAAAAGGTGAGTGCCACTTGATACCCTCCAGACTTCCCCGGGAGCCGATGGCATCATCCGGAGCTGGGAAGCAGGACCGGAGAGCCGAGCTCCGGGGGATGGGGGGGAGGGATGGAGGAGGGGGCCCAGGAGGGCTGAGAGGCGGGGGGCACATTCCTATACAGCCTGGGGCTAAAGCACCCGAATCTGCTATTCCCCCTCAGCTCACATGACAAAAATCGGTGGCATTACTAATCTGGAAAACCGGTCTTGGAAGGGGGTGGGTGGGAATGTATATATGTATATATTTGTACATATTTATTACTCTATTTATTTTTTTTTTTGCTTGTACATATCTATTCTATTTATTTTGTTACTATGTTTTTTACTTGTACATATCTATTCTATTTATTTTATTTTGTTACTATGTTTGGTTTTGTTCTCTGTCTCCCCCTTTTAGACTGTGAGCCCACTGTTGGGTAGGGACCGTCTCTAGATGTTGCCAACTTGGACTTCCCAAGCGCTCAGGCCAGTGCTCTGCACGCAGTAAGCGCCCAATAAATACGATTGATGATGATGAGTGGCTTGTGAGGGGTGTTTCGTGATCCGTAACCGATATACCCACAGATTCTGGGTGCACCTATGCAGGGAAATGTGTGCACACCTTAATATGCACCCACACAGACGCACCTTCGCAGCCACATGCACCGATTCGATCTCCCGCTGAAAAAGATCGCCCCTCCGCCCTCAGTTTCGCAGGGACTAGGAGGTGGATTGTATTTCGTTTCCTTCTTTCAGCCTAGCTGCCATCCCATTGCCTCCAGCTTTCCGACGCGAATAAAGCGCTAAATTTTGTTAGTGGTGCTACATCCAAAATCGGGAATGACCGCAGGTGCATCTCGTGGCAGCTTCTGGCCCGGGGAGTGTTTTATCTCATTTTTCCCTCTCAATTTTTCCCCGTTTCGCCCCCTTCTTTTTCTCTCTTTTCTTTTTGTGAATGGGCTGCGGCGTCTTTGTTCTGGGTAGAAGTGCCCGTGTCGCTGACTTTTGTGGACTATAGAAAGATCTTGTAAAACCTCCTTTTCTCCTTCTCGCCCCTCACCCTTCACCCCTCCTCCCCTGCCCCTTTGATTAGACGTCCCCTTATCGTCCCCCCCCCCCCAAAAAATGTAATTTCGTTGGACTGGCGGTCACTTTCTTTGAACATTAGCTCGCTTTCAGCTCCAACTTCAATTAGAAGGAGTTGATTTTGAGAGATCAACAAAAGAACCGACCAAAGCCTTATTAAAGGTCCTAAGGAGATCTCCGAATCCTTTGAGAAGCAGTTAAGGAAACAGTGTGCTCTCCATGATATTCTGTTACCGTATTTTATTCGGACTCCAAAGGAAAGTGTCTCCTGGAGGGGGGGAAAAAGAAGGGGAGGAGGGGGAGACAGGACACTCTACTTTGATGTCCAGCCCCTGCTTCTCCTGGGGCTCGTTTTAGAGTTTATCATCCTCGCCATCATCATCATCTCAGCGTCCCTTTGCTGCTTGGGTTTCTGCCGGTTATCGACGACGACGAAAGGTCGGTGATGCTGCTGATGAGCCTAAGGTGGTGATGACTTACTTGCACTTCCCAACTTGTACCTCCCAAGCGCTTAGTCCAGTGCTCTGCACACAGTAAGAGCTCAATAAATACGATTGATTGATTGACTGATGAGTTTTCGGATTTCTGTCCCCGTCGTCCGACTTTCTCCCGCTGAACATTTCCCCCCACCCACCCACCCCGGGCTGTTCTGGAGGAGAGTTAGGGGGCGGGAGTGAAGAGCGATTCTTCCAAGGGGATTAGGCTCTTCATTAATATTTATGAGAAGGTGCGACTGAAAAAAAAAAAGGCAAGAAAAAACCCAATTTGTGGCCCGGAGTTGAGGACGAAAACATTCGAGTGAGCGTCGAAGTTTCCACCCTCGGCTCTTCCTCCCTTCAAGGGCCTACTGAGAGCTCACCTCCTCCAGAAGGCCTTCCCTCCTTTCTCTCCCCCTCGCCCCCCTCCATCCCCCCCGTCTTACCTCCTTCCCTTCCCCACAGCACCTGTATATATGTATATATGTTTGTACATATTTATTACTCTATTTATTTTACTTGTACATATCTATTCTATTTATTTTATTTTGTTAATATGTTTGGTTTTGTTCTCTGTCTCCCCCTTCTAGACTGTGAGCCCACTGTTGGGTAGGGACTGTCTCTATATGTTGCCAACTTGTCCTTCCCAAGTGCTTAGTACAGTGCTCTGCACACAGTAAGCGCTCAATAAATACGATTGATTGATTGATTGATTCCGTCCGGGGGTTTGTCTCGGTGGGCCGTGGGCGTCGCCCGCCCGGGTTCCGGAGGAGCCGAGCGTCGTTACAGTCGCAGAGAAACGAGCGCTTTCCGTCGAGGGTTGGTCAATCAATCAATCAATCGTATTTATTGAGCGCTTACTGTGTACAGAGCACTGGACTAAGCGCTTGGGAAGTACAAGTTGGTAACATATAGAGACAGTCCCTACCCAACAGTGGGCTCACAGTCTAAAAGGGGGAGACAGAGAACAAAACCAAACATACTAACAAAATAAAACAAATACAATAGACAAGTAAAATAAATAGAGTAATAAGTATGTACAAACATATATAATATATACAATCAATCAATCGTGTTTATTGAGCGCTTAGCGCTTAGTACAGTGCTCTGCACATAGTAAGCGCTCAATAAATACGATTGATGATGCAGAGCACTGTACTCAGCGCTTGGGAAGTACAAGTCGGCAACATCTAGAGACAGTCCCTACCCAACAGTGAGCTCACAGTCTAAAATGGGGAGACAGAGAACAAAACCAAACATACTAACAAAATAAAATAAATAGAATAGATAGGTACAAGTAAAATAAATAAATAGTGTAATAAATAATGCACAAACATATATACATATATACAGGTGCTGTGGGGAAGGGAAGGAGGTAAGATGGGGGGATGGAGAGGGGGACGAGGGGGAGAGTTCGTGGCTCAGTGGAAAGAGCACGGCTTTGGAGTCAACGGGCATGGGTTCGAATCCCGGCTCCGCCACATAATAATAATAATAATGATGGCATTTGTTAAGCGCTTACTATGTGCAAAGCACTGTTCTAAGCGCTGGGGGGGATACAAGTTGATCAGGTTGTCCCACGTGGGGCTCACAGTCTTAATCCCCATTTTCCAGATGAGGGAACTGAGGCTCAGAGAAGTTAAGTGGCTTACCCAAGGTCACGCAGCTGACAGGTGATGGAGCCGGGATTCGAACCCATGCCCTTTGACTTCAAAGCCCGGGCTCTTTCCATTGAGCCACGCTGCTTCTCTAGCAGCACATCAATCAATCAATCGTATTTATTGAGCGCTTACTGTGTGCAGAGCACTGGACTAAGCGCTTGGGAAGTACAAGTTGGCAACATATAGAGACGGTCCCTACCCAACAGTGGGCTCACAGTCTAAAAGACCGCACATGTCTGCTGTGTGACCTTGGGCGAGTCACTTCACTTCTCGGAGTCTCAGTGACCTCATCTGTAAAATGGGGATGATGACTGTGAGCCCCACGCGGGACAATCTGATCACCTTGTATCCCCCCCACCCTCCAGCGCTTAGAACAGTGCTTGGCACATAGTAAGCGCTTAACAAATGCCATTATGGCTCAGCGGAAAGAGCCCGGGCTTTGGAGTCAGAGGTCGTGGGTTCAAATCCCAGCTCCGCCACTTGTCCGCTGTGTGACTTTGGGCAAGTCACTTCACTTCTCTGGGCCTCAGTTTCCTCATCTGTAAAATGTGGGTGAGAGCCGTGAGCCCCACGTGGGACAACCTCAGAGCCCGGGCTTTGGAGTCAGAGGTCGTGGGTTCAAATCCCAGCTCTGCCACTTGTCTGCTGTGTGACTTTTTGGGCAGGTCACTTCACTTCTCTAGGCCTCAGTTCCCTCATCTATAAAATGGGAATTAAGACTGTGAGCCCCCCGTGGGACAACCTGATCACCTTGTAACCTCCCCAGCGCCTAGAACAGTGCTTTGCACATAGTAAGCGCTTAATAAATGCCATCATCATTATTATTATTATTACCTTTCTCTGGGCCTCAGTTCCCTCATCTGTAAAATGGGGATTAAGACTGTGAGCCCCCCGTGGGACAACCTGATCACCTTGTAACCTCCCCAGCGCTTAGAACGGTGCTTTGCACATAGTAAGCGCTTAATAAATGCCATCATTATTATTATTATTATTACCTCGTATCTACCCCAGCGCTTAGAACGGTGCTTGGCACATAGTAAGCGCTTAACAAATACCCACATTATTATTATTCTTGCATTATAATAATATAACATTAATTAACATAATATAATTAACATAACATATAATATAATATAATATACTATCATATATTATCTATTATATAACATTAATATATCAATATATTATATTAATATACGATATATGATCATATAATATAATATAATACATATATTATATTTTGTAATATTAATATGTTAATATATTATATTAGTATATAATATGCTAATATAATATATTATGTGCAGTACATTATGTAATATTAATATATGAATATATTATATTGATATGTAATATATTAATATAATATATTAATATATAATATATTAATATAATATATAATGTATGAATACATTATATATTATATATAGTTGTAATTATATTGTAATGTATATATATTATATATAATATACATTATATCATATATTATATTATATAATATATAATATACAATATAATATAATATTTAACATATAATACAAAATTAATATAATATATAATTAATATAATATAATATATAATTAATATAATATAATAATATTGTATTATAATAATACAATCATATCGCCCTCCGCCGTCCGGTCCGTCCCGTCGGTGGGGAGCCCGGGGAGGGGGGGCGGGGCCTCCGTCCGCCCCGCCCTCCCTCCCTCCCTGCCTGCGCCTCGATTGGCCGAGCCGCCGTCAATCAACCCCCGCGGGGCCCCCGATTGGCTGCCGGGCCCCGTTACGCAGTCGCCCCGCGCTCACATACAAGGGCAGGGCGCTAGGAAGGTGATCAATCTTCATCAGGCTACAATTCCGATCACCTAAACTACCGAGCGGGACGAGGTAAAATCGCTTGATTGATGTAGCTCGCGAAGTCGCCGCGGCCGGGCTTTTTTCAGGGCCCCATCTCCCCGCCTCCCACCCCCCCCCCTTTCGCCATGCGTTCCCCTGGGACAATCCGTCGATCAATCGTATTTATTGAGCGCCTACTGCGTGCACAGCACTGGACTAAGCGCTTGGGAAGTCCAGGTTGGCAACATAGACAGTCCCTACCCAACTGTGGTCTAAAAGCCGGCGGAATAAAAAGTTCAAAGTGGGAAAGGGAGGCCGGCCGAGGCCGGGGGTGGGGGGAAGGAAAGGAAAGAAAATATGTTGCCCACTTGGACTTCCCAAGCGCTTAGTACAGTGCTCTGCACACAGGCAGCGCTCAATAAATAAGATTGATTGATTGATTGATTGATTGGTTGAAAGGGCGGCCGGCTGAGGCCGGGGGTGGGGGGAGGAAAGGAAAGAAAATATGTTGCCTTCTTGGACTTCCCAAGCGCTTAGTACAGTGCTCTGCACACAGTAAGCGCTTAATAAATACGACTGATTGATTGATTGATTGATTGATTGAAAGGGCGGCCGGCTGGGGCCGGGGGTGGGGGGAAGAAAGGAAAGAAAGTATGTTGCCAATTTGGACTTCCCAAGCGCTTAGTACAGTGCTGTGCACACAGTAAGCGCTCAATAAATACGACCGATTGATTAATCGATTGAGAGGGCGGCCGGCTGAGGCCGGGGGTGGGGGGAGGAAAGGAAAGAATGTTGCCAACTTGGACTTCCCAAGCGCTTAGTCCAGCGCTCTGCACCCAGTCAGCGCTCAATAAATACGATTGATTGATTGACTGATTGGAAAAAAGTTCGTTCGGTTGCCCCACTCCCCCTCGCCCGTCCGCGCCTTGCAGGTCCCGGAGGCCCGAGCCGCGTCCATGTGCCCGCCTTACCTGGCCGCCGGTCCCAGGAGCTGAGCGCAGGTAAGGAGGAGAGGCGGGAGCCGGGAATGGGAGCCGGGAATGGGAGCCGGGACGAGGGAGGGAGGGAGGGAGGGAAGGAGAGAGGGAGGGGAGCGCCTCCCTGCCGCCGCCTCGGCTTCCCGGTGTCGCTCCCCGTTGGGGCGACGGCCGCAGCCTCTCCGCCTGGTCCCCTCCACCCTGGAGGGTCAATCGTATTTATTGAGCGCTTACTGTGTGCAGAGCACTGGACTAAGCGCTTGGGAGGTCCCGGCCCCTCTTACCTCCGTCCCCGGGCACGGGGGGACTCGGCGAGGACTTGGTGGCCGGGTGGGGGGGACTCTCCCACTCAGGACGTCGGCCCCCGGGCCTGGCACCTTGGGCGGCTTGTCCCCTGCCCCCCGCGGGGCCCGGGCCTCGCCTCGCCTTTCCGGGCTTGGTGGCCCTCCCCGGGACCCTGGAAGTCGGTGGGGCGGGGATGGCGACGAGTTGCACTTCGGGGAAGCCCGAGGCCCAGGCCTCTCCCTCCTCCTCCTCCTCGCCCTCCCTGGGCTGAACCCGGCCCGGGACTCCCCTTCCTGGGGCCGCAGGCCCTCCTGAACTCGCACTCCCAACACACCGACTCACACACTTAAATACAGACACGCTACACACACCCAAATTCAGACACACTAACTCACACTCACTACACGATCCGCGGGCACGGTCACTCGGGCCCGGTGGACCCACCCGCAGACACACCGACTCACACTCAGCGGGTGCACCCGCAGACCCACCAACTCACACTCAATGCCGCATTTATTCGATCGTATTCATTGAGCGCTTACTGTGTGCAGGGCCCTGGACTAAGCGCTTGGCCCCCAGGCACACAGCACCTTGCATTCGTCCCCTCAAACCCCAGATGCGGGCAAACGCATACATACACAGAAAGGCTGGCAAACACACACATACACGCAAACACATACATACACAGAAAGGCTGGCCAACACGCACATACACGCAAACACATACATACACAGAAAGGCTGGCAAACACACACATACACGCAAACACATACATACACAGAAAGGCTGGCAAACACACATACACACAAACACATACATACACAGAAAGGCTGGCAAACACACACATGCACGCAAACACATACATACACAGAAAGGCTGGCCAACACACACATACACGCAAACACATACATACACAGAAAGGCTGGCAAACACACACATACACAGACAGACGGAGAGACACCCCGGTGTCCTAGAGGCCCGGGAGCCGGTCCGGAGTTGGGGGCGATCATGGGCCTCGGCTCGGGAAGGTGGAAGAGGCCTCGGGCCCCGAGCTGGGGGATCCAGAGAGGAGCTGGAGCCGGGGAATGGGTGGGGGCGGGTGCCCAGAATGAATCCCTGACTCCCGGGGTGTGGGTGGTTGTTTTTGAAACCCAACAACAATAACCCCCTCCCCGGATTCCGGCTCGGTCCGCGGCCGGGTGAGGTTTTCCCGGTTAGAAGAAGAAGTGTAGTTTCCCAGGCTGTTTATTTATTTTTTTGCCCCTTCACGGCGCTCCAACCAGGGCCTTGCTCTCCCGGAGATCCCCATTTCCAGAGGCCCAGCGCCGGTCAGTGACGGCCCGTTTTCTCGCCTCCCACCCCCCGCCATCCTCCTTTCCCCCCCTCCCCAGGGGGTTCCGGGCCTTTCTCGCCTTCTCGGAAGCGAGGGGAGAACTCGGAAAAGTTTTTGTTGAGTTTTGTTTAGGGGAAGAAGGCGGCCTGTGCCGGCTTGAGGCCTAGGGCCTAGTGTTGCGGGCAGAGGCGGGAAGTAAGTGGGTGTTCGGGATCCGAAGGCCCCCAAGGCGGTTGCCCCGCTCTCCGGCCCCGGGGGTGCCCGGCTGGGTGCCCCCCGGATGCCCGCCCCGCAGCAGGTTTGGCGTGTCTTGTGTCTCCAGGGTTTCCGGGCCCCATCCACCCAGCGTCGCCTGCCTGCCCCTCGTGCCCCGGACGGCGCCGTGGGAGGCCGGTGCCCCCCTGGATCCTTCGGGCCGCCCGCACCCGCCCGTTAGCATGATGTCTTACCTCAAACAGCCCCCCTACGGCATGAACGGGCTGGGGCTGGCCGGGCCCGCCATGGACCTGCTGCACCCCTCGGTGGGCTACCCGGGTGAGCACCCTCGACCCCCCCCCGGGACCCTCCCCTCTGCCCACTGGAGCCCATGCAGGTGGTTGTTGGCGGCAGGGGATCCCTCCTCCTAGGCCCCACTCCTGCCCCTGTTGTTTACGCTGACGCTGGCAGATCCTCCCCGCTCATTTCTGTCTGACACGGAGTTGAGATCGGACCGGGGCCCTCCCTTGCCCCTTCTGCCCGTCCTTGAGTTGGTCCTGGGGCTCGGGGTTGGGGGCCGGGCCGCCCCTCCCTCCCGTTTGCCCGACACCCTCGCTGGAGATTCATTCCCTCCTGCCGTGGGCCTGTTCCGGGCCGCCGGGCCTGCTGTTGGACTTTTTTTTTTTATTGCATTTTTCGATTTTTGACCCACCCCCCAAACCTGACCGGGTTTCATTCGGGGTTTGGACTCAGGAAGCCCAAGGGCTCCCAGCCGGACGGATTCAGTGGTCGCTCGCCCACCAACCACATCCACCCGACCCCCACCCCTTCCCCGCAATCCCTTCTTCCCCCAATTCTCTCCCTCCCCACCCGATTTTCTCTTTCCCCCGATTCCTTCTTCTCTCCCCTCCCGCAATCCTCTCTTCTTCCCCAATTCTCTCCCTCCCCCCGATTTTCTCTTTCCCCCGATTCCTTCTTCTCTCCCCTCCCGCAATCCTTTCTTCTTCCCCAATTCTCTCCCTCCCCCCGATTTTCTTTTCCCCAATTCCTTCTTCTCTCCCCTCCCGCAGTCCTCTCTTCTTCCCAATTCTCTCTTCTCTTCTTCTCACCCAGTTCGTTCATTCAATCGTATTTATTGAGCAATTACTGTGTGCGGAGCACCGTACTAAAAGTGCTTGGGAAGTACAAGTCGGCAACATATAGAAACGGTTCCCTTTCCCCCTCCGTCCCCACTCTCACTTCTCTCCCTCCCCCCGATTTTCTCTTTCCCCCGATTCCTTCTTCTCTCCCCTCCGGCAACCCTCTCTTCTTCCCCAATTCTCTCCCTCCACCCCCCGATTTTCTCTTTCCCCCCGATTCCTTCTTCTCTCCCCTCCTGCAATCCTCTCTTCTTCCCCAATTCCCTCTTCTCCCTCGCCGCAATCCTCTCTTCCTCCCAATTCTCTCTTCTCTTCTTCTCACCCAGTTCGTTCATTCAATTGTATTTATTGAGCAATTACTGTGCGCAGAGCACCGTACTAAAAGTGCTCGGGAAGTACAAGTCAGCAACATATAGAAACGGTCCCCTTTCCCCCTCCGTCCCCACTCTCACTTCTCTCCCTCCCCCCCGATTTTCTCTTTTCCCCCGATTCCTTTTTCTCTCCCCTCCCGCAATCCTCTCTTCTTCCCCAATTCTCTCCCTCCCCGCCGATTTTCTCTTTCCCCCGATTCCTTCTCTCCCCTCCCGCAATCCTCTCTCCCTCCCAATTCTCTCTTCTCTTCTTCTCACCCAGTTCGTTCATTCAGTCATATTTATTGAGCAATTACCGTGTGCGGAGCACCGTACTAAAAGTGCTTGGGAAGTACAAGTCGGCAACCTATAGAAACGGTCCCCTTTCCCCCTCCGTCCCCACTCTCACTTCTCTCCCTCCCCCCCGATTTTCTCTTTTCCCCAATTCCTTTTTCTCTCCCCTCCCGCAATCCTTCTTCCCCAATTCTCTCCCTCCCCCCCGATTTTCTCTTTTCCCCGATTCCTTCTTCTCTCCCCTCCCGCAATCCTCTCTTCTTCCCCAATTCTCTCTTCTCCCTCGCCGCAATCCTCTCTTCCTTCCAATTCCCTCTTCTTCTCACCCAGTTCGTTCATTCAATCGTATTTATTGAGCGCTTACTGTGTGCAGAGCACCGTACTAAGCGCTTGGGAAGTACAAGTCGGCAACATATAGAAACGGTCCCCTTTCCCCCTCCCTCCCCACTCTCACTTCTCTCCGTCCACCCCGATTTTCTCTTTCCCCCAATTCCTTCTTCTCTCCCCTCCCGCAATCCTCTCTTCTTCCCCAATCATCTCCCTCCCCGCAGATTTTCTCTTTCCCCCGATTCCTTCTTCTCTCCCCTCCCGCCATCCTCTCTTCTTCCCCAATCCTCTCCCTCCCCGCCGATTTTCTCTTTCCCCCGATTCCTCCTTCTCTCCCCTCCCGCAACCCTCTCTTCTTCCCCAATTCCCTCTTCTCCCTCGCCGCAATCCTCTCTTCTCTCCCTCCCAATTCTCCCTTCTCTTCCTCTCGCCCAGTTCGTTCATTCAGTCGTATTTATTGAGCAATTACTGCGTGCAGAGCACCGCACTAAGTGCTTGGGCCGCAATCCTCTCTTCTCTCCCTCCCAATTCTCCCTTCTCTTCCTCTCACCCAGTTCGTTCATTCAATCGTATTTATTGAGCAATTACTGCGTGCAGAGCACCGCACTAAGTGCTTGGGCCGCAATCCTCTCTTCTCTCCCTCCCAATTCTCCCTTCTCTTCCTCTCGCCCAGTTCGTTCATTCAGTCGTATTTATTGAGCAACTACTGCGTGCAGAGCACCGAACTAAGTGCTTGGGCCGCAATCCTCTCTTCTCTCCCTCCCAATGCTCTCTTCTCTTCCTCTTGCCCAGTTCGTTCATTCAGTCGTATTTATGGAGCAATTACTGTGTGCAGAGCACCGCACTAAGTGCTTGGGCCGCAATCCTCTCTTCTCTCCCTCCCAATTCTCTCTTCTCACCCAGTTCATTCAGTGGTATTTTATTGAGCAATTACCGGGTGCAGAGCACCGTACTAAGTGCTTGGGAAGTACAAGTCGCAACATATGGAAACGGTCCCCTTTTTCGCCCTCCCTCCCCACTCTCACTTCTCTCCTCCCCCAAGCCTCTCTCCCCTGGCCCCCTCCTCCGCCCCTGTGCCCGCATCTGTCTGTCTCCGTGTTCTCTAGGTGTAGCCCCTTATTGCCCCGCCTTCCCGGGCCGGTCCCGCCCTTGGGTGTGTGGTGGGTTAATTAATGGCCTTGTGCGATTTTCCCCGTGTGCCCCCCGACCCCCTTGCCCTGCCCGCCCCCCAGCCACCCCTCGGAAGCAGCGTCGGGAGCGCACCACCTTCACCCGCTCGCAGCTGGACGTGCTGGAGGCGCTTTTCGCCAAGACGCGCTATCCGGACATCTTCATGAGGGAAGAGGTGGCGCTCAAAATCAACCTGCCCGAATCCAGAGTCCAGGTTCGTCCGCTCGGGCCTGGGGACCAAGGAGAGGGAGATGCTGGAGGAGGGGGGGGGGGTGTGTGCTTGCGGGACCCGCCTTCGGGGGGCGCTCTCTCGGCCACCCGGGCCCCCTCGTGAGCGCCCAATAAACTCGCTCGGTGATTGGTTGGCTCGTTGGTTCCCGGCGCGGGACGGAGCCCCCTTGGCGGGCTGCTCGCTGGCGCCCCCTGGCGCCGAGGCGGGGGGCGGCCCCGGGCTCAGGCCCCCTTCCCCAACCCCTCAATCAATCAATCGCATTTATTGAGCGCTTACTGTGTGCAGAGCACTGCACTAAGCGCTTGGGAAGTACAAGTCGGCGACATAGACGGTCCCTACCCAACAGCGGGCTCACGGTCTAGAAGGGGGAGACAGAGAACGAAACCAAACGTACTAACAAAATAAAATATGTACAAACATATATGCAGGTGCCGTGGGGAAGGGAAGGAGGTAAGATGGGGGCGATGGAGAGGGGGACGAGGGGGAGAGGAAGGAAGGGGCTCAGTCTGGGAAGGCTTCCTGGAGGGGGTGAGCTCTCAGCAGGGCCTTGAAGGGAGGAAGAGAGCCAGCTTGGCGGATGGGCAGAGGGAGGGCATTCCGGGCCCGGGGGATGACGTGGGCAGGGGGTCGACGACGGGACAGGCGAGAACGAGGCCTAACGGTGAGGAGATTAGCGGCAGAGGGTGCGGGGTGGGCCGTCGGAAGGGCTGGCCCCTCTAGGACGGGGCACACTTTTTTCCCCGGTCTCTGAAGCCGCCCCTTCCCGGGCCCAGCTGGAGGGGCCCGAGGAGCCCATTGGGGCGACGCCTCCCTTTTTGTCCGTGGATCCCCCCCCCACGACGGACGTGGACCCCGACCATCCGTCGACTGCTCATTTTGGGGGCGGGGGAAGCCCACCGCGCGGCCCACCTTGTTCTCCCCGGCCTCGGCGGGAGCCCAAGTCGGAGACACTCTGCCCCGTCGAGGGGGGGGGGGTCTGCGAAGGGAGGCCTCCTTTTAGAGTGTGAGCCCACTGTGGGGTAGGGACTGTCTCTCTATGTTGCCATCTTGTACTTCCCAAGCGCTTAGTACAGTGCTCTGCACACAGTAAGCGCTCAATAGATACGAATGAGTGGGGGGACCCCCGTGGGAAGAGTCCGCTCCATCGCCTTGCACGTCGCTCTGCGCTCCTCCCGTCTCCCCGGGTCGTTGGGTAGGGACCGTCTCTAGATGTTGCCAACTTGTACTTCCCCAGCGCTTAGTACAGTGCCCTGCACACAGTAAGCGCTCAATAAATACGAATGAGTGGGGGGACCCCCGTGGGAAGAGTCCGCTCCATCGCCTTGCACGTCGCTCTGCGCTCCTCCCGTCTCCCCGGGTCGTTGGGTGGGGACCGTCTCTAGATGTTGCCAACTTGTACTTCCCCAGCGCTTAGTACAGTGCCCTGCACACAGTAAGCGCTCAATAAACACGACTGATTGATCAGGAGGGCCTGACGGTCGCCCCCTCGGTCCCCCCCGTCCAGGTCTGGTTCAAGAACCGGCGGGCCAAATGCCGCCAGCAGCAGCAGCAGCAGCAGCAGCAGGGCGGGAGCGGGAGCGGCGCCAAGAGCCGCCCGTCCAAGAAGAAGGCCTCGCCGGCGCGGGACAGCTCGGGCTCCGACAGCAGCGGCCAGTTCACTCCCCCGGCCGTGTCCAGCTCGGCCTCGTCCTCCAGCTCGGGCTCCGCGGCGTCGGGGAACCCGGCGGGGCTGGGGCCCAATCCTGCGGCCGTCGTGGCGGCGGTGGCGTCGGGGGGCGGCTCGGGGGCGTCGTCCATCTGGAGCCCGGCCTCCATCTCGCCCGGCTCGGCGCCGCCGTCCGTGTCGGTGCCGGAGCCCAACGCGTCGTGCAGCATGCAGCGCTCGGTGGTGGCGTCGGCCTCCCCCTACCCCATGGCCTACGGCCAGGGCGGCGGCTACGGTCAGGCCTACCCTGGGCCTCCCTCCTCTTCCTACTTCAGCGGCGTGGACTGCGGCTCCTACTTGGCGCCCATGCACTCCCACTCTCACCCGCACCCTCACCCTCACCCTCACCAGCTGAGCCCCATGGCTCCCTCGTCCATGGCGGCCCCCGCGCCCCCTCCCCACCACCCCCTGAGCCAGTCCTCCGGCCACCACCACCACCACCACCACCACCACCACCACCAGGCCTACGGCGCCGCCGCCGCCTCCCTGCCCTTCAACTCCCCCGACTGCCTGGACTACAAGGAGCCCGGGGCCGCCGCCGCTGCCGCCGCCGCCGCCGCCGCCTGGAAACTCAACTTCAACTCCCCCGACTGTCTGGACTACAAGGACCAGGCCTCCTGGAGGTTCCAGGTCTTGTGAGAGCCGGGAGCCGACCGGGCGGGACCAGGAAAGCACGAAAATCCCTGCCGACCTCCATCACTTCTTCCCCCCCTTGCTGCCGCTGCTGCTGTACCACCACCACCACCACCACCACCTCAATCAACCAATCGTATTTATTGAGCGCTTACTGTGTGCAGAGCACTGGACTAAGCGCTTGGGAAGTACAAGTCGGCACCTCCTCTTCCTTTACTCTCTCCAGGACTGAGGATGAGAATTGCTCCAAAAGTGACCCCGGATCCTCCTCCTCCTCCCCACCTCCCGTTGCACAACCGAGCGGATATATACGTGCGTATATCTATATGTCTGGATATAAGTGTATAAGTGCGTATACGTATGCAGGAGGTGCTTCGAAAGGGATGTCCCGGTGCAGCTGTTGCTTCACTCACCTGTTACCTGCTGGGCAGGAGTTGTGGCCGCCGCCGCTCCCTCCCCATCACCCCCCTCCTCCGTGTACCCTTCACCGTGATAAAAACGCTCGCAGGGGAGAGCGGCCCGGATTTCTGCCAGTTTATTTATTCTCTCCGGACACTGGGATTACTTACTCCTCGTGCGGTTGCTACGGAACGAAGAGGCCGCGACGCAACTCCATCCCAAAAAGAAAAAAGGAAAAAAAAAAAGCAACCACTACCCGGACTTTTTCCGCCTCCCCACACTGGCTTCAATCCCAATTCCCGGCTCCTGCTCCCGCCCGGCCGCGGGTGTGTCCGGGCACCGAGGGGCAGCCAGCTCCGGGCCTCGCCGTTTTAGCCCCCGTTGAATTTTCCCAGCCTTCTGCCGCAGGGAAGCGGCGGGAATGATGTAAATATTCAGGTCCGTTCCAGGGACCGTTTATCGTTTCTAGTTGATGGATTGGATTGAGCGGACCTCGAGTCTAACGCACGGGAAGCAAACCGTAAAAAAAAAAAAATCTATAAACTCGACAACAAAAATGATTCCTCTGCCCCTTCCCCCATGTGGTAGCGCTTTCCGGTCTCCAGTAATTACAAAACGACCACTTCTTCCTTCCTTTCTTCCCCCCCTCTTCCATCCCCGTGTATTTATTTAAAAAAAAAAATCAATCGGTTTTAGGGAAACAGGGTAGGGAAAACGGGCGGTACGGTGTGGTGCCGGGGGGAAAAAAACCCATCAATGTCAGGGGAAGGAAATTAATCTGGAAAGCAGAAAGGGACAGGAAAGTGGAATGGATCGGATCAGGCTGGCGGGGGGGCTTTTTCAAACCAAAAACAAAACTCAAAACCAAAAAAAAAAGGGGGAAAAATCCCAACCACGAGCATCTAGAACCCAGCCTTCAGCTCCACTTCCTATCTTTTTTTTTTTTTTTTAGAAACCTGTTTGTCTAGTGAGTTTTTAGTGAACCTTCATTTTCCAACACCTAGCCGAGAGCTC
This sequence comes from Tachyglossus aculeatus, assembly GCF_015852505.1. Lineage (NCBI taxonomy): Eukaryota > Metazoa > Chordata > Mammalia > Monotremata > Tachyglossidae > Tachyglossus > Tachyglossus aculeatus. The sequence goes on from NC_052074.1 coordinate 10,279,080, forward strand.
TCGCGCCTCTGTGTATCAATAATGGTTTGGGCCGCTTTGTCCCGTAGGTGGAAAATAAATTCTGTAAATTTGATTTGTCCGACGTGAAGATCACAAATTACTTGTTGAAATGTAAGGCAGTTTCCTCTCCCTCCCCCCCCCCCCCTTTATCTACACTATCCCCCAGTAATAAAAATTCAAACTAATGAAGCGCCTGATCGGTGTCACTCTTCTTCTCGGGGCTCCGGCCTCCCGCTTTAGACTCGTCTCCCCGCCGGGGGGTGGGAGATCTTTATCTTCCCAGCGGAGTTAATGGGGAATCCTCCCCCAACCAGTCCTTTATTGGCTTCTGATGTTACATTGTTCTTCCGAGAGGTGCCTCTCCATCCCCCCACCCCACCCCTCATCCCAAACTTCGAGCTCTGCTCAGGATCGGGGAAAACAGCCCTGCCGACTCCAATCCCCCAACGATCCCTCTCCCTCCCCCCTCCGTTTTTTTCTTTCCTTCGGGGGCAGGAATCTGGCACCGATCCCTCAGGATTAATTTCTTTCCCTGAAAAGAGGGGCAAAGGGGAGGTAAGCGGTGGGGAAAGAGTCTTCCTCCCTTCCTCGCAGAGGGAGCCAAAAATCGATATTGGCAACGAAAAGGCCCCGCTCCTGTGAGCTGTCCTGGGTGGCTTCGCTGGGCTGGGCCCTGTCCGAGTCGTTTCTACTAACTGCTACGGTTTCCTGCAGATTTCTCCCCGAACTATCCTCGGGAAAAACGAACCGACAAAAACGGAAGAAACGAATGCCCTGGAGCGTTCAGTCCGATGTCCGTTTTTTCTTTTTAAAGCCAACTCGGGGGACCCGCGACCTCAACGATTTCCAGGGCGGCGCTCGATTTAGGCAAGTGACCCCGGGATATTGCGGTTTGACTGGGCCCCTTACAACGCGGTGACAAAGTAGCAGCATCCCCGCCCTTCCCTGCGCCTCCCACGCGCTCTGGGAATCCGCCGAGCGAAGCGCTCTCCAAGGAAGGACCGGCAACTTTTCACGTCCTTCTGCCTGAATAGTAATAATAATAATAATAATAATAATAATAACAATATTGGTTTTTGTTAAGCGCTTACTATGTGCAAAGCATTGTTCTAAGAGCTGGGGGTAGATACAAGGGAATCAGGTTGTCCCACGTGGGGTTCACAGTCTTCATCCCGATTTTGCAGATGAGGGAACTGAGGCCCAGGGAAGTGAAGCGACTTGCCCAAAGTCACCCATCTGACAAGTGGCGGAGCCGGGATTTGAACCCACGACACAGTCTTCATCCTCATTTTACAGATGAGGGAACTGAGGCCCAGAGAAGTGAAGCGACTTGTCCAAAGTCACCCAGCTGACAAGTGGCGGAGTCGGGATTTGAACCCACGACACAGTCTTCATCCCCATTTTACAGATGAGGGAACTGAGGCCCAGATAAATGAAGCGACTTGCCCAAAGTCACCCAGCTGACAAGTGGCGGAGCCGGGATTTGAACCCACGACCTCTTGACTCCAGAGCCCGGGCTCTTTCCACTGAGCCACGCTGCTTCTCTGCTGCTGAATCCCGTAAGAATTGCCGGAAAGCCCGCCCGGCCTCTTCCCCGGAGGGCTGGGGTCAAACCGACTAATATTCGGGTCCTGCCGAGCGCGTCCCTCTCCCCTTTGGTCAGAGAAGCCGCGTGACTCAGTGGAAAGAGCCCGGGCTTGGCAGTCAGAGGTCGTGGGTTCTAATCCCGGCTCCGCCCCTTGTCAGCTGGGTGACTGAGCAAGTCACTTCACTTCTCTGGGCCTCAGTTTCCTCACCTGTAAAATGGGGATGAAGACTGTGAGCCCCACGTGAGACAACCTGATCCCCTGATCCCCAGCGCTTAGAACAGTGCTTCGCACACAGTAAGCGCTTAAAAATGCCATCATCATTATTATTATAGATCCCCTTGTATCCCCCCGGCGCTTAGAACAGTGCTTCGCACATAGTAAGCGCTTAACAAATGCCATCATCATTATTATAGATCCCCTTGTATCCCCCCAGCGCTTAGAACAGTGTTTTGCACACAGTAAGCGCTTAACAAATGCCATCATCATTATTATTATAGATCCCCTTGTATCCCCCCAGCGCTTAGAACAGTACTTCGCACATAGTAAGCGCTTAACAAATGCCGTAATTATTATTATTATAGATCACCTTGTATCCCCCAGCGCTTAGAACAGTGCTTCGCGCATAGTAAGCGCTTAACAAATGCCGTAATCATTATTATTACAGATCACCTTGTATCCCCCAGCGCTTAGAACAGTGCTTCGCGCATAGTAAGCGCTTAAAAAATGCCGTAATCATTATTATTACAGATCACCTTGTATCCCCCCAGCGCTTAGAACAGTGCTTCGCGCATAGTAAGCGTTTAAAAAATGCCATCATCATTATTATTATAGATCCCCTTGTATCTCCCCAGCTCTTAGTAAGCGCTTAACAAATGCCGTAATCATTATTATTATTGATCACCTTGTATCCCCCAGCGCTTAGAACAGTGCTTCGCACATAGTAAGCGCTTAACAAATGCCATCATCATCATTATTATTATAGATCCCCTTGTATCCCCCCAGTGCTTAGAATAGTGCTTCGCACATAGTAAGCGCTTAAATGCCATCATCATTATTATTATAGATCCCCTTGTATCCCCCCCCCCCCCCAGCGCTTAGAACAGTGCTTGACACGGAGGGCTTAACAATTGCCACTATTGTTATTATTGTTACTCATCACGGGCCGCGGCCTCCTTTTCCCCGTACGTTTTGATCATCTCCTTTTCCCAAGACCGTTTCCTTGGCCGAAGACACCAGCTTGTTTAGCGCTGCGGGGGTGGGAAAGGGCGGTCCCCAGCAGTAATCCCGGCCGCCCCGTTGCGGCGCGGAGGAGGCCGCGGATCCTCCTGCTCCGGGCGGCGCATCTTCCTCCCTTCAAGGCCCTACTGAGAGCTCACCTCCTCCAGGAGGCCTTCCCAGGCTGAGCCCCTTCCTTCCTCTCCCCCTCGTCCCCCTCTCCATCCCCCCATCTTACCTCCTTCCCTTCCCCACTGTATATACGTCTGTACATATTTATTACTCTATTTATTTTACTTGTACATATCTATTCTATTTTATTTTGTTAGTATGTTTGGTTTTGTTCTCTGTCTCCCCCTTTTAGTCCGTGAGCCCACTGTTGGGTAGGGACTGTCTCTAGATGTTGCCAGCTTGTACTTCCCAAGCGCTTAGTACAGTGCTCTGCACACAGTAAGCGCTCAATAAATACGATTGATGATTGATTGATTGATCCTCCGCTCCGCTCAAGAAGACGCCCTCCCTGCTCGGAGGCCCTGCGGGGACAAACAACAACAACAATCTTCCCTGGAGCCAGCTGATCGGCCGGGAAAAGCCCGTTATCTCCGGCCACCGGGGCTTCCAGGAACGGGTTGGAGTCCGTGCCACCTGCCCCGTGGCCTCCCGTTATCCCGAACCTCGCCTCCCCCACGCTGCAAAGGGATTTCACCGTCGCCCTCATCGGAACCTCATCAGTCCAGTGCTCTGCACACCGTAAGCGCCCAATAAATACTTTTGAACGACCCAAATCATCCCACCTCCTGCTCTAGCAGGACAGCAAAGCAGCCAAAGCGGCGGGATGATTGATCATCATAAGGATAATGATGGCATTTATTAAGCGCTTACTATGTGCAAAGCACTGTTCTAAGCGCTGGGGAGGTTACAAGGTGATCAGGTTGGCCCACGGGGGGGGCTTACAGTCTCAATCCCCGTTTTACAGATGAGGGAACTGAGGCGCAGATAAGTTAAGTGACTTGCCGAGAGCTGGCAATTGGCAGAGTGGGATTTGAACCCATGACCTCTGACTCCAAAGCCCGGGCTCTTTCCACTGAGCTACGCTGCTTCTCCACCTGATGGACTGTCCACCTCCCCCGGCTGCCCTGTTTCTTTCCTAAAACCCAGGGCAGGGCCTTAAATCTGCTTCCCACCCCACCACCCCCACACCCCAACAACCTTCCCAGCATGGGGCGGGCGACCCTTTCTCTCCAAGCAGCTTCCCGGGGACTGGCCAAGGAGAAACTGTCCCTCCCTCCACAAAGGGCCCCTTTGCAGCTCTGGTGGACAACCCTTCTGCAAATGGGGCTTCCTGGAATAGTATTGAGGTGGGGCCTCTCCCGCTTTGCGCCGATAATAATTGTGGTATTTCATTTATTCAATCGTAGCTAGTAAGCGCTTACTGTGTGCAGACCACTGTACTACACTTTACCCCTGGTTACTGTCACTTGAGGACACAAACAACCTGGGGATCCTGATCCTAGGTTACTACCACCTCACTGTATTGTTTGATGCCCTGCCCTAAGCCAAAATCCAATCACCGTGACATACCGTCTCAGTGCTACAGGTAAGTACATCCTTCCCATCTCGGCATTCATTCATTCATTCAATCGTATTTATTGAGCGCTTACTGTGTGCAGAGCACTGTACTAAGCGCTTGGGAAGTACCAGTTGGCAACATATAGAGACGGTCCCTACTCAACAGCGGGCTCCCATTCATTCATTCATTCAATCGTATTTATTGAGCGCTTACTGTGTGCAGAGCACTGGACTAAGCGCTTGGGAAGTACAAGTTGGCAACATATAGAGACGGTCCCTACCCAACAGCGGGCTCCCATTCATTCATTCATTCATTCAATCGTATTTATTGAGCGCTTACTGTGTGCAGAGCACTGGACTAAGCGCTTGGGAAGTACAAGTTGGCAACATGTAGAGACGGTCCCTACCCAACAGCGGGCTCCCAGTCTTTAAGCACTCAACAATGAGTGGATCTTGGAAGAATCAATCTATCCCATGATACTCGTTAAGCCCTTACTATGTGCCAGGCACTGTACTAAGCGCTGGGGTGGGTACAAGCAAATCGGCTACGATGTACCACTCTTCCGCCTATCCACCGATGGGTTCCCGGCTCCGCCCCTTGTCAGCTGTGTGACTCTGGGCAAGTCACTTAACTTCTCTTTGCCTCAGTTACCTCATCTGTAAAATGGGGATTAAGACTGTGAGCCCCACGTGGGGCAACCTGATCGCCTTGTAGCCTCCCCAGCGCTTAGAACAGTCCTCCTGAGAGCTCACCTCCTCCAGGAGGCCTTCCCAGACTGAGCCCCTTCCTTCCTCTCCCCCTCTCCATCCCCCCATTTTACCTCCTTCCCTTCCCCACAGCACCTGTATATATGTATATATGTTTGTACATATTTATTACTCGATTTATTTATTTATTTATTTATTTTACTTGTACATATCTATTCCATTTATTTTATTTTGTGAGTATGTTTGGTTTTGTTCTCTGTCTCCCCCTTCTAGACTGTGAGCCCACTGTTGGGTAGGGACCATCTCTATATGTTGCCAACTTGGACTTCCCAAGCGCTTAGTCCAGTGCTCTGTGCACAGTAAGTGCTCAATAAATACGATTGATTGATTGATATCTATTCTATTTATTTTATTTTGTTAGTATGTTTGGTTTTGTTCTCTGTCTCCCCCCCGCTTTAGACTGCGAGCGAGCCCACTGTTGAGTAGGGACCGTCTCTATATGTTGCCAACTTGGACTTCCCAAGCGCTTAGTACAGTGCTCTGCGCACAGTAAGCACTCAATAAATACGATTGATTGATTGATATCTATTCTATTTATTTTATTTTGTTAGTATGTTTGGTTTTGTTCTCCGTCTCCCCCCCTTTAGACTGCGAGCCCACTGTTGGGTAGGGACCGTCTCTATATGTTGCCAACTTGGACTTTCCAAGCGCTCAGTACGGTGCTCTGCGCACAGTAAGCGCTCAATAAATACGATTGATTGATTGATATCTATTCTATTTATTTTATTTTGTCAGTATGTTTGATTTTGTTCTCTGTCTCCCCCCCCCCCCCTTTAGACTGCGAGCCCACTGTTGGGTAGGAACCGTCTCTATATGTTGCCAACTTGGACTTCCCAAGCGCTCAGTACAGTGCTCTGTGCACAGTAAGCGCTCAATAAATACGATTGAATGAATGAATGAATAAATACGATTGATTGATTGATATCTATTCTATTTATTTTATTTTGTCAGTATGTTTGGTTTTGTTCTCTGTCTCCCCCCCTTGACACTGTGAGCCCACTGTTGGGTAGGGACTGTCTCTATATTTTGTCAACTTGGACTTCCCAAGCGCTCAGTACGGTGTTCTGCGCACAGTAAGCGCTCAATAAATACGATTGATTGATTGATTGATTGATTTGCACATAGTAAGCGCTTCATAAATGCCATCATTAGGAGGTTCTGCCCGTGAGGCGCTTCCTTAACGCCCAGGCGGGCGTCGGGGGGCGCGAGGACGTCGGGGCGCGCGCGGCGGTGGGGAGGGTGCGCGCGCAGCGGGCGGCGGTTTGGCCCTCCTGATTGGCTGAGCCAAGGCAGGCGGCAGCAGTCCCCCCCATCCCCCCCCCCCCGCCTCAGAGGACTTCCGGCGGCGGGGCGGCGCCTCAGGAGCTCGACGCCCGCCGCACGTGAGCGGCCTTCCCACCTGCCGCTTCCCATCTCCGGCCTCCCCAGCCCATGGACGGGACGTGATGGCGACCGTGGGGGTAGGTGAACTCCGCCGTCTTGGTTCATTCATTCACTCAATAGTATTTATTGAGCGCTTACCGTGTGCAGAGCACTGTACTAAGCGCTTGGGACGTAAGAAGTCGGTGACATACAGAGACCCAACAGCGGGCCCACAGGCCAGGCGGGAGGAGCGGACAGGGACCGTTATATCGGTCACCGCCCGGGGCGTCGGCGGAAGCGGCGGGTCAAGGCGAGGGACGGGTAGGCCCTCGAGCGGCGGGGAGGGGTGGCCTTGAAACCGCCCGGGCCGCGCGCCAGGGGCCGGGAGCACGTGCGCATGCGCGTGCCCCCCCCCCCCCCCGGGTCCGGCCTGAGGCGGCCACAACCGGGGCCGCCCGCCCGCCTCAGCCAATCAATCAATCAATGATGGCATTTTTTTATGAAGCGCTTACTCTGTGCAAAGCACTGTTCTAAGCGCTGGGGGGGGTTACAAGGTGATCAGGTTGTCCCACGGGGGGCTCACAGTTTAAACCCCCATTTTCCAGACGAGGTAACGGAGGCATGGAGTCAATCAATCGTATTTATTGAGCGCTTACTGTGTGCGGAGCACTGCACTAACCGCTTGGGAAAGACAAGTTGGCAACGTATAGAGACAGGCCCCACCCAACAGTGGGCTCACGGTCTAAAAGGGGGAGAGAGAGAGAAAAACCGAACATGCTAACAAAATAAAATAAATAGAATAGATATGTACAAGTAAAATAAATAAATAGAGTAATAAATATGTACAAACGTATGTACATATATACAGGATATATATAGATATATATATCAAGGCCCTGCTGAGAGCTCACCTCCTCCAGGAGGCCTTCCCAGACTGAGCCCCTTCCTTCCTCTTCCCCTCGTCCCCCTCTCCATCCCCCCATCTTACCTCCTTCCCTTCCCCACAGCACCTGTATATATGTATATATGTTTGTACATATTTATTACTCTGTTTATTTATTTATTTATTTTACTTGTACATATCTATTCTATTTATTTTATTTTGTTAGTATGTTTGGTTTTGTTCTCTGTCTCCCCCCTTTTAGACTGTGAGCCCACTGTTGGGTAGGGACTGTCTCTATATGTTGCCAATTTGTACTTCCCAAGCGCTTAGTACAGTGCTCTGCACATAGTAAGCGCTCAATAAATACGATTGATGATGATGATATATATATATGTATATACATATATAGAGACAGTCCCTACCCAACAGTGGGCTCACAGTCTAAAAGCCACCGACACAGCAGGCGCGGGGGGTTAGACTCGCCCGGGTTTCCCCCTCAGCCTTCTCAAGGCGAGCTCCTTTCCGCCGGCGGGAAGGCTCCCCTTCCCCTCCAGGCCGGGGAGAATCAATCAATCAATCAATCAATAGTATTTATTGAGCGCTTACTGTGTGCAGAGCACTGTACTAAGCGCTTGGGAAGTCCAAGTTGGCAACATCTAGAGACAGTCCCTACCCAGCAGTGGGCTCACAGTCTTAAAAGGGGGAGACAGAGAACAAAACCAAACATACTAACAAAATAAAATAAATAGAATAGATATGTACAAGTAAAATTAATAGAGTAATAAATATGTACAGACATATATGCATATATACAGGTGCTGTGGGGAAGGGAAGGAGGTAAGATGGGGGGATGGAGAGGGGGGCGAGGGGGAGAGGAAGGAAGGGGCTCAGTCTGGGAAGGCCTCCTGGAGGAGGTGAGCTCTCGGTAGGGCTTTGAAGGGAGGAAGAGAGGAAGAGAAGTCGACGCGACTGTCCCTCCCAGACCCCGAAACAGTTACCGCGGGGGGTGAGGAATGGACCAGCGCAAGAAACGTGGAAGTCAATTTATTGAGCGCCTGACACTGTACTGAGCGCTTGGGAGCGTCCACAAGCGACACGTCCCCGGCCCGCAACGGGCTCCTGCCAGTAGGCAGCGTTTGCGCTTTTCCAGGGAAGAGGGAGCGTTCGCGCCCCGAGCGAGGGAAAATGCCTTTTCCCGTCGCACTTGAGCAAGTTGCCAATATGTTGCCAACTTGTACTTCCCAAGCGCTTAGTACAGTGCTCTGCACACAGTAAGCGCTCAGTAAATACGATTGATTGATTGATTGATTGAAGTTCTTCGAGGACCAGCGGGGCCTTCCAGAGGATCAGGAGTTCAGTTCGAGGTGTGCCCACTTCCCCTTCCCCCGGGGAAAATCCTCATTCCCTCAGCATCCGCCGAGTCTCCGTGGGAGGATGGGAGCCGCCCCTGGGGGACTCTCCTTGGGAGTCAAGAACTTTTCTTTTATTGAATGTATATGAGGGAAGGAATAAGGGTATCTCAGCGTCTTAACTTTGGGCTGGGTGCGCGCAAACCGCGCAGAAGGAAATACTGACCTGGGGGATTGGGTTCTGAAACCTGTCGCCCGTATATATGTATATATGTTTGTACGTATTTATTACTCTATTTATTTATTTTGCTTGCACATATCTATTTATTTTATTTTGTTAATATGTTTGGTTTTGTTCTCTGTCTCAATAAATACGATTGATTGATTGTATATATGTATATGTGTTTGTACATATTTATTACTCTATTTATTTATTTATTTTACTTGTACCTATCTATTCTATTTATTTTATTTTGTTAGTATGTTTGGTTTTGGTCTCTGTCTCCCCGTTCTAGACTGTGAGCCCACTGTTGGGTAGGGACCGTCTCTATATGTTGCCAGCTTGTACTTCCCAAGTGCTTAGTACAGTGCTCTGCACACAGTAAGCGCTCAATAAATACGATTGATGGATTGATTGATTGATCTCAGCGTCTTAACTTTGGGCTGGGTGCGTGCAAACCGCGCAGAAGGAAATACTGGCCTGGGGGATTGGGTTCTGAAAACTGCCGCCCATATATATGTATATATGTTTGTACATATTTATTACTCTATCTATTTATTTATTTTACTTGCACATATCTATTCTATTTATTTTGTTTTGTTAATATGTTTGGTTTTGTTCTCTGTCTCCCCCTTCTAGACTGTGAGCCCACTGTTGGGCAGGGACTGTCTCTATATGTTGCCAACTTGTACTTCCCAAGCTCTTAGTACAGTGCTCTGCACACAGTAAGCGCTCAATAAAAATGATTGATTGATTGATTGATTCTTCAGAAGAAACCAGAGAAAGTTAGGGTTGGAAGGATGAATGCGGCGGGGGGAGTGGAGGCCACACTCACGTTGGAAAATAACCTCTTTGTTAAATTGTAAAGTCCTAGGAATACAGAGGACCAAGATTTCCATCCCCCGCCCCCCACCATTTTCAAATAAAAACTAGGGAGTTTTTTTTAGATTTCATTTTATCTGAGGACTCGTAGATTTAGGGTAAAGTCATTATGTCTCTACAATACAGAGCAGTGTAGACTTGGCTTTCCCAATATCTGAAAATAAAAATTGAATTCAATGCTTACCCTTCCAGAGTTGTTAAATATTAAAATTATTTTTAAGGTACCGGGCCGTATAGTTTTAACCGCAGAAGTAGTAAAATATATCTTTTATAAATGAATGCAATTGGTAGGTATACAGTGTTTCAACAAAGCTGTTTCCAGTTTAATAGGGTTATAAAGTATTATAAATTAAAAACACTGATTCCGTTGTCAGCTCGTTCTGGACAGGGAAGCTGCCAGCAAATTCCATTGTACCATACTCTCCCAAGCACTTAGTAAAGTGCTCTGCACATAGTAGGCATTGCATTCATTCAGTTGTATTTATCGAGCACTTACTGTGTGCATAACACTGTACTAAATTCAATAAATATATTGATTGATCGAGGTATTAAAAATCTTATGTATTGGACAATTTTTTAAGAAGAGGTTCTGTTTTCTGGCATCTATCTTGAGTCAGTTCTAGAGTATTGGAAGTGCTCTTGATCAGTTCAAACTGATGGCCTCAGTCTCTTCTGTTTCTAAGTACTGACCTAAAATAACTGAAAATGTAAAAAGCCCCCGCAAAACCCCACATGCCATTTTTGATCTGATATTCTTTAATGTATGCTTTAAAATCATGCTTGGCTGTTCATAAAGCATATGAGGTATAATCATATTAAGCAGAAAAATAAACACACGCCCTGAAAAATTCCCTTAGAGCCTTTGGTCTGGCAGTAGTACCATAGGATGGTGTTCTACCCTACTCATTTTTAACTCACCTTCTTTGAAGGTACTAAAGGGCTATAGAGGTAGAGTTGGTGAAGGAAACAGAGTGTGACCATGATTCCTTTTAAAAAGAAATAAAAAACAAATAAAGGGACTGATGTTAACTTTTACTGCCACACATATAAATGTACTTAATGTTCTATCTTATCCAAATAATTATATACATATTGATATTTATTTTCATAGTTTTGTTTTCCTTTTTCTTTTGAAATCGTCCTATCAAGTGGAAACTGGAATAGTGCTTTGCATAATGTCCTGTGGCACAATGCAGAGCTCTGTTTGAGTTTAGCTGTTAAAATAGGAACGTTAACAATTTTCTTAAAGTTGCTACATTGTGTCCAATTCTGACTAAAAAAGAAACTATATTGAGGTTGCAAAAACTCTCATCAGATAAGGTTAATCTTCATATATCAGATGAAGAAAACAGCATTAAAGTCCATGGGAATACTTTAAAAGTATTCTTTAATACTTTAAGATGAGACTGACTATTGGAGATATAGTCTTTGTTTTTTTAAGGACTTCACTTGAAATGAACCCATATTTAATTATGCCAACTCCAAAGGACATAACATAATTTCCAGTTCATTTTTCTTACTGTCACGAAGAAATTTTTTTCTGGTGGTTGATTACCTCTAAGTATGTACATACTTCTACATGCTGCATATGGTTATAGCTAAAGTATTTGTGTAATAATAATAATGATGATGACATTTGTTAAGTGCTTACTAAGTGCGAAGTACCAGCTGTATTTTTACCACATAGGTTTTGCAAACATGTCGTCACTTTTCTGAAGTTACTCTGAGAACTAGATTTGCTTTTATTGGATTTATTGATTATTAAATTGTTGTTTGCAGATATAAAAAGCTGAATTATTTGCTTCAGTCCCACCCAGCAAATTTTTTGGTACATTACTATTAGTTCCCACCCCCGCTAAATTATAAAAAGCATTTATTCTATAAACAATTTCTGAAAATCCAGGGGTTTTTGTACACTTCCACCAGCTCGCTTAGAGTCGGGCAGAGCCTATGAGCCAGGTTCTACTCCATATAAAGCCTCACCTGGACACATCATCAGTAGCATCACCATTTCGGAGGATGTGCATGAATGCCGTTTTCCAGAATTTTTGTCGCTCACTGAGTCTACTATTTTTTCCAAACCTCACTGAAGAGAGCCATCCTGAAAACATCTGGTGAAACCTTGACTAGCTCAGAAACGGAGTCACCGCCCTAGCAGGGGTGGTCACACTGTGGTTCGGGAGGTACGTGCCACTCTTCTTCAGGTGCCATGCCTCTCGCACTTAATCTGCTTATTCTTTGCTTCGCCTCTGCTGTGGTGATGGCGAGCTAAAGTGTCTGGCCAGGGAAGAGTCTAGCCCCGGCACCCCCACCCCCACCCCTACTGATTTGCTCGCTGCCACTGCCCCTCTAATCTTTGGAAACACCTGCTCTGCAGCACGTGCCTCCTCTTTCCGTCTTCCGAAATGCCTGCTCTGTGTTCCGGGTACCGGGCCTCTCGGGTTTGATTTGTGGCTCTTTAGTCTATGAAGTGTGGCCACCACAATCTGAATAGTATGATTTAAAACACACACACACACACACACACACTCTCTCTCTCTCTCTCTCTCTCTCTCTCTCTCACACACACACACACACACATTCACTTCAGAGCGGTATATACTGAATGTTGGTCTAGTTCATTAAACAAAATTACTACTAGTGAGATGCTCTCTGCTTCTTCTCCGTATCTGAAGGTTTTAGTCCATTTTCCCTCTTCTTTCAGTGCCTGTCTGCCTTCCTCTCCTGCTTATTAATTTCACAGGGGATTAAATGAGCATCCTGTTCCCCCCACCGACCTTGCTATTTCACTACTCATTGATGAATAGTTGAGAAGTAATTGCTAATGCACAGTGTATCTCTCTCTTCTTCATATTTGAAAATGACTTTTCTGACACTAGATGGTGATGTCCTAACCTGGCACGTGGCTGGTAAAAGCTAGGTGTCCCTAACAGGCCATCCTGAAATGAGGGCCCATAAAATTGACCCATATTATCCTCATCAGTCAGTCGATCAATGGTATTTATCGAGAGCTTACTTTCTGTAGAGCACTGTACTTAGTGCTTGGGAGAGTACAACACAGCAGAATTAGCAGACACATTCCCTGCCCATAACGAGCTTACAGTCTAGGGGGGGAGACAGACATTAATATGAATAAATGTTTGCCATTTGCAGTACCTCTTATTTTTTAGCCTGCCTTTTGGCACTCTGCTCTTCAGTGAAGCATGTGCCTGAGAGGAGTGACTTTTTCTCCTGATTGTCTCAAATTAGGCAAATCTGTTTTGGTTGTTTGCTTTGTTTGAAATTATGCTTGACTGTATCATCAAAACATTACCTGCTTTGCTTGTGGGTGCCTCTTATGAACTTACAACAGCTGCTCTACCTGCTGTTCCTTACTTATGTCTTTTGTGGTCAAGGGGTGTTGCAATGAGCATCACCTAAATACTGATTGACTGATTGCATTTTAGAATCAAATTGGGGGTGATTTAGTCTTGCTGCTGGATGTTAAGGTAATACACTGTGATGTGCCTTTGGTGATAGATACTGATCTAACAGTCATACGGGACCGTACTACAACTTTGTAGATTTTGTATTTTGGTGTAAAATTTGATGACCCACCGTCATCACACTTTGTCAGTCTTCCAAAGGGCATATCAATTCTTCTAATTTTATTTCCACTTGTTTGCCTATTTGGGCATTGTTGGGCACCAGGAAGCAGGAAACAGTGACCATATTCAGCTTTGTGCTGCCAATGAAGATCTTTGGCTATCTGAAGGATCGGCATCTCAGGTTCATTTTTGTGAATGGGCTACTTATGCAGACATTCATCTGTGAACTACACTTTAAAAAAATTGAATTGCTAATACATTTTCTTAGATTAATAGCAACTGATTGTTTTATTGTTAGAAGAAAAGGAAATTATTAAACAGCACTTGTATATATTCTTGCAGCATTAAATGTTAATGGGTAGGAGTTCTATGACGGTGGGGCAGTGTCTCTCACACACACACACACACACACACACACACTCTCTCTCTCTCTCTCTCTCTCTCTCTCACTCACTCACTCTCCTCTCTTTGGACAGCAGCAGGAGATAAACGGAACAGAAAGCCCATCCCCGTATTCAATCAGTAGTATTTTAATTGTTCTGCTGCTAAGAATCAATGTTCCTTACCACTCCTTACTTTGAAGCGGCTGCTGTTATCGGTGCTTTTTAGGGTTTCTGGTGTGTGGGGAGGCTGCATGCAGGGTGACCCTACAAACCTGAAATCCTGGATAGCAGCAGCCAAAAGCCTTATCCCCCAGCTGGTTTGGGGGAATGGTGCCTTATCCGTGTCTTTCTCCTGCCTCCCTGTGGACTACACAGAACTCCATAGCGGTTCGCAAGTTTGAGGTGTTTGTGCAAACATTTTTCTGGAGAACCTGAAGGCAACTCCCTTATTGCATGTTATCCAAGAGAAGTTGGTCAGTGTAAGGATAGTTCCCCAGAAGAGTCCTCCCTTTTTTTAGGCAAAGCAAATGGAAGGACTTGGAGTTTGAAGGTAGAGGAAGCACGAGAAAGGTGTTCATTCATTCATTCATTCAATCGTATTTATTGAGTGCTTACTGTGTGCAGAGCACTGTACTAAGTGCTTGGGAAGTACGTCGGCAACATATAGAGACGGTCTCTACCCAACAACGGGCCCACAGTCTAGAAGGGGGGAGACAGGCAACAAAACAAAACATGTAGACAGGAGTCAAAATAGTCAAGACAAATCAAATTAAAGCTATATGCACACCATTAACAAAATAAATAGAATAGTAAATATGTACGAGTAAAATAAATAGAGTAATAAATCTGTACAAATCTATTCAAGTGCCGTGGGGAGGGGAAGGAGGTAGGGCCGGGGGGATGGGGAGGGGGAGAGGAAAAAGGGGGCTCAGTCTGGGAAGGCCTTCTGGAGGAGGTGAGCTGTCAGTAGGGCTTTCAAGGGAGGAAGAGAGCCAGCTTGGCGGATGTGCAGAGGGAGGGCATTCCAGGCCAGGGGAAGGACGTAGGCCGGGGGTCGATGGCGGGACAGGTAAGAACGAGGCACAGTGAGGAGGTTAGCGGCAGAGGAGCGGAGGGTGCGGGCTGGGAAGGAGAGAAGGGAGGTGAGGTAGGAGGGGGCAAGGTGATGGAGAGCCGTGAAGCCGAGAGTGAGGAGATTTTGCTTGATTCGTAGGTTGACAGGCAGCCACTGGAGATTTTTGAGGAGGGGAGTAACGTGCCCAGAGCGTTTCTGTACAAAGATAATACAGGCAGTAGAGTGAAGTATAGACTGAAGTGGGGAGAGACAGGACGATGAGAGTTCAGAGAGGAGGCTGATGCAGTAATCCAGTCGGGTTAGGATGAGAGATTGAACCAGCAAGGTAGTGGTTTGGATGGAGAGGAAAGGGCGGATCCTGGCGATGTTGCAGAGGTGAGACTGGCAGGTTTTGGTGACGGATTGAATGTGTTGGATGAATGAGAGAGCAGAGTCAAGGATGACACCAAGGTTGTGGGCTTGTGAGACGGGAAGGATGGTAGTGCCGTTTATAGTGACGGGCAAGTCAGGGAGAGGGCAGGGTTTGGGAGGGAAGATAAGGAGTTCAGTCTTGGACATACAGAGTTTTAGATGGTGGGCAGACATCCAGATGGAGATGTCCTGAAGGCAGGAGGATATACGAGCCTGGAGAGGGAGAGGGAGAGAGAGAGCAGTGGCAGAGATGTAGATTTGGGTGTCATCAGTGTAGAGATGATAGTTGAAGCCGTGGGAGCGAATGAGTAGCTCGTTGTACTCGTTGCTACCCTGCTGTGAGGATCTGGGTTGATCCAAATTGAACTTCGCATCCTTTTTGTTCCCAGACCCCTCCATCAACACTCAGCAACCACTCCCCCCCGGCCCCCGATACACACAAACTACCTCCCCTCTGCTAGGAACCCATTGAATCAGCTCGGAGAATTTCACTAAAAAGGTAACCAGTGGCATTGAAGGACTGCTTGGCTAATAGGAGTCACCATTTTACAACCTCTAAAGGTGTGGAAAGAGTAAGTAGAATTAGATGACTTATTTTACAGTTCTGTTGTTTCATAAGTCTTGGCAGTTGAGTATGGCCTAAGTAGGTGTTCTGGCGTGTACTAGAAATACAGTTGGCATCATGTGAAAGTTGGAAGTTGGGCAATTTGGGCCGCCAGTTATATCAAGACTCGAAGTTTTTCCAAGATGTTTGATTTTTATGTAATTCTTCACTCATTTCCAAAGAACAGTTGTCAGATATTTGGGATACTTAATCATTAATTTTAGGTTTGTAGTAAATTCTTTGGAGGTAACAGTTCTCACATAGATTAGCTGAATGACTTCATTAGGATGAGAGATGAAAGTAAAGTTTTTGGAGAGATTAAATGATTAATTTCTGGAAAACCGGAGCTGGAACTCCCAAGGAAAAATATAGTAGATTTATTTCTGAGTAGAGGACAGGACTTGATGCAGGAGGTATATATGGGAGAGAGACTGATAGTAATCAGAACATGATTACATTTAACGTTTCTGGGAAAGGAAGGCCAAAACACCAAGATAGCAAGATTTAGAGATGAGAACTATTGAAAATTTGAATCGCATGGAAGACAAAGCTTAAATAGGTTAAAAACTAGAGATTAGCCTAAAAAAAGCATGGGATTCTGAAAACACCACATTAAAAGCTCAGGTGAAAGGTTTTCTACAGAACCTTCCCCCCGCCCCCCAGAGGTTAGAGGTCATTATAGGGAAAAAAAAAAAAGTCAGGCTTTAATTAAAAATGAAAAGCACATTCTGGTATTAAAATTGAGTGGCATTTCTTGCCCACCACTTTATGCAGTTTTAGGAATTAGACGAGCCAAAAAGAAGTTATGAGACAACAATGCAAGGGACCCAAAGCTAATAGTGATAAATGAAAAAGTGGTAGCCTGTAATCTTCTCTGAAGAATATACTAGGAAAGTTGACAGCATCCAGACTGTTTTTGTTGTTAATAGTGAAAAGCATGGGATCACAGTGTTTTAAAGAAAATTGATTTCCCCAAGAACCCTCAGCGGTTGCCCATCCATTTCCGCATCAAACAGAAACTCCTTTCTATAGGCTTTAAAGAACCCAATCACCTTGCCTCCTCCCACCTTTCTTGCCCGATTTCTGACTACAGCCTAGGCCACACACTTTGCCTGTAATGCCAACCTACTCACTGTATTTCAGTCTCATTTATCTCATCACTGTCCTGTTGCCCACGTCTTGCCTCTGCCCTGGAACGCCCTCCTTTTTCATATCTGACAGGTGATCACTCTCCCCACCTTCAAAACCTTATTAAAAGCACAGCTTCTCTAAGAGGCCTTCCACAAATAAGCCCTCATATCCTCGTCTCCCACTCCCTTCTGTGTCACTGCTACACTTGGATTCACTCCCTGTATTCACCACTCCTTCAGTTTCACAGCACTTACCTATCCATAATTTATGTTATGTCTGTAGTCTCCTCTAGACTGTAAACTCGTTGTGGGTGGGCAACATGTATGCCAATTGTTATGTTGTACTCTCCCAAGTGCTTAGAACAGTGCTCTGCACACAGTGAGTTCCCATTATATTGATTGATTTTTATCACCAAGACAGGATGGATTCTACCTGGAGTTCTGAAGAAATTCAGAGGGGAAAATGTGGAGCTAATAGTAATTATGGCATTTGTTAGCTGCTTACTATGTGCCAAGCACTGTACTAAATGCTTAGGCAGATGTAATCAGGTCAGCTACAAATCCTGACCCTCATGGGACTCTCAGACTAAGTAGGAGGGAGAACAGATACTGAATCCTCATTTTACGGATGAGGAAACTGAGGCACAGAGAAGCCAAGATCAAACGGTAGGCAAGCGGCAGAGCTGGAATTAGGACCCATTAGAGAACTCCTGCCAGCAAGAGTGTGTAATTTATCATCTTAACTAGTCAACAAGCTGGTGGACTACTGAATCACCAGTTTAACTCTCATCTTAAAGGATGATGGTAAAGGTAATCGTGAGTATTATGGAAGGGGTAAGACTACCTATCAATCAATTAGTTGTATTTACTGAGCACTTACTGGGTGCAGAGCAATGTTCTAAACGCTTGGGAGAGTGCATTATACAGCATTGGTAGACATGTACCCTGCCCACAGTGAGCTTACAGTCAAGAGGGGGGGATACAGTCATTAATATAAATTATGGATATGTACATAATTGCTGTGGGGCTGAGGATGGTGTGACTTAAGGGTGAAAATCCAAGCAAAAGGGTGACACAGGGGGAGAGAAGTGAAGACGTAGGAAAAGCTTCTTGGAGAAGATATGCTTTTAATAAGGCTTTGAAGATGGGTTGAACGATCTTCTGTGGGATATGAAGGGGGAGGACGTTCCAGGCCAGAGGAAGGATGCGGGCTGGGGGTTGGTGCCGAGATAGACGAGAATGAGGTACAGTGAGTAGGTTGGCATTAGAGGAGCGAAGTGTGTGGCCTGGCAACCCAGTAGTAAGAAATCAAGGAGGTAAAGTAAGGGGGCCGGGGGCGGAGGTTGATTGAGTGCTTTAAAGCCAGGTGAGGAATTTCTGTTTAATGCGGAAGTGGATGAGGAACCACTGGAGGGTTTTGAGGAGTGAAGAAACAGGGACTGAATGGTTTTGTAGAAAAAGATCTGGACAGCAGAGTGAAGTATGGACTGAAGTGGGGAGAGACAGGAGTCAGGGAGGTCAGCAAGCAGGCTGATGCAGTAATCAAGGCAGGATAGGATAAGTGCTTGGATTAATGTCTCAGTTTGGATGGAGAGGAAAGGGCAGATTTTAGCGATGTTGTGAAGGTTGAACCGGCAGGGTTTGGTGACAGATTGAATGTGTGGGTTGAATGAGAGAGATGAGTTGAGGATAATGCCAAGATTAGGAGTTTATGAGATAGTGAGGATGATGGTGCAGTTGACAGTGATGGTAAAGTCAAGGGGAGAACAGGGTTTGGGTGGGAAGATAAGGAATTCTGTTTTGGACATGTTAAGTTTGAGGTGTTGGAGGACATCCAAGGAGAGAGATCCTGAAGACTGGAGGAAATATGAGACAGCAACAAAAAAAGAGCATGGCTGAAGATGGAGATTTGGGAATCATCCACATTGACATGGTAGTTGAAGCCATGGGAGTGATTGAGTTCTCCAAGATAGTGAAGGTAGATGGAGAATAGAAGGGGCCTAGAACAGAGCCTTGAGGGAATTCCACAGTTAAGGTGTGGGAGGCAGAGGAAGCACCCAAGAAAGAGAATGAGTGACTAGAGAGTTATTATAAGAAAACCAGAAGAGGACAGTGAATCCAACATTGGTAATGTTTTCAGGAGAAGGAGGTGGCCAAGAGTGTCAAAGGCAGTTAAGAGGTCGAGGAGGATGAAAAGGGAGAAAAACAACACTGGATTTGGCAAGAAGGAGGCCCTTTGTGACCTTTGAGGGGGCAATTTCAGTGGACTAAAGAGAGCAGAAGCCAGAATGGAGAGGGTCAATGGGAGAATTGGAGGAGAGGAAATGGAGGCACCGGGTGTAGACAACTCACTCGAGAAGTTTGGAGAGGAATGGCTGGGGGGGAGATGGGGAAGTAACTGGAGGAAGTTGTTGGGGTCAAAAGAGGGTTTGTTGTTTCTTTTTAGGAGAGGGGTTACATGAGCTTGTCTGAAGGCAGTGGGGAAGAAGCCACTGGAGAGTGAATAGTTGAAGATGGCAGGAAGGGAGGGTCCAAGTGTTTCGATAAGGTGCAAACGGATGGAGTCAGAGGCAGAAGTGGAGGGTGTGGATTTTTGGAGGGGGTGGGAAATCTCCTCTTGAGATACTGCTGGGAAGGCTGGGAGAGTAGAAGAAGGGGCAGGAGGAGGGAGGGAGTGGAGAGGAGCAGGGGAAATTTTAAGGAGATCATCCTTGATGGTTTCAATTATCTCAAAATACATGTGACCAAGTCATTAGGGGCATGAAATTGGGTTCAGGTGTGGGGGCAGGGGATTTGAGGAGGAAGTTAAACATCTTAAACAACTGGTGAGGGCAGTGGGGATGGGAGTCAATAAGGATTGAGAAATAATGTTACCAGACAGAGGGGATGGCAGAGTTAAAGTAGGCAAGGATGAACTTGTGAAGGAAGGTCGGCCCGATATCTGGATTTCCACCAGCAAAACTCTGCTGCTTGTGCCCAGAAGCGAAGGAAATGGACTGTGGAGATGATCCAGGTCTGCCAGCGAAATCTATAATGAAGTTGGGATCAGTGAGCACTTAGCCACATTGTTGACGGAATCTCCCATTGGGAATGGCAGATAAACTGGTTCTGAGAACCAGAGAAATTGAATTTTGTACTTGTGGCTTGTGCAGTGCTACATGTGTTCCCTGCTAGTTATGTTCCCTCCAACCTGCTGGGGGACAGTACATTTTTGGTAAGAAATCCTGGCTCACTAATGTGCTGGAGTTCATTGATGTTACCGTACAGCCATTGGTGAGAACCAGTGGTTTTGATGTATGTAGATTTTCAGAAGGCCTTTGATAGGCTTTCAGGGGACAGCTCAGTGACAGAGATGAATAAAACTCTCTATAGCTTCAGTTTCCAAAGCAAAACAAAAACAGTAAATAACATCTGTAATGTGTACCCATCTAAAGCTGTGTTTGTAATTTTGTTTGCAATTCTAGCTGTGACATCTTAGGAAGGACACTGCTGGGTAACTGAAATGAATAGGAAATGGAGCAACTTCTGGGGGAAGACAGACCTAAAGATAAAGGTAGGAAAGACAAAGGCAGGGAAGGGATATAATTGAGGTTTGTAAAATCCTGAGAGGTTTGGGTAGGACAAGCACTGAATTGTTGTTTACCAAAACTAGACATTCCTTGAAATATGTAGGTGATAGGTTCAAATGAAAAAGAAACATTCTTCACCCATTGGCTGGAGAACATTTGGCATTAATTATTCAATAATTTAGTAATGGATTATTAGAGAGAAATATTAGGATTGTTAGACTTTTTAAAAGGGTTTAACATGTCAGGGTTATAGATGAATGGATCATAGGTCTGTGGTCAGTTAATCAGACATTTGTATTTAGTGAGCACTTAACTGTGTGCAGAGCACTGTACTGAGCATTGGGAGAATAATATAACAGATATATTCCCTGCCCCCAACGAGTTTATGGTCTAAAGGGGGAGCTAGACATTAATATAAATAAAGACATTACAGATATGTACATAAGTGCAATGGGGCTGGGGGCTGGTAAATAAAGGGAGCATAGGGTAATGCAGAAGGGAGTGGGAAAAGAGGAAATGAGGGCTTAGTTAGGAAATGTCTCTGGGAGGCGATGTACCTTCAATAAGGCTTTGAAGGTGGGCAGAGTAATTGTCTGTTGGATATGAGGAGGGAGGGTGTGCCAGGCCAGAGGCAGGACGTTGGCAAAAAGTCGGTGGCAAGATAGACGAGATCGAGATACAATGAGTAGGTTGGCGCTAGAGGTGCTAAGTTTTCAGGCTGGGTTGTAGTAGGAGCATAGTGAGGTGAGGTAGGAGCGGAAAAGGTGACTGAGTGCTTTAAAGCCAATGGTAAAGAGTTTCTGTTTGTGAAGGTGGATGGGCAACCACTGGAGGTTCTTGAGGAGTGGGGAAACATGGATGGAATGTTTTTGTAAAAAAAAAAAAGAAAAAAAAAAGAAAAAAAAAGATCCGGGCAATAAATGATATTTATTGAATGCATACTTTATGTAAAGCACTGAATTAAGTGGGAGCATACAATGCAACAGAATTCGTAGCATGTTCCCTGACCACAAGGAGCTTACCATATCGAGGGGGACACAGACATCTAAATTACGACTGTTTACATAAGTGCTGTGGGGCTGAGGGTGGAGTGAATATCAAGTGCTTAAATTGTACAGAAAAGTTAGGGTTCTCAAATGGCACACCCCCAAGTATGAAGCTGGAAGTCAAAGAGAGCAGTCATCAGACTGTTTTTCCAAGCATTCTCTGATGCTGGATAGGATGTGGACTGAATGAAACATATGAATGGTCATTTAGCATTGCTTATGTTGCTAAGGTATTAAAATCATCTGGGCTTGATGACATGTATCCTAAAGAACTTCAAGAATTTGTGGATGTTATTGAAGAATCATAGAGGACAGGAGAAGTCCCTGGAGTCTGGAAAAGAGCAAATGCAGAGTTCCCTTTTAAAAGAGGGGGCAAAGGTGATCCAGTTAATTTTGGTTTTCGGGAAGACAAAATACTGGGCTAGATGGACCACTGGTCTGTTCTAATATGGTATTGCTCATGTTATGTTTTTCATTGTTGGAGGTGATTAACCTTAAAGAAAGTAATTAACCTTAAAAAAAATCTAAAAATGAGGCCAGTAAATTGAGATACTTTTAAAGACGCCCTTATATTTTAAGCCAGGATTTGAAAGAAATATTGGGACTTCCTTACTTCTCCAACTGTTGGACACACTGGGGCTGTCTTCTACCACTGCACATATTTAGGCCTATGTTTATTTAAGCCTTTGCAACTGGACAAGGGAGGTAGATTACAGTGTTTTGCAGTAATACTGTGGTGGTGCAACTTCTGGTGATAGGCAGAACTCCCCTCTGCCTAGCCTGCTTGAAGCAGATGTATAGTGTGTAGAAAGTCCCTTGGGTCAAATGAGCACATTTTTTTATTGACAGTATCTATGAATTGTAAGCTGTAGATCTCTAGACTGAAAGCTTGTTGTGGGCAGGCAGTGTGTCTGTTCACTGTTATATTGTACTCTCCCAAGTACATAGTACAGTGCTCTGCATACAGTAAGTGGTTAATGATGGAATGATTGAATTTTAATTGTTGGACACAACTCTGGAAATGAAAGTTATGTACATGCTTCTGATAAAGTTGAAAGCTTATGTATTTCAAGCATGGAAAGATCATTTGGAGTATTGGATAGTCTCTTTGCACATCAGTGTCCTGAGAGTCAAAGTCGCTATTACTATGTTCTTTTATATATTTTTATTCTGTGTAAAGAATGTGCTAAAAGACATTGAAGAGCCCTCTTTGCTGTATCCCAAGACGTAGTACAGTGCACTGCACACAGTAAGCCCTTAACAAATACCATTGTTTAAAGACAGATTACTCCTGTGCCTTATATGAATACTTGTCATAATTTCACAAGCATAGCAAAACATTAATTTATTTGGCACGTTTATTTCACGAAACTCTTTTCCAACAGTGTTCACTCGCCCACCTCTGCAAAAAGGCAATACACCCATTTGACAGATCTTTCTATACAAGTACAGTGTACTTATTTTGCTTAAAATGGCATGCGTTTGTGTGGATGGAGTGAAGAAGTACTGATGAGATGGGTTGTTCTAACGTAATGTAAGTCCGGGTTCTAGTTAGGACTGGAACTCAGGAAAGTGTATCTTACCATTTCTGTGGACTTGACTTCCCTTTGAACCTCTCGTATTTTCTTTCTTTGTTCATTGCCTGTTGGGCTCGTGGGGAACGGAGGGAGCAGTACAAGAGAGAGCTCATGGGAGAGGCAACTTGTTCTTCTACCAGCCTTACGATAAATAATTCTCCTCTCTCACATATGAGCTCCCACCTCCATCCAGGTCAGATAATTAAATCCTTGGGGAATGGCTTTTGAAGATCTAGAAGCTTTTTATAGAACTCAGCATTATGGAATTGTTATCTCCAAAGGAGTTGTCGAGATAACAACATCAGGAGCTCTTAAAAACTGAAGACTACGCTCTGGAATGGCACATAGAAGACATTGTGCTAATGATGGTGAACTGCTTCTCAGAATTAGCAAAGCCTTACAGATTGACAGTTAGTTTGAAAACGGCTGAGGTTATGGTGGCAAACTATGCACAACCAAAGGTCATCATCAGCCCTGTTCCTCTCTTGTGGCTTGCTCTATTTTAATGTCAGTCTTTCGGTCACTCTCAACTGTAAGCTTCTTGTGAGCAGGAACGTATCTACCAACTCCCTTGTACTGCACTTTCCCAAGTGTTTAGTATGGCGCTCTGAATACAAGCGCTCAATAAATGCCATTGATTGAGGGTAGTGAAGAATGCAAGCTGGGGACGAGCCAGTATGTAAGATGGAGGAAGCTGGTGGAGAGCCTTGAAGGAAGTCTGTTTGTAGTGGCTGCAGATAGGTTGTCACTGGAAGATTATAGAGTGGAAGGATTTGTGTTAGGTGATGTTTCTGGAAAATAATTTGTTTAGCAGAATGTAGGCTCTATAACAGGGTTGAGGAAAGAGGCTGAAAAGAGGTCGTTGCGATGGTAGTCTAACCGTGACCTGATGAGGGTTTGAACCAGGGTGGTGGTGATTTGGGTGGAGTTGAAGGGCAGTGTTTTGGAGAAAGAATTGGTAGAATTGAGCGGTTGATGCACTGTGCACCCCAAAAGACAATGGGAAGCCAAGGGAAAGGCAGAGATTGTGGGTTTCTGGGATAGGGAGGATTTGGTGGTTTGACAATATGGAAGAAAGAAGGGTGTCGGGGACAGTTTAGGAAGGAAGATGAAAAGTTCGGTTTTGGACATGGTGAGTTTAAGGTGCAGGCCGGCTAGTCCAGTGGAGCTGTCCTGGAGGCAAGAGCAAGTATGAGATTGAATAGTGGGGGAAACGTTAGGGAAGTAGATTTGGGAGTCATCCACGTTGAGGTGGTAGCTGAAGCCTTTTGAGTGGCTTCCCAAGATATTGAGGGTAGAATGAGAGGAGTAAGGGAACTCTGAAAAGAGCATTACCCAACCATCAGGGATGAGAGGAGGAAGAGGAGCCATTTAATGAAACCTAAAAGGAGCAGTTGGAAACTAAGATGAATTGTCTACCGTATTGGCTAAATCAAGATCTGATCAGAAGATAATAATAATAATAATAATAATAATTATTATTATTATTATTATTATTGTTTTTGTTAAGCGCTTACTATGTTCCAGGCACTGTACTAAGTTCTGGGGTGGGTACAAGCAATCGGGTTGGACACAGTCCCTATCCCATGTGGGGCTCAGAGTCTCGATCCTTATTTTATAGGTGAGGAAACTGAGGCCCAGAGAAGTGAAGTGACTTTCCCAAGGTCACATAGCAGACAAATGGCAGAGATGGGGTTAGAACCCGTGAGCTCTGACTATGCCATTAGGACAGAGTAGAGTCTGTTGGATTTGGCTGTGAGGCGGTCATTGGTGACCCTGGAAGAATGTAGAATGGTGGGAGTGGAAGAGGTGGAGAGGAAGTGAAGGCAGTGGATGTTTACAATGTGTTGGAGGAGTTTGGACAGTAATTGGAGACGGAAAAGGGTGATTACTGCAGAGAGAAACTCAAGTTAGGTTGTCCTAGCCCAACCCGGAAAAATTATTCTGAGGATCTATTGTAGGGATTTTCAACCTCTTTTCAAAACTTTATCCCTACGGTGTCAAAGTTCATTTGAAGTACCTGCTTATACATAGTCTCTCTCTCTCTCTCTCTCTCTCTCTCTCTCTCTCTCTCTCTCTCTCTCTCTCTCCCTCCCTCCCTCCCTCCCTCTCTCCCCCCCCCCCCCATCCTGGGGGAAAAGATCAGCAGCAGCCGTATTAGTCAAGAAGAGTCTTCTGCCAACTTTCCAGAGTTTGTGTTTTCTGTAACTTGAGACACAAACTATTGTACTTAAAATATAAGCTCCTTGAGGATGGGGAAAGTGCCCCTTCTTTGTTCTGCACTTTTCAAGCACCTAGTACAGTGCACTGCACCAAATATATGCTCAATCAATACTATTACTGCTAGTACTATTATGTAGAGTTGGTGTTGATTGCAGTGACAGCAGCAGTTCCTTTTTTAATTTAATAACCAGCTCTTTCTTAGTGTGCTCTTTGAAGGAGTCCAGATGTAATTAAAATTCTGTAGCTGCATAATGGTAATACCCCCTCCTGGCCTTTGGGTTGAACTTCCCCAATGAACCATTTGGGCACATGAAAATAGGCCTTAAATTGGGAATCCGAAGAGCTTGGGTGCACTTCACATGTAAACCTAGAGAATGCATTAAAGGAACATGTGATTAACTTTTATTGGAAAATAAAAACATAAAGGAATTGTGAATATGGACAAAAGGGGTGAAGCAAAAACACATGACCTACACCTGCTAGATTCTTCTTTGACATTTTCTTTAAGCAGAAACCAGAGAAAGCCATGAAGGCATTTTTCTAAAAACCTGAGATTTTAGAAAAATAATTCTTGCTCGTATGTACATTTCTAGCATCACTTCCTGTATATTTTTAAACTGAAATCCTCTTAGCATGCAAAGTAAATAGATTATGATATCCTGAAGGATTAAGTCTCACTGTCTGGTGTCAGATTAATCCCTCATATAGACCATCACTTGAACTGACAGAAATATGGCTTCCATTCAGCAAAATACTCTGACTCTGGCTAAGTAATACTTTTCAGCATTATATATAACACAAATGGCATGCCTCCCTGATTGTTTGCTGCAATATAGCTATCACAGAAATTAAATATCAGTCTGTTCCTTATGAAATACATTGGTTCCTCAAGTAATCACAAATACTTGTAGTGGAAAATGACCATAATGTGCCCGAAGAAAAATGTTCCTCTTAAAGTGATAAATTTCTCTTGAGTTTCAGTTCACTTTATTCATGTTAATCCATTAAATACAATTTTAGTCTCATATATATATGTATATATATACACATATGTATATATATATATATATACATATGTATATATATATAAAAGCATTCCTGTGATTCTTTTGAACAAATCAAATTAGTTCAGACAACTTTAACAAAGTGTAGTGTTTTTGGTTGCCGCCTGGTATTTATCCTCACATTTACTGAGTGCCTTTTGTGTGAGGTAGGCTGTAATAGGTTACTGACTAAAATTGTAATAGACTATTGACTGCCTCCTGAGGCTAGAGCACTGCAAAACACTTGGAAATGCATACATATAAAGATATCATCTAAAGAGTCGTCTATATCTATGATTCTGATGGGATGATTTTATCAGTGGATGCAGATATGCTTGATGAGACCACTGGGAAGACTCTCTGCTCTTCCCTATTGTGTGCATATAAAAATTGCTCCCTGCAGCATCCTTACATTTGTTAAATTGCCTGGTGTTCATGTCACTTGTTTCTCTTGGTATTATGCGCTGCCTGAAGCTTCTGCTCTAAGAAAGCGTCCTTATTTACAAGGCTGCGTGTCAAGTTGACCTGCCTTCAGAAACTGCCTCCCAACTGTCTACTACCTAGTCACCTTATTTGGTGTTTTGCCTCTCTGGATCTTCAGGACATTTTTTCTGTCCATCTTTTTAATTATTTTTTTTATGGTCTTTAAGTACTTACTATGTCCTAGGCACTGTACTAAGCACTGAAGTAGATTCATTCATTCATTCAGTCATATTAATTGAGCACTTACTGTGTGCAGAGCACTGTACTAAGCGCTTGGGAAGTACAAGTTAGCAACATATAGAGACGGTCCCTACCCAACAATGAGCTCAAAGTCTAGAAGGGGGAGACAGACAACAAAACAAAACATGTGGACAGGTATCAAGTTGTCAGAGCAAATAGAATTAAAGCTAAATGCGCATCATTAACAAAATAAATAGAATAGTAAATATATACAAGTAAAATAGAGTAATAAATGTGTACATATATACAGGTGCTGTGGAGAGGGGAAGGAGGTGGGGGGGATGGGGAGGAGGAGAGGAGAGGGAAAAGGGGGCTCAGTCTGGGAAGGCCTCTTGGAAGGTGAGCTCTCAGCGGGGCTTTGAAGGGAGGAAGAGAGCTGGCTTGGTGGATGTGTGGAGGGAGGGCATTCCAGGCCCGGGGGAGGACGTGAGCTGGGGGTCGACGGCGGGACAGGCGAGAACTGCCCTTTAAGAGGGCAGTTTCGGTGGAGTGTGGGGGATGGAAGCCAGATTGAAGGGGGTCGAGGAGAGAGTTGGCGTTGAGGAATTCGAGGCATCGGGTGTAGACAGATGACTCATTCTAGGAGTTTGGAAAGGAATGGTAGGCGAGAGATGGGG
The DNA here is from genome assembly GCF_015852505.1 of Tachyglossus aculeatus. NCBI lineage: Eukaryota > Metazoa > Chordata > Mammalia > Monotremata > Tachyglossidae > Tachyglossus > Tachyglossus aculeatus. The sequence continues at coordinate 10,306,905 of NC_052074.1, forward strand.
TAATAACTAGAAGGGGAGGTGGGGTCGAGAGGGTTTTTTTTAGGATGGGGGAGACGTGGGCATGTTTGAAGGCAGAGGGGAAGGAACCAGTGGAGAGTGAAGTAGATACAAGCTAATCATGTTGGACACAGTCTCTGTCCCACATGAGGCTCACAGTCTTAATCCCCATTTTAGAGATGAGGTAACTGAGACAGTAATTAAGTGACTTGCCCAAGGTTATACAGCAGATAAGTGCTGAAGCCAGGATTAGAACCCAGGTCCTTCTGACTCCTAGGCCCTTGCTCCATCCACTAGTCATGCTGCTTTATCTTTTCTGATTCTCCTAATTTAGCTCACTGTACTTTAGATGTTTGGCTATACAGTAAAATTGTGGTCTTTACATTCTTTGCTCCTATGCTTCTGATCTGGCAACATTTCTAGGCCTCCATTGTTTATATTCTGTCTTACTATTTAATATTTAAACATGGTGTGTTAGAGAGTTTGGTGGAAATGGCCTAGAATTCAAATGTGGCATTTGTGCATAAAGAAGCTTTGCTCTGCCCAGCATAATTTCAGTTTTGTCTGACTCTCTATGTTAAACATAAGATGTTGGTGTCACTAGAAAAGAACCTTTCTTGATTTACTACTCTAATAAATGGTATATAATGGTAATTGTAATAATTGTGGTATTTGTTTAGTGCTTACTATGTGACAGGCACTGTTCTAAGTACAGGGGTAGATACGAGATAATTGGGTTAGACACAGTCCCTGTCCCACATAGAACTCACAGTCTTAATCCCTATTTTATAGATGAGGGAACTGAGGCACAGAAAAGTGAAGTGACTTGCTCAAGGTCACACAGCAGACAAGTGGCAGAGCCAGCATTAGAACCCAGGTCCTTTCAACTCCCAGGCCTGTGCTTTAAGTGCTTACTTGTGCCAGGCACTGTACTAGTGCTGGGGTAGATACAAAGTTTTCGGGTTGGACACAGACCCTGCCCCACCGGGGGCTCACAATCTTACTACCCATTTTACAGATGCGGTGACTGAGGCACAGAGAAGTGAAGTAACTTGCGGAAGATCACACAGCAGACAGGTGGCAGAGCCAGGATTAGAACCCAGATTTGTTGTTTACCTGAAGACCAATCAAATGTGCTATCCAAGTAGAAGAATGAAATGACATTGTTCAGTTCTTGTGTTGCTGAGGTTGATCTTTGGGTGTGCCCAGGCCTCAACCTTTTTTCACACTAATTGTCCATCTGTAGAGCTTTGCCAATTCTGAGATGTGCTTCACTGTCACTAGCATGTTGTCTTCTACGCTACCTTCCAGAGCATAGTCTGCAGCTTTTAAGAGCTTCTGTATGAGTGATTCAAGGACTCCTGATGTTGCTCTCAACCTTTTGAATTGGAAATTTCCCAGATAATTGAAACTGTAATCTGACATCTGCAACCGTATCCTTTTTGCATATTTAAGCATGGATGCATAGAATGAGTTGACCAAGACTGGATCTAATAATAATGATGGTATTTATTAAGCGCTTGCTATGTGCCAAGCATTGAACTAGGTTCTGGAGTAGAAACATTATAATCACATTGGACACAGTTCGTGTCCCACACGGGCTTGCAGCCTAAGAGAGAGGGAGACCAGGCACTTTATTCACATTTACAGATGAGGAAACTGTGGCCCAGAGATATTAAATGACTTGCCCAGGATCTCCTAAGAAGGCCATGCTGCCTTCCAATCTAGTGTTTGGTTGTTGATGTGGAAAGGATCAATCAAGGTTCCGCTAATTCTGATGTGACCAGACTACATCATTGTGGTGTAGTTTTAGGATCTTTCTAAAATCTTCACCTAGACATTTTTAGTAATTGCCAGACCAGGCAAATGTTGTTAGGTACATTTGTAAGGTGTACGAATTGGAAGGACAGCATAGATTTCTTTTTTGCCCCACTGTGTTCAAGTGCCATTCTAGTAGGACATGGGTAATGAAGCTCTTTAGTAATTTGTCCAGTGAACTTGGCGGGAATCTTGCCAGCTGTGGAAAGTAATGAGAATCTATGATAGTTTTCACTGTCATCTCTTCGCTCTTCCTTCTTGAAGACAGTGATCTAGCACTGTTTTTTTTAAATGGCATTTAAGCACTTATTATGTGTCAAGCGCTTACTATATGTCAAATGCTATTCTAAGTGCTGGGGTAGATACAAGTTAACCAGGCTGGACCAGTCCCTGTCCCACACAGGACTCACAGTCTCAGTGCCCCACAGCATTTGTGTATATAGCTGTAATTTATTTATATTAATGTCTATCTCCCCTTCAAGACTATAAGCTGGGTGTGGGCAGGGAATGTGTCTACCAATGTGTTGTACTCTCTCAAGGGCTTAGTCCAGTGCTCCGCACACAGTAATAATAATAATAATGATGGAATTTGTTAAGTGCTTACTACATGCAAAGCCCTGTTCTAAGCGCTGGGGGGATACAAGGTGATCAGGTTGTCCCACATGGGGCTCACAGTCTTAATCCCCATTTTACAGATGAGGTAACTGAGGCACAGAGAAGTTAAGTGACTTGCTCAAAGTCACACAGCTGACAAGCGGCGGAGTCGGGATTAGAACCTATAACCTCTGACTCCCAAGCCCGTGCTCTTTCCACTGAGCCACGCTGCTTCAAGTGCTCATTAAATACCTTTGATTGATTGACTGATTATCGGGTGTGGTGCTGGCCAAATTCCTGCTGTACTTATTGGGCTTTCTGCCCAGGCCAGAGATTTCCCCTCATGCCCAGCTCTGTAAGGAAGAGCGGTCTGCCTGCCTCACCCTTGGTTCACCCTGACAGCTGAATGATCCTCCATGAATGAGGTCAGGGTTGGGTCACAGATGTTACTGTACTGGTTGAATTCCTACGGGGCAACAGTTGGCACCAATAGTTCTGACTCCACTGCTCCTTCCCAGGTTGGTCCTGGAGCTGTTATCATTTGGCTGATGGCAGGAGCAGTGGGCCGTGGAACCATCCAGGAGGTGCCTGTCATGGAGATTGGCCCAGTGGCCTTTAAACAGTCACTGCAGCAGTTCCATAGCCCCATTCCCTTCCTCCACCTTCACTCCTCAGGCATGTGCAGAGGAGGAAATGGCATAACTCATTCCATACATAGCTCGTTTGCTCTTTTCTCCATTCTACCAGTAGAGTATTGATTGGTAGAGCACAGCAGTAGACGCTCGGGAGGGGAGGCAATGAAAGACCATCACTGCTTTAAAAAAAATCCTCTTTCCTTTCCCTCCTTTTTCTCTTTCCTTTCCCCTTTTCCTGCTTCTCCTTTTTCCTCCTTCTCCCTTTTTCCTTTTTCTCTCTCTTCCTCTTTTACCTTTCATTTTCTTCCTTCTACTCTGATTGTACGCTCATGAGATTAAGTTCCTGAAGGCTCTTTTACTTCTATAGTACTCCCTCAAGAACTTAGCACAGTGTTTGGCACACAGTAGGCTCTCAATAATACCATCAATTGATTTTCTCCCTTCCCTTTCCTTCTTTCCCACTTTCCTTTGCTCTCGTTTCCTTTTTTCTGGCCTCTCTTATTCTTCCGTTCTTCTTCCCCCTCCCTTTTCTTTTAGACTGTGAGCCCACTGTTGGTTAGGGACTGTCTCTATATGTTGCCAACTTGGACTTCCCAAGTGCTTAGTACAGTGCTCTGCACACAGTAAGCGCTCAATAAATACGATTGATTGATTTTCTCCCCTCCCTTTCTCTACCCGGTTTCTCTCTTCTACCTTAGTGCTTCATCCCAAGTCCACCCCTGCCCCAAATTCCCCCTCACCAAGTCAAGGGGTGTTGCAGAGGTCCCTAGGAGACCAGACTATAATTTTATTTCTTATAGACAGACCGGAGTGACAAATAGCCATTGAAATGGCAGCCTGTTAAATAAATGGCAAGGTGATACTTAAGAAGCAGAAATCTAAAGTATCTTAGTAATCAAACAAGTGATCATTGCAAAAGAGAAAATTAAAATATTTCTTAATATAAGCAAACCTGATTTTCATATGACACCCTTCCTAACCTATGACTGGACAGTCATTGATACATGTCAGTGACATGATACTGAGTCAAAATTTTCATGTTTAAACTTATCTTTTTTCCCCCCAGTATGACTTCCCCTATTACAAGGCTATACGCCCAGCACCGTAATTATACCCACCTCATAATAATTATCATCTTATTAGTTAAATGTCTACTGTATGCCGAAGACTGTACTGTTAGGATAGCGATATAAACAGATCAGACACAGCCTTTGTCCCACTTTGGGACAAGGGAGCGGGGAGAGCAAATATCCCTATTTTTACATTTGACAAAACTGAGGCATAGACAAATTAAATGACTTACCAAGGTCAACTGACAGGCGAGTGATAGAGCAGGATTCAAACCCAGGTCTTTTGATTCCCAGTGTATACTCTGTCCACTAGGTTACAATGCTTCTCTGTTCTCACCTGTTATTCATTCTTGAGCTCTGGAGCCCGTTTGGAATCTTGTTCTCTGGTAACTCCTCTTTGATTTTCAGGTCATGCTTTCCTGTTATTGGCCTGAACTTTATATTTTTATAAATATAAGCAGGCCAGTAAGTAAAGAGCAGGCCAATATGAAATGAGCAAACCCATGTAAAAGTCAATATATTGCATGTTTTGCTACCAGTAGCTCCTTGTTCTAAAGCTCATTCTCATCAAACTAGTTCTTGGTTTTCTTCTGCAAATATCTGTAAATCATAAAGACTGCCTGGTAGAGAGCAGATACCATAAATCATAAAGGCTGCCTGGTAGAGACACCAAATCATCAACCTCACTGGTAGAGGTAGATTGAGTTCCTTTTTATAGAGGACCATTTCAAAGATGTTGTGAAATTCCTTGTGTGTTGCTTCTCCAGAGAAGTTTGACATTGTTTCTTGAGTTGATAAAGCCAATATATGATAATTTAGCACCCCATACTTGGAAACACAGAAGATATACTTGATCTCAGTGAGTTAACAATCCAATGCAGTGGTTCACAATATTCAACCTCATGAAATTAGGGTAAAATCTCAGACTCTCTGTCAAGAAATAATAGATTACAGAATAGTAATGATATTTTTCATCATGAAAATTATTGTTTCTTTTTTAAATGTTTTTTAATTTTATTTTAGCCATAAAAATTTGTTAGGGGAAATCAAATTATTAAACTTTCTAATGAAAACCAAATGACAGTGTTCCCTCAAGTTTCCCCCAAGATGAAGGACAGTTTTGCTTAAAAATATGCCTATCATAAGAATAGTCAGAATGAGAAAGAAAACAATGTTTTGTGTTTTGAATAATGGATGAGGACAAAAGTACAGTATGAAGCAAGGCCTGTTATCATCGCTCTTCTTTTTCTGTTAGTGTTTAGAAAAGCCTGATTAAAATCTGGACTTCCATTGGAAAATTGTTTGAGACTCAGTGTCCTTTTTTTAAGGCAATACAGTGGTTATTCAACTGAGATTGAATTTCTAGATTATGAAAATAGGCAACATTCTTTGAGAAATGCTGTAGCTTTTGAAAGGTGGGCCTTTCATGGAGGTATTTGAAGGGAAGATCTTATCTTCTGGAACCTCAATAGAATACAGAGCTTCAAGTGGGAAGTAATATTTCCCCTCTCAAGTGGGAAGTAATATTTCCCCTCTCAAGTGGGAAGTAATATTTCCCCTCTCCATCCCCCCGTCTTACCTCCTTCCCTTCCCCACAGCACCTGTATATATGTATATATGGTTGTACATATTTATTACTCTATTTATTTATTTATTTATTTATTTTACTTGTACATTTCTATCCTACTTATTTTATTTTGTTGGTATGTTTGGTTCAGTTCTCTGTCTCCCCCTTTTAGACTGTGAGCCCACTGTTGGGTAGGGACTGTCTCTATGTGATGCCAATTTGTACTTCCCAAGCGCTTAGTACAGTGCTCTGCACATAGTAAGCGCTCAATAAATACGATTGATTGATTGATTGATTGATTTGCATCTAAGGGAAAAAATTTAAAGGTAAGAGGTATAAAGAAAAATACAGGGTTTTTTACATCATAATATGTGGAGTTTAAGTAAATATAGTTTATTTGAATTGTAAGTTATACTCATTAGAACACAACTTATTTTTTGGGGAGGGAAGTTTGAATAAATGATTGAGATTCAGTATTATGAGGTGAAATGTACAGGAAGTGTACCAGCTTCTATATCGTATGCAGATGATTTCATATTCTACAGGTGATTTAACACCAATATTGTCAGTGGTATTGTCAGAGAGAGATGGGGTTTGTGTGGGGAGGAGGAATTGGGGGAATAAATCCAAATATATGAATACATTAAATAGCCTGCCATATACCAGTTGTAGTGAGGTGAGACTGGAGCTGCCTGCTTTCCTGCACCATTCTGCTATGGAGGCAGCTGGTGGTGCCCCATAATTGGGCAGCAAGGGGGCAAAGAGATGGGGCAAACAAGGCTTGGCCACTCAGGGCTAGGAGCATCAGAAGGAAGGAGGCACGGGTTGTGATTGTCCTGAGCGGGCACCAGAGAAGCAGGTGATGGAAGCCCCCGACAGCGGGGGAGCATGTGAGCAAGTTCTCCCAAAGAGACGAGACACTTTGCACTGGGAAATTAGTATGAGACCCTGAGAGGAAGAAGTGGGGAAGGGAAATATATCCTCTGAGGTAGGACTCAGTATCCAGACTGGGTTGCACATTCTCTCTCTCCTTGTCTCTCTGTGCCCAATCAATCATATTTATTGAGCACTTATTGTGGGCAAAGCACTGTACTAAGTGCTTGGGAGAATACATTACAACAAGCTTACAGTCTAGAGGGGGAGAATGATATTAATATAAAAAAAATTATGGATATTTACATAATAATAATAATAATGGTAATTAAGTGCCAACTATGAGCCAGGCGCCATTCTAAGTGCTGGGGTAGATACAGGGTAATCAGGTTGTCCCACGTGGGGCTCACAGTCTTAATCACCATTTTACAGATGAGGGAACTGAGGCATAGAGAAGTTAAGTGACTTGCCCAAAGTCACACAGCTGCTAAGTGGCAGAGCCGTTAGTAGAGCCCACATCCTCTGACTCCCAAGCCCATACTCTTTCCACTATGCCACGCTGCTTCACAGTGCTGTGGGGCTGAGGGAGGGGTGAATAAATGGAGCCAATCCAAGTGCAGGGACATCACAGAGGGGAGTGGGAGAAGGGGAAATGAGAGCTTAGTCAGGGAAGGCCTCTTGGACTTGCAAGAGGCCTTTGAAGGTGGAGACAGTGATGGTCTGTCTGTCGGATATGAAGGGAGAGGGCTATTCCAGGCCAGAGGCAGAACGTGGGCAAGAGGTAGGCAGTAAGATAGATGAGTTGGAGGTACAGTGAGTAGGGCGGCATTAGAGGAGTGAAGTGTGTGGGCTGAGTTGTAGTAGGTGAGCAGGGAGGTGTGGTAGGTGGGGCAAGGTAGTTGAGTGCTTTAAAGCTGATGGTTAGGAGTTTCTGTTGATGTGAAAATGGATGGGCAACCACTGGAGGGTCTTGAGTGGGGAAACATGGACTGAACGTTTTTATAGAAAAACGATCCAGGCAGCTGCGTGAAGGATGGACTGGAGTGGGGAGAGACAGGAGGCAGGGAGATCAGCAAGGAGGCTGATGCAGTAGTCAGAGTAGGATAGGAGAAGTGCTTGGATTAACTCTAGATTCTTCTAGACCGTGAGCTCGTTGTGGGCAGGGAATATGTCTGTTTGTTGTTATACTCTCCCAAGTCCTTAGAACAGTGCTTGGCACATAGTAAGCACTCAGTAAATATGAATGAATTCATGCGTTTGCAGTTTGGACAGAGAGGAAAGGGTGGGTTTTAGTCGTGTGGTGAAGGTTGAACTAACAAGATTTTGTGACACTGAATATTTGGGTTGAATGAGAGAAATGAGTGGAGGATTTTGCCCGAGTTACGAGCTTGTGAGAAAGGAAGGATGATGGTGCTGTCTACAGTGCCCTAGGCACTAAAGCACTGCCTCTGTATACCAGAGATTGCCTACTAAAGAAAAGGGCCCCATGTAGTTAAAGCATGCTTATTTGAAGAGTGGGGGGGCTATGGGAAGACATTTGTGCCTGCAGAAGGTTGTTTTGACTTTTGGAGAAGACTAGGGTGAGCATGTGCAGCTGTGCAAGAATCAATCAATCGTATTTATTGAGCGCTTACTGTGTGCAGAGCACTGTACTAAGCACTTGGGAAGTACAAGTTGGCAACATATAGAGACAGTCCCTACCCAACAGTGGGCTCACAGTCTAAAAGGGGGAGACAGAGAACAAAACCAAACATACTAACAAAATAAAATAAATAGAATAGATATGTACAGGTAAAATAAATAAATAGATTAGTGCCAGGATAGACCAAGGCTTAGACTAAGTTTAGACAAGGCTTCATTCAGGCGTCTGCCCCTTTTGAGTAGGCAGCTGAGAATTGGCTGTAATGGCAGTGATAACATCTCCAAGACTCCCTCAGCCCCCTTTTACTACCCTGGTGTAAACGGCTGCCCATATGTATGGGCACCCAAATCCTTCTATGGGCTTTACAGATAGGACCAATTCTAACTTCTTTTTATTGACTGTTTGTAAATCTATAGATGGTTGGCAACTCTGGGATGCAGTACCATAGTAATGGCTGTCAGAGCATATAATGAGCATGGGGTTCAAGAAATACAAGAACTCTAGAATGAAAAAGAAACATTTTAATATTGAGAGTAATGCAGTGGGTCATAAATGACTGAGAGCTGACTCTCCTCTAAATTTGAGGATTATCTTCCAATTTGCATTGTATAATGTACTTTCGTAATAGAGATTGCCTTTATTTCATTACATGCACAAATACTAATTTCACAATATATACAAAACCACTGCTATAGCACAGAATAACTCCAAGATTTCTCAAGTTTATATAAACACTCGCTACAAGTTCTTTTCAGCGCCTTCAAATTGTTCTAACTGAAATCTTCTGCAAATGCTTTTCTTTTCCTTTGTCTTTAGTAGTTTCATCACCAGGAGGTGATTTTGTAGTTACTGGCACACTAGCCTAAGATCTTTAACTTTTTTTTTTTACATCCACTTTGAATTTATCATACATAGCACTTCTTTGCATGTCTTTTTAGGAGGAAGTTCTTTATTTATTTGAATCATGTTTTGGAGTGACACATATTGTAGTTCTTGGGAGAAACTTTGATATTTTGCAGTGAGCGCCCCAAATTACAGATTAGCACATTCTTGTAGGGTGAGCACTCACCTGTCAGAATTAAATTTCTTACATGCTGCAAGAGGCAAAATTGGAATTACTTCTGAAGCACCTTAGAGAATGGCATTTTATATCTATACTGAAGCTGATGCTACATTTTCATAAGAATATTAACCTGGACAGCATTGTTGTGCTTAATTAAAATAAAACATAGTTTCCTAAATTTTCCCTGACAGGGTTCGGCCTTGATTCTCCCGTGTATACACTAAATATGTTCTTGGTGAATGGCTACCCAGGTATCAGCGTCTTTGCAAAACGATGTGTCTTGCCAAGGTAGAGACAAATTTAGTGACAACTTTTCTGTTATAGATTCAGCCTAGGATCAGTGAGAAATTCACACCTTTTTTCATGCATGCTCATAGTTTTCCTCTCCTTTGGCATTTGTGCGCTTTTCTGACTAATACTCTCTTCTGTTTAGAGGATGGTCAGACCACTCAATTGTTTTTAACTCTCTGGTGTAGGTCTTCAAAGTTTTCGCTGCTCTGCAGATCTGGAAAACCTTATCTAGGGTTGTCACCTTCACACAATAACCTTTCTAGTAATGTATTGTCTGTAATCCCACAGATAATCCGATCTCTTACCTGAGAATCCCTTAAATTCCCTAGAGCTCAGGTATTACCCCATTTTATAGGTCTGTGACAAATTGTACTATGATTTCATCTGGTTTGGGGGCACACTTAAAAATTTATTCCCCTTAAATAGCTCATTATTGTAGAAATTACAATATTCCTACTCATTGTCTTATTTAAACCCATATCTTTGCCTTCTTCAAGTTTGAAGCCGTAAATTTTCAGTGCTTTTTTTTTTCCAGTGGTACTTGTTGAGCGCTTACTGTGTATCAACACTGTTCTAAACTGGGGTAGATACAAGTTATTTAGGTTGGACACAGTCTCTCCGTCCTGCATGGGGCTCACAGTTTAAGAAGGAGGGAGAACTGAAGCACAGAGAAGTTAAGTGACTTGCCCAAAGTCAAACAGCAAGCAATTGGCAGAGCTGGGATTTTAGAACCCAGGTCCTCTGACTCCCCAGGCTCATGCTCTTTCCTAGACCATGCTGCTTCTCTCTTTCCTAATATGCAATAAAATGAAGTATTTTATCACTAATTTTCTTAGCCTCAATTCTCGTAAAGTATACTTCAAACCCTTGCCCTAATTTTCTCGAGTTGTCTGTAACATGGACTAATAGCCGAAGGTTACATAATAATAATGATGGCATTTGTTAAGCGCTTACTATGTGCCAGGCACTGTTCTAAGCGCTGGGGGAGATACAAGGTAATCAGGTTGTCCCACATAGGGCTCACAGTCTTAATCCCCATTTTACAGATGAGGTCACTGAGGCCCAGAGAAGTTGTGACTTTCCCAAAGTCATACAGCTGACAAGTGGCGGAGCCGGGATTAGAACTCACGACCTCTGACTCCGAAGCCCGTGCTCTTTCCACTGAGTCACGCTGCTTAGATTGCAAGACATCCCTAGATAACTGTCTGCCCTTCCCCTTACCAGTACATGATTTTATGGCAGACCAAATGTGCAGAGGCTATTTTCATTCTCTAGTTGTTGTTTGCAGAGATCATTCTACCTTGCATATCTTTGCCATTCAGCATTTCTGCCACCGTGAAATGATTTTACAATCCAATAATTACAGCTACTGGAGAATGAGGAAAAAAACAAATTTTAATGTAAAGCAAGTAGTTCCTGTGTCCTCAATTAATGGCAGAGCTGGGTAGGGATGGGATTGTCTCCCCAGTTCCCATTTTATTCCCATTTATGGGCTCACTCCCATATAAATAAGGGAGTATATTGAACTATTAACTACACATCAGGCATTGTAGGTGCTCTTTAAATGTCTGAACTATTTTGTGAATATCCTAAACTATGGATGGGACAGAGCATGGGCTGGGAAGTCAGAGGGCGTGGGTTCTAATCTCGGCTCTGCTGTGTGACCTTGGGCAAGTCCCTTAACTTCTCTGTGCCTGTTACCTCATCTGTAAAATGGGAAGACTGTGAGCCCCACGTGGAACAACCTGACTACCTTGTATCTACCTCATCGCTTAGAACAGTGCGTGGCACATATATAAGCGCTTAACAAATGTCATAATTATTATTATTATTTGTTTTGCCCATTTATTGGAAAATTGCATGCACGAGCACCCAAAAATTAAAGTCTGTGGTGGGTATTTAGGGAAAAGTGGCACCTCTCTCTACATGAATTGAATTGTATTTAAATATATATATATATATATATTTATGGTTTTGCTCTTTTGCTTTACAATTTGAGTTGGAGAAGTGAAGTCCATTTCAGGGATTCAGCCTGCCAGATGATTCACTTTGATCAGCGGAGTTGTGATGGAAATGCTACCCCTTTGACCCTTGTGGCTTTGAGCCTAGGCATTATGCCCATTAATGAGGGCAGGACTTATGCCTACCAACTCTTTCGTACTCTTCCCAAGAACTTAGAACAGTGCTCTGCATACGGTAAATTGTCAGTAAATTGACTGATATGCAACTCCTAGCTTCCACCTGTGGCTGTGCCTAGCCAGGTCCAAGCCCATCATCCCCACACTGAAACCCCCAGAGCTGCTGGATCAGGTTGGGCTTGTGATATGTGGGAGCTGCTGAGGCATCGAGAGCCCCTTTTGCCCATTAAATCATTATATCTTCCTCCTTGTCCTTTCCCATGCTTTACAGTGAATTCTTGATTTTTCTGCAAAGCAGAGGGGAAGATTGGAAAGAAGTCCAGAGTTAGCCCCCAAACTTCATGAAAACTAATACCGGCAGGTCAAAACTTGTGGTGGCTGTGGAGTTGTGTGTATAAGCAGGGAAGCTGGCACAGTAGGCAAGCAGAAGGAAGAAGATAGTTTAAGCATCCATCTTCCATGGTTCCTCATCAATGTGTCGTCTTTTACAAATGGTAACTCTTGTGTGATTGCTGCCCATATTTCATCCTATCTTGCTCCCCGCTATGCTCATGTATTGAGTATTACTCCTTCCCCTTGTTCCCACTCATCCTGCCATTCACATAGACCTATTTAATCTCCATCCCTAAGGGTCCCCTGTGAACGCAGTCCCTGAAACCCACTGGGCCAGATGTGTCTTGGGTGGCTTTTTAAATTCTCTCTGCACCTATTTTTCTGCCTCTCTCTTTCCCAGTCCATTTTGTTCTCTGTATGTATCTCTCACATTCCTTGTCTTTCATGCATCTCTATACTTCTCACTTTGTCTTTTCTTCTTTCTTAGACCATTGCCCCTGCCCTTACAGAAACCTTGCATATTAATGATATAACTGCAACAAAATAATGACCAAAACACGACCAGTGATTAGCAGTTTATTAGTAACTTGTAGCTTCTTTATGACTGTAACTGCCTATGTGGTCATCCACAGGAATTTGTTTGACATGGTTGAACTAAAGATTTTAATCCAAACTCATCAAATAATACTCAGAGCTACCAATCTTCTGATCTTGCCTAGCCTCTCCTGCTAATGAACAGTGAAATGGCCTAAAGGCATGCTATCCATAAACTGAATAATCAGTCTGTGGATATTCAAGAACTGCTTGTTTAACTCAAGTTCACCACCCAGTTACAATGTCCAGACTCTTACAGGCATCCACATTTATGAAAATGTGTGAATTCCCCTGGTTAGATGGTCAACTGTTCAGGAAGGTCATTTGTGTTCATTTTAATATTACATTTGTAAATAACGTTTTCATATTTGGTGACAAAGTTGTTCTTATTTACACTAAGCCAAAATGAACCATTCTTAAAGAACCACCATCTCCAGTTTCCTGCAAAAAGAGGAAATAAAAATAATAGCAGATTTGAGTAATGGGAATTTTTAACATTTCAAAACAGTTATATATTTATCTTGTCAAAATGTCTTTGTTTTAGTATATCTGTTACACAGTAAAACGTTGCAGAAGGATTTTCATACAAATAACTCAAAACTGTTTTTTAGTATTAATAAAATGAAATAGAACTGGGAAGGTTCAGAAAAGACAAAAGAGGAACAGCTCCTAAATTGAGGTTTTAAGAGAGATTATTATTGGTGAAAAGCGGCAAATTTTATTTTTACAACAGCGAATTGTAGTTTTCTATGTTAATCAAATGGGAAGGATAGGAGGCAAGTAGAGGCAGGGAAAGTGGACTTGTTAATTCCAACTATTTTGAGTAATTTAATAAAAGCAGAAAATTTTGTAACAGGATCGTATATTACAATCAGCAGCATGGGCTGGAAGTTAGAGGTCAATCGTATTGAGTGCTTACTGTGTGCAGAACACTGTATTAAGTGCTTGGGGAGAGTACAATATAACAGTTGGTAGACATTTTCCCTGCCCACAACAAATGTACAGTCAAGGGGGAGACAGACATTAATATAAGTAAATAAATTATGGATATGTGCATAAGTGCTGTGGGACTTGAGGGCTGAATAAAGGGAGCAAATCAAAGCGATGCAGAAGGGAGTGGGAAAAGAGGAAATGAGAGCTTAGAGATTTAAGCCGTGAAAAAAAGTGAAGGTGAAAGTCAAGACAGGTAAGGAGAAAAATCTGTGCTGAGATCGCTAGGTTGAGTACAAACAATGGTACATTAGCAATATTACAGAAGAGGAGAGTTTAAAAATCTCATTACAGTGCAGTACATCTCAATTTTAATTTCAAAAGTAACAAAGTTGCATTAAATTCAGGAAAATTCGTAGTCTGAAAAATAGAAAGTTTTTTTTAAATTAATAAAGCCTTCCAGTCATTGCATCACGAAGAGGTGTGACTACTTGCATATAGTTCAAAGGCAAAGAAAAATAATGTGGGCTTGTAAAGGAAGGGAAATGGGTATGGGTACATAGGCTGGTATGTCCTGCTGTACACAGAACAAAAAAAGACAAACCTGGAAAAACTGGTACCAAGAAGAATGAGTAACAAAGCTGCCTGGGGCTTACGTGTGGGCTGGCAAGTTCACTACAGTTTAGGTAGGTTTCATTTTTTTTTTTTTCATGAGCATTTTCCAGAACACCACCATTTGGAATGTAAAGTATTGCGATAAAATTTAGACAATAGACCACTGGCATGGTCATTAGGAAACCTGAATTCTGGCCTTGGTGCTACTTGTCTCATGACCCAGGCCATTTTAACAGCTGCTGGAGATGATCACTGATGCCTTCCTGGGACTTAAAGGGAATATATTTTTACGATTTGAGGATACCTTCCTGCTGTTAGATCCAGGCACAGTACTACAACCACTGGAAGACAGGTAGGAAAGGGTCATTTGTGGTGGTTGCTGTCATAGTAGAAGGCCACCAGAGAGCCCCTAGAGTTTAACACTTCTAATCTGTTCTCTCAGTTCTAAAATGGAGATCAGAGACTCAACTACATTTAAGAGGTGATCTAGCTCATACCCTGCCTTTCAGAAAGACTTTTTATCTAAAATTAAGGCAGTTAAGAGTCTGCTATAGGTTTAAAGATCTTTAGAGAAAGTGATTCCATAACTTCTCTTAGTAATTCCTTCAGTAGTTGACCATCTTGACTCTCTAATTTAACATGTCTTTCTCCCCACCTCTTTCTATTATACTTAGTACAGAACTCTGCACACAGTAAGTGCTCAATAAAGGCCACTGATAGACGAATACTTCCTCATAAGGGTGTTTTGAGAGTTAGAGTGAAGTACTGAGCCCACTTTCCTTCTGAGTTCAACTCTGCCCCGATTATATGTTAGGTGCTTAGCGACTGATGCTAACTCTTTCAGGCCACCACGGGACAGTTTAGTGCACTACCGCACGGATCAGCACCCAGAAATGTTTACTACACACAATCCTAGGGGGGCCAGGGGAGTACAGAGCATGCCAGGTTCCCCTTAGGGAAATGTGACCACGCAACAATTGCTGCCACTCCCACCTGTGGCAGCGTGAGGCTGCAATTCCAGACACCAGATCCATGACCTGGCTTCCCGTGGTGCCTCTCCTATCTGGAAGGGAACGGCTAAAGAGGTGGTGAAGAGGTCCCACCAAATCAGAAGTGAGCTACAGGTGCAGAAGTTGCTTTTAATGTCCTTGTCATGGCCAGAGACTTGATGCCAGCCCTTGCTACTCATGTTGGGGGACTGTCCAGTCCTGCATTAATGGCCTAAAGAGCTAATGTATTTGGTTCATTTAGGAACCAGAGAAGATTGGGTTCAATTCCTTTTGTAGGAAGCTAGATAAATAAAATGGATTGGTAGTATTACTGCCAAGATCCTTCAGACAGTATGCTCATGCAGGATAGAAATAAACCTATGGTTCCTGACATAATTGCTTTTGAAATTTTCTTTTCCTTCCAGTACCCACTTCACCTTTTCTACCTCATTTCATTAGACGATTTTGTTTGGGAAGATAGGAAATTATGGCTGCAAGTCACAACTGAGTTTCACTAAGAGTTGGAACGGGTGCTCACTCTTGACAATAAAGTTGCATGTTAATTCTTGTAGTAATTTTCTGAGCAACAAAAGGGTTTTCCCAAGTCCCTCAATTGATTTCTACATTCACCTAAGTACATTTTGTGTGCCCCACCCCAAGCTGTTACCTAATTCTGGGTGACACCAGATCCCTTCCCTTTGAATTATATCCATTATGTAGGCCTGCCTGTGGCGTGCAGTGGTTTTTTTTTTTTTTTTTTTTTTTTTTAAGTGAGGAATGCTGGAAGAACACTTAGAAGCAGCCACTTGACTGTCACTTGTCTTCTGTTTGGAATGTTACAGCTCCATTTCTATCAGCACCCAGGCTCCAAAAACTGGCTTGGGAGGAAGAGAAGCCAGGGATTGAAATCCTTCTTCCTTCTCGGGTTAGTTCCCTTCCCAGACCCTGACCCCTGGCTATTATTGAACCATCTCTCCCCTGCTCTTGGCAATCTCCAGTGTAGAATGGGAAGCAGGGGGTGATTTGGGTTTTGGTGTGGGCTGTGGAAAAGGTATGATGTAAGTGCTGGGTATGTGGGAAGAGGACCTGCAATCTCTACCTCCTTCATCGTCAGTGCCGACATACCAGTCCCGTTCTACCATCCATTCCATTGTGTTCGGGATGAAACCGGATTTGGGGATGGGCGGCACCAGAGCCAGAGAAAGGAACAAACAAATCCTCTTGGGCTCCATATGCTCCTAGTGTTTCCAGACCTCAGATTCCATTACTTCTTCCCAATCCCAGGCTCCAGTGGACCTTGTACACAACTCTCAGACCAGGTACGGCATTCACTGGGGGAAATATACAGAGTCTGGTTTATTAAGCCCTGGTCAGACCCTGCTGAGGTTGCCCAGGGTTGGGGGTAGGTAAGTTCAGAGTAAAGCTAAAAGCCGTTTCTGCTAGTTCCCCGACAATTTGAGGCTAGAGGACTGGGACTCTGACGTGTACTTAGAGAAGGAGAGGTTGGTTCCCCCTTCCCCCTAGTACTGACACAGACCAAAGACAACATATGTGAGTTTGCACACTCATGGGAAGCAGAATGGCCTAGTGGGCAGAGCCCAGGTCTGGGAGGGTCCTAATTCTGGCTCTGCCTCTTTCCTGCTGGGTGACCTCCTGTGGCCTTCAGCTTCCTCCTCTGGACAATGGGGATTAATCAATCAATCAATCAATCGCATTTATTGAGTGCTTACTGTGTGCAGAGCACTGTACTAAGCGCTTGGGAAGTACAAATTAGCAACATACAGAGACAGTCCCTACCCAACAGTGGGCTCACAATCTAAAAGATTAATTACCTGCTCTCCCTCCTACTTAGATTGTGAGCTCTCTGTGGGGCAAGGGGCTCTCTGTCTGACCTGATTATCTTGCATCTACCTAACCTAGTGCTTAGTACAGAGTGCTTGATGCATAGTAAGCATTTAACAATTATTCATTAAAGTGTTTTCGTGCAGCCCAACAGGCTGTACCTTTGTGCTTAATGTATGTGCAGATGTTATCTTCTAGCATCTACCTGGGGCTGACAGGGGACTCTAACTCCTTGCTGTTTGATTCTCCACTGAATTACTGGAATGCCTTAGCTGCAGGCTCCTGAGGTGTACAACCCCTTATACTACAGAGAGCTTTTAAAGAAAGGTCTGTTCTGTTTTGAATTGATTTCTTATAATGGTTATTTGCTTCATTCAGACACTTTTTAAAACTACAGTTCCCTTTGATACTCAGTAACGATTGACTTTTACTGTAGTGAGCAAAATTGTATCCTCAAGTCTTTTTAGAGTATTTTCTCTGGAAGGTTCAAATTTTGTCCCATGATCATGCTATAACTAGAAAGTGAAAACACATCATCAAAGTCCTGTTTTATAATTAACTGTGCAGTGAATAAGTCTGTGTGAAGCCCTCTAACCGTCTAATTTGATTTTCATCTAGACGCTAAACTCCTTGATAGCAGGGAACATGTCTACTGACTCTGTTGTACTCTTTCAAGTGCTTAATACAGTGCTCTGCACATAGTAAGCACTCAATAAATGTCAAAGATTGATTCACTGTTTGGCTAATAGGGAATGTCTTTGTGCCTATTTCCTTTGTCAAGTTTTAACATGAATGAAAAGTAGTACATTAGTCTAGGCACCTCTGAGCATACTCAAACTAAGGTAAAGGGAGGTGTAGAAGGTGAACTGGAATAATATGGCTTCAAAATGGCTCAGAGCAAGCCTAGAAACAATGCAGAAAAGAGTGCTAACGCTACTGAGAACACAAAGTGGGAGAGGGTTTCAGGCTCCTTAGAACACCAAAGGTTCAGAGCAAAAAGTGAGCGAAAAGCTTGGCAGAAAATAGAGAAGGGGAAAACAGGCAGGTAGAGGAGAAAAGCCGAGGAGAATCTAGGTGCCATTAAATTGTAGCTTTCAGCTCATTTACCTCTAGAACTCCTTAAGCTAACTGAGCAATTATTCAAAATATATTTGTCAGTAAGGTACTCCGCACCAATAATCAATCATAGTTATTAATAATAATGGCATTTGTTAAGCGCTTACTATGTGCAAAGCACTGTTCTAAGCGCTGGGGAGGTTACAAGGTGATCAGGTTGTCCCACGTGGGGCTCACAGTCAATCCCCATTTTACAGATGAGGTAACTGAGGCTCAGAGAAGTTAAGTGACTTGCCCAAGGTCACACAGCAGGCATTTGGCGGAGCTGGGATTCGAACCCCTGACCTCTGACTCCAAAGCCCGTGCTCTTTCCACCGAGCCACGCTGCTTCTCTAAGTTATTGAATGCTTACTGAAGGAAGAGCACTGTACTAAGCACTTGGGAAAGCACAATATAACAGAATTGGTAGATATGTTCCCTGCCCTCAACATGCAAATAATAGCAATAAGCAAATAGAAATCAACTTTTGTTTTTACCTTCAAGAACAATTCCCAACAGTTAACTCACAATGGGCTTAACTGGCAACTACTTCAGCAGATGGATTTTAATAATCTACTTTAGGAAACTGCAGTAGTTTTGGTTAATGGTTTTGGCAGTATTGATGACCCTATGAAGAGTCACTGTATCAGGTTTGTTCTATTACATCTCTTTGCCAACAGCTCAACATAGAACCTAATTAGCAACCAGTAAGAAAAGTAACAGTGTGTCTATAAAAACATTTCTAAGATTATTCATTTCTTTTTTTCCTCCGTTCCTAAAATGGTGCCCTTATAGTTTGCATTTAAACTGTGTTAGTATTCGAAATATTTACTGGGCCTTTTAAGTCAGAGAGTGGGGCTACTGTAATGGAGCTGTGTTGGGTCAGACCTGGACACACATCCAAGCCAATCAGGCAGTCAGTTGTATTTATTGAACGCTTACTGTGCGCAGAGCACAGTATTAAGCGCTTGGGAGAGTACAGTATGACAAGATAGCAGACATATTCTTGCCCATGACAAGCTTAAAGTCTAGAGGGGGAGACAGACATTAATATCAATATATAAATTACAGATATGTACATAAGTGCTAAACTCAGCCTAATCCCCAATGACCATTAACTTGTTATGGCCAGGTAACATGTCTGCCAATTCTGTTGTATTGTCTAGTGCTTAGAACAGTGCTTGGCACATAGCGCTTAACAGATAACATTATTATTACTCTCCCAAGCACTTAGTACAGTGCTCTGCACATAGTAAGTGCTCGATAAATACCATTGATTATTTGATCAATAGGGACTTCAGAGGGTTCAGAGAGGATAAGGTTTTTTCTGCATGGTCTAGGTGCATCTTAAGATCAAATCTAGAAAAAGCGAGGACAAGCATGTGGTTAGAATAACTTTTGCCTTCGTAATCTACCATTTAATTGCAAGCTGCTTACGATAATGGAAAATATGTGCACAGCATTTCACAGCTTGTAGGAAATAAAGAGGCCAAACAGATTAAATATTTAAGAAGCACGAAAATTCCAAATATGGCTAATGTTCCTATCATTATTTCATCCTGGAGGCTTTTTCTAGCATACCCCAAAACATACACAGTAGAGATATAACTACTGAACCGGGCTTACCGCTGTACACAGATTGTAACTTGGAGTGATTATTTCAAAGGTTGATGAACTCTCCACACACTTTGAATTAAGAGCTGGTTATCATGGTTCTTATACTGCAGCTGCTTGGCTACAAGTGCTTAGATCACACATCAATTTATTTGTCAATAAACAAGCTGTACATAAAAAGTTTAAAAGTAAACACTTTACATTGTTTTTTGTGGGCCAGTGAGATCTACTAACAAGCAAAATGAAAAAATGTGTTTACCTCTTCTAAGTAATCTTCTCCCAGGTCTCCTTTTAAAACAAAATATCACAGTGTTATGAAATTCACATTATGGTATGGAAAGTATATGTCTTTTACATTCGTTGACTCAATTTTGTTTAAAGAATTGCTATTACAACCTAGAGGCAGTCAGGTGTTTAAACAGCTTTAGCAAAAACTAGACTAATATTGAAATCAAACAATGAACATCAAGCTCCATCTGTGTGTGTGTGTGTGTGTGTGTGTGTGTGTGTGTGTGTGTGTGTGTGTGAGAAAAGGTACCATGGGGTTTAATACCTGCCATATTGATTTGAAAACTTACCTCCTGAATTCCAGCCTACACCTGTCTTATCCATCAGGGATGAAGCATAGATGTCCTTTTCAGGTTCATGCTCTTTGTCAGCTACTTGTCTAGAATATGTAGGTCTTGTGAAGGAGGATCAAGATAAACAGATGAAGACACATAATAGGGAAAAAAGTAATTTTATTTGTTTACATCTTGTCAAGAGAGTAGCAGTCTGAATAGTTCAGCTTTCCAAGTGAAGCACCTTTTTATCTGATGCTTTTCTGTTTGTTGACAGTGTTACTATGAAAACTCTCTTGCCCTTGGAGTCATTCTGTGACTACTCTGTCAGTCAAAAACATGGTGCAAGGCTCTTGTTTTTCATGCTGTTAAGGGTTTTGTTAAGCAGAACAATATGAAGATCTTCTGGATGCAACCTAACACACAAATGGAATGTTTTACATTGAGACAATTCTAAGGAATAAGTAGTCATTAAGATGCCAGAAGACCAAGAAAACAGGATGCCATTCCCAGGACTCCAGTTTTCCCATTCTTAAAATGGACATTTAAATATAAAATATGAGCTTTGACTTGACCAAAAGGAACCTCTGTCAGTTCTGGGGTTTGCATTTTAAGCATTCCTTTTTCATTGTCTTCAATCTCTTTCCACATTTAATGCTAATGAAGGAAAATTTCTTCTCAAAATCAAACAGCCCAGGTTTTATGAGGCATTATTATCATCAGTTGCTGCATTAGCATCCTAGAGTTTCCTGGCGACGCAGACTCAGGAGTATAAAATAGAAAATTCATAAGTGGTCAGTATTTCTGCATTGTTATGTTCTTACATAGATTGTATTGTAAGTCTCAATTTTTAAGGCCAGATTTTACTATTGCTTTCCTTAGTGGTGAAATTTCTTTTTGCCCCCCCTCAGTCATCCATATCATTGATACAGCTCTCCCATTCCACAGCACAGCACAAAGAGGAAATAGAAACAGAGCTTTAGAACTGAATAACTGGGCATAGAATGCTTTCCTGGACACTTTTAGTTGATAGGCTAGTTTAGGTCATTGATTAATATTTTAAAATCAAACTGATTGTTGGGTGAAGGGTTTCCATTAATCTCGAAGGGTAATATTATCTTTAACACTGGCTTTTAATACTGGCTTTTAACCCTCTGAGCCAGCTAGAGAAAGGATTCCATTTAGTGAAAACCCTGTGATACCTTAGGTTATTATTGTTTGAAGTCCAGTTATGATAAATGCTTATTATGATTATTATAATGACACACTGTAGAATGAAAAAGTCTATATTCATGAAAATATTATAACAGTTACAAAGAGATCTGGATTTTGCTAGGTCTTTGTCTTCATAGTTCTAGTACTGTGAAGGTTATTCAGGCAGCTGTGAATCTATAAAGCAACTCTGTTAGTCATCAGCTTTCCCTGAGCGATAGTAAAGCTCAAATAATGTAACTGGTCCATCACACTAAGCTTTATTGGCTCAGCAAAAGAAACTAAGAAACTTCATTGGAGACCAGATTAAGCTGGGTAGAAAATGGAGAGATTCTTTTTGCTCTCTGACCCCATTATCTTTCCCATAGTATCTTGATCAGCTTTCTTACACATAGCCCCAGATTTGGAGGAGACCCATAAACTGCCTTTTTGGCAGCCAAATTGCTGAAACCCTTCTATTTTTATGTTTTAAAAGAGCTTAAAATGTCCATCCTCTTTGGATGTATCTTTAAAATTGGCCAATGCTAGAGGATTTCCGATATATCCCAGGGCTTAGAAGACATTACTTATATTCAGCTGTTAGTTTTATAGCCGACAAATAGGAAAAGTCCATTGGGGATAAAAGAAATGTAACCAGTTCTAACGCATTTACATCTACCTAAGAGTTCAGTATATTGGAAGTGCTCAATGTAGTACTACATTTATCTCGGTCTAAGATGTAGAAATGGTCCTCTTGCATATTTTGCCACATGTTCCTTTCTTGTGCCAAGTTAAAATGAATTAAAGGTTCGAGATGAGTAAACAAGGTTAACCTGGGCTGGGCCAAATTGAATCAACGTAAAATAATTGTTAGGTTTTATTGTCAGCAGTGACCGTTTGTTTTGAGTCAACATTCATGAGCTATAGATTATAAAATGTTTTAGTAAATCAATTGCCAAGGCTCTCTGTTTCCAATTTTCCCTGTTTTGCAAGTGCTGAAAATTCCATCAAATACATGACTTATGTGAGTGCAAATGGGCACCTGATTTTTTTTTTGTTGACAATGATAATAAGCCATAGTATGGCTCAATAACATTATTTATTTGTCTTTCAAACTAAAAGCATCTGCCTCTGGCGGTGAAGTTCATCTGTGGGTGCCTGTGAAAAGGTCGTTGTGGGACCTGTCGTCCTGTTCGCACTACGTCTTTTTTTTTCTTTATTCTGTCATGTTTGTTTTCCCATGACAGGCATCGTTTCACAATGCCATTTTAGGAGAATATCTTCTTTTAAAAGAATAACTGATCTTGCATGAAGGCTCATTTTTTAAAATAACACTGAAATTTCAACGTTGATACAAGGGTTGAGCCTTACAAATAGTAAACTGTTAGTTACGATTAACCTGGGATACTAATATGTTTCAACAAGAAAGTGTGTTTACCACAAATAGAACTGTTTTTTGAACACTTATTGGTATTTGAATGTTTATTCAGTTATTGATAGACTAGTCGTGGACTTTGCATTATTCCCATCTCAGCTATACTAACAAGAATAGACACTGAGTTTTTCAGAGGAGATCTTTAAATCTTTTTCTACATTTTTCAAGTAGTTGGTAGAAATAGTTTTATTGTCAATTGAGGTCAGAATGGGTTAGATTGTGTTAGGAGACTCAGTTATTCATTGTTAATGAGACTACCTCAAAACGTTGACAATGAAGTTAATTTAAAAAGGAAAATTACAAATAGATATAAAAAGGAAGTGAAGGTAATAGTTGCAGATTTAATGAAATTAATATCAAGTGTTTTGAAGTAATTTACATTTGCTTCTTTTTAAATTTAGTAATGCACCATATAGTCCAAGCACACCCAACTTTTTGAGCGGCTTCACCAATGTCACCAACCAGCCATACACAATATTATATAGCAGGACGGGATTACCACAGCAAGGCCCTGGAACAAGTCAGCTCATTGGCATTGAAGCAGTACTCACAGCAACACAGCTTTACTGGGTGGGGCAGATGAGGAGAATGGATAGTAACAGGATACCCAAAGCAACTGCAACTGAAAGGGGTTGTAGGCAAATACGGAGGGCAGAATAAATGATTTAAAGACATAACGAAGCACAGTTTCAAACCATGTGAAGGAATGGATTGTTCTGAGTCTACTTCTGAAGGCAGACCAGGCTGATGGGCAGCCACATGGAGAGGAGCAGCTGTCTTTGAACAGTGGCTGTGTAAAGTCTGGGCACCAAAAGGCAGGCTCAAAAACAGATGGGTCCTTTGGGGATAAACACAGAACCTATCAATCAATCAATCAATCATATTTATTGAGCGCTTACTGTGTGCAGAGCACTGTACTAAGCGCTTGGGAAGCACAAGTTGGCATCCTTTTGTGCAAATGATATGGAAGGGAATGTCAGTTACACATCCACCTTCTTAGGCACTCTTGCACACAGGGATAGGATAATATCATCAGTAGCCTAATCTTCAAAGCATAGGGTGTGCATCTCTTACACTTTCTCTCTCTCTCTCTCTCTCTCTCTCTCTCTCTCTCTCTCTCTCTCTCTCTCTCTCTTTCTCTCTCTCTCTCAGCATGGAGTAGTGGAAAGACTACTGGATTGGGTGTCAGAGGACCTGGTTTCTAATCTCAGCTCTGCCACTTGTCTGTTGTGTGACTGTGGGCAAATCACTTAACTTTTCTGTGCCTCAGTTCCCTCATCTATAAAATGGGGATTCAATACCCATTCTCCCTCCAATTTAGACAGTGAGGCCCCATGTGTGACCTGATTATTCCATCACTTTGAACAGTGCTTGGCACATAAGCATTTATTACTCCCCCACCATGCACGTGCATGTGTGTGCGCACACGCACCCCCACACACATCACATGCCCATTTTTTGATCCAGAACATTTGTTTTTAAGCTCCTTATTGTCTCTATAAGCAACAAAACAGGAAAGATAAACATTTAGGTCCCCAAAATAAAATCCTATTCTGGGATGCTCTTGAAAAATGTTTGAAAACTTGCTCCAGGTACATCTCTAAATCTGCCCAAAAAGACCTGAGGCTATTTGGCTTCACCCTAGGGACATGTGAACCTTAACTTTTCCTCCTTCTCCTCTCCATCTGTCTCTTCTTATCCCCTACTTTTAGCCTTGCGAGAGCAAGTATCCTAAGCCACTTTCACCTCAGCAACAAGTCATTTTATGGGAAGAGAAATCTTCCCAAATAGCCCTGCAGTTTCTCTGGGGATTGTACTCCTTGGGAGGCTTCAAGGACACTTCCCCCATTTCTTCCTTCTCAGATGATGTTATCATAGGGAGGAGACAAGCCAAAAGAGGCTGTGGAGAGGAGTTCTGTCATACTCCAGTAGGCCTTGGTGGAAGAAATATGGTTATGTAGGTAGGTACTTGTACTCCTATTTCTTGATTTTTTTGGAATTAGCTTTATCAAGCTGGAAAAATTATTTTCACTGGTCTCAGACAGACTTTAGGGAATTCATAAGTCAGGATAAAAGGCAAGTTTTTCTTTCTCTTTGGAACATCTTTCTGGGGTCCTCTTCCCTTCCTTCCCACCTTGGAGAAAGTGAAAATCCCAAACCATGATTGTAGATTGTTTATTCGGGAGAAGCCCCTTTGGAGGCAGTTTGGCTACTTGTGTTGGGTGAATAGTACAAAAGAAGATAAAATGGACTATAATGGAGGAAGGTATGACCCCTAGAATCTGACCTTTGACTTCCCTGCAAAGGCTTCTACAGAGTAAGGGACTTCATATTCTCTGATACTCTTATTTAAGTCTTTCGTTTCTTTGCGTAGTGGACTTATTTGCTTATTTCCAAGCAAAAACTATGGCCTAATATGACAACCTGAGTTGGATCCAAGATATCCTTTGGGAATTGGCTGGACAGTGAAGGCTTGTGCTTAATCCTGTTATTAGTCTTTGTTTTCCTTGGAAATGTTTATTTGGCCTCATATAAATATGATCAAAAAACTACAGGGAAATTTTCTTGAAAGTCATTTAACAGTAGTTGAAAAATAATTACAGTAACTACAGTGTCAATAATCTCCCAATGACCAGTCCCCACCATCTTATAGCTTATTTTGTCTGTCACCCCTACTGAATGTATGGTTCTTGAGGGTAGGAATCATGTCTACTAATTATATTGTACTCTCCCAAACAGTGTAGTGTTCTCATAAACTAAGAACTCTATAAATGATTGATTTTGTTTTTGTTAAGTAAATTTTTAATAGACTGTTTGATTTCAGCCATAATGCAAAGAAAACCAAACACATTCATATCCAAAGTTTAGGATCAATCACTAACATTTATTAATGTTAGTTAATAACTAACTAACATTAACACTAACACTAACATTAGGATCAATTCACTAGCATTTATTGAGTGCTTAGCAAAAGGTAATACAGGAAGGGTTATATAGATATTAAGGATCACACACATATCCCTTGAACCTTCTTCAACAACCTAGTCCTTTTCATCTATCTACTTCTTTCAAAGAGGAAAGCATTTTGAAATGATCAATGAGCTATCCATGGTTCGGAGAATCATGATTTGCAGAAGATGTTTGTGGTTGCTGATTTAGAATTAGCATTAGTGACTGAGAAGAGAGTGCAATAGGAATTTCATTCATTCAGTCGTATTTATTGAGTGCTTACTGTGTGCAGAGCACTGTACTAAGCGCTTGGGAAGTACAAATTGGCAACACATAGAGACAGTCCCTACCCAACAATGGGCTCACAGTCTAGAAGGGGGAGACAGACAACAAGACAAAACATGTGGTCAGGTGTCAAGTCATCAGAATAAATAGAAGTAAAAGCTAGATGCACATCATAGACAAAATAGAATAGTAAATATGTACAAGTAAAATAGAGTAATAAATCTGTACAAACATATATACAGGTGCTGTGCGGAGGGGAAGGAGGTAGGGCCGGGGAAATGGGGAGGGGGAGAGGAAAAAGGGGGCTCAGTCTGGGAAGGCCTCCTGGAGGAGGTGAGCTCTCAGTAGGGCTTTGAAGGGAGGAAGAGAGCTAGCTTGGCGGAGATGTGCAGAGGGAGGGCATTCCAGGCCAGGGGGAGGATGTGGGCGGGCGTCGGCGGCGGGACAGGCGAGAACGAGGCACAGTGAGAAGGTTAGCAGCAGAGGAGCGGAGGGTGCGGGCTGGGCTGGAGAAGGAGAGAAGGGAGGTGAGGTAGGAGGGGGCAAGGTGATGGGGAGCCTTGAAGCTGCGAGTGAAGAGTTTTTGCTTGATGCATAGGTTGACTGGTAGCCACTGGAGATTTTTGAGGGGGGGAGTAACATGCCCAGAGCGCTTCTGCACAAAGATGATCCGGGCAGCAGCGTGAAGTATAGGAATGCCAGATAAGAATTCTGGGGAATAGTCCAAAATAAACTCTGGAGTAGAGGAAGTGAAAATTGAGGTATGTAGCTGGTAAGAGTGTAAAAATGCACTGTAAACGAATGCATGATGTTATTTTACTAGTTTGTAATTATTTTTCCCTTGGTAGCAGCTCTAATAGAGGAGACAAATTCTTTAACCTATTTGCAAGTTTCTTAGAATGCTTAATAAATACTATTCCTTCATAGGGTATCCTTTAAAGGGGTTTTAAATTTATTAGTGAGAAAGTTAACGATGTGGACGCAAAATGTTAGTGGGGGAGTGTTGGTTAATTCCTAAAATTTAGGATAATAGAGGAAGGCTACCACCATCATGTAGTCTGTGAGAATGTTCTGTTGCTGCTTTTGTTGATGAAATACTGGGCTGGATTCTGAGCCTGGCCTAAACGTTAAATGCTGTTTTGTATGTTCTTCTGGGGCTACTTAAGGGACAGGAGCTTTATTTCTATTTGGCAGAGCATTTACATTCAAGAGCGTGGTCGTTTTATATAACTAATTAATTATGGTATTTGCTAAGCACTTTACTATGTGCCAAGCACTGTACTAAGCATTGGGGTAGATTACAAGATAGTTGGACACAGTTCCTATCCTACATCACACTCACAGTTTAAGTAGGAGGGATTAGGATTTAATCCCTTTTTTATAGATGAGGAAGGGGGAGGCACACAAAAGTTAAGTGATTTGCCCAAGGTCACACAGCAGCCAAGTGGCAGAGCTGGAATTAGAACCCAGGTCCTCTGACTCCCAGTCCTGTGCTCTTCCAGCTAGGTTATAATGCTTCCCTTTTGACTTCTGAGTCATAAAAGCTCTACTTCCAGTGACAAACCTGACAAGAGGTATTAAAATTCAAAAACAAAGAAAAAAAGGACCAATTTGCTCAGATTCAGAGACTCAGGAACTTTTGGAAACTCACTTGAAAAGAACTGTATTCAAAGGTTCGTTTGTTAACCAAGAAAAAGAAGTGAAACTAAACTTCAGATTAACTACTACATAGCAAACCTAAAAAGAGACTTGCGTGTGCTGCCAATAAATGAGGACAATTTTGTTTTTCCTTATACAATCCTTCCTCTCCCCACTCAAGCCTCAAGGAAGGCAATAGAGTAAAGCATTATTAGGGATGGGACAGAACAGCTTTTTTGCAAAATCTTCAAGTGTCTCAGGTGTTTCATAATGTGACTATTTCAAAGTACCGCAAGCTTAGTATTTAGATGGGTGAATACTTGGGTTTCTCAGATTAAACAAATGGACTGCTGCTGCATTAAGCAGAATTTAAATCCACTCAATTGGACCTACAATAAAAATGATAGTGAAGCAGAAAGGTACAGTCAAATGGATAATGCTCTCTATACAGCAGAAGCAGTTAGTGAGAGATTATAATAATCCCACTATTACAAGAAAAAGAAAATGTATCAATAGATGCAGCACAGCTTGGAGGAAAGAGGTCTTGGGTTCCAGTCTCAGTTCTGCCACTTGCCTGCTGTGTGACCTATAATATCTCTGGGCATTCAATGCCATTTCTCCTTTCTATTTAAACTGAATCCCATGTGGAGCAGGGACTATGTCTGACCTGATTATCATGTATCTGTCCCAGCACTAAGTACAGTGCTTGGTACAGAGTAAGCATTTAACAAGTACCATAATAATAATAATTATTATTACATGTTCCTCTCACTTGCCATCCAGGCAAGTTTTATGCTGTTGCCACCACCAGTGCTATCCAAGATCAGTTTCCTTTCCAGAACTCAGAGGGAACTCTTTGCTGCATATGTCACCATCTGAGGTAGAAAATTTTCTTTGATAGTGCTATGTTTCCTTAGAACAGTTTCCCCCTTCCTCCTCACCATGTTGTGATGGCTTTCTCTGGGCCCGAAAGCTGAATTCTAAATTAGAATTCAGTCTGGCCAATGTACGTTTGTATGTTTGTAGGTATGTTTGTCTCGAAGTGTTCCCGAATAAAGGGAATCCAGTTTTACAGTACCTAAAGACAAAAGTAAATAGTGACAAGCTGGCACTAGAATTTATAACCTCAAGTTCTATCTTTTGATATACCTGATTTAAAAAAAAGTTTTCCTGAATTAAAAAAACCCACTGTTATTGAGAATTCATTTGTTGATATAAGTAATGTTAGTAGGTATGTTGGAGGTGGAGCCATACCCTTGCTCATAATTTATCTTGGACTCCTAAGCTAACTCCTAAGGTTGTCTGTGTATGTATTAGCAAGGTTCTTAGCAATGGATGCACCCTTACAATAGTGCCATTTTAAGGAACTTTATCTACAGAGTTGGGAAATGGAGAAAAACCTTTTTGAGAAAAGCTGTCTTCTTTGCCATTTCAGAACACATTAAGGAATTGCATCAGGGTGATTTGTTTTAGATATAAGGAATAATGTCATGACAGTAGAATTTATTAATCAGTGGCACTGGTTAGCAGAGAAGGTAGCATGATCTTGAACACTGAAGATATTGTAAAAATAAGATAGCACCCACCTCTCTAGAATGATGGAAGTTCAGGCCTTCCTGAGGTAGAATGGACTACACTAGTTTTTGAATCAATCTATGGACTAGACTAGTTTTGAAATTTTTACAGACCCACAAATGGTGCATAATGTTTTCCAGCTTCAAAAATGTTGTAATAGTGAAGCAACTGTACTTCTGTATGTATTGTTGCTGTGGGCAACAGTTTCATTATTTATTAAATTAGCCCACGGCCTGATTTTCATTTAGGGTCAATCTGGTTTATTGTGGGTCTTGGTTTGTAATGATTTGCGTAGTTGTGGAGACAGAGTACTAGCTGGATGAGTCATTCTTTTGAACCAATACTGTCCTCATGCTTTTATTTACTTGTTATATACCTGCACAGATACTACCCACAGGTGACCCACCTGGATATACCTTAAACTTACAAAAAAAATAAGTCTCCTTCCTCTGCTCAAATCCCAACATTAATGCTGATTTTAATGTTAGTTCAGATAAGACTTCTTGCTGTCTTTAAGAAGGAAAAGATACAGTATAGATGTATTTTCTGTTCAGGACTTAAGTCTCTTGGCCAGGCAGCCACTGTTTAGTACAGTGTCCGGCACATAGTAAGTGCTTAACAAATGTCATTTATAACCCAAACATACACACAAAATAATAAAAAACAAAAAGCCTCCTTTCTCCCTTCACATCTAGCAAATTACTGCTCCCCTATATTTCTAGCCCCTCTGAAATCACATCTCCTTCAGGGGGCCTTTTCAAATTAATAGCTCAATCCTATTTACCTTTTTCCTTCCCACTCCATGCTGCCACTTTAGTACTACTTAAGCCTTTATATACTCACAAACCCCCACAGCACTTATATAATATATTTATCACCTATTACTTCTTTCTACCTCTAGTCAGTCAGTCATATTGAATGCTTACTATGTGCAGAGCACTCTACTAAGCATTTGGGAGAGTAATAATAACAATAACGATAGTGTTTCTTAAGCGCTTACTATGTGCCGAGCACTATTCTAAGCAGTGGGTTAGATACGAGATTATCAGATTGTCCCACATGGGGCTTACAGTCTTAATCCCCATTTTACAGATGAGGTAACTGAGGCACAAAGAAGTTAAGTGACTTTCCCAAAGTCACACAGCTGAGAAGTGGCAGAGCCAGAATTAGAACTCATGATGTCTGACTCCCAAGCCCATGCTCTTTCCATTAAGCCACACTGCTTCTTCGAGAAGTACAATAACAGAGTTGGTAGGCACGTTTTTTTGCCCACAATGAGCCAATTAATTTTAGTATCCCTCTTCCCCATATTGTAAATTCCTTAAAGTAATTCCTTGTAAAGTACAGGGATCATGTTTACTAGTCCTGTTGGACTCTCCTGATAATAAAAAGCACTTAGTCCACTGTTCTGCACAGAGTAGGCCCTCAATAAATACTGTATTAATTGATTGACCAGTTATCCTGATAGAGGTGGCAGTTCTTTTGTTCATTCAGTGTAGCTGACCCTATTCTATTTCAATCAATCACTGGTATTTATCAGGTGCTTACTATGTGTAGAGCACTGTATTAAATGCTTGGGGTGAGGAGGGGGAGGACAATGTAACAGAGTTACTAGACACTTTCCCTGTCCACAACAATTTATAGTCTAGAGGACTGTAATTTGAACCCAGTTTTCCAATCTTCAACTCTGTTGCATGTTCTCACAGATCTCACTAGATACATTGTAGATATATAGGCCCCTAGCACATGCCAGAAAGCCAGGAACTAAAACAAAAGACTGACTAAGGATAAGATCAGTGAGAGGGTTAGCAAATTAGAAGGAAACTAAGCAGGAAAAAGAATGGGTGAGTGAAATACATACAGAGGCTACGAATCAGTCATGAATGTAAAAAGGACAGTATTAAAAGTGCTGGGCCAGTTAATTTTTCAGTCCTGTGCCACTGCTGCCTACTCCTTTCTGACTCTGGTGCATCTCACTGCAACATCTAAAACCTGGAATTGGAGAATTTGTGCTACATAAAGATGTACTAGTCATCAGTCTGTATTCAAATAAGTATTAAAATACCATAGTCATTCAATGTAAAATGCCAAGCACCATTCAACATCCCTTACCTGTGAAAAGAACTGTCGTGGGATGGGCAGTGTGAGATGGGGTTCCCATCTGGGCCAGGAAGAAGGAAGTTTTCTGGATGCGCCTCCTCTGCTTGTGGACTTAAAGATAGGCCATCTAAAGCTGCTGTTAGCCTGTCCCCTCCATCTAATGGTCCCAGTAGCTCTGTGAAAAAATAGAAAGGATGGTTATTCTCTGTCCTTGAAACAAGAACATGGAATTTTAGAAAAATTCCCAATTGGCTGAAGTTAGCAGTTGAATAGGGGAGAAGATGGGCGTAAACATTTTTAAGAAGTTGGAGAGGATAGGTCCAGGTCACAAATAGAAGTGTTGGATTTTAAAATCAGGTGGGTGCTCTCCTCTCTGGAATCCTATTATTTTTCCTCAAAAATTGCTTGTGGGTCCAGCCCTTCCTCGGACTGTTGGAGACGGTGTATTTTCAGGAAGGCTATAATCTGTTAGATTTGGGGGAGGAGGGAGTCCAAAGTGGGGTAACAGCATGGGCGAGTGGATGGAGGTGGGAAGAATTGAGAGCAAAGCAGTGTATATATTCAATTTTATTATGAATCCACCTTGAAAATATTTGTTTGCCTCCCTCATTACAATGAAAATTTATTGTGGGCACATCTTATGCTCTACAGCACTTATGTACATATCTAAAAATTACATATTATAAATTATTTATATTAGTGTCTGTCTCCTCCTTTAGACTGTAAGCTTGCTATAGGCAGGGAACATGTCTACCAACTCTGTTGTACTGTTTTTCTCCCAAGCATGCAGTAAGTACAGTGCTCTGCTCATTTGGGAGAGTACAGTATAATGTTTCTGCAGTATTGCCTACGAACTTCAGTAGGTGGTCAATAAATACTACTATTACTACTACTCTAGAGAATATGTCAAAGTCTTAGTCCCTACTTTCTTTAAAATCCTTTATAATTCTCACTTGTCAACAAAGTGGGCTGAACGCTAAAGGACTTAGAGGTAAGTAGAGTCCCTTAAACTAATTACAGATTAAACAGGCTTTTCCAGCTAAGAACTATTTGCAAAGATTTTCAGAATCTTATTTTTCTTGGAAAAGGGAAGGACAGCATCAAATTACATTTCATTATTATCATTAAATATTCACTGAGCATTTCACAAAGTCACCTTCTGGAGAGGCCTTTCCTCCTGTGAATAGAAGTCCACAAGTGTAGAGTTTTGCAGTTAGTGTTCTCAAGTCTTCCAAAATTGGCTAGAGCTATTAGCAGAAGTCTAATGACCCCGTGTCTAACTTTAAAACAGAAGTACCGTGTTGCAGTCAGCAGTGCACATGCTCTGAACAGGATGGACTTTTATGGGGAGAAAGGGAGAACCTAAAAAGAATCTAAACTAACTCATCCCAGCTGAGTTATCTAGCTGATGGGTTGATTATCCTGGGAGAAGTCAGTGGATTTGTAGGTGTGCTTCTAAAATACAGAGAAAAATGATTAGTTTACAAGGGTTTAAACTTTAAACAGTGGTCTACCCCTGCTCTGTGACTGTGATATGAGTTCAAGATCATTAGCACATTATTTTATTTGTGAGTAGTAGGTAATAGTAGTAGTTTGGCACTTTGCTGTTCCCATATCATCCATTCTGCCACGTTGCCAACCAGCAATACTGAATTACGATGTGATGTTTTACTACTAGGTGATTGACTGTATTGAATAGGGAGAGAAGCAGGTAGACTAGAAGTAACTTTTAAAAGATGTACAATGAGGCTAGTTTCCTACAGAGTTTCAGAGCAGTGTGTTATTAGGAAATGATAATGGCATAACCCACAGCTTAGTAGGTTGCAGTTGGGAATAGCGACTTCAGGAAGATTGTAACATTTGGGGGCATATGGTTCCATATCCAGCAAAGAGCAAACACAAGTCTCTCCTCGGATATTTGTAAGCTCTTTGTATGTAGTGTGTCTCATGCTCCTGTTGTACTTTCTCAAGAGCTTAATATCAGTTTAATTGTATTTATTGAGCACTGACTGTATGCAGAGCACTGAACTAAGCACTTGGGATAGTGGGCACTTAATAAATACCATCACTATTACTACTCAACTACTACTCAACGTATAAAGTGTGGTAGGAATTTAGCTACACCTATCAGTGCAAATAAATTCACCTTCAGTATGCGTCCTTGAACATGAGTGATATCTTTATATATGTGTAATTAGTGCCAAATTTTTAATGTGAACTAAAACTAAGGAAAAACTGGTTCTGATTTTTGGAACAATAGCATATAAATTGACCATTCTGATTCTCCATCCGTGGGCAGAGGTATTAGTGCAAAGGGGAGAATACTAGCAATACTTTTAATTTCTGTGATTACTTGGGTTGGCAGTGTGATCTAAAGAGCACTGTTCCTAGTTCCAGTTTTGCTGTTGGCCAGCATGTAGCCATGGGCAAGTCACTTAACCACTCTGGACCTCTGTTTCCTCTGTAAAATATGGATAAAATAAATTGTGAGCCTGGGAGGGACAAAGATGGTGTCCAGTATGATAACCTCGTATTTACCCCAAGTGTTTAGCACATAGTAAGTTCTTAATAAATGCTCTCATATGCCAGTAGGTTATGGGAGAAAAATACTGTGATGGTTGAGTAAAAATCCTTTATGTGATCTCTGTTCATCTGTGGCACTTTTCTTGTAGTATTTCAGGTCAACTGTCCTCCACATTTTTAAAGGCAAGAAAATATTGGTATATCACATTGTGTTGGGAAAAGGTGTAATAAATTTGAAAAAATTGATTTGAAAGCTTAAACGGTAGTTCTACCCCTCAAACCCACATATTTGAACACAGAACCCCTTAAAGTTTCCGGGAATCAAATTTATTATTCCTTGTTATATCTCTAATAATAATAAAGGCATTTATTAAGCACTTACTGTGTGCAAAGCACTGTTCTAAGCTCTGGGATATTACTGGCTTTGTGCCTTTAAACCATTTCTATTCTCAAATCCCTACCACAGGATTTTCAGAGATAAAACGTATTTCATGGCATGCAATCACACGGAAGAATGAAAATCCTTTATAATATTGTTTGTAAAATTGACAGCTCTACTTAGCAGAAGCCATTAAAATATTTACAAAGTAGCAGCTGCTGCTGTAAAAATACAGATTTTTGGAAGCATAAAAATAAACGAGTTTAAGTACAAGATAAGCCATTTGACGACTTTGTGAGCTCTGCAGGGTACGTATGGCCAATTCTGTACAAGCTGATGTTTATAGAGTAATTGTCGTGGCAACGTGCTACCCAAGGGGAACACCAGAAGCCTTTTAAATCCTGAAGAATTTACGTAGAATTTTTGATGATAATCTTTGGAAAAATTCTGCGTGGAAAAATTTCATTCATTAAATTCCATGGAAGAGGTATAAAGTGTTTTTTTGCCAGATTCAAAGTTTTATTCCATTTTGTTCCAAATAATAGGCAGATAGTTCTAACTGTCCTTAAAAGCAAGTCAGCATTCTGAAGAAACAAATTAGAAAAAGTGAATTCAACGCAAATAATCAAATCAGCTGATTTATCAATCTCATCTGCTTTACTTTTATGTTGCATTGCACATTATTGTTTTTCCTCATCCTATGTGTATAGACAACTCTGACAGAGGATAATAATAATGGAATTTGTTAAGCGCTTACTATGTGCCAAGCCCTGTTCAAAGAGCTGGAGTAGATACAGGGTAATCACATGGGGCTCACACTTTTAATCCCCATTTTACAGATGAGGTAACTGAGGTACAGAGAAGTTAAGTGACTTGCCCAAGGTCACAAAGCAGACAAGTGGCAGAGCCGGGATTAGAAGTCATGTCCTCTAAGGATATTGCAGTAAGAGCACTAATCTTTAATTGCTTCCAGAAAAGCCCAAGTATTTTCCTTCAGCATAATCTTGACTAGTTTATTCCAGTGAGTTGCTCAAACCTCTTTTAACTGCTATAAACAATGTTATCAAAGTGTCACCCTAACATCAGACCTCATAGGCCAAAAACTTGCATGTACATTGACTGTTTCTTTCCTACTCCTCAAGCTGTCCACTGAAATCCTGTTTCTCAGTTGCTTCAACCAAAACACTAATCCTTCCCACCATCTTTAGTCAGGTACTCACACTCCACCCAAGTGCTTTAATCCTTTCTCAGGTACTCACATTCCACCCAAGTGCTTTAATACTTTCTCTTATGGTTCCACTTTCCCTCAAGTAGTAGTAATAGTATTTATTAAGCTCTCACTGTGTGCAGAGCACTATACTGAGGTACAAGAAAATACTGCACAGGTGGAAATGACACGGTCCCTGTCCCTTGGGGAGTGACACCTATCCATTTGTATGCTTTGGGGGCCGTTGAAAGTGAGTGGAACTTAAAGGTTTTTGAAAGATTGAAGATTGGTGGAAAGGAAGGCAACAGGGGTTTTGGTGGTTACTGAGAAAATGAAGGGAGGAATTGGCAGGGAGGGAAAGAAGTGATACTTGATGGTAGCTGATGATTTATTTTATGATTTAATTTGATATGGTAGAAAAAGGATGCCAGATTACCATCCTTTTGTGGTAATTTGTGTCTGTTGGCATTTTGAAACCAATCAAGGTTTAAGCTGCTAGGTGGAATTTGTTCCCGTAACGTGTATTGCTAATGGGTGATGGACAATTCTGTGGGATTGTCTATAGAAGGAAGCAAAGGGAGATACTTTTTTGATATATCTCCCTCTGTTAGAACAGTAAAAGGTTATGGATAGAGCTGTGCTTTA
This sequence comes from Tachyglossus aculeatus, assembly GCF_015852505.1. Lineage (NCBI taxonomy): Eukaryota > Metazoa > Chordata > Mammalia > Monotremata > Tachyglossidae > Tachyglossus > Tachyglossus aculeatus. Next base: position 10,343,092 of record NC_052074.1, read on the forward strand.
CATAATTCTTTATATTAGCATGCACAAAATTTTATTTTAATAAAATATCTTACATGTAATTGAATAGGCAAAATCCCTGCTTCCTCAACATCTTATGTCTTGGATAAATTACACACTATTATAATTTACAGTGCACTCTGTACTATTCCAAAACACGAGGGGATACCGGCCGTGCTTTCATTGGGAAACAGATGCCAGCAGAAACGGGAAAACAAAGATACATGTTATTGCCTGTATTTCTATGTCATCACATGCCACTTGGAATGAAGGCATGCCTTTAGTACAGAGGGAGGTCCGTGACAGCACCTTCCTAAGCCTATAGACTAAAGTTTACCTGGAAATAATTTGCCGTCTTTCGAAGAAGCTTTATAGATTTATAGTACTACTTGGGTTTAAATGAGAAGTTCTTATAGAATTATTTCTAGTTACCATTACTATTTAGTGTTCCAATAACTCAGTATTTTCTGAAACATGAGCCACCACAATACAGCTATGGAATGACAGGTCATCTGGAGCAAGCAGATTCCAGAGTTTAGTAACTAAAAAGGATTGGAGCATCCCTTATTCTAATTTAATACATTTCAGGAATTAGGACATTTAGAATAATCCAAGTGGTGTCACATCTAAAAATCTGAATCAATTTTGTTACTCTCTTTTGTCATCTCAGTAAATACTGGTGAAGCAATGTTTTAGCTGTAGTCACGCACTCCATAACTAGGGAAATGCATATATTTGATTTCTGCCAAATACCAGCACTGAAGATGGCATATACCATGTGAGTAATTTAATAGTTCAAGAGTTTCAATTTTTGCTTTGCTCCAATTTTATATTCTAAATAGACATCCTTATTTTGAATTTTTGTAGTGGTCATTTTAGGGTCATTTAGATGAGGAATTTTGGAACCTATTCTTCTCAATCAATCACATTGACTGAGTGCTTGCTGTGTGCAGAGCATTGCACTGAGGGAGGCGTGAGGAAAGGGAGCAAATCCAAGAGCAAGGGCAATGCAGAAGGGAATGGAAGAAGAGGAAATGAAGGCTTCTTGGAGGAGATGTGCCTTCAATAAGGCTCTGAACGTAGGGAGAGTATTTGTTAGATATGAAGAGGGAGGGAGTTCCAGGCCACCATCAGGATGTGGGTGAGAGGTTGGTGCTGAGATAGACGGGATCGAGGGACAGTGATTAGGTTGGAATTAGAAGAGCAAAGTGTGTGGGCTGGGTTGCCGTGGGAGAGCAGTGAGGTAAGGTAGGAGCAGGCAAGGAGATGAGAAGCTTTAAAAAGCCCACGGTAAGGAGGTTTCTGTTTGAGGCAGAGGTGGATGGGCAACCACTGGAGGTTCTTGAGTAGTGGGGAAACATGGGGATTAAACATATAAATCTCCTGATTTATACATACTGTTGTATTAATGGTAGTCCATGAAAAAAATTGTATCTTTTCAGGGATCAAATATAAATGCCTGGCTTTTTTTCAGAAGTATCCCCAAGATCACACCACATATTTATGGGGGTGCAGCATCAACCCAGATTTTACAGAAAACATCCTTCAAGTAGTAAACTTAAACACTGTAGTCTGAAAAAAAAAGTTGTATTACAGTGACCAAAAGGCAAAGGCACATCAAATATGCAAATGCTACAGGGACAGTCTTTATGGGTGGGTGAGGTGGATGGAACTGTCACTTCTGTGTCATTCTTCCCAAGCTTCACTTGCACCCATCAGTGGAATCACTTTAAAATACAGTGGGCAACAATCCATTTTTTATTAGGACCGTATTTTTTTTAAATTTTCCAAAAAGTAATTCCTAGTCTGCACCACAAAACATGTGGGTTCTGCTTCATTTCTTAATAGTTAAGTATGAAGATTGTCAGCCTTAAAGAGGTTAAGTGCTGTTGTATTTCTGATGTGCACGTCTAAGTTTTTTTAATGGTATTTGTTAAGCGCTTACTACTTGCACTGGGGTAGATACAGCCTCATCAGGTTGGACACAGTCCATGTCCCACCGGGGCCTCACAGTCTTACTTCCCATTTTACAGATGAGGTAACTGAGGCAGAGAGAAGTGAAATGACTTGCCCAGGGTCAAACAGCAGACAAGTCATGGAGCTGGGATTAGAACCCAGATCCTTCTGACTCCTTGAACTGTGCTCTATCCACTAACCACACTGCTTCTCTGAATGCTAATTCCTACCTGCGGTAGTCTAGGAGTGGAGATATGGGGTAGGCTTTTTATTCTTTTAGCTAGTATGGGAAGGTCTTGACCCGAGGGTCCTGATACCTGGGGTCAGGTTGGATTAACATAAAACCAAACCTGTTGACGTTGGACTAGACGTCAATGCCTTTTTAAGGGCAGGGCTCTATATCAACTGTAATTAGAGTTGCCTATCTGTAGTTAGGTATATCACTTCAGTTTCTACATGTGGTATTAAACATGCTTACTAAACATGGTTTTCTAAATTGGAATTCTGATGATGAGGTAAAGCCATTGTTTTAATATTCTCAGTATGCTCTTCAATGAAACAGAGGTCTCAAATTCTGAAGCTGCCTGAGCTAAGCCCTCTGGCGTTGCATGGGGGAAAATATGTTAACATATACAAATTACCACTAATATTTAGTGTGAGACATCTTTACTTCCAAAATTCTTATGGACCTGAAATATGCACCATCAGAATATAATGGATTTGGGTTCCATTAGAACAGATATGAACTCATGATTAACAATTTTTCAAAAAGATCATCGGAAATTGTTTACAGGATATATTAATCTCTGAAAGTTCACTCTGTGCCGGAGTGTGGCAGGTAAAACTTGAAACTCTGAACATCGGGTGGTGATGTTATTTACTGAGCATCCACTGGGTGCATATGGAGTACTAAGTGCTTAGGAAAAAGCAACAGCAGCATGCGACACTTTCCCTGTCAACAGGGAGCTTACACTCATACAAAGAGAGCATTTGAAATGAGGAAATTGTACCAAGGATTACTTTTTAACAATGGTGTTTACTACAGGGCCAGAACTAGTAAAATCTAGTATTTCAAAATGTTAATAATTGCAATTCAAAATTTCTTAAATGAGGATAAAGTTTGTGCTTCAGGAATTTATATAAAATATGTCCATAAGGTAAAATTAGTCATTCTGGCCTTTAAGGGCCATTCAATAAAATGCCTAAATGTGCATTTAATTATCTGTTAGAAAATATAATTACTCCTCATTTAAACTGTTACTCTTCCGGAGCTGTAATTTAAACCCATACTGTTATCAAGTTTAGCAATATAATGTCTGGTTTTGTTATTATATATTACAATGCTGGTTTTTATATGCAAAAACCAGACATTGTAATATATAATATATGTACACACACTCTAGCATGTATTTTATTGTGATATTTGTGAACTTTATCAAATAGTTAATGGTCATTTTATATCTACTCAAGAAGTTTAAAGAAGTAATTCAGTTTTCAACAACTTGGTGGCATGTTTTTGGCGTGGTATATAGACAGTGGTTGAAACTGAAGCTATAAAAATAAAGACCTGGGAGACCCTTCTGATTATTGTATTTACCCAACAAAACCCACGGTATTTCAAATGAAATGTGATTTCAAGTTCTTGAATTATACCATCAACGTTTTGGCCATAGTGAAAGATAGCTTAAAGTTGTGCATTAGTCTCAGAATGCTACCTATCAAGAAATTAAAAGACTGAAGAAGTGATCTGCTCATAAAAAAGTGTTGTTATGCCAGTAATGTTAATGTTAATTCATGAAACCAGGTTGATAGTAAAATTGCATTCAATTTAAACCTGCAATTTAAACTTCTGGGAATTTTTTTTCCTACATTAAAATATTTCCACCGCAAAACTTCCATCCTAGGGTAAATGGAGAGGGTAAAGTGTCAAATCGTGCTGGGACAAATGATTAATGGACCAATGCACACATTGAAGGGTTTAGCTGGAAAAAAAAAAAGAAGACTGAAATCTGAACTGTTTGCTCTTCCTTTCTTGTTACTTCAGAACTGATTTGGACTTAAACACTCAAACCTAGAGGTGTTTAAATAGTCTTGCTTGTCAACTGAATAGGCTTCAACAGTCATGGACCAAGATGTACTTGAACCAGAAGAGATAGCCACGATGCCCATATTTGAATCCTGAGGTACAGCCAAACCCACCTGAAACCCTTAAGGCTGTTTTCCTAAGGCATGAAAAATTAATTGCTCAGCACTGATTTATTAAAGCAATTTACAATGAATGCACCGCACCTCAAATTTAAGCGTTGCTCTGAATTCAACTGATGATGCCTGGTCAGAGGACTGAAACTTTTAATGATCGACCTGGGAGTAAACCAATTCCTTGGATTATCAAGATGTTAAATTTGGAACATGCAAATCACAGTCCAGTTGACAAAAGCCCATTTCTTTAGTTAAAATATAGAAATGCTAAACAATGTTTAAACGAACACAAGCTGTAAATAGGTTACTCATAAACAAAAGTTATTTTGTTTTCTAATCATCAGATTATGCAATTTCTCAGTTATTTAAAGAAACATAATATACTCTGGTTTTAAAAAAATGGAATTCCAGCACTATATTTTGCAGTGCATTCTCACAAAATGCTAAGGAACCACAATGTTGTGCATTCAGTAAGTGCTTAAAGGATATTATTACTACTACTTTCATTATATTAAAATTCTGGAGTGATCATGTAGCACCCTTCACACCTCTAATGACAACTTACTGACTGTACCTTGGTCTCATATACTTTGCTGCTGAGCCCTTGGCCTGGAACTCCCTCCACCTTTAATACCACAGACCACCACTCTCCTCATCTTCAAAGTCGTATTAAAATCATACCTCCTCGAGGAGGACTTCTCCAATTAAGCTCCTTTCTCCTACTCCCTCGCCCTTCTGCATCGCCTGTGCACTTGGATCTGTACCCTTGAAGCACTTGATATTTACCCCACCCTCAGTCCCAAACACTCTATATTGTATTCTCCCAAGCACTAAGTACAGTACTCTGCACATAGGTAGTGCTCAATAAAGACCACTGATTGAATGATATTAACATTTATTTTAAATTTTCATTTTGGGATACTATAATTTAAATTGAAAACTTATTTCACTTGTCTAAAACTAAGCAAATGAAATGTAACTTTTGGTTATTTTTCACTTGACTAATCTAAATAAATCAGTAACCTGTAACGAACCTATTTCAGTGAATTAATAAATCATTGTTATATAAACATCACATATATATATATATATATATATATATACCTTAATCATTATAAATCTTACCCTCCACTACTAGGGTTTATTATTCAGTTTTTGCTAGATAAATCGTATTATGAGACAAATAAGAAGACTTTTCTAAACTTACCTTTAGGCATTAGAACATAAAAGAAGTTGGGTTATTATAATATGACTTGTTTTAAACATCACTATAGTACCTTGAATGACAGTTTACAATTTACAAGAAGGGTGTGGCTAATAAAGTCACTGAAGCAGACATAAGCATAGGTTTTCTCTGATACACACTTATGGCCTGTCACTCATTCTCTCAGAAGCTGTACTGCACAGGCATGCCAACATCACATTCTATGGGGGCTTGTGCCCAAGGCCTTTACAGGACCCTGCAACCCTATAAACATCTGAACAACTCTAGATGAAGGGGCTGAAGTATTCAAATTGAGATTTTTTTTTCTTCTGCAGATTAACATGAACTTCTAATTTTTTTTAAAGTAATTAAGATATATGTTAAGAACACTACAGAGTTCTAAGACATCCTTTTCTCATTTCTGCTATTTTCTCAACTGTCATTTCAACTCATTAAATTCAGAAAATACTTAAAATTAGATGAAGAGCTTTATTTAAAGACTGTTTTTATTAAGGTGGCTCTCAATTGGGCTAGCCGTTGTTTGCCTGGCATTCCCACTGAGGAAAGCATCCCCGTCTACTCAGCAGCCACGGAAAGGAGCACATTCTTGCATGCTGAGGCCCTGACAATGTGATTTCTACTTCTTCCTGGAAACTCTTCCACCACCATGGTGAAAGTCCATTTCCTGAAGGCGTAGAGAGGTCAGTGACCGCCAAACGTGGTGAAGGGAGGTCCTGATAATCTAGCCAAACTAACGCAGTAAGAGCAGCATGGAGACCCTGTAGTTTAGAGGAGTGGGAATGTCACCAAGAAGCCCGCTGTGACACTTCCCACCCCCTGCTGCCACAGTTGAAAACTCCTTACCCAGCAGGAGCACAAGTCTCCTTTGCCACTGAGTCAGCTAGGAAGAAGAATAGCCCAGTGGCCTAAATGACAGAGAGTTACCCAGAGTTTTGAGGGATGAAGCATCTAGGATGTCATGTGAGTGTGTGTGTGAGAGAGAGAAGCTGAAAAAGACAACAGTTGAGGACAGGGACAGATAGCATATGAGGGGAAATTAAGAGGAACGAGGGAAAGGAACAGGAAGGAACAGGGACAAGGGGTAGGGCTGCAAGGCCACGAAGAGGGGAAAGGACACAGTTACAAAAGATTACAGGGCAGAGAGGAACATAAAATGGTGGGTAAAAAGAAGAATGAAGAAAGGTAGCAAGAGGGCACAAAGGGGACAGAGGATAGAAGGTAGTTAATGTAGAGAGGAAAAGACAGACCAACAGAAAAGTTGAGGGACATGGGTAAAAAGAGGAGAGTAAAAAGAGGAGAGTAGCATGAGAGGAATGACACAGAAAGAATTCAGGAAAAAAGGGAAGGGGAAGAGGCGAAGTGAGTAGAAAATTATACCTGCAAAGAAGAGATTTTTCCATTAGCTGGTTTTAAGTTCCTAAGCTTTCAGTTTTAACTGGTTTTCTGCATTTGCTCACTGAGAAATAGTCACTGAGGACTATTCTTCTCCCCTCGAATACTGTATCAAATAATTGCATCAACTTTTAGACTTTTAACAAAATTTGTTTAATTACAAATTGGAAAATGGTCTTACAAAAAACAGGACAAATTGTAATAGGGACCAAAGCAAGATAATATCCAGCGCACCCCCCCCCCCCCCAAAAAAAAAAGTCCTGTCACCAGGATTCTACAGCAGAAAAACCCTGGGAATTAGAGTTGAGTGTAAACTGAATGAGTCATCAGTGTAGTCCATTTAAAAAAGCCAACAAATGACTGCAGTGTACGAGCAGAAGAATGACTTGCAATGCCAGTGTAATTCTTCTGTTACACTACACAGTAGGTCAACCCTCATTAGAATATTCAGTCCAGTTTTGATCACTGAACTTTAAAAAGGCTGCAGAGACACTGGAGAGAGTTCAGAGAATAGTGACCAAAATGATTAAAGAGTTGGAAAATAGACCTATGATGAAAGTTAAAGGAACTGGGATTATTTAACCTGGAGAAGAAAAGGTTAAGGTGCGTCTGATAATTGTTCTCAGTTACCGTCATTAAATAGTATTTCTTGAATGCCTACTTTATACAGTACATGAAAAGGATACAGACCAGGTATTTTTGTTATCCACAGAGGACAGAGCAAGAGAAAAATGACAAAATGAAAGCAGGAGTAAGGACAATTGATTAGGAAAAAAAAAGGACTGTTAAGGTGATGAAACCTGAAGTAGGTTATCTAGAGCAATGGCCTAATAGAAGACATACAATCTAATCCCAGATCTACTACTTGCCTGCTTTGTGACCTTGGGGTAAACCACTTAAATCTCTGTGCCTCAGTTTCCTTGTTAGTAAAGTGTGGATAAAATCCCTGCTCTCTCCTCCTCTTAGACAGCCTCTTGTGTGAGGCTGTGTATGATCTGATTATCCATATTTACTCCAGTGCTGTGCACATAAAGTGCTTAATAAAGTCCATCATTAGAGGAAATGTCTCTCCCAACTCTGTTGTATTCTCCCAAGCACGTAGTACAGTGTCCTGCACAAAGTAAGTGCTCAATAAATACCATTAATTGATAGATAACAATCTGTCCTGGAAAGTTTAGGGTTTAAATCCTGAAGTCTCTCTCAGTTTCTGTACTCTACAAATTCAGTCTAGTGACAAATCTTTTCTGAAAAGGTTTAGCAATGGCACTGCAGATGTTTTTGAAAATGCAGAAGAAAGGGATAAAGAGAACAAGATGATGTTCCGGGGGGGAAATGGGAAATCTTGAATACCATAATTTCTGATATTCTTTTGCCACTACTAATTGTATCCTTGTTATTCCTCCTACTTCCCTCTCTTTGTAAATATTTATGCAGGGACCATGTCTTTTGCTTCTGGCGTACTAAAGTATGTAGTGCAATTCTCTATGCATAGGAGGTGCTGAGTAAATTCTGCTGCTCACCTTCCTGTGAGTGTCCCTTTCAACACCTTTCTCATTTGTCAACCTGGGCAGCCCACCACTTCTTGTTGTGGAAGAGTGTGGCCTAGTGGAAAGAGCACAGGGCTGGAAGGCAGGAGACTCTGGTTTTATTCCCAACTCCATCACTTTCCTGCTGGGTGACCTTGGACAAGTCACTTAAGTTTATTGTGCCTCAGTTTTCTCATCTGTAAGAGAGCCCATTCCCCCTCTCTCTTACTGTGTGCCCTGTGTGGGGCAAGGAATGTGGCAGATACAGTTATATTGTATCTACCCCCCTGCTTACTTAGGACAGTGCTTGGCAAATACCACTAATTATTATTATTATTATTATTAGCTGGGTTGCTGGTCTCCCTGCAAGCCTCTCCTCCCTTTAGTCTTGTGCCACTTGCCGTTAAATGTTGATTAGAACCCCTAATTTCTCTTCTCAAAAACCTCCAATGCCTACACATTTCTTTTTGCATAAAACAAAAACTTCTAATCACTGGCTTCAAGGCTTTCCACCAGCTGTCTCCTTACTCTCCATTTCTCCTGCTAAGCTTCAGCTATTTGTCTTTGCTTCTCTCCAGAAGACCTCACTGAACCTCATTTGCAGAAGCAGCGTGGCTCAATGGAAAGAGCACGGGCTTTGGAGTCAGAGGTCATGGGTTCGAATTCCGGCTCCATCACATGTCCGCTGTGTGACCTTGGGCAAGTCACTTAACTTCTCTGAGCCTCAGTTACCTCATCTGTAAAATGGGGATTAAGACTGTGAGCCCCACGTGGGACAACCTGATCACTTTGTAGCCCCCCAGCACTTAGAACAGTGCTTTGCACATAGTAAGTGCTTAACAAATGCCAACATTATTATTATTATTATTTGCACTACTTCCATCTGTGATTCATTGCTCATGCCTCTTCCCATCTATGGCCTTCTCTCCCTCCTAGCAAATCTATCCCACTCAATCCCTCCATGCCTTCAAAATCCTTCTAAAAAGTAACCTCTTCCAAGAGGCATTCCCTAACCCTATCAGCCTTCTAAGCAACCATGAATCTATCTGCTCATGTGTTAATTTTTAAATTGCTTGTGGTTTATTATCATTTGAATCTATTTTGTTGTTGTTGATTTTATATATATATATATATATATATATATATATATATTTATATATATATATATATATATCTCAATTTGCAGCCATTTTTCTCCCTCTTTAGATTGTAAGATCCTTGAGAACAGGACTTTTATATTTACTGGATATTTCCCAAATACACAGTATTGGGTTGTATCCATAGTAGACACTCAATAAAGGCCATTTATAGTGATGATAGAAGGAAAGAGCACATTGATTGCACTGTTACTCCAAAATGAAAATAAGCTTCTATTCAGTGTTACAAGATGAAATGTAAATAAAATCACACCAAAGCAATAGAGAGATCATAGGAGAAATTGGAAAATATATTGTAGTGGTATATTAACGTTTCAAAATTACACTGAGAACAAAAGACTTAGGCTATTAGAAAAAGATACCCTTGGTGTAACTTTGATAGGGTAACTTTTAATACTAAAAGAAAAATAATGATCCCTTTTCTTCCCTTTTATTTTCATATTCCACTCAATTTGCTACATTAGAGGCCAAGTATTTCAATTATTTCAATCTTTCCCACTTGAATTCTGAATTAGGTCATTTTGATAGAATGCCATCCATTTAGATATATTGGGTTTTCCCTAGCCCATCTGTTTTTCTTCCCTTGCCCCAAACTTCAGATTGTTGAATGCCACTATTCTGCTGTCCCTCATTCTTTCTCATCCTCCTAGATTATTTTTTTCCTCTTCCTCCTAAATGATTCTTTTTTTTGATTATGTTATCAGAACATCGGCAGTCCAAGCAATGGCTCAGGGACAGCACTGTTTGAGGAAAACAGCCTAGTTGTTCTGGTTTCACACCCACCAAGGTTAGTGGTTTTCTGCTTCATTACTGCCCTCCAGCAAGATCAAATTTGGAAACACTAAATTCAGATGGGCAGATAGGGACAGTTGGAGAACAACAGGAACATCCCCATTGATAGGCTACTGCAGCTGCATCAAATAAATGTCTTATTGACCACCTTCTTAATAGGGCTCACAAAACCCAAATCAGTCAATCATATTTCTTATGTGCTTCCTGTGTGTGTAATAAGCGCTTGGGAGAGTACCATATAATTGAGCTGGTAGGCATGTTGCTTGCCCACAATGAGCTTACAGTCTAGAGGAACCAGTTTTGAAACTACCAGAGTCCAAGGTGGGGCCAGACTACAGTACAGGAGTTTTGGGAAGAATCCAGTGAGCCAGAGTCCATATGGGCCAGTCTGGGTCATTACTGCCTCCCAAAAGCCATTTATTTGTCTTAGAGAAAATGATGAGCTGCTTGAAGCCAGTTAAATGTCTTGTGCTTTCATTTCACCCCCACATCCCTACCACCCCCCGCTTCCCAAAAGTCCCTTCCTAAGAGTGCGCACTAGGATTTTTCCATCATTATTTTGGAGCCAGTCTGGTCCTGATCTTAGGTGACATTCTTTTCTTAAAGGGTTAACATAAAGGACTGAAAGCTTGTTAACTGCTGGAAGCTAGTTTGCATAATAAGGATTTACTGTACCGTAGCACTGCACATAATGGGCTGGGGAGCATAATGTTCATAATGGACATAGCAGATGTTATACTTCGGTGTATTGCTATTGGGGTAGATTGAAAATGCAACATAGCACACAGCCTCAGGATTTGGCAAGCGTAGTCACTGATCACCCTCAATTGACACCACACCCTGGATATTCCTTGATCTTGCTATTAGAAAATCTCCTTGGAACTGAGATTTAAAATATTGGTGGTTTCCCAGAACATTACAAGCTTCTTTCTTATGCCAGTATTTTTCTTTTTTTTGAGTTCTTGCTCATGTTTCCTTCTAGCATCCTATGACTTTTGGCCTAGTGGGGAGCACATGGATCTGAGAATAGGAAGAAAAAGATTCAAATGGCAGCTCCGTCTCTGGCCTAATGAGTGATCTCACGCAAGTAACTTAACTCTCCCTCTCAGTCTCTTCATATGTAAAATGAGGATAAATGTGTCTCTCTTTACATCATAAGGAGCTTGGGAGGAGGCTGTAACAAAAAGTGCTGTATAAATCAAAGTATAATCATCATTATGCTGATTATTCAACAGTTTTTTCAGACCTTGTCCCTCGTGCTCATCCAGGTTGTTTTTTAGCCCCTTCCCTTGGCTCCAGGTTGGGAGCCCTTGATGTGTGGGAAGAGTAGTACTAAGCCCTTCTTCAGAAGTGAAAGTTATAACAGTCCATTCTTAGACCTTTCCTAAAAGGTACAAAAGGTGACTGAAAGCCCCAGACTAAGCAATGTGGGCTAGTGGAAAGAGCATGGGCCTGGGAATCAGAGGACCTGGGTTCTGGTCCTCCCTTTGCCACTTGTCTGCCGTGTGACCTTGCCTTAGTTATTTCATTTGTAAAATGGGGGTTAAGTTCTCCTACTTCCAGATTAGACTGTGAGCCCCACGCACCGTAGGGACTGTGTCCAACCTGATTATCTTGTGTCTACCCTAGCGCTTGGAACAGTGCCTAACAAATACTACTTTAAAAAAAAAATAGCAAAATGACATTATGCAAGGCACTCGAATTTTTACAAAGTTCAGTCATTAAATGAGACATACATTGTGTTTGGCAACAACTTTTTGGTGGTTTGTTGTCCTGCTTTTTAATTCTATTCTGGAGTAAATAAGCAAAATATGTTTGCATGCAATTAAAAAAAGATTGGATTTTTTTTTAATGGTGTTAAGCATGTACTTTGGGTCAGGAACTATTCTTAATGCTGGGGTAGATCTAAGATAATCACGTTGAACACAGTCCCTTTCCCACCTGGGCTTCACAGTCTTAGTTTTCTTTTTTCGAAGAGGTAACTGAGGCACAGAGAAGTGACTTGCCCAAGGTCACACAGCAGACAAGTAGCAGAGCCAGGACTAGAACCCAAGCCCTTCTGATTCCCAGGCCCATGCTGTATCCACTGTGCCTTGCAGCTTCTCTCATAAAGAAGCAGCGTGGCTCAGTGGAAAGAGCACGGGCTTTGGAGTCAGAGGTCATGGGTTCAAATCCAGACTCCACTGTCAGCTGTGTGACTTTGGGCAAGTCACTTAACTTCTCTGGGCCTCAGTTACCTCATCTGGAAAATGGGGATTGAAACTGTGAGCCCCCCGGGGGACAACCTGATCACCTTGTAACCTCCCCAGCGCTTAGAACAGTGCTTTGCACATAGTAAGCGCTTAATGAGTGTCATTATTATTATTATTATTATAAAAATAGATTTTGATGGCAAAATAGCCCACAGTCAGAGGATATACGTAAAAAAAGGTTTAAAGCTGCTGCCCTTGGGCTGCCATGTCTGACGTTTGCAATGCCTGGCATGTTTTGCCCTTGCTTCCTTGTCTCTTGATCCATTCAAGTCTTCTGCTTACAAGGAGGTGCTCCTTTCTTGATGGCAGGGCACTTTACTGTTCATTCATTCAGACGTACTTACTGAGCGCTTACTGTGTGAACGCACTGTACTAAGTGCTTGGCAAGTACAGTTCAGCAATAAAGAAAGACAGTCCCTGCCCACACCGGGCTTACAGTCTATGGTTTTTATCTGAAGCAGCGTGGCTCAGTGGAAAGAGCCCGGGCTTTGGAGTCAGAGGTCATGGGTTCAAATTCTGACTCTGCCGATTGCCAGCTGTGTGACTTTGGGCAAGTCACTTAACTTCTCTGGGCCTCAGTTCCCTCATCTGTAAAATGGGGATTGACTGTGAGCCTCCCGTGGGACAACCTGATCACCTTGTAACCTCCCCAGCGCTTAGAACAGTGCTTTGCATATAGTAAGCGTTTAATAAATGCTATCATTATTATTATCTGGGGTACAGTACTATCTGAGGCTTTGATTTACTGTGTTCTTAAAATATATTCTGTCTTTCCTTTCTTTTTCCCAACTTCAACGTTTTGGGTGGCCTAGTGGATAGAACTTGGGAGTCAGAAGGACCTGGGTTCTAATCCTGCCTCTGCCACTTTCATTCAGTCATATTTATTGAGCACTTAACTTCTCTGTGCCTCAGTTACCTCACCTGTAAAATGGGGATTAAAACTGTGAGTCCTATTTGGAACAGTCACTGTGTCCTGCCTGATTATCTTATATCTACCCTAGTGCTTAGTATAGTGCTTGGCATTTGGTAAGTGCTTAATAAATACCATAATAATTTTAACAAATACCATAAGGAAACCCCCCCAAAACTTAATTTGCTATGGTTGACATAAATCACTTTGGCACATTATAGAAGAATTGTTTAACTCCAGTCTAATCATAAAATTGACATGTACTTTAGAATGCGATTCTGGAAAGTTTAGCATTTTTAAAGGCATCAAATTTTTTTTTTTTTTCCCCCATGGAAAATTCCCTTCTTTCTTTGTAAAATGGTCTGGCATTAGTCTGGATAACTAGTGCAGCAGGGTTAGTTCTTGCTTCTCTTGTGTGAATGTCATCATACTTGTTCCAACATGGACTGCTCACTTAAACCAAGGTTAGCATATTGATAAATTTGGGATAATATTTTCATCCAGTGCCTTAAAATGGCCGTAGCAAAACTAGTACACCAAGAGGAAGGTGAAATGTTGAACTTTAGCCATTTGCAAATGCTGAAAAGGATTAACATTGCCAAATAAACACTTAATCAGGGAGATAGTTTTGTAGATGAATCACTGAAATAAAACTCAAAAGTCCAAATTTAAAATATAAACTCAATCTTCTCCTAAATAGGTTATTTTCAATAATGAACATCCTTGCCCTAATAAGTGTGGACTGAAGTTGGGAGACACAAGAGGCAGGGAGGTCAGCAAGGAGGCTGATACTGAGGAAAGGGCAGATTTTAGAGGTATAGTGAAGGCAGAATGGACAGAATTTGGTAATGTTTAAAAAATGGTATTTGTTAAGCTTACTATGTACAGACATTGTACTAAACCCTGGGGCAGATACAAGATAATCAGTTCAGACATAAATCCATATTCCACATGGGGCTTGTAGTCTTAATCCTCATTTTACAGATGAGGGAACCAAGGCACAGAGAAGTTAAGTGATTACCTAAGGTCACACAGCAGACAAGTGGTGGAACTGGGATTAGAATCTAGGTTCTCTTGATTCCCACGTCCATTCCCTTTCTACTAGGGCATGCTGCTCCTCTGTGGGTTGAATAAGAGAGATGAGCCAAGGATAATACCAATATAATGGATGAGGCATGGGGGATTGGGATGGTGTCTACAGTGACAGGAAAGCCAGTTTGTGCAATTAATCAATATGTAGACAGATTTTTGAGTACCAGTGGGCTACCCAGCCATAAACATGTGGCCATATACACGTTTTGGTTATATGTGCAATATTCGTGTATTTTCATGACCTATGTCAGTTCAGCTGCATTTTATATGTATTTTTATATTTCAGTATTGATATTTATACATTTCCAAATTGTTAACTCCTTGAGGGCAGGGAAACTCCTTGTTTCTTCCTTGTAATTCTCCACACACCCAGGCAAATCTCTGCACCTGTTTTCATTATACCATTTGGCTATGATATAATGGAAGTATTAGGGAACATTCTTCCTGCAACACTCTCCCTACTAGGTATAACACAGTTCAAACATTTGTGCCAGTGTGTGACGTATCCGAGAGACCACTGCTGTCCCCATCTTCAAAGCCTAATTAAAATCCTATCTCCTCCAAGAGGTCTTCCCTGACTAAACTCATTTTTCCTACTCCCTCTCCTTAGCATCACTCTTGCATGTGTATCCTTTGAGTACTTGATATTCACCTCATGCTCAGCGCCACAGCACTTATGTACATGCCTGCAATTTATTTTAATGTCTGTCTCCCCCTCTAGACTGTAAGCTCCTTGTGGGCAGGGAACATGTCTTCCCATTCTGTTCTACTCTCCCAACTGCTTAGTATAGTGCTCTGCCTAAAGTAAGCACTCAATAAATAACATTTATTGTGAATTTACATGAAAATTTAGTTAGAAGATTTCAATACCACAGCCAGTTTCCAGTGGTTGAAACAATGGTTTCTATAACGGATTTTTTTTCCCTAAAATGAGATTTTTTAATAATCCAAGTACCACGCTTTATAAAAATTACTGCACTGATGACTGAATGACCACATTTAGATTTGGGATTAGCCCAATTTTAAAATTTGTTAGAAAAAAAATTTAAGCAGAAGTCTTCCTTTCTGCATCAGGTAGATTTCAGTATAGAATATGATACAACGCTTTGCTGAGGTTTTGTAAAACAATGTAATAATTCACTTGTAAAACACACTAAAAATCTAGCTACCCTAATTATCAGTAGCAGGGACCAAACGACACATGCATTTTTCACTGGGTTTCCTCCCACTGGAAAGCAAGCAGACAGACAGGGCAGTGAGAGCTACCAAATTAATGTTGCCTAACTGGGGGAAACCTAGAGAGGGTAAAAAAAAAAAATAAGAAAGATGTACCATTAGCCAATTTCTGTGCATGTGCTTCAGAAGAGACCTAGCCAAATTATCATTGTAAAAGAAGCAACTATCAGATATTGCCATGTATCTCCCGAGCCCCAGAATTTCCACTTTTCTAAGGCTCTGGGTTTGTGGGGGCGTATGTTTATCCGCGAGTCCTATTTGAGCTTGTCTTCAACCCATTTTTTGAGATTTGTGTTTTCACATTTTTTTAAGAAATCTTCATCATCAATCATCAATCGTATTTATGGAGCGCTTACTGTGTGCAGAGCACTGTACTAAATCTTGGTTGGCTACTTTCAAATTTTAATATCTCTTTTACCTTGAAGTTTTTCTCTTTACAATGCATTTCAGGTACATGTTAAACTCAGTATTTACTTGAAGATCCTGCAGTTACTTCTCAAAAACCACATAGCAGATTTCCCAGTGGTATGATTTTTCCTCTGTTTCTCCCTACAGTATTTTGATCAAGCTGCTGTTACCAAAAATCATGGGACTTTGTTAGCCACCCCACTGATTTTGATAGCTTCTCTTCTTCATTGCCTCTCTGCTCTAAGAGTAGGGACAGGGCTTCAGGTAGGCCAAATTCCTCCTTCCCGCATTCTGGGATTAGGTCCTATTTACTCACACAAATGCAGCACAAGTTTACTCCTCTAAAGACTCCCATCCATCGGTCCAGAAGACACCCATCAACTCCTCCCTCTTCTACTGCTCATTCTGGTCGAACTGCCTTTATGACAAATAGAGCTCCCAACAGAAGCGTGATGCCCTGCCTCCCGTGTGTGGCTTCAGGGGATTATATATTATTATATTGGGGATTATATTGGTAGTTACTACCCCCTGCTGGCCCGATGCCTTTTTGGGAGGCTGCTTTGCAGATATGAATGAAACTATGTGGGTAGGGAAGACCATTATTGATCCAGTAATGAATGACAGGCAGAACTGACAACTAGAGGAAAAGTTAAGGTGTCTGTTCATTTTTAAATTCCTTGAAAAACTAATGGAGGTGGTGGGGAACTATGAGAGAGGAAGGGCTAAAAGCGTGAAGATGATTCTAAGCAGATCCTCAAATGCCGTGTAATCAGTCAGTAGTATTTCTTGAGCGCTGACTATGAAGGAAAAGAAGAATACAACAGAATTAGCAAAGTTTCCTGCCCATAATGAGCTTACAGTCTATAACACGTGATAACCCTTGACTTTTTTAACTGACCGGAAACATATGTGTTAGGAAATAAAGCTGATTAGCAGGGTAGTTGTCAGAACCCAGCAGGAAATGGGACCTAACCCAGCACCTCTGGACTATTTATCATTCAGCTGGTTAAATGACACTCTGCTATGAGTAATTAAGGCTCTGCTGAGTCTGTATTAGAAGCCAGGTGACCTCAGGTCATACCTGACCATCTCCCTACTCTCTAGAAAGCTTGTGTTTGGCTCATTTCTTCCTAGGTCCTAGTGTTTTGGAGGTGAGAGAGAGTGGATGTGAGTCCTCCTCCTCACCCCGCCCCCCGATAAGGCTGACTAGAGCTGCTTTAGTTGCTTAGTTTTCTTCTTTAATGGTATTTGTTAAGTGTTTACAATGTATCAAGCGCTGTTCTAAGGGCTGGGGTAGTTACAAGTTAATCAGGTTGGATACAGTCCATGTCGCACATGGAGCTCACAGTTTAAGGGGGAGGATGGGAATTGAATCCCCATTTTATAGCTGAGGAAACTGAGACACAGAGATGTTAAGTAGACGGCACTACCATCCCTCCCGTCTCACAAACCCGCAACCTTGGTGTCATCCTTGACACCACTTTTTCATTCACTGCACACATCCAATCCGACACCAAAACCTGCCAGTCTCACCTCCACAACATCGCCAAGATCCACCCTTTCCTCTCCATCCAAACCGCTACCTTGCTGGTTCAGTCTCTTATCCTATACCGACTGGATTACTGCATCAGCCTCCTTTCTAATTTCCCATCCTCCTGTCTCTCCCGCTTCAGTCTATACTTCACTCTGCTGCCCGGATTATCTTTGTGCAGAAAAACACTGGGCAGGTCACTCCCCTTCTCAAAAATCTCCAGTGGCTGCCTATCAACCTTCAAATCTAGCAAAAGCTCCTCACTCTCGGCTTCAAGGCTCTCCATCACCTGGCCCCCTCCTACCTCCCCTCCCTTCTTTCCTTCTACAACCCAGCCTGCACCCCAGACTCCTCTGCCGCTAACCTCCTTACTGTGCCTCATTCTCACCTGTCCTGCCGTCGACCCCTGGCCCACGTCCTACCTCTGACCTGGAATGCCCTCGCTTCACACATCCGCCAAACTAGTCTCTTCTTCCCTTCAAAGCCCGAGAGCTCACCTCCTCCAGGAGGCCTTTCCAGATTGAGCCCCCCTTTTTTCCTCTCCTCCTCCCTATCAGCCCCCCTCCCTCTGCCCTTCCCCTTTCCCCTCCCCATAGCACATGTGTATAGTTATACATATTTATCACTTTTATTAATGATGCGTATGTAGCTATAATTCTATTTATTCTGATGGTATTGACACCTGTCTACTTGAGGGGGTTATTTGATTTTTTTTTTGTCTGCCTCTTCTAGACTGTGAGCCCGTTATTGGGTAGGGACTGTCTCTATGTTGCCGATTTGTATTTCCCAAGTGCTCAGTACAGTGTTCTGCACTGAGTAAGCGCTCAATAAATACAATTGATTGAATGAATGAGTGAATGAATGAAAAGTGTCTTGCCAATAAGGTCACACAGTAGGCAAGTGGTGGAGCTGGGATTGGAACCCAGGTCCTCTGACTCCCAAGCTTGTGCTCTTTCCACTAGGTTACTTTACGTTAAAACAGCCTTGCCTGTACCTCAGAACTGTGGGAAAACCAGTGCTTCTACAGCCACTTGGCTGAGATTTTAAATAATGTTTAACAAAAGACATTCAAAGCTACAGTCTGTGGGGGATTTTCCAGGAGACCACATAGCAAACTTCATATGGCTACCCCTCTCCCTCCACATCAAGCCAAGAATGGCAAACTGGGGGAGGCAGCACTTTCTCAGGGGGAACAAAGGCCCCCAAATCTTTTATATTAAGAACTCAAGAGAATTGGATTAATAGATTACATTGCACCTAGTGAGTACAATTACTACTACTTGTAAATATAGTTTTCAAATGCACTCTGCGCTTTACAATATCAAAATGCAGAGCTGGGTGCAGTATCTGTAGGGTAAGTGATTCAGTCAAGTGTGTGGGAAAATGATTAAATTCAAACAAAGGGTGGCATTAGGCTTTGTGCCTACAGGTGACATATTGACAAATCTGCCTCTGGCTGTAGTGTCATTTATATTATTGTGATGTGGGATTTGCAAAATGTGTCACTGGCATCATATATAAATGGAGCTGCAGCTAGAAGCAGTTTTCCAGTGGTATTAAAAATGGAAAGACAATTATACATCTAGGAAATTCTGTAAACTTATCTCTAAGTCACATTTGCAGCACTAGGGAAGACTTCGGGTGTATCAGTCCACTGCACCCAAATCTCTGCAAAAGCCAACAAGAGTTCTGCTTTGGGCTTGGAGAAGGAGCCCACAGTTAAATGGTTGGGTCCATAATCAGAAACAGAAAAATGGAGGAAAAATGCAAATTAGCAAAGAGGTACAAATATTCACTGGCTATTTTTAGAAAACTGGCACTTCTGAATAGAGTGAGAGATTCTTCCTTTGTCTTCTATGTGCTCCAGGCTACTGTTGGTATTTCCTTTTTACTCACCCAAAGGCTCTACATAAACATTCCATCTAGGAGCAGGGTGAAAAAAGGGTGTGTGGTTTTTGGTTTTTTTTTTAGAAATGATATTAAACCCTTTAAATGCTACTTATTTAAATTCCTACATTTCACAGGCTTTGTTTCCTAAAAGATGTTTTGAAATTCCTAACTTGACACGTCATCTCTAATGTGTCACACCCTGTCACATCAAGTTACATTACATTGAGTAAACAGAAGAAAGGTTATAAACTTAGCATGCATACCAACTGACAAGCAAGTATGTATTTGCCAACTATTTCTTCTGCATAAGTGAGTGGACGCTGAAGCCTGAGACTATTAGCTTAGAAAAACTCCAGGTTTTATGGAATACATATGTACCTAATACTAGGTGAAGAAAAGAAAATCTCCCTTGTAACAACATATCTTCTTCTCTTATACGTTTTCATCGTTTTTGCCTCAAAGAGCCTGGGTTTTTATCCACATATCTGTGAATATGTGTACAAACTTGCTCCATTTGCTTCTTAATGGCAGTCATGATTGGAGCATGGTAGCTATCTGATACATTTGCCATTTGGGCAGAAAATTTAATTTAGATAGGAAGAACAATGCAATTTTTCCTTCACCTTTTGGAAGAGTGTTGTGAATGTTTTTGTGATCCAAAGTGGCACTGGTAATTAGCAACGCCTAATTTGTTTGTGTCCAAACAGGCCATCCAGACTCTCACCATGTTCTTCCAAGCACTTATCTTACCCTGCCTCACCAGCCCCCTTGCTGAACTCCCTGCCTCCTGTCTCTCCCCACTCCAGTCGATTTTTCATTCTGCAGCCTGGATCAGTTTTCTACAAAAATGTTCAGTCCATGTTTCCCCAGTGCTCAAGAACTTCCAGTGGTTGCCCACCCACCCCTGCATCAAACAGAAACTCCTTTACATAGGCTTTAAAGCACTCCATCACCTCGCCGCCTCCTTACCTCACCTCGCTACTCTCCTACTACATCCTAGCCTGCACATTTCACTCCTCTAATGCCAGCCAACACACTGTACCTCAATCACATCATCATCAATCGTATTTATTGAGCGCTTACTGTGCGCAGAGCACTGTACTAAGCGCTTGGGAAGTACATGTTGAGCGCTTGGGAATCTGTTTCGCCGTCAACTTCTTGCCCATGTCCTGCCTCTGGCCTCAAACACTCTCCCTTTTGGTATCCGACAGACAATTACTCGCCCCTTCTTCAAAGCCTTATTAAAGGCACATCTCTTCCAAGAGGTCTTCCCTGATTAAAACCTCTTTTCCTTTTCTTCCACTCCCTGACTTGCTCCCTTTACTTATCCCCCCCCCCGCCCCCCAACCCCACAGCACTTATGTACATAGAGAAGCAGCGTGGCTCAGTGGAAAGAGCCCGGGCTTTGGAGTCAGAGGTCATGGGTTCAAATCCCAGCTCCGCCATTTGTCAGCTGTGTGACTTCGGGCAAGTCACTTCACTTCTCTGGGCCTCAGTTCCCTCATCTGTAAAATGGGGATGAAGACTGTGAGCCCCCCATGGGACAATCTGATCACCTTGTAACCTCCCCAGTGCTTAGAACAGTGCTTTGCACATAGTAAGTGCTTAATAAATGCGACCATTATTATATATGTAATTTATTTATATTAACGTCTGCTTCACCCTGTAGACTCTAAATACCAGTAGAGGGAGGGGAGGGAATGTGTCTGTTATGTTGCACTCCCAAGTGCTTAGTACAGTGCTCTGCACACAGTAAGCACTCAATAATTGATTGATTGAGGCCAAGGTCTAAATAATTCAGGCCAAAAAGTATTGTTCTTAGGGAAAAGTACCTTAAAGATTGGACTGAATGATCTAAGTCGTCTGTTCACATTAATTAAAATTCATCAGAAAATTGTTTCTCCTTTTTGTTAGTATCAAATGACCAAAGGCAGATGTTATGAAAAGTCTCTACAGAAAAAGCCATATGACATATGGGCAAGTCTTCCACCTAGCCCATTTTCCTAGGACTGTTGAGGTTAACCACTTGCTCCTCTCCACAGGGTATTCTTCCCCAGAACCTAGCACAGCGCTCTACCCACAGTAAGCACTTAATTAATACTATTACTACTGCTACTACTCCTGGTGTCCCTGAAACACTCACCAGTCACTTTAGGCCCCCTCAAGGGATAGGTTTGCTAATAATATTTATCTGGAAAGATGCAAGGCAAGCCCTGACTTTTCCTAACTCCTTTTGATCTGACTGAGCATGACCCAAGCTGGCAGACCTCTTCAATCAATCAATCAATGGTACCTATTGAGCGCTTACAGTCCCTGCGTGGCTTAGTGGATAGGGCACAGGCCTTGTACATATTTATTACTCTATTTATTTATTTATTTATTTATTTTACTTGTACATATCTATTCTATTTATTTTATTTTGTTAGTATGTTTGGTTTTGTCTCCCTGTTTTAGACTGTGAGCCCACTGTTGGGTAGGGACTGTCTCTATATGTTGCCAACTTGTACTTCCCAAGCGCGTAGTACAGTGCTCTGCACACAGTAAGTGCTCAATAAATACGATTGATTGATTGATTGAGAGTCAGAAGTTATGCTTTCTAATCCCAGCTCCGCCACCTGTCTGCTGTGTGACCCTGGACAAGTCACTTCACTGGGCCTCGGTTACCTTATCTGTAAAATGGGGATTAAGAGTGTGAGCCCCATGTGGGACAGGGACTATGTCCAACCTGACTGATTTGAATCTAGTCCAGCGTTTAGAACATTTTTGGCATAGAGTAAGTGCTTAATAAGTGTAATAATAATATAGTGTGCAGAGTACTGTACTACATGCTTGGGAAAGTACAGTACATTAGTGTTGGTAGATATGATCTCTGCCCACAAAGAGATTACAGTCTATGGGGAGACAGACATTAAAATAAACTACAGATAGGGAAATAGTAGAGAATAAGGACATAAAGTACATAAAGTGCTGTGGGGCTGGGATGAGTATCATAAAGCGTTCAGGGGCTACACAGCCAAGTACGTAGTTGACACAAAGGGGAGGGAAGATGGGGGAGAATGAGGGCTTAGGGAAGGCAAGGACAGTGGGTATGGGAGTCGATAAGTATGGAGAAATAATGTTGCCAGGCAGGAGAGGGCAGAGTGAAAACAGTTAGTAAGGATGAATTTCAGTTGGATGACTACTGTTTGTAAAGTGCTCTGAAGTTGTAAATCAATCAAGGGTATTTGAGTGCTTATCTTCCCTCCCAAACCCTGCCCTCTCCCTGACTTTCCCATCACTGTTGACAGCACTACCATCCTTCCCGTCTCACAAGCCCGCAACCTTGGTCATCCTCGACTCTGCTCTCTCATTCACCCCTCACATCCAATCCATCACCAAAGCCTGCCGGTCTCACCTCTGCAACGTTGCCAAGATCCGCCCTTTCCTCTCCATCCAAACCGCTACCCTGCTCGTTCAATCTCTCATCGTATCCCGACTGGATTACTGCATCAGCCTCCTCTCTGATCTCCCATCCTGTCTCTCCCCACTTCAATCCATACTTAACGCCGCTGCCTGGATCGTCTTTGTGCAGAAACGCTCTGGGCATGTTACTCCCCTCCTCAAAAATCTCCAGTGGCTACCAATTAACCTACGCATCAGGCAAAAACTCCTCACCCTCGGCTTCAAGGCTCTCCATCACCTCACCCCCTCCTACCTAACCTACCTTCTCTCCTTCTACAGCCCAGCTTGCACCCTCTGCTCCTCTGCCGCTAATATCCTCACTGTGCCTCATTTTCACCTGTCCCGCCGTCGACCCCTGGCCCACGTCATCCCCCTGGCCTGGAAAGCCCTCCCTCCATACATCGGCCAAGCTAGCTCTCTTCCTCCCTTCAAAGCCCTACTGAGAGCTCACCTCCTCCAGGAAGCCTTCCCAGACTGAGCCCCATCCTTCCTCTCCCCCTCCTCCCCCTGCCTTACCTCCTTCCCCGCCCCACAGTACCTGTATATATGTATATATGTTTGTACATATTTATTACTCTATTTTATTTGTACATATTTATTCTATTTATTTTAGACAGACCATTACTCTTTAGCCCTCCCAAAGTCTAATCTCCTTCAAGAGGTGTTCCCCAGCAAAGCCCTCATTTCCCCTACACACTTTCTCTTCTGCTTTTGCCTATGCATTTGGCGCTGTATTCCTTCAACACTTGATATTCACCCTGCCCTCAGCCCCACAGTACTTATGTTACTTATGTATCTATCCTTATACTCTTCACTTCCCCTATCTGTAATTTATTTTAATGTGTCACCCCTGTAGACTTTAAGATCCCTGTAACAACTCTGTTGTATTGTGTTCTCCCAGGTGCTTAGTATATCGCGCCCTATATACTGTTAAGTGCTCAACAAATACCATTGAGTGATTTGTTGAAGTGCTTTCACATTTTACCTCATCTGTCTTTCTAACATTCCTGTGAACCAATCAGTCAATAGTATTTAGGGCACCTACTGTGTACAGAACACTGTACTACCTATTTGGAAGAGTACGACAGATACAAAAGACACTTTCTTATGATCTGTGGGGGGAAACAAACACATGAGTTCCAGCTAGGAGGAAGACGTGCCTATATCGGAGTACATTCATGAAAATGTATAAAGGTGTGATGGAATGCCGTGAGTGCAAAAATGCTGAGATAATTGGAAGGATGTAACTTGGGGAGAAAAAAGTTAATTGGAGAAAGCTTCCTCGAAGGGATGGGATTTCAGAAGGACTTTGAAGTTGGGGAGAGCTAAGGGCTGGTGGATGTGAAATGGGGAGAGTGTTACAGACAGAAAGACCTGCGTCTATCAGAAGCTGGAGAGTCAGGCATGAGGCACAGCGAGAAGGGTAAGGCATTATTAATCAATCAGTGGTATTTCAATCAATGGGATTTATTGAGCACTTACTGGGTGCAGAGCACTGTACAAAGCACTTGGGAGAGTACAACAGAGTTGGTAGACCCATTCCCTGTCTACAACAAGCTCACTTCATGATATAATTGAAGAAACAGGGCTAGAGAAGTAGCTTGTCCAGTATTGCATGGCATGACAATGTTGCCAACTTGTACTTCCCAAGCGCTCAGTACAGTGCTCTGCACACAGTAAGCGCTCAATAAATACAATTGATGATGATGATGACAAAGGCACAGCCAGTAGTAGAACTCAGATCCCATGCTCATTAGTTTTTAGACTATGTTGCCTTTTTAGTAAAAAAGCAAGAGAACAGTAAAGGGGAAGTATTGAGTGATCAGAACTTTTCCCTAAAAACAATGACAAGAAGCACAGGGAAGTTTGACAGGCAAAAGAGTTTGAGAATTTTTTACCAACACTGGTAGGTTTGTAAATAATACGTTGAGGAAAGACAGAGCGGGCTGGTTTGGAATTGCATCATCTTCTAATGGGCCTGGGGGTCAACCTGTTATGAAGATGGTGCTTTGGGGCTGGTGGTCCAATTCCTCTCCTTGTCCTTACCGGGCTTCTATAATTTTTTTTATGGTATTTGTTAAATGCTTACTATGCGCCAGGCACTGTACTGAGTGCTGGGGTGGATATAAGTTAATGAGGAACAAAGTCCATGTTCCACAAGGGGCTCACAGTCTAAATCCCAATTTTTATAGATGAAGTAACTGAAGCACAGAAGTTGTCACTTGTCCACAGTCACAACAGCAGACAAGGGCAGAGCTGGGATGAGAACCCAGGTCCTTCTGACTCCCAAGCCTGTGTTCTCTACACTAGGCCACGCTGCTTCTCAAATCCAAGTATTGTCTGAGTTCAGCCAGATGTGTCGCTGGGTTGATTAATCGGTCGGTCTTTCTTGAGCACTTACCGTGGCCGAGCACTGTTCTAGGTGCTCGGGAGAGAAACAATACAACAGAGCTGGGAGACACACTCCCTCTCCACAAGGAACTTTCAGCTTAAAGGGAGGAGTTCACAGACAAGAGGATAGCAAGATATCAATCAATCATTAGTACCCTGTGAGTGCTTACTCTGTGCAGAGCACCGTACAAAGCACTTGTAGGAATTGGGGACTGGAAAAGTTTAAAATTCAGCCTGCTAATTAGGCAGACAGGTTGATATTAACATTCCAGGAGTAAGTCTGTAAGTGGAAGAGTGTTCTGTGACTTGAAAAATGATCTTCTCTGTGTAACTCAATTCTAGGTAGTAAAACTTATATTTGCTTTATCAAATTTAATTGTGTGTTTTGTAGTGAAAGAGCAGTGTGTGTGTGTGTGTGTGTGTGTGTGTGCTTTCCTCATGCAGAAACATGCTCACACTGGTAAACAAATGCCTTCTATGTTAACAAAGGTACTGTAGCCAAGAAATGACCTAACTGGCCTCATATTGAACGTTGATACTGGTTACAGGGACTTTTAAGGCAGAAAGAAGTTCTACATTTGAAAGAAAAAACATATTCTACTTCTGTACCTATAAAAAGTCTCAAACAAATGGTCAGATATTTCTGATACTACAAATTCTATGGTAGTAAATTAGGTACTTCAAAAATTGCATTCACTGCACTGTTCATGACATGTTCTCTTTAGTCAAATTATGTTACAGGGCATTAAATAGTACTCATGGCCTAGAGGTGCCTGATTTACTTGCCTAGAGAAGATGGAGAACAAGTATTTAATCCCCATTTTGAAACAGAGGCAAGAAGCTAAGTGATATACCTAAGATCACACAGCAGACAAATCACAGAGCTAGGATTAGAACCCTGGTCCTCTAATTTCCTGGCCTGTGCACTATCCACTGGGCCAGGCTATTTCTCTAAACTAAACAGCAGTAACTAAGCAATAATGTTAAAAAAATAAAGTTGTATCTTATTCTTCAGAAGCAAAAAGAAAGGAAATATGTTGGACTAAGCATTCTCTTCTTTTATCTGTATCAAGCCATGTTGTACGTCTTTAAAAAGCCCAAAGACCAAAAAAGATATATTCTTTTACTTATGGTATTTGTTAAGCACTTTAATTTGATTCTCTCATCTTTTATGTAGGAGGAACCAACCCAAACTAGAGCTAACCACTGAATACCGTGCTTTGCATACAGTAAACACTCAAATACCATTGATTGACTGATAGAGCTAACACAGAAGGAAAACAGTAAATATGCAGAAGAGTTGGCCTTTTGGTTCTAAACAAATATTTCAATGGTATTTTTCAAACTTGTATTCTAAACAAATATTTCAATGGTATTTTTCAAACTTGTAGTTCTTTATGTCTACCGTATTCCCTAAGGAAGAATCACTATGGCTTTAGGCATTGTGAACAGCGGGTATGAAGGCAAATGGGTTTGAATTCATATTTATAATATCGTAAATCTCTTTCCAAGGAAGAGTTTGAGATCCATTTTACCTACATTGTGGGAAACTGGGTTTACAACCGTGAGAGCTGGATATAATTTCTTAGCCTTCATATTCAGAAGCCGTAGATATTGTAATTTTATTTATTTGCGTTGATGTCTGCCTTCCCCCCCTGCCCCCCCAGACTGTTGTGGGCAGGGAATGTGACTGTTTATTGTTGTATTATACTCTCTCAAGCACTTAGTACAGTGCTCTGCACACAGTAAGTGCTCAATAAATACAACTGAAGGAATGAGTGCATTTCTTCATAATACTAGATGTTTAGGTTTTTTGATCCAAGTACCATAAGTTTAGGACTAGTTCAAGTTATGAAGCATCGAGACATTGGTTCAAAATATGATAAATTTGTTGGTATGAATTTCTAAATAATTTGTCTAAATTTTGATTTTTAACTATTCATTGTGGATAAAACTTTTAGGAAATTAAAGACTATAGGCATCTATTTGAGTGGAATGTGATTTATATTCAAAAGAAATGGTTGTGCGTACGCAGATGGCCATCGGTTAAGGTGCGGGCATTATATGCAACTATTTTTTAATGTGGAGTTTATCAAGAATGCTTTAGGAAAACTGAATATTAAGATCTATGAAAGATAAGATCTTTCTGGCAATTCATAGTTGGTAATACTAACTATGCCATATTCTGCAGTTGATGGCATTATGTCATCACAAGGTAAGGGAAAAAAGTTCAAATAATTACACATTCCTGAAAACTTGACTGAAAACTATAAATCTCTTTTAACTGAAAGTACATACAGTCGTGTGTAGACTGCTGCAGCTAAGCAAACCAGTTAGCCTTTGATGTACATATAATTATTAGGGGCTTAGGATTATGTCTTTAGGCAAAGCTGCCGAGCAGTAGGAAAGTATAGATCAAAACTGACATCATGACACAATAAAAGGAAGGTAGGTGAAAGAAAGCCAGAAGTATTTTGGAATATGTTTACACCTTAAGTAAAATGAGCAAGTGGCATAGTGTTGCTGCTGAAGTACAACGTCAGAAGCTAAACAGTTAAACTCCAAAGGGGGAGTAAGATAACTTATTCTTTGCTAATATTTGGAAGTTAAATTTGAAAGCCAGTGGAAAATATTCATTTCACAGACTAAAGCTAAAATAAGTTGTTCTTTTGTTGGAAAGTTGAACAGACAAAATGAGGAATTCAGAAAGAATGGCTGGACCCAATTCTAACCCATTAAGAGTTTCAGTGATGTGTTTGGATGCTGTAAATTGTTTTTTTTTGGGGGGGGGGGTAGTTTTTGAATGTCTACTTTGCCTTAGTTTTGGCTTGACATGCCACTTTTGTAGGGTGGGGAAAAATACCTTTCCTTCTTATTATGGCATCTGTTAAGTGCTTACTATGTGTCAAGCACAAAATGCTGGGGTAGGTCCAAGTTAATCATGTCAGACAAAGTCTCTGGCTCACATGTGGCTCACATTGTGAATAGTTGGGAGAACAGGCATTGGATCCTCATTTTACAGACAAGGAAACAGGCACAGAGAAACTAAGTGACTTAACCAAAGTCACAGAGCAGGCAAATGGCAGAGCTGGGATTGGAACCCAGGTCCTCTGACCTTCAGGCCCATGCTCTTTCCACTAAGCCACACTGCTCCTCCTGTCTTCATTAGGGTCCCCAAAACAGACCCAAAAATCCAAAAGACCAAGCAGACTAAGGTCAAACAGTGAACTGGAGAAATGAAGCAGCTATAGTGAAATTATCCCCTCCATATGAATCATCACCATCACTAACCTGTAGTAGGCCTTTTTAAAAAAAAAATACATTCTACTAGGTATATGCATAATGTGGAAGACAGAAAATATGGGCCTTCTCTGAGAGATTATAATAAATTGCAAGATCTCTGGCCCCAGGGAGCTTATCCTTAACTTTTATTGCATGTTATTAAGTATCCTCAATAATGCTGTCAGTGTAAGTAAAAGCACTGTCAATATAATTCACTCAGACGTAGTGAATAATCACAGATTTTCATATTATGTTGAATTGGTCTGAAGAGGTAGTCCAACTTTTTTGGTCTCAGAGCCATAAGTAAAGACACTGACTCAGTCAGTGGTATTTATTGAGTGCTTACTGTGTGCAGAGCACTGTACTAAGCACTTGGGACAGCGTAATATAACAATATAAGACACATTCCCTGCCCACGGTATTTGAGCGCCTACTGAGAGAGAAGCCCCATAACAAGCACTTGGGGAGTAGTAATGATAATAATAATGTTGGTATTTGTTAAGCGCTTACTATGTGCCAAGCACTGTTTTAAGTGCTGGAGTAGATACAAGGTAATCAGGTTGTCCCATGTGGGGCTCACAGTCTTCATCCCCATTTTACAGATGAGGTCACTGAGGCACAGAGAAGGTCACACAGCCGACAAGTGGCAGAGTCGGGATTAGAACCCATGACCTCTGACTCCCAAGCCCGAGCTCTTTCCACTAAGCTATACTGCTTCTCATGTACAACTGAAGTACACGATTGCTGCTCTCCTTCACTCAGCTGCTCCCTGAGACCCTCTCTGCTGGCCCAGTGTCTCTCCAATGGGTCTGTTTCTATGTCAGCTGAAGTGAGAAAGGAAATACTGCTTTTAAGAAATAGGTAGCTGACGTGTTTTTCACCTTTTATATGACAAAAGTGGAAGAGTAAGGAAAATGTCACTTCCCTGATAGGGGGACCCTGATAATATCTGCCCGTAAAAAAAACAGAAGCATTTAAATATTCTTTCACCTGCCTTTATGAAAAGTTCCCCTGAAATTAGTTTAACCAATATATGGGTTACTTGTGGTGTACGTATTATTGCTTTATAGAAAGATACTAAAAAGGTAAGTAGAATTATTTTTGTGCTGTATATTTTATTATTAATATTTATCATGGTTAATATAGTGCTGACCAATATAAACCATGAACTTTATGCAGTGTGATTAAAGCAACAGACTCCTTAACCCCATAAAACATTTGTTTAGCCTACTACGATTTCGTCAGTTTGGGGATTTCTGTTAACCTCTGTTAAATGGTTTAGGAAATCTATATTAGATTTAATTTTGGTATCCACTGCAAGAGGGACCTAGAGAAACTACAAATGGCTAAAGGAATTAAAATGGGCCTATAGGAGAAGTTCAAGGAGTTGAGGGTGCTTACTTCAATAATTTTTACATACCAGAAAGGGAATTACAAAGAGTATATTGACCAGATATTACCTACCTTCATAGTGAACTGAACTAATTTATATTGCAAAAGAAAGAGTCTGGGTTAACGTAAGGAAGAAGTTCTTGATTTTCTGGATGATTAAGAGGGTCACCAAAAGAGGCTGAGGAACATATTACCAGAGGAAGGTGGGGAAAACCTTTAAAAATATGTCAGACCTCTAACTAGCTACCTGCCTTAAACGGTCTAGCTCCAGAGGTTGATCCAACAGAAGATAAGGTTGTTTCTGCACAGTAATTAAAAAAGGGATAAATTTAAGCTGCTTATCTCTTGATATAAGTGAGAACCTCAAGAATCAACAATGGTAAATGAAAGAAAGTAAAATCTCTTCATTATTTAAGCTAGAAGGCCAGAATGATTCAGAATTACCTTAGTCACATGTACAAAAAAAGATTTACCCAACTTTTTTTTTTACAACATAAATAATGGACAGAGATTAGTCAGCACTGCTGGCATGAATTTGAGAATAACCACAGTAGCCAAACCAAATGCTGATTACTAAGGGCTGATCTTCAACTCCCTCTTAAAAACCTCCACAGAAAACAAAAGTCTGACATATTATTTGACATGTTAGCAATAATATGGCAAACAAACCAAAAATATTTTCAGTTCACCCAATTTTCAGCTCCATATGGTGGAAAATTTGAGCCTCAGTGAAAGATGTACATTATTTTTTGAAAATATTTTTCATTCTAGCTAGTGGAGTAAATCCATGCCTGTAGGGTTTTTCTTAACACTGGAATTAACACATCTCCAGTGTTTTGATTTGGATACCACTGTTAGCAGCACTGCTTGAATCACAGAACTACCACTATTTTAAATTTATTTTTTAGGTAAAAAGCCAGAGCTTTCGTAAGTTTGCTTTTGAAAAAGCCTTCATTTCACTTCTTTTTAACAACATGAATCCCTGATGGGTGAAAACTATTGATTTGAAGGTTTAACTACATTTATCTTGCTGAGCCCTAATGTAATCTGTTGGAAGCTGGCCTTGAAAAACTTCGGACATTTGCTACAAGTACTCTTCATTAGGCACTCATTTAGCAGTAATGTATAATAGCGGTGTTCTTTCCTTTGTGATTGTTATTAATTATGGCATTCTTCACAGGTTATGCCACACTAGTTCCTTGTTGCAAGGTAACTGAGGTTTAAACGAGACCTTTGCAGTCTAATAACTGAAACAGATATGCTTTTCAAAAAGCTAGACGATACCCGTGTTTCCGGTAGCCATGAACAAAAATAAAATGTTTCTCTTTTAAAATAGAATTCTATAAAGAAATTGTTTGACTCACTATATTTAAATTATGGCCCAAAACACTAGGTTTGGGATGAGTTTATATTGAATATGGGCCCCTTAGTGAATTTTAAACTAGAGAACACAAAAGACTCCGAGAGTTTACATACGACCAGAGCGTGATTGGCATTGTGCAAAGAGTGCACGCAAAGGTAGTCATTGCCGCCTTAGTTCAGGACTGTCTTTTGGGAAATGCATTCGTTGGGAAGTTCTAAAATGTCTTTCCACCTTTTAACAGTTAACGGTTTAATACTTAACATCCGGGTGGAAATTGAGGCTGGAGCTTTGAGGGGGAAGAAAAAGGACAAAATGGAAGAAAAGGGGAAGAGGAAGGACAAAATGGGGTGGGGAAGGGAGAAGGATGAGGAGAAAAGGAAAGAGAGAGGAAGGTTTGGAGCCTTAGAACAGCGAGCTACCCATCTGCCTCATCCCTTGCAGCTCACCCAGAGGTGGCTGGGGCTAGGAATAGCCCCCAGGAGAGAGACAAGGGGTTTGGCGTGCTGGAGCAGGCCCAAAGTGTGCAAAATCAAATGCTCCCTGCTGCTTTCCAGCCTAGCTCCTTGCCCTTGTCTCCGCAGGTAACAGTGGAGCAGGAGCAGAGGGCCAGGAGACTTTGGATGGTCTCTGCAGCTGGAGTGCCAACCCCACCATAGCCCACAGAATCACTGCCCTGACTGAGCAGTCTGGGGTGAGGCGGGTGGATGACTCGACCACACGGGGCTTCAGGGCCCTGGGAGGATGAGAAAAGTGGCAGCAGTCCTGTCCTCCTCCCCCTGCCAATCAACATTTTAAGTGTCACCTCTGATCCCCTTCTGGCTCCAAGAAGCAGAGCAAGCCAGATACGGCTGACTGTCCCATCCCCAAATCTGAGGAAATGAAGTTAATGGCACTGACTACTTAGGATCTGTTCTCTGGAGTGGGGTCATCTCCCTGTTGCCCTCTTCTCTCCACCTCCCTTGAAGGTGTCCACTAGTATCAAATTTCAAAGCAAGCTGGGTTTGCATGTTTTGAAATACCTGAGACAAAATAATAATAATAATAATAATAATAATAATAATGGCATTTATTAGGCGCTTACTATGTGCAAAGCACTGTTCTAAGCGCTGGAGAGATTACAAGGTGATCAGGTTGTCCCACGGGGAGCTTACAGTCTTAATCCCCATTTTACAGGTAACTGAGGCACAGAGAAGTTAAGTGACTTGCCCAAAGTCGCACAGCTGACAATTGACAGAGCTGGGATATGAACCCATGACCTCTGACTCCAAAGCCCAATCTCTTCCCACTGAGCCATGCTGCTTCTCTAATAATCCAATAGTATGTTTTTTACACTCGAGAAGCTGTGTGGCCT
The DNA here is from genome assembly GCF_015852505.1 of Tachyglossus aculeatus. Classification (NCBI taxonomy): domain Eukaryota; kingdom Metazoa; phylum Chordata; class Mammalia; order Monotremata; family Tachyglossidae; genus Tachyglossus; species Tachyglossus aculeatus. The sequence goes on from NC_052074.1 coordinate 10,375,875, forward strand.
AGTGCTTAGAGCATGGTCATGGGAGTCAGAAGGACCTGGGTATTAATCCCAGCTCCGCCACACGTCTGCTGTGTCACCTTGAGCAAGTCACTTCACTTCTCTAGACTGCAGTTACCTCATCTGTAAAATGGGGATGAAGACTTTGAGCCCCACTTGGGACATGGACTGGATCCAACCTGATTAGCTTATATGTATCTCAGCGCTTAATACAGCTCCTAGCACATAGTAAGAACATAACAAATACCATTTCTTTACACTCACTTCCTGGGATGCTTATGGGCTAAAGGTTGACTTGGAAATCTGTTTTTGACAGTGTCCTTGGAAAATTCGCCCTCATCCCAAAATCCACACAAAGCAAGCATGATGAATTAGAGTATCTTTACAACTGTGTGGATGTTATAACTTAATATGTGAACAGTGAGAAATACTGAGAAATTTCCACTAATAGTGAGAAAGCCCCACCCACCTAGGGGTGGAGTTGAGTTCCTCTTAGGAGAGTGTGGAGAGGAACTCAGACCAATGAGAATTTCTTGGATTGCCATGCAGGATGCTGGAAGATCAGCTCCTGGGCAATTTCCTTATGGAAGGTGCTCTTCTCAGCTTTAAGCTATAACTGGGATGAAGAAATGAAGTTGGGAGAGCCAATTTCAGAGTTATTTTAGATTAAACAAAGTCTTCAGGCAGCCATCTGGTGACTGATTCCTGGCAAGTTGATCCTCAGACTTGGTTTTTGCTTGGTGCTCCTTAGTGACTTTAAATATCATACAGCTAAGTGGCCCCAGTTTCAATCTAATGAGGCAAAAGCCTCTGAGTAATAAACAGTATAATGATTTTTTTCCCCCTAAAACATTTAGGAAACCCCCAACTGAATATGAAATAACTTGAGCTTGATGCTTGTTAACTTGGTCTCCAACTTTTGCCTAGCCAAGTCAGAAAAGGAAAATATGTTTTTGTTTTTTTTCCTACACTGAAGCTTTCACTGTTAGATCAGCCAGGAGCTTTATGGGGTGGGGCACTGGCAAGCTATAGAAATGAATTTCTCCTAAAATTTAAATTGACTTTTAGAGCAAGCTGTTCACCCACACTCAAGGCTAATAGGAACATTTTATGCACGAATGGCCATGCTTGTGGGATTTGCTGCCTCTCCTCCAACTACCCACTCTATTTTACTCCCTTTTCATCCATTTCTACCTGTTGCAGTGAGACTAGATAATGTTTTTTAAGAGAACTTTACACTTACTGAGGTTTAATCCTGCCACCTGAAGACCAGGACGAGGTACAGCATGAGGAAGGAGAGGTTGTGGAGAAACTGCCTAGTTGCATTATTCTCTTTTCTTCTTGGTGGTAGAAATTCCAGGGAAAAGTCCTGGAACCGTCAGTTCTTCTATGATAGTGATCTTGATGACAGTGGTTTCCACTGCTGCCAAGATTACCCCCAAACCCCAAATCAGCCAAGAGGCTGCTCCTGTTTCTGGGACCATTGGTCAGGAAGAACTGCCCTTTACCAGGTTGTTCCTTGGAGTTTCTGGCTTAGTTGGACACCTGCCAGGCTGGCTGAATGGGAAACTCTTAAGAGTAGTCCAAAGAAAGTCCACTTTTCCAAGGCCTTAAGCCTGAAAACAGCTGCAGCTCTTGTACACCATATCCATCATAGTATAGTGGCTTAACATGGTGGAAGATGCAAAAAAAAACCCCAGAAATCTGAGGTCAACTGAACTGTGAGGAATCTCAGAAGGGGTGGGGAAAGGGTAATGACTGACAGGGATTGCTGCTCTGTCACTGGATCAGAAAGTAGGGCTTGAATTCATGAAGCAGGAATTGGGCTGCCCAAGGATTTTTTTTTTTTTGGACTGGGCTTTGTCAGACAGTGGAAAACATTATGAAACCTGCAACAAAGAGTATCTGTTTTTTCCCCTCTTTTTCTGCATCACCTAATAGTTAAGGAATATAGTGCTCTGCACACAGTAAGTGCTCAAATGCCATTGACTGACTGAGATCCTTAGAGTTATTTTGCTTCATGTAGGGAGTGAATTATTATTATTAATTATTATTAATAATAATAGAATAATTGTAGTATTTAAGTGCTTACTTTATGCCAATCACTGTGTTAAGCACTGGGGTAGAAAAAGGATCATCAGCTCCCACATGAGGCTCGCAGAGTAAGTAGGAGGGAGAACAGATATTGAATCCCCATTTTGCAGATGAGTGAAATGAAGGGCACAGAGAAGTTGTGATTTGCCCAAGATCACACAGCATGGAAATGGCAGAGCTGGGGTTAGAATCCAGGGTCCCTGAATCCCAGGCCCATGCTCTTTCCACTAGACACTCTGCTTCCTGACTTGGGTGCTCGTCACTAAATACTTTCACTCAAATAAAGGATATGCTCATAGGTCTAAATTTCATCAAACCACTAGTTCACACATTGCTTTTCTTCTCTGTGTCTCTAAATTCCTTCACCTACGTATACTCAGAATCTTAAAGGTAAGAAATCTGGGAAGCTTATCAACTTCCATTCGCCTGAGTTCAAGTCAAGAAAGAGGCAGCCATAATATCCAGCACAAGAATCAAAAGAAAAAACATTACAGAAACAGTTGAAACAGAAACAGAACATCATATGTTCTGTTAGCCAGCTCTATCACAGCCAGAATTTGTGTCAGAACAGTGTGATGTTAAACCCTCTAATCAAACAGTCTGGTTGAAAAATCTGGCAAGGGTATTGCAGGGAAGGAAAGGAGCAAATTATATATCCCAGGAAGCCAAGGGGCTGATTGCCTATATATCCCAGCATCTGATGAAGCTTCCTGGGAGAAACTTGCCATCACTTCCAAGAAGAAGCTAAGTCTTCATAAGAAATTGTTCAAATTTAAAAGCGCTCTCTCTCTCTCTCTCTCTCTCTCTCTCTCTCTCCTAGCAGGATTCACCACTACTTTGCTCCAATCTGACTTAAAAGCATGAGGTGAGTTTTCTTCTTTTTCCCCTTAATCACTATTTGTGGTTAAAACAAGAAACAAATTTTTAAATCAAATTTGGGATTATTTCAGTTTCACCCCCTTTTCATCCCTTTTCTAAGCACAGGCTTAAACAAAAGGATGCCCAGTTATCCTGGGACCAGGCCTGAGCCCATGGTAAGGAGGCCCTTTATCTCAATCAAAATTACAATGTCAACGGAATGCAAGTGGAGATTCAAATGGAGATTCACTGAGATTTAAAACTACACACACACACACACACACACACACAATATGTAGATGCATTCTTGCATTCCATCTACATTGTAATTTTGATTCAATGTCAGTTGTTGGCCATCATTCTGGGAAACTATTTCAAGTCAAGTGCACCGAGACTTTTGTAGCCTTTCCATTTGGATCTTGGCCATACTCTTCTACTCCTCTTTCCCCTTCGTCTCCATTTCTGAGTTCTAGTCTTTTTCATTTTAGTGTAGTGCAGCTAAAAAGCCCCCACCTCACCGACCATGTGAGTCCAACATGTTGTTTCTATGTGTTAGGCAGAATGGTCCCAGGCCAAGCAGTAGCACAACCTGATTCTCATCCCTTCCATCCCACTGGAACATTGGCAGGAAGCTGGCTTCTCTGCCAACAGTGGGCCAGCCCAAGGATGGAGCCAGTTGCCCTGAGGGTGGAGTGAAGGAAAAAGAGGTGGAGCTTGCTTTTCCACGATCTGGCTATTTTCCCAAGGAAGCACTCCGGCAGCCTGCCAACCACAGGGCCGAAGCGCATGCTGTCTGACTTCTGCCCGCCGGGTCATCTGCTTGACCCTGGCAGCAATCTTGGACCTCAGTGGCTGTAAATATAACTCCGTTTTCCTTTTTAAGCCTCGATTTCAGTATTTTCTGTTTTGATCAACTTCCTGAGGAAAAAACTTCAGCGAAGTTTAATTATATGAAACGCAACAGTATGGGAGGAAGTAGGTTGGAATCGGCTGGAATCTGGCTGAGGTAAGAGAGACAGTCCCGGAATGGCTGTTTAATAATGAAAATTGTTCCACCCCAGAGGCCCACTGGGCCAGCAAGGGGTATCACCCCGTCCATGGAGGCCCTGGTCGGAACCAGAAGCCAGAAAAGGCCAGGTTGGAGACAAGTTGGTGGCTCCACTCCTTGTTCTCTGTTGGCAGGACACAGACGATAAGATTTGTTACACAGTTACTATGTGCCAGGCACTGTACTAGGCACAGAGGTGGATACAAACTAATTGAGGTGGACATATTCCCTGTCCCATGTGGGGCTCACCTTCTCAATCCCCGTTTTACAGATAACTGCAGCACAGAGAAGTGAAGTGAATTGCCCAGGGTCACACAGGAGACAAGTGGCAGAGCCAGAATTAGAACCTGTGACCTTCTGACTCTCAGGCCTGTGCTGTATCCACTACACAAGGCTGCTTCCATGCTCTGCACACAGTAAGCACTTAATAAATACGATTGAATGAATATAATAATAATAATAGCATTTGTTAAGCGCTTACTATGTGCAAAGCACTGTTCTAAGCGCTGGGGGATACAGGGTGATCAGGTTGTCCCGCGCAGGGCTCACAGTCATCATCCCTATTTCACAGATGAGGAAACTGAGGCTCTGAGAAGTTAAGGGACTAGCCCAAGGTCACACAGCAGACAAGGGGAGGAGCCGGAATTCGAACCCATGACCTCTGACTCCAAAGCCCGGGCTCTTTCCACTGAGCCACATATATACACTCAAGCTGATAAAAGCCATCAGACAGTGAAAATATTCATTATTAAATCTTATAATCTTAAACCTGGCTATAACTTCTTGAGCTGAAACTTTTAAAACATACAGTCACAGCACAAAAGGAAAACTTTCACCAACAATGTGAACAACATAAAAAATGTAGCTGACATCTGAAAATCAGTTTACCCACTGTACACCCTAATTGGATTACTACCTTTTTTACATGTAAAACATGGACAAATCTTACTTCTGTGGGTCAAGGCATCACTCCCCTGATCCTGCAGATCACCCTAATACCACCTCTTGAGGACCCAACAGGACAGGAAAAGATGGTGCACAAAGCCTCATTATCCCATTTTGGGGCAGGATTTGCCCCCAGGACACAGGTGCACACCTAATAAAGAACAGAAGAGTCTGGATACCTTCCCTCTACTAACCCTGTCCATTTCTAAACAGTGAAAACTCAGAGAAGCAGCGTGGCCTCGGAGAAAGAGCCCAGACCTGGGCTCTAATCCCAGCTCAGCCGCTTACCTGCTGTGTGGTCTTGGGCAAGTCACTTAATCTCTCTGAGCCCCACTTCTCTCATCTGCCAAACAGGGATTCAGTATCTGTTCTCCCTCGTACTTAGGCTGTGAGCCCCATGTGGGACCTGATTATCGTCTTGTGTGTAACCCAGCACTTGGCACAGAAAGCATTCAACGAATACCATTATTATGAGCATTAATATAGATGACTAACTTGGATCTGGGGATGAGCTCAAATGCAGATAACCCACACTCATTCCACTAGGATTCTTCCTTTACATCTTGCTGAATTCAGCAGTCCCATCCTAAGTTCCATTTGTTGGTAATAAGCACAATTTGAGGATGTTTGTGCTATTTGAATGTTGGTATTGGGGAACACAATAAACATATTGGACTTTATAATGTTTTTGATTTGGGAATTTCATAATAGCAAACCCAGAGAAATCCACACGGATATACCTGATCATACCTTAGTATGTTTTCACTAATTGGAAAGTAATTTCTCAAACTTATTTGCATTAATTCTAAGAAATGCCACTTCAATACTGTATATATCTAGTTTGGTTTCTGATGTCACCATTAATTACTCAATTTTTATAGGCTTCACATTTACCAACTCTGTTGTACTTACCCAAGTACAGTGCCCTGCATACAGTAAGCGCTCAATAAATACCACTGATTGACTGGCTTAATAGAACGATGAAAACGTTAGTGTTTGTGAAAGGCACTGTGTTGAGATGTATGCTTTGTGGTAAATTGTCAATAATACATTCAGAATGAGTAAAAATCATCAACTTGTACCTACCCCAGCCCTTAGAACAGTGGTTGTCACATAGTAAGCACTTAACGGATAACATTAAAAAAGGAAAAGAAAAGTGTGAATCTAGGAATTTGACTATCACTTAAAAGTTCTGCCCTCATACCTTGCAAATAGAAAGTATTCATTTAATCCTGAACCCAGATCATGTTTCACAGCTGAGTTCCCATCTGGGGTTCATTGTCTGAAGCAAGAAATGAATCTTGTATATCAATGTCCATACTCATTTGGTAGCTTTAAACCCATGTGACAAATCCATTATCTTTGTGTTTTTGTCAATCAGTATTAATCAGCTTTCACAGACAGAATTCCAACTTTTCACCCAATTTTTAGCATGTGAAAGTCCAGTTTTCCTTCCGTTGAATAAAGACAACTTTTCTAAGAAACCTTTAACTTAATCAATAGCTCTCTAGAAAAATAACACAGAATGATCTTGAACAACTATTGATTAAAACAAAAAGAGCTTTTGTAAAAACAACGTTAATTCTTACCAACTCCAGTAGCTATTGATTCTGCATCAATGTCGTTAGCCCTTTTCTTTGCCACTTCAGCTAGTGCCAATTCACCCTTATCTAATGCAAGGTAATGGATGTCCTTTGGAAATGAAGCAAAATAAAAGATTAATCTAAAGTGAATCTCAGACAAGTAACAAAGAATGTTCGCAAATAAACCCTTATTGTTCAGGATATGAAACTGACGAACCTACTGTTATATTTTAATTTTCTGGACTTCTTCCCCAATGCAAATAAATCATCGGATATTGAAAAATCTCACCTTTAAGCAGCCAGGTGTATTTCTTAGAATAAAAGCATATAATTGAGTTGACTAATTCTAGCTTTTGATCAAATTTTTCCACATTTTTTCCTTTACTAGGAAAGACTTGTACACTTACGGTATTGGCATGAGGCAATTATAGAGGAGGAAGAGAAGGAACATCGAGGCATGATAGCCTTCAGGGGGACAGTAGTAATTTTAACTTCAAAACTGTTTGAAAATAAAATTGCACAGTCTCTATAGATATGCACAAATTATGTCAAATATTTGTGGTTTTCTACTTCAAACTTTTGGAATCTGGATCTCCACAAAATCCTACTGGAATTAGTTCTGTGAAGGGCATTTCTGGAACTCTGTACTTCTGTCGCATATGATTGTGAACTCGAGGGCAGAGACTATGTCTTCTACCTTTAGTATAACGTCTTCCATGCAACAGGTATTCAGAAAATATCATGACTGATTAACTTCGTTCATTCAATCAATTGTATTTATTGAGCGCTTACTGTGTGCAGAGCACTGTACTAAGCGCTTGGGAAGTACAAGTTGGCAACATATAGAGACGGTCCCTATCCAACAGCGGGCTTACAGTCAAGAAGGGGGAGACAGACAACAAAACAAAACATATTAACAAAATAAAATAAATAGAATAAGTATGTACAAGTAAAATAAATAAATTAATTTCAGAAACAACAGATTTTTTGAGAAGTAGATTTGTGAAATTTGGGTAGTTCAGCCTTATTTTTTAAAATTAAGGAGGTAGGAGTCATATTAAATTGGTTAGGCCATAAAATTAATAATCTATATTGACATTTTTTTAAAAAATATAGTGATCAAAAAAGCTGAAATAGTTTTTGACATCTGAGATGGTGTTGTGATTTTTTTTAAAAAAGAGACAAACATTTTAAAATGTATTATGATGGCCCCCAAAATTTCACCTTTGGCCTAAGGAAAGAGGGGAAAAAAACAAGCTCTGAAAGCATAAAAAAACCCCTCTCAAACTTATGAAGTTTTGTTCTGAATGGAAATTTTCAATTATCTATTGATCTTGATCTAAACTAATACCATGTCGAGGCTGTGACTGCAGTAATACACATGCAGGCCCAGTTCTATGTCTTTGTAAAGCTTCCAAGCATATAAATCCATCAATTTTTGGATAGTTCAAATAAAACTATAAAATAGAAAAAGTCATAACATCAAACGTGTCATGAATAAGTTAGCTACGTGCATTTTCCAATGACAATCTAATTAGCGACGCAAAAAAAGTCACAAGATATTAGAGTTGCTAGCTCTAAATTTTTGTTGTTGTACAGTCTGGATCCAGGATAGAGACATTTAATCTATTTCTATGAAAGGGTGTGGAAGTCTTTGGACTTGTTAGTCTGATATAAGTACTAAATTTTATGTAACTAGAAAGTCTAAGAAGATTCTTTAGAGTGGATAGCTAGCCAGGCTGTATTTTAATACTACATACGTGTGCTTGCCTTTTTGTGTTCAGTTCATTCTGAGTAATAAGCATAAGTGGAATGAAGATACTTCAGTTATCTGATTGTCAAAGGATATCAGTAGAAATGAGCATGGCTGAGAGGTCCAGTCTCTTTAGCCCATTTCTTACAATATTTTTCAAATGCATTACATCTTGTCTCATTGCATCCTGATGGGTCTCTTACATAATGCAATATATATGTCAAGAGATGTTGGTGGCAAAACATATATAAGAAATATGTAGTAACACAAATTTTTAAGGAGAAAACAATCAGTCCACTAAGGTTCCTGTCTAATAATAATCGTGGTTCTTATTAAGTGCTTATAATATGCCAGGCACTTTGTTAAACTCTGGGATCAGTACAAGATTTGCAGATAAGACTCAACCCCTTGCCACACAGGGTAAACAATATATAAGCAGTTGAGAGAGCAGGTGTCTCACCCTCATCTTACAGAGAAGAAACTGAGGCACAGAAGTTAAATGACTTACCTAAAGATACGTAATAGGGTCATGCTCTTTCGACAAAGCCAGAGGAGCTAAATTGAGCAGATGGCAAGATTGAAGCTCTGCTCATTAGTTGAAAAGTGAGATTTTTCCAGTGATCTACTTTATGATTTTCCTTTTCATGAGAAGTCTATTTCATCTTCCACTCACTTATCCAAGATTTCAAATACATGACAAAGACTTATTGAGAAGCAGCGTGGCTTAGTGGAAAGAGCAAGGGCTTGGGATTCAGAGGCCATGGGTGCAAACAACCTGCTCCGCCACTTGTCAGCTGTGTGACTTTGGGCAAGTCACGTAACTTCTCTGTGCTTGTTACCTCATCTGTAAAATGGGGATTAAGACTGTGAGCCCCACGCAAGACAACCTGATAACCTTGTATCTACCCCAGCTCTTAGAACAGTGTTTGGCACATAGTAAGCACTTAACAAATAGCATCATTATTATTGATTGACTTCCATTTTATATCACCTCCTCTCAGGAGTTACATGAGTTATAAATGAATAAAACTGTCATTTTTACCACAGCACTTGTATATATTCGTACAGATTTATTACTCTATTTTACGTGTACATATTTACTATTTATTTTGTTAATGATCTGCATATAGCTTTAATTCTATTTGTTCTGACTATTTTGACACCTGTCTGTCTCCCCCTTCTAGACTGTAAGCCTGTTGTTGGGTAGGGACTGTCTCTATATGTTGCTAACTTGTACTTCCCAAGTGCTTAGCACAGTGCTCTGCACACAGTAAATGCTCAATAAATATGATTGAATGAATGAATGAATAATGAGCATATTATTACTCAGCTGAACAGTGAGCTACCACCAGGCTATATATTCAGTGCAGAAGTCATCTCTAGTGCTGTTTATATGTGCTTCAAAAAATGTTCTGATTCCCACATTCAGCACCATACTGTTGGGGTGATGTTGGGCCTCAACCTATCATTGTTTCCATTAAACTGTAATGGTATGTGCTCCAGGATCGCAGTGAATCTTTCTTTGGGACAGCGTATCTCCTTGTTATTTATAAATATAAACTAAGGTTCACAGTACTAGTTATATATCTTTTTGTGCAGTGGAACATATGTAAGAATTGGTGTCTTGGGCCATTTTACGTTAGTTCCCGAGACTAGTCCTGAGTCTTGAGAACTAAGGATTTAGATGATATAGAGTGCAAGTAATAGGAAGCAGCATGATCCAATGGAAAGAGGAAGGACCTGAATTCTACTCCTAGCTCTACCACTTGCCTGCTGTGATACCCTGGGCAAGTCACTTAACTTCTCTATACCTCAGTTTTCTCCTCTGTAAAATGGTAGTTCAGTACCTGTTCTCCCTCCTCAGACCGTGAGCCCCATTTGAAACAGGTACTGCTTCTGCCTTGATTGTCTTGTATTCATTCATTCATTCAATCAATCGTATTTCTTGAGCGCTTGGGAAAGTACAGTTCAGCAATGAACAGTGACATTCCTTGCCCATTCAATTCACATCAAACTTCTCCAAGAGGCCCTCCCTGGTTAAAACTTGATTAAGCCTTCTATAATAATAATGGTATTTGTTAAGCGCTTACTATGTGCAAAGCACTGTTTTAAGCACTGGGGGGATACAAGGTGATCGGGTTGTCCCACGGGGGCGCTCACAGTCTTAATCCCCATTTTACAGATGAGGTAACTGAGGCACAGAGAAGTTAAGTGACTTGCCCAAAGTCACACAGCTGACAATTGGCTGAGCTGGGATTTGAACCCGTGACCTCTGACTCCAAAGCCCGGGCTTTTTCCACTGAGCCACACTGCTTCTCTGTCTTGTATGGACTTGGATCTGTGACATTTGGACATTTGATGTTTGCCCCTGGGCCCTTAAATACATATCTTTAAATTATAAATTGTTTATTCATCTCTAGACTGTAAGCGCATTGTAGGCAGGGAATGTGTCTGTTTATTGCTAGAGTGTACTCTCCCAAGCTCTTAGTACAGTGCTTTGCACACAGTAAGTGCAGCACTCAATAAATACAATCGAATATATAAATATTAATACCCGTCTCCCCCTCTACACTGAAAGCTCATTATGGGCATGGAACGTTTTTGCTAATTCTGTTGCATTGCACTCTCTCAAGCACTTAGTACAGTGTTCTGCAGATGATATGTGTTCAACAAATACCACTGATTGATTGCTTCATTCATTACCCAGGAAATTTATGGCTCATTACCTATGCCCTTTCTTCCACCCAACATTCCTACGTTTCATAGGCTTCAGGAGCTTGAGAAAGCATACAACTCACTTTTATGCATTTCGTAAACATTAAAGGTGATTCTTCCCTAGCTTTCAGGGCATGTAAATTCAAGTTTCTGGGTCTCTGTCATCAACTAGAGAAGCAGAGTGGCTCAGTGGAAAGAGCCGTGGGCTTGGGAGTCAGAGGTCATGGGTTCAAATCCCAGCTCCGCCAATTGTCAGCTGTGTGATTTCGGGCCAGTCACCTAACTTCTCTGCACCTCAGTTCCCTCATCTGTAAAATGGGGATTAAGACTGTGAGCCCCACGTGGGACAACCTGATCATCTCAGCACTTAGAACAGTGCTTTGCACATAGTAAGCAGTTAACAAATGCCATTATTATTATTATGATGATGATTAACTAGAACATCAGTAATTTAAGTGCATTTAAAACACTTTTGATTCCTGAAATTCTAGACAACTGAGCTCAGTAGGGATGAGGGAAAAATGGATTCATTAACTTAACTCTATTTTCTTCCGTACTTTTGAAAACAGGGGGAGACTTATTTCAATACATCAGCATATTTTACTTTATTATGATGTGAAATGGTAATATCTGGTAAGGTGTCAAGTATCCAGTGGAATGTACTGTTTGGCAGAGTGGATCTTAAAAGCAGCTGAAACACCACAGCACATATGCCAACTTGTACTTCCCAAGCGCTTAGTACAGTGCTCTGCACACAGTAAGTGCTCAATAAATATGATTGATTGATTGACCATAAAAATGGAATGGATTTAAGGCCTGTATTCAGTGTCACCACCATGCCCCCAAAATGTGACAAAGTCCGCTGTACGTAGCCAAACAGAATACTTGTGATCAGCAGATTTTAAGCTATTTATTACTGAATTAATTTATGCTAGAAAGAGAAAGGTTAGAATTTATGGTTTTGAAGGAGTCCTAAAATTGATGGAAGGACAAAACGATATATTCAGATCAATCAATCATATTTATGAAGCACTTAGTGTGCATAGCTTAGTCTAGATGGGGAAGACAGACATTAAAATAAATAAATTACAGATGTATACGTAAGTGCTGTGAGGCTGAGGGTGGGGGGGTGAATAAAGGGAGCAAATGAGGGGGATGCAGAAGGGAGTGGGAGAATAGGAATAAGACTTTAAAGGTGGGGAGAGTAAATGTCTGTTGAATATGAAGAGGGAGGGCGTTCTAGTCCAGCGGCAGGACGTGGTGAGAGGTCAGTAGTGAGATAAATGAGATTGAGGTACAAGAGTAGGTTAGCATCAGAGGAGCAAAGCATATGGGCAGTGTGGTCTTTTAGACTGTGAGCCCACTGTTGGGTAGGGACTGTCTCTATATGTTGCCAATTTGTACTTCCCAAGCGCTTAGTACAGTGCTCTGCACACAGTAAGCGCTCAATAAATACGATTGATTGATTGATTGGTGAAGTAGGAGGGGGCAAGGTGATTGAGTGCTTTAAAGGCAATGGTAAGGAGTTTCTGTTTGATGTGGAGGTGGATGGGCAACCTCTGGAGGTTCTTGAGAGGCAGGGAGACATGGATTTAGATTTCTGACTATTAAATTGCCATATGTAGCCTTCCATTTACACTCTTCAGGCTTGGGTGTGAGCTTTGTGACGCTAGGTACTATTTCCTACTGCTCTCCACACTTGATTGTCTATGCTACATGCTGTTTTACAGCTAATTTTCTTGAAAGACTGCTCCGTACACATCTCTCCACTTTTAAAAAACCTCCAGTGGCTATACCCATCTCTTTCCAGGAAAGCATTATGAGCCTGGGAGTCTGAGGACCTGGGGTCTAATCCTGACTCTATCACTTGGCTTTCTGGGTGACCCTGGGCAAGTCGCATAACTTCTGTGCCTCAGTTTCCTCATCTGTAAAATGGGAATTCAGTACCTCTTCTCTCTCTTTCTTAGTGAGCCCCTGTGGAACATAGAACCTGTTTGACCAGATTACTGTGTATCTACCCCAGTGCTTAGTACAAGAATTGACACATAGTAAGAGTTTAACAAATAACACAATTATAACTCACATCAAGTCAAAACTCAGAGTGGGCTTCAAGGTCCTCCAGCTCTCGCCATTTTACATATTAACTTCTCACCAGCTCCTCTGAAACATCACCTCCTCCAGGAAGACACCCTTGATTAATTAGTAACACCCTAATCACCTCAATCCCAACAGCCATCCTCAGCACTTACATATGTTAGTCCTATCCTCAGCACTTAGGTACACTTTCATATTCATTTGTATAGTCAATTATGTATTGTTCTGATAATATTTGTACTACGGCCTATTAACTTCCCACTACCTTCACCATTTGTCTTTTCCATTAGATTGCTGGGTAGAGAACATGTGTCTTACTTCGAATGTAATCGCATAAGTGCTTAATGCAGTCAGTGCTTTGCATTCAGTTGACTGACTGATTTAGGGAAAATGTGAAAACTATCCTTTTGGACGCTAAACCACTAGACTAACTCTTAAGGAAATAACCGTGGAAACATTCCTAAAAGTAAAGCACACAGCAAATGGGCCTTCTACATTTCTCATTCTTAGTGACTCAATTCTAGTTAGTAAAATGTTCAAGGCCTTTCCGTTCAAAATACTTATGTACCCCATTCTGTGCTTGAAAGCACACCTGCAGAGAAGTAATTTTCAGAAAGAATCCAAATATCAGTACTGGCTGAACACTCGTGAAGGATTTCTAAAGCTCAGCTAGAATTGCCAATACAGAGCCAGAAAAAAAAAACTGTCTGCATTTGAAAGAAATCTGCTCTAAGAAAGTTATTAAGTACTGTGTTATAGGTAAAAGAAATATAAAATTAGCTCTTTAGAAATGAAAGGAATGAAATATACCCCATAGTGCTAAAAAGACCAGGTACAAAACTGTCACTTCAGCAATAACTGATGGCCCCACTCTGGGACCAGGAAAGGCCAACTAAGTTGATGTAAACCAGGCTGTTGGATTTTTCCGCTAAGCGAAAACTGACCCCAAAGAATGGCAGTATGTGGCCCCTTCAACCCAGAATACCTGAAACTAACTAGGCTCTTTTAAGACAGATACATTTACTTTTCAACCTTGTTCAGAATTCAATTCGACAGTCTTCAACATTGGACTTCACTTCTCTATGCTTCAGTTACCTCATCTGTAAAATGGGGATTGAGACTGTGAACCCCATGTGGGACAGGGACTGTGTCCAACCCAATTTGCTTGTATCCACCCCAGTGCTTAGTAAAGTGCCTGGCTCATAGTAAGTGCTTAATGAATGTGATAATAATAATAATTATTATTATTTTTAAAAAACTACATAGACCAAGAGCCCCATGTGGGACAGGGACTTTGAGCAGAGTAACTTTATCTATCCCAACGCTTGGAACAGTATTTGACACATAGTAAACACTTAGCAAATACAACGATAAGAACAACAACAATAATAACTTGCATACCAGAGAGAGCTTACTATTTCTGAGAATGCTAAAAACACAGACACAGCATTAACTCAGCTAAACAGGCTTGAGAGGCATTCTGTATTAAGCACAGATGCTTGGTTGCATTTGTCTTCGGAGCATTTGCCTCTCTGGCAAGCAGTCTGTTACATAAAGTTTTAAACAGGAGCAGTGCATGGAGCAAGCGGTCCAGCAGCATTGGCAGCTATGCCCATTCAGACATAGCTCAGCAGAAGGAAGGATGAGGGGGCCTCTTGGCTGGCTTGGATGTCTGCTGGGGAGGGGGACTTGCTACACAGGACCTCCCGCTCCCCTGACTTGGAAATTCCTCCTCCAGAGTTCCTCAGTTCCCACTGATTGGGGCATTTTTTTCAGCTCCTGCCTCAAGTGCTGTAGTGGGAGATTAGCAAGGCCATCACCTTTTGAGAGTGGAGGAGTTTCCAAACTGGGGATTGCTATCAGAAGGGGATCAGAGCTCTAACCTTACCTCCCCTCCCAAACTCACCCCATAACAACCCTGCAGCCAGAAACTCAGCTCCCCCTCCCCCTTCACCCCCACTGGTCTCCACAATAGTCCTAAACTCCTTCCAATAAGCCCACTCCCAGCCACCTCTTCCTACCCTGAGAACCAAAGCAAACAAACAATGATCAGTCTCAGCAGTCACAACACACACACACACACACACACACACACACACACACACACACACAGAGTCCACATACATATCCAATTATCCAACTCACATATATGTAGATTATATAAATAATAAATGCATACACACGCATTCGTATACATGCGCTTACAAACATGTGCGTGAAAAAACATGTTTTTTTTTAACATATTCATAAGCACCACTCATGCGGACCAAGGACACATGCAAGAAAGATGGACGGAAAGGAAGAGTCAATAAACAAAAAAGGCAGCTGGATGAGGGGGTGAGTATGTTTGGTGGGGGTAGGTCGGGGGAGGGAATGGAAAAGACGGTGGGGTCGGTGGGAAAAAACTGAGGGAAGCGTCCTATGTTGAAAGGTTAAAGGAATCGGAGTTACTAGTCAGGAGGAGAGAAGGCTAAGAAGGGTCTCTGCACCCACAACAAAGGATTTTGGGGTGGAAGACCCTGCTTTCCGTAAGTCTAGACAGGGCCAAACAAGAAGAAATAGATTTAAAATACAGAAACTGAAAGCTTGATGGAATCTAAGCAAAACCTCTCGACTGATGGGGTGATAAAAGTCTGGAACAGGCTACCATAGGAGTTGGGGCATTCCCACCCCTTCCAAATCTAGGATTCTATAATTCTATTAAAATCACATCTCTTCCAAGAAGCTTTCCTTGATTAACCCTACATTTCCTCTTTCTCCCTCCTGGGCTACCTATGCACTTGGATCTGTGCCCTTTAAGCACTTGATATTCACCCCACCCTCGGCATTTATATACATCTTTATAGTTTATATATTGTAATGTCTGTCTCCCTGATAGACTGAAAGCTCCTGTGGGGAGGGAACCATGTTCAATTCAATTCACGTGTATTTATTGAGTGCTTACAGTGTGCAGGGCACTGTACTAAGCGCTTGGGAGAGTACAGTATAACAGTAGACAGACACATTCCCTGACCACAGTTTTATAGTCTAGAGATAAGCTTATTGTATCATGCTCGCCCAAGCACTGAGTACAGTGCTCTTCACACAGAATGCACTCAATAAATACCATTGATTGATTCAAAAGGAAATAAACCGCCAAGAACAGGTTATGATAGGGATAAGAAAAGGGGTGGAGCAGGGAGAGGGAAAACAGGGAAATACCCAGCCGTTCATCTAAGGGATACAATTACAGTTATTTCTCTGGGATGCGTGTTGGTCTAGAGCCGATTTAAATTCTATCGGATAATATCTTAAAACGCCCCCTTGCATTCAAAACATTTTGGATTGCCAAATGTGATTGGGGGTCACATGGCCATCCTTAGAAACTGAAATAACTTCTCTTGAAAGGGAAAGTTTTAATCTTCAAATAACGGCCTTAATTTAATAGCATCACTGACGAATAATAATAATGTCGGCACTTGTTAGGCGTTTACAATGTGCAAAGCAGTGTTCTAAGCGCTTCCATTTAAATCACCACAGTCAAGTCACCTTCATGGTACTCTTCCTAGCTGAATATTTCAAAAGCAGAAATCAGACCAGGACGAAATTTTAAGATGAGCCAGAGATGACTTGAGAGGAATTTGAAATAGTACTTTGATAAACGATGCCACCGGCAAGGAGGATTTAATATTTAAAGGAAAGAGCCACACTAGACACAGAGCTGAGTAATCACTTAGCACTAGACATCAAATAGCTGAATAATAGTTTCTAGCTTACATCCCGGCTACGAATGGGACTCGGTGACAACAAAACATAAATACAGAAAGAAAGAAATAGGGTGAAAAATTCCCAGAGAAGCATGTGAAAGTTATCAATAGGTGAAGATAACTTATTTAATTATTAGTATCTTGGTCATTTGACGCAAAGGGAAATATCACTGTGTATACATTCCTTAATTAGGTGCTATAAAAATGGATTAGAACCTCCAAATGAGCATAAAAATGTGCACGTAGCTTTTTATCTAATTAGAAAGGAATTTTCATCAGGAATAGAGGGGTTTAATTGTGTAATTTAACTTACAATTTAAATATCAAGATCAAACTAGCTGGCAAGTGACTTAATGGGATAAGCCATATTAACATCTAGTGTCAAAGCTTAATTTAACAACAGAATGTCTTCATTATGCAAAAGAGTCAAGCAAAGACTTTTTCTTTCTTTCCTTTTTTTTTTTTTAAACAAGCCTTTTCCCTATTGTTGCTTCTAAAACAATGAAATCAGCTGCATAGCAGGAACCTGCTGTGAGAGGAGGAAAGCACTGTTGGCTTTGCCCATCTGACCTCACTGTGACATTGTGGTGCAAGATCTTATAAAACAACAGCCCCCTGTGGAGCCTGGACACAGGATCTTTTGAGAGCTGGTTAATTTTACTTCTGTAGCTAATTAAATGGGAGGGCCCAAAAGTGCCTGAAATGTAAAACCCCTGGGTCTACCTTGCAGCTTTGTTGCTTTAAAAGTACCTGTGGAAGCGTTCATAATTTGTCACTTTTCACAGCAACCCAAGAGTCAAACTGAGAGCATTCACCGTCCCCAGGACTAGGTCTGCCCCTGTGTCCTGGCCTTTGCAGCTGTACTTCCAAGGAATGGATTAGAAACATTTAAGCTTATTAGACAGAAAGATCTCATCCACCCGCATCAAGTTACACGGAGGAGAAAAAGTTCAAGAATGAATAAATTAATTCCTGGAAAACACAAACAGCCCCTTGGGCACGGTAAGAAAAATGTCAGCAAGTCAAAAGATACTAGATAGCAACTGAAGAGTTTCAAGATGGCAAGGATAATACCTTTCCCACCTTGAATCTAAAACTGTAAATGACACTGATCTTGTCTAATGGGCACACAAACTGACAAGTAACTCAGCTCAAGTTGCACGCCCCAAAATCATAAATCAGAAAGACTCACCATGAATAAGTCCCGAGCACCAATGTCCATGGCGAGCAGAAAAGCTTTTTCAAATCTGTGGTGTCTGCAAGAAAAGGGAAAGAATAGTATTGGTTGTAGATCATTTGGAATTAAAAAAAAAAACCAACCAAACTGTTTTTTTAGAAGATGAATTATTTATCCCGGGGAAAAGTACACTTTGAAAAATGTGTGACCATCATTTTAACTCACTTCCATTTCAGACATGTAAAATTTTAGGCAAGTAATAATAAAGACAAGATGAGAGAAAATTAATTCATTTATTATGAACATTTGAGTGCTTTTTTATGGTATTTGTTGTTTACTTTGTACCAGGCACTGTATCAAGTGCTGGGGTAGATACAAGCTAATCAGGTGGGACACAGTCAGTGTCCCTCAGGGGGCTCAAAGTCTTAATTCCCATTTTACAGATAAGGTAAGAGGCACAGAGAAGTGAAGTGACTTGCCCAGGGTAACACCGCAGATGAGTGGGACAGCTGGGATTAGAACCGAGGGCTTTCTGACTTCCAGGCTGTGTTGTTTCTCAGTGATTACTTTGTGCCTACCACTATTCCAGATGCTTGGGAATATACAAGAACGATATAATTGAAGACAGTCCCTGGCCACAAGTAGCTGAGAAACCTCCAACACTTAAACATCAATGATAAGGAATAGATTCTTGATACTGTTCTTTCTCCAAAATCCAATGTGTTAAATATTTACAAATGCTGGGCACTCCCTAACTTTGGTTAGCTAACCAAAATATTAAAGTAATTAGAAGCTATAAATATACAACATTATTTCCCTAAAATTTACTCACACAAACTATTGAAACTTCAAATTAGCTATGTGGAGGATATTCTAAATTGATTACCAAGATGACTTCTATAATTAGAAGACATTTCCATACTTTCAGTACTGTATTATTCTGGGAAGTACTCTTGTGACAAGGATTAAAAAGACACTTCATTTCTTAGGGTCTGCCATATAAAGCTTAATTGCTTTTATCAGTTTCATTGGGGCTTGTGATAAGCTTGCAGATGACAGAAAGATCTCATCCACCCGCATCAGGTTACATGTATGAAGGAGAAAAGTTCAAATTTCTCATGCTGAAGTCATGAGACATTACTGTAGCCAAACATAACAAAACTTCCATTAAAATTTGTGATTCAAAGGTTTAAAAATTTAGAATGTTTTCATTTTATGTTCTTCCACTTTATTTTGCAGAGAGAAATAAATTGCAGCAGACCTTTGAATAGAACTATAATAAATTAGAAGTTTATAGTGAATCACACTAAAAAAGTCAGTGGGCCTATTAAAATTGCACTCATGGAAACTTGAAAAGAAAAGAATCCGGAGAGAGCAAAAACTACTCTTCTCTTTCCGCCAGGCAATAATTTACCTAATGTCCATATAAACAAGAATTTACCAGTGAACAAAAATACAAAGAAAAATGCAATTTAAATGGGAATACTCGAAATACCAGGCTTACAGTGAAAAGTCCTTTCTTCGCCAGCTTTTGGCACAAAAAGGTCCTGTAGATATTGGCCATGGACTAAAATTTACTGAGATGCAGTTGGAAGTGGCTTCATCAGAAGACTCTCCCTCCAGGCTCACATCCTCTTCTGCCTTCAGGACATAGCTCTTGGAATGTCCTCCCACCACCTCAAACTCAACACATCCAATACAGAGCTCCTCATCTCCCCTCTCAAACCCTGTCCTCTCCCAAACTTTCCTGTCACTATAGATGGTACAACCAGCCTTTCCGTCTCACAAGCCCGTAGCCTTGGTGTCATCCCTGACTCCACCCTCATTCACCCCACATAGCCAATTTGTCACCAGTTCCTGTCGGTCTCACCTTCACAGCATTGCCAAGATCTGCCCTTTCCTCTCCATCCAAACCGTTTACCACGTTAGTACAATCTCCCATCCTATCCCGACTGGATTACTGCATCAGCCCCCTTTGTGGCCCTCCCCCAAACCTCCAGACTTCTCCCCACTTCAGTCTGTACTTTACTCCGCTGTCCGGATTATCTTTGTACAAAAACGTTCAGGGCGCGTTACCCCCGCCCCTCAAAAATCTCCAGTGGTTGCCTACCCATCTCCATATCAAAGAAAAAAACTCCTCACTATTGGCTTTAAAGCTCTCCATCACCTTGCCCCTTCTTACCTCACCTCCCTTCTCTCCTTCCACATCCCAGCCTGCACACTCCACTCTTCTGGTGCTAACCTTCTCACTGTTCCTCGATCTCATCTGTCCTCGCCGCAGATACCTGGCCCACGTCCTACCTCTGGCTACCGATCAATCTGCGCATCAGGCAGAAACTCCTCACCCTGGGCTTCCAGGCTGTCCATCACCTCGCCCCCTCCTACCTCACCTCCCTTCTCTCCTTCTCCAGCCCACCCCACACCCTCCGCTCCTCTGCCGCTAATCTCCTCACCGTACCTCATTCTCGCCTGTCCCGCCATCGACCCCCGGCCCACATCCTCCCCCGGGCCTGGAATGTCCTCCCTCTGCCCATCCGCCAAGCTAGCTCTCTTCCTCCCTTCAAGGCCCTGCTGAGAGCTCACCTCCTCCAGGAGGCCTTCCCAGACTGAGCCCCTTCTTTCCTCTCCCCCTCGTCCCCCTCTCCATCCCCCCCGTCTTACCTCCTTCCCTTCCCCACAGCACCTGTATATATGTATATATGGTTGTACATATTTATTACTCTATTTATTTATTTATTTATTTATTTTACTTGTACATTTCTATCCTATTTATTTTATTTTGTTGGTATGTTTGGTTCTGTTCTCTGTCTCCCACTTTTAGACTGTGAGCCCACTGTTGGGTAGGGACTGTCTCTATGTGTTGCCAATTTGTACTTCCCAAGCGCTTAGTACAGTGCTCTGCACATAGTAAGCACTCAATAAATACGATTGATTGATTGATTGGCCTGGAACGTCCTCCCTGTCAAATCCTCCAATCAATCACTCTTCCCCCCTTCAAAGTACTACTGAAGTTGTACCTCTTCCAACAGGCCTTCCCAGACTAAGCCCCATTTGCCTCAGCTCCCCCTCCCTTCTGCATCACCTTGACTCACTCACTTTGCTCTTCCTGTCCCTCCCCACCCCACAGAACTTACATATATATTAAGTATAATTATTTATATTGATGCCTGCTTGCTTGTTTTGATGTCTGTCTCCTCCCCCCCCGCCCCCCTTTAGACTGTAAACCTGATCTGGGCAGGGATTGTCTCTCTTTATTGTTGCATTATACTTTCCAAGTGCTTAATACAGTGCTCTGCACACACTAAGACCTCAATAAATACAACTGAATGAATGATGGAATTGACAGGCTCCAAACTGTACTTGTTCTCCAAAATGAGCAAACTAATTTAGTGGTCACGATTCAAAATTTCCCAAAGCATCCAAGCTTGAGAAAAGCAGCACAGGCCTGAGAGTCGGAGGATCTGGATTCTCCTCCCAGCTCCACCAACTGCTTGTTGTGTGATCTTGGGCAAGTCACAACTTCTCTGTGCCTCACTTTCCTCAACTAAAATAGGAATTCAATATCTGTTCTCCCCTTCCTACTAACATGGAGAACCCCACCATTTAGTACAATGCTTGGCACATAGTAAATAAGCATTTAACAAATAGTTATAATAACAATAATGCTTTGCACCTAGTAAGTGCCTAATAAATGCCATCATTATTATTAATAATATTGATTAGCTTTTTCTATGAATAAATTGCTGACATTGAGCAGTTTGCTAACAATGTTAAGAAGGGAGTCCTTGTAAGAAGCAGCATGATGTAGTGGCTGGACCAAAGGTTTGGGAGTCAGAAGAAGGTCATAGGCTCTAAGCCCAGCTCCACCACTTATCTGCCGTGAGACCTTGGGCAAATCACTTCACTTTTCTATGTCTCAGTTACCTCAACTGTAAAATGGAGCTTGAGACTGTGAGCCCCACATGGGACAGGGACTATACCCAACTCGATTTGCTTGTATCCACCCTGGTGGATACAAATACCATTATTATTATTATTATTCACTCCAGTGAATAAATGATAAATAAATGATAAATGATCAATACATCCTGCAGAAAGGAAAACCTAGGGACCAAAAACTTCTGTGAAGGAACTGGTTGCTAGAGGTTTTCTCAGGGCCACTCACACTCTCTCATCCCTGATAGTCAAGTTCCCACTGGAGCTGCTGGTACAAAAGGAAGTGGGGCCAGGGTGCAAAGTACAAACAGAAAATTTGTGTTCAAAACCCACTCATGACCAAAGGGACCACAGCAGACTTTTGATACTGTACCATTGCTCCACGCATCAGCAGGCAGTTACCTGCACAGCTACTTTGGTAGCTACTCTGGTTTTTGCTGCGCACATTAACCAGCTCTTTACAGGATTCTCACTGAACTTGTCCACCATGACAAACTAACTCCCTAAGGTGGTTAGTACAGTGCTCTGCACACAGTAAGCGCTCAATAAATACGATTGATGATGATGGTTCTTCAGTGAAGCATTAGTAAGTAGGGGAATGCCGGCTGGGACAGTGTCACCTGGGACAAAGCATCAGCTAGGGCACTTCATGAATTTGAAAGCACACAGTGGGGAGCGAGTGTGAATGTAGTTATTGCAAATCCAGGAAAAACAACATGCTAATTGACATTGGCAGGGGACAGAAGCCAGCCTGGGCAATTGCTAATCTTGCCCTGGGACCTCAAGGCACTAGGGTGGCCTGGTTAAGACAGAAATGCGCACCTGCCCTTGGGGGACTAAATAGTAATAATAATAATAATGATGGCATTTATTAAGCGCTTACTATGTGCAAAGCACTGTTCTGAGCACTGGGGAGGTTACAAGGTGATCAGTTTGTCCCACGAGGGGCTCCCAGTCTTAATCCCCATTTTACAGATGAGGTAACTGAGACACAGAGAAGTTAAGTGACTTGCCCAAAGTCACACAGCTGACATTTGGAGGAGCTGGGATTTGAACCCATGACCTCTGACTCCAAAGCCCGTGCTCTTTCCACTGAGACACGCTGCTTCTCAATAGTAATAGTAGTACTATTACTACTAGTAGTAATTAGTAGTAATTACTACTACTACTACTACTACTAATTATTAGTACTGCTGGTAATTATTATTACTAGTAATGGGTGAAAAGGGCTGAGGGTCCATCAGACTCCCTCTTTCATTCATTCAAATTCAGTCGTACTTATTGAGCGCTTCCTGTGTGCAGAGCACTCTACTAAACGCTTGGGAGAGTACAGTATAACAGTTGGTAGGCACATTCCCTGACCACAATGAGCTTAAAGTCTAGAGGGCAAGACAGACAATAATTGTAAGTAATAAATTGTGGATATGTACATGAGTGTTGTGGGGCAGAGGGAGGAGTGAAAAAAGTGCACATCCAAGCACAAGAGTGACTTACCTCTTTTCCCTCACCTGCCACTAAAAAAATATGCTCGGGTTCAAGCCTGCCAGTGAAACTGGTTGAGGATGAGATTCCTCAATACTATTTAGGCAAACACTGGTGCTGAGAGGCAATGTATGAATAGTTGTTTGGTGGTGGTAGGGCAGGGCAACTCTTCTAAATATCTTCTACCTCCCCTTGAATTCGCTCCCCTGCTGTGATTATTAACATGTATTGAGCACCTGCTGTGTGTTTATCAATTACCCCATTAGCAGAAGTAAGGGAATTTGCTTGCATTCCTACGGACAAAAAACTCTTGTTCAAGAACACCTGGCACCTTGCCTTAGAAAGTATCAGTGTTTTCTTTTTCTTCTACTCCAGCTCCTAAGACTTTCATTCCATCATTAAACCATATTCTCACTTTCAGTCAACTCTCTAAAGTACAGGGATATGCATTGTATGAAACAAAAAAAAAAATATACCTCACCTGCTTATAGTGTGTAGTCAGTCATTTGGGCATATTTTATTCCATTTATTCTGTTTGGGTAGATAGGGGGCATTCATTATATTTCTATTTTACAGGTCAGGAAATGTAGGCCCAGGAAGTGTACCATTAGTGAAAATGGTGCTAGAATGGTGGTCTTAATCTTATCTAATGATCCATCCCTAGCCTCATTCAAACATCTGCATTTTATTTACCATCATGATCATCATCATCAATCGTATTTATTGAGCACTTACTGTGTGCAGAGCACTGTACTAAGCGCTTGGGAAGTACAAGTTGGCAACATATAGAGACAGTCCCTACCCAGCAGTGGGCTCACAGTCTAAAAGGGAATGGCCACACATACCACATCAGTGAGTATATGGGAATGGCCAAATGGAAAGAGCATAGGATTGTCAGTAGTAATTCCAGCACTGACACTACATTTAGGCAGATCACGTAACCTTTCTGTGCCTCAATTTCCTTATCTACATAATGGGAATGACATCCCTAATCTTCCTACGTATTAGATTGTGAGCCCTATGTGACAGGGACTATGCCTGATGTGATTATCTTCTATCTAGCCCAGTGCTTAGCTTTGTGTTCGACACAAAAGCACATAATAAACACCACAATAATAACAAAGTGAAGCAACTAGAGAAAACAAGTCCTGCTTACCATTTCTGCAGTTAACTGTGAGATAAAGGTAGAGTTTGGGAGAGATCAAGAGAGACAACAATAGGGAAAGTGTCAGGAGGAATATTTAGGCAGATCCAGATAGCGCACTAAACCTCTGCAATGGCAAATCTAGGCCCAGAAAAGGCCATCAGCAATTCCCAAGCTTGCACATATGAGATGTATCTCCTCATGCAGGACCTCAGACTCATGTAGCAATGGTCCAAAGCAGGTCATTCTACTGCATTTTGTGGCATCACAGAACGTAAAATGACAACCTTCCCCAGACCTGGCACAGATTTTTGCTTCTTAGGAAGAAGATAATGAATTGAATAGTTGAGTTACAATTATTCTACACTTCACCGGCCATTTTCTTTTTACAGTGTAGGAAAACCTGATTAAATAGTTGCTATATTGTTCCAAATAAGATCAGCTTGACCTGACTGCACTGGCAACAAGATAAATGATCATTTTCCTGATTGATCTCTGCAACAGAGTCATGGCTTTAAAACTGCCAGATTTTCTGCTTTACAATAATTTCAGCATCTTCCTTCAATCAACAGACAATTTTTAGTGTCATTATAGCTACAGTGTAGGAAAACCTGATTAAATAGTTTCTATACTGCTCCAAGTAAGATCAGCTTGACCTGACTGCACTGGCAACAAGATAAATGATCATTTTCCTGATTGATCTCTGCAACAGAGTCATGGCTTTAAAACTGCCCGATTTTCTGCTTTACAATAATTTCAGCATCTTCAATCAACAGACAATTTTTAGTGTTATTATAGCTATTCTCCATAAAACCATAAAAATCTGGCTATGATTTCTGACCTGGGGAAAAAAGCCTCAAAGAAATGGTCTTCACAATCAATGGTATTTATTGGGCACTTACTATGTGGAGAGCACTGTACTAAGCACTTGGGAGAGTACAGTACAACAGAAGTAGCAGACATGTGCCCTGGCCATATATGCCTTGATAAAAGGAGTCAATCAATTTCAAGAAAAATGACAGGTACATATGCCACCAGATTTAAACTGGTAAAATATGTCTTGGAATTTCAATATCAATTTGTTTAATAAAAATTTTAACTGGACACCGCTTTGGTATTTAATATTTGATCAATCATATATAATTAGTTTACTGTGTACAGAACACTGTACTAAGCACTTAGGAGAGTACAAACATAACAGAGTTGGTAGACATCTCCATCTCCATCCCCCCCATCTTACCTCCTTCCCTTCCCCACAGCACCTGTATATATGTTTGTACATATTTATTACTCTATTTATTTGACTTGTACATATCTATTCTATTTATTTTATTTTGTTAGTATGTTTGGTTTTGTTCTCTGTCTCCCCCTTTTAGACTGTGAGCCCACTGTTGGGTAGGGACTGTCTATGTTGCCAACCTGTACTTCCCAAGCGCTTAGTACAGTGCTCTGCACACAGTAAGCGCTCAATAAATATGATTGATTGATTGATTGACATGTTCCCTGCCCACAGAAGCTTACACTCTAGTCTTCCATTATGCTGCAGAAGCAATGCTATGAGGTATTCACATGGGAAGTGCTCTGAAGGGCTGTTTTTATCGTCGTAGCAAGATGAAAAACACTAGTACAACTGCTCAAATGCTTAACTAAACCCTGAAGAATAACATTTGCACCACTGGCTGATTGATTAGGTACAAAGTTTCATAGGAGAACAGTGCCATCAAGTAGCACTTACTCATCGCCCTTCTCTAGATCTAGCTCTCCAGAACCTTGGAAGCAGCATGGCTCAGTGGAAAGAGCGTGGGTTTTGGAGTAGGAGGTCATGGGTTCAAATCCCGGCTCGGCCCGTTGTCAGCTGTGTGACTTTGGGCAAGTCACTTCACTTCTCTGTGCCTCAGTTACCTCATCTGTAAAATGGGGATTAAAACTGTGAGTCCCCCCGGGACAACCTGATCGCCTTGTAACCTCCCCAGCGCTTAGAACAGTGCTTTGCACATAGTAAGCGCTTAATAAATGCCATCATCATCATTGGAAGCTTTGGAAAGGAGACCCAACTCTCTCTGTTGCTTCTCAAATCATCTAGAGAAGCAGTATGGCATAGTGGAAAGAGCGCGGGTTTAGGAGTCAGAGGTCGTGGGTTCTAATCCCGGCTCCACCACTGACCAGCTGTGTGACTTTTGGCAAGTCTCTTGACTTCTCTGTGCCTCAATTCCCTCATCTGTAAAAATGGGGATTAAGACTGTGAGCCCCCTGTGGGACAACCTGATCACCTTGTAATCTCCCCAGCGCTTAGAACAGTGCTTTGCACATAGTAAACGCTTAATAAATGCCATCATTATTATTATTATTCTCTGTGCCTCAGTTCCCTCATCTGTAAAATGGGGATTAAGACTGTGAGCCCCACGTGGGACCACCTGATCACCTTGTATCTAACTCCGGTGCTTAGAACAGCGCTCGGCACATAGTAAGCGCTTAACAAACGCTGTCATAATTATTATTACTTCTAGGAGAAGAATACTTTCCATGTCACACTTGGCCCAACACAGCTTCTAGTGTATATTTCCAACATATTTGGGAACTGTGGGAAAGGGAGCAAGGCAGTCACACCAGGATCCTGGCAGAACCATGAAAGATGTAAACACAGCGGTACCCCCACAGGGCCCCACCCTTCCTTTGCATGACAGAATACAGATCTGCTCAATCAATCAATCAATCAATCGTATTTATTGAGCGCTTACTATGTGCAGAGCACTGTACTAAGCGCTTGGGAAGTACAAATTGGCATCACATAGAGACAGTCCCTACCGAACAGTGGGCTCACAGTCTAAAAGGGGGAGACAGAGAACAGAACCAAACATACCAACAAAATAAACAAAATGCTCACAGGGGAGGAATATTTTCCCACTTCTATTTCAACAGACAATGGCACCTGGCTGCATCCAGTCACCAGTCTAAATTAGCCTGTTCTCCCAAGAGACAGGAAATTGGGGCTCAGTGTGAGTGTGCTTTTGTCCTGGAGCTGGCATTCGAAAACTGACATTAGTGATGTGGACTGATATACAGGACCAACAGCAACAGACAAAATTTGCATTATGCACAAGCATTGGTGAGAAAATATATCTTTCCTCAAAATAACTTTATCATCATTACTGAAGAAAACACTGAAACGTCTATTAACTTACTGCTTTCTTCTCATTCACTAGCTGTCATGACCTTCAGTACATGCTCCTTCAAATCAGGAGATAAGGCAAATCTCTCTTTTAAACCATGAAGTTCATAGTAAATGTGATAGCCAAGAGGAAGATGACCTTCAACGTTCTAACTTTCAAACAGCGATACATCACACAGAAGTTCTTTACATTTCCCAAATGGCAGTACATTCCTTCTCCAGAAAGGTTTTATTTAGTTTTTTAACTTGAGCTACCGAGGCAGCATGAAATATTAGTATTTTTAAGAATTCCAAAAAACCCCGAGCTTCAGTTTATGATCTAAGGCTGCAATCGTGATCTTTAATCTGTTATTACTACCTCTGGATAAAATACCAGAAGTGAAGACAAAAAAAAAAAATCCACTTCCTAGTAAGCATTGCCATCTCTCATTACTGACACAGAGAAGGCCGTGGTTTATAATGCCCTATTTCAACTGAATTTCACAATATCATTTCTGATCAGAACTGCAAATAAACATCACCAGCCTAAGCAGAGAATGAACACCTCCTCCTTTTCCCACCCAATTGAAGCTGTGCTACATAGGCTAAAAAGTAAAAACGAAATTAACCTGGCTATTTTACAGCTATAAGAAATAACAGGAATTAGAGCTTTTTACTGCTCCTGATGGGCCTTCAGGATGCCTATACACAAGGCAGAAAGATCAGAGCTTCTACTAAAACATCTTGTAGTATTGTTATATTTGCAAGCTACATACAACTGGGGTGTACATAAATATCATTTTCCAGCCAATCTCTGCTGTCTCTTCCATTATACGGTAAATTCCTGAGAGCAAGGATTAAATCTTTTATTTCTTTCCTAGGTTCCCCAATCACATTATGCAGTGCTGTACACCAGAAGAATACTCTTGATACTGGTTTTAATAAAACAGAAAACAAGAGAAAGAGGGACAAATGTAATTTACAAGGGAGAACCAAT
The DNA here is from genome assembly GCF_015852505.1 of Tachyglossus aculeatus. NCBI lineage: Eukaryota > Metazoa > Chordata > Mammalia > Monotremata > Tachyglossidae > Tachyglossus > Tachyglossus aculeatus. The sequence goes on from NC_052074.1 coordinate 10,404,592, forward strand.
TCTTTAGGTTCTAAACATGATTTGATCATTCATTCATTCATATTTATTGAGCGCTCACTGTGTGCAGAGCACTGTACTAAGCACTTGGGAAGTACAAGTTGGCAACACATAGAGATGGTCCCTACCCAACAGCAGGCTCACAGTCTAGAAGGGGGAGTATAAATATATTCCATGTGTGGCACTGATAAAAGTGGGCTGCTGCATTATTTTGTCTCCCCTAATTTGGGCTCACGGCATTTAGGAAATAATTGGCATCAGAAAGTCTGTGGCACGAACAAACATTACTTGTAAACTATCTTTTTTTTTCATTTGACAGGGTCTACCAGTCCTCATATAGCAGTATCAATCAAGGGTGGGGAGAATTAAAAAAATCAATAATTTAAAACAATAAATGCAGAAAGACAGTAGAAAAATGAATACTGAAAGTAGCCTGCATTCATATTCTACCAAAATTAAAATTAAAGTGTTTAAAGTACTGTCTATAAATTCTCAGTAAAATTAACCATAGGCTGCAGTTTGAGAGAAAATGAAATCTACCTGAAATTTCAGGAGACTGAAAGAGCACATATTCTATGAAAAAAGGATTTCGTTTTTTAAAGACCGGGAACTTATCATAATCAAATTAATTATTATCATTTTACTAAAGGAGGCAAGAAGAAATATCCTGTGCATGAAAGGATGTGTGTCAAAGCATTCAGTTAGAAAATGGAGCATCCCATTAACCAGTGAAGAGGCCATGGAATAAATATACAATATCTATCTATCTGTCTATAAAAGTTACTTGAATTAGTGCAGTTCTCAATATTGAGTTTCAACTATTTGAATTTACGAGCCATGTTTCTATACGGGAGCTGTCTGTGTTTTGGATAAATAGTATTACGGTTACTATGGCACTTGTTAAGTGATTACAATATGCCAAGCATGGTACTAAGCACTAGGGTAGATACAAGATTATCAGGTTGGACACAGCCCCAGTCGCACATGGGGCTCACAGTCTAAATAATGGGGAGTAGAATTTAATCCCCATTTTACTCGTGAGAAAACTGAGGCACAGAGAAGTTAAGTGACTTGCCCAGCTCCCCCACCGGTTTGCTGTGTGACCTTGAGCAAATCACAACTTCTCTGTGCCTCAGTAACTCATCTGTAAAAGGGGGATTAAGACTGTGAGCCACATGTGGGACATACACTCTACGCTAGTGTTCAGTACAGTCGCTGGCACAGGGTAAGCACTTACCAAATACCATTAAAACAAAAAAACCCAGACGGCAGATTATTGGCGGAGTCAGGATTAGAACCCAGGCCTGGGCTCTTTCCACTAGGTCACGTTGCCTTAGCAGCATTATCTCCATAACTAGATATGAATGATTTCCAGAAACTGGATCCCTGTCTGGGAAATCTTTTGACTCGGAGGACAGAAACCATTGTGTCATCTTCCACAAGTCACTCAACTTTGCATATCTATAAAAAAGGAATAATAATATCCGCACTCTGCCTCATCATGGGACTATCCTGAGTATGAAAATCACAAGTGAATTAATGTAACAGCTTCCTTACCTCCTAACTCTCTCTTCTACATATCCTACACGTGACCACACAAATCATCTTTCTGAAGTACTGACCAGCACCCTCCATACCCCACCTCAAAAACCTACAGTGGTTCCCAGTCCCCTCTTGCATCTGACAAGTTTGTGACCAGACGAGCTACAACTTTTGTCTCCATCTCCTCGCTCATATTGTTGTATCGGCCTGGAACTGCCCCCCCATGCCCAATCCAATGGACCACAGCTCTCTCCATCTTCAAAGATTTCCTGAAATTCCACCTACTCCAGCAAGCTCTCCCCAATTAACTCCCAAGTCACAACAATGCAGCAGTCACGTCTAGCCCTTACATATATATAACTCTCCTTAGCACATATACCTATATGTATGCTCAATTATACAGCCAATTTATTCCGATTATCACTTTTAAAAATATTTTTATGTCTGTCTCCTCTACTCCATCAATTAATGGTATTTATTGAGCACTGCGATGTGATTGGAGTAGGGCTTGGGTAGGGACTGTCTCTATATGTTGCCAATTTGTACTTCCCAAGCGCTTAGTACAGTGCTTTGCACATAGTAAGCACTCAATAAATACGGTTGACGATGAAGAGCAAAGTGCCTGGACTGGATTGTAGTAGATCAGCAAGGTCCAGTAGGAGAGGTAGACCTATTTGAGTGCCTTGAAGCTGACTGTAAGGAGTTTCTCTTTCATGCAGAGATGGATGGGCAACCGTTGGAGGTTTCTGATAAGAGAGGAGATGTAGACTGGACTTTTTTTTAGAAAAATGATTTGGGCAGTGAAGTATGGATTGGAGAAAGGAGACGCAGGAGGCGGGTAGGTCAATCAATCAATCAATCAATCGTATTTATTGAGTGCTTACTTTGTGCAGAGCACTGTACTAAGCGCTTGGGAAGTACAAGTTGGCAACATATAGAGACAGTCCCTACCCAACAGTGGGCTCACAGTCTAAAAGTGAGGAGGCTGATGCAGTAGTCTAAATGGGATATAATCATAATTGTGGTATTGTGTGCTTACTACACACCAAGTACTGTACTAAGCGCTGGGGTAGATACAAGATAATTAGGTCAGATGCAGTCCCTGTCCTAAACGTGGCTCAGGATATAAAAGCTTAGATTAGCAGAGTAGAAGTTTGAATGGAGAGAGGGTGCCGATTGTAGAGATGTATAATATAATATAATATACAACATAATAAGAACATAATAAGTTCCTGGTGGATAGGGGATGTGTCTCATGCTTGTTGTATTTTTCCAATGCATTGCACCCAGTGGGTGCTCCGTAAATACCTTTACTACTAATATTACTAGCCTTATTCTAGAACACTTGCCCAGACCATGATCAGTCTCCCCTTCAAAGTCAATTAAAAGTTGCTCTCCTACTACATGAAGTCTTCCCTGCCTTACCACCTACCAGTGGTACATTGCCACAACTGTTTCCTCAGAACTTCTATTCATTTCTTTAACTTTATTTTGATTCATTCTTGCTCTTGATGTTCATGTTTTGTTTGCACTGCTTCCCCCATTGGACTGTTTGTCCTCTGAGGACCAGAATATTTTCACAGACTTTTCCTCTCAGCCTCTAGAAAGGTGTTACACAAAGTAGCCACTGACTACGTGTCGTTATTATTACTGCTGAAACCGCTGCTATAACACTAGATATGAAAATATTAGATCCTGTCCTAGTTTTGAAATTTGTGGAATTTACCCACAACATTTGATAGTGGTGTTCTCTTTACAGTGAAATTAAACTCAACAATGGATTTTAGGAAGAATAAGTTTGGGGAATCAGAAAGTTGCACTTGAAAAAGTGGTAGCTGAATATTTTAATATGGCTCAATTTTTTTTCTTTTACTGTAATTGTAAAGAGAAGGTGAGGTGGGGATCAGAAGCCAGTATCTCTGGTAGGGAAAAGGCAGTCTTGAAACACGCAACTTAGTATTCATTCATGCACTCAATCGTATTAATTGAGCACTTACTGTGTGCAGAGCACTGTACTAAGCACTTGGGAAGTACAAGTTGGCAACATATAGAGACGGTCCCTACCCAGCAACGGGCTCACAGTCTAGAATGGGGAGACAAGCAACAAAACAAAACAAGGAGGGAGGGAAGATAAGGAGTTCAGTCTTGGACATATTGAGTTTTAGATGGCGGGCAGACATCCAGATGGAGATGTCCTGACGGCAGGAGGAGACACGAGCCTGAAGGGAGGGAGAGAGAGCAGGGGCAGAGATGTAGATTTGGGTGTCATCAGCATAAAGATGATAGTTGAAGCCATGGGAGCAAATGAGTTCACCAAGGGAGTGAGTGTAGATCGAGAACAGAAGGGGACCAAGAACTGATCCTTGAGGAACCCCCACAGTAAGGGGACGGGAGGGGGAGGAGGAGCCCGCAAAGGACACTGAGAATGAAAGGCCGGAGAGATAAGAGGAGAACCAGGAGAGGACGGAGTCTGTGAAGCCAAGGTTGGATAGCGTGTTGAGGAGAAGGGGGTGGTCCACAGTGTCGAAGGCAGCTGAGAGGTCAAGGAGGATTAGGATAGACGTTGGATTTGGCAAGCAGGAGGTCATTGGTGACATTTGAGAGGGCAGTTTCAGTGGAGTGTAGGGGACGGAAGCCCGATTGGATGGGGGCGAGGAGAGAGTTGGCGTATCAGACATGCTCCTTGGCCTCCATCTAGTTTTGGTGATTCAAAAGCATGTTACTGCCTATCTCTTTAAATTTAGAGAAGTCAGTCGGATCTTTGGCCAAAGTGTACTTCACAGTAAAAAGCTTTTGAAAATGTCTTGGAGCTAGCTGGAAAGTGGGGCTGGGGAGGGAAGGATAGAAGAGGCTCTGAGACCTCAGATCCCACACTGTAAGCTTGTCGTGGGCAGGGAAGTAGCTGCCAACTCTTTGTATTGTACTCTCTTGAGTGCTTAGTAGAGTGTTCTGCACAAAGTAAGTGCTCAATAAATGCCATCGATAAGGAAGAGTACTGCAGCAGCAGAGGCTCCAGTCTCCACCAAACTTCCTAATCACTGCCAGTATACACCACTCAGGGATTTCATTAATTCATTCAATCGTATTTATTAAGCGCTTACTGTGTGCAAAGCACTGTACTAAGCGCTTACCCATCAACATTCAGGATAACTGGGATCTGTTCCCAGGTGTCCTCCACAAACCCTAGGAGCAGGTAAAGAGGCACTTCCTCTCCTCTTACCGTTACCTCTTTGACAGTACCAGGAAAGGAAAAGAGAAAACATGGCTGGGGAGAAATCAGAGTGTGGCGGAAGCTGTGCCAGGCTGGACTCTAATATTTTTTGTTACTCTTCCTGCAGAGTTTTGCAAAACAAAACAGCTCCCTTTTCATTTTTCTATCTCACTGCTGATAAAATTTTTCTCTCCTCAAATCGATAATCAATAATAAGGGAACTAGTAGCCAAGAAATACCCCAAAGATTAATGTTAGGAAGACTTCCTATGAAGAGCCTGGAAAAAGTCATGTAATGTGTTGATGTAACAATCGTCACAAAAATACAAATTGTCAACGCTGTGGTATTTCCAGTGACAATATATGGACCCGAAAGCTGGACAGTGAAAAACAAGATAGAAAGAACATTGATTCTTTTGAAGTGTGGTGTTGGAGAAGGCTTTTATGAATACCATGGATTGCCCGAAAAACAAACAAATGGATTTTGGGTCAAATTAAACTAAAGTGGTCCTTGGAAGGCCAAATGACAACTTAGGTTAGCATATTTTGGACACAATCAGGAGAACTAAATTCTCTGGAGAAGACATTAATGTTGGAAAAGTCCAGGGAAAATGTGGAAGAGGCAGACCAGCAGCTTAGGTGGATAGAGACCACAACAACGATAACAGAAGAACAATTAGAAAGGTTGTGGATTATGGCAGAGGACAGGACATTCTGGAGAACGTTTATCTATGGAGTAGCTATGAATCGGAATTGACTCGAAGGCACTTAATAATAATAAAAAATATAATTGCCGTGCAGTGACCCTTGTTCACAAAGATTCAGAGTGTCCTGACTTTTTTGTAATTAAGATCGCTTGAAAACGCAGAGCCAGATTCTCTATAGTTATTCACGTTAGAATACTAGCTGTATTTTCCTTTTCCCATTTCTTTCTTTGGCATGAGAAAATATTTCACTGTTTTACCACTCTTTCCAATTTATGCCTTGCAGTCAAGGCCTTAGGCCATTAAAATGCAATACTGGATCAGATTAATGGTTTAACAATGATACCAAAGGATTCTTGGAAGCTCTTCTTTTTTGGTATCTATTTATAAAAAGCAATAACCCCCCTAACTCTTCTTTTCCTTTGTTTCTTGCATAAACCTTTACATTTCCCCACCTCTTACTACTTAGTAGCTTCTCAACAGTCTGCCTTTATCTTCAAATGCAGACACACTCTAGTATTCTGTCTCTAAAGTACTTCAGGCTACAAACAGATGTTAATTAAAATTGCTGATAACAGCTCATGACACTTGTTGTTTCACACTTACTTCACTCAACCCCATTTGCTAAATCCCATCCCAGTTTCATTAGTTCTCTTCAGCTTTTCTTCCATTCTTGCTGTAGCCCTCTCACTCTGGTGATCATCATCATCATCATCATCATCATAATGGCATTTATTAAGCGCATACTATGTTCAAAGCACTGTTCTAAGCGCTGGGGAGGTTACAAGATGATCAGGTTGTCCCACGGGGCGGAGGCTCACAGTCTTAATCCCCATTTTACAGATGAGGTAACTGAGGCCCAGAGAAGTTAAGTGACTTGCCCAAAGTCACACAGCTGACAATTAGCAGAGCCGGGATTTGAACCCATGTACTCTGACTCCAAAGCCCATACTCTTTCCATTGAGCCACGCTGCTTCTACATGGAAGCATCATGGAAACTTAACAGATTGTCTGGAAAGCTATATTTTATTGAGCAAACCTATTAGTGTGTCTAAACAACAAAGTTAGCTTAGAGACAGGAAACCTGGTGTTGTAGTTATAGTTACGGATGAGCTGCTTCAATACTGATTAATCCCAATTGTTGATGTGATATTTCAGTCAATCAATCAATAGTATTCATTGAGCACTTAATGAGTGCAGAGCACTGTACTAGTGCTTGGGAGAGTACAATATTACAGAGTTGGTCACATTCCCTGTCCACAACAAGTCTACAGGTAACTAAACCAAACACAGATGTCTCAGTTTAACCAACACTAATGGTTCTTTCCTAAAAAAAATATGCGAGGGAAGAACATTCCAAATACTCCTTGTTAACTTATTCTGTACTTTTTCACCTCTTAGTCAGGAAATACTTATTCAGTCAATGATATTTATTGAGCGCTTACTATATGCAGAGCCCTGTAACTTTGCACTTGGAAGAGTACACTAAAGAGTTGGCAGACATGTTCCCCACCCACAACGACCTTATTCCCAGCCTAAAACCTCTCCTGCTTAATTTAAAACTGTTTCTCAAACCACAGCTTCCTAGCCTGACATCTTACTGGCACCTTTCCCCCCCCGCACAAAACTCTTCTCTCCCCTCCCACAGAGACCTGTGATCTCTAAACCTCCTCCATTTGGACATCATCCCCACTCTGCCTACTTGGACCTCGTACCTCACTTCTCTTCTCTCGATGAGCAAATTCACACCCGAAACATAGCCTTCTCCACAAAACTCAACCCTCTCACTCCCTGTCCCCTGTCGATCTCATGCCATTCACTCACCAGAGAGATACCAATCACTCACTAGTCATACTCCCGGGGAATGAAGGCACCCTGAAAAAAAAGTTTGGATCAGTCTCAACAGAAAACTCTTAAAATATAGTGGCTTCCACCTGGATCCCAAGGACTTAACTAATTTTTTAAAGTACAAGCTGACTTCAAGAGGGCTAAAATATTGCCACTTTGGCAGTGACACCCAGCAACCTTTAAAAACCCAAATCCCAGTGTAAAGTCGGGAAGCAAAGCTGAAATTTTGCCAGAACCCCTAAGGTCAAACATCATCTGCTTACAATAAAGGCCTACTGTGTTTGGTAATTGCAGATGCTCAGGGTTATGGTTAAAGAAACTCTCCAAATAGCACGGTCTCTGACAGCATACCCTTTCTCTCAAGCCCAGTTACTGTCAAAGCCCAGATGAAATGATAATGCACAGGGAAGTAATCTACTTGCTGACTTGCCACCTCCCTGTCCTGAAGCACTAGAATCTCTGCCATAAATCTCTATCCCAACCACTCACCAGACTCAATTCTACTTATATGGGAACTTTAATAAGGTAATATAACATCTGGGGATCACAGCCTACAGGTAATTTGCTGAATATTTTAATTTGGCTGCCTGGGGGCAAGCAAAGCAAAGTTGCATTTTGGTGAGCTTTTTGTTTCCTCAGAAGAGAAAGGCAGAGCTTGGGGATTCCAAATTACAATCTGAAGAATGCTTTCATATTGCATGGACCCAGCTTTTGAAAGTTTTATGTAAAGACAGAAACCAAAATATTAATTGTTTGTTGGTGTATACATTCCATACATTATAGTCTTTGGGTCCTTTCCTTGAGAGTTGTTAAATACACTATCTTTCAGATCTGCAACATTAATAAATGCTGCTTAATAAATTACTTCCTGTATTTTCTCTGCATATACTTTTCCAGACTCCAGCAGGGTGGAAAATCTAACCAAGCAGGGATTCACATACAGTTTATAAATTGTTCATGAGTGTCAACAAGTCCGTATCATAACATCTCTTTAAATAGCCACTGTGTGTACCACGCCCTTCTCTAAAAGTGTGTAAATGACTGTATGAGCATCATATTTTCAAGAGGTACCTTCATCATGCAGCTTTCGTGTCTTAGATGAGGGAATTTACAGCCCTGGCGTGCAAGGTCACGTACAACATACTTATTTTATACATGTCCCGACCATTTATCAGTTCTTGTTAGCTGTAAAAGTCATATTAAGGTACCGGCTACTCGTTCAATAAACGTTCCCAATACCTCGTTACCATTCATGGCTCCCAGTTTGAAAAGAGATGTACTTCCTGTCAGAAAGGATGAAAGGGCCATCAGTCAGGGCCGGCGCAGGACCTTGGGGTCAAGAACTGCCTTGATAGCTGCCTTCTGGGAAGTGCCATGCTTACAGCTGCGGTTCATTCTTTACAACACTGGCCTTTCACTCGGCCCCCAAGAACGGCATTCACTGAATGAGAGTGAAACAGATAGGGAGGGAGGAGGAGAGTGAGGGGGCACATGGGTTCTGAATAGACGACACAACAAGGGTGTCGCTAGAAAACAAACAAGTCAATTTTATGCATTGGGAATAAGCAGTAGAGCTAACGCATGCAGGCGGGGAGCAAAGAAACGTCATGATTTATCAGTGTGAGGTCAGACGTAATTGGGAACAGAGATAGAAACAACAGCATTCCAACTTTTTACACTTCACCTTTTGGCTAAATTTTGTCTGCATCTCTTATCTCTCCTAGGAGGAAGAGCCTGCTAAGGGCCACAGGGAAATAAATGAAGACGGGCCCTGATGTCCTAGGGATAGCCCTCGACGTTGGAAGACTTCAGGCCCTGGCGAAGACAGCTTGGGGAGTGTGGTCCCCTTGTCTTCCTACAGCTACCCAGTTAGATGAATCTGCGTATTGTACTCCTGGAGTAAATCTCTACAGCATTTTAAATGTTGCGGAGTATTTCAATTTTGGGACGAATGAGATAAAAAGAACCTTCTGTTTGTATTGCAAGTGGCTATCTCCATGTTTTTCCAGCTTCTTGAATGTTCAGGTATAAAGAATTTCTACTGCATTTCCTCCCTGCAGTTCCTAGTACAGTTCTGTCACCCCATCTCCCCCCTTCCTACTTCTGTCCAAACTTCTCAAATGGGCTGTATGCATTCAGTGCCTCCACTTCACTTTTTGGTCCTCTACTCTGATTTCCTCCTCTCCATTCCACTAAGATCACTCTCTGCAGTCTCCAGATGCCTAATGCTTGCCTAATAGTCATAAGCATTTATTAAGCAATTACTACAGACCAAGTTCAAAATAGTCAGCCCAGATACAATCTCCCCCCTTCATCGGGCTCAGGGTCTAATTAGGAGAGCGAAGTGGTAACGAATCCTCATTTTTCAGATGAGGCAACTGGGGCATAGAGAAGTTTAAGCGACTAGCCCAAAGTCACACAAGAGGTAGGTGGCAGAGCTGATCCATACTCTTTACACTTTTATTCTTTCCAAAGTACTTTCACTGAGCAATATGCAATGTAGGTAAGAAGAATTCAGTGACAGCCTTCAGTTCCAAGTTGCCAATAAAAATCTCTCCAAAACGGTTCATAATCATTTATGTATGTTCTAGTGGGGCTTTGCCAGAGCACATCACCACTCCACAGAAACTTCATTCTGGGAGAGTTCAGCTAAGCCAAGTGCCCCCACGACCTATGAACATCAGAAAAACCCACATCCCATACCGTAGATTACCGCCCAGCTAATTGTATCAGTTGGAGTATTCACCAGGGTGATCTTGGCAACATGGTGGACATCAGACTTAATTACCTCACAGGATGAGCACTTAACTTGTGGGGATATCTTACTAACTGCAAAAGGATTAGGCTCCAAATAATTAACAATATTTCCGTAGTCTTCGTAAAGATGTTGGTATTGGTATTTCCGATTTGCTTTTTTAAAATTCCTATGTGCAGCTCACAGTTAGTCACTTTAATTGATGTTTTGGAAAACATCTTGAAGAGAAAGGACCATGGTCTAAATATCATTTTACTAAGCAAGGCTTTGGATACAAAATGATTGATACCTCTTTAAATCTTAAACACTCCTACATTTATCCTATAACCAAATTTCTACCAGAGTCTCAATACGGTATCTGAAAGGAAGGTAGAAACAAGACATAAATTATGAAAGAAACTATTTTAAGAGAGACGATTCCCTTTTTTTAATGTTTCATTTAGGACTTAATTTATTTCTACCCTGAAAATCTGGAAGCATTAACATCTGTTCTACAACGATCACTTGATCACACGTTTTGATTAAGGTCAATACAAACCCTACTAGCCCGCAAGATAGCAAATCATTCTGACCCTCCAACTGTTGCAATTATAAAGAAATACATGATCATAAAGATCTGTCAAAAAACCAAGAGTTTTATCTTTTAAAATATATTCCACTGTTAATCAACAAACTGCTTCAACTAAATCATTTACTTGGATTTTTTTTTTATCCAGCTCTATTTCATTGTACAGTTTAGTAGTCCTTTTTGTTACAAAACCCAAGGGTTTTGCATTACTTACATAATCGGTTTTTAATTAGTCAATCTCCACCCAATTACTTTTTCTATTTTGCAGATAAGGAAACTAAAGCACAGTGCAGGGGAGCACTTAGGTCTAAGAATACACACTGAACTGGCCGTTAGGATGGGAATATGCATCCTGTTCTTTGACAGACGCTGCTTCTTCTCGCCATTCCTGAAACGTGGCTCTCTCCAGATGATTCTGTCTCCCCTGCTGCTCTCTCCAGATGGAGCCTCAGCTTCTCCCACTCCCCAAGACTCACTGGGAAAGGGAGAGGAGTTGGCTCTTTTCTTGCTCCCTGATGCCACTTGCTCATCACTCTCTCTCTCCCATCCCTCTTGTTCCCTTCCTTTGAAGTCCAGGTCATCTGTGCCCACCAACAACTCCAGTTACTAGAGGGGAAGGAGGGGATCACAATCACAGTTGCAGGGGTAGCCTCACGGAAAAGTCAAGGATCTAGTGAATGTTCAGGCAGTTTGTACAAGTCTGATTCATATGCCAATTATATGATATTTGGGATAATAAAAAGGAACATGTTTGTGCTAGAAGCTAACAGAAAATCATTTGCTATGCATGTCATGTGTTTACAAATGTAATATGCAAAGATGTGTGGCTTTATGCACTGCTGAACATTGTACTCTCCCAAGCACTTAGTACTCTGTTCAAAGTAATAGTAATTGTGGTATTTGTTAAATTCTTATTATGTGTCGAGCACTGTACTAAGTACTGGAAGGAAGCACTCAAAGACCACTGATTGACGGATCGGTCTTCAGGGGCTGCAGACGTCGTGACTGAGAACACTCAAAATTCCCATTAGTCCTTTTGGAATTATGGACTTCAGGACAAAGACAGGTAAGCCTGATTTAATACTAGAGACTGGCAAAGAATTGCTACGCTCCTTGAAAAATATATACATTTTTAATGGACAGCACCACGATGGATAAAAAAGTCAACTCTGAAGCTCAGGGGTATCCAAATTTCACTCCATTACTGCCTGTCTCCTGGAAAAATCACTGTAAAACCTAGGTGCTGATCAACCTAAAACAGCTCTTCCAGATTTTCAAAACCATCTGAGCTGAAATAAACATTGTCAACCACATATGCCGTTGGCAATTTCTCACAGTCACTTGCCTCAGTCAACAGTAAAGCTACTTGTAATATGCCAACAATTAATAATCATTCCAAAAAGGATAATTCTATTGCAGATCAAAAGTCTATCACTAAATAAAAACACAGTATGGCTGAGATTTGGCTATCATAAAACATTCCTTTGACTAGAATGGTGAGCCAGCTTTCGGGGGTGAGGGGAAAATCAGAAGATTCACACGGGTATAGAGTACAGTCAGTAATCCAGAGGAAATAGGTTGGCAGTGAACAAGAGTTGGCAGGGGCTGGGGTGGAGACAGGGGCCACAGATTCCCCGACCTGGGTGTATGCGTCTGGGCAACTGCTGAAAAAGTTGGAGCAGCTGCCCACTGCAACTCCCAAAGGGAAATGATAATTAATATCATTTCCATGGCAAACTGAAAAGAACTAATTCCGGATTATAACAATTTCAGGACCATTTTATGGTTTGATTTTTACAGCCAGTGCAAGACGTTATCAGTCAAGTAAAAGAAGACCTCATTGGTCGTCAGCATTCAAAATGTCATTTTGCAGATAGAAACCCAAATATAAAACCTGTAGATCCAAAGGATAGTCTCCCATAAACCTGGTGTGATGTCTAAACTCTAATCTCGATGTGGGCAAGGAATGTGTCTACCAACTGTTGCACTGTATTCTCCCAAGTGCTTAGTATGGGGCTCTTCACACAGTAAGTGCTCAATAAATACAACTGAATGAATGAATGAATTGCATTGAAAATGACGTCCAAAGTAAACGAGTAAATTGCAAGTCAGTTCAGAATTTCTTAAAAAAAAAAATATGTGAGATCTGTCACTGAGTTCTGTTTTTACTTGACTGATAACGTCTTGCATTGGCTGTAAAATCAAACTGTAAAATGGTCCTGAAATTGTTATAATCCAGAATTAGTTCTTTTCAGTTTGCCATGGAAATGAATACACGCTCCACAAATATGTCATATTGCACTGGGCTTTTAAAGCTTTGTCTTAAACTGCTTTACTAAACATCATCAAATGCAATCTTACACCTCTCTACTGATGAAGAGAGGAGGGGTGGAACGGTGGTATTGTACCCAGTTCCCAGATGGAGCTACTAAGGCACAAAGATTCATTAAAGGCCTTGTAATTCAGTAGTCATGATAAGTGTATGATAGATTGTAGAATGAGTGGAAAGGTGAGGAAACCCAAATCTTCCAATGTTAGAGATTGAACTTTCATTTGCATTACTCAGAAGATCCCCTTGCTAGAAGGGTGGGGAGTGAGGGAGGAGACTGCTTAAAATGAAAAGCTGATCCCAAATTTGGTCTTTTTTTCCCTCTAAAGTAAAAAAGGAAAGATGAGAATGTATTAAAATGTATTGATAGCCTAATAACACTAAATTAGATAAATGATGGCAGGTTTGTTATTTCCAAGAGTGCGCATTAGGAAATTGCTAAGCATATTAAAGAGGGATTTTCGGCCTTGAACCACCTAACCCCTTTGAAGCACGCAATTAATTTGAAGCAAATAGAAGTTGAAGTTGTCATTCACCTGAGCAGATGGTGGAAGAACCTCCTTGCATATCTGCTGATTGGATCTCTAAATTCCAACACAGCTGTATCTGAGAGTGGTCTTGTTGGAGCATAAAAGGTCCCAAGGCTTGCCTCGAGCTGTGCTGTGGAGTTCAAACACAGCAGCGCTGAAACAAGTGAAACTGCTTCAATTACAAGAGGGTGCTCGTGTTTGCAGTCAGTCAGCTTTTGCACACTTAGATGAAATGTGAGCTTGTTGAAGGAAAGGTGAAATTCAAATATGACAGCTCCTACAAAAACAAACCTGTGTAGAAACTTTTACTTCAGGCAAAGCTGACAATGACTCTGAGCAGCAAAAAGCTGTCAGAGATGAGAAATCCATAAGGCACCAAGCTTACCACAACTGGGCAATTAAAACAGTGATTCATCAAAGTAGGACGGTTTGAACAAGTTTTTCCAGTAAAAATCAACTCATGGTGTATTCTGCTTTTGCTCTTCAACTAAAGAAAGATACCTTTTGCTGAAAGGGGCTTGTGGAGTTCATTAATGAAGTCCAAATGCCCCAAAGCAGAAGCCAATAAAACCCTTGGAAACCTTCATTTTCAAAACATGCAATGGATTGTTGACAGACCTAGGATAAACTCCATAATAATAATAATAATAATGGCATTTGTTAAGCACTTACTATGTGCGAAGCACTGTTCTAAGCGCTGGGTAGGATACAAGGTGATCACGTTGTCCCATGTAGGGCTCACAGTCTTAATCCCCATTTTACAGATGAGGTAACTGAGGCTCAGAGAAGTTAAGTGACTTGCCCAAGGTCACACAGCAGACACATGGGGGAGTCGGGATTAGAACATATGACCTCTGACTCCCAAGCTCATGCTCTTTCCACTGAGACACACTGCTTCTCTTATCCGAGCATAGAAAGAAATCTTATATTTCAATATTAATGAGGCGGTACTAGGGAGTGAGTACATTTCAATTCTCCAATATTCCTCTGATAAAAAAAATCCAATTCATTTTTCTGCTAACATTCGGTCAAGTGGATCAGTTTTACACTTAGTAAATAAAACTAATCCTTTAGCTCTAAAGCGTTTATGATAGTTTAGTAGATTTGAAAGCTTTACATTTTATCTGAGCACAATGTAATGAACATAGCCAAACTGCTAATAATTAGATTTTTTTCAGTATCTTAAATCATCAAAGTTATAGACTCAGATAGCCCAGCTTGATGTTGAAGTCAGAAATGAAGACCTCAAAAGTTTACCTCAGCGTTGCTACAAATAAAAAAGCTCACGGGTTCTACTAATAAAAGGAAAACAAATTACCATGTCAAATTTGGTAGGCTCATATAGAATAAATCTTGGCTGAAAAAATTCAGAATGATTTATAACCATGTTGGCAGTTACATGAAGGAAAAAAAAAGACACCCAGCTTATTGTCATCATGTACTATTTAAGCCAGTTTCAAGCAAGCCTTTTATCTTCCACTCTTCGTAGTTCTATCACAAGTACTGAGTAAAAAGCCACAACTGCCCATTTGTGAATATTATAGAACTCTAATTTACAACAAAACCACCAACAGACAGCAAAAGAATTAGCAACTTTTTCAATAGCCCTTCCCGGCGCAGTAGGAGCAAATTAGAGCAGGTAAATTGGAGTACTGGATTATGGGAAACTTTGGGGTAAAATTTTCACAGACTGGTAAAAAATCTTGGGATTTTTGATATTAGATGTCTAAATGATAGCATAAGTTAGCACCATTCATTTATTCATTTAATCGTATATATTGAGCGCTTACTGTGTACAGAGCACTAGACTAAGTGCTTGGAAAGTACACTACAACAAATAAAGATGACCCCTGCCCACGGTGGGCTTAAGGTCTAGAGGGGGTAGCCTTGTCATTTGGCCTATGGCACTTTTTTGAGGATTTTTTCTCAGTTTGAAGGCATGTTCAAAATGGACTTCTTGAGAGGGAGTCAGAATGCAGGTAGTTAGATGCTAGAACTGCTAGTGAATAGATGGGAAAGTTAGGAACTATAGTTAGGGGTGGTGGGAGGGGAAAAGTGAGCCGGAAATAAGGGTTTCAAGTGGACATGGAAGTGAGAAACATAGACTCTGGGTATGAAGGCAAGGGGAGCAGGTCTTTATATAGGAAAGAGAGAAATTTGGTAGTTGAAGGCCTGTGAGGTAGAGTTTTACATGGGCTGGGCCTAATGCTCGAATCCTGAACTCATTTGTCTGAAACTGGGTCAGATGTGTCTCCAATTCTGCATTTTGGGCATGTGAGACTAAGGGGGGCCAATTAACACGGCCCCTAGACTGCAGAATCCTTGAGGGCAGAGATTAGGTCTACTAATTCTTTTGAAATCAATCAATGGTATTTATTGGATGTTTACTGTATGCAGAGCACTGTAGAGGCACTTGGGAGGGTAAAATAGAGTTGTTAGCCGAGATTCCCCAAGGACTTAGTACAGTACTCTGTACAACAGGTGTTGATAAACACTATTGTTTGCTAGAAGTATGAAAGTGCAAGATGTGGAAGTGACCTGCTAGACATATACAATTGTTCCTTGGCCTTCTGACTTTTTAATAACCACAGGCCATCTGGGAGTGAACTGCAGGCCACTTTTGGTTCAGTGATCCAGGCTTGGTCCCAGACTGGTTTTGAATATGGCAGTGTGTTCCACTTGGGCCGAGGTGGGCACAGACTACTGATATTCAATGAATCTATTAGGCCCCAAATGTCCATTCACTGCAGCGGAGTTTTAGGTTTTGATAGGGCATTTTGCTTGCTTAGCCCCAGATGTTTTCATATTCGAAGTTTGAAATCTGAGCCAATTTACCATTGTGACTAATAACTCTGCACAATGAATGCATTGCCTGGGTCACTTGAAATCTGATTTTTTTTTAATTCAAAAAACTACTTCATATTATGTGCCAAGTGGCCAGATTATTAGAAACCTAATTCTCTCAACCTTACCAACAGACAATAACATACTGTAACGAGTCTGAATGCACCACTGTAATGACAACAATTAGGTGTATTAAAAACACACATTCTGAAAACCCACAAACTTACAAAAGATAGTTCAATTCTGACCTTCTCTCTCCAGGGTGAACGTCTGTCTAAGAAGATGATTTACAATGGCACTCATACCGATAAAACACTGGTGTCCCATAGTGTCCCAGCTCATGCTACTTAAGATACTTATTGCTTCATCGATCTCATCATAACAGATGTATTGGTTGATGATCTCTACAAGACCCAGCTGTCCCCTAGTGAAGACACCTGTCAGGAAAATGGAAAGCTAGATGTAAACTTATCCAATAAAAATGCAGTTATATCCACTAGAATATCAATAAAATAAAAGTTTAACATTTACCATCTGTCAAAGTGCTTTTGTTACACTTGGGTGTGCCTGGGATAATTCCATTAATAGTTCTGATAATCACGATTGGAGGTAAAGGCCAAAAGGAAGCAATGTCAACTTTAGCTTGTAGGACCTATTACTGTAACTAGTTTGCCATATTCATTCAGTTGTATTTATTAAGTGCTTACTGTGTGCTGAGCACGGTCAATACCGACAATAAACAGTGACATTCCCTGACCACAATGAGCGCACAGTCAGGGGCAGGTGGGGGGAGGTCCACATGGAAATAAATAACACTTTCCTTGAGAAGGAAAAATGAACTTTGTTTTTACTGAGGTTTGATCCCTGAAATGCTTAGGTTTTGCTACCCTGGTTTGAACACGGTTCCTGGCTCGGCCAACCCAGGATCCCTGTATGTGAGCCTGGTTTGTGTCCGGTTTTGACACAAGGGAGGGGCCTAGGCCACACTTTCAAAGTCCCACAGATTTTCAGATCATTTGAGAATGTGTGGAGGCCCACTGTTCATCTGGAACTTTTATAAGCCCCTTATGGGGACAGTTGAGCTTTCTGAATGCATCATGCATATTCTCTCCCAAGCGCTTAGTGCTGAGTTCTGCACATAGTAAGTGCTCAATAAATGCCATTGCCGATGACCTATGCAGTTCCTCAGCAATTATATGGTAATCCCCTGGCCCTACTATGCTTTAAACAGAGCATGACCAGGGGCTGGTGCTTTGTATGGACTGGATTGAAAATCTGGGCCTTAACCTTTCTTCATCATCAATCGTATTTATTGAGCGCTTACTGTGTGCAGAGCACTGTACTGTAGCCCAAAGTAGGCCAACTTTGGACCAGCTGTGTAAGGGAGAGCTGTGGTCCCAAACGAGTGTGAGGGTAGAGAAAAATTCCCTTATCTTCCAGGTACAGATTAGTGCCATACCAATTTGACGGGCCACCCTGAGTTTATTGCAGAACTCTAGGAGGGTCACCCAAACCCACTCCGCTTTTCTGGGGCCTGGCCCCACTGAGCCAAAAGTGGACAAATCCCATTGACTGAGACAGAAGGGCAGTAAGATTAGTTCCTGCAGGCCAGATCTAAATCAATGTAAGGCCCTAGGTAGAGGCCCCAACACTACATTTCATCTGAAGGACATTCTAGACTAGGAGTATAATTACCACCTTCGTTTCTAGCTGCACTCCATCTGGTCTCTCACTAACACCCTTCTAACAACATTTTCGTGTCTCTCTCCACTTCAATCCATACTTCACGCTGCTGCCCGGATTATCTTTGTCCAGAAACGCTCTGGGCATATTACTCCCCTCCTCAAAAATCTCCAGTGGCTACCAATCAATCTGCGCATCAGGCAGAAACTCCTCACCCTGGGCTTCAAGGCTGTCCATCCCCTCGCCCCCTCCTACCTCACCTACCTTCTGTCCTTCTCCAGCCCAGCCCGCACCCTCCGCTCCTCCGCTGCTAATCTCCTCACCGTTAGGACTCGTTCTCGCCTGTCCCGCCATCGTCCCCCGGCCCACGTCATCCCTCGGGCCTGGAATGCCCTCCCTCTGCCCATCCGCCAAGCTAGCTCTCTTCCTCCCTTCAAGGCCCTACTGAGAGCTCACCTCCTCTAGGAGGCCTTCCCAGACTGAGCCCCTTCCTTCCTCTCCCCCTCGTCCCCCCTCCATCCGCCCCATCTTACCTCCTTCCCTTCCCCACAGCACCTGTATATATGTTTGTACATATTTATTACTCTATTTATTTGTTTTACTTGTACATATCTATTCTATTTATTTTATTTTGTTAGTATGTTTGGTTTTGTTCTCTGTCTCCCCCTTTTAGACTGTGAGCCCACTGTTGGGTAGGGACTGTCTCTATGTGTTGCCAATTTGTACTTCCCAAGCGCTTAGTACAGTGCTCTGCACATAGTAAGAGCTCAATAAATACGATTGATGATGATGAGGATGATTTTCACCTAAAAAGTTTCCATGTGTAACAAGAAGTAAAATGCAGCAACAAAAACTTTGGGCCAAAGTTTGCAGTGCAATACTCCAACAGGGTGACCAGATATCCCCCTGCCTTAAAAAAACCCCAAAAAACTGTCAGAACACTTATCCTTCCCAATGTATGAGAATCAATCAATCGTATTTATTGAGCACTTACTGTGGGAAGTTCAAGTTGGCAACATATAGAGATGGTCCCTACCCAACAATGGGCTCACAGTCTAGAAGAAGAGTAGAAAGGTCGGTTGGAGGGCAGGGCCCTCAGCTGCCTGAGCTCTAGGCTTCAGGGCTCAGTGCCTAAAACCTAGAGAGAATAGTCTGGGGCTTGGGGGCCGTCCCTCAGACCTGAATCCCTGGGGCCTACAGTTTGGGCGACTGCAGCCCACCTGACAACCGGACCCATGCTGGGCGTAGTGGAAGGAGCCTGGGCTTGGGAGTCAGAGGTTGTGGGTTCCAATCTCAGCTCTGCCACTTGTCTGCTGTGTGACTTGGGGCAAGCAACTTAACTTCTCTGTGCCTCAGTTACCTCATCTGCAAAATGGGGATTAAGACTGGGAGCCCCACGTGGGACAACCTGCTTACCTTGTATCTACCCCAGTGCTTAGAACAGTGCTTGGCACATAGTAAGTGCTTAACAAATACTATCACGATGATGATGATCATCACCCAGACTGAGCCCCTTCCTTCCTCTCCCCCTCGTCCCTCTCTCCATCCCCTCGTCTTACCTCCTTCCCTTCCCCACAGCACCTGTATATATGTATATATGTTTGTACATATTTATTACTCTATTTATTTATTTATTTTACTTGTACATATCTATTCTATTTATTTTATTTTGTTAGTATGTTTGGTTTTGTCTCTCCCTTTTAGACTGTGAGCCCACTGTTGGGTAGGGACTGTCTCTATATGTTGCCAATTTGTACTTCCCAAGCGCTTAGTACAGTGCTCTGCACACAGTAAGCGCTCAATAAATACGATCAATGATGATGATGATGATTATCTGGAGCATAAAGGGCAGGAATGCATGTCCCCAAGGAATGCATGTCCCCAAATTCAAGGACCTGGCTCACCTATGCTGCTTTTGCTACTTGGATGGAAACAGTGGTCTGTGTGGGTTTGTGTCTTTCTGTACCCATTCTCCTATCTTTTTTTTTATGGCATTTAAGTGCTTACTTCATGCCAGGCACAGTACTAGGCACTGGGGCAGATACAACTTAATCAGGTTGGGCACAGTCCACGTCCCACAAAGGGCTCACAGCTTTAATCCCCATTTTACAGATGAGGAAACTGAGGCACAGAGAAGTTAAGTGATTTGCCCAAGGTCACACAGCAGAAATGGCAGAGCCAGGATTAGAACCCAGGTCCTCTACCTGGCCCATCCTCTTTCCACTAGGCCTTCCTGTGTTCCTCTATTTAGAGAAGCAGCGTGGCTCAGTGGAAAGAGAATGGAGTTTGGAGTCAGAGGTCATGGGTTCAAATCCCGGCCCCGCCAATTGTCAGCTGGGTGACTTTGGGCAAGTCACTTAACTTCTCTGTGCCTCAGTTACCTCATCTGGAAAATGGGGATTAAGACTGTGAGCCTCCCGTGGGACAACCTGATCACCTTGTAACCTCCCCAGCGCTTAGAACAGTGCTTTGCACATAGTAAGCACTTAATAAATGCCATTATTATTATTATTATTATTATTTATTTCTTACACCCTTTGTCCCCTCCCTCTCTCTCTCTCTCTCTCTATTTCTTTAGTTTTCTTTCCCTCTCTCCCCTTCAGTATATCTCTGGCTTGTTATCTTTCTTTTCCGTTCAGCTCCACTTTAGAAAAGCTCTGTTGCTGCCTTGGCCCTGCCAATGTTCCACTTCAAGCTCCCCACAATCTGGTGTCCTTCTGCTAAAAGCCTTTAATAATGGCATTTATTAAGCGCTTACTATGTGCAAAGCACTGTTCTAAGCGCTGGGGTAGATACAAGGTAATCAAGTTGTCCCACTTGGGGCTCACAGACTTAATCCCCATTTTCCAGATGAGGTAACTGAGGCACAGACAAGTGAAGTGACTTGCCCAAAGTCACACAGCTGACAAGTGGCGGAGCCGGGATTTGAACCCATGACCTCTGACTCCAAAGCCCGGGCTCTTTCCTACTGAGCCACACTGCTTCTCACTTGACTTTACTTGATGATTGGTGCTCCTAATATTTGGGTTTTTCTCCTACTAGTAAAATTTAGCGGTAACAGCTCTACTTTCTTTTTCAAAAACTCCACTGGGATCACTGTATCTTACAAAGAGAAAAGAGAATCATTTGGCATAAACCCCTGTTTCTATAGACTCCACAGCTAAAATCTGCAGGAAAAAATAATTGTTCAATGCTAATTATTTTCAGTTTATCCTTTCAAATTGGTTTCAAATTATAAAGGTGTAAAACAAAAGAAATAATGTGAGTTTTGCATTACTATCTCTCAGAAACAGCTTTGATCTTCTTTCAAACCAAACATTTTCAGGCAATTAGTTCATAATGTGCACTACTGCTTTTGAATAATTTAATAAAAAAGTTATTTTGTTTAAAAATATGGTTTGATGCACAGACTCATTTTCCTCCACCAAAATTTCAAAGATTTTAGCAGAGGAATTAATTTCAGAGGTACTGCAGCCAAAACAGTTGTTTATTTTAGAGTCTGTAAATAGTTCTTAGCACAACGGACCATAAAATCACTGGAGCTGTTTCAGTTTTTAGGATCACAAATGAGCTTTTTATAACAGTCCCTACACTGAGAGAGCCTAAGAAGAAAGTCAAAGCCAAATCGAAAAGAGCAATGCGGTGGCTGCTTCTACTATTTAACAGGACTCAACTTGATGGGGAATCTGGGGAATTGCCCTGACTGAACTAAGCAGTAAAAATTTATTATTCTTTTTTTGTGTTTTTGTATATCAACAAATGCTACTGTCCAAAAGCCTTCATCAGCCAGCAGTCAGCCCTGAATAGGCCTCGTAAATCAGGGCAGTTCCCTGGCAGCAGAAATTGATCTGAAGAATTTTGCAGGCAGAAGGATGTTGGAGATGGGTTGGATTCTGCCTCTATTAACAGAAAGATGTGCTCTCCTGGAATAAAGTTGGAGCCAAAATAACAAAAAAATGTACTTTTGCTCCACTTGCATATTTTGTTGCATGTTTAGGTTTCCCTGGTAGTGAGGGAACTGCACTTAGAGTCTTTACCTTTTGATTTTTATTTCATAATATCAGTATGATTCAATAGCAGTGTTTCTATGGTGTTTATGAATAACAGAAGCCCTTTGATAAACCAATAATAATGTATCCATTTCCGTGGATGTTTTGCAAAAATGTGAAGCCTGCCAGATCATGTCTCCCTTTAATTCCTAGTTTACGGAACTCAATTTTGGTCTAGACCATGTTTTCCATTAAATTTTTGACAATAGTCCTTCTTGTCTTCCAGTAATAAAATCCTGTATCATCAGTTACCTCTGGGTTAAAAAAAAACCCAACAAAAACCAAAAGCCCCCAAAAAGCTAATGAAAATTTTTATCATGTAAGAACCAGACTCGAGTAGAGGAAAAGTTCTGTGCTACGAACACCTAAGGGCTAGTAGAACAGCCATACTAAAAGGTTGACAAATTAAAAAAGGCCCAATTAGAGCTAAATCTGTCCTTACCCCCAACCTCTCATATGTGGATTTATGAATCCCAAGAGTCCAGCAAAGTAAGCTCTAACTGAGCCTTAACTTGATCATTTAAACATTTAATCCTTGTCGAATATGGGCACTTTTGTTGAGGTGGCATTATCTGTTCTGTTAGATTTTTTTTTTTAATTTTGATATTTGCATTTAACACATCGTGGACAAAATTGCTCTAGAAGGAGTATCTAGACTTCTAGACTGTGAGCCCACTGTTGGGTGGGGACTGTCTCTATATGTTGCCAACTTGTACTTCCCAAGTGCTTAGTACAGTGCTCTGCACACAGTAAGTGCTCAATAAATACAATTGATTGATTGATTGATCAATAGAATCTATCTTTGCATAAGCGCTCAATAAATACGATTGATTGATTGATCAATAGAATCTATCTTTGCATATATTTCGTCTTTAGAGAGTCCTTTTTTAGGTAATTAGACTATAGCTAGTAAAACAAACTTTCACCTCCTGTAGCTTATTTTGGGCAGGGAACATGTCCGCTACATCTGTAGAACTGAACTCTCCCAAGCACTCAGTACAGTGCTCTGCAACAAAGTAAGTGTTCAGTAAATACCATTGATTTATTGTCTGATTTCAGAAGCCTCATACTGCTACTTCATTTATGGTCCCTGGGCTGCTTAATCTGATCATTTTGTGAATACTAGGTAAGGAAATCAAAAACCACAAAGTAACAAACTTCCATTTCAAGTGCTGGTCCACTTAACTTCTGAAATAATAAACTATACCTTTACGGTACAACTTTCCATAAGCTTGCACAAGAGATATCTTAACAAACTTCAAACGCTCCTTATGGGGGAAACCTCACGTGTAAGTACCTGTTTGAGTGTGATATGACTTGCACTTGTAAAAACCATTCAAGTCTTTGCTTCAGTACGAGTTCTGAATTTTCCTTGAGAAAGTTTGGCTTTTTGGTTATTTTAATATAGGGGTCTTTGGGGGGAAAAAACCCCGAACTATCAGTTTATGATTCAATGGAACCCACTGTTCACTGAAAAAGCAACGACTAAATCAGTACAGGAGTTAATCTGATTTTAAAAGAGGGAGAGAGTGAAATCAAGTACAATAATGACTCATCAGGAACTTCGTATTCAAAAGGGAAAAATCCATAGATGAATACAAATTTTAGTGATACATTTTAATTGGAGAAGGCCACATTTTTCCAGTGGACTCTCTTGGATGGTGCGCTTCCAAGCAACCTACTTGGGAAAAAAAGGGTGACAGCCAACTCATTGCTTAATTGATTTAGGAACAGTGCCCAGGGAGACAGTCCAATTAAGTTTACAAGCTGGCAATTAGCAGGAAGGCCCCTAAATCCCTGCACTGAGAGCCTGTTTGCTTTCCTGAGAACATAAAAGCGCTCAGAGATAGGAAGAGAAAGCTTTGCTTTCTGGAAAGCTGTTGTGAATAGGCCCAGGAGGGTAGACTGAAGAAAAGCTAGGTATAACTGGGCAGAAGGCCTTCTGTTTAACAGGTAACTGGGGCAATTTATATGGTATTTCTGCAAGTGTTTCTACACGTGTCTTTGGTGAGTGGAGTACGACCATATTCAAGAAAATATCCAAGTGATGCCTGCGGAGATACGCATCTCAAATAGGAAGATTGAGTTAGAGCATCACTCATTATGTTTTTAAAATAATATTCTCGGACAATCAAGACATCCTGGATAGATTTAGACGCCTTTACAGTGTTGGGAAAGGCCGAAGCTTTCCAGCTTCACGGCATCCATTAATTCAAAGCTTTACCTTTAGGGATAGCAGGTTATCTGAACCGGATTTAGGGTCATTCACTTAATTTCAGGTGTTAAAGAGTATTCATTGCACTGTTTGATTTACTGTCTCCTGGAAAACTATTTGCATATAAATTGGCCTATGAAAATCTATTCAGTCAACATGGCAAAAATCTGTCAACTTTTCACTGCAAAAATAAGCCAAAATTTCCTGTTACAAAACATATTGTCTTCTCTGTGCATGCAAATGATTATATTATTATTCGCTATAGGAATTTTAAGGAAAACAAATGGTAGAAAAGGTAAAGTGGATATTCTCAGAATAACAATGACTCACATTTCATAGAATAACCAAACCAATAAGATATCTGGGGACTCTTTTGGAATTCCTTTTGTTATTCAAAAATCTTACCAAAAGTAGAGAAAATGAGGTGAGTGAACCATTATAAAAATTCAACTCTTGAGTTTCCTAACTTTTGATTTTAAGTATACTGGTTTTAAATAGAGTTAGGTGTTTAATTTCCTTGTTAATTTTGTCCAAATGCAAAAATGGATGAAAAAATACAAGTCCTAACATTTTAGTCAATGGCATCAATGACAACCCCCTTCTCCACTCAAAGTATCTACTTCACACATGCTCACCTAAAGCTTACTCTGGCCTGAGATGCATGACAACATAGTTCGAATTTGCCCATTCTGATTCTTCTCTGAAAAGTATTCTCTTTTGGGTCTTTCTCCTTTCTGGTGAATATCATCATCAATACATTCTGAATAGACATAAGTGAAATGTAATAAGGATATTCTCTAGATATCCTTTTGCTACTAAGTCCTTCACATGTCTTTTAAAATTATGGACTCTCACTGGGGAATTCTTTATACATTTCTATTTTTTAAATTCAGTGATTTTTTTTTTAACAAACCCTTGAAGCAACTTTCTCTGGTCTCTAAAAATCTGCAAAATTATTCCTATCCTTTAGAAAATTTCATCGAGCTTTACTTTTAAAACTCACCGATCATTTTACCAACAAACATTACTTTCCCAGAAAGTGAAGGGCATGGACGCTGAAATTACGAGCCTCGTTTTGAGGCCTTAACTCTAACATCTCTAGTACGAACCGCTCTATAGGGTAATGAAAAAGACCCATAGATTGTCTTACCAAGTTTAAAAAGTAGTACTCCTATAGGTCCTTTATCAAACCTCAGGAAAAGGAGATCATGGACGGCAACATCGTTAGCACACTGAGGCACTGTCCATTGAATCTGAACAAGGCTGTGGGAGACCTCAAACCGTTTACTGAACTGCAGAGTGTCTTCTGGGGAGCAGTCTTCGGCCAGAAGCTGGATTTTAATCGGGGACAGTGCCATATCAAAAATCTGCAACTCCCCTTGGGAGCTGCCAACCAGAATTAAGGCCCCATCGGGATGACAGTTTAGCAGTGTGGGCAAAAGTTCAGCCTGGGCGAAGAGGGTCACTCTGCGGTCGGCTTCGTAGAGAATCACGGAGGAGTCATCACAGCCCAGAATCAGCTTGTCTTCAGAAATGTTCCTGCAGCAGCTAATGGCCTTTGATCTTAGTGGTATTCGGGTGATGGCCACGCACTGGATTTTATTCCTAATACACTCGTAGACGCAGCTGTCAGCCATGGGCTCTTTGTCCACACTGATGGAGTGCTCCACTGTGTGCACCTGATAAGGCTGATTAGTGCTAAAGCTGGCATCAAGTGGATTCCATTCTGTACGGATGTAGCTCAGAACCTGCAAAAACAACGACAAAAATCAAGTTTATTCAGGTAGACATTCGTAATGTTTCGTTTCTTATGCTGATATTAACTAGCTTGTCTGAATCTGATTAAAAACCCTCCCCAATTTAAATCCTAACAAAAAATCATTTAAATACAAACCGTGGATGTTGGCCGCAGAAAGCAAATTGTGACACGGATGTAGGCAATGAAAATTTGAAACAAAAAAGACCATAATATAGCTCTCAAAACCAAAAGAGCAGTTTAGATATCCTCTCTCTGAGAGTTTCGCAGATCCAGACAGAATATGACAAAATTATTTGGATATATTCATCAATTATGTCTGGACTGTAAACTTCCTAAGGCAAGTTTGCATCTTCTTTGATGTGTTCCTCAAGCACCTCCCTTAGTGTACTACACGTGGGTGTCTACAAAATAACACAGGTATTTGGGCTATTTTGATTTTTTTTAGTGGTATTTGTTATCCACTTACTATGTGCCAGGCACTGTATTAAATGTTGGGGTAGACACAATATAATCAGGTTGGACGCAGTTCCTGCCCCACATAGGGCTCACAGTCAGTCCCAATTTTACAGATGAAGTAAACTGAAGCACAGAGAAGTTCAGTGTATCTAAAAAGATGTTTGAGAAGGTGCCAGGTAATTTTATGATTAAATAGAAAACTATTATAATAAAAAAAGGCCTTAACTAAGGAATGTTAAGTCATATGCATTACTGTGATCCACCTGCCTTAAACTATACTAAAATAGAGTAGAAATATGACAAAGATGTGATAGAAAAAATATACAAAAGAAAACGCTAAAATTATTTTGACCACTACAACAGCACAAATGCTTTAGATATGTTAGGTATAATGTCAGTAAGGTTAGGCTACATGAATCTTGGCTGCTGCTATAGTAACAACAATAATAATAGTATTTGTTAAGTGCTTACAATGTGTCAAGTACTGTCCTAAGTGCTGGGATATAAACAAGTTAAGCAGGACACTATCCCTGTCCCACATGGGGGGCTCACAGGTTAAGTAAGAAGAACAGTTACTGAATTCCCATTTTAGAGATGAGGAAACTGAGGCACAGAGAAGTTAAATGACTTCCCCAAGGTAACAGAGCAGAGGAGTGGCAGAGCCAGGACCTCTGACTCCCGGGCCCATCCTCTTTCCACTACGCCACACTGTTCCTCACTGCTTTGGAGAAGTTAGAAACATCAGACCAATAATTTTTATTCAAATTAGAAGAAAATTTCATAAGTGTTTAATAAAAATGTTTAATAAAAATGGGGAAAATAAACAGTAAAAAGTTATACTCAACATGCCATTTACATTTTCAATAGTAATGATAATCTATCCATGGTATTTATCGATCACTTACTAAGTGCACAATGCTCACTTTATGCAGAACACTGTAATAACACTGTCTCCCCCTTTTAGACTGTGAGCCCACTGTTGGGTAGGGACTGTCTCTATATATTGCCAATTTGTACTTCCCAAGTGCTTAGTACAGTGCTCTGCACATAGTAAGCGCTCAATAAATACGATTGATGATGATAAGCACTTGGATAGAACAATACAAGCTAATACACATGATCCCTGCCCACATGGGGTTTATAGTCTAGAACGGGAGGTAAACATTTGAAGAAATTAGGGGAAATGGCAGGGTATAGAGATATGTACTTAAGTTCGGTGGTGTGAATATCAAGTACTTAAAGGGAGCAGATCTACCTGCATAGGTGATTTAAGAAAGGAGAGCAAGTAGAATAAATGAGGACTTACTGGGGAAAGTCTCTTGGTGGAGTTATGATTTTAGAGTGACTTTGATGGTAGTTTGGATTTGAAAAAGGAGGGAGTTCCAGGCCAGAAGGCGAGCAAGTGATCACAGGTGAGAAATAGACTAGATTGAGGTAGCCATTAGAGGAGCAAAGTGTGTGGGCTGGGTTGTAGGAAGAAATCAGCAAGGTGAGGAAGAAGAGGTACAGCTGAGTGCCTTAAAGCTGACGGTAAAAAGCTTCTGTTTGATGCAGAGGTGTTTGGCAACCATTTCAGGTTATTGAGGATTGGGAAGCCATGGAGTGAAAGTATTTTATGGAAAATGATCCGAGCAGCAGAGTGAAATACAGACTGGAATGGGAAGAGGCAGGAGGTCAGTGAAGAGGCTGATGCAGTAGTTACGGCAGGATATAAATGCTTGGATCAGGGAGGTAGCAGTTTGGATGGAGGGGAAATGGTGGAATCTAGAGATGCTGTGAATTTAGAAATATCATTAATGTCGATTTGGTTGAAGAAATATATCAAGGATAAAGGAATATGAAACGTAAGTATCCGTATGGATCTTCCTAACTAGAAAGAAGGCCTAATGGGTGGGTCTCATGAATCAAAATCATTGAAAATGTCCACAACTGAGCTCTGGCATAAAATAAACAGTGCAAATCGAGCGTTTTGGTACACAGGACATCTAGAATTTCTGCAGTTTGTTTTTCCGACAGTACACTGGTGTTCCTAGGTCAGTGGAGTTCTAGGAAGTGAATTAGTTAGGGCCCCCCTGGTTTTTAATAATTTGGAGTAAGAAAGTTTGTAACATAGGGGATATGGAATATAGAGTTTGGAATAAAATATAGGGCTCCAGGTGGTGGCTCAATTTGCCCTCTTCTAAAGGTGCCATTCTCCTTTGGTGTACTGCCCTGAATTTGTTCCTAACAGGCTTTATTCCAGTTTTTTCTGCCTTAAAAAGCATTCCTTTTCACCTAAACAGAGTAGCAAATATGTTTTGAAGTAACATACAATAAAATTCATGTATTCACCTATAAAGCCTGCAAGTTTTATTTTGTTTCAGCTTCTTCTGAACAGCACCTGCTAATCAGATGAGGGAGAAGTATAATTTGCTACTAAAGGAATGATTAAACTGAAATCTTACTGAAGAGATTTAGTCTGGTCTTTGTTATTGAAGTTCCTAGGTAATAAAATGTACTTAGAACTATATTTTATTCTTCCCAATATTTAAATTGAGGTAAAATCCAGACAATGTTTACATAGATATGGCAGGATCATCATAGCAAACTTTTAAGTCTAAAAGTAATTGCAGCCTTTTTTGCATAATGGTTATTGAAAAGATGAAGCTCACATAGTGAACCAGAGAAAAGAGTTTTAAACAGCAGATTCTAAGCATAAAATTGGCTTACCAAGCAGATAAAGAAGAAAACAAAGGAAACCTACAAATAAGCTCTCTGAGACTGAATTGCCTGTCTTCCAGGACAGGAAAAATGTTTGATTTATTTTATGGATGTTAGAAAACTGCTAGTTTAATTTCACACCACAAGACTCCAAACAACAACAAACACTTTAATTAGAAAAACTGAATGGGGAAGTGTAATATGCACTCTAGGAGAAAATGTTCTTTTACACCACAGATATACTGTGGATAAATAAAAATGCATCTGGTATTGACTCATTTTAAACAACTTGATATCTCAACCACACATTTACTGTTTGCTACTTTCATTTGCAGTTCCACTGACAGTTACTGCCACTTACACTTTGTCCTTTTTTTAAAAAACACATCACTACTGTATACTTCTATATCATTCATTCAGTGTATCAGATAAGGTGACACCTAAAATGTTAAAGTTTACACTATGTAGATATTTCCTTTATTCAGATATACAAAGCTTATGATGCTTTTAAAATATGAAGACAATTTCAGGATCTCATTCATAGACGGTCAACGTTATGGTTAACGTTGAAAGGTTAACGTTTCAAAAATGGTAGAAATGATAACAAACAAGCACGAGCTGTTAATTCCAAACTCTCTCTGAGGGAAAGGAAATATTATAATGTGCTCACACAGGCAACTTTATTTTTTCCATGGGAATCAAAGTTCATTTCAGTGATTCACAGAAGACTGCCGTGAATATCAAAGTGTGGCAGAAAAACTAGAGTATCTGAAAAATTGGAGTGATAACTCTTGATTAAGGTGCCATCAATTCAACGACAAGGATTTTTATTGAAGAAACATTGAATTCAAAGGATGCATTTTAATGAGCTTAATTCTCCCCTATGGGCCTGGAAGGGCATAACAATGAGCCCTCCAGGGCAGCAGCAGAAGAAAAGCCTCCCTTCACCCACCTCCCAGTTGGTCTGAATGCAGCCAAACTCCCTCTGAGCTACAGCAGTGCTCCCTCCTCCCTAAACAAACCTAGCCTCTTTTGCAGATAAAATAGGTGCAGTAAAAGCGCTAATAAGCACAGAGTGGTTTGTAAGCAACTTCCCTGTAAGCAGTATGAAGGAAAACACTGCTACTCCCCCCAACACTCAGATACACACACACACACACACACACACACACACGTTTCCGCAGTTGCTTCTTTAAGGAGTAGCTGTGTGCTTGCTGCTGGAGCATAATGTCCTTCTCTTTGTTCCCTCCTCTGATCAGCGATCTTATTACCATCTGGGACAATCACCGGCTTGCATATACTCTCAGCTCAAACTGTACTTTCCTATTTTAACTGTTCTTTCATTCTTCCGGCAGGCCTCACTACTACAAGTTATTTAGTATGATGGCTCTAGGCTGTAAGCTCCTTGTGGGCAGGGAATGGGTCTACCAACTCTGTTGTAGACCTTTTAGACTGTGAGCCCAATGTTGGGTAGGGACTGTCTCTATATGTTGCCAATTTGTACTTCCCAAGCGCTTAGTACAGTGCTCTGCACACAGTAAGCGCTCAATAAATACGATTGATGATGATGATGTTGTACTGTACTCTCCCAAGCACTTAGCAGAGTGGCGCAGCACACAGTATGTACTCAAATGTCATGGATTGACTGGTGGCTAGACATGAGCAGTAGCATAAATCAAGTTAATACATGCTTTATATCAACCCCCAATTCCATTCCTTTCCACCGGCCCACAATTTTATACAGAAACTGAGGTCGGCTTTGTTCCCCAACCACTGCGGGAATCCCTGGTCTTCTTGCAGTATTACTTTCCTTCCTCACCCCCTCAGGTCCCCTCCAGCATATTCTCCTGCCCTGCTACCTGATGAGGCCCA
This sequence comes from Tachyglossus aculeatus, assembly GCF_015852505.1. NCBI lineage: Eukaryota > Metazoa > Chordata > Mammalia > Monotremata > Tachyglossidae > Tachyglossus > Tachyglossus aculeatus. The sequence goes on from NC_052074.1 coordinate 10,435,653, forward strand.
GGGGTGCAAACAGGTTGTTTCTAGGCTGATTATGGTGGATGATAACCACAGGAAGTAGCTGAAAAGTCCTGGATAACCACTCTTCAGGCAAACACTGTCCCCAGTATCCCTCTCCATGCCTACATCACTTTAGGTGTTGATATACATAAGAAAGAAGAACCAGCGTGGCTAAGTGGAAAGAGCCCGGGAGTCAGAGTCGTGGGCTCTAATCCCGGCTCCGCCACTTATCAGATGGGTGACTTTGGGCAAGTCACTTAACTTCTCTGTGCCTTAATTACCTAATCTGTAAAAATAATCTATAATTTGGTATGATGTGGAATTAGAATGGGCCAAGAGAGAAAAACAAGGGATAGCTACGAAGTAGTTGACAGTAAGTTTCCACTGTATCTCGAAGACCTTGGGGTGGGTCCCAGGTGAGGTGGGGCCCAAACCCTCAATCCATCCACTCCTTAGTCTCTGTGCTGAAAGGACTAGTCATAGCTCATTTTAGGTTCAGAGTCTGGGACTACAGACAAGGAGGGATGGTTTATTCATTCATTCAGTCATATTTACTGAGTGCTTACTGTGTGCAGAGCACTGTACTAAGTGCTTGGGAAGTACAAATTGGCCACATATAGAGACGGTCCCTACTCAACAGCGGGCTCACAGTCTAGAAGGGGGAGACAGACAACAAAACAAAACATATTAACAAAATAAAATAAATAGAATAGTAAATATGTACAAGTAAAATAGAGTAATAACTCTATACAAACATATATACAGGTGCTGTAGGGAGGGGAAGGAGGTAGGGTGGGGGGGATGGGGAAGAGGAAGGAGGGGGCTCAATCTGGGAAGGCCTCCTGGAGGAGGTGAGCTCAGTAGGGCTTTGAAGGGAGGAAGAGAGCTAGCTTGGCGGATGTGCGGAGGGAGGGCATTCCATGCCAGGGGGAGGACGTGGGCTGGGGGTCGACGGCGGGACAGGTGACAATGAGGCACAGTGAGGAGGTTAGCGGCAGAGGAGCGGAGGGTGCGGGCTGGGCTGGAGAAGGAAAGAAGGGAGGTGAGGTAGGAGGGGACGAGGTGATGGACAGCCTTGAAGCCGAGAGTGAGGAGTTTTTGCCTGATGCGTAGGTTGATTGGTAGTCACTGGAGATTTTTGAGGAGGGAAGTAACATGCCCAGAGCGTTTCTGCACAAAGATGATCCGGGCAGCAGCGTGAAGTATAGATTGAAGTGGGGTGAGACAGGAGGATGGGAGATCAGAGAGGAGGCTGATGCAGTAATCCAGTCGGGATAGGATGAGAAATTTGAACCAGCAGGGTAGCGGTTTGGATGGAGAGGAAAGGGCGGATTTTGGCGATGTTGCGGAGGTGAGACCGGCAGGTTTTGGTGACGGACTGGATGTGATGGGTGAACGAGAGAGCGAAGTCGAGGATGACACCAAGGTTGCAGGCTTGTGAGATGGGAAGGATGGTAGTGCCATCTACAGTGACGGGAAAGTCAGGGAGAGGGCAGGGTTTGGGAGGGAAGATAAGGAGTTCAGTCTTGGACATATTGAGTTTTAGATGGCGGGCAGACATCCAGATGGAGATGTCCTGAAGGCAGGAGGAGACAGGAGCCTGAAGGGAGGGAGAGAGAGCAGGGGCAGAGATGTAGATTTGGGTGTCATCAGCATAGAGATGATAGTTGAAGCCATGGGAGCGAATGAGTTCACCAAGGGAGTGAGTGTAGATCGAGAACAGAAGGGCACCAAGAACTGACTCTTGAGGAACCCCTACAGTAAGGGGATGGGAGGGGGAGGAGGAGCCCACAAAACAGACTGAGAATGAACGGCTGGAGAGATAAGAGGAGAACCAGGAGAGGACAGAGTCTGTGAAGCCAAGGTTGGATAGCGTGTTGAGGAGAAGGGGTAGGTCCACAGCATCGAAGGCAGCTGAGATGTCGAGGAGGATTAGGATAGAGTAGGAGCCATTGGATTTGGCAAGCAGGAGGTCATTGGTGACCTTTGAGAGGGCAGTTTTGGTGGAATATAGGGGACAGAAGCCAGATTGGAAGAGGTCGAGGACAGAGTTGGCATTGAGGAATTCGAGGCAGCAGCTGTAGACGACTGATTCAAGGAGTTTGGAAAGGAATGGTAGGAGCGAGATAGGGTGATAACTAGAAGGGGAGGTGGGGTCAAGAGAGGGTTTTTTTAGGATGGGGGAGACGTGGGCATGTTTAAAGGCAGAGGGGAAGGAACCAGTGGAGAGTGAGCGGTTGAAGATGGAAGTTAAGGAGGAGAGGAGGGACGGAGCGGGAGATTTCATAAGATGAGAGGGAATGGGGTCAGAAGCACAGGTGGCCAGAGTAGCACTTGAGAGGAGGGAGGAGATCTCTTCTGAGGATACTGCTGGGAAGGATGGGAGAGTAGCGGAGAGGGTTGAGAGCCGGGGGGTTGGAGAAGGGGGATGGTTGAGTCCTGTTATTTGATTCCGGGGTTCAAAGGGGCCCAACCCAAGATTAGGGATCTGGAGCACACCTCCAGGAAACTCGTGCTAATAATGAATCCAAATTACTGATGGAGGAATGATGAGATAGTATGAATAAAACCTTTTTAAGATTTTTATCCATCTTTGGATAATTCCTTACCTCAACAATATGAACATACACACAATTTTTTAAAGAACTCTATCATCTTTTTGGAGGGACTACAATTCAAGATTTTAAAAAAATCACACTATTTCAACATAAATTAACAAGAAATCAAGGGTACAATACACTACGATTTGTAAATATCATCTCGTTTGAGGTCCAGAGTGTTCCAAATATTTTTAGGGGTTTCAAGGTATAAAAATCCCATTCCTCCATCTACATCCATGATCAAATTCTCTAACTTGGGAACCTGCCATTCTGAAATCTAAGAGGCCAAACAAGCAGTCCTGTTTAACAACATGTTTGAGGAAGGACGAAATCCTCATCAATAAGAATATGTAAAGAGAATCTATTTCATTAAGAGCACTCTATAAAGAACTTGGGGAACATCATAACAACGACAATAATAATAATAATGACTGTAATCATTATGGTATTTGTTAAGTGCTTACTATGTGCCAAGCACCATAATAAGCCCTGGAGTAGACACAAGGTAATCAGGGTGGACACCATCGCTGTTCCACATGAGGCTCAGTCTAAGAAAAATACAGAAGTATAAGACCTGATCCCTGTCCCCAAGTGTTTAGAGTCTAGTGGGGAAGTATCACTGAGTTAAACTGAAACACTAGCTGTAAATGATAAACACAAGAATAAATCAATTACAAAGAAAAGAATGGATAAATGAGTAAGAATCATCGTCATCATCATCATCAATCGTATTTATTGAGCGCTTACTGTGTGGAGAGCACTGTACTAAGCGCTTGGGAAGTACAAATTGGCAACATATAGAGACAGCCCCTATCCAACAGTGGGCTCACAGACTAAAAGGGAATAATAATGGCATTTACTAAGCGCTTACTATGTGCAAAGCACTGTTCTAAGCGCTGGGGAGGTTACGAAGTGATCAGGTTGTCTCACGGGGGGCTCACAGTCTTAATCCCCATTTCACAGATGAGGTAACTGAGGCCCAGAGAAGTTAAGTGACTTGCCGAAAGTCACACAGCTGACAATTGGCAGAGCTGGGACTCGAACCCATGACCTCTGACTCCAAAGCCCGGGCTCTTCCCACTGAGGTGGCTGAGGGAATGGCACCTTTCGAAGGACTTCAAGGAAGGGACTTGGTTTAGCAAAGCTGAGGTAAAGAGGACATCCCAGGTGGCGTGATAAACCACAGGGTCACAGGCCTGGCAGGACAACCCCTGTGCCCCTCTCCCCCTCCCACCCATGGAATTGTTTGGAACATTCCCTTAGCCAACAGGAGAACTTAGGCTCTCTCCATCTTCAAAGTTTCTGAAATCACATTTCCTCCAGGATGCCCTGATCAATTTCCCCGCTCTGGATTTATCCCCACAATTGTTACCCCAGAACTTTGTGGCAATTGGACACTTGGGTAATCTCAGCCACCTGCTGCAATCAGTCAGGGGTATTTGAGCATTCACTGTATGCAGAGCACTGAAGTGAGTAGGAGAGTACAACTGAATTGGTAAACAGGATTGCATGCTTCAGAGTACCTTATTAATTGAGCACTTAGCTAGATAGCCACTTTTCTCCTTCCTATGTATAAATTATTTCAGAGTCTGTCTCTGCCCCTAGTACCGTATGGTGCTTGAGGACAGGGATTGTGTCTCCTGACTCAACTGCATTTTCCCAAGCCCTGAAAGAAAACATGCAAGTAATAATAATAATAATAATAATGGCATTTATTAAGCGCTTACTATGTGCAAAGCACTGTTCTAGGCACTGGGGAGGTTACAAGGTAATCAGGTTGTCCCACGGGGGGCTCACAGTCTTAATCCCCATTTTCCAGATGAGGGAACTGAGGCCCAGAGAAGTGAAGCGACTTGCCCAAAGTCACACAGCTGGCAAGTGGCGGAGTCAGGATTTGAACCCATGACCTCTGACTCCAAAGCCCGGGCTCTTTCCACTGAGCCACGCTGCTTCTCTATGATTTTGAACTGGTTGCAGGATCCAGCAAGCACTCTAGATAACCAAATCTCTTTAGAAAACTGAGGCAGTGGATTAACTGGCCACCCTTACAACCACCGAAGATCTTCGTTGGCAACATGGAATTAATCGTCATCACAGACTTCTATTACCTAATCAGTCCACTGTCCAATGTTGCTAGAAAATCATCATCATCATCATCAATCGTATTTATTGAGCGCTTACTATGTGCAGAGCACTGTACTAAGCGCTTGGGAAGTACAAATTGGCAACATATAGAGACAGTCCCTACCCAACAGTGGGCTCACAGTCTAAAAGGGGAAGACAGAGAACAAAACCAAACGTACTAACAAAATAAAATAAATAGAATAGATATGTACAAATAAAATCCTATCAATAAGGTCGACACTTTGGGGCCTGTCATACCAAACCGAATGCCTATTGTGTGGTGTAATTCTGTCCCACCCTTTTCTTCAATGGGAGTCCTGAGCTACCACAAACACATCAAATTGCTCCATCAACGGTCTTGTCTTCTCTTATATTGTCTAGTCGTTTCTGATCCACAGTGACTCCATGGACACATCTCTCCCAGAACGCCCCTCCTCTGTCTGCAATCGTTCTGGTGGTGCATCCATAGAGTTTTCTTGGTAAAAAGATGAAAGTGGTTTACCACTGCCTCCTTCTGAACAGTAAACTTGGGTCTCAGCCCTCAATTCTTTCCCATTCTGCTGCTGCCCAGCACAGGTGAGTTTTGACTTTTAGCAGATTGCCTTCCACTGGCTAGCCACTACCCAAGCTAGGAATGGAATGAATGGTTATGCCTCTGATTGACTTTCCCTCCCAAAGCCATGACTGGTAGAGTACTGGAAACTCTCCAGGTGCAATCCTGAGATGGCGGGGAGCCTATCAGCGCTTAGAACAGTGCTTTGTACTGTTCTCAATCTACATTCACTCCCTTGGTGACCTCATTCACTCCCACGGCTTCAACTATCATCTCTACGCTGATGACACCCAGATCTACATCTCTGCCCCTGCTCTCTCCCCCTCCCTCCAGGCTCGCATCTCCTCCTGCCTTCAGGACATCTCCATCTGGATGTCCGCCCGCCACCTAAAGCTCAACATGTCGAAGACTGAGCTCCTTGTCTTCCCTCCCAAACCTTGTCCTCTCCCTGAATTTCCCATCTCTGTTGACGGCACTACCATCCTTCCCGTCTCACAAGCCCGCAACCTTGGTGTCATCCTCGACTCCGCTCTCTCATTCACCCCTCACATCCAAGCCGTCACCAAAACCTGCCGGTCTCAGCTCCGCAACATTGCCAAGATCCGCCCTTTCCTCTCCATCCAAACTGCCACCCTGCTCATTCAAGCTCTCATCCTATCCTGTCTGGACTACTGCACCAGCCTTCTCTCTGATCTCCCATCCTCGTGTCTCTCTCCACTTCAATCCATACTTCATGCTGCTGCCCGGATTATCTTTGTCCAGAAACGCTCTGGACATATTACTCCCCTCCTCAAAACCCTCCAATGGCTACCGATCAATCTGCGCATCAAGCAGAAACTCCTCACCCTGGGCTTCAAGGCTGTCCATCACCTCGCCCCCTCCTACCTCACCTCCCTTCTCTCCTTCTACTGCCCAGCCCGCACCCTCCGCTCCTCCACCACTAATCTCCTCACCGTACCTCGCTCTCGCCTGTCCCGCCATCGACCCCCGGCCCACGTCATCCCCCGGGCCTGGAATGCCCCCAATCCCTCTGCCCATCCGCCAAGCTAGCTCTCTTCCTCCCTTCAAGGCCCTGCTGAGAGCTCACCTCCTCCAGGAGGCCTTCCCAGACTGAGCCCCTTCTTTCCTCTCCCCCTCGTCCCCCTCTCCATCCCCCAGTCTTACCTCCTTCCCTTCCCCACAGCACCTGTATATATGTATATATGGTTGTACATATTTATTACTCTATTTATTTATTTATTTATTTTACTTGTACATTTCTATCCTACTTATTTTATTTTGTTGGTATGTTTGGTTCTGTTCTCTGTCTCCCCCTTTTAGACTGTGAGCCCACTGTTGGGTAGGGACTGTCTCTATGTGATGCCAATTTGTACTTCCCAAGCGCTTAGTACAGTGCTCTGCACATAGTAAGCGCTCAATAAATACGATTGATTGATTGATTGATTGTACATAGTAAGCGCTTAATAAATGCCATTATTATTATTATTATTATTATCTACCCGCCCGGTCCACCTGTGGTCCCCCAAAAGGAGCAGCGTGGCTGTCGATGCCTGTCTACTTGTTTCGTTGTCTGTCTCCCCACATCTCGACTGTGAACCCACAGTCGGGTACGGATTGTCTCTATTTGATACCAAACTGTACTTTCCAAGTGCTTAGTACAGTCCTCTGCACACAGTAAGCGCTCAATAAATACGAATAAATGAATGAATTACTTGTAGGTAATACTCAACATAAAGTGGCAAGCCAGAATCACTAACTCGGTAGGCAGTCTATCAGCACTGAAATTACGCTCACTTCCACACAACTCTGCTGGGTAGAGGCAATAAGGTGCGTGGATGATAAAGTACCCCAAAAGCTGCTATTTGGTGAGCTGGGCAGGGAGAATGGGAAAAAAAGTTTGGGAAGTGGGAAGGGGAACAGTGGAAACATTTTCAGGGCTCAGTAAATGCACTGTTAGGCAATACACCATCCCACTGATAGTTGGTAAGCAACTACAACAGACATAACAGCATGGCATGCTGAAATCAAGAAAGGAATGACGCTTTGAGCAGAAGCTCTGAAAGGTTGATAAAGCAATAAGGCCAATACAAATAACACCAGGAGCTGGAAACAACCAACATGGCAGTACAAGAAAGGCAGGCTGTGAATGGACAGACTGCAAGCTCCTTAAGGACAGTTTGAATGTAAGATCCCAAGTGCTGATTACACTGCTCTGCACACAATAGATGCCTCAATAAATACCACTGATTGATTGATGCACACCATGAAACAGACTGCAAGTTCCCCCAATGATCTTTTGAGTCATACTCATCACCCATCAGTAAATTTCCCTACTAGTAGTGTCATCATGAAGGGAAACTAAATACGTCAGTATACAAGTATGTATAAATGACTGTCGGCACCAGCAGTTTCTTAACACATGAACCATTAATCAAACGCCTCAGGACTTCAAAGATGTCACTTTCATCACCATATTCAAGATCTTAGCCAGAGTCCTTCTGGCAGACTAAAGAATATCATGTTTTCCCTGAATTGCAACATGGCTTCAGTCCAAAATGCAGAAGAGTCATCATGATCCTTATAGTATGACAATTACAGAAGAGTAAAGAAAGCAATACCCACTGCTAAACTTTATTCAAAGATCGTAAATCATCTGACACAGTCGATCCAGGTTCTGGCACATATATCAAACTGATGTTGAAGTATATTGAGATCTGAGTTGAAGTTGAAAGTGTGATGTCTGAGCCTTCTCCCATCACCACAGCCACACTAAGAAGAGCCCGGCGATGAACTAATTGCTAAATACTGCTATGCTGGAAGATGTAACAAGAGACCTAGAGTATAGGAAGATAGTTCTAACCCACTGGGAAATTATTTCCATTTAATAGGCTAGGAACATCATTAAAAATTTTTGAAACAGTCATCAGGAAGTTACTGTATGCTGTAGCCTGAAGGAATGTACACAAGGCAGGGGCTCATGAATCACTTTCACAGAGTCAGTCAGTGGTATTTACTAAGCGCACACTGTGTGCAGAGCACTTGGGAGAGTACACGTGGGAGAGAGTTGGTAGACACGTTCCCTGCCCACAAGGCATTTTCTGTCTAGAGTCAATGCAGGACAGAGACTGACAATACGTATTAGGAAAAGTTATGTACAAGACTGAAGGAAAAAAATCTATAAGCAGGCAAAAAGTTTTACCTGCCACGCAGAATTTAATGCTGTTTCCAAATCCTATCTTGCCAATACAGTATTAAACACTAGCTTAATGTAGTACATTCAGTTCACTAGTATTGAAGTAATGCTTAAGACAACATAGCTCTGGTGAATGGAAATTCACAATGAATGGCACTAGGGTACCCAAGGAGCTTCTACATGATGAACTGAAATGGAACATTTACATGCCCGCCCGAAGGGAAAAATGAATGTTTTAACACCCTACTGAAGCAATGACTCACACAATATGGTACAGCAGCAACTGTTACAGACAAAACAGTATATGTACATATACAGTACATATACAGAGCGATTATTTCTTAATATCTATCTATCTAGATGGTTGGAGACAGGGATTTCAGAATAGTATGTGTGAAAACCAGTCTTCCATCCCAAATTGAAACCATAAATAATTGGCGAACTTACTTATGATGCAGTATGTTCATAATTTAAAAGCCTTATGCTATTAGAAACAGCCTCTAAAAGCCTACTTTTAATACTCAGTATAGGAATAAAAAATACCACAGTTGACCTAGCAGCAACCTTTAAATATCTTTTAGTCTTACTCAAACTAAAAAAAAAAAAATGGGGGGGGTGGTGGTAAAAATTCATACCTTTAAAAGACTACCATTTTTTACAGTATAAAAAGTTTCCTCTGACATCGAGTTATAATTAAGGATTTCATTAAGTGCTTACTATGTGCCAAGTAGTCTACTAAGTGCTGGGGTAGATACAAATTGTCCTAGGGTATTTTTCTGGGCACCTGCTAAAAAGACACATTGTTGTCTATGAAATATTTCCATCAGTTTTACGCACTGAGAATAATCTTCAAGAACAATGGATGAGTCCCCTTCTAGACTGTGAGCCCGTTGTTGGGTTGGGACCGTCTCTATATGTTGCCAACTTATACTTCCCAAGTGCTCTGCACACAGTAAGCGCTCAATAAATACGATTGAATGAATGAGTCTCATATCTGATGTCCAAAATTTCAGCTCTGAGACCCTGGACACGGAACGGGTTATATATAGTGCTAGGGATATGGGCAGTGCCACTCATATTCTCACTGCGATGGGGAGAGAAGTGAGTGAGTACGTGGGCAGGGGTGTACTACACTGCAAAACACATCCAAAGGTTTTTTACGTGCCGGATCCTTTTACCAATTAATCCGCACAGTTAGTGCCAGTGGTGTGCCACAGCACCACCGCTCAGCAAACAGCAGCCTCCGTGGTCGTTTTCACTCACATTAGGCAACTTATTTCAGAATTCCTGATGGACCTGACCGTGTAATGGATACCCTTTGTGGCTCTTTGGTCAGTCAGAAATCTTCACTACTGATAGCACTGCCCCTCCAGTCGTCCACCTATCGGCAGGGCTGGAACTAATGATGGCATTTATTAAGCGCTTACTACGTACAAAGCACTGTTCTAAGCGCTGGGGGGGGGGGGGATACACGGTGATCACGTTGTCCCATGTGGGGCTCACAGTCTTAATTTCCATTTTACAGTTGAGAGAACTGAGGCTCAGAGAAGTGAAGTGACTTGCCCAAGGTAACACAGCAGACATGTGGGGGAGCCTGAATTCGAACCCATGACCTCTGACTCCAAAGCCCGGGCTCTTTCCACTGAGCCACACTGCTTCTCTTCCAAGGAACTAGTACCTAGGTCTCTTGATTCCCAGAGCTATGGTTTTCAACTGGTTCAACAGCAGGATTCAATCAGTCAATCATATTTTTTTGAGCGCTGTGTGCAAAGCACTGTACTAAGTGCTTTGGAGAGCACCACATAACATGGTTGGTAGACAGGCATTAATATAACTAAATTAAAGATATGTATCTAAGTGCTGTGGCACTAGTACTATCTAGACTGTGAGCTTGTTGTGGGCTGGAAATGTGTCTACATTATAGTGTACTCTCCCAAGCGCTTAGTACAGTGCTTTGCACACAGTAAGTGCTCAATAAAAATGATTGGATGAATGAATGAGCTGAGGGAAGGTTGAATAAAGGGTACAAATCCAAGTGTGAGGGCGACACAGAAGGGAGTCGGAGAAGAGGAAATGAGGGCTTATTTGGGGAAGGCCTCTTGGAGACGTGCTTTCAATAGGGGTTGTATTCCTCAGAGTATGATTTAATTACAAACATTCCCCTCTCAAAATCCCAATACGTAAGAAAACAAAATCAGGACTTTACCTCCAGTCTTCCATTAGCACATCCTAGGAGCAACAGGTTAGCTCTGTCCTTCTCAGTGGAAACAGGAGACCACGGCCAGGCATCGTCACTAGCTGTTGGCCACCAGCAAATCACCATATCCTGAACGGAATTGATAGCCAGGTGACGTTCTACCCTTCTACTTACTGGTCCAGGTATTTCAAGGTAGGAAATCTAGTAACAAAAACAGGCAAGAAGCATTTCTTTTTAAAGTTGCAAAGTATGAAAAATAAACCATTTTCTGCATCAATCATTTATTGAGCACTTACTGTGTGCAGAGCCACTGTACTAAATTCTTGGGAGAGTACACTATAACAGAGTTGGTACACACACATGCCAATAACCTTCTTACCACATATAGAAAGACACGTGCTCAAATTCCCCCTTTTTTATCGAGGAGATGAAAGATTTAGAAAGGAGGGAAGGGAGTTCAGAAGGAATTTGCTGCAATGACCCCAATCAATACCAAAATGTACCGTCATGGTTGCTTGACAGCACCAACCCACACACAGGCTTTAGAACCAGCCACATTAAATGACAGGCTCAAGGGCTGTTGATGAAGAAGCCCACTCTACTGTTTCAGTCAGGGCATCTAATGATAAAGATGACTCACAAACATTTTGAAAACAGAAATCAACCATTTAGGCAAGACTATCTGATGTGTATTTACATTTCTGGAAACGGAAGAAAAGCTACAGTCTCACAAAGTCGAGAACTGTACCTCCTTCTAGGGAAAGACGTGGGGAATTTATTATTCTAACTACGTTATTTGGGCACATGGTTATTTCAAAACATGAGCAGTGCCCCATCTGGGTGACACATGCCAAGGAAATATAGATTGCACCACATTTCTGCTTAAGGAATTAATGGAAGGTTGATAGCTAGGAAGCAAAAAAAACGATCTTGCCATTGCTGGTCAGCAATAATCGAACCACTTTCTGAGGATTAAGCGCATGGCTAAGCCTACTGGACCAGACACTAGCAAAGGGCAGGGGGTCCTCTTATCAGAGAAATGCTTCTGGAGCCAGTCTCACTACATGACAGATTGCTTTCATATTCCTGTCTGCAAGGCAACAAAGGATGGCAGTAATGCGATAATGCCAGAGTGCAATGGGTGTTAAGAACCCGTTGCATTTATGTATTGTATTTAGTAAATAATCAGGCTCATCCAAATTGTGATCTCACCACTCAACCAAGGCCATTAAAATCAAGGTTAATGCTTTAATAATCCTTTGCTGTTTTTTAGATGGTCAAAAAGACCCCTTTTCTATTTGCATGGCCATAATATTATTGACCTCTTCATCCCCCCTGAATACACATCAAAAGGAACCAAAATCAAAGTAATTACCAATGTTGTTCTCTCATGGTAAACATTTAACTCCTTGTACTGTTTGTTCACTGTTCAGTAAATTGAAATGGATTAAAAAGCCAAAGAAGGGAAAACTTGTAAAAGGTCAGTTGTTTCAATATCGTTACCCTGCAATTTTCACTGACAAAAATTCTATCCATTTAAAAACACAAGTGTGGAAAATTTGTAAAATTTTCAACAGAATTCTAATATCTTAGCCTTTTTTTTTACAAATGTCAGAGACAAGAATAGCATATTTAAATATACTTTCATCTTTCAAATCAGCTGCATGCTGATGGGCACACAATATCACTATTTTAAAGAAAACCACAATAAATTTTATGAATCCTTGGAAAAATTTATTAACCTAATTTTTAATCAACTCTACCTTGCTTGATCAATTCACCACATAGTTTTCTGTTCAGTAAGGGGCAAAGACACTAGCTGCTGGCATCTTGACTCTTGCCATAATCCTGTTCACTATGAATGTCTAAAATATAAGATCCCTTACTAGCCCTACCCACAGCACCACTATCTTAATTTAAAACCCAAGAGGATATATAGAACAAAGTGTTACAGATTCTGCTTAATCCTCTTATTACTTTACAAATATGCAAAAAAACCTTGCCCAAATATCTACAGTACTAAGACCTAACTAGAAATAGGAGTTTTTAAAAGAAATGGTGACTTTTTCAGTTCTAGTAATGATTCAGAATATTTATGTTCTCTCCCCTTAACTCAACACAGCATAATGGGTGGGGGGGAGGCTACAACAACAACAGAAAACTATGGTTCTCCTCCTGTTGCTTTTCCAACCTAACCTTGAGCATCAAACATAAGGTCTATATTAAACTACTGGCCCATAAAGGAATGTAATTTTTTCGGATTTTGAAAATGACATCACTGATGGCGAAGTTTCCTTCAAGATGAGTGTGCCCAAAAGAGGATGATGTGAGACTGACAGTTCTGATCACAGCATGGGGAGAGGAGCAAGGCCGACCGAGGAAGGCCAGTACCAAATCAATCAATCGTATTTATTGAGCGCTTCCTGTGTGCAGAGCACTGTACTAAGCGCTTAGTACAATGGGTGGGATCTGACCAATGAACCCTGCAGCTCCTAGTGAGACCTGAGCAGTAGCAGATTCTGGCTTCTGGAGGCAGTACCTGGGGACTCTGCAGAGGCTAAGGGATGGGGGCATCAGACTCGTGTCTATCAACTCGGTTATACGGTACTCTCCCAAGTGCTTAGTACAGTGCTCCGTACACAGTGAGTGCTCAGTAGATACCTCTGAATGAAGGAGTCTCTGCTCTGTTCTCTACCCGTTCTCCTTCCCCTCCTGATCTGGAGAAGCCAGAAGGCCTCTCTCTTTGCTTCAATGGGATGGAAGAAACAGCAGCATTAAAGGACTCCATATGCTTGACGTCAAGAGAGCTGTGACTTCAGTGGACATTCTGAGTACTGGGATGTAGACTGTGAGCCCACTGTTGGGTAGGGACTGTCTCTATATGTTGCCAACTTGTACTTCCCAAGCGCTTAGTACAGTGCTCTGCACACAGTAAGCGCTCAATAAATACGATTGATTGATGTAATGAAATACCTTATGGATGTCAGGAGTCGGAGGTTGTCCTGGACTCGAAATGGACAAAAGTGGTCACTGAAGTCACAAATCTTAGAGGAAAGGGGCTCCAGAGAGACCTCTTTCAAAAGGGTCCAGAATCCTTTGCAGTTTTGAGTGTATGGCTACCTTGTGACCTTGGACAAGTCCCTTAACTTCTCTGTGCCTCAGTTTCCTCATTTATAGAATGAGGACTAAATACATGTTCACCCACCTACTTAGATGGTGTGCCACATGTGGGCCAGAGACTGGGTCTAACCTGATGATCTTATATCTACAGTGCTTGGCACATAGTAAATGGTTAACCAATACTATTATTATTATTATTATATATCCTCCTTGCTTATGGTCACAACTGAAACATGCCCAGTACATGTTTGGCTATCCAATTGTTGGATATCCTTGAATGTCCTATCTCCTTACATGTCCTACCTACCGAAACAGTGTTGAGGAGGACATATCTTTGGTGCTTGTAGATTAATTTCATTCAATGACCTCCTTGTTTGTAATCCTGATCAACCACTTGATGTTTAATACACTCTGGAATGGCTCAAGCATTTGTGGTAAGTGCAGATCTCACAACATACGGACAACACGACTAGTTTTGTCTGCAGCCCGATGCCATGTTACAGGCACACTCTTGACAGTATACCAAAATAATGCTTGCCTTTTTCATTTGATATTTCTGCTTCGTTGCCTATTTTTGCAACACCAGACACTGTACTACCATAATCATGTACTACCATGACCACTTATCTCAATTCTCAGTGAGATATACCTACCTCTACCAAGAAAGGGACAATAAGATGAATAGCTGTAATTTAGATATAGAAATTGGTCTTACTTTGGTGGATATAAAGTTTATTATTTAAACAACAGCTAAATATGTTAAAGTACTTGAAAAAGTTTGTGCTATTTCATACTGGTCTGCTTTAATGCTACAATATTTCTGTAAGATTTCTTAAATAGCTGCCCTAACACACATACATATTCTACTTGAAATATTTTTGTCTTGTTTTGATTAACCAAAATATAATTCACAGTGATTTCCACTTAGAGAAAGCAAAGCTGATATTATACAATAGTAGTAATTGTGGTATTTGTTAAGCACTTACTATGTGTCAAGCACTCTGTTAAGTGTTGGGGTAGATACTAAATAATCATGTTGGATCAGAGTCCCTTGTTCCACATGAGGCTCACAGCTAAGTAGCAGGGAGAACAGGTAATGAATCCCCATTTTACGGATGAGGAAACCAAGGGACAGAGAGGTTAAGTGATTTGCCCAAGGTCACAAAGCAGGCACGTGACTGAGCAAGGATTAGAACCCAAATCCTCCGATTTGCAGGCCTGTGCTCTCATAATGAAGTTTTCAAAAGCACAACTGAGCCGATATAGAGAAAAATATTGTGCTAATTATGGTTCTCCAGTACAGTGTAAAGTTTCTGTGGAGTAATTTCCTCCTTTAAGAGAAAAATCTCTCTGTAGTTTGGCTCTAAAAAGGGCCCATTACAAAATCAGAATTAAGGGCTTTCCCGCCACCCAAAGCTTGATGGAAGAATTTGAGCAATAGATCTAAAGAGTAAATAGCAATTTACTAATGAATAATGAGTTTAATCAATCAATCAATCAATCAATCGTATTTATTGAGCGCTTACTATGTGCAGAGCACTGTACTAAGCGCTTGGGAAGTACAAATTGGCATCACATAGAGACAGTCCCTACCCAACAGTGGGCTCACAGTCTAAAAGGGGGAGACAGACAACAGAACCAAACATACCAATAAAATAAAATAAGTAGGATAGAAATGTACAAGTAAAATAAATAAATAACTAAATAAATAAATAAATAAATAGAGTAATAAATATGTACAACCATATATACATATATACAGGTGCTGTGGGGAAGGGAAGGAGGTAAGACGGGGGGATGGAGAGGGGGACGAGGGGGAGAGGAAAGAAGGGGCTCAGTCTGGGAAGGCCTCCTGGAGGAGGTGAGCTCTCAGCAGGGCCTTGAAGGGAGGAAGAGAGCTAGCTTGGCGGATGGGCAGAGGGAGGGCATTCCAGGCCCGGGGGATGACGTGGGCCGGGGGTCGATGGCGGGACAGGCGAGAGCGAGGTACAGTGAGGAGATTAGTGGTGGAGGAGCGGAGGGTGCGGGCTGGGCAGTAGAAGGAGAGAAGGGAGGTGAGGTAGGAGGGGGCGAGGTGATGGACAGCCTTGAAGCCCAGGGTGAGGAGTTTCTGCCTGATGCGCAGATTGATCGGTAGCCATTGGAGGTTTTTAAGGAGGGGAGTAATATGTCCAGAGCGTTTCTGGACAAAGATAATCCGGGCAGCAGCATGAAGTATGGATTGAAGTGGAGAGAGACACGAGGATGGGAGATCAGAGAGAAGGCTAGTGCAGTAGTCCAGACGGGATAGGATGAGAGCTTGAATGAGCAGGGTAGCAGTTTGGATGGAGAGGAAAGGGCGGATCTTGGCAATGTTGCGGAGCTGAGACCGGCAGGTTTTGGTGACGGCTTGGATGTGAGGGGTGAATGAGAGAGCAGAGTCGAGGATGACACCAAGGTTGCGGGCTTGTGAGACGGGAAGGATGGTAGTGCCGTCAACAGAGATGGGAAAGTCAGGGAGAGGACAAGGTTTGGGAGGGAAGACAAGGAGCTCAGTCTTCGACATGTTGAGCTTTAGGTGGCGGGCGGACATCCAGATGGAGATGTCCTGAAGGCAGGAGGAGATGCGAGCCTGGAGGGAGGGGGAGAGAGCAGGGGCAGAGATGTAGATCTGGGTGTCATCAGCGTAGAGATGATAGTTGAAGCCGTGGGAGCGAATGAGGTCACCAAGGGAGTGAGTGTAGATTGAGAACAGAAGGGGACCAAGCACTGAACCTTGGGGAACCCCCACCGTAAGAGGATGGGAGGGGGAGGAGGAGCCTGCAAAAGAGACTGAGAAAGAACGACCGGAGAGATAAGAGGAGAACCAGGAGAGGACGGAGTCTGTGAAGCCAAGGTCAGATAACGTGTGGAGGAGAAGGGGGTGGTCCACAGTGTCAAAGGCAGCTGAGAGGTCGAGGAGGATTAGGACAGAGTATGAGCCGTTGGATTTGGCAAGCAGGAGGTCATTGGTGACCTTTGAGAGGGCAGTTTCCGTGGAATGAAGGGGACGGAAGCCAGACTGGAGGGGGTCGAGGAGAGAGTTGTTGTTGAGGAAAATAGCATTTATTAAGTGCTTACTATGTGCAAAGCACTGTTCTAAGCGCTGGGGAGGTTACAAGGTGATCAGGTTGTCCCACATGGGGCTCACAGTTCTCAATCCCCATTTTACAGATGAGGGAACTGAGGCCCAGAGAAGTGAAGTGACTTGCCCAAAGTCACACAGTGGACAATTGGCGGAGCTGGGATTTGAACCCATGACCTCTGACTCCAAAGCCCGTGCTCTTTCCACTGAGCCACGCTGTTTAAGGACATGAAGTTGGATTCCAAACTCTTCTCGTTACCACCAGATAATATAAAGATGGCACAGGTGGGCATCTTTTTTTAAGTATACTATGTAATATCAGCTCAGTTCCTGGTGAACAGTGAAC
Source organism: Tachyglossus aculeatus (assembly GCF_015852505.1). Lineage (NCBI taxonomy): Eukaryota > Metazoa > Chordata > Mammalia > Monotremata > Tachyglossidae > Tachyglossus > Tachyglossus aculeatus. The sequence goes on from NC_052074.1 coordinate 10,452,886, forward strand.
TGTCGCAAATCCAGGTTACAGAGGCTGGATCAATCTCGCAAACACAAGCCTCTGCTGAAAGGAGGCCTTGAACTGAAACAGCCTAGAAAATGTATTAGATAATCACCCTAGCAGAGAGTATTCCTTGCAAGCAAGTTAAAATGTAATACAGCACAACTTAAATACATTTTTTTAACTGTTTTGCAGATGTGAAGACCCTGATACAAGGAAATGAGTTACCTGGAGCTAGTGAAAGGAAAGCTACAAGCAGACAAAATTTTCCTTTTTATATTTTCCCATTATATTTGGGGTAGCTTGGCCTTTGGGAGTGACTTTTCCCTTCTTTCTTTTACCTATGAATTGGAGACAACATAGCATTCTGGCCTTTTTATGTGCTCTGCACATAGTAAGCGCTCAATAAATACGATTGATTGATTTTAAGATGATGGCCTTTTTAAGATGGCAGCCTTAAGGATGTATCTGTTTACTACAACTAAACAGAGGCCAAAATCTTTGAATAAAAAAGAGTTATTCTCACTTTTATAATTGAACATCCAGTTCAATTCCACTAAATGTGTTAATGTTAGACATTTTGGCAACAGGAGAAAAAAAATTCAAATTTCTAGTAACTCAGAGGAACCCACTATTAATGTCCCATTTTTTGTAAAGCTGAAAAGAGTAATCAATATAGAAGATAAAAATTATCAAAACTAATAATAGTATCACCTTACTTAACACTCTACCAAATGTTAGTGGTTGATAAAATTATTTTTAGGCATGTTTACTTCTATACCTTACAATCCAAGGTTGATAGTTTTTCCATTCCTTTGTTTAAATCAGGAGAACCTGCCTTCTTGGTAAACTGAATAAAGCAGAGTTTGTTTTGCTCCAGAAAGGCCAAGATGATGAAATTGTCTGTAAGGATAGCTAAAAAATAAGGCTTATCACTATCAAGACATCAAAATAAGGAATTTTACAACTTTACTCCTGAAACTTTAAAAAAAATATTTTTCAGCACCAGGTCTTACTTATTATACTGCAGTCTTTTACTAATTATCATCATCATCAATCGTATTTATTGAGCGCTTACTATGTGCAGAGCACTGTACTAAGCGCTTGGGAAGTACAAATTGGCAACATATAGAGACAGTCCCTACCCAACAGTGGGCTCACAGTCTAAAAGACTATTACTAATTGTAATAGAGTAAAAGACAGAAATGCATCCCCCGGCTAAACACTCCTAAAATTAAGTAAAACTCAATGGGTACAAATTATAACAATTATAATTATACTTACCAATATACTTTTTTTAAGCATGCCCAAGAATGTTGGTACTGGAATAGAGGAACTGTCCTGACATCGGAATTACTGCCTTCTTACAATTAGACTTCTCAATGGCATTTAGGTGATTCTTTGAGCATTCTTAACGCGTGCCTATTCTGGGGAAAGGAGGAAATACTTCCCCTTCCTTCCCATTTAAACCAACATAGAAATTCTTACGAAGTTTCTTTCAGAGAAGAGAAAAGTAGGTATATCTTTAGAATTTGGAAACCATCATCAGCATAGACTGTGCAACAGGCCTCCTCCTCTCTGGTTTGAAATGAGCCTTCTGTGTCTCTTCCCCTTTCAAAAAAGGGGAGCCAGTTCTTCTCATCTCATGCCCTTAGAAGGCAGTTTGGGAAACGGAACAGGAATAACCAAACTAGAGTACAGCTGTTTGAATAATTGGAAACGCGCTACTCTTACAGGTAACCTTGAGGTCAGTGGAAGGTCTCACCTTCCTTGGAGAAGGGGTCTTGCACCTAGCCTAACCTTACCTTGTTCTTTGCTCTGCGACAACCACAGAGGAACTAAAATTAGCCCTGTAGAGATGGGATGAGAGCTTCTACCCAGAGGCAGGGATGCTCAATTCCAGGGTGAGCAGGAGGGAGAGCACTAGGGCTCTAGCTGTTACAAGACCCACACCAACATCAGTGACGGGGATTCAGTTAGTCATCTGGAGAGCATCGAGCTTCTCTGACCAGCCTGAGCTGTCCCCTTGGATTTTGGATTTTGGAACCTATCCTTCGATCTGATGACCTGCCACGGAAATATACTCCCCCTTTTAGACTGTGAGCCCACTGTTCGGTAGGGTCTGTTTCTATATGTTGCCAATTTGTACTTCCCAAGCGCTTAGTACAGTGCTCTGCACATAGTAAGCGCTCAATAAATACGATTGATGATTGATGATGATGACAAGATGGTGTCAGCTGGGGTGATGTGATTTACATCAGCACTGGATGAATCCTATTTTAAAACTAACAGAGGCCTTTCGAAATTAACATTGGAATTTCTTAAATACTCTTTTCAAACAGGTGGCCCTGATGAAAATTTTCAGCTTGTTTATGATCACCTTCAAGGATGCACATCAGAGTATAGCACTCTTCTAAAAATCTAGGGTAATAAATGTTTTAATTATATGAGTTAAAGTGGATAGACTTTGTCATATGCCAGATATTCAAACATCTTCAAGCTGTGACGGTGATTTAATTACATACTAAAACTGCACACTGATAATAATAATGATGGCATTTAATAAGCGCTTACTATGTGCAAAGCACTGTTCTAAGCGCTGGATATTAATTTGAGAATCACACATAGGTCTCAGTCCAACTGAAATACTTGAGTACTGTATCTTTCGACAAAACAAAATACAGAAATGAAAATAAACCCCCATATTCAGTGATGTTTGTGTTATGAAATTATAAAAACAAAATAGGAAAGACTCATTTGCCTTTTAAGTTTTCTAAAATGTGCTTTTTGATATTGACCACTGTTCCAAAAGCTCACAGATATAACTTGTTCTGGCAATGTGAAAAAGAAAATATAAACTTATTTTGAAGTTTAAAAGGTAACTACCAGTAATTTGTACATTTTTCCTATGAAATTACAGCATAGCACCTGACGACCTACACCTAATTCTCAGTTCTGCATCTTGCCCTGTTCAGGAAGTAGCGTATATATAGTTACATATTTATAAATCAATGATAGTTTTGTTTATGTTTTTAAAAAGTGAAAAATCTTCAGAAGATGTGCTCAATATTTGCCAAGACTAAAAACTTTGATGTAAAATATTAGCCTAAAACTTGTTCATTGGTCCCCAGGGTTGTAACTATGGCATTACAAGCAATTACTTGTGGTGTTTGCAAGTCCCCAGTGGCAATAATTAGTCTACCTGTTGACACACTATTTCTCCTGCTCCATTGTTAATGTAGGCAATTGATTTGCACATGGGTGTAATTACCATCACTGATGGTGTCGGAGATGAGCTTCCCCACCAGGGTCCTGTCAATCACCACTTTCTCCAGCTGTGGCCCAGAAAGGCTTAAGGACACCAGCACACCTGAACCAAAGAGAAGCTAAATCCAAATGATCAGAAAACAAAGGCATTAAACATCAATATACTGGGATCCAGAATCTTTCAAGATACAGTTTTTATATACAAACAAGGGCAAAATTGCAAGGAGCGTGATGTGCCTAAAAGGGGTAATTCTCTGTATATTTTTGTGGAAGATAATGCAGTAAATTGGAAGTACATGGCTACTGTTACTATAATTATGATATAAATCTCAAGTTATACTATAGTTAAAATGATTCTGGGTTTATTAGAAATCCAATTTACGAATCTAAATGCCTACAAAATTTTAGTTTTGATCCCAACAAAATACAGAAACAATCATTTTCCATGTACACTCTATCCTGTCAAAAAAAAATTCAGGTTTTCCCCACTCATTTTGGCTAGAATCTGATGGCATAATTAGGGAGCTTTCTTCCAGCAATGCAACAAGCCTATCTGCAGGCAAAATGTGGTGGTGTTGGAAGAAAATATGTATGCAGTGTCAGGACGTGAGCCCGTTGTTGGGTAGGGACCATCTCTATATGTTGCCGACTTGTACTTCCCAGGCGCTTAATACAGTGCTCTGCACACAGTAAGCGCTCAATAAATATGATTGAATGAATGAATACTGCAGTGCACATCTTCTTTAATGTGGGATTCCGCATGAAATCAACCCCCGTGGTGTACGATAACTAGGCATATCGCAGAAAATTAACATTCTTTTTAAACTTCCTTAAAAACAATATCGGTTAACAATGGGTTGCTAAAATGTAAATTATATTTTATTATTTGGTTTGAATATCCAACAAATTAAAATTAAATGAGGAGGTGAAAGAAGAAACAATGAAAGTATCATAGGACCAGAGTTAGCACATCTTATCAGGAAGTAGCTTATATTTAATAGATTTTTCCTTCAGTTATTTTGAAGCTGAAATTCAACAGTAAAAACAATCACATTTTTTCCTCCAAAATCTTAAAAATACTTATGTTGTTAGAGATATAGCAGAGAAAACAACTCCTCCCATGAATATGACTTAGGTTCATTGTAAAGGCATATTATGGAAGGACTAACAATAGCAAACATGTCATATCACCAGAGTTCATCTTGGTGTGTGCCTGGTGAGAAAGATCTTTTTAGCCAGATTACATCCATAAGCAAACTGTAAGTCCAGTAGCATTATACTTGTATATGAAGGATATATTGGTATAATGATATTGAGGTTACATAATAGTCAACAGCTTCTAAATTCATTGAAGACATACTACTTACTACCTATGATACTACATATATACATACATACTACCTATGATAGCTTAAGAATGAATAACTGCTAAGGCTCAGGAGAGCAACCTTTTCAAACGTTGTCACGGATTTCAACAAAGCCCAAGTTAGTTTGGATACTCTCACTGACTTTGCTTTCTACACTCCCTCCCTTCTCCCCTATCCCCCCTAGGCTTTCTGTTGAGAAACAATGGGGAAGGAGAGGGGGAAAGAGGCCGAGGGAGTTTGTGGTCCCAGAAATACTGAGGTGAAAAACACAGGGGCAGGAAGCAGCTTCCAGAGTCTGTTTCATCTCTGGCACTAATTGCCCTGATACAACTCCCTTCACCTCATCTCCTCCAAAACTTCCCATCTCCTCTTGAATTTAAAACCATTTCCTCCTATTACGAACCTTGCCCAATCTCTTCTCAGTTATTGAGGTTAGGCTCCATATCCTGCCTGATGACCGAAAATATCATCAAAAAGCACATTTTGAATGACGAGCTGACCAACGAGTGAATGAAATTACTCGTTGCCCCTTAGGACACTTCACCATCCTCGTGCCCAGACTGTGTGTCTATTTTGTAACCGCAGCTACATCCCTAATCAAAAATCAACAGAGATGACCTCTTTGAGTACTTAAGCTTACCATTTAACCTTCTAAAAAGACCAGCCAAATGCATACCCCAGCCTTCTTGTAGATGAGGCTATGAAACAGTGCAACTGGAGGAAAATGTTCCACCGACAAGGCAATTTAAATCAAAACTGATGAATCATGCGATAGGTGATCCAAGAGGGTAGAAAACGAAGAGTTGGAAAACTAAACGCCAAACCCACAGCACAACGAAGATTTTCAACAAAATAGGGGATTCCCCCACCCTCCAATCCATCAAGTCCTAGCTAGTGAGAAGAATTCCATGTCCAAACACATTTGAACATGTGTAAAAGGCTGGCAGCATGAGGGGAAGGGGGGAAGGAGCAGAAAGGGCTCTTATTCCACTTACTACTTTTGCTGTACCCTAAGCCTATGAGTCAGTCAACTAACTGATGATTCCTTAAAGGCAACCCATAGCTTCGTTCACTTTGTCTTCAACCATTATGGTCCCTAACCTGGGGAACCTGAAACAGTAAGCTTCGGGGGTTGCGGGGGACACGCTGCCGAAGGCTTACCACATGAAATAAAAGTCACAAAAAAGTGGGCTGAATTCTACCTGCCTGGTTTTGGACAAAAACTACACTTAGCACCTGTTATTCCCCCGAATTTCAAAATACTCTCCCAAACGGTTCTTGTAATCCTTTACACACCCAGCCAATATGTGAGATTGGAAGATATCATTATCTCCTGTCTAGGTCTCTATCTAGCAGACTATGTCAGAGCTGATATATAACTCCAGCAATACAGGTGGTGACATTAATGAATGGTTGTATTTTCATGGTAGACCAAGTTACCACCAGCTAGTGTCTTTATGAATCTGAAAATTTGGTCCCACTGACCCCATGTTCACCTGCCATTTGGCATCCCCTGTATTCCAGCGTGAAAACAACACAGAAGATTTTCAAGCCAAGCACCCCAAAATGATTCCACTTCACTTAAGAACAGTGCTTTGCACATAGTAAGCGCTTAATACTATCATTATTATTAAGACACTTGGGATAGATTGTTCTAAACTGATCTAGGTCTTTCAAAACTCACCCACCTCTAAGCACTTGATATTCAATCCACCCTCAGCCCCAGAGCACTTATATACATATCCATAATTTATTTATATTCATATCTGCCTCCCCTTCTAGACTGTAAGCTCATTGTGGGCAGGAAATATTATTTGCCAACTCTGTTGTAGGCTCCCAAGTGATTAGTACAGTGCTCTTAATACAGTAAATGCTTAATAAATACCACAGATTGACAGAATGGAACTCAAGAAAGTTTTCTAGATCCACAATACACACTCAGCAGTTCTCCAGGGCTACGATAGATCCCTGGACTAAAAATCTTCGGGCTGTTCTTTTTCTGGATGCATACACTCGAGAAAATCTAGAAAATCCTGAGGCCAAACAATTCAGGGGTACATGAAAGAAATAGTGTTACACTGTCTGCAGGACAGTCCTTAGATTTCCCACATACTCAACAAGATGTTTATCGTCATTATTATCAACTGCAAGTGTCCAGAAGGGGCCCTAGCATTCTGGACAGCACTAGAACAATGTTAGAAAATAGGCAGTACCTCTATTCTTACATAGCTTACATTCCAATATGGGAGATAAGATGACAGCATGTGAACACAAATATGTAAAAATATAAATATAATTACAATAATGGGTTTCAGATTGTACTAGTTTATAGGAAATTGGAGTTAACAGCATCTCTCAGAAGTTCTGAAATATTACAAAATGAGGAGAATCTGGCTCATTAATATGTGTCTTAAGTATCACCTGGTAAACCCTGGTCTTCTGCCATATCATATCAAAGGTTACCTCTAGGTTGCAGAAAACACCGCACTGTGACTTGAGGAACCTGAATGTGCAGAATTTCAAAGACTGAATGAAGGAAACCAATTTTGTGGAAGACTGGTAACTCTGATGTAAAACCAAGCTACTGGATACCATTGATAATAATAATAATAATCATGGTATTTGCTAAACACTTACTTTGTGCCAAGCACTGTTCTAAGCAATGGGATAGATACAAGGTAATCAGGTTGTCCCATATAGGGCTCACAGTCTTAATTTTACAGGTTAGGTAACTGAGGCCCAGAGAAGTTCAGTGCCTTGCCCAAGGTCACACAGCAAGACAAGTGGTGGAGCCAGAATTAGAATCCACATCCTCTGACTCCCAAGCCTGCGCTCTTTCCACTAGGCCACGCTGCTTCTGACATAATACTTTACTAGAATTATTCAGATGCTCCTTAGAAACAATTCTTTAGTATCAGTACAGTCTATATGTACGAAATCTTAGTATGCAAAGTCAAGTCTTCAGTGACCATAGTTTAAAATCAGTCACACCTGGTTCAAGAGATTTAAACATTAAGATATTTAGTTTCATCCGAAATGTTTTAAGATTGATCTGTAAGGTACAAAAGAAAATTCTTGGTTCCAGCAACAAGAGGACAACAGTTATTCACCAATGTAGATGGCTGTGGTTTGGGGAGTCAGAGCTAATTGTTTTTAGCCATCTTCCAGGTAAGTACTTTTAAGTTACTAAAAATCAATCAAATATGACATGGACACAAAGATAACAGAATGAATGTTTTGAATGACTTCCAAATCCATGTCAGTGTGCCAAAAACATTGTTAAATGCATATGTAAAGTTATTGATCAAACTACTATGTCATAAAAAAAGTTAGGAAGTCCGCTAAGCCTATGAATTACCCACTTTTTATTGTTGTGGTTTATTTTTATGTAGTTCAGGGATTTTAAAGATGCATCATGGCCTAGTGGAGTCATGAGTCATGGATTCTAATGTGCCATTCTGCCACATGGCTGCTGCGTGGCCCTGGACAAGTCATTTAACTTCAGTTTCATCATCTGTAAAATGGGGATTAAATATCTACTTTACCTCCTCTTTAGACTTTGAGGCCCAATGTGGAACAAGGACCATGTATCTTGCATGGCACAGGCACTTAAATACCACAAGAAGTATTATTTTCCAGAATGGATGGAAATCAGGCAGATTCTTCTAGGTAAAATATGCTCATCATCAACATAGGCAGTCTATTTAAGCGGTTACATGATTCTGTGGCTGAGTGCCATTTCAAGGGCATAGTCTTCTATTTGGGACAACACCATTTCCAGAGCAACAGCAGAGTTAACAAAAAGAAAAGGAGAACACAACCTTGCATAGTGAGATCAATAAACGAAGACAGAAACTGCATCAAAGTGAATGATTAAGAAGCCTAAAGATAAATTTTAAAACAAGAAATGAGGTCAGAAGAAAATACTAACCAATTCTTCCCAAAAATGTATTTTTCAATATTTTGAGGTATCATCATCATCATCATCATCAATCGTATTTATTGAGCGCTTACTATGTGCAGAGCACTGTACTAAGCGCTCGGGAAGTACAAATTGGCAACATATAGAGACAGTCCCTACCCAACAGTGGGCTCACAGTCTAAAAGGATCGATCAGAAGTGCTCAATTTGGACGTAACCCTTTACTTTTTAGAACTAATTGCTTCCCAGGAATTATGTAACTTAGAAATCAGACAGTAAATTATTAAGAGGAAAACTTTGGGGGGGAAAAAGAAAAAAAATCATTACTCCATTACAACAGTGCTCAGTGCTTAGAACAGTGCTTGGAACATAGTAAGCGCTTAATAAGTGACATCGTTATTATATGTTGGTTTGATCAGCTTTCGGGGAAAGGAAGGAGAATTATTTCCATCACCTTTCAGATTATGTTAGGCGCTATATCAGTCTAAGCTTAGACTCCCTGCCTTAACACTCACTCAGTACGCAGTTAGTCACAGATGAGTTACAGAATGGTTTATTTGCCAGCTAGTGAGCCTTACGTTTGCCACGGGGACCATCCCCTCGAAAGGACCACCGTCTGCAGGGAGAAGGCAAGAGACAGCAAAGACAAGAGCATGAAAGTTTGCCAAGAAAGCCAAGAGCCCTGGCCAGAGAGAGAGGAAGTTTGGTTGGCATAATCTCCTGGCTTCCTCCTCCCACAAAGATCCCCACCTTGTCCCAGGCAGCCAGCCAACCTACCTGGCAAGAGGCATTTCCAGCTTCTCAAGTTTCACGAGCTTCACCTATGAGCCATATCCAGCATTAAATGGCGGGGCAAGATTATCAGCAACAAGGTGGTAGAAGACAGACACAAATACTATGGAAACACTCATCGCAATACAGCTTTTATGGGTGGTGCCCACGAAAAGAATGGGGTGATAACTGCGCAGAAGCTCTTCGGAAGCATGCTGGGTGCATTCACAACCTGCCAGAGCAGAACAAGAGGTCTGAAGATTTGATAAGGCACAATCCCAAGCCATTTGGTATAACAGCAAATTACTGGAGAACAGTTCCACAGGTTGATAGCCCAACATGGTGAGCAGCAATCGGAACAAGGGTTGCTGTCCTCGAGTAGGAAGTTTGGGAAGGTCAGGATAGCAAGAAATAGTCTTGAAGACAGGGACAGTTCCTGAAAGTGGCTGGTGAAGTGATACAGCAATAAGCTATTTTGTGTTAGTAATACAGAATGGAGCTAATCACAAGTATGTCTTTTCAGCCTTAAGATACTGTGCACAAACGTACATGCCTAATTTACTGAATTCTCATATATCCCTGTTATGGAGGAGACTGGGGATCATGAAAATACTATCTTCATTTTCTACATGTGAAAACTGAAGCACATTAAATTGCCTCAAGTTTTCCAGTATGTCAGAGGTAGAACTCGGTAAGAGAGCCTGTTTCCCTATACCCAACTCAGTTGTCGATCCACTAGAAATAAGAACAGTCTCTAATTTTAAACTGACTGAAGAAAATTGCAGTTGCAAAACTGACTGGATCACCAAAAGTAAAATGAACGCGCAAATTTACAAAAAAAGTTGACATAGCCAGTAATGATAGGATGTAAAACTATGACCTTTCATAAAGAATCGAAACCTCTAATTATTTGAGCATTACTATGATTTGAAACTCCTTTTGTGAGTTTAAGAATTAGACTGCAATGATGAACAAATCTAATAAATTGCTATTAAAAATAGAAGTATTATTCCCAAAGGGTTCAAAACGCAGGACAAACTGTAAATTACATTTTGCATTACAGAAAAATCACTCTTTTGGCCAAGCGATTTTAGTAGCTAATTTGTTTAGTAAACGAGCTCTACATATGATCAGGCACAAGAAAACATGCACAGAATCAGTGCTATAGACTGTTACTTAGCCTAAAAAGCACAGAGTTTCTCCTATTATGTCCTACACATATTCCAAGCTGTTCCCTGATGATGCAAGAGTTGAATTCTGTCACTGAATCCTGCTATCTAGGGAGCTCATCACACAATAAGACAAGGATAGACAAAGAGGTAGAAATCCAAATCGAAAAGGCCTGCGTGGGAGATACTTTCGCACTCCCGTTTGTGTCACCGATGACTTGCTCCCTTTATTCATCCCCCCTCTCAGTTCCACAGCACTTATGCACATATCTGTCATTCATTTATTTATATTAATATCTGATTCCCCCACCCCCAGACTATAAGCTCATTGTGGGCAGGGAATGTGTCTATTTATTGTCATACTTTAGTCATCCAAGCACTTAGTACAGTGCTCTGCACACAATAAACGCTCCAATACAACTGAATGAACGAATGACTAGCAGACAAAATACGATGTCAGTGTGAAATCAGATTACATAGAAAACAAGTTTTATAATAGTATTGTATGGTTAAAGTACTGTACAGTTATATGGAGTTGAGAGCCCTTATCTCACTAAAGGTATCGCACATGACTTTTAAAGCAGTTCAGTCAGTTGTGCCATTCTTAATGTTCCACTTAGTACTAAAATGGCATACACAATATAAAAATGGTAAGACAGGATCCCAAGCAATGAAATTCGAGAACACAATCAGGCCACTGGCTTCATTATTTGCAGGGATTGTGTCTGCGGATTCTGTTGTATTGTACTCTCCCAAGAGCTTTAGTACAGTGCTCTGCACATAGTAAGTGCTCAAATACACCTAACAGTTAGTTAATATGACTGATCGATTAAAAGAACAATGTGTTGACTTGATCCCAGTTATGAAAGCCTTTGAGGACTTATTCAGATTTCATTTGCAGAGCTGAATCCATTTTTTAGAAGGAACATTTGGTTAGGGTGCTACTACAAATTCCAGCATTCATTCATTCAATCGTACATAAGTGCTTACTGTGTGCAAAGCACTGGACTAAGTGCTTGCTCCAACTTACCCTTTTTAGGAAAGGGATTTGGCCCCCAGACCCACTTCGACCATATGTGACCATCTGTCTTCTAGTTGGCATTCTGTTGCTTCCCTATCTCTAATTTCTTTTAATGTTTGTCTCCTTCAGTAGACTGTCTGCTCCTTGAGGGCAGGGATTGTGCCTACCTACTCTATTGTACTCTCTCAAGCACTTACTACAGTGCTCGGCACCCAGTAAGCACTCAGTAAGTACCATTGATGGACTGATCAATTTTAAGATCAGTTTTAGCATTAGTGAAGACATTAATAACTTAAACTTGCTGCACAGGATATATAGGGTATCAAAATGGGAAAAAAAGACTACTTTATAATTAGCCTTTGATTAAAACGGACACTCAAAAATCAATTTGAAATATAGGTCATCTCATGAACTTCAACATATCATAATAAACTGGTCTTTGGAAAGCACAGTCTTTTAGACTGTGAGCCCACTGTTGGATAGGGACCGTCTCTATATGTTGCCAACTTGTACTTCCCAAGTGCTTAGTACAGTGCTCTGCACACGGTAAGCGCTCAATAAATACGATTGATTGATTGATTGATCAGCCAGCACATCACAGTTCCAAGACAGCAGCAAATTTGAGGAGGCAGCTAGCAAGATGTAGGGAAGGAGTGAAGAGTGACCACGGTCCTAAAGAGAGACTTTACATTTAAGGAAAAAAGATATGGAAGGCCACAGTTCCCTCAAATTTATCACTTCTGGGAGGGAGTGTGTGTGTGTGGGGGGTAAATGAATGAAGTTGGCCGTTCCGTGAATGACCATTTATCATGAATAATTTATCATTTATCATATATATGTATATATGTTTGTACATATTTATTACTCTATTTATTTATTTATTTTACTTGTACATATCTATTCTATTTTATTTTGTAGTATGTTTGGTTTTGTCTCCCCCTTTTAGACTGTGAGCCCACTGTTGGGTAGGGACTGTCTCTATATGTTGCCAATTAGTACTTCCCAAGCGCTTAGTACAGTGCTCTGCACACAGTAAGCGCTCAATAAATACGATTGATGATGATGATGATGCTGAACCCATTTTCAACACTCTTGCAAAACCCCCATTAAAGAAAATACTTACTGTAGAACTAATCCATGCTGGCCACTGAACCCAAATGCGTAACCATTTCTTCCAACTCCATGCCCCACCAACAGACTCAGGTTGTCAGAAGAACATTTCTTTAATTCCCTTACAGTCTTAAAACCAAAACATGCTATACCAGAATGACTTGTAGCTATTCTTCTAATCATTTAGAAACAGTCTATATAGGCAAATAAAAAATGTTGATTCCAGTCAACTAACTCCAGGGTTGTTCATGCAAATATTTTGAAAAGTAAATAAAAATGTTTGCAATAGTTTAGAATCCTGTTCTCTGTTGTGCCCTGTGTGGGACACAGACTGGGTCCAATCTTATAAATCAATCGTATTTATTGAGCACTTACTATGAGCAGAGCACTATACTAAGCACTTGGGAGAATACATTATCACAGAATTAGCAGATACGTTCCCTGCCCACAACAAGTTTACAGTCTAGTGGGGGAGATCTTATTTTCCTATATCCACCTCAGTGCCTAGTACAATTCTTGGTGCAGTAAGTGCCTAACAAATACCACTGTTATTATTCCTACTATTATTAGAAGACTGGATTAATTATGGAGATATTCATTCAATGGATTTTCAAAAGCCTTATAAAAATTGAGGCTGTGGGCTAGAAAAAATGAATGTAAAATGGAGAAGGATTAATGAAAAATATTTTCTGCTAATTTACAAAATATTTTATCAGCCTACATTATTTTAAACAAATCTGCAAGGTGAAGGTATTTAGTATTTATTTTGTCTTCTATGCAGTAATTGAAGCTCCCTCTCTAGTCTGTAAGCTCGTTGTGGGCAGGGAATGTATCTGTTTATTGTTCTATTGTATACTCCCAAGCACTTAGTACAGTGCTCTGCACCCAGTAAGCGCTCAATAAATACAGCTAATGAATGAATTTGACATGTTATGGGCTCTCAGGAGGGAGTTTTACCAATCTTGCTGTGATGAATGTGATTGTGATCTGCTGTTTATTTTATTTTGTTAGTATGTTTGGTTTTGTTCTCTGTCTCCCCCTTTTAGACTGTGAGCCCACTGTTGGGCAGGGACTGTCTCTATATGTTGCCAACTTGTACTTCCCAAGCGCTTAGTACAGTGCTCTGCACACAGTAAGCGCTCAATAAATACGATTGATGATGATGATGATGATGCTAAACTCTTACTATTAATAACAACAACAATAACAACAGTGCCCTTTGTACAGTACTTAATGTAAGCCAAACAATGGGCTAAATGCTTAGGTGAATACAATAAAAGCAGATTACACAAAGTCCTGCTCCACTGTACAAGCGGGCGGGGGAACAGGAGCTTAATCCCCATTTTACAGATGAATTAGGATAGCTTTTTGGAATTCTGCATGGGCATTTATGGATAGATAGACAGATTGATAGATAGTTACCTGGGTGTCATATGCTGAAGTCTTTTCTCATGATTTAATCATTATTTGAGAAAATGATTAGATCTAAGCTACTAAATATCTAACGCCCAAGTAACTGTACGCTGCAGTTTTTACACGTACTTAAGTATTTTTAGGCTATTTTACCTGTCATTCTGCTATTAATGAGGGTGACTAAAATCAATTTTTATGGTCCTGAGTGGAAAGAAACCCAATTACAATACAACTCTTTCAAAACGTTTAATGACTATGAGCTAATATTATAGCATAACAATATCAATGGCTGAAATTTTTCAGCTCCTTTGGCTGAACAATTCTAATGCATGCCACTACATTTTACCTGACAGATATATTTGTTCTTCCATTTGCTTAGCACACACTGGCTGTTTTGCAGCAGCTCCTAAAAGACAACAGAAAACAGAGCGAGTAGGGCTGGCTGTACACATAGTCACCAGCAGTTCAAATGCTCCTGAATTTGAAGCAGCAGAGATTAACATGCCACACAAACAAAGATGCAACTGTTTTCGAACAGCCTGCTGGACAAAAGGAGAGTAATCATCACCATGAGGGCTGATCCTTTATAAAAATTAAAGCTGTTGAAAGAAGTCCTAAAACACGATTGTTTGTTGTCATTCTCGAAACTTTCTTGAAAGGTACCTCCAGCTCCTTGAGTGTGTCTCGAAGTTTTTCTGGGCGTTTGTTCTTGAGTATCCATGGATAATCGCGAGCTAGCAAAAAATACAAACTATATTTAGCTATATGATTATTTTTAAAAATTTCAGTAAAGAAAACCAATCCCTGAAAGTTTACCTCAATGAAACCATAAAGGATATACTGAAAACATCTTTAAAACTGGAAGGAAATGGGCTTGATTTCCAATGTCAAATGATATCCTTTTGAAAAGCTCTGTCACAGGAACAGGATTTAACAAAAAATGATCTCACCACCCATAGATTTACATTAGAAAAAACAAACAAGGCATTCAGAGGCCAAATTTTTGTTGTGGGAAAAGTATTGGAGAGGTGACTTTGCAGGGTGCAAAGAAATCAACTCTTTCCCAAAGTTATTAAATCTGAACAGGATGCAGATCACGGCAAAGGAACGAAAATTAAAACTGTAAAAGTCTCATTTATTATCACAAAGTCAGGCAAAGAATAACAAAATTACTTGATATGCAAAATCATAACTTGTATGTGCCAATTTGTAGTACTCCAGAGTGGTTCTCTGAAAAACTGGAAGAAATCAACAACTGAGAAAAATCTGGGCTCAGCCAGCAAAAATATGTACTATGAAACTGGTTAAAATATTTTCCTATGTGAATCAAGGTTACTTCCACAACTACTCTCTAAAATTGAAAGAAAAACTCCCAATCTCAAACCCTTGTTTTATTTGGCCTAAGACTTTAGAGGAAACACCATTCAAAATTTCAAATGTGAAATAAAATAAAATTAGCTTCACTTAAATAAAAGCAAAAAGAATATTATCACTAATCATAATTCTATATGTTCCCTGATCAGAACAATTATACATAGTTCTGTGTTTTCCTGAACTGTAACATTTTTTGGCTACACAGTGTGTAGAGCTTTGAAATGTATTCTAAAATACAAAATATGACATTATAAGTTTCAATAAGTCTCTACCTTAAGGAACAACGCAAAACAGAATTTCAGGTATAACCATTATCAGGTCATTAACCTGACACTTTAAAAAGATAGAATAAGATACCTGAAGGTTCCAGTTCTATCAAGTTTGAATACCCAAATTATGCCCAATTTTCTCTCATTAAGGCTATATTGAGAAATTATCTAACCCTCCACCAAATTCAGATAGAAAATATAACAAATCTTTACATCTGTGAGCACTCACAATTCAACCTTTTAAAAATGAGTTTAAACACAGTAGGTTCAATATAAATCCAACAATCAAAATAATTTGCTTAGCGAATTCATCAATTCACTTTCAACATTGATGTTTAAAGTTAATTTTACATAATTTCAATGATGTAAACCTAATTTGTAAAAGGCTAAATATAAAATGCAACAAATCTTATTAATGTTTTCATTTTATATACATAAGAGAATGTGCCTTTTTAAATAAACTACCACCAAAAATGGCACATACACAAATTCATTTCATTGTTGGAGTATTCCAATCTGTGATGAAAACTGGATGGTGACTGCAATTTTTTTTTCCAGTGTCACTCATAATGAAAATAGCAAAATCTTACAATGATGTCAAAAAAAGGTATAAAAGACGCTTACATTCTGCCAGCTGTTGCTTGTCTTCTAAGTAACTAAACTTTGTTGGTGATACTAAAAGGAAAAACCGGTAAGTACATATTCAACACCTGACAGCGAAATAGGAAACTTCACTCATAGTTAGATGAGAAAAATTAAGAGGTTCAGAAAATTAAGGCGGCCCTGCTGTTTTCTCTTCCTAGGCAGGTTAAATTTGCAGTGAAAGAAAAGATTAGGCAGCCGGACAGGTGGGCCAATATTACTGAGCCTGCAATCTCATCAGATAGTGAAGTGAGCTGCAATTGAATCCAGGACAGAAGCTGAGTCAGTCTGTCATCGGAACTATGAAGGCAGTATATTAACCACCAAGCTAAGCACCTAGGATGCCCACACAAGCCTCCACTTTAACCTGGGCCAAAACGGGAAGTAACTCTAGCTAGAAAGACCTCTTGGCCCATCATGGAACTTCTAGGATTAGCAGGATTAATCAGATAAAGAAAATTGATCATTCACTCAGAAATGCCTATTTCAGATATCAGGTGAGGATTCAGGAAGCCAACGATCAGCACATTCCCGTGAGTTTAGGATGCCATCTACTGGGATACCCACAGATTAAAATGTCTGGAAAGGCCAGTCATCCTGAACAGTTTTACAATTCAAGTTTTTCCACAGTTCAGCATTACTTCATCCAGAAAATGCATAATACTAAGAAAATAAATGTTGAACAAGACAATATATTATTAACTTCGAAACTGGGGTATTAGGTTGCCAACTTGTACTTCCCAAGCGCCTAGTACAGTGCTCTGCACACAGTAAGCGCTCAATAAATACGATTGATGATGATGATAAATACATACCCCACGGCCACTGACAATTTGCTTTTTAACTTTAGGAAAAAGTCATTTATTTCCAAAGAAAATATTTACCTGCTTCTTTCTTGTCATAATACTGATAGATTCCAATATCTCCATCTATATAATAGGGGAGATAATAATCAGTGTTAGTTCCTGGAGGAAAGATTGCTCATACTGTGTTGCCATCTCTATTATGGAAAAAAATTATCAGGGAGGGCCAACAGAAGTTGAGCACAGCTTTTTTTCTACATCTTAGAATAGCTTAGGGAGGTTGGCACTACGAGTTTAATTGCAAAGTGACAGAAAAGCTCTACTTAAGCCCAATTTAGCAGTCAGTCAGTCCGTTAAGAGTTTAAAAATCACAAAAAGCAAACTCTCCCACCCGTGCTTCCTCTGAAGCCTTTCTGGAATCTGCAGCATTTACTAAAGTAGTAGTGAAAAGCACAAATGATTCACAGGATGTTATCCAACATGGAGCTCAATACATCTAGTTGAATGTTTCATGTGCCTTCTTCCTCTTTTTCCACACTTGGGAGACGACTGTCTGGGTTCAGAGAAAGGCAGGAATGATGTAACAATAATAATAATAATAATGGCATTTATTAAGTGCTTACTATGTGCAAAGCACTGTTCTAAGCGCTGGGGAGGTTACAAAGTGATCAGGTTGTCCCAAGAGGCTCACAGTCTTAATCCCCATTTTACAGATGAGATACCTGAGGCCCAGAGAAGTTAAGTGACTTGCCCAAAGTCACACAGCTGACAAGTGGCAGAGCCGGGATTTGAACCCCTCACCTCCGACTCCAAAGCCCATGCTCTTTCCATTGAGCCACGCTGTTTCTCAGATGTAGTCTGGAATGGCTCCAGTTTGGGGGACCCCAGATGACCCCTGAGCCTATCTAGTTCTGGGATTGTTCAGGAAGCCTGGATAGGCCCAGCAGTCAATGTGAGTCTGGTCCTTTCTGAGTGAACCTGAACTCACTTTGGTCAGTTGCAAAATTTAATTTTGTGTCTGTCAAACCAGAATTGTTGAAGACAACGATTGTGTACAATACTGTACACCTTCAAGTACTTAATACAGCATTCTTAACACAGTACGTGATAAATATGACTGACTGATTGATTGAAAGCAGGCCCGAAACTCAAGAGGTTTTCCTTAAGTCCAGAAGAGCTGTATGAACAAAGGATCTGGCTGATCTCCTGGGGTCTTCTTAGACTGTAGAAGTCTTCCCAGCCCAACCCCAATTCAGACCTACACCTCCCAAAGCTACACTAGCTTCTATGTTCAGCTAGTTAATTGGGCAGGTTCGACTTCTACCAGAGGATAAAAAACGATTTGAGACATGACTTTTTTCTGTCTACTGGAGCTCTTTCTTAACTAGGAGAATACCTTTCCTCTGGCTCTCGAAACAATTCAGGAATTTGTGTTTTTTCTAACAAATACCATTTTCCTCAACCACTAGCAAAGAGGAAATGATGTCTTAGGTAACAGAAAGCAGTGTGGACCGCCCTCTAGTGACCGATTCATTTCAATGATGCAAAACTTCTTACAGTGAAAATAGAGCTTTAAAGTAGATCACTGCTGTACATTTGGAGAGTGCTAAATTTAATAACAAGCCCATTTTTATGAACAACCTCTTCCAAGCCAAAGAGGATCACTTTTTTTGGATGACCCCACGTTTGTGCACGCTAATATTTATATTATTTTTTTTCCGAATATCTCAAAGCAGGGTTTGTAAAATTTCCTGCATTCTAATAATTTTATGAATGATAGAGAAGTTAAGAGCTAATCTGCACTCATGTGTAGCTTGAATTTAGGTATATAAAAAGGATGGATAGAGCCCTTAATTAATAACTGTAGTATTTGTTAAGCATTTATAATAATCCTGTATACATGTATAAATGTTTGTACATATTTATTACTCTATTTATCTTACTTGTACATATCTATTCTATTTATTTTATTTTGTTAGTATGTTTGGTTTTGTTCTCTGTCTTCCCCTTCTAGACTGTGAGCCCACTGTTGGGTAGGGACTGTCTCTATATGTTGCCAACTTGTACTTCCCAAGCGCTTAGTACAGTGCTCTGCACACAGTAAGTGCTCAATAAATATGATTGATTGATTGATTGATTTACTGTGTGCCAGGCACTGTAACTAAATGCTGGGGGGGATACAAACAAATCACTCTTTACATTGATCAATGGTATTTATTAGGCACCTACACTGTTCTGAGCACTGGACTTGTTTTTGCTTATGTCTAAGCCATTGTTTTCAGATCCGATCTAAATCCAGGATTAAAATAGCCTTGGTGCTTCAGGAGCAGAACTAGAGTAACTGTACTTCTATAGCCAGCCTGATTTATTCAGAAGCTTCAGGGCTACAGACAGTCAGAAATCCTAGACAGGCTACAAGGCTACAGACAGGCTAGAAATTACCTGCCTTCTAAAGGCCTAGTTTTATTTTGGAGGGGTGGGGGAGGTTGGCCCAGGAGATCATCCAGGCACTTGACCCTGGGCATGGTGGCAGTTTTAAAAAACAAAAAAAAGTGCTCCCAGGCCCTGCCCAGCCCACGCTTTGCTGAAATGGGGCACACGAGCTTTGATAAAATCTGGTCAAAGGCCAATGATGCATTAGGATCAGTGCTGGTTTTCTAGTTACCCCAAACAAACCTGTATTTTGGAGCACCTAGAGGGTCAGGAACAAGCTTTTAAAGACTGGAAAAACTAAGGATGCCAAATAATGTTTCTGAATTCATAAGGTTTTTTTCCTTTAAATAGGATTTTTTAAGTACTTACTACATGTGCCAGGCACTGTGCTAAGCGCTGGATTACTCTATTACTCTATTTATTTTACATGTACATATCTATTCTATTTATTTTATTTTGTTAGTACGTTTGGTTTTGTTCTCTGTCTCCCCCTTTTAGACTGTGAGCCCACTGCTGGGTAGGGACTGTCTCTATATGTTGCCAACTTGGACTTCCCAAGCGCTTAGTACAGTGCTCTGCACACAGTAAGCGCTCAATAAATACGATTGATGATGATGACGATGGAATAGATACAAGACCATCAGGTTGGACACAACCCATATCCCACATGAGACTTGGTCTCCATCCCCATTTTATAGATGAGTGTACAGGCCCAGAGTAGTGAAGCGACTTGCCCAAGGTCACAAGCAGGCAAGTGGTGAAGCCAGGATTAGAATCCAGGTCCTCTGATTTCCAGGCCCAGGATCTTTCCACTAGCCATGCCGCTCTTCTAAGTTCTACTATGACTCTCGGAGTAGCTTTTCACAAGAGAAGAATCATTTGACTTATCAAGAAAATAGCTACCAAAATAGAAGAAAATGTCTGGGTCAGTAAAACCAAAAATAGCAGTTCATAAATATTTAAGTTGTGCTGTTCTCTCCAAAGGTGCTCCTTGGTCTAGTGGAAAGAGCCTAAGCCTGGGAGGACCTGGGTTCTAATCCTGGTTCCACCACATGCCTGCTGTGGGACCTTAGGCAAGTCATTTCACTTCTCTGGGCCTCAGTTTTCTCAACTATAAAATGGGGATTCAATACCTGCTCTCCCTCCTCCTCCTCCTCCTACTAATAATAATGATGGTATTTGTTAAGCGCTTACTATGTGCACAGCACTATTCTAAGTGTTGGGGGGATTCAAGGTGATCAGGTTGTCCCTCGTGGGGATCACAGTCAATCCCCATTTTACAGATGAGGGAACTGAGGCACAGAGAAGTTAAGTGACTTGCCCAAAGTCACACAGCTGACAATTGGTGGAGTATGGATTTGAACCCATGACCTCTGACTCCAAAGCCCATACTCTTTCCACTGAGCCACGCTGCTTCTCCAACTCTAGACTGTTGAGGCCCACGTAGGGCAGGGATGGTGTCCAACCTGGTTAACCTACCCAATGCTTGAGAATAGTGCTTGGCATATTGTAAGTGCTTAACACATACCATTATTATTACTATTATTATTATTACCAATGATGAAATTGATATTTCACTGTGATGAAAGCTTTGTGTTGGGATGTACCTCAGCAATAATTTCTCTAGTATAGCTCAGTGGAAAGAACCTGGGCTTTGGAGTCAGAGATTGTGGGTTCAAATCCCAGCTCTGCTAATTGTCAGCTGTGTGACTTTGGGCAAGTCACTTCACTTCTCTGGGCCTCAGTTACCTCATCTGTAAAATGGGGGTGAAGACTGTGAGCCCCCTGGGGGACAACCTAATCGCTCTGTAACCTCCCCAGCGCTTAGAACAGGGCTTGGCACATAGCAGGCGCTTAACATATACCATCATCATCATCTAGTATTCTCCTGGTAAATCTGACCAATTCCCCTTGACTGACAAACAGGGAGGTCAGGACATTGCTGTTAATTCTTTACAATTGGAAGTTACCAAAGTCAAGGACAGTTTAGCATTGTATTCCAGAAGAACCAGGAATGCTCTGTGGCAAGAGGCATAATGAGGCTGAACTGAAGGTTGACACATTCTGTGGCTTCATCCATCCCACTGAAGCTCCCAAAGCTCGTATTTCACCTGTGCGGAATGGCCTTTCCGAGAGGAGATACTCTCCATCCTTATCCCGCTTTGCTTTGTCCCCTCCACGGCTCTACCTCAGCCTGGTTTCTCCCCCGCTACCAAAAAAGGGAAACGAGAGACAAAATTGGCCTTGAGACCCGACACCGCTTTTCTTTGAGGAGCTCAAATCCTACAGATTAGAATTCTTTCCCTAATTCTCACGTCATTGCTAAGTGGAATTCTGAGGCTCAGGCTACACTAATAACTAATTTTATAGATGAGTACAGTCAGACACGGAGAGGATGAATGATTTGCCTGGAGTCATGGAGCAAGTTGGTGTTGGGACTGAGACCAAACTTTACATGCCAGAGCTTGATCCAATTTACAGCGGCACCATATTCCCAGCCAGCCATGGGCTAGGTTTTTCTGGGCACCTGACCCGAGTGCACAGCTCGCTCTTAGGTTTAAAGTGGGGGGGAGAAGAGAGAAAGAGAAAGAGAGCGAGAGAGAGACAGAGACAGAGAGAGACTACATTCCTCCATAATGTCAGCCCCTGACAAGAAGTCACAAACAGTAAATCCAACCAACCAGAGATTCTGGGCCTGGGGAAGAGCAACCCAAATCTCTGAGGGAGGACCTGGGTTCTAATCCTGGCTCCACCACACGCCTGCTGTGGGACCTTAGGCAAGTCACTTCACTTCTCTGGGCCTCAGTTTTCTCAACTATAAAATGGGGATTCAATACCCGCTCTCCCTCCTCCTCCTCCTCCTAATAATGATGGTATTTGTCAAGCACTTACTATGTGCAGAGCACTATTCTAAGTGCTGGGGGAATTCAAGGTGATCAGGTTGCCCCACGTGGGGCTCACAGTCAATCCCCATTTTACAGATGAGGGAACTGAGGCACAGAGAAGTCGAGTGACTTGCCCAAAGTCACACAGCTGACAATTGGTGGAGTGTGGATTCGAACCCATGACCTCTGACTCCAAAGCCACAAGAAGTCACAAACAGTAAATCCAAACAACCAAAGATTCTGGGCCTGGGGAAGAGCAACCCAAATCTCTGAGGGAGGGACCCAGACCAGACCACCTGGAATCTTCATCATCGAGGGAGTCAGTTTTATACCTCTGGAGTCCACAATTCCTGGAAGTGTCCAGTCCTTCCCCTGACATACACAAAAAGTGCCACGGTTAACTGGTCCAACCTGAACCCGGGTGTTTTGAGTAAAATTGAACTACTCAGACTGTGGAAAAAGCACAAGTCCACTGGCTGACTCACTCCCTGCTTCAAACTTCCTGTGTGACAGCTGCATAAAACAGTGAACCCACTGTTGGGTGGGGACTGTCTCTATATGTTGCCAATTTGTACTTCCCAAGCGCTTAGTACAGTGCTCTGCACATAGTAAGCGCTCAATAAATACGATTGATGATGATGAAACGATTTCTTAGGGAATACTCTATGGCTTCACAACAATTCACCTTTCACCTTCGTGCTCACCAATACTTGCTCTCACCGACCTCGCCAAGATTTTATTTGAATAAGTATTAATACCACTTCCATAAAAAAAACACTTCGAGGTGTCCAGGTAAGTGTTAATAATGATCTAAAGACTTTGATGCCCAAAACTATTCCTGATTCATTCTGAATCTGTACATTCTGTCAAATGGGTAGGCTGTCTCCATTACTAATTTTCAACACAACGTCAACGTTTTAGTCTAAGCGGTGTGAATCTCAGTGGCAGAACAATGATGCATTTTAGTACATAAAAGTAAGGCAAAGCTGGGGCAGGGGGAGCAACCTATATGAAGTTTTATTTCGTAAAATATAACAATAGTCACATAGGCATAGGTCACTTGACCACATCCATCCGTCCATTGACCTATAGTTCGAAGAGCACCCATATCCTTCATGTCTGTAGCTACTGCTATTGATTGAGAGATTGTATCAACATGTGTGGGTATGTCTGAAAGCAGGTGCGACTGGCAAGTGAAATGTGCAGCTGCCATTCCCTTCTTGGTGCATATGAAGCAATCAATCAATCAATCAATCAATCGTATTTATTGAGCGCTTACTATGTGCAGAGCACTGTACTAAGCGCTTGGGAAGTACAAATTGGCAACACATAGAGACAGTCCCTACCCAACAGTGGGCTCACAGTCTAAAAGGGGGAGACAGAGAACAGAACCAAACATACCAACAAAATAAAATTATGCTTGCAGGGCTAGCACATTTGCTCCTTGTAGCAACAACAAACATCAGAGGCATTTATTTGCCTTCCAGGAAAATATTTGCAAAGGTAAAAGGCTAATAAACTAGGTAAACCTGAATGGCCCAATGCCTTGTGTTCCAGTCCCAAATTTTACATCTTCATATTTTAGCAGGTCTAAAATCATTCATGGCACTCAGATGTTTTGAACTTTAATTTTGGAGCTGGAATCACTCATATTCTTCCTGCTAGAATGGCCTCCTTTTTCATTTCATAAGATCATACTCATCTGCATTTTGAATACTGCGTTTATTTTTTAGTTTCGTGAAAATTACCTCAGACTAAAACTGCCGTAAAGTAAAACTGTTAATTCACTCCAAATTATTTATCCTGTTACAAAATGTTAAAACCAATACCTAAAATAATGAAAAAACATAACAATGCTAAGAGTTACCTATTGCCAACATGCCCTAATTAATGTGTTATTAAAACTAAGGAGTCAATTATCACTCTACCATGAAGATAATGAACTTTTCCATAAAAATTTTTTCACCAAATCAGACTAGTTTTGAAATGGGATAGATAATTTAAAGCAAATATAAGCAGCATTACAAGTAATGGTATGTCTGATATTTTGCACAAGGCATGGTTTGTAAGATACAATGCTTGCTAGTACTATTGCTTTTTTTTTCAGTAGACTCATACTGTCAGAAAATTTAGAATTCAAATGATAAATATGCTAGTTGCATAGACTGTGAGCCTGTTGTTGGATAGGGACTGTCTCTGTCTTTTACTGAATCATACTTTTCAAGTGCTTAGTACAGTGCTCAATAAATATGATTGAATGAATGAATGAAAATACCAAACCAAATTTTTATTTTGAAGGAATTAAAGTGTGATATCTAAAATATTGCTTTTTAACGGAAAATACTTGGAAGAACATTAGTTTCATTCTAATTAAAATATACTCCAATTTTAAATATGTGCAAAACTTTTAAAATGATAGGAAAAATCAAAGGCAATATTTTTGCTGCCTAGGTAAAAAATATAGCTTTAATTGTAGTAGTAGTACAAATATTTATTGGGTACCTACTAGGTGCAGCACACTATACCAACTGCCTGGGAAAACACCACAGTGAGAAATGGCACATATAGAATTATGAAGATTGCTGTTAGCTAGTCTACAATATTTATAAGCACTAATAAACTATTATGAGGAAATTGAATGAAGTTGGAGATGCAGATGAAAAACATCAGTAAAGATACTAAAAGTAACTTCCCAAATGAAAATTAAGCTCCACTACCTTACTAATATAAATATACAAACCAATACAGTTATAATAAAGTAATTCTCACTACACATCAATCTAGATTAATTTGGATAATTGGGCTCTTCACTGAAAGAATATTTATTCCCAATTTACCATATCTTTTTAATTAGAACAAGAAAGTTTGTTTATAGTAGATTTACCTCCAATATGTAAAGTATTCTTCAAAGACCACAGATGCAGTTCAGTAAGGCAAAAAGACATCTCATGGCAGACAGAATTTCAGTTCTGTTAAAACAAATAATAAAATTATGTGAATTATGGTAAAATGGAAGTGGACAGAAACAGATGTAAGAACCATTCATCTCTAGTAATATTTAAAGTGGGGAATACAGCACATCAAGTTAGGTATATTTCATCACATTTTTGTTTTTTCTCCCTTCCAGAGCTACAATTCTGTAAGAAAAATGCAACAAACCTTAATTGTATGCCGTCATTCCAAAAATGTGGAAAAGGTACATTCATATGTATATATGTTTGTACATATTTTTTTTACTCTATTTATTTATTTATTTTATTTGTACATATCTATTCTATTTATTTTATCTTGTTAGTATGTTTGGTTTTGTTCTCTGTCTCCCCCTTTTAGACTGTGAGCCCACTGTTGGGTAGGGACTGTCTCTATATGTTGCCAATTTGTACTTCCCAAGCACTTAGTACAGTGCTCTGCACATAGTAAGCGCTCAATAAATACGATTGATGATGATGATTCATAATTGCCCTTTGTTCAAATTAGAAAAATACAAACCTGATTTTTGAAAGCTGCAAATGTGCTGACCGGGCACTTTCATACAAGATAAAAATTGCTATAAAGTGACAATCTTAATTTAGTTTTCAATATAAAAACTAAACTGCTTCAAATAAAACTGAATTCTGCACTATTAACTTGAGAACTTTAGGAAGGTTGTGACCTTTCAGACCTAAGCTGAGGTCTATTATCTCAGAGTAGCTATCTACTGCCGATTTTGTTTACCGTATTTTTCCTACTGTTT
This sequence comes from Tachyglossus aculeatus, assembly GCF_015852505.1. Taxonomy (NCBI): domain Eukaryota; kingdom Metazoa; phylum Chordata; class Mammalia; order Monotremata; family Tachyglossidae; genus Tachyglossus; species Tachyglossus aculeatus. The sequence goes on from NC_052074.1 coordinate 10,479,055, forward strand.
CATTATTTTTTCGCTACATATCTCTTCATTCCCCATATCTACTTCAACCTCTAAGCCTCCTGTGAGCCAGGAACATTGCCTTAATATCCTTGTGTTTTTCCCCAGTGCTTAGCAGCTTGGCTTAGTGGAAAGAGCACAGGCTTGGGAGTCAGAAGATGAGGGTTCTAATCCTGGCTCCGCCATTTCCCTGCTGTGTGACCTTGGTCAAGCCACTTTAACTTCTCTGTGCCTCAGTTACCTCATCTGTAAAATGGGGATTAAGACTGCGAGCCCCAAGAGGAACAACCTCATTACCTTGTATCTAACTCAGCATTTAGAAGTGTGCTTGGCACAGAGTAAGTGCTTAACAAATACCATCATTATTATTATTAAGAAAGCAGTTTGACAAATGTAATAAACAAACTTAAAAGGGTGGTTTTCACATAATGTGGTACTTACTTAGAAACAGGATAAAAGATGGGAAAAGAAGACTGACAGGGTGTTCAAGAAATAAAGGGAACCCATCAGAACGAGGTATGCACATGAACTGTACACTCCCATTCCTAAAGAACAGAACCCTAGCTGTGGTGGTATGATGATGGTGGAAGAAATTACTATTCTTATCCACCACTTCCTTGCTCCACACTAGTAATGTCATATTTTCCTCCACTTCTTAACAGGTTAGAGCATTGAACAGTTTGCCAATTACTTATAATTAACCACGTTAATCTATATAAATATTCAGATTAGCATTAATCTGCATGCCATGCTGAACTTGCATACCCAGTTCAAAGAGCTGCGCAAAGGGCACATGGATAAAATTTTTTTTATGGTATTTGCTAAGCGCTTACTATGTGCCAGGCACTGTACTAAGCACTACGATAGGTACAAGTTAATCAGGTTGGACACAGTCCATGTCCCACATGGGACTCACAATCTGAATTAACATTTTACAGATGAGGCAACTGAGGCACAGAGAACTGAACTGACTTACCCAAGGTCATATAACAGTCAATTTGTATGTTTTTCCTCTATTTAAAAGTGGGTACAAGTAAATCAATTAGTGGTATTTGAGTCCCTTGGGAGAGTAGGAAAGAAGCAAGGCATACATTCCCAAGCAGTTCACAGTCTAAAAAGGGAGACGGACAAAAACTATTTACAAATGAACTTCTAGCAGGAAGTGCCATATCAGGATGAAGTAGCAGAATAAATATGACTTATATACCCCAAGACAATTCTTCCACATGGTGCAAACTCACCAGGAATATAACCTGAATTGTTTGATGGCTTATCCCATGTATTCGCACCAATCAGCTCCAAGGTTTATTTATTCAATCGTATTTATTGAGCGATTACTGTGTGCAGAGCACTGTACTAAGCACTTGGAAAGGATAATTCAGCAACAAAGAGTGACAATCCCTGCCCACAATGGGCTCACAGTCTAGAAGGGGGGAGACAGGCATCAAAACAAGTAAACAGGCATCAATAGCTTCAGTATAAAGGTTCTGGTCAAACACTATATGTAAATTCTCCGCCATGCCCAAACTGGGCTGAGATTAAGCACTCAACAATTAATCAATCAATCAATCATATTTATTGAGCGCTTACTATGTGCAGAGCACTGTACTAAGCGCTTGGGAAGTACAAATTGGCAACACATAGAGACAGTCCCTACCCAACAGTGGGCTCACAGTCTAAAAGGGGGAGACAGAGAACAGAACCAAACATACCAACAAAATAAAATACATAGGATAGAAATGTACAAGTAAAATAAATAAATAAATAAATAGAGTAATAAATATGTACAACCATATATACATATATACAGGTGCTGTGGGGAAGGGAAGGAGGTAAGACGGGGGATGGAGAGGGGGACGAGGGGGAGAGGAAAGAAGGGGCTCAGTCTGGGAAGGCCTCCTGGAGGAGGTGAATTAATGAATCTTGAAAAGAATTCTATTCACAGATTTTGTCAGAAGCTCACTCCTGGGCAGATGAGGAAATTCTTCATCTTGGGAAGCAATTTCATTTAACAATGGATGATGCAACTGTCAATGACTTAACTGCGTCTCATTCAGAGGAACTGTTACCCAATGATCACTTCATCAATCAGTAGTATTTATTGAGCACTTACTGTGTGCCAAGCACTGTACTAAGTGCTTGGAAGAGTAAAATACAATAATGGGGCTAGGCACCCTCCCTGTCCTCAAGGAGCTTACAATAAAGTGGAGAAAACTAGCATTACGGTAAATTACAGATAAAGGAAAGCTAACCAAGTCAGACATAGTCCCTGTCCCTTTTGGGGCTCACAGTCCAAGCAGGAAAGAGAACAGGTATTTGAGCAGGTCCTCTGAGAACCACTGCTGCGGCTATTTCTGTTCTGATTCAATACACGAATAGAAACAACAGAAATGAGAAGCCGCGTGGCCTAGTGGATAGAGCATGGGCCTAGGAATCAGAAGAACCTGGGTTCTAATTCTGCCTCCCTGACTTAGCTGCTGTGTGACCCTGGGTAGGTCACTACACTTCTCTGTGCCTCAGTTTCCTCATCTGAAAAATGCTACTACTTCCTACCTAGACTATGAACCCCATGCATGGCAGGGACTGTGTCCAGACTGATAACCTTGTATCAACTCCAGCACTTAGAATAGTACTTGGCAAATAGTAAGCACTTAATAATGATATAACAATAATAATGGCATTTGTTAAGCACTTCCCAGACTGAGCCCCTTCCTTCCTCTCCCCCTCGCCCCCCTCTCCATCCCCCCCATCTTACCTCCTTCCCTTCCCCCACAGCACCTGCATATATGTATATATGTTTGTACATATTTATTATTCTATTTATTTATTTTACTTGTACATATCTATTCTATTTATTTTATTTTGTTGGTATGTTTGGATTTGTTCTCTGTCTCCCCCTTTTAGACTGAGTCCACTGTTGGGTAGGGACTGTCTCCAATATGTTGCCAACTTGTACTTCCCAAGCTCTTAGTACAGTGCTCTGCACAAAGTAAGCACTCAATAAATACGATTGATTGATTGATTACTATGTGCGGAGCACTGTTCTAAGCGCTGTTTAATAAATAACATAATTATCATCGTCATTATTATTATCCTTATTAGGATTTTTATTTCCTCATGCAATTTCAATTCCGTGGAAGGTTCCAATCTGGGCAAAGGCAAGTGGGGAATAGGCCTTCTTTACGTCACCCTAAACTCATGACATCTTCAGAGAATTTCTGTTCGTTTGTTTGTTTTTTGTGGTATTTGCTAAGTTCTTACTCTGTGCCAGGCACTGTACTAAGTGCTGGAGTAGATACAAGCTAATTGGGTTGGACACAGTCCTTGTCCCAGATGGGAGTCACAGTCTTAATACTCATTTTACAGATGAGGATGAGTGAGGCTCACAGGAGTTAAGTGACTTGCCCAAGGTCACAGAGCTGAGAAGTGATGGTGTCAGGATTGGAACTCAGGTACTCCCAGGTCTAGCTCTTCCCACTAGGTCTCGCTGCTTCTTTTGAAAGTAGGGAATCTCAATTGGATCAGGATCATCTTGACCTCAGTGGAAGAGAAGGTCTTTTGGCAGTTTGTAGTTTGAAAAGAGGGGATGCTTGTGCAATTTGCACCAGAGGCATGTGGTTGCCCTCCAAAGTTGTTGTGGAACCATCAATTTGTACTTCCCAAGCGCCTAGTACAGTGCTCTGCACACAGTAAGCGCTCAATAAATACGATTGATGATGATTTAAAAAATATTAGTCCTCGGATTTGTGTGGGAAACTGGACACACGATAATGGGTAAATAGAGAAGCGGTGTGGCCTCATGGATGGAGCACGGGACTGGGAGTTAGAAGGAACTGGGTTCTAATCCCAGCTCTGCCAACTGTCTGCTGTGTGACCTTGGGCAAGTCACTTAACTTTCATTCATTCATTCAATCGTATTTATTGAGCGCTTACTTGTGTGCAGAGCACTGTACTAAGCGCTTGGGAAGTACAAATTGGCAACATGTAGAGACGGTCCCTACCCAACAGTGGGCTCACAGTCTAGAAGGGGGAGACAGAGTCTAGAAGGGGGAGACAGAAGTCTAGAAGGGGGAGACAGTTACCTCTCTGTGCCTCAGTTACCTCATCTGAAAAATGGGGATTAAGACTGTGGGACATAGATGGTGTCCAAGCTGATAAGCTTGCATCTACCATAGCACTTAGTACAGTGCCTGGCACAAAAATAAGTGCTTAACAACTACCATATAAAAGAAGGAACAGCTAGAGATTGTGAAGACGAATCATCAATTAATCAGTGGTATTTATTATACACCTACTGTGTGCAGGCTACTGAATGAACCGCTTGGGCTCTGCACACAGTAAGCGCTCAATAAATAGGACTGAATGCATGAATGAATGAATAAGCCCTTAACAAATACCACAAAAACAAACTGAGTAAAAATCAAAGAACCTGCCCTCCTATATTTGGAAGGATACAGGTGGCCCTGGGCTGATCACAACAATCAGCAGGCCAGTAAACTATCAAATCTAATTTAGGGTAATAAATAAGAAACATATTTGTGGTTCATCAATCAAAAGGGTCATCTTAGCACATTGGGGTAACACTTGCAACTCACTAATATTCTTAAAGCATTGCAGCTATCTGTTGAGAATTATTTTGGAAACTGCAACTCTGTAGGTCATGTTCTGACAGTTCTCAGTTCAGAGGTGATTTTTCATTAATATTCAAAGTCTGGCCTTTTTCCACTGACCATCTCAGTAGGATCATTTGAATATCTTTTCGAACACACATCCTTATATATTCATATTTGAAAAATTAGAACCAGAAAAATAAAAACAGAATGAAAGTCTAACAAAGATTTTTGAGGCAATTTCAGGGCAGGAGCTAATTCTTAATGTATGGTGGCATTCACCATGTAGACAAAGAAAGAAATATGCAGGCAACTGACAACAGTAAATAGCACAAACATGAATCATTTGTTGAAAGCATAGACCTATGACATCTTTTTAATTAATATTATAAGAAAAATTCCAAGAGCTCAAGAATTCTGGCATGGAAGTAAAACATTGTAAGGTTATTTCAAGCTCTACTGGATTAATTCTCCTAGCTTTTAAATGAAGCCAAAAATGAATCAATTTCCTTTTCAAGTTAAAAATATTTTCTTACAATGAAAACTACTCAAAGTGATCTCTACCTTTCCTCAAGTATATTTCAAATCCAACCAAAGGGCCCACAGCTAGCACACCATTTTATTAGTAAGCTTAAATTTTCCTCCAGTAAGAATCTAGTTGGAAATGTACAGAAAATAGAACACAATTTTTCAGGTATCTCAGAATAGATTACTCATGAATGGGACCCAGACATCCTCTACCACTCTTTCCAACCTGTGCTACTGTGCAACTGTGCTAATGGTCGGTAGAAACAACACGAGAGCTGCCTTCGACACTGTGGACCACCCCCTTCTCCTCAGCACGCTATCCAACCTTGGCTTCACGGACTCCGTCCTCTCCTGGTTCTCTTCTTATCTCTGCGGCTGTTCATTCTCAGTCTCCTTTGCGGGCTCCTCCTCCCCCCCCCCCCATCCCCTTACTGTAGGGGTTACTCAAGGGTCAGTTCTTGGTCCCCTTCTGTTCTCTATCTACATTCACTCCCTTGGTGAACCCATTCGCTCCAACGGCTTCAACTGACATCCAAATCTACATCTCTGCCCCTGCTCTCTCTCCCTCCCTTCAGGCTCGTGTCTCCTCCTGCCTTCAGGACATCTCCATCAGGATGTCTGCCCGCCATCGAAAACTCAATACGTCCAAGACTGAACTCCTTATCTTCCCTCCCAAACCCTACCCACTCCCTGACTTTCCCGTCACTGTAGACGGCACTACCATCCTTTCCGCCTCACAAGCCCACAACCTTGGTGTCATCCTCGACTCTGCCCTCTCATTCACCCCTCACATCCAATCCGTCACCAAAACCTGCTGGTCTCATTCATTCATTCATTCAATCGTATTTATTGAGCGCTTACTGTGTGCAGAGCACTGTACTTAGTGCTTGGGAAGTACAAGTTGGCAACATATAGACACGGTCCCTACTCAACAACGGGCTCACAGTCTAGAAGGGGGAGACAGACAACAAAACAAAACGTGGTCAGGTGTCAAGTCATCAGAATAAATAGAAGTAAAGCTAGATGGACTCACCTCCGCAACATCGCCAAGATCCGCCCTTTCCTCTTCATCCAAACCGCTACCCTGCTGGTTCAAATTTCTCATCCTATCCCGACTGGATTACTGCATCAGCCTCCTCTCTGATCTCCCATCCTCCTGTCTCTCCCGACTTCAGTCTACACTTCACGCTGCTGCCCGGATCATCTTTGTCCAGAAACGCTCTGGGTATGTTACTCCCCTCCTCAAAAATCTCCAGTAGCTACCAGTCAACCTAGGCATCAAGCAAAAACTCCTCTCTCTCGGCTTCAAGGCTGTCCATCACCTCGCCCCCTCCTACCTCACCTCCCTTCTTTCCTTCTACAGCCCAGCCTGCACCCTCTGTTCCTCTGCTGCTAACCTCCTCACTGTACCCCGTTCTCACCTGTCCCGCCATTGAACCCTGGCCCACGTCCTCCCCCTGACCTGGAATGCCCTCCCTCCACACATCTGCCAAGCTAGCTCTCTTCCTCCCTTCAAAGCCCTACTGAGAACTCACCTCCTCCAGGAGGCCTTCCCAGACTGAGCCCCCTTTTTCTCTTTCCATCCCCCCCGCCCTATCTCCTTCCCCTCCCCACAGCACCTGCATATATGTTTGTACAGATTTATTATTCTATTTATTTTACTCTTACATATTTACTATTCTATTTATTTTGTCAATGATGTGCATCTAGCTTTACTTCTATTTCTTCTGATGACTTGACACCTGACCACATGCTTTGTTTTGCTGTGTGTATCCCCCTTAATAATAATAATAATAATAGCATTTGTTAAGCGCTTACTATGTGCAAAGCACTGTTCTAAGTGCTGGGGGGTTACAAGGTGATCAGGATGTCCCACATGGGGCTCACAGTCGTAATCCCCATTTTATAGATGAGGGAACTGAGGCACAGAGAAGTTAAGTGACTTCCCCAAAGTCACACAGCTGACAGTTAGTGGAACTGGGATTTGAACCCACAACCTCTGACTCCAAAGCCCGTGCTCTTTCCACTGAGCCATGCTGCTCCCCTTCTAGACTGTGAGCCCATTGTTGGGTAGGGACTGTCTCTATATGTTGCCAACTTGTACTTCTCAAGTGCTTAGTACAGTGCGCTGCACACAGTAAGCGCTCAAATTGAATGAATGAATGAATAAGCGCATGTTCTGGCCTTTCATAGTCCCCTGCTATTCACAGTTCAGTTGGTACAGGAATGGAAAAATGGAGAGGAGTGATTAAATAGCTGGTGCAAGTTCTCAGTTTTTGTCCTAGGTCCAGAGTTGCCACTACCACCTACTTTTGGATCCAATGCCATTTGGAAACTCCAAGGACCTGGGAACTCACACTGGCAACCCAAGCACCCTTCCCAGGTTTAAACTGTAAGCACCCTGTGGACAGGAAACCTATCTAATATTCTGTTTTATTGTGCTCTCCCAAACACCCAGTACTGTGCTCTAAACAGTAAGCACTCAAATACCACTAATTGACTGATTTGCTCTTCCACCTTCACAGGGCGAGGTGCCCATTTAAATCTGGTTTTCAGCTTATAAAATCAGAGTACTTTTAATTCCAAGTACCTGAAAAGACTGGTATTTCTTGAGTTTCATTGATACTTTCAGATTTTGCCCTGCTCCCCCCTCCCCACCCCATTTACTTATTTGCCTTCTTTCAATCAATTCTTTACATGAGGTATAGAGATATCAGGGAGTGTGCTTTCAGGAAAAGAAGTCTTCAGAGAGGGTGCATTTGTTTGGAGGAGCTAAAGCCAGCAGCAGCTTCTCGCTCCACCGATCCCTTCTCTCATATTCTATATTCCTCACCTTTCATAAATTCCTTTCTTGGATAAATGCCAGGGCTTGATGTGAAATCGAATTTTGGGATCAAAGGTGGAGACCGGACATGGAGACGTGTGCGGGGTTGCCCACGTTACAAGAGCCATAGAATGTGACAATGTGTCATTTTACGGACCTTTTTCCTGGAGCACCTTTATTGTACAGCATTCCTGTTTTTTCCAGAAATGTAGCATCCCTCTCCCAGGTAGGTCCCTGGGAACATGGGTGTTGCTTTTGAGCTCTGTGACTAGGGTGCAATCACTGTAATGGTGACTAAATTAAAATCTAAATTAAAAGATCATATATAAAAGTATCTGTTACTATATCTCTACACCAGACAGTGGATCGCCATCTATAAAAGTATCCGTTACTATATCTCTACACCAGACAGTGGATCGCCGTCTAAAAACCTATCTCTTTGTATGAGCCCAGACAAATGGCCAACCCAGATACCATGATCTTAGACCACTACCCAGGCTAAGTGGTTCAGGCCACAAATGTGACAAAAGACAAAGGACCAATGAGAGACACCCAAAAGAATAGGAAAAGTGAATGAAAGAATTGTTTTCCTCTGAGAACATCAGTTTCAGTAAAACCTTTTAGTTTAAATCAATCGTATTTATTGAGCGCTTACTGTGTGCAGAGCACTGTACTAAGTTTCAGAGCAAAGGGATGTCACTGGTCCTGAACTAAGTTAAATGGCACAACCAAGGACCTTCAGAAAATTATTTTCTAATATAACAGGAACAAACATGCATAAAAACTGGTCTAACACTACCAAATTAATTCATTCAGTCATATTTATTAAGTGCTTACTGGGTGCAGAACACTGTACTAAGTGCTTGGGAAAGTACAACAATCAACAGTGACATTCCCTGCCCACAGCGAGCTCACAGTCTAGAGGGTGGGGGAGAGACAGACCAATACAAATAAATAAAATTACAGATATTTGGGGTGGGGGGCAAAGGGGGCAAGTCAGGGTGACACTGAAAGGGAGATGTGAGGCTTAGTCTTGCAAGGCCCCATGGAGGAGATGTGCCTTCAATAAAACTTTGAAGGGGCTGGGGGGAGAGTAATTGTTTGGCCAATTTAAGGAGGGAGGGCGTTCCAGTCCAGAGGCAGGACGTGGGGCAGGGGTCGGCAGCGAGACAGGAGAGATCGAGGCACAGTGAGAAGGATAGCACTACAGGAGCAAAGTATGCAGGCTGGGTTGTAGAAGCAGCAGCATGGCTCAGTGGAAAGAGCACGGGCTTTGGAGTCAGGGGTTCAAATCCCGCCTCTGCCAATTGTCAGTTGTGTGACTTTGGACAAGTCACTTAACTTCTCTGTGCCGCAGTTACCTCATCTGTAAAATGGGGATTAAGACTGTGAGCCCCCCGTGGGACAACCTGACCACCTTGTAACCTCCCCAGCGCTTAGAACAGTGCTCTGCACATAGTAAGCACTTAATAAATGCCATCATTATTATAGAAGGAGAGAAGTGAGGTAAAGGATACATTAAAGAAATGGTGTAAGTGAAGGTCAAATTGGATGGAAGAGTGAAGTAAAAACTACTAACTCAGTTCCAATTAGTCAAGAAAGGCTTAATTGGGAAGGAAGATTTCAAGAGTTCTTTGTACAAATGGATCGAGGGAACTTTGGGCGGCGAAGGCATTCCCAGCTCAAAGTGCTGAGGCTATGGAATCAGGAATTGGATGATTAAGCAAGGGGGTGCCTTCTCCATATACTCAGAATTAGGTATTTTCATGGACTTAACATTGGCCAACCTAGACAGGCCTTAAAAATTTACTTTAAAAGTTGGCAAATTTATACTTGGATCTGAGAGGTACAGGAGGTCCTCTAGGGAACCAGAAACAGAGGTTTTCCAGGAATTTTCAATTTTCTGCTACTCTAGCTGCATTGTAAGTGGGACATAAGGGACATTATGGGAAAGTAAATGTGCTGAATACACCAAATTATCACTTGACAAACTTACAGCTAACCCAGATAGCAAGATGTCTTGCCAGCTTCTTTCTTAAAAAAAAGAAAAAAAAATACAAAACAACCCCAGATGAGAACTTTAAATGTGCTGCACCTTGCTCAAAGACTAAATCAGTTTTTTAAAAAGAATGCAGGTGATTTCCTAGTTTGATAACTTACCTGGAGGAGAATTCAAGACTGAGCTTGTGTTATACATACATTAAATGAATAGCTAAGTGCTTGTTTTGTAGGTGGGAACAGGAGAGTTTCCAGAGAGAGGTTAGGTTTGGCATTCTGTGGTGAAGGGATTAGAAAAGTGGTTTGGAAGCTAGAGGCATGTCACCATTAATAAAATACACACAGTGAAAATGCTGCACAATTCAAAGCCCATGAATCACATACACAGCTCTGAATGAGAACAATACTCATGATTCAGACTTATGGACATCAGAGAAGTGTTTGCTGAAATGTGCAGTTGCATAATTGTTAACATTTTCTTGCTCTAGGAGGGTAACCTTACATGTGCTTTAAAGATGTACCATAAATTCAGCTCTATTGAATAAGGGGATAAGTGGAATGAGGAAGGATTTCCCAACTGGAAGTAATGGTAGAAGGTACAGATTATGGGGAAAAATGAATTGGACAGAGGCAGTGGAGATCTACAATTGATTGCATCATATTTGAGTTTTATCCATCAATGTTCTTGTCCATATTTTAAATGTATAAGGCTTCCCCAACATTGTAGACAACCTCACTATCCCCCACAGTATCTCACAAGAAGGAGAGAGTAATCGTCTCACAAGATCTTAACTTTGGCAATATCCTCAATTCATCTCTTTCAATCACCCAACACATTCAACCTGTCACCAAATCATGTAGGTTCCACCTTCACAACAATGCTAAAATCAGCCCTTTCCTCTTCAACCACGCTGCTACTATGCTGATCCAAAGTACTTATATCTCACTTTTGAATACTCCATCAGCTTCTTTACTGACCTCCCTGCCTCCCATCTCTCCCAACTCCAGTCTGTAATTGCCTCTGTTGCCCAGATCATTTTTCTACAAAAAGTTCAGTCCACATCTCCCCACTTCTCAATAACTTCCCTCATCAACCTGTGCATCAAACAGACACTCCTTCCCAGTGGCTTTAAAGCACTCAATTGGCTCGCCCTCTCCTACCTTAACTCACTGATTTCCTCCTACAACCCAGTTCGCATCAACCTACTCATTGTACCTTGACCTCATCTATCTCGCCACTGACCCGTTGCTCATGTCTTCCCTCTGCCCTCAAACTCCTTCCCCCTCCATTTGAGACAGACTACTACTCTCTCCATCTTCAAAGCCCTCTGAAAATCACATCTCCTGCAAGAGGCCTTTCCCAATTTAGCCCCCTTTTCCACCACTCCCTCTCCTTTTTGCATCACCATGGCACTTTGATCTTTACCCTTTAAACAATTTATAATCACATCATGCCCAGCTCCACAGCATTCATGGGAGTATCCATAATTTGTTTATATGAAATATCTGTCTCCTCCTTTAGACCGTAAGCTCCTTGTGGGCAGGAAACGTGCCAACAACCCTATTGTACTGTACTCTCCCTAGCACTTAGTACAGTGCTGTACTAAGACTATACTAGACTGTAAGCTCATTGTAGGCAGGGAATGTGTCTTTTATACTGTACTCTCCCAAGTGCTTAGTATAGTGCTCTGCACACAATAAGCATTCAGTAAATACAATTGATAAATTGATAAATATCATCGAATGATATATCTTGGCTTCCAAAGGCAGGATCTGAGTTTCTTGAATACCTATTCATCTTTCCTTTACTCCCAACATTACAATATGAGGAAGAAACTGATGAATGAGCAGGGATGTATGAACCTACTTTACCTTCCTTTTCTGCAGCTTCACCAGGGAATCCTGGATACTCTAAAAAAGCAGTTTCACCACCCAATTTAACCCTTCAGAGCCTCAAGCACTTAGAAAATTATTCATTCGATGCACTTTCTACCAAACCCTAAAATAGACTGCGGATAATTGATACTTTCTCAAATTATTTAACATGATGACTGTGGTCCCTGCTGACTTTGTAATTACTACCTATTACATATACAAATCTGATTTCTACTACTAAAGGCACATCTATTCCAAGAGGCCTGACCTCACTAAGCACTCCTTAGACCTCTCCCTTCTGCTTCACCCTGATTTGTTCCCTTCATTTATCCCCCCTCCCAGCCCCAAAGCACTGATATACATATCTGTAATTTATTTATTTATATTGATGTCTGTCTCCACTTCTAGACTGTAAGTTCTAGACTGTAAGTTTATGGGCAGGGAATGTGTGTTACATTGTACTCTCCCAAGCACTTAGTACAGTGCTGTGCACACAGTATAAGAGCTCAATAACTACGATTAACTGACTGACTTATCGGCTTTAATGGCTATAAAATATTCTACTTGGAGAAAATGAAATGCTAACAGGTAAATTTCAATCCATTGTGTGCATCATGGTGATGAGGAAAGAAAAAATACGGAAAAAGCATTTTTGTAAAAATCACAACAATGATAAATGGTACTGTGGAACCAGTTAAAAGTATGAGAACAAAATTTTTAAGGATACAATTACATCTTGAAGCTTTTTGTTAACTGACTAGCTCAAAAGATTACACACAATTCAGTAGACTGAATTTGAGGAGATATTTAAGGAACAAAAAAATCAGTCAAAATTAATGAAGTGCGTACACATTGTTCAGTTGACCCTACAGGTGAGTATTAGTCTGTGAAACTGACAGCCCTAGGTGGGAAAAGCTAAAAAGGTCACAGAGGATGCAGGTATAATTGGCCAATGATTTGACTTCACAAAATTAAGTCTACAGTCCATTTTCCATAGGCCTTTTGGAAAATCCGATAAAAAGAAATGTGAATCCACATGAAGAGAGATTCTGTGATGTAAAATAAATCAACAATGTGAACTTGGTTAGTTTCTGCCTCACCACTAATCAGTGCTAAGTACACTTCCAAGAAGTAATTATGTCTTTATGCAGAGTTTGGTGTCATGATATAGCTTATTACAAGTCTCTCACTGATCAGTGGCAGGCACCAAAGAAAAAACTTGGGCACTGTTTACTCATAAAAAAAAACCATTTAAACAAAGACATGGGTTTAATTAAGTAAACCAACAAGGTAATCAAGAGTCTTAGATGAAACCACAGAGGCCTTAATGTCGCAGCACTTTGGCCATACAAAATGATTCACTTGTCATAAGCTCCTGTAATATCTCAGTAGATACTCGAGGTACTAATTACTTATAAATCAGAATTATTGCTTAACTTTTGAAGATTTTGAATATTTTGTAATGAGAGTCTGAGGATGGTAAATGTCATACAAATTCATTTTCAGCAGTGCCCCCAAATTTAGCCTACTAGTTATTGAGAAAAAAGGTGCCGTCTAGTAGTCTGATTTGAAGGCTGGGAACTAGAAACGCCTTTATTTTAATCCTGTTCCAACACTTAAGTCACTTAATTTCTCTGCCTCAATTTCCCCACCTGCTAACATGTGGGTAATGATACTGACCTACTTTGCAGGATTGTTGCAGAGATTAAATAATCTTGGTAAATGCTTTGAAGTTAAAAAGTGCTGAGTATTTAGCATTGCACAACTAATGGCCTATAACATTAAAAACGTTATCCCTTAATTTGTTCAAATGACAACTAGCATACATGGGTACAGTTTCACTGGTGAAATTGCCTTTGAAACGTTTTTAATGTTTCTTCAAATAGTGTAGAAATCCACTTTTAACATCTACAAATACTTATACCATAAAGTAATTTATCCCCATCTTTCTTCTGACTTTACACCTTCCTTGAAATCTCTGTTTTCATGCTCCATACTTGTAAGCTTCTCAACAGCAGGGATCATGTTTTCTCTTCTAATGTTCTCTCTCAAATTCTTAGTCCAGTTCCCCATACGTAGCATGGCCTTGGGAGTCAGAAGAACCTGGGTTCTAATCCCGACTCCGCCACTTGTCTGCTGTGTGATCTTGGCTAAGTCACTTCACTTCTCTGTGCCTCAGTTCCTTCATCTGTAAAATGGGGATTAAGACTGTGAGCACCATGTGGGACATGGATTATGCCCAACCTGAATAGCTTGTTCCTACCCTGTGCTTAGAATTGTGTCTGGCACATAGTAAGTGCTTAACTAATACCATAAAATGTATATACTATAAATTAGTCTCAAATCTCCCATTAGATTGTAAACATAACAAATGCTTTGGTTGTCTGTATAATTCTGTACAATACCCAGTAGAGTGATCTGCATATAAATGGGCACTACTACATACTGTTGAAATGAATGATATGCAAATCACAAATCATTAATCTGAATCTCTTGGATATAATTTCACAGAGCATAAGATAACACTGCTCACCTTATATAAAAAAGTAATAATAGTTCAATGAAATATTACAATCTTCCATAGCTAATCATCTTGATTTGTGCTCCTGGTGTGGGCTGAGCACTGTACTGAGCACTTGGGAGAGTACAATAGAGTAAGTAGGCACGTTCCCTACCCTCAAGTTTACAATCTAGGGGAAGAGACACATTACCATAGTTTATAGGCAGGAAGGAGTGAATAGATATAGGTCCAGGAGTTAGGGTTTAAAAAATAGGATATGTAAGATACGTATATCAATCAATCAATCAATCAATTGTATTTATTGAGCGCTTACTGTGTGCAGAGCACTGTACTAAGCACTTGGGAAGTACAAGCTGGTAACATATAGAGACAGTCCCTACCCAACAGTGGGCTCACAGTCTAGAAGGGGGAGACAGAGAACAAAACCAAACATACCAACAAAATAAATAAATAAATAAATAAATAAATAAATAAATAAATAGGATAGATAGGTAGATGTCATAAATACATACATAAATACATAAATACGTACATAAATGATGCAGGCAATTTGAGATACGTACATAAAGGATGCAGGCAATTTGAGAACACCAGATGCAGAAGTGCCAGAGGGGATATAACCTAGGGATATTAAAGACTAATTAGGAAAGACCCCTTGGAGGAGATGTGATTTCAGGATGTTGAAGATAGGCAGGGCTGTGGTCTATCAACTCTGATAGGAGATCCAGGTGGGAGCAAGATCTTGGGCAAGACATTTGTGGAGGAAGAGACTAGACTGAAGCACAGGTTACCCTGAAGGGAATGAAGGCTGTGAGCTGGTATGAAGAGGAAGAGTACGTGTGGATAGGTACGAGGGGAGAGCTGATTTAGTGCCTTAAGGTCAATGACTAGTAGTTACTGCTTTGTAAGGAGTGGAACATGTTTAGAAATGTCCTTTAGGCACAGAAAAACCACTAAAGTGTTGACCAGTAAAGTCTAAATATGACCTAAATAGCCTTTAAAACACCATTTTAAACACAAAAGGGTCTTGCATTGTGAAATTATAAACAATGGAAAAGAGGGTATACAGTAAATTCATTTGTTTTGATTTCTTCAATCCATTTAAAAAGAGGGAGACAGGCAAATGCATAAAAATAGTGTGTCACATTTACCTGAGAAGATTTTATGGCTCAATTGACCCAAATTAATCTCCAAAATGGTGGCTGCTACAGGGCCCTGGTACAGTGCTCTGCACACAGCAAATGCTCCATAAATACCATTCATTGATTAGACTGAATTCCAAGGCTACAGAACTTTAGAGGATAGGCTATAGTTGATAATAACTATCCACATAAAATAGTTACCAGAAGACACAACAGACTGTTGTG
The DNA here is from genome assembly GCF_015852505.1 of Tachyglossus aculeatus. Classification (NCBI taxonomy): domain Eukaryota; kingdom Metazoa; phylum Chordata; class Mammalia; order Monotremata; family Tachyglossidae; genus Tachyglossus; species Tachyglossus aculeatus. The sequence continues at coordinate 10,494,775 of NC_052074.1, forward strand.
AATTATCCGCTTGGCGAGCATGCTTAATTGCACTTGAATTAAAATGACTGTACTTGCAAAACTGCCCCACTTTTTTGCAATCCAAAAAGAGGGGAAGGGCTATCACGCAAGGAATTTAGTATAGCAATACAGGGAGCACGAAAAAGGAGGGAAGGAAGAGATAGATAATCCTCTGAGACCTCTTAGCAGCCTTCAACACTGTGAATCACCCCCTTTTGAAAACATTATTTAAGCCAGGTTTTACTGATACTGTCTTCTCTTGGTTTCCCTCCTACCTCCCTGCCTGTTCCTTCTCAGTCTCTTTCATTTGTTCTGCCTCTGCCTCCCACACACGAGTTGTGGAGGTCCCTCAAGGCTCAGTTCCGGGTCCCCTTCTATTCTCCATCTACACTCAGTCGCTTGGGAAAATCATTCAGTCCCGTCACTTTAACTACCATTTCGACATGGATGATTTCCAAATCTCCCTCTCCAGCCCTGATCTCTCTCCTCCTCTGCGGTCTCACATTTCCTCCTGCCTCCAGGACATTTCTACTTAGATGTCCCACCAACACCTCAAACAACTTCTCCAAAACAGAACTCCTCATCTTTCCACCCAAACCCTTTTCCCCCGACAACTTTCCCATCACTGTTGTCAATACTACCATCCTCTCTGCCTCACGAGCCCATAATTTTGGCATTACCCTCAACTTAGTCAATTAATCATGTTTACTGAGCACATACTGCGTGCAGATAAGTTAAATTATCTTATTTTTACTAACCAAAGTTCTTAATAAACCAGTGTTCACACAAATGCACAGACTACCCAAAAGAATTTACATGAAAGAAACCAACCCCTCAAAACTCTTGATGTTAGCACCCCCCAAAAAAACTAATTTGACAGCATTTATGTGAATGTAAAGAATTTTTCCAAAGCATGAGATAAGGCTTGACAGAACAGGCATTACCTCTTGCTAGACAAATACCTAGCATTCTAAATGAATAAATGTACTATAATTCTCACATTTCTGAGGAAAACGAAGCCCATCATAAAACAGAGACTATTTCTTCAGGTGATGATTAAACACAGGAGTACCTGAGGACTTTTTCTTGGTGAATGAGAAATAATTCAAACTGAGTGGGATCCTAAGGAGCATACTCTTTCTATTGCCTGAAAGTGCTTCATGTGAGGTTGATCAGCTTGGAGGATTCAGACTTTATTAATCTATTACACACATTATTATTCATTGTAGTTAAAGTGTTTTGTTTTGTGTGGCTTTGGTCAGTTTGGAGGAGTCTGATTTTTTAAATCTATTACAAAGTATTAATAATGTGTTTAACAGATTTTAAAAGTCAGAATCCTCCAAATTAACCAATGCCACACAAAGCACTCTCACTGAAATGAATAATGATAATAATTTTTGTTATTATGTACCAAGCACAGTACTTAGAGCTGGGATAGAAGCAAGATAACCAGGTTCAACACGGTTGCTGTCCCACAGGGGGTTCACAACGGGGAGGAAGAACAGATGCTTAATCCCCATTTTACAGTTCAATCAATCAATGGTATTTATTGAGTGCTTACTGTGTGCAGAACACTTTTCTAGGTGCTTGGGAGAGTACAATACAACAGAGTTTGTAATAATAATGATGGCATTTATTAAGCGCTTACTATGTGCCAAGCACTGTTCTAAGTGCTGGGGAGGTTACAAGGTGATCAGATTGTCCCACGGGGGGCTCACAGTCTTAATCTCCATTTTACAGATGAGGTAACTGAGGCACAGACAAGTTAAGTGACTTGCCCAAAGTCACAGAGCTGACAATTGGCGGAGCTGGGATTTGAAACCACGACCTATGACTCCAAAGCCCTGGCTCTTTCCACTGAGCCACGCTGCTTCCCTCATGGTAGATATGTTCCCTGACCACACTGAGCTTCCAGTCTAGAAGGGGAGGCAGATATTAATAAAATTTATAATACATAATTTATAGATGTGCTCATAAGTGCTGTGGGGCTGAGGGTGGGGTGAATATCTAATGTCCAAAGGACACTGACTCAAATGCGCAGGCAATCCAGAAGGGAGAGGGAGCTGGGTAAAAGAGGGTTTAATTAGGGAAGGCCTCTTGGAGGAGAAGTGACCTTGATAAGGCTTTGGTGGTATGGCGTATATGGAGGGAGAGGGAAGTTTCAAGCCATAGGAAGGATTTGGGAAAGGGGTTGCCCATGAGATGGACGAGATTCGGGCCCAGTGAGCAAGCTGTTGCTCGAGGAGCAGAGTATGCAGGTTGGGCTATAATAGGAGATCACTGAGCTAAGGTAGGAGAGGGAAAGCTGACTGAGTGCTTTAAAGTCAATATTAACAAGCTTCTGTTTGGTGTGGAGGTGGTTGGGCAACCACTGGAGGTTTTTGAGTCGTGGGGCAGCAGATTAAAAAAAAAGGAGGCAAGAGAACTTAAATGACTTGTTCCAGGTCATAAAGCAGGCATGTAGGTAGCAGAATGAGTAACAGAACACAAGTCTACTGGCCAGTATTCTTTTCACTCATTCCATTTTTGGCTCAATTTTTTTTTTATTGGATTGAAAAAAGCATTTTCTTCAGAGACAAACGGAAATCTTTTTATATTTTGAATAATGAATTAAAAACAAATACAGTAACATTATAATTAAATATTTACAATGGAAAAAAACTAAGAAAATGAGAGACAAGGAAAAATAAGTATCAAAAAGAGGAGTGGCAAGAAAGCAACAAAGAACCTGTCTGGCAAGAGGCAGAGAATGTGGTTCAAGATCCTCTCTGCAAACCCACTTTACATCACAGCCATTGACTTGTACCATTCTTCCCGTAATTGCTGACGTTACTGTAAGACTGGGGTGGGGTGGGACATAACTGAAATTTGCAAAATCATGAAAGGCGTAATAAGGCAAACAAATTATTGGCATAAAGGAACAGCCACTTAACTTTGAAAAGGAGACACTTCTTCACAGAGTGAATACATATGGAAAATCCTGGACAAGAAAGTTATGCAAGCCAAAACCTGCAGGTTCCAAGGGGTTTGGGGTGAATTCATAGATGAGAGATTATCATCACCAATCAATAGTATTTATTGAGCACTTGTATACAGATCACTGTACTAAGCACTTGGAAGAATACAACAGAATTAGTACACATGATTCCTGTCCTCAAGTTTGCAATATAGAAGGGGAGACAGACACAAAAATAAACTAAAAGGAGGAGGAAGCAGTGAACTATAAAGGTATGCACATAAGTGCTTCGGGTGCAGGGTGTGGAATGAGTACCCAAGTTCTTATGTGATGCTGTAGTGGCAGAGAGGATATGAGGTGAGGAGATGAGAGATCACAGAAGACCTCTTGGAGGAGACATAATATCAGAAGGACTTTGAAAATGGGAAGAGCAATAGTTTGCCAGATGTGAATGGGGAGGGAAATTTCAGGCAGAAGAGTGAGCGTGACCAAGAGGCCAGTAGTGGGGTAGAGGTATAGCCAGTAGGTTGGCCTGAGAGGAACAAAGAGTGGAAGCTGGGGTGTAGTAGCAAAACAAGGCTAAGTAGTGGGAAAAGGACTGATTGAGGGCTTTAAAGCCACCGATCAGATGTTTCTGCTTCATATGGAGGGGAATGGGAGTCGAGCGCAGAATGATGTTTCAGAAAAACGATTTGTACATGACTGAAAGAAGGTTGGACTGGAGAGAAGAGGCACTGGATGCAGGGGAGTCAGCAAGGAGGCTGATGCAGGAGTCAAACTGGGATATAATACGTGCCTGGAGCAGCATGGTTTTTAAATACAGAGCACTGTACCAGGTATTTGAGGGAATCAAATTTGTTGAGTGCTTACTGTGTGCAGAGCACTGTACTAAGCTCCTGGGAGAGAACAATGCAACAAAGTTGGTAGACATTCCCTGCCCACAATGAGCTCACAGTTTAGGAGTGCTGCTGGAAAGAGTTGGCTTTCTAGAGGATCTTGCAATGCAACATCTTACTTGACTGCTTCTTCCCTCTAGACTTATAAATTCTCCAAAAGAAAAACACCAAATAGAATTTATCAGCTAAATTAATTTTTAATTACATCCAATCCTCCCAGAACACAGGGGCTGTATTCTTGCAAAAACCTTAAAAGGTAAAACTAAGTCTGTAATCACCTATTCTGACACTGCACGTATGTGCACCTGCCATTTCTTCTGTCACTGCCGTGCGTTCTATCAAAACAGACTCACACTGTCAGGCAAATGTTCCTTAATTTCCTCTTCTAGCCACAACTCTTACAGAAAACAACCCCAATTGCATTTAAATTCCAACGAATCAAAAGAAGTGAATTTATTGCTTTTATATCAAGAAAAGTCTATCCCAATTTTGCAATTTATTAGATTAAATTTAGGGAGAGTACATTTTTAAATGACATTCTCCATTTCCATAGCAGGCGAACAGCAGCAAATAGGTTTAAACTGTATAGATATCTTTGGATAGTCATAAGGAAGACTAGCTGGAATAAGCTAACATAGGAAATGGTAAAGTTTACACTCTCAGAGAGCTTTGAAGAGACACAACTATCATATAAGCAGATGTTCATCTGCTTAGACTACAGGAGTTTGATACAGTGATATATTCAGGTCCTTTTATGATTTAATCCTCAAGTTCTTGGAAGAGATCAAGATCATTCCTGACCACTTTGCAATATCAAGTTCATAGAAAATCACTTTAAAAAATACATTCATTCATTGCAAAGTGCTTTCCCACCCACAGTAACACATCACTACTATGAACTAAAAGACCCATCTGATCTGTACTAATGGAAAAAAATCTAAAGCATGTGCCTATTTTTTTTAAAAAAAGCTGTATTGCAGTTCCTGTGTGTCTGATCTGGGTCTTAACCTTTTCTGTTTGTTTAAATCTTCCTGAAGTACAGATGGTTTGATAGAAGTTTCCTTTCTCTCCATCTCCCTTATTCTCACTATCTTACGGTCAGTCCATACGGATTGCATATTAACTGAGGCTTACACCCGAAAATAAAAAATTCCTTATTTAGATTAAAGCCTGTTTCCCTTTGAGAGAAAAATAATTCAAAGAATTCCACATTGGGTAGACCAACGACTCATAATGGCCAGAGTTTAGTTTCTGACAGTGGTAACATAAGATGCTTCAAGGAACAGTATGATGTTTAGTGATGGAAAAATTAAGGAAGTAAGGGGCATGCATCCAATCTAAATATATCAAGATTTCTGGATTAGCAAAGCCTGAATATGTGTATATATACCGCTGCCATGAGAGTTTTCACAGATACACAGAGACTTTATAGATTAGGTGACTTTTTAAATTGCTTCAGTCAGTGTTTTGTCCAGTCCCCCCTAAATATTTTTAGGATGGTTTTTAGCAGCATTGACCAAAGAATAATACAGAAGATGCTCAGTAAAACGTGAATAAATAGTAATTCCAAGTAGGTCAACCTGGCACAAACAGAAAATATAGAACCAATATGAAGCAATGGGTGTATGCATGCCCCCCGATAAACATATTCCAAAGACTGGAATGACAAAATATTTAATAAAAGAAAAAGTTTGGCAATATCAATCACTAGCAAGAGATTACATTGTGATGCTAGATTAAAAGCCACACAGAATGGAAAACAAAATTATGGGAGATAACTACATATTAATGGTAATAACTATATGGGAGTAAATAGAAAGGAAAAGCTCAGGAAATCAATGAAACTAGGTCAGCAATTAGATTTTGGATTGCGGTGATGTCTACAGTTATGGGAATGGGGGATGACAGGGTTTTTGTGGGAAGATGAGGCATTCTGTTTTGGAAATGTTAAGTTAGAGATGTTGGGGAAAACTCAAGAAGAGATGTCCTGAAGTTAGGAGGAAATGTGAAACTGCAAGAGAGAAGTCAGGGCTGGGGAACTTGGAAATCATCCATGTAGTGATGGTAGTTCAGTGTTCTGCATGTAGTAAACCCTCAATAAATATCATTTATTGAATTATCCAGAAAAGTGAAAAAAATGGCTATTTGCTTACTCCAAAAACAATCCTTTTGCTGTTTAGAAAGCATTTTTATTTCTTAATGACAATTTAGAACTGAAAAAGTGAAATGTGCATTTTGAAATTTCCTTGGGCATAAACATTTTCAGTTTTACAAAGTGAGGAATAAGATCTTAGCAATCAGTCAAGAATGTCATTTGTACAAGCAAAACTGCTATGTCACGGAGACATATGCCACTATGTCACTGACCAAGTGCTAATTCTCTAAACTTCAAAATGCTTATGTATTGTATTGATGCTATCGATGCCTGTCTACTTGTTTTGTTTGTTGTCTGTCTCCACACTTTATAGAGTATGAGCCCGTTGTTGGGCAGGGATTGTCTCTACTTGTTACCAAACAATAATAATAATAATAATAACAACAGCAATGGTATTTGTTAAGCACTTCGGGCCAACAAGCGCTTAGTACAGTGCTCTGCACACAGTAAGCGCTCAAATACGATTGAATGAATGAATTTCGTTTATGGCATTTTCTCAAATCATTAAACTATTAAACATGCTTCTTTATCAAAAGTTTGCTGTAAGAAGAACGTTCATTCATGAACCATACAAGGAAAACATTTAAAAACTGACAACACTTAAGACTGCCAGTGAAGTAGTTATGATTTCTATTTTTTAAATAGATGACTGAAAGGATGAAACTAGTCTAGTAAAATTTTGGTAGCTAATAGTTATGAGAATCATATATTTAACAACCTGTACTAAAGCAGTGTTATAAGAAGGATGTTTGAGATTCTGTTCTGAAACCTCATATCCATTGAACTTCAAATATAGCTCAGTGGGTACAAGAGGTATTTACAAAACAACTAAAGTGCCAACGCATCAAAATTAATAAGCACTCTATTGTCTAATTCTTAGGTATCTTCACTATTTCTCAGTTTTCTCATGCTATGTAGAAACCAATATAATTTTACAGTGTCAGAGAATATTATTATTATTATTATTATTATAAACAAAAGGCTGAAAAGTTATTAGTGTTGCAACATTATTTCCACAAATGAAATATGAGATTACATTTTCCCCAAATTTCCAAGAGTTAAATGCTAAATTTTAAAATTAAATGTGTGCTTATCAAAAAGAGAATATTTTAATTAAATATCATCCTTTGCAATGTGCCACTTAAAATGCTCTTTAATTTGGTTGCTTTACTGATATTTAAGACAAGTTCCATTAAAAAGCTGTACTTAAGAAACCACTTAAAGAGTATTAATTTAATATAGCAATGTTTAATGGAAAAAACTAGAAAGTGAGCCAGTGAATCACTTGGACAAGGGCCACTTTCTTCACAACTAACATCAACAATAATGTAATTTGCTATCTTCTCCCTTACCAAGTACTTTTAGTAAAATTGGAAACACTTCTTTTACTTTTGTTGCCTTATTTTTACCTATGTTGCCAATTTGTACTTCCCCAAGCACTTAGTACAGTGCTCTGCACACGGTAAACACTCAATAAATACGATTGAATGAATGAATGTTGCAAGGCTTCTAAGATACAAAATATGCTCATTTTAACCCCAGCAGGGAATCATTCATTCGTGCCAATGTTTGCATTGAAAACAATGATAAAAATCAAATGGCCAAATCTGATCAATTATTGTATACATTTTTAACAGCTGACTACAGAGGATCTCAGAAAAAGTACAATAAATTTAGCTTTAACTATACCAAGAACCACAGATACTTTATTGGTAGAGTCACCCTCCTAAGGCAGGCTGAAGCATAACACTGATGCTAGGGAGAAAACCACTAAACAACCTCCCATTCCATGAAAGAAGAATGTTAATGGTGGAAAGTCAATCAATCAATCGTATTTATTGAGCGCTTACTGTGTGCAGAGCACTGTACTAAGCGCTTGGGAAGTACAAGTTCAAGTTGGAAAAGAAAGAGTACGTAAGTGCCCAATCCCCAGGGACAATGGCAGGGTGATGGTCTCCACATTTAAAAAAACTGGGCTCAGGTTTGCTTATCCCAGCTATCTAACAGCATCTGAGGATTTCCAAGTCAGGGTTCAAAAGCCTTATTAATAATAATAATAATAATAATAATGGCATTTGTTAAGCACTTACTATGTGCAGAGCACTGTTCTAAGCGCTGGGGGTGGATACAAGGTGATCAAGTTGTCCCACATGGGGCTCACAGTCTTAATCCCCATTTTACAGATGAGGTAACTGAGGCTCAGAGAAGTTAAGTGACTTGCCCAAGGTCACACAGCAGACATGTGGCGGAGCCAGGATTTGAACCCATGACCTCTGACTCCAAAGCCCGTGCCCTTCTCCACTGAGCCACGCTGCTTGTAGTAGTAGTAGTAGTAGTAGTAGTAGTAGTAGTCGTCGTCGTCATCGTTGTCGTCGTCGTCTGTTGGCCCTCAAAGCCCAATACTTCCTAGCTTGCAGTCCCCCTCTAAAATTCTTGCCCCCTTTTCATTTCTATTCTCAGAATGAAAAGTTGGCACCACTGAAAGAGTGTGTCTACCATATATCTGATTATATTATTGGGAAACATGAATCAGCAAGCTTAAAAAATGTATCTCAAATCCAAATAATTAAATCCCCTTTTAAAATTAGACCATTTGGGGGTTACAAAATGCTAAAAACGATTTGATCAACTTAAAGATAATAGTAGTTTTCAAATATGCACACAAGTCCTCCAGATTTTTAATATTGAACCATAGTAGTTTAATGAGCTACAATTACATTTACCAAGTGTCATCAGTACTATTCTATGAGCTCTTTTGAATAGGAAACAAAATTGCTTTCTCTATCTCATTACTCTGGGATACTTATGGTAAGCCACATATAAAACAAATACCAGATTTACTAGAAACAAGAATTCAGAACCTCAGTCTTGGCACAATGATCATATCTTCATTCTTAGAAACCTAAAGATTGACTTTTAAACCCAATTTTAATAAGACTTTATATCTGCATTCATTTCTTATTAACAAACTGACATTCTGTCTCTTCCACTCAGATCCCATATTTGGAAAAAGCACCTTAATATCAAGTGTAGACTTGGGATTCATGTACAACAAATGACAAATAGACTGATTAATTACATGAACTAATGAAACATACAGACCAACTTGCATTTTTGAAATACGCTTGGAAAATCTTTGTGATAAATTTTCAGTCAGCATGCTAAGAATCATTCATAGAAATCCCATTAGCGTTAATGAGTGTCCTATTGCTAACTCCCCACACGTTGAGCCTATGATTTACCTTATATCTTTCAAATATGTACAAATTTCCCAATTACTTTTATAGAGCCTGAAATGGGTGCACAAGTCTCAAATAATTGACTTATGACTATGTATATACCCTCAATCACCTTACCAATCTTCCATATAGCTAGCAGGCTGGGTTATGATCCCAAATAAGCGCCGGCATAGCAATATCTTGGATAGTATAAAGGACATCAAATGTGAGAATTCTACTTCTTACGTTAACAAAATGAAACAGTCTTGTACCTAAATGCCATACAAGAATCCTGGAAGAACAAGTAATTTTTAATGAATTAGATGTTGTGAAAGACTGCCATTTTGGGGGAAAGAGCTATAATCCACAGAACCAAACAAGAAGCACTATAATTTGACACAGTTCCAATTATTCTTCCATTGCTTAATTCTTCACTAAAAGAATCACCTTCTATTCAGCCTTTTAGCTAACATTATAAATCTGGTGCCTGGAGTACCAATTTTAATACCAAAGACATTGGCAAGGCCAAATAATTTTTTGGAGGCCACCAATCAGTTGTAAGAATTGGTATTCAAACACCCCTTTAAAAACTCCTTTGGTAGCAATTTTTCTATAATGGGCAAATATGAACTCCTTCCCCAAAAAGTTTACATTTATTCACATATCTGTTAAATTGCTCAAAATTTAATAAAATTTAAAGGAAAATGCCAAGAAAAAAATGTATCAGAAAGTAGTTAATTTGAAATTTAGATTCTACACTATATTTGAGCCACTAATAGATGACAATAAATATCACATAAGCCAGAATTGAAATACTTTTGTAATATAAATGAGGAGCCATATTATATAATTGTCCTAACTATTCCAAAATGGCAATACAAGCAGGGGGAAAATATTGATTATTGATTATCAAGTTATTACAATAATTATATTAATTATAATTTAATCTGAATCACAAATGTCTCCATTAAAATGAGATCTATATCAACTGAAAATACATAGCAATTATACTCTTGCTAAGCTATCCTTAATATTGAGTTTAATTGTAATTAAAATTGAATTTAAATTTAGAAAAAACATTTTTCCGAAGACATGACACTCACACTAGTCCTTTGACTCATGAAGTAGTCATTAATACTTAAAAAGTTCATGTTCTCAGCAGGGATCCTTCATTGTTGTCTCTTCTTTAACTCTATTATCAAACTATGCCAACACCAATTATGCTTCATTATGGGAATTGTGACTATCCCAGTTCAATCATTTTAATATCCAGAGCTTACATAGGAATTTGACTTTTGGAAAAATGGAAATGGGCAAAAAGGGAAGCATATTAACAATGCCAAGAAAAAATTTACATTTCATGTTTCTAGGTAATCAACAACCGCTTCAACTACGAAGACTATAGTATTACAGATAATTACTTCAATCCTAAGGCTTTTAAGGTAAAATTATACTAGGGAAACCTGCTTATACTCATAAAACACTGCATACATATAAAGACAACAAATCTGACTGAATTCCTTTCCCATAGTCTTTATTTTTATTTGAAAACAAAGAATACCCACTTTTTATAATTGTCTCTGAACATTTTTTTCTACTTCATATGGGTCCAGGCTATCAAACTTTTCCCCATATTTTCTTGTCTTGAGAAAAGACAGTAGCAATCGACATACTGTTCAATCTGTATTTTGCGGTCTTGACGGGAAACCCACAGAAGCACAATAAGAGATGGACATTTCTTAGAACTTCAGTTGAATATTCTTCTCTGCGATAAACACCAGTGTGAAAACTGAGTCAACTTTACAGTTAACACAAGAGCACCACCTAGTGCTTCAGTGACCATTCCATTCACCGAGAAGGCGGCAAATACTCCAAAAAAAAATAAAATCTATCCCCCCAAATGGAACTACACATATTAATAAGCAGGGCCCCGGACATAATTACCATTCCATTCACCGAGAAGGCAGCAAATACTCCAAAAAAAAAAATCTATCCCCCCCAAATGGAACTACACATATTAATAAGCAGGGCCCCGGACATAATTTTCATGACATCTCCCGTCCTCTTCATTTCTTAAGCCTTAGAACCACTGTTCAGCTATTCAAGGGAGGAAAACACTTCTTTAGCACCAGAGCTTTAGTTGTTATTACACGATCCCTAAATACGTAATCAAGTAAAACACAACTCTGGGGAATAGCCCACATTCAGTGAATGACTGTTCTACAGCCACTTGACTGGCTCACTAAAGGGGCCTTATAATCCACTGTTGCATATCCTCTATATACCCTCTTGTACTGCACTAGCAAATGCCTCTCCTAATGTGCTTAACATACAATGGAAAAAAATACAGGAATCGGAAGATCTGAACTCCAAATTTTCATCTTGAGACAAGGGCTCTTCATCTTTTCCTGCACTGGGAAAAAATGTGACATGTATACACACACACACACACACACACACACACACACACACACACATTCACCAACATACATATATATATATATTAGACTTTCTCCTATCTGTAATTCATAAAAACCCTTTATAACCATATATTCTTCAGTGAGGCTTCCTATTCCAGCATGAAACATTAATGAGCCATCTGAAGGAATACCTCTTAAAAAGGATCAAATTAAGTTACTCCTAAAGGTTCTTTTCTATTCAAAAGATACTTTTATTTTATTAAATGAAAATGAATGGCTTCCAAATTTTTACTGTATACACTGTGAAAAATAGAAAATGCTTCTGAAGTTTGAGAAATAATGAAATAGGAAGATTGATTTTAACTCAGCCTTTCACAAAAAACAAAATCAAAAATTAAAAAATAAAATCTGTAATAGTGTATCAAAATCTGTTTTAAAATATTTTTAAAGTAGTTTATTCACATATAATAATTTATTTCAAGGGTACAGAAATTTCTCCAATATTTCCTGCCAGGTATCACTTAAAGTTACTTTTGCAGCACTGAAGTTACTCCAGAGTCTATCTTTTGGTTAGACCAGATGAGCGGATGCTCTGACCCATAGGATATTTCCATTTACTTCATCTCAGATTAGAATTTATGCATTTCCTTTATTGTAAAGATCAAAAATATCAAAGGAATACTAATAATGCTCTATCACAAAAAGGAAATTGTCTTACTCTCTTATTTATATTACTCTGTTCCTGAAGCATATTTCTGCAAAGTAAGTCTATGTGAAAGACAGAGTCATTGGAGTGTTCCTCCTGAAGGACTTAAAACTTCTTTTGTTGTGAATAATTCTGCTTGAAGCACCTCAGCTAACCACTCATTCTAAAATCTAACTATATAACACTTTTTAAAACTTATGCATGTTCTTGCCTTTGGATTCAGATGGTCCCAGTTTAATCACTAAGTGCTCTCAGAGGAGAGAAGAAAACACTGCAGATTTTGGTTTCCCTGAAACACAGTTATTACGGGATTACCAGATAAGGCTGGCAATGATGTAGTAAAGGAGAAATTACTCTCAGTAGGTAATTCATCATTAGTTGTTCAATTTTCCTATGAGTGGCTGAAGCCATATGGGGGATGAAACTTGTTAACAACTGCCAACTTGTACTTCCCAAGCGCTTAGTACAGTGCTCTGCACACAGTAAGTGCTCAATAAATACGATTGATTGATTGATACCCCTTGCCTAAGAAACCTGGCCTGTATAGCTGGTTTGAGTGTCCCCAGATACAGCCCTATTTGGAATTAGGTAAAAACAGGCAAATCCTGGGAAACTTACTTGCCCTGGATTTTTTTTTTTTAATGGTATATCTGTTAAAGCGCTATGTGACAGGGTCCCGGTCCACCTAGGGCTCACAATCTCAAACCCCATTTTACAGAAGAGATGTGAGGCACAAAGAAGTTAAGTGACTTGCTCAGGGTCAGACAGCAGATAAACTGCAGAGCCAGAATTAGAATTCAGGTCCTTTGGCTCCCAGGCCCTTGCTCAATCCACTAGAACTTGATAGGTTGAGTAGCACAAAGTCAAACCTGGCCTAGGACAGATTGGACTGTTCTGTATTAGGTGGAGGGCAACAGTGACACCAAACCATTTTACAGAAGAGGAAACTGAGGCACAGGGAAGGGAGGTGACTTGACCCAAGTCACACAGCAGGCAAGTGGCAAAGCCAGGATTAGGACTCAGGCATTTTGACTGCCAGGCCTGTGTTCTTTCTACTAGGCCACAGTCCTTCTTGCTGCATTTATCCCCATTCCCCCCAAATCTCTGATGGACCCATTCCTCTCCAGAGACAGAATTTCCTGCCCTTCAGGTTTAGGGCACTTAATCAGTTCTCTCCCAATCAGATCATCCTCAATCTTTCCCCACTACACTCCAGTTTGCACACTTCATTTCTCTCAAGATCCCCTACTCACTATGCCTCATTCTCATCTCCTGCCACTGACCTCTTGATTATACCCTCCCTTCTGCTTAGAACTACTTTCCCCTTCATATCTGGCAGACAGTACCCTTCCCCATCTTCAAACTCTTGGGAAATCACATCTCCTCCAAGAAGCCTTCCCTGTTTAAACTCTACTCTTTCCCCTCCTTATATCCACTTAAACTGCCACATCAGCTCTTTCCACTTCATTCAGAGCTCTGAACACAATCGCTCAAATACCACTGATGGATTCCACACCACCTAGCAGTTTAGCTGCGTCATGTCCTGGAGGCAAGAGGAAATGCAAGACTGTGGAAGGTGAGAGTTATGGGATAGTGAGATGGACTTAATAATCATAATAACTATGGCATTTGTTAAGCACTTACTCTGTGTCAAGCCTTTTGAAAGTGCTGGGGTAAACACAATCAGAGCAGGTAAAGCCCTTGTCCCACATGGGTTTACAGACTAAGGGGTCTGCATTCAACTGGAAGAGAAAGAAACACAAAACAGGGACCTGAGGAACATCTAGTTATTTAGGAGATGGGAAGCAGAGGAAGAGCTGCCAATACAAAACAAAAAGGGTGTGTATGGGTGAATATGAGAGTGTTAGAGACAGAGACAGAGACACAGATGAGAGATATGTGTATGCATGTCTATCTATAGCTCCCTGCCTACACCCGTGTGTGTGTGTCCATTTCAGTTTTTCTTCTCTTCCCTAATCTTGGCTCTTTCCCTACCTCTATAGAAACCAATAACACTTCCAACCCAAGAAAATATTACAGTTCTAGTCACTAGCTTGATTTCCTATTCTTCGGTTTAATAATGTATTAGATTACTGAATTTTGCAAAGACTTAATTTGTAACATTTTAAAAATGCAGCCTACACATGAATGTTTAACCTCACATGCAACCTATTCACAAGGATGACTTTGACATGCCTACTTTATAGTATGCCTAGAAAAATGCGGCAGTTGTACTGCTATTTAGAGATGGTAACACATAACACATCTCCATCTAGATGTCTGCCCGCCATCTATGTCCAAGACTGAACTCCTTATCTTCCCTCCCAAACCCTGCCCTCTCCCTGACTTGCCCATCACTGTAGACAGCACTACCACCCTTCCTGTCTCACAAGCCCGCAACCTTGGTGTCATCTTCGACTCTGCTCTCTCGTTCACCCGACACATCCAGCCCATCACCAAAACCTCTCAGTCTCACCTCCACAACGTTGCCAAGATCCGCCCTTTCCTCTCCATCCAAACAGCTACCTTGCTGGTTCAATCTCTTATCCTAACTCGACTGGATTACTGCATCAGCCTCCTCTCTGATCTCCCATCCTACTGTCTCTCCCCGCTTCAGTCTATACTTCACTCTGATGCTCGGATTATCTTTGTACAGAAATGCTCTGGGCATGTTACCCCCTTCCTCAAAAATCTCCAGTGGCTGCCTGTCAACCTATGAACCAAGCAAAACCTCCTCACTCTTGGCTTCAAGGCTCTCCATCACCTCGCCCTATCCTGGCTCCACCTCATGTCTGCTGTGACCTTGGGCAAGTCACTTAACTTCTCTAAGCCTCAATTCCCTCATCTGTAAAATGGGGATTAAGACTGTGAGCCCCACGTGGGACAACCTGATCACCTTGTATCCCCCCAGTGCTTAGAACAGTGCTTCGCACATAGTAAGCGCTTAAAAAATGCCATCGTTATTATTATTACCTCACCTCCCTTCTCTCCTTCTACAGCCCAGCCCGCACCCTCTGCTCCTCTGCTGCTAACCTCCTCACTGTAACTCATTCTCGCCTGTCCCGCCCATGTCCTTCCTCTGGCCTGGAATACCCTCCATTCACACATCTGCCAAGCTAGCTCTCTTCCTCCCTTCAAAGCCCTATTGAGAGCTCACCTCCTCCAGGAGGCCTTCCCACACTGAACCCCCTTTTTCCTCTCCTCCTCCCCATCCCCCCCGCTCTACCTCCTTCCCTTCCCCACGGCACTTGTATATATTTGTACAGATTTATTACTCTATTTATTTTACTTGTACATATTTACTATTCCATTTATTTTGTTAATGATGTGCATATAGCTTTAATTCTATTTGTTCTGATGATTTTGACACTTGTCTATATGTTTTGTTGTCCGTCTCCCCCTTCTAGACTGTGAGCCCGTTGTTGGGTAGGGACCTTCTCTATATGTTGCCGACTTGTACTTCCCAAGCACTTAGTACAGTGTTCTGCACACAATAAGCGCTCAGTATACAATTGAATGAATAAATGAATTTTAAATATTCAAAGGACATATCAAGACACATTGAGAAACATGACCACGAACTAAACAGGGAAGGCAGATTACAATGCTCCAGGACAATGCACTCATTCTTATCTCTATTATTTAACAAATCAATTCATGCAGTCAATTTGGTAACAAGAGTGCTCTATACTGATTAAAAGAAAGGGCAACAAACTCAACTATGTTAGCACTGTTTCTATTTGTTTCTTGTTAATCCAAACACATCACTTTATGCCGACTACATAAAAAAGAGTAATCAGACACTAATAAATTGTGCACAATATAAAATACACATTTTTAATGGCATTTGTTAACTTTCTACTATGTAACAATTACTGTACTAAGCCCTGGGATAGTACTGCATTGCATATTGCATCGCATTCTTCCCTCAGTGGGAGAAGTCTTAGAACAATATCTCCTGATATAATATTCTATTCAGATATTGGACCAGAGTGAAAGGAGAGGTGCAGATCAGGAGTAAGACTCAAAAACAGAGTGTAAAAGTTAAAGGACTTATATTATTAACCATACATCTATTGAGATTCCAAACAACTATTCTGCTTCTATATTGCCTGAAACTTCAATCAAATGGCAGTTTAAATGGAATAGTTTCCATGTTCTCAGAATATTCCCATAAAAATAGTTTCAATATGTTTTGAGACGATGAATACCAATTTTATCCAAATATCAACTATTGTACTGAGTATTTGAACAGCAAATGCAAACAGTCTTAATTCCAATCACAAAATGTGTTATGAAATGTTAATGTATTTAAATTTGTTATAATTATACACGGAGTCACTCACTTGAATATTGCACTTTAAACAATGTTGCACTTACTTAAACAATTAGTTATTAATATTTCAGTTATATTAAAGAGCAAGGATTCCAAATAAGCAACAATCAACACAGAAATTTGTCAAAGGCAAATTGCAATGCAAAAATAAGTATGTCTGCAAATACTCGGCCTAGATAGCACTAGTCGGCCAAATAATATTTCCCAAAGGAAACCATTTTTGTTCCAGTAACTAAGTGAAATTTTGTAATGGTGCTTACGAGTTTCTTCTCAGAGAGGGAGTGGATATTTGCCCCACCCTCTCTCACCTCACTGATCTCCAACTACATTCCATTCCTCTAGCACGAGCGTATTCACTGTGCCCCCATGTCATCTATCTCACCGCCACCCTCTCCTTTCCCATGTCCGCCCCATATCCTGGACCTCCCATTTGCCAGATATACCATTCTTCTCACCATCAAAGTATTATCACAACTCCTCAATTAAGCTCTCTTTTCCCCAACTCTTTCTCCCTTCTGCGCCGTCGCCTGTGCACTTGGCTCTCTGACATCTGGGCATTTGATATTCACCCCCACCCCACAGCACTTATGTACATATCTTTAATTATACTTTATAAAGTACTTATTTATATTGTCTCTCTTCCCCCCTAGACTGTAAGCTCCTTATGGGGCAAGGATCCTATGTACTAATTCTGTTGCAGTGTACTCTCCCAACACTCAATAAATATCATGGATTGATTGATAGTGATAGGCTGTAACTGCTGTAAGTGATATCAGCCAGTGCACTTTGAGAGACTACTGTGGTAGTTTGGAAGGCAGCAATCAGAAGAAAAGCAAAGATTTTGCAAATGCGGGAGAATCCTAGGTGGCACAAGTCAATTATCAGAGCAAGGATCTAACTTTCCATGCAAACAAGGTGGAAAGGAGGGTCTGTAAAGCACTGGTCTTTTCAGCCATACCTGCACTGTGTACATAGTATTTCGCTATTGGTAGCAATATCTTTGAAATACTGGACATATAGATATACACATGTGTATAACAATACATAGAGATCTACACACACACACACACACGAGTTGCATGGTCTAGTGGAAAGAGCATGGGCCTGGGAGACAGAGGATCTGGGTTCTAATCCAGGCTCCACCACTTACCTACTGTATGACCTTAGGCAAATCACTTCACTTCTCTGTGCCTCAGCTGCCTCATAAGAAAAATGGGGATTATGACTCTGTGGGACAGGGATGGTGTTAACTGATTAACTTGTATCTCCGCTGATGGTTAGTACAGTGCCTGGCACATAGTAAGTGCTTAACAAATATTACAATAAAAAAACCCACTCAAACTATTCTCATATATACCCAGTCCCCAACTTAAAACAAATGACATTTACAGTACTTTACAAGTTATACTATTTCACACTTACAACACAAGCCTCCTTTAGGCCACCTCTGGAAGCATGGGCCCTGGGTGTAAGAAGGAGCACATGAGAGCCATGAAGAACACATATTAGCAGTGCTGTTCAGCATGAATTTCTCCACTGTTCACTGTTACCCCTCTCACTCAGTATCTACCTCTGACCTC
This sequence comes from Tachyglossus aculeatus, assembly GCF_015852505.1. Taxonomy (NCBI): domain Eukaryota; kingdom Metazoa; phylum Chordata; class Mammalia; order Monotremata; family Tachyglossidae; genus Tachyglossus; species Tachyglossus aculeatus. Next base: position 10,513,042 of record NC_052074.1, read on the forward strand.
CCACCAGAAAGTTATGCTGTCATGTCATAGGGACCCCTTCCTTCCACCTCAGCCCCGTGATCATGCCCTGCTTTACATCAGCATGGCAGCAATGTCAGAAGCGTGGTCGCATGCCTCCGCAGAATTCTGAGGGCCGGATAGGCTGGGGCTGTTGTTCTAGTTGTAATAATAATAATGATGGCATTTATTAAGCACTTACTATGTGCAAAGCACTGTTCTAAGTGCTGGGGAGGTTACAAGGTGATCAGGTTGTCCCACGGGGGGCTCACAGTCTTAATCCCCATTTTACAGATAAGGTAACTGAGGCACAGAGAAGTTAAGTGACTTGCCCAAAGTCACACGGTTGCAGTGGTCATTGCGGCTGGGATGTGTGACTGTTGGATTCTTCAGTCCCAAAGAGCCCGAACTTCTGCTCCTTTAGCCACAATACCCTACTGCTATTCCTTTGTTTGTTTTCCCTGGCATGTATTTGTCCTGAAAGATTTGAACTGAGAAACCGAAGCAATGAGAGCAAAGAAAGCATTTTAAGGACATGGTAAGATAAAGCCTCGGATAATGCTACATCCCAGCTGAAAATTGGGGTTAATTTCTGAGGACAGACTTGCATGGGGCAGTGCCATCAAAAAGGGAATGGCTCTCTCTGAGCAAAAGATTTCCATGGAAAGACAAGGAGGTGAAAGCGAAAACAGTGCCAAGTGCTGCAAAAATTAAGACTTACAATGGACAACTGCTTTGTGTGCCCCTTACGGCCAGGACTATGGATCCCATCTAAGTCTTTTCAACCACATACGTATTCTTAAACTTCACAAGACACTTATATACATTTGCCCTTGTTTTATGTTGCTTTAGTGTTTTGTTTTCTCTCTCCTTATGAGTTTGTTGCCCGTAGACTCCACTCCACCCATAAACTCTTTCCCAACACTTAGCGTAAAGCTTTGCACACAATAAGTGCTTAATGAATAAGATTACTACCACTACTACTTACCACTGGCTTCAAAATTCTCAGTCTAACACATTGGCTATCTACTTCTCAACAACTGTACCCAATATCACTGCCTTACTGAACCTAGCCCTTAATTCTCCCACTTATGACTGCTTTCTTTCTCCCCCTCAATCCACCAGACCACAGATATCCCTATCTTCAAATGGAGATCCTAAAACAAACAAAATAACCTACCTTCTCCAGGAAGCTTTCTCTGATTAATTCACAACATCCCAGTCATATCAACCCAAATTACATCCATACCATTGATTTTATGTATATTGTTCTTTATCCATTTAATATTACAATAGATATTCAGCTATTTCGTTCTGATTGACTTGTATTGCTTCCTGCAATATCCTTGTTTTTCTTCCTTTTCTCTGTAAGTATTCTCTGCCTGCCTATCTCCCCTATTCATTCATTCAATCATACTTATTGAGCTCTTACTCTGTGCAGAACACTACTGTAGTAAGCAGGGGGGAGAGTACAACAGTACTGTAAACTCCTTAAGGGCAAGGAACATGAGTCAATGCCTCGTTGTTTCCTCTTAAGTAGTTAGTCCTCAGGAGATGCTCAATAAATCCCATTAACCGATTGATTCTACATAAATGGAAGTTGTTTTCCCAAAATATTCCTATTTACCAAATAAATTATACCCCCAGGCAGGTACTATCAGGATTCCCTTTTCTTTTAGTCTTAGTCTCCAAGTAGATTCATAATACATTGGACGGTAACATTACCCAAAGTGGCTTTGTACAGGTGATGTAATGACCTTGTAATGAGTCAATAAAAAATGAATGAAGCTATTCATTTGGTTCACACACCACTAACAAAAACAGTTCTGTTGTGCTAGTTGCAAGATAACCGGTTTCTGATGCAGTAGGTACTTTAAAACATTTTTGGAAAGACTTTCAGCAGCTCTCAAGACAGGAAAAGTAAAACAAAGAAAATTAAGTCAAAATGCATATAAAAGATTAACTTTAAACATCCTTAGTATCTCACTATTACCATGTATATGAGATTTAGCTATGCAATCTGCACTTTAATGGACAGCAAACAGTTGTTCCACCTGGTGTGATACTATAAAAGATGAGGGTGACCCAAACAATGTAGCCTGCTGATCTCCATCAATACAAAAGTTTCTGTCTCGGAGTATTTCCAACCAATTAACCCAAAGTTTCCTGTACCTTGTGAAAACTAGCTCTTGCCATGAAATATGGTAACGAAAAACCAGTCTTACTGTGAGGCCTTAGAGTAAACATCATCCACTCTGCCATTTTCAGGGCATTTGCCGGGAGCGGAGGGGCGACAACTTCTACCACATTGGAAGCAAAGAAGGGACTCAGTCCCCCATGAGTTGGGATGTGAAAGGGGAGGGGCAGGAAAACCGTGTTACTGGAGGGCTTTTTTATCTTTATAGAATGGGGGTAGCGGAATTCTTCAGGAAAAAAAAAAGTATTTAGAGGCACACTTCTTGCCAACCATTCAAGAGAAAACAATCCACAATTTGCCAGTACTCCAGATGACAGCAGACATATCAAAAAGTCAATCTCATAATCAATAGTTCCATATTGAAAATCTACATGCATTACCAGACTGAGCGCTTGGGAGATACAATAAAAGCAGAAGGCAAGATCCCCACCCTGTAGGAGCTCACAAACAAGTCAACTGTGGAAAATTAGAATGGATTTGTAATGGACTTAAGTCCATTTTAGCAGTTACAATGTTTATTTTAAAACAGGTATTCTAACTGGATTGTGAGTTATTGTTGGCTTATTACTAATTTAAAAGAATTAAAATTGGAGGTTAGAAAGGAAAGAGATTGGGCAAAACCTGACCATCCCTATGCCAAAAACCAGAGAGGCAAAACCATTTTTTTCCAAAAGTGCAATTCCTGAAATTTTAAGGCTATTTCTTCCAAGTTACATATATGAATCAGGACTGTCAATTTCTCCTGATAATACCATTTCTTTAAAACAATGCATTATGAAGTAGGCAATTCCTTGAGAGTGTCTTATAGGAAAAGGTAACTTAATAGGTTCAACAGAATTTGCTAGAGGTAGTTTCTTTTCACCCTCCTTACTCTCCCAATGAAATTCCCACACTATAAAATACAAATAGAGGATGGCACACTACGTTGGACTGTCCACATGCTCTTTGTGTTTTACAAAATCCTTTCAATAGCCAAAAAGTAAACTGAAAATCCTGCCATGGGAGCACCAAAGATGCATGCCATTCTTTTTTTCACCCCCTCTGTTCTTGTTCTGAGGTGATGGTGCCACATGCAGTCTTGGGGAGCAGCACTAAGGAGCAGAAGATAGAATCTGGGACTCCACATACGTGCCAACAAAATGGGCTTCCAGAGTACTTGCCCACTTGACCTGGTGACCAAAAAGGAATCAAATAGGGTACAGTGATGGGAGATACCCGTTGTGGCAGCATGGCTCTCCATGTGCCTTTCATTTTACCAACAGGTAGTTATTGCGCAGAGGAAAAACCTTGTCTCAAAACTCATATCATTACTCGATAATGATTATGGGATTTGTTAAGCATGTACTAAACGCCACTGTACTAAGCACTGGGGTGGATATAAGCCAACCAAGTTGGACACAGTCCCTGTTCCATGTGGGGATCACAGTCGCGATCCCCATTTTACAGATGAGGTAACAGGCAAAGAGAAGAGAAGTAACTTGCCCAAGGTCACACAGCAGACAAGTGGTGTGGCTGGGATTAGAACCCATGACTTTCTGGCTCGCAGGCCCGTACTCTAGCCACTAAGCCATGCTAGAGTATTCATTCATTCATTCAATCGTATTTATTGAGCGCTTACTATGTGCAGAGCACTGTACTAAGCGCTTGGGAAGTACAAGTCGGCAACATATAGAGACGGTCCCTCCCCAACAACGGGCTCACAGTCTAGAAACGGGCTGAAATGCTTTCTGATAAAAGAGGAAACTGTGAATGTCACTTACCTATAGCGTCACCACTGTAACCGCAGAAATGAAGAGAAGTTGGTAGCTGCCATCAAAAATGTCAAATCAGTAGGTAGATAACTGTTGGAGCACAAATTCAAAAAAATTAAAAAACCTGAACTACTTGGATGAGTGGTTAAAAAAGGTCAATCTCACAAAATTTCTAAAGTTAGCTTAAAAAACTCACATTGCCTACAATATTTTCATTGTTAATTTGTTTGATCACTATGGCACTGTCTTTAGGAATGAGAAAAAAATTGCATGGTCTTATCGTTCAAAACTATCAGTTACACTGCAATTTGCAATGCAAAATTGACAGATATTTATTTTATTCCCTAAAGGTAACAAAAATCAAGGTATCTATTTTGGGGGAATTTTCACACTATTGTATAACTTAGAAAGACAGTATTCCTTCAGGTATCATCGGTGGCATTTATTGGGTGAACGCTTACTCTGGGCAGAGCATTGCACTACGTAACCAAAGATATTTTTATTTATGGGATTTGTGAAGCACTTACTATGTGCCAGCACTGTACTAAGCGCTGGGGTAGACGCAAGCTAGTCAGATTGGACATGGTCCATGTCCCACGTGGGGCACAAAATCTAAGTAGGAGGGAGATCAGCCCATTTTGCAGATTGGGAAACTGAAGCCTAGAAGGGTTAAGTAACTGGCCTAAGGTCACTCAACAGGCAAGTGGTAGAGCGGGGATTAGAATTTAGGTTCTCTGGCTCTTAGGCCTGTGCTCTATCCCATTCCTCAGGCCGCTTCCCACTTGATATTCACCCCATCCTCAAGCCCACACCACTTACGGACATATCTGTTCATTTTTTTACATTAATATCTGACTCCCCCTCTAGACTATAAACCAATTGTGGGCAGGGAACATGCCTACCAACTCTGTTCATTCATTCAATTGTATGTATTGAGCACTTACTGTGTGCAGAGCACTGTACTAATCAATCAATTAATCAATCAATCGTATTTATTGAGCGCTTACTGTGTGCAGAGCACTGTACTAAGTGTTTGGGAAGTACAAGTTGGCGACATATAGAGATGGTCCCTACCCAGCAATGGGCTTACAGTCTAGAAGGGGGAGACAGACAACAAAACCAAACATGTGAACAGGTGTCATCAGAATAAATAGAAGTAAAGCTAGATGCACGTCATTAACAAAATAAAATATGAATATGAACAAGTAAAATAGAGTAATAAATCTGTACAGACATATACAGGTACGGATGGGGAGGGGGAGAGGAAGGAGGGGGCTCAGTCTGGGAAGGCCTTCTGGAGGAGGTGAGCTCTCAGTAGGGCTTGGAAGGGAGGAAGAGAGCCAGGTCTCTTTTAACTTTTAACTCTGTTGCATTGCACCTGTATATATATATATATATGCACCTGTATATATGTATATGTTTGTACATATTTATTACTCTATTTTACTTGTACATATCTATTCTATTTATTTTATTTTGTTAGTATGTTTGGTTTTGTTCTCTGTCTCCCCCTTTTAGACTGTGAGCCCACTGTTGGGTAAGGACTGTCTGTCTATGTTGCCAACTTGTACTTCCCAAGTGCTTAGTACAGTGCTCTGCACATAATAAGCACTCAATAAATATGATTGATGATGATGATGATGATTGCACTCTACCAAGTATTTAGCACAGTGCTCCGCACACAGTAAATATGATTGCCGATGATTAGAGGGAAGCCACGTGAATCCACCACGCTGCCCCTGGGTTCAGAAGGCGAGCACTTGGTGCAACCAAAAACATCATGATTCTGGTTCTTGGGAAAAGGCTCATCCACTTCCACGGCGGGAGAAGCAGCGGGGCTTCGTGGCAAGAGCACGGCTTTGGGAGTCATCATCATCATCATCACCATCATCATCAATCGTATTTATTGAGCGCTTACTGTGTGCAGAGCACTGTACTAAGCGCTTGGGAAGTACAAACTGGCAACATATAGAGACAGTCCCTACCCAACAGTGGGCTCACAGTCTAAAATGGGGAGACAAAACCAAACATACTAACAAAATAAAATAAACAGAATTGATATGTACAAGTAAAATAAATAGAGTAATAAATATGTACAAACATATATACGTCTATACAGGTGCTGTGGGGAAGGGAAGGAGGTAAGATGGGGGGGATGGAGATGGGGACGAGGGGGAGAGGAAGGAAGGGGCTCAGTCTGGGAAGGCCTCCTGGAGGAGGTGAGCTCTCAGTAGGGCCTTGAAGGGAGGAAGAGAGCTAGCTTGGCGGATGGGCAGAAGAGTCAGGGGGTGTGGGTTCTAATCCCGACCCCGCCACTTGTCCGCTGTGTGACCTCTCTGTGCCTCAGTTCCCTCATCTGTAAAATGGGGATGAAGACTGTGAGCCCCACGCGGGACAGCCTCATCACCTTGTATCGACCCCAGCGCTTACAACGGTGCTTGGCACGTTGTAACGCGCTTAATATCATCATTCTCTGCGCCTCAGTTCCCTCATCTGTAAAATGGGGATGAAGACTGTGAGCCCCACGTGGGACAACCTGATCACCTTGTATCTACCCCTGCGCTTACAGCAGCACTTGGCACATAGTAAGCGCTTAATAAATACCATCATTCTCTGCGCCTCAGTTCCCTCATCTGTAAAATGGGGATGAAGACTGTGAGCCCCACGTGGGACAGCCTCATCACCTTGTATCGACCCCAGCGCTTACAACGGTGCTCGGCACGTTGTAACGCGCTTAATACCATCATTCTCTGCGCCTCAGTTCCCTCATCTGTAAAATGGGGATGAAGACTGTGAGCCCCACGTGGGACAACCTGGTCACCTTGTATCCTGCGCTTAGAGCAGCGCTTGGCACAGAGTAAGCGCTTAATAAATACCATCATTCTCTGCGCCTCAGTTCCCTCATCTGTACAATGGGGATGAAGACTGGGAGCCCCACGTGGGATACACCCTGATGACCTAGTATCTACCCCTGTGCTTAGAACAGTGCTTGGCACATAGTAGGCGCTTAACAAGTACCATCATCATCATTATTCCTCTTTTTAAGCGCGGACTGTGGACAAAGCACTGTGCTAAATGCTGAAAAAAAAATTAAAAGCACAGAGATAGGAACTAGAGGCTGAGCGGGAAGTTTTCTAATTAGAAGCAGCGTGGCTCGGTGGAAAGAGCACGGACTTTGGAGTCAGGGGTCATGGGTTCGAATCCTGGCTCTGCCACTTGTCAGCTGTGTGACTTTGGGCAAGTCACTTCACTTCTCTGGGCCTCAGTTACCTCACCTGTAAAATGGGGATGAAGATTGTGAGCCCGTGGGACAACCTGATCACCTTGTATACCCCCAGCGCTTAGAACAGTGCCTTGCACATAGTAAGCGCTTAATAAATGCCGTTATTATTATTACTATTATTATTGAGCCAGGGCTTGGGAGTCATAGGTCATGGGTTCAAATTCAGACTCCACTGCTTGTCAGCCGGGTGACTTTGGTCAAGTCACTTCACTTCTCCACGCTGCGAGACGCAGGGTGGCACAGTGGAAAGAGCCTGGGCTTTGGAGTCAGAGGTCATGGGTTCAAATCCCAGCTCCGCCAACTGTCAGCTGTGTGACTTTGGGCAAGTCACTTCACTTCTCGGTGCCTCAGCTACCTCATCTGTAAAATGGGGATGAAGACTGTGAGCCCCCCGGGGGACAACCTGATCGCCTTGTAACCTCCCCAGCGCTTAGAACAGTGCTTTGCACATAGTAAGCGCTTAATAAATGCTATCATTGCTATTCTTATTATTCTCCATGCCTCTGTTACCTCATCTGGAAAATGGGGATGAAGATTGGGAGCCCCACGTGGTACAACCTGATCACCTTGTAACCTCCCCAGCGCTTAGAACAGTGCTTTGCACGTAGTAAGCGCTTAATAAATGCTATCATTATTATTCTTATGATTTTCTGTGCCTCTGTTACCTCATCTGGAAAATGGGGATGAAGATTGGGAGCCCCCCGGGGGACAACCTGATCACCTTGTAACCTCTCCAGCGCTTAGAACAGTGCTTTAAACATAGTAAGCGCTTAATAAATGTTATTAATTGTTATTATAAATTGTTAAATTATTAACAATTGTTAAATAATTGTTATTATTATGATTCTCCGTGCCTCTTTTACCTCATCTGGAAAATGGGGATGAAGATTGGGAGCCCCCCGGGGGACAACCTGATCACCTTGTAACCTCCCCAGCGCTTACAACAGTGCTTTGCATGTAGTAAGCGCTTAATAAATGCTATCATTATTATTCTTATTATTCTCTGTGCCTCTGTTACCTCATCTGGAAAATGGGGATGAAGATTGGGAGCCCCCCGTGGGACAACCTGATCACCTTGTAACCTCCCCAGCACTTAGAACAGTGCTATGCACGTAGTAAGTGCTTAATAAATGCTATCATTATTATTCTTATGATTCTCCGTGCCTCTGTTACCTCATCTGGAAAATGGGGATGAAGATTGGGAGCCCCACGTGGGACAACCTGATCGCCTTGTAACCCCCCCAGCGCTTAGAACAGTGCTTTAAACATAGTAAGCGCTTAATAAATATTATTAATTGTTATTATGATTGTTAAATTATTAACACTTGTTAAATTGTTAAATTATTATTATGATTCTCCATGCCTCTGTTACCTCATCTGGAAAATGGGGATGAAGATTGGGAGCCCCACGGGGGACAACCTGATCGCCTTGTAACCTCCCCAGCGCTTAGAACAGTGCTTTGCACATAGTAAGCGCTTAATAAATGTTATTGTTATTATAATTGTTAAATTGTTAAATAATTGTTACTATTATGATTCTCCTTGCCTCTATGTTACCTCATCTGGAAAATGAGGATGAAGATTGGGAGCCCCAAGTGGGACAACCTGATCGCCTTGTAACCTCCCCAGCGCTTAGAACAGTGCTTTGCACATAGTAATGGCTTAATAAATGCTATCATTATTATTATTCTCCGTGCCTCTGTTACCTCATCTGGAAAATGGGGATGAAGATTGGGAGCCCCAAGTGGGACAACCTGATTGCCTTGTAACCCCCCCAGCGCTTAGAACAGTGCTTTGCACATAGTAATGGCTTAATAAATGCTATCATTATTATTATTATTATTCTCCGTGCCTCTATGTTACCTCATCTGGAAAATGGGGATGAAGATTGGGAGCCCCAAGTGGGACAACCTGATCACCTTGTAACCTCCCCAGCGCTTACAACAGTGCTTTGCACATAGTAAGTGCTTAATAAATGATATTAATTGTTATTATAATTGTTAAATTGTTAAATAATTGTTATTATTACGATTCTCCGTGCCTCTGTTACCTCATCTGGAAAATGGGGATGAAGACTGGGAGCCCCAAGTGGGACAACCTGATCCCCTTGTATTCCCTCCCTCCACCCCCAGCGCTTAGAACAGTGCTTGGCACATAGTAAGCGCTTAACAAAGACCAAAATTATTATTATTATTATTATTATTATTATTATTAATCTGAGGTAAATCCCTTCCCCCGCCCACGCCGCTTTTTACCTGCAGCCAAGATGAGGCTGAGAGGCTCCGTGTCCGTTCGCCGCCTCACAAACCCCACGGAGGGGGGGGGAGGGGCGGCCCCGCCCTCCTCGTCCAATCAGAAGTCCGGCCCCGCCCTCCTCGCCCAATCAGAAGGCCGGAAGGGGCGGGGGGGCGGTGACGCACGCGCCGCTTTTCACGTGCCTCCCGGCGGACGGTTGCGCGCGCACGTGCGCGCGCGACCCCGCCCCGTCTCCTAGCAACCAGCGAAGCCAGCCTCGGCCTCCCCCCACGAGGGACAGCGACCTCAGAAGATCATCATCATCATCAATCGTATTGATTGAGCGCTTACTATGTGCAGAGCACTGTACTAAGCGCTTGGGAAGTACAAATTGGCAACATATAGAGACAGTCCCTACCCAACAGTGGGCTCACAGTCTAAAAGGGGGAGACAGAGAACAAAACCAAACATACCAACAAAATAAAATAGAATAGATATGTACAAGTAAAATAAATAAATGAATAGAGTAATAAATATGTACAAACATATATACATATGTACAGGTGCTGTGGGGAAGGGAAGGAGGTAAGATGGGGGGGATGGAGAGGGGGACGAGGGGGAGAGGAAGGAAGGGGCTCAGTCTGGGAAGGCCTCCTGGAGGAGGTGAGCTCTCAGCAGGGCCTTGAAGGGAGGAAGAGAGCTAGCTTGGCGGATGGGCAGAGGGATTGGGGGCATTCCAGGCCCGGGGGAGGACGTGGGCCGGGGGTCGATGGCGGGACAGGCGAGAACGAGGTACAGTGAGGAGATTAGTGGTGGAGGAGCGGAGGGTGCGGGCTGGGCAGTAGAAGGAGAGAAGGGAGGTGAGGTAGGAGGGGGCGAGGGGATGGACAGCCTTGAAGCCCAGGGTGAGGAGCTTCTGCCTGATGCGCAGATTGATTGGTAGCCACTGGAGAGTTTTGAGGAGGGGAGTGATATGCCCAGAGCGTTTCTGCACAAAGACGATCCGGGCAGCAGCGTGAAGTATGGATTGAAGTGGAGAGAGACACGAGGATGGGAGATCAGAGAGGAGGCTGGTGCAGTAGTCCAGACGGGATAGGATGAGAGCTTGAACGAGCAGGGTGGCGGTTTGGATGGAGAGGAAAGGGCGGATCTTGGCGATGTTGCGGAGCTGAGACCGGCAGGTTTTGCTGAAGGCTTGGATGTGAGGGGTGAAGGGAATCAATCAATCATCAATCGTATTTATTGAGCGCTTACTATGTGCAGAGCACTGTACTAAGCGCTTGGGAAGTACAAATTGGCAACATATAGAGACAGTCCCTACCCAACAGTGGGCTCACAGTCTAAAAGGGGAAGAAGGGAAGAAGAGAGCTAGGTTGGCGGCTGTGTGGAGGGAGGGCATTCCAGGGGGTCGACGACGGATCAGCTTCCGGGTTAAATTCTTCCTGGCGCAGCGGAAGCCCAGCCACAACCGTCTTAACCTCCAAAAGGGCAACCGTCTAACCCCTTCCTTCCTCTCCCCCTCGTCCCCCTCTCCATCCCCCCATCTTACCGCCTTCCCTTCCCCACAGCACCTGTATATATGTATATATGTTTGTACACATTTGCACACGGTTACATATTTATATACGGTTTGTACACAACCGTCTTAACCTCCAAAAGGGCAGACTGGGAAGAGAAGGCCTAGGAAACACCTCCCTCTCTCTCCCAATCGCCGAACTCCCTCAAAACGCTCCCATTCCTGGGTCCGAATCACTCCGCGTCCCGTCGGCCTCCAATGGCTGCCCACCCCCTCACCTACCGGGACTATTTTTTTCACCCTCGGCGAGCGGCGGAGGGAGAAACAGGGTGTGATGAAACGAGTGCATTCTGGGAGTTGTAGTTCTCTGGGCTCCCGGAACGCTCCGGCGGCGGCGGCAGGGGGAGCCGGGAAAAACTACAACTCCCAGAGGCGGGGGGGGGGGGAGCGGGTTGGGCCCTCCCGCCCGGCTCTTAAGTGCTACCGTTGGGGCCGCCTTGTCTTTGCCGCAGTTAGAGGTGACCCTGATTGCAGGGCCACGAGTGACCCATCCACCGCAATCATGGTGAGTATTGGGGCCTGGCCAGATGGTCACCCCTCTAAACTCCTTCCCTTCCCCACAACACCTCTATCTATGTATATATGTTTGTACATACGTATTACTCCTGTATATATGTATATATCATCATCATCCGTATTTATTGAGCGCTTACTGTGTGCAGAGCACTGTACTAAGCGCTTGGGAAGTACAAATTGGCAACATATAGAGACAGTCCCTACCCAACAGTGGGCTCAATATGTTTGTACATATTTATTCTATTTATTTATTTTACTTGTACATATCTATTCTATTAATTTTATTTTGTTAGTATGTTTGGTTTTGTTCTCTGTCTCCCCCTTTTAGACTGTGAGTCCACTGTTGGGCAGGGACTGTCTCTAGATGTTGCCAATTTGTACTTCCCAAGCGCTTAGTACAGTGCTCTGCACACGGTAAGCGCTCAATAAATACGATTGATGATGATTACTCTATTTATTTTACTTGTACATATCTATTCTATTTATTTTATTTTGTTAGTATGTGTGGTTTTGTTCTCTGTCTCCCCCTCTTAGACTGTGAGCCCACTGTTGGGCAGGGACTGTCTCTAGATGTTGCCAATTTGTACTTCCCAAGCGCTTAGTACAGTGCTCTGCACACGGTAAGCGCTGAATAAATACGATTGATGATGATCTTACCTCCTTCCCTTCCCCACAGCACCTGTATATATGTATATATGTTTGTACATATTTATTACTCTATTTGTACATATCTATTCTATTTTATTTAGTTAGTATGTTTGTTTTTGTTCTCTGTCTCCCCCTTTTAGACTGTGAGCCCACTGTTGGGCAGGGACTGTCTCTAGATGTTGCCAATTTGTACTTCCCAAGCGCTTAGTACAGTGCTCTGCACACAGTAAGCGCTCAATAAACACGATTGATGATGATTACTCTATTTTACTTGTACATATCTATTCTATTTATTTTATTTAGTTAGTATGTTTGGTTTTGTTCTCTGTCTCCCCCTTTTAGACTGTGAGCCCACTGTTGGGCAGGGACTGTCTCTATATGTTGCCAATTTGTACTTCCCAAGCGCTTAGTACAGTGCTCTGCACACAGTAAGCGCTCAATAAATACGATTGATGATGATGATGTTGGGTTGGGGCTGTCTCTATATGTTGCCGACTTGGACTTCCCAAGCGCTTAGTACAGTGCTGTGCACACAGATTGATTGATTGATAAAGTCCGTGCCCCTTAAGTGCCTGAGATAGGAGCTGCTCCTGTAAGGCTTTGGGAATATTGCCCGCCTTTTCCCGGGAACTGGCCCCTGGAGCTATTTTAGCTCCTCTCAATCAATCAATCAATCGTATTTATTGAGCGCTTACTGTGTGCAGAGCACTGTACTAACCTCCTTCCCTTCCCCACAGCACCTGTATATATGTTTGTAATATTTATTACTCTATTTTACTTGTACATATCTATTCTATTTATTTTATTTTGTTAGTATGTTTGGTTTTGTTCTCTGTCTCCCCCTTTTAGACTGTGAGCCCACTGTTGGGTAGGGGCTGTCTCTCTATGTTGCCAACTTGGACTTCCCAAGCGCTTAGTACAGTGCTCTGCACACAGATTGATTGATTGATAAAGTCCGTGCCGCTTAAGTGCCTGAGATAGGGGCTGCTCCTGTAAGGCCTTGGGAATATTGCCCGCCTTTCCCCGGGAACTGGCCCCTGGAGCTATTTTAGCTCCTCTCAATCAGTCGTATTTATTGAGCGCGTACTGTGTGCAGATCACTGTACTAACCTCCTTCCCTTCCCCACAGCACCTGTATATATGGTTGTACATATTTATTACTCTATTTTACTTGTACATATCTATTCTATTTTATTTTGTTAGTATGTTTGGTTTTGTTCTCTGTCTCCCCCGTTTAGACTGTGAGCCCACTGTTGGGTAGGGGCTGTCTATATGTTGCCAACTTGGACTCAGCGCTTAGTACAGTGCTCTGCACACAGTAAGCGCTCAATAAATACGATTGATTGATTAAGTCCGTGTCCCTTAAGTGTCTGAGATAGGGGCTGCTCCTGTAAGGCTTTGGGAATATTGCCCGCCTTTTCCCGGGAACTGTCCCCTGGAGCTATTTTAGCTCCTCTCAATCAATCAATCATCAATAGTATTTATTGAGCGCTTACTGTGTGCAGAGCACTGTACTAAGCTCTTGGGAAGTACAAGGTGGCAACATACAGAGACGGGCCCTACCCAGCCGTGGGCTCACAATCTAGAAGGGAAAATGATCACAATAGCCCAGTCTTAAATTAGATCATCCCCCCAACTCCACAAATGCTCTCTGGAGATGGACTGGTCTCATTTATTCATTCAATCAGTCGTATTTATTGAGCGCTTACTGTGCAGAGAACTGTACTGAATGCTTGGGAAGTACAAGTCGGCAACATTAAATTTAGGAACACTGATGGAGAATTCATGCAGGCCATTCTCCTTTTTCTTTTCTCCTTTTAAGTGCTTACCACAGTGCTCTGCATGTAGTAAGTACTCAGTAGATATGATTGATTAAGCAATAGAGACTCCAGTTCAACTAGTCGAGAGTGTTTTAACACTAGGTGAGTTTTGGTGCTATTGATGTCTGACTACTTGTTTTGTTTTGTTGTCTGCCTCCCCCTTCTAGACTGTAAGCCTGTTGCTGGGTAGGAATTGTCTCTTTCTGTTGCCTAATTGTACTTTCCAAGCGCTTAGTACAGTGCCCTGCACACAGTAAGCGCTTAATAAATACGATTGAATGAATGAATGAGCATGTAGAGACAACAACGGGCTCACAGTCCAGAAGGGGACTCCCCATCTTTCGCTTTCTTCATCATCTGAAAAGGTGCAGTCCTCGCCCTCGCAAGAGTAGGTTTTGAAAATAATTCGAGTTTGACCTGCCCCAAAGATTGGTGGGGGAAAAAATATATCAACTTACGTCAGGATGAGTCTATTTTAGCATAAATTCAATGGTATGTATTGAGCGCTTACTGTGTGCAGAGCACTGTATGTGAGATGGCGCCTTTTCGTACAGCCTTTGGGTGATTATTATGGTAAGGAGTCCCAGATTTCGATTTATATATCATGGGTGGAATCGTTCAGCAGTGTCGTGTTTTGTCAATGCCACCTAAATTGTCTTCAAATGGAGCCTTCTTATAATGTTAGAAATGTATTAAATCAGTGGAACCTTTACCAAGTAGGTCAAGGACGTTTTCTTACCTCACTTGCGTAATTTCTAAAATCTGAACCCTTGCGTCGAGGAAAAAAAGGGAAAGGTGGCAGTCGGTGACACCACCGTGTAACATTTGGTAGGGAGAAATGATTTGAAAATCACTTAAGGTGTGTGTTTGATTTTCTAACATGATTTTACTTTGAAATAAAATTAAACTGGAAAAAAATGTTTTATGTGGTCTCTCTGGATATTGGAGAAACTCATCATTACCTTCCATTCCGCGATTATTCGTTTTGTTAAATTCCAGACTCCATTGATGTGATATAGGGAAATGTGAGCAATGGGATCCACAATCAATGGTATTTGAATTGTACAGAGCACTGTACTAACTGCTCTCCAGCCTGTTAACCTGAGCAAGTAACTGGGGAAATTAAGATTCCTATTATCTGTCAAATTTTAGATATCATGTAAGTACAGTTAGTAGTATTGGGTGGACAAATTGTATGAAGGACAAAAGGAGAGTTGGGATGAAATTTATCAAATTTCAGGCCCGGGGGCAAAAAAACCCAAGCCTTGATACCGTCAGAAAGTGACAAATGTATGAGGAGATAGGCTTTGTATGACCATGATGAAGGTCATTTTGACTCAATTAAAATGAAGGAAATGTCACACATAAGGATTGTCTGGAAGAACATATTCTTAACTCACAATTACCCAAACTGAAATTCAGGAACTGGCAGCAGGATCTTAAATAGCTGTAACTTTACTGATTTAAAGGGAATGTAGGAAAAGAGATGATGCAGGTGTTTAAAAAAAAACCCCAAAAAAACCCCATATAGGTTCCAGCCTGGCACAAGGGTCACAGCTAGACCTTGGGGCAGGTGCGGTCTTGCCTGCTCCATTACCAGACCTCCTTCTCTTCGCGTTGAGGGTTGGGGTCTTTCCTCAGCAAGCAGAAGGATAGCCTTCATACCCACCTGTTTTTTATGCCTCCAAGAAAGGAAACTGAGCCTCTACAAATGAGTTGCCCTTCATTCTGGAGATTCAACCTTTGCAAGATTCTACCGAGGGAGGTAAAATGGATTCCCAAAGTGACTAGCAGACTAGCTAAGGCAAAGCAATGCTAATCACTGAAGATACTCCAGGAATTTAGGTACTCGTGCGTACTATTTATAACAGTTGTTGGCTACGGCCTTGGAGTAAAACAGAATACTTTTACATTTTTAATAACTGTAATCTGAAATCTTAAACCCACAACCTACCTCTGAAGGAAGCTCATGCTAAGTGCAAAAAATTCATTCTTTACTAAGATCATGGCAGACGGCCCAGGTTGGGTGTATTATAGTAACCTATGATCACATCACAAAAGTGCAGATGCTCTTCTGCCTAAATGTTGTCCTAAAATAGAAGGGAGTTACTAATAACCTATGCATTTGCTTATTCTAATAAATACATTTTACATATAGTGGATATTATATTTGACCATATCCTTATCAAATAAGAATTAACTTTACTCAGTCAGTTGTATTTATTAAGCACTGCCTCTGTGCAGAGCACCTGTGCTAATCGCTTGGGAGAGTACAATATTACAGAGACATTTCCTGCCCACAGTGAATTTGTCAAAGACCAAAGAAATCATCAAAGAGGTGTATTTAGAACTGGAATGTTGGTGAGACTGCCTAGCTGTGGAAATCTGAGCCGAGACATGGGTGCCGTAACACCCCACAATCTGAGCTGCTTTACGCCAAATGACGGACTGCAGCCTCAATCAGATGTGCACTAATCTCCTCACTGTACCTTGTTCTCACCTGTCCCGCCATCGACCCCCGGCCCACGTCCTCCCCCGGGCCTGGAATGCCCCCAATCCCTCTGCCCATCCGCCAAGCTAGCTCTCTTCCTCCCTTCAAGGCCCTGCTGAGAGCTCACCTCCTCCAGGAGGCCTTCCCAGACTGAGCCCCTTCCTTCCTCTCCCCCTCGCCCCCCTCTCCATCCCCCCATCTTACCTACTTCCCTTCCCCACAGCTCCTGTATATATGTATATATGTTTGTACATATTTATTACTCTATTTATTTTGCTTGTACATATCTATTCTATTTATTTTATTTTGTTAGTATGTTTGGTTTTGTTCTCTGTCTCCCCCTTTTAGACTGTGAGCCCAATGTTGGGTAGGGACTGTCTCTATATGTTGCCAATTTGTACTTCCCAAGCGCTTAGTACAGTGCTCTGCACATAGTAAGCGCTCAATAAATATGATTGATTGATTAATGTGCTGATCGTTTCCCATGATAGCACTTGCTGGAACTACAAGTTCCAGGAATCAGCGCACTTAGTGAGTTCAGAGCATTGTACTAAGCATTTGACAGAGTACAATACAACTGAGTTAGTAGGCATGTTCCTACTAACTTAGTACAGTGCTCTGCACACAGTAAGCGCTAAATAAATACCATTGATGATTTTCCCTGCGTACAGCGAGTCTAGAGGGGATGATTGTGTATTGACGGCTTAAAAGTGGCTCCCCCATCACTTGTTTCCGTAGGTCAGGCTTGGCCAGATATAAGATTGTATGTGATCCCCATACTTGTAGTGCGTAGATTGGAGCTGAACTTTAGTTCCCTTCTCTTTTTATACTGATTATTGTTGGACGTGCCTATACACAAGCTCTCCATTAGATAATACTCTTGGCACCTCAGTGAGCCAGCAGCATGGCCTAGTGGAAAGATCCCAAGCCTGGGAGTCAAATGACCTGGATTTTAATACGGGCTCCGCCACGCGCTTGCTGTTTGAGCTCGGGCAGGTGACTTTAACTTCTCTGTATCTCAGTTCCCTCATCTGCAGAATGGGGATTTAATTCCCATTCTCCTTCCTACTTAAATTGTAAGCCCCATGTGGGACCTGATGATTTTGCAGCTACCATAGAGCTTAGAACAGTGCTTGGGACATAGTAAGCACTAAAAAAAACAACACAGTTATTAGTTTAATGCTAAATAATAATAATATTAATAATGATGGCATTTATTAAGCACTTACTGTGTGCAAAGCACTGTTCTAAGCGCTGGGGAAATTACAAGGTGATCAGGTTGTCCCATGGGGGGCTCACAGTCTTCATCCCCATTTTCCAGATGAGGGAATTGAGGCCCAGAGAAGTGAAGTGACTTGCCCAAAGTCACACAGCTGACAGTTGGCAGAGCCGGGATTTGAACCCACGACCTCTGACTCCAAAGCCCGGGCTCTTTCCAGTGAGCCACGTAATCTTACTATGTCTTTGCTGGCTACGTTTTCTTAAGGTGTAGGTGAAATATTCTAATATTCTGTAACCTAAACATTGTTACACTGGAGAGCAAAATCAGGGTTGTCACTTTTTCTTCTCCAGTGCTTCATATCTATCCCCTTTAATTGATTCAGAGCCCCTCAGAAGCATGCAGAAGAGGGGAGGGAGTTGCTTAGAACCAAAGACTGGGGAAAGATTATAAGAGCCATATTTTGGAGACAGACCTTCATTTAAAGATGAGTTTTATAGTTCAATTTTTCCTTCCCTCATTTTCAGGGTTCTTACCATCAAGACCAGGAATCATATTTGTACACAGTGAAAATATACTGCTGACCATTAAACAGTGCAAGGAATAAATAAAAGATTGATTTGTTCCCTAGCATTTGAAGTCCTTTGGATTGTATTCTTAGAGCATGTTTACAGGGACAAAGGCTTTGCAGCTTGGCCACATAGAAATGTGGGAAAAAAATGGTCCTTTTAGAGCTATTGTGAGCCAACTGGATAGGTGGTTTACTTTCTAGGTACAGTGATCCTTTTCCGGAGCATAAAATTTGTGTTTTTCCTTCTCATTGCAGTCTGAACCGGTGAGAGTTCTGGTGACTGGAGCTGCAGGTCAGATTGCCTACTCCCTGCTTTACAGCATTGCTAAGGGTGATGTCTTCGGTAAAGACCAGGTATGAATCAAGCTTTAAGGAAAAAAATCTCTCCCGATCCTAGGGTAGGAGAACTGACTACAACAGGGGTAAGAACCCCACAACATTCTTTGCCGGCAGACATGTTGTTGGAAAAATGTTTCCCTAATTCCACTATAGCGTCTATGAAGTACGTAGAGAAAACACACTCGTGA
The DNA here is from genome assembly GCF_015852505.1 of Tachyglossus aculeatus. NCBI lineage: Eukaryota > Metazoa > Chordata > Mammalia > Monotremata > Tachyglossidae > Tachyglossus > Tachyglossus aculeatus. The sequence goes on from NC_052074.1 coordinate 10,531,873, forward strand.
CAACTGACAGGATTTCTTGCAGAGTGCACATGATAGTCCATCTTACTCTGCATCCAGGAGGTGACCGGTTGGGGAGGACTGAGAGCAGAGAATGGGCAAAAAGGAAAGGGGAAGAGGAGCAGAGTGATGAGGGCTGGAGCCCAAAGCAATTTAGGTAGTTGGGGGAAGAAAAGAGCAGCAGAAACAGGTTGTGAAGTTATTTCAGCACTCTGCGGGAAGGAAAAACCCAGCATGGGAGGTGCAAATCTTAGTATTTGGGGACTTGGGTTATTACTAAGTGACATAACGTACACTGGTGCTGTTTTCTGGTTCTTTTTTTGGCTGTCTGACAGGCTCTCATTCTTGTTCTGTTGGATATCACTCCAATGATGACGGTGTTAGATGGTGTAGTAATGGAATTGCAGGACTGTGCTCTTCCTCTACTTAAAGGTAAAGTAATGGAGTGCTCCTACACTAGAATTTCAGGGCTGTTAAAAAGAAGAATTAAATTTGAGTACCTGTTTCAAGTTATCTCAGTATTAAAAGGGCGTAAGATATTTTATGTGGAAGTGTTGGGGAGAAGCTTTACAAGGGTGGGATGATATACTGATACATGCCTGTTGACTAGTGAGGAAAAGTGCAGTATAAATTGCCCTCCAGTTATAGTTGAGAGTATGGAACCTATAATGTGAAATCTGAGGCTTAGACAAACATTAGCTCAGTATATAAATTATCAAAATTATTCCCCTTTTTAAAGCAAAAATACTTTTGAAAAACAGAATGCAGAAATGGGTTTACTCACTTTGGATATGGTGGAAATTTATTTTTAATTCAAAAAGCAAATCAGTAGCCCAATTTTCTTATCCAGAATACTGTATGTAAGAAAAAACACTATAATTGCAGAGGTATGGCATTAGTTCATAGATATATAAAGTCTCATAAAGGACGATCAACTTATGTATAAAAACGCTTTTTTTTCCTATTGCAGAGGTTGTTGCCACAGACAAAGAAGAGGTTGCCTTCAAAGACCTTGATGTGGCAATTCTGGTTGGCTCTATGCCAAGAAGAGAAGGCATGGAGAGAAAGGATTTACTCAAGGCAAATGTGAAAATTTTTAAGGCCCAGGGCACAGCTTTGGACAAATATGCCAAGAAAACTGTAAAGGTGATTTGCCCCTTATTTCATTATGGTTGTGTAAAGCTTCCAGGTTTGATCAAAGCAAAGACCCATGTAAATATGTTTTGGAGAGAACTCTTGCTCATGGGGTCGTTCCTCTCAGTTTGAAGAATGGACCACAGTAAAACCATGGATCCTAATCCCTGTCACTTGGAGCCTGAAGATGTTGCAGTTAAAGTGCAGCATTCCTGGATTCTTTAGAGACAGTTTGTGTTAAAGTAATCACCATATTTACTTGCATAATCCTCTTTTCCTCCTACAGTCTTTGAGGAGGAAATTAAAGATTATTTTTGTAAGTAATGAGAGCTTCATGCTGGAAGAGATAGCAGGAGTGGGAGCTGCTACGATAATTCGTAGTTCCTCTTGTAAACGGCACTTGGGAGAGTTCATTAGCAGAGGCTGTCCCGATACCCTTTCACCTTTCTCTTCCTTCTCAACTTTTTTCTCGTGCTAGACTCAATACCCTGCTTAGTAGCTCCTCCACGTTTTGGGGTTGCAGAAAGTGGGGTCATTCACCTCCACATAAGAGAAACTCCTTATCATCGGCTTTAAAACACTCAATCACCTTGCTCCCTCGTACTTCACCTTGCTTCTTTCGAACTACAACCCAGCCCGCACACTTCGCTCCTTTAATGCCAACATACTGTACCTTGATCTAGTCTATCTCGCCACTAACTTCACACCCATATCCTGCCTCTGGCCTGGAACGTCCTCCCTCTTCATATCTGACAGAAAATTACTTTCCCCACATTCAAAGCCTTATTAACGTCTGCCTCCCCCTCTAGACTAAGCTCCTTCTGGGCAGGGAATGCGTCTACCAAGCTTGTTAATTGTTATATTGTACTCTCCCTAGTGCTTAGTACAGTGCTCTGCACACAGTAACTGCTCAATAAATACAATCGATTGAGTGACTGGGGCAATTATGTGAGTAAATGTGGTAGTAGTTAACCAAGGTCAGATTTCACGTAGTGAAATTTGCATTGCCTTGAGGCTCGGATTTATATTTATCAACATTAAACATATACTGTGATGTTTAGAAGGATCTCAAATATTCTGAATAGCTTAAGATGCTGTAATTGACTTTTGTGTACCCATTATGTTTTTTTCCACTCAAGCAAACCCAGTAAAATTGAGAAAATTTCTGTTACTCGGGGATCAAATTGCTCTCTGTTAAGAGCTCTCTTTAACAATTTTCTCTACAATATGAGTTAGGTTGGTGCCTTTTTAAAAGCTAACTTTTTCTTGTGTCCTTTCCTTTGCTAGGTTGTAGTGGTGGGAAATCCAGCCAACACTAACTGCTTGACTGCTTCTAAGTCAGCACCATCTATTCCAAAAGAGAACTTCAGCTGTCTGACTCGTCTGGATCACAACAGGGCTAAATCCCAGGTAGGAAATCCACCCAGAGATAAAGGGATCTCTCTCGCTTACCTTTTAGGTTTTACATGTCTATAAAACTGGCTTCACCTTAGAAAGTTTTAGACCTCCAAGTTCTTTTTCTCTTGCAAATCCACCCCTCTGAGCTTGTCTTTCTATGCCCCCTGTTCCCCTGACCCCTATGACAGTTCTTCCCTTCCAACTGAGTGCCAGAAAAGGTGTTAACTTTACAGCTTCAGGTTAACCATGAGGATTTCCAAACTAAAGTAGGGTGAAGGAAAGGAGGCCCCTTTCTCTTAAATTTCAACTGCCCCCTACGACATTTTCACTCTGGGATGGAGGCCCTCTGTATAGGGTCTATGTCTTCGCATGTACAATTAGAATACAATGTTGACACTTCCAACAAGAAGCATTTTTTAGAGCAGTCTCCCTCAACATGGCATCAGAAAACTCAGTTTCAAGAACTCGTAAAAATTAATATTGGGTTTAGTTCACAGACAAGTAACCGCACTTGTAAAATATTTTTATTGATATTTCCAAACACTCTTGAATGAAATTAAAATTATATATTAATGCTTGAGGCAATGGAGATCTGATTGAGCCAGTTTGCTGGTTTTAAAATGGAAGGATGGTGTGTCCTTTCCAGGTATGTTGCAATTAGCTAATAATGTCATCTTTTTATTTGGAACTATTCATCATGACTATGCTTCGATTTCAACTAAGGTAGCTCAACACCGTGGAAGCGCTGGGGGAGATATTTGGCCTTTATGGCTACACCAGGTATAGAAGTGGGAACAATATTAGCTCCTAATCCCAACCTTTGTCCCCCTCCACACTTAGCCCTTAACTAAGGGTACAAGGCTGTGAAAGTTTAGACTGTGGAGTATGCAGAGTCCTCTAAATATGGCACCTGTGTACCCCTTCATGCCAGAGAAGGATATCGTGTTCTAGGAGGTGGGGGTAGTGAGGGTGGAAGGAGGAGGAACCTGGGCCCCCAGAATGTCTGGATGGGGTTTGACCTTTTGATCTCACCCCCCTTTCCAAAAGCCCAACCTGTTCACCCTCCAAAGTTCACTACCTGTGCAGATCCAAAGAATGTAATGAGCATGTGGGCCATGGTTCAAAGTGGGTGCAGAAGGACACTGTAGGCATTCTTGCAGGGAAATGGGAGAAAGAGAAAAGCTTCAGAGCCATCTTCTATGTTATATGCGATGCACATAGGCTCAGACATAGTGAGTGCTATAAATGTGAGCTTTCTTTACTGGAATGTTTTTAATAATGCAACCCCCACATTATGAGGTAATTGGATGTACACTGAAGTTGAAAAAATGAAGAAACACTTATAGTCTTCTATCTCAACAGCATGGAAATCGTATCATACTCATTGTCTGGTTGGGGGTGACTTGGGGTTTATATGGGATGAGGCATATTGATTCTCTCACGTCATGAGATGAAAAGATTTAAGGATCATTATTGCCTTCATTTTGTTTGGTTTTGTTCTTATGGGCTCTGAACTTGTACTTCCCAAGCACTTAGTACAGTGCTCTGTACACAGTAAGCGCTCAATAAATACGATTGATTGATGGATTGATCTGAGGCCCATGGAGGAGAACTACAAGGAAGAGGGGCCTATCTATCCCCTGAAGGCTTGATCTCTACACACTGTGGAAATTTGCAAAACTTGTGGAGTCCAAGGGGGCGGGAGGGAAAAGTTAACTGCTACAGGCATCATGTTATCTGGATTTAAAATAACTGTGTAAAAAATGCTCTTGTTTCTAAATTGATCTAGATTGCCCTTAGACTTGGTGTGACTGCTAACGATGTGAAGAATGTCATCATCTGGGGAAATCACTCTTCTACCCAATATCCAGATGTTAACCATGCCAAAGTAAAGCTGCAGGGAAAGGAGGTTGGAGTTTATGAAGCTGTGAAAGATGACAGCTGGCTCAAAGGAGACTTTATCTCGGTAGGTAAAGTTCTCAGGCTTAGTTTTATGCCTGTTTAAAAGATCTTTGGGGGGACGGGAAAAGGAATATTCTGTGCCTCGTCTTGCTAAATTGGCTTAAATAGACAAGCATTTTTGTATAATTCTAAAGTTGTATTAAGCTAATGACAATTTTATTTGAATGACTTTTCATAATTATGAAACACTGGTATCACTGAACACCTACTGATTATTAAGTACTTAAGGTAGTACAGTGGTAGCAAAACACCCCCCCTCCCTGTCCTCAGGGAGCTTACAGTCTAATGGGGGAGGAGGGAAGATAGGATTTACAAAAAGGAAAAGCAGGTATAAAGCAGGAAGTGGTTCAGACACATCAGGCTGAAGCTCTGTTTAGTCTAACCCTGGTAGTTTTAATTAAAAAGATTCAAAATTTGGCTGACAGGCAAGTAATTCACTTTCTTTTTGTCCACTAAAGACTGTCCAGCAGCGTGGAGGAGCTGTCATTAAGGCTCGGAAACTATCCAGCGCCATGTCAGCTGCCAAAGCAATCTGTGATCATGTCAGAGACATTTGGTTTGGAACTCCAGAAGTAAGTATTCTCTTATATTTGTGTAGTTAATCAGTGATATTTATTGAGTGCTTACTATATGCAGAGCACTGTACTAAGCATTTGGGAGAGTACAGTGCAACAGAATTAGCAGACATGTCCCCTGCCCATAACGAGCTTACAGTCTATAGAGGGAGAGACAGACATTACTTTATTCCATAACTTATAATAATAATGATGGTATTTGTTAAGCGCGTACTATGTGTGAAACACTGCTCTATGCACTGGGGGGGATAAAAGGTGATCAGGTTGTCCCATGTGGGGCTCACAGTCTTAATCCCTATTTTACAGATGAGGCACAGAAGTTAAGTGACTTGCCTAAGGTCACACAGCAGACAAATTTCAGAGCAGGAATTTGAACCCATGGCCATAAATAAATGAACAATATATAATGTGTGTTTACTCTTTTTTTGATTTCTTTAATGTATTTGCCAAGCTGCATTTCCTGCAAGTGATTATTTGGAATAGTTCCATGCCATGATACCATTTGAAATATATATCAATATGGAAATGGAGGTAGCATGGGGTCCTGTGTTCATGCTTAACATTCCTATTTGAACTCCCCAAAGAGGGAGAAAGAGGAAATGATCTCTTGGTAAACTTTTTTTTGTTGTTTCCAGGGTGAATTTGTTTCCATGGGTGTCATCTCTGATGGCAATTCCTATGGTGTCCCTGACGATTTGCTCTACTCATTCCCTGTTGTAATCAAGGTAAGATGTGGTAACACCTACAGTTGCTCATGTCTGTCTTAAACATGCTGGTAATTAACTTCCATATTAGTGGGGAACCTACTTTTAAAAGAAGTTTAAGGATTTAAATTGTTGGGTCTAGAAAACAGCTTTCAACGTAGAGAAATGGATCTTGAACTGGAGCCGAAGTAAAGGGATCTTTAGTCTAAGGTGAAACAGCCTAAATGCTCTGGTGCAAGCTTACAGTGCAGGCAGTTCTCAACCTGAGATATTTTGAGTTACAACAAACCACGTTTGTGACGTATCTGTTTATACCCAGTTTTGACTGTACAGCACTAAGCCTCCTTTATTGCAGTAACTCCGGGGATGCGGGTGGTTGGAAAGGAAGGTCAAATGGGAGCTGTGGCAAAGTGGGGAAATCATTTTAAAAGCCAAGATATCAGCCAAGAAGAGGTAGAGGAGGGTGGTCCTTTTGATTATCAAGTGGGGTTGACATGGCCGTTGTACTTCTGATGAAGTAAAAGTTGGCTATCCTATAGCAGAATCTCTCTGACTCAATAAAAATACATTATAGGCATATAACTCGTACATACAATTTTGGGTCATTTTGATAAAAATAAGGTCTGTGGCCTTGGTCCAGGACTCTTCCCCCATTCATTACCGTGTTCTTATGAGGGAAGTTTGTTCTGGCTCACATTTTTATTCAGTACATAGCTTTTAGTAACCAAATGTTTTGCCAAGTTGCTAATGTTAGATCTTTCTCTTCGTGCATTTAGCCTCATTTTTAAATGTTCACCAAGTTGCTTGAGAAAATAAGTGACTTACTCTGTATGAATACTGTTTCCCTTGCTCTCTTACTCTTACTCTGTTTCCCAAGTGCTTAGTACAGTGCTCTGCACACAGTAAGCGCTCAATAAATACGATTGATGAAATATCTAGAAAAGAGTAAGACTTGGTTTACTGTAGTAACGGAGCTAGATCAGATCCATCTTATTTGGAATTCTTTTTATTACAGGATAAATCTTGGAAATTTGTTGAAGGTCTTCCAATTAATGACTTCTCCCGTGAGAAGATGGAACTTACTGCAAAGGAACTGGCAGAAGAGAAAGAGACCGCGTTTGAATTCCTTACCAGTGCATGACTAAGCAAACATCATGGGCTCATAAAACATGTGAAATCTGAAGAATCTAAATGTCGTCTTTGAATCTAGTACCAAATATTAATGCTGTGCTTAACCCCCTACTATTTGTGAAAATCGTGCATTTTGAGCATTATGTTTGCTTCTTGGTACATATGTGCCTAATGTCATGTTATGAAATGATGTTGGTGAGGATCTAATTAAAATTATATATTTGAGTGTGAAAGCTTCAAGCTTTTTAATTTTTGGTAACTTGCCTTTTCTGAACAGGGATTACTGTAGTCTTTAACCCATCCAGCAAAAAAGTGACTTGAAGAGCAGAGGGAAAGAAAAATTAGAAAATATACATGATCCTCATTTTTAAAAATTGTATTAGGAATATTTTCAGAGGATACACTAAATCTAACAATGAAAATCAAGAATGCTGACTATTCTTCAAAGGTGATTCTGCAGACTCAAACTAGACCAGAGCAGAGAGAGGACAAATAAGGGATGGAAGATGCCAAGCTGGCTAAACTCAATTCTGCAGAGACTTGAAAAGCTAATAATGTAGGCAAGGCAATGCTGTGGCACACTTCACTGAATGTAGGCTGGAAGTTCAAGGACCTGGATTATAGTCTTTGTTTGGGCAGCTTTGGGAAACTCAGTTTCTTGTGGGCAGGCGATGTGTTTTATCAACTCTTGTTTCGTATTCTCCCAAGTGCTTGCTTAGTACAGTGCCCTGCACCCATTAAATACTCAGTAAGTACCATCGATTGATTTAACTGAGCCTCTCTGTTCCTCACTGTTCTCAGTTCTAAAAATAAGGAAATGATCCTTTACTCAGTAGAATGTTGTGGGAGGTAAAAAGGAGAATTGATTCTAAAAAACTCTGGGAAAAATGAGAACATTCTGAAAATTCAAGGTGGTATTAAATGGCAGAGCTACAAAGCTAGTGAAATTAGGCCAAACTCCTAGAGAATACAGACAGAAAGCACAAAGTACCTAAGAGCAACTTTGGAAAACAAGGCCAAAAAACAATACAGGCTTACATGTAAAAGTGTGAGTGCTTTAGTACAGGGCAAATGGGGTAATTTCCTTGAGCCCACACTCTGATATTCTCCCAACTAAGTGGGCAGAAGTGCTTGAGAAATTAGAAATTAGCCCTCAAACTAATGGCTCACATTTTTAGTCGGAGATACTTTTTAGTGGAACTGTACTGCATTCCATAAAATAGCTCCCTCCATTATCAATCAAAAGTATTCATTAACCATCTAAGTGAAGATAACTGACTATATTAAGTGCTTGGGAGAACACCATAGTTAGACATGATTTCTGTCCTTGAGTTTTCATCTAGTTTACAATCCCCCTCCTTACACCCTGGAAGCAGTGGCTGGTTGGCCACTAAGTTGTTTAGGAAGGATACAAAGGAGACTCTGGATTAAATTTAATATATTTTTGTTTATAGTGAACTGGGGAAGCTGGGAGGGGGAAACATAGTGACCCCCTTCCCAGGTAAGAGGAAGAAGTTGAGAACTGATACCTGGAAAGGCAGACACATTTAGGGGTTTGGCATTTCTGTCAATAAAAATGGTTAGAAGTGCTTAAGTGTAGTATATGTTTAAGCACTATGTGCCAATCACTGTACTAAGCACTGGGGTAGATTCAAGAAAATCAGGTTATAGTCCCTGTCCCAAAAGCAGTTCAAAATCTAAACTGACTCCAAGCTAAATCCGGCTTGGAATGAAACAGCACTCTAATCTAGAATTCATTCATTCATATTTATTGAGCACTTACTGTGTGGGGTTGCAGGTGAAGTGCCTTTAAAAAAAAGAACGCTGGAAGTATTTGGATCATCAGGGACTTGATGGCAGATGTTAAGTTCCTGAGGATTGGAAAAGAAGGAAAAGTTAATATTTTAAAAGGGGAAAATAATAATAATGGCATTTATTAAGCACTTACTTTGTGCAAAGCACTGTTCTAAGTGCTGGGGCGGTTACAAGGTGATCAGGTTGTCCCTCAGGGGGCTCACAGTCTTAATCCCTCTTTTACAGATGAGGTAACTGAGGCACAGAGAAGTTAAGTGACTTGCCCAAAGTCACACAGCTGACAAGTGGCGGAGCCGGGATTTGAACCCATGACCTCTGACTCGAGTCCTGACTTCCATGCCCATGCTCTGTCCACTAAAGCCTTGTTGCTTCTCACGCTCCTTGTGGGCAGAGATCACATCTACCAATTCTGTTGTACTGTACTTTCCCAAGCGTTTAGTACAGTACTCTGCACACAGTAAGTGCTCAATAAATACAATTGATCTCCTCATCATCTCTAGTACCACTATATGGAAGTAGAGGTACTTATTTTAGTTTCTTCTAGGAGGCAATCAAGGAAGATCCTTGATATTACAGGTGGATTAGTTTAACATTGAGACTTGGGAAGATGTTGGAACAAGAAAACTACAGTAAAAAAAAAAAATAAAAAGGCTGGCACTAGAAAGCCTGCCTGAGTAGCATACCATATCAGATGAATATCAGGTAGATAACACTTTTTCTAGACTTTAGTACGACTTGATTCTGGTCCCCATGTATTCTCCACTGACAAGCTCGGAAAACCGGATTTCGCCTATACTGTCATCACGGTGCAAAACTGCTTTGAGTGTTGCTCCACGAAGAGAGTCTGTCAAACCGGGAGAAGAGAACATGATCAAACGTGGCGTTTGATTGGGAAGCAGAGTGACCTAAAGGAAAAAAGCATAGGCCTAGGAGTCCGAGAACCTAGATTCCAGCCTAACCACCAGAGTAACTGAACACCAAATAGTGTCCCTTCAGCCCCTTCCCCAACCCCCACCAACCCAACATAGTTTCAGGGGACAGACATACAGGCTGGCAAAAAACAGGCTGGTAGCAGGGTAGAAAGGAGCAGCAGTTTGGCATAAAATCATTCATTCATACAATTGATACCACAGCAGATCTCGAGAAAGATTCCCCTGTTGTAACGTTGCTACGACTCCAACTTTAAACCTACAGAGACTTAAAATAAGCAGTGCCATTCCATCTCTACGTGTTTAATGCAAAGCCATTTTTTATCCAACATTAATTTATGGTGAAAGACAAGGTTGAGCAAGTAGCAGAAGAGTGAAGGTATTACACTATACTTCAGGAATCCCTTCCCCAGTGGCTAAGTGGAAAGCTTCCAGCACGACACCCGGTAAGTACATCAGGCATGTCTAGTGTGGAAAAGCTACTCATAATTTCATAACAATAACTCAAGGTGCCAAAAGAGTTTGGCTACCAAAAAAATGTGAACAAGTTAAAAAAAATAATTTTTGAAAACACCAGTCAGTCATGGAAAGCATATTAGAAAAGTATCAAACACAAACCATTATACCCATTATAAGAACGGACAGATTTGGGGAAGATAAAGATCCACCAATCATATTGGCAGTGACTATCCATAACTAAAGAAAGTTTTTGATAATCATACAAGTTCATATTTCCAGGCCCAGGCCCCAAAGAAATCAGTATGTGCCACTGAGGGTTTTCATATAAACATACATGTATTTTTGAATAAGGACACTGGCTGCGATATGACAAGAAAGGAAATTCACCCAGCTACCCGTCAAGGCTCTTGCACGTGAATAATGTCTGGAGCAGCCCTGAGAAGTCTAGCGCAGTCATATGTCATTTCAAAAGATTTCAGGGAAGATTTTGTCGCTCCACAATGGTTAGTTTTGAATCCCTGAGATATCTTAGGAACCAACCCAGTCTTTCCAAGGGAATGCCATGGGATTGTAGTGGTCAATGGGAATAGACTTTAGAACAGCACTTAGAACAGTGCTTGGCACATAGTAAGTGCTTAACAAATACCATCATTATTAGACCTCTGAACATCCCTGATTCCCATTTCCTACTCCTTTTTCTCCCCTTGTAATAATAATAACTATTATTATTATTATGTTCCTTGTTAAGCACTTACCATGTGCCAAGCACTATTCTAACCGATGGGGTTGATACAAGTTAATTGGGTTGGAAACAGTCCCTGTCTGTCACATTCTTAATCCCTATTTTGCAGATGAGGAAATGAGGCCCAGAGAAGTGAAGTGACTTGCCCAATGTCACACAGCAGGCATATGGCAGAACCGGAATTAGAATCCAGGTCCTTCTGATTTACAGGCTCCTGCTCTGTCCACTACAGCCTTGTTGCTTCTCAAGCTCCTTGTGGGCAGAGATCACATCTACCAATTCTGTTGTACTGTACTTTCCCAAGCGTTTAGTACAGTGCTCTGCACACAGTCAGTGCTCAATAAATACGATTGATTTCCTCATCATCTCTAGTACCACTATATGGAAGTAGAGGTGCTTATTTTAGTTTCTTCTATGAGGCAAGCAACGTAGTAAACCAAGGAAGTGCTTATGCTGAATGTGGGGCTACAAGTAAGGAGAGCCATGCAATTGACTACAATTTGAGCAAGCCAGATTTTTTTTTTGAACAGAAATGAAGTTGGTTTAATATAACCCATTATAACCCATATCCTCCCCTTTACCTGTTAATTTCCAAGTGCCTGAGTGAGAAGAAGGGACTACTATATTGTTTTTTTCCCATTAGTTTCCTGTAGGACTTAGTAGAACTTTTATTTTCTGAGGATGGGGTGGAGTGATAGCACTGTTCCAAAAGTCAGCCCGTCTGTTATGTTTCCTTTGGCCTTTATCATTAAGATAGGAAGAAAAATGCTTCCCTGAAGGAACAGAGATACTGGAAAGGGGAATGCAGAACAAAGAGTTGGTTATGGAACACGGGTTTGCTAATTAGAATGAATTTACCAAATTCAGAAGCCTGTTCTATTATTTAGCATTCTGTAGATAGATTCATACTCCATTTAGCTTCTAGCCTTTGCTTCAAACAGTTCAAAAGGAGGATGACAGAACAATGAGAAGAATGGAAAACAAATGCAAAAATATTGGTAGAGATTTGGGCAAAATGAACGGGCTAGTACTTTCTTAGATTTAAGAAGAGAAATAATAGCAATTTTAGTAGTCAAGAGTTGTAGAAAAAAACAGCTACCTGACAATTAAGTACTGAGTAACATGAACTTCTTACAAAATCCAAATCAGGCTGAAAGTGAGCTCCAACTGATTATGCTGCTGTCAGATTAAATTGGAGCTCCAAACCTTCTTGCTCCGTATTTAATCTATTAAAAATATGTATTTCAACCTTCTAGGCAGGTAGAGTGTAAACAAGTCCCTTGGAATCGCATTGATTTTAGGCAGGAGGATATGAAAAAAATAAAAAAAAGGTCATTTGTTAGTCCTTCATTTGTACCAATCTTTTCATGGGGTTTCTCTTTCGTTTGGAAAAATACATTTTGCATTACAACTGGTAAATCCAAAGGGATTACAACAGATTTAAATGAAAAGAGAAGCTTATGTAAATAGAACCATCTTTGAGTTGAAAATGGAAACAATTTTTTTGTACTTGGACCACAAAGTCCCTGTTGAGAAAAAGATTCCAAAATTCAAATGAGAGTTGAGAAAAAAAGCTCAGCTGTCACCGTCAGAGGATGATACTTCATTTCCAAGGGAGACTGTGTCTTCGTTACTTAGCAGCTTAAGTGGAGGGACAATATGCAACTTAGGTAGAAATAAGTTTTAGTGTGCTTCAATTGCCCAGCAAATGTGTTTGAACTGGCACACTAATTTGTGACCAATAATTTAATCACCCAGATAAGATTTTTTATGCCGAATCGATTAACTGCAATCATCAAACAGAGATGATCTTGCTCTTATCTTCATCCCTTAAACGCTGATCACTGTCCATGCTGCTGTAATTTCCTCTAACACAAATTGGCATGACTCTACAAGACATAGGAGAAGGGGGCTAGATCATGGCTTGATTTTCAATTTATTTTTTTCTTAATGCTACAAGTAACCCTCAGAGTGTGAAAATGATACTTTGTTCTGAACTAGTTTTAAACTTGCCGAGGCCACCAAACCGCCCCCCCCCCAAAAAAACCCCCAAAACTGCTGTTCACTTTTCCCTTTCAATTTTCCTTTGTTTCCCCCTTTATTTTCCCAAGCATCAGCTAGAATTTTCTCCTCCTCTGTACCTCCCCTATCTTTAAATACCTCATTTTTCCTATTTTCCCTCCGTGTCTCCTTCCTCAGTTTCTTCTACTCCCTCCCTATCGCCTCTATGGGGCCTAGCAGGGGACTCTCGGATATTCCCCGGTCCTTCCCCCTGCCTGCCCAACATCCATTTCCACTCTGCTTCCACACCCACACATGTTGAATAACTCACATGTCCTGATTAATACATACTTTTAGTTATACAGAACCACCAACTTAGAACAGGCCCCAAGGAGATCAGGGCATGGAGTAACCTCTAAGCTACAAGAGTCACTCACCTTCATCCACACCTTCCTAAATGGTAGAGACCCCAGTAAACCAAACTCAGCCAAATACCTTGGGTACTGCTCTTGCCTTTTACATTGCAGTGTTTTTTTGTTTCATCGTTTCTATGTATCTGTAGCCAGTCTCCTCTTCCCTCTTAAATTCTTCGATTGTGAGTCCTTTAAAAGGATGGGATGGGATGGTGTCTAATTCCCCCACTGTATATTTTCCCAGTGCTTAGTGCAGTGCCCTACAAACAATAGCCACATAAATTAGTGAAAGTATAATATAAATATACTACAAATCTAAACTGGCAATATTCTTTGCTAAAGCTGAAAACTACTATCAGAGTCAGGAGAACAAGGTTCTACTTTTGCAGTCAACTGCAAAGATTCACTATCATACTACAACTTCCCATGTGGTTAATAGGCTTTGAATCACTTAAACAGATATTAAACAAAAGTTTAGTGATGCTGTAAGCTTGTTGTGGGCAGGGAACATGTCTTCCAACTCTGTCGTATTGTACTCTCAAGCTCTTAGTACAGAGCTCTGCACATAGTAAATGTTCAATAAATACCATTGATTGATTAATATAATAGTATATAACACATGAACACTTTTCACATTATTTACCACAGGTTTGGGAATGGGCCCCAATTTAGAACACCTATGTCTATGAGAAAATATACTCCAAGATACAATCATTCACATAGTCAATGCATGTTTTCAAGGAAGACCTCATAGCTCTACCAATGGGTAAGTCTGTATTCTCAGACAGTCCTGACTTCTTAGAGCATGAATCAATCAATCAATGGTATTTATTAAGTGCTTGGGTAGATCCCTAACCAAGGAGCTTACAGACTAAATGGGAGACTGTCTCTGAAATAAATTACAGATGGATATATTCAGAAGTGCTCTGTGGCTGGGGGAGGGGTGAAATACAAAATGTCTTGTACATTTTGAATAATGTGTATAAGATGTACAGAGTGTGTGCATAGACAATGCAGATGGAAGGGTTTAGACTAAGTAGTGAGGGCTTAGTCAGGGAAAGCCTCTTGGAGGAGATGTCATTTTAGTAGGGCTTTGAATGTAGGGAGAGTGGTAGTCTGTTGGCTATGAAGGAGGAGGGAGTTCCAGAGAGAGGACATGAGCAAGGGATTGGTGACGTGGCTGAAGTACAGGGGGTAGGCTGGTGTTAGAGGAGTGAAATGTGCAGGTTGAGTTGTAGTAGCAGATCAGTGACATAAGGTAGGAAGGGGAGAGTTGATTGAGTGTCTTAAAGGGGGGTGGTAAGGCGTTCCTGATCGAGGCAGATGTAAACGGGCAACCAATGGAGGATTTGGAGGAGTGAAGAGATGTGGATCAAGAGGATTTTTTTGGAAAAAGAATTTGGACATCAGAGACTCAGAGACTCATCCACTTGGAGATGATAAATGAAGCCTTGGGAGCAAATGAATTCTCTGATGGAGTGGCTACAGAGGGGGTGTAGAACAGGACCCACACCTGAGCCTTTTTTTTAAAATGGTATTTGTAAAGTGCTTCCTGGGTATCAAGCACTTGTCTAAGTACTGGGACAGATACAAGTAAATCAGGTCAGACACAGTCCCTGTCCCACCTGGGGCTCACAGTATAAGTAGGAGGGAGACCAGAAACTGAATCTCCATTTTGCAGTGGAGGAAACTGAGGCACAGATAATTGACTTTCCCAAGGTCACACATCAGGCAAGTGATGGAGCCAGGATGAGAACCCAGGTCCTCTGGCTCCCAGGGTCGTGCTTTATCCACTAGGTCATGCTGATTCCCGAGTTTCCCGGGAATGGGGGCAGAAGAGGAGCCTGCTAAAGACACTGAAGGGCAGTCAGAGAGATAAGAGGGGAGCCAGGAGGGGTCAGTGTCAGGAAAACCAAGATTAAATAATGTTCCCAAGAAAAAGGGGTCATCCACACATCACCATTTGTAGAAGCTGATGCAAGTATGCAAGCAAATAAATGTAAGATATTTGCTTACACTTACTTGCCGAACACTGTACCAGGTACTGGAATAGATACAAGATACTCAGGTCAGACAGCTTCTGTCCCACATGGGGTTCACAGTCTAAGTAGAAGGGAGAACAGGAATTGAATGGTCCATTTACAGATGAGGAAACAGAGGCACAGATAATTTAGTGACTTACCAAGGTCATCCAGCAGCCAAGTGGTGGAGCCACGATTAAGGACTCAGTTCTCTGATTCTTAGGCCTCTGCTTTTTCCAATAGGTCACCTGGCTCTCAGTGTTACACTATCAGCAAAATAGAAGAATTGCAAATGGAGTGAGAGCCCATGCATGGTGAATCAAGGAACAATGGGCTCAGTTTATTAACTCTAAAAACAACTCTTACAAATATAAAACAGATAAGTACTCTTCACTTTATAGGCATGATTGCGTAAGTCTGCATTGTGGAAACCTGATGACAGGTCAAAAAAACGCTGCAGAATCTATGGGTTCCTCACTGATCCTAACAGAGCCGACCTCATTGGCCAGCTAACAATAAAAAAATTTTGCTACTACTATTTTGGGCTGTCAGCATCTCCAGCAGGAGAGGGCAGAGTCTACTAGTTTAGAATTTACTCGTAACACACGGTTACCTGGGAGCCCGATTGGTCCTGGAGGTCTTCAACAAACAATCTCACCTGCAAATGAGAACTGTGGGTGAAAATTTTAACTCTTAACAGGAGGTCTAGGACACATACCCGAGCCCACAGACACTAACCTGGCAAATATAATAGTGTTTCCTTCTAAGTCTCTGTCTGGGAAGGTCAACCCTTCAGCTGCTGACAGTTCTGGGCCACCGATGCAGTAGCAGCAACCCTCTCACATATAGGGCAGGTCCTAAACAAGTCACCAGTATCGGTATTGGCAGCAGGTTTCCCTCAGATGTCATTTTAGTTATGGCAGCTTTTTCCTCCAATGACACTAGCCTTGGCCTGGAGTTGTAGCAATTTTACAACAGGGGGATCTTTCTCGAGACCTGATGTGGTATCCTCTATGCCAAACTGCTGCTCCGTTCTATCCTGATACCAGGCTATCCGCCAGATTAACTGAACTCCAAATAGTGTACTGAGGACTCCAGTTCTGCCCCCCGACCCCACCACCAACCCAACATAGCAGTTTCAGGGGGCAGACATAGGGGCTTAAAAAAAAAACCCAAATGCTCTCTTCCAATCTAGGTTTTGATCTGTCAGGACACTGACCTCAGCAACAGATTTCAAGTCACATGTAGTGGTATTTGGCTCCAAAAGGATTAGCGATGCCTGCAAGGGATAAACTCTATTAATATTAGTTTGGAATTGAAAATCAGGTTTGTCACATTCGACTAAAGGTCCATATTGGGAATTTTCTTTTAAATAATGCAACTATCCTGTACCGACTTGAGCTCTATCAGGTTTTTCATTCAAAAGATCAGAGTCTTTCAAGAAATGAATGATGTGAATATAGAAGCCCACCTGGCTGAATTCATTGTCCTTTTAGACTGTGAGCCCACTGTTGGGTAGGGACTGTATATGTTGCCAACTTGTACTTCCCAAGCGCTTAGTACAGTGCTCTGCACACAGTAAGTGCTCAATAAATACAATTGATTGATTGATTGTCCTCTAGAAGAGCAAATATTTAACACAGCATAATTTTATCCTTATCCTGGGCCTTGTACCAGATTTTGATGGGCTCTGGTAGTTCAACCCCATGATAGAGCCTGAAAAGGAAGGTAAGAAAGGGAAAGAACTAGATGGACAGTGCTTTGGGAAATGTAATGCGGTACCAACTTTGATTAATCTTAAAGCTATTTTCCAGTTCTCATGACAGCAAGACTTTATTTTGTTAATATGTTTTGTTTTGTTGTCTCCCCCTTCTAGACTGTGAACCCGCTGTTGGGTAGGGACCGTCTCTATATGTTGCCAACTTGTACTTCCCAAGCGCTTAGTACAGTGCTCTGCACACAGTAAGTGCTCAATAAATACGATTGAATGAATGAATATGGGGTCTAAGAATTTATCCACAGCCAGATCAGGATTTGGAAGAGGTTACTCCTGTAGATGTGGCTCCCTGCAGTGTTCTCAGCTTTCAGCCTCTACCCTCCACTTCCACTCTTGAGAGTCCATGGAAGATTTGCCAAATTTGATAGATAACCCATTGGTCAAAGTAACTGCACCAGTGTGACAAGAAGATTTTGAGTACTTACCATTTAATAACATTAGGTGATAATAACACCAAAGAACGAGTGTCATTATAATCTACTTTCCTGAAGAGAAGAAAGATTAGTTTGAGATGACTGATAAAATCCCCTTTGGGGCTTTTCATCAGGATGTTGAACCAATTCTCAAAGGTTAAAAAAAAATAGCCCCAAAACAGGCTTGCACAGACCTATAAACCAGGGGGAAATTCCCATCTACTTTGAAACGGCCTGCTTACACACTATGGGGCCCTCTCTGAAGGACAGGTTAGCCTGGATTTGGTCTACTGATATTCCTTTTTGTCTACCATGTTCAAAGTGTTCAAGCTTGCTGCCTTAATCTTAAGACAGTGCTCTGCACACAGTAAGCACTCAATAAGTACAACTGATCGATCTTCTTGCTTCTGTTCACCTTTGTTCTTCACCCTCTCTTTCTCAAGAGCCCAACATACCAAGTAGGAATTTGGAGGTTAAAAAAAAAATATATATATATATATATATACTAGACCTCACACCTGACTGAGCCAGTCAAAAAAGTATTTGGAGGAATCAATCAATCGTATTTATTGACAGGAATTGACAGGGACAGGAATAGTGCTCCAGGCTCATCAGTGACTTAATGAGATGCTGGCAGGACCTGAAAAAACCCATGTGGGTGAGGCATGTAGGCACAGATGTGGAAAGGAGCCTGAAACCTGCCAACACTCCTTCGAGTTGGAAGTCAGTGCTTGCTTTTTGCCTGAAGGTTGATGATTTCACAGCATTTTATAGGAGGACTGCAGGAATTGCTTCAACAGATGAGAGGAAATCGATCTGCAAGGGGTCTGAGCAAACGTACAGTTTGTCTTTTTAAAAATTACCTGGTTGGCCCTAGGTCTACCAATCCCCAACAGCTGCCAAGAGGAAGTGACCGAGCAGATCATCAGAGCAATTTAGCAGTTTTCTTGTCTTGTCTTATGCTGTCGAGTCGTCTCCGACCCATAGAAATGCCATGGACACATCTCTCTCAGAATGCCTTGCCTCCATCTGCAATTGTTCTGGTAGTGTATCCATAGACTTTTCTTCCACCTGTAAAATGGCAGTTGAAGACAGATTGTTTCCAACTCTCAGACATTTGACTACTGTGGCTTTGGTTTCATGACTATTCACAATAAATAATAATTGTTTTAATTGAAAAGATAATCCAGAGCTTTTTTTTTTTTACTCTGAGGAGAATGTTTCAGTACTAAAAATTTTCTTAAAGACAACAGAATAACAATTTGTACTCAGCACCTGTAACAGGGTATGTCGGGAAGACACAAATCTGCTTTACCACTTTAGAAGAATCTTCATCAGGTGTGGAGCTAATATCTTGAATCTTCATTGAACAACTGTGTCTTCTCACTTTCCCTTCTATTATCTACACGTTTCCCTTTTTCCCTCTGTGATTCACTTTTCCCACTTGCCTTATGAACTCATGTGCACGTCTTTGTAGTCTACTGGTCCCTTCTACCTGTAATCAATTTTAGTATCTATCTCCCCAGCTAGATTGTAAGCTTCTAGAAGGCAGCCATCATGTCTACTAATTCATTCTGGTCATCAACGTGATTAGTACAGTGCCCTGCAGACTGTAGGTGCTTAATAAATATTACTAACTGCTTTGCTTTGGCCATTCTTCAAACAAGCTACTCTCTAGGAGCCCCTGCTCTGTGTCCCATTCTGAACTCCAAAAAGATATAGTTACATTATTAGCTAGAGGCCTGCATAATGCAGTAGAAATTGCTAAAAAGAGTGATAATAGCAAGGGTTTGGAAGGGTGATTTCAACACAGGCCTTCATTTTATGATAACATTCGAAGACCAATCTTCATCTTAAAATGCTTCAATCTCCAAACACCATTAGATGTGTCAGTACTCCTCCCCCATATTCAAGAAAAGATGCTAGTCCATAATAATTATCTAATTTTACTGTTTTGAGCTATTATTTCCCTGAAGTTATGAATGGCTCTTTAGGAACTGTGGTTTGAAGGAAAGCATCCATACAAGTGCAGTGGTGTTTCCATAGTAACACTTCTCTAAGAGAAATTCAAAGTATCTGGTCAGAAGAAGGATGTTCAGGGTGAAATGTATGTGTATATGGGCAGGGAATGCCTGCCAACTCTGTACTGTACTCTCCCAAGTGCTTAGTACAGTGCTCTGCATACAATTAAATGCTCATTAAATGCCACTGATTGCTAAGCAAAGCCTTCTTACTTATTTTCCTTCTGCAGCTAACATAATTCAGATGAGTAAGCAGAAGGTCTGACACTTCCCTTCCTAGAACCCTGAACGTTTTAGCTTCTGGGACCCACCTAGAGATTTTTTTCATAAATGAGAAAGCTCAAATTACTGTTGATTCAAAAGAAATTTAGTGTTGTATAGCATTTATGTTTCTATTGGTAGCCGGTTTCGCCTCTGACCATGGCTCAGCGGAAAGAGCCCGGGCTTGGGAGTCAGAGGTCATGGGTTCTAATCCTGACTCTGCCACTTATCAGCTGTGTGACTCTGGGCAAGTCACTTCACTTCTCTGTGCCTCAGTTCCCTCATCTGTAAAATGGGGAGGAAGACTGTGAGGCCCCATGGGACAACCTGATCACCTTGTAACCTCCCCAGCGCTTAGAACAGTGCTTTGCACATAGTAAGCGCTTAATAAATGCTATTATTATTATTATTATTATTCTCTGTGCCTCAGTGACCTCATCTGTGAAAAGGGTATTAAGACTGTGAGCACCACATGGGACAACCTGATCATCTTTTATCCCCACAGCACTTAGAACAGTGCTTCACACATAGTAAGTGCTGTGCTTCACACATAGTAAGTGCTTAACAAATACCATCATCATCATTATTATTATTATCTTTGGAAAATAAGGGTCATTTCTTCAGTACATTAATGATAATAATTCTTTTCACATTTATCTTCAATTCTTAGCTTGAAGGGAGTACTTTATTTTTCTTTAAAATTCACTCATTATCATTACCGTGGGCTCAATAGCCCATTCTACAGGATGGGTTGGAGGATTGTTTCTTCACTCTGCAGTCAGAGGTAATAGATAACAATAGTAAAGAGATTTGAGGTAGCGCCCAAGTTAGTGGATGATACAGCGGCCTCCAGAACAAAGTGATTAACTTCGGCAGCTTGCTTTTCCCCAGGTATTTACTTATTTATTTTGGTCTCAGGGCACCCTCCCCACTTTTCACCATTAGCCGAAAGAAGTGTTGCCCCCTCAGAACCAAAGCAGACAGAAGCTAAAGTCACAGCATACCTGCCTAAAAGTCTGCAAAACGGATCAAATTAGTATCTCTATATGCTTAGTTCTCATTATTGTTAATATTTTGTATACCTCTCGACTTCTGCAATGTTTACTCATTTCAAACAGAATCTCCTGACCACTGGCTTTAAGATACTCCATTAGCTCTCTCCTTCCCTAGTCTCTCTCTTCTGCTACACCCCAGTTTGCGTTCTGTGGTCCTCCCAAGCACATCTTCTCAACGGGCCTTGTTTTCGACTCTCCTTTTTCCAATCTCTGGCTTACACCCATCCTCCTGCTTGTAACTCCCTCTTCCCCCAAATCTACCAGACCACATTCCTTCAAAGTCTTTCTGAAATCCCATCTTTTCCAAGAGGCTTTCACTGATTAATTTTTCTTTTTCTCAGGTTACATCTTCTTTACTATCATCTAGGCATATATACACTCATAATCTCATGTTCCACTTTTACACATATCTATTTGCACACCCTACTATTTGAGCACTTCTTCCTCATATTTGTAACTGCCAGAGCGTAAGATCCATGGCAGGGATGACGTCTTTTTTCTCCTATTGAACTCCCCAAGCACTTAGAATAATGTATGGCATACGGTAGGCCCTCAGTAAGTACTATTGGTTGGTACAATTTAAAGTACACTAAAAGTAACAAAAGTAAATAATTTACCTCAATTTCTCAGTTCCTGTAGCCCGATTTTATCCTTGTGGAAGTTGGGAGCCAGAGATCAAAGGACCTGGAGGGGAGCAATAAAAAAATGGGCCCAGGTGTCAGGCTGGTCAGGCAGGTATCTATGGGTCCAGGTGTTAGGCCGACTGGGTGTCAAGGAGAAGGAGCCGCAAGTAAAGCTGAGGCTGAAAACTGCAGATGCTGTCAAGGAAGGGTCTCTTTGGTGCCAGGTTCCAGCGCTTAGTACAGTACCTGGCACAAAGTAAGTGCCTAACAAATCCCATCCTTATTATTACCACCGTGCTGCAGATCCTTTGTACAGCTTGGAGTATCTACCCCTAAGCCAGCCACCCTCAATCCACGTGGGCCTCGGAGATGAAATGATAATAATAATGCTAACTGTGGTTTTGGTTAAGTGCTTACTTTGTGCCAAGCACCACCCTAAACACTAGGGTGGAGACAAGGTAATCAGGTCAGACACACATGAGGGTTCTTTCTCACAAAAACGGTTGTTAAAGAAGGCCATCTTTGGCTCCAAAGGACAAATATGTACCAGACCTCCTATAAACATTGGCAGATGGCCCTGAAAAATACACACAACCCTCCTATCAGCTCTACTGGGAAATAATTAGAGTTCATGTAGGTTTGGCCAGCACACTGTTGAAATTCATACTTACATTTACCTGGCCAAAATGTTAAATGCCAACGGTGTGTGTGCCTTCTTGATGCGTTGACCTGTGGTAGTCGGCAGTTAGGGTGAGTTGTCTTGGACACTAAGCACAGAATTGGTCTGAAACCACAATGACTTTTCCCTTCTGGCTCCAGGAAACAAAGTGTTTTTTGAAAGTTCACCCTCAGAAAGACCCACGCTCAATTAATTATTCGCTGTAATGAAAGAGCCCAGGTGGGCCCTTTGCCAAAAATCCAAGGATCTAAATTGTTCTTAAAGCCCCAGACTACTTCCCTGTGCTGCATTAAAAAAGCCCTCAGGTGTCTTCATGGAAAAGCCTGGATTTCCTTCCCCACCTGAACTGGATTGATTCATAAGTACATACCAGGCAAACTCCAGGGTGTTGAAGCCTGGTCTTCTTACTTTCTGTACCCCTTAAGCACGTTAATAATCACCCCACACCCAGCCCCCTAGCACTTAATATACATATCCTTATGCTTTGCTCCTTCCCCCAGATGTAATTTATTTTATTATCTGTCTCCCCAGGGCAAGGATCCTGTCTACCAACTCAATTGCATTGCTCTCTCTCAAGCGCTAAGAGCCGTGCTCGCTACACAGCAAGCACTCAATAAGTACCCTAGATTTAAGAATGGAAATGAAGAAAAGGGTAGACAATACCTAGAGTGGTCAAATTATGGCTGGGCCAAATGGCTCTTTGGTGAAGTCTGGGATGGCTCCTTTGCCTACTCTCCCAAGCACTTAGTACAGTGCTCTGCACACAGTAAGCTCTCAATAAATACGCTTAACTGGCTGGCTCACTGCAGCAAATTTTCCGACGCTGCTACATCTGAAATATCTACTGATCAAAGTGACGGCAAAGTTATCCATGAATACTGAGTGATTGGCAGCTGAATCCCAGAAGAAACTAACAAAAAGATGATAAATTGGTTCCGCTGTGTCCACCTAAGCAGACTCCTGAGTTCCAGAAGGGAAGGGATCTGAGTTGGACCATGGGGACTGCATAGAGAACACTGAACAGATTTGAGATTACAGAAGGATTGGTTTCAACTTTTATAAAGCAGGTAATTATAACGTATAAGGCATTCAGTTTTGAATTTTAAATTTGTTGCTCCTCTACTGAAATTGGTATGTTAACAGTGGCCAGCAGATGACTCCACAGGGCCACAAAACTGTCAAACGCAAACCCGTCACTGGAAATCTCACTGCCGTTTCCTGTTTTAACATCGCCAGGACGAGTTCATGCTCTTCATACTGTCTAACTGGGCTGCTAAATGGAAAACGCTAACTTTATATGTGTGGAATAGAGTTACCTATACACAAGTAAAGATAAAAATTTAATCTTTTAGCAATTCTTTTGTATATTTCAGCAGAAAAGATTTGAATTTAATTTTTTTCCAAACCATCCCATGTCTATCAAAATTACAAACTTACACTATATAAAGTAATTCAATATTACTAAGTGCAAATTCTCTGGAATTAATTATTACTTTGAGGTTTAGCTTCCAAACACCGCACTGCAAGGTCAATTAGCCCAGAGTTACAGTGGAATTATTTTTTCATTCATTCAATCGTATTTATTGAGCGCTTACTCATCATCAATCGTATTTATTGAGCGCTTACTGTGTGCAGAGCACTGTACTAAGCGCTTGGGAAGTACAAATTGGTTACTGTGTGCAGAGCACTGTACTAAGCGCTTGGGAAGTACAAGTTGGCAACATATAGAGACAGATTTATCCTACTCCACCATGAAATATATGAACTCAAAGTCCAGCAAGATCTTTGTGACGGGGACAAAATTTAAAGGTCTTATTTGCTGATATACTCTTCGATACTTCTTTCAAGTGGTGAGCAAAGTTCACTACTGAAATGCAAAATGATTTTACTCTCAGTAGTATGTCTCAATAGTCAAGGTTCCCAAAGGGAAGAAAGACCATTGCTGAAATTAATTCCCCGGCACTCTTAAAATTTCCCTCATGTTCACCTTTGCAGGGATCATTTAATGGTATTTATTGAGTACTTACTTTATGTACTTGTACTTGTACAACTTGTACTTCTCAAGCGCTTAGTACAGTGCTCTGCACACAGTAAGTGCTCAATAAATACAATTGATGATGATGATGATGTAGAGCACCACACTGAGCACTTGGGAGAATAAACTACAATAGAATTGGTAGGCACAATTCTGGACCTCAAGGAGCTTACAATCTAGTTGGGGACACAGACATTAAAATAAATTATAGGCAGGGGAATGGCAGGGAACAAGGATAATAATAATAATAATGGCATTTATTAAGCGCTTACAATGTGCAAAGCACTGTTCTAAGCACTGGGGAGGTTACAAGGTTGTCCCACGGGGGGCTCACAGTCTTAATCCCCATTTTACAGATGAGGTAACTGAGGCACAGAGAAGTTAACCCAAAGTCACACAGCTGACAATTGGTGGAGTGGGGATTTGAACCCATGACCTCTGACTCACATAGTAAGCGCTTAATAAATGCCATCATTATTATTATTATTGGGGCCTGGCCAGATGGTCAGCTCTCTAAACTCCTTCCCTTCCCCACAGCACCTGTATATATGTTTGTATATATTTATTACTCTATTTATTTTACTTGTACATATCTATTCTATTTATTTTATTTTGTTAGTATGTTTGGTTTTGTTCTCTGTCTCCCCCTTTTAGACTGTGAGCCCACTGTTGGGCAGGGACTGTCTCTATATGTTGCCAATTTGTACTTCCCAAGCGCTTAGTACAGTGCTCTGCACACAGTAAGCGCTCAATAAATACGATTGATGATGATGATGATGATGACTCCAGAGCCCATGCTCTTTCCACTGAGCCACGCTGCTTCTCGGTACAGAAGGATATGTACAGAAGTGCTGTGGGGCTGGCTTTGGGTGATTTTCCAAGTGCTTAGGGGTGAATTGGGGCTGGGGTGGGGAAAGAATCAAAGCGCTTAAGGGGACAAGACCCAGGTACATAGACCACACGGAAGAGGGAGCAAATGGTTGGTGACATGAGGGTTTAGACAGGGAAGCCCTCTTGGTTTAAAGAGGGAAGGAGTTTCAGGCTAGAAAAGAATGAAAGGACCACACACTTCTTCAGTCCTTATAACTCAAGCAGCCCCCTCTCTTCCGGGGATGTTGTAAGAGATAGTGACATAATGGAGTGTGGGCAAAATGTTTTCTTCTTCCTTCCCGTCCTAACTGCACTAAGGTAGCACTTGGGTAGAGAATGGGCCAGCTGGCTCTCAGAGAGGAAGTGACCTGAGGCACTGCTAGGGCAGGGTTGGCAGGGGTGGCCCTTGAAGAACAACCATTCTCCCCTCTGGTTGGGAGGCAGAACCTGGCTCCTCTGCAGAACAGTTACGGTCATTTTGTAGTGCTTGAAACCACTCTCCATGGAAATAGCCTGCTACAATTCTCCCAAGGCTGTAAGCTTCACGGTGCTGAGCATCTGAGAGGGAATAAGGTAAAATTTCTCAATAGAACTTATCTCAAGGACTGACTGCTTAACAGCCTCACTCATTCCTTCATCTGCTCACTCACTTTTACATTTTTAATCCTCGGCTCAAGAATTAGTGTGGATTCTACCTTACAAGATCCTTAGAGGACAGAGCTCATATCCACTACCTCTATAATAATAATAATAATGGTATTTGTTAAGCACTTACTATGTGCAAAGCACTGTTCTAAGCGCTGGGGGGGATACAAGGTGATCAGGTTGTCCCACGTGGGGCTCACAGTCTTAACCCCCATTTTACAGATGATGGAACTGAGGTACAGAGAAGTGAAGTGACTTGCCCAAAGTCACACAGCTGACAATTGGCGGAGCCGGGATTAGAACCCATGACCTCTGACTCCCAAGCCCGTGCTCTTTCCACTGAGCCACGCTTCTTCTCCCAAGTGCTTCTTAGTACCATGGTCTGCACCCAGAAGGTGTTCAGTAAATACTACGGATCCACTGATTGTTTGATGCAGCAAACCAAAATATTTTCAGGGACACATGAAGTTGTTTTCCTCCCTTTACCCAAAACCACTCTGTGTTCTGACTTGACTTTAGAAGGTTCTAGATAGGAGATGAGTCCAGTAAGGTTAGTCCTTTATCTTTTCTCATGCTCTCTCTCCTCTCTCAATATCTCTCTCCCTCCCAACCCTCACCCTATTCCCCTCCTTCTTCCTGCCTCTCTTACAGTCTCCAAGACTTTATTCAGGCTTGGGCTTTCTGCGACCATTCGCTTCTGGTTTTCTTCATAACTCTCTAACCAACCCTTTATGTTCTCGCTCACCAACCCTTCTCCCAAACCCCTCTCCTTAACTGCGAGTGTCCTTTAAGGCTCTTTTCCTTCTCTTCCCATTTTAAACTCGTTCTCCTGGGGAACCACTCACCAGGTCCCATGGATAGCCCTTCCTCTCTCCTCTTCAATCTCAAAATTCCCTCCTACCTCCTGGACAGCTCAACATGGATTTATTTCAGGCATTTTTGCATGCTCCGTGAGAGGCTTAAATTAATCCCCACTCCTTCAAGTAGGGTTTCCCAGAAATCTGTGGACTGACGGCTCTTTCACTGCCCAGATAGCAAAAGTCCAAACTCTGTCTCCTGAAATGCTGTTCTTTAGATGACCTTAGATTAGAGTCATATTACCCATGTGCGCTGACGTTTTATTCTTGTTTGCCCTATTGGTCATCAGTTCCAACAGGTGACTCCTAAAGTACATTGCCAAGAATCAGAGCAACAAGAATCACTAGAAACTCTGATTCATTTGTGGCAGTAAGTAACTTAGTAGCTTCAACTGCAAAATTTAATTCAAAACTCTACAGAACAGTTAGTAATGCACCGCAAAATAATCCATGTGAGGAGTGCATCAGTTTGAACAGATTGAATAAGATTTTGAGTATCATTACTTGGATTTGAGTATCATTACTTCGTATCATTACTTAGGGAAGCAGTATGGCACGAGCTTTGGAGTCAGGGGTCATAGGTTCAGATCCCGGCTCTGACAGTTGTCAGCGGTGTGACTTTGGGCAAGTCACTTAACTTCTCTACACCTCAGTAACCTCATCTGTAAAATGGGGATTAAGGCTGTGAGCCCCCTGTGGGAAAACCTGATCGTCTTGTAACCTCCCCAGTGCTTAGAACAGTGTTTTGCACGTAGTAAGCACTTAATAAATGTCACTATCATTATTATTATTTGAAATATGCGTGGCTCAGTGGAAAGAGCCCGGGCTTTGGAGTCAGAGGTCATGGGTTCGAATCCCGGCTCTGCCACATGTCTGCTGTGTGACCTTGGGCAAGTCACTTAGCTTCTTGGAGCTTCAGTTACCTCATCTGTAAAATGGGGATGATGACTGTGAGCCCCATGCAGGACAACCTGATCACCTTGTATCCCCCCAGTGCTTAGAACAGTGCTTTGCACATAGTAAGCGCTTAACAAATGCCATTATTATTATTATTAAATATATCAATGAAGCAGGTTTGTGACAGTGTCCTGAGGAACATTTGGAGGTTTAGGGGAATCAGTTCAATGCCTTTTTTCAAAAGTCAAATCTACCCAAATTGTGTCACTAGGCAAAAACTGACATCCAATAACTGTAGAGTTTTTTTATAATGGCATTTATTAAGTGCTTACTATGTGCAAAGCACTGTTCTAATCTGTTTTTTGTTTTGAGAACATAAGAAATGTCATTACTGGATTAGATCAGTAGTTTTTCCAACTTAGTATTCTGTCTTGTTCATTCACTAAAGGGATGCTTGGAAGAACAGTGTAGTGGTTGCCACCCTTGACATTCATCCTAATGATGACGTACCACTTAGCATTCTTAACTTTCTCTACAGTAACCCATTATGGACCTATTGCATGAATTTACCTAAACTCTTTTTGAACCTATTGATACTTTTGGTCTGCAAAACTTCCCAATATAATCTTTCATCACTTACGTCTCAAAGTCTTCTTGAGTTCATGCTTTAATTGTACAACAGTGGAAATGTTTCCTGAGCAAAGCTATTAGGGCCTAGTCACTTTTATTAGAGGAAATGGGAAAGCATTTTTAATCATTAAAAGTAGGTTGGGTTCAGTAACAATGTTTCTGTAATGGCAAGAGTAGCAGTTTTTGCAGAAGAGACACATGTCATCTGGAGTGATTACCAAGCAGTAATTAATTTCCTAAAAATAGCCAATTTCTAAAATGCTGATGTTTGAGTAGGCTGGAAAAAAACAACAGCTCTAATTTGTGCCAACCTCAGTCACATTTTCTGCAGAATTAACCATTACTCTCTTCATTTAAAGGCATCCCCTTAATTGTGCCTTTTAATAATAAGTTTTAAGTTAATGACATTGTAGCTTACTTATGTGGTCCAAAAGTACTGGCTATTTTCCATTCAGAGCCCTCAAGGAAATATATGGTAATATTTAGACCGTCATGGGCCAGGAACATGTCTGCCAACTCTGTTGTATTGTACTCTCCCATATGATTTCCTCAGTAGCTGGAACAAGAGTTATGTCTTCACATATGAGAAAGTGGTCTCTGCTTAGTGCAGCTTCATCCTTGAGATTATAAATCAGTCAATCGTATTTACTGAATACTTACTCTGTGCAAAGTATAGAGTGTCATTATTTAGTCAATTTCAACCGCAAATCAATTGGCAGAACCAAACTTTAACTACCTTGGTTGTCTTTAGGTTCAAAGATGACACTACTATTAATGAACTTTTAACATAGTCTCCTTATTCTTGGAAAATTAAATGTTTTCTTTTTATTATACAAATTCTTTGAAATATAAAAAGAAAACATTTAATTTTCCAAGAATAAAGAGACTATGTTAAAAGTTCATTAATAGTAGTGTCATCTTTGAACCTAAAGACAACCAAGGTAGTTAAAGTTTGGCTCTGCCAATTGATTTGCAGTTGAAATTGACTAAATAATGACACTCCTCTATACTTTGCACAGAGTAAGTATTCAATAAATACGATTGACTGATTTATAATCTCAAGGATGAAGCTGCACTAAGCAGAGACCACTTTCTCATATGTGAAGGCAACTCTTGTTCCAGCTACTGAGGAAATCATATGGGAGAGTATAATACAACAGAGTTGGCAGACATGTTCCCGATACAAATTCTTTGAAATCGAAACTCTAAGCTTTAACTTTAGAGTGAAGGATAATTTTCAAAATACCATCATCTATTAGTTTCCTAACAGTTTACATTTTAGAGACCGTCCTGCATGACAGCTGAGGGCCTCAAATGGCTTGTAGGCAAGAAAAGGGCCAACTTCTAGATCATCTGAGATCCCGTGATGAAGTCAGGTTTAAAGTTCCATGGTGATAGCGCAAGACTGAACTAAATTTACAGATCTGGACTTAGGCACATAATCATCACTCTCCCTTTCAAAGGGCAATGCGCTTGAGTCACACCTCAGGACTGTTCACAAGAAAGTCACCCAGATCTTAAAAAAGTTAGTAAAGGACCCCCTAAACAAATGAAGTGTCGAAAGCTTAAAAAAAAGGAATGGAAAAATGTACAGGATTATTATTTTCAAAAGACCAAACTAGACAAGAGAGCTAAACAAGAAAAGTGAGATGAAAAGTGTTGGTATGCCATGAAAGAAGAATGAATTGAAATGTTCAAGCTAAAATGATGTAGGATAACTTTAAAAAATGGATTTGATTTACGACTATAAAACCAGAATCTGTTAACAACACACAGCCCTATCAAAATGAGCTACGAATATAGGGTTCCTTTAAATGTAAATATAGTAGAAGACTGGAAACAGACCCTCCAGTGCTTAGAACAGTGCTTTGCATGTAGTAAGTGCTTAATAAATGCCATTAAAAAAAAAGGATCCACTGAAATTAGATCCAAATTCTCCTATTTGGGGAAAACTGCCCAAACTGCTTTTGAGCTATTATGTTACAGCTTTGAATAGGGCTAGTTTGGTTTAGGAATTTTAGTGTCTTTGGCACATTCAAGGTTATCCTTTTTTTAATGGTATTTGTTAAGCCCTTACTATTTGCCCGGCACTGTACTAGGCTCTGGGTAGATTCATTCATTCAATTGCATTTATTGAGCGCTTACTGTGTGCAGAGCACTGTACTAAGCACTTGGGAAGTACAAGTTGGCAACATATAGAGACGGTCCCTACCCAACAGTGGGCTCACAGTCTAGAAGGGGGAGACAGAGAACAAAACAAAACATATTAACAAAATAAAATAAATAGAATAAATATGTACAAGTAAAATAAATATAGATAGAAGCTAATCAGGTTGGACACAGTCCCAGTCCCACATGGGGCTCACAGTCTTAATTCCCACTGTACAGATGGGGTGACTGAGGCCCAGAGAAGCAAAGTGACTTTCCCAAGGTCACACAGCAGACAAGTGGCGAAGCTGGAATTAGAATTCAGGTCCTTCTGACTCCCAGTCCTGTGCTCTATCCACTGGACCACGCTGCTTCTCCCTTCCATTGCCAACTTGGGGGCTATGTTCAAGTGCAAAATCTCTCTGCTGGTGCGGGGTGGGCCCTTCTAACAACGCGAAGATGGGATCCCTTACCAAGTTGCTATTGCCACTATTTACGTATTTCTCTCATCATTGGCCAGACATTAAATTTTCTCATTAAGTCCAGTCCCTTAGGCATGTGCACCAAAGCAAATCTAGTTAAGCAGCTAATGTGGTGTTGGGATGAAGAAGCAGAGTGGTCACTGCTTCCTCACAGAGCTGAATTTTTCTCATGCCCGTGTGGTTGACTCAAAAGGATATTTGATAACAAACTGTTCGATATTTTGAGTGCTTTAATTTAATCCAGGAGGCACAGAAATCTCTCAGACCTGCTTCTTTCTCCTATGACTCCCAGCTCCTACCACATCAGATTGGGCTTCACCAGATCATAAAAACTACTATTTGGGTTTCTCCTTGATCCACCCAGATCCTAACTATAACACTTGTCTTCAAACCTTATTAGTAGAGTACTTATCAGTATAGTATAAGCATAGTACCCATATTTTGGGACAAAGATGGTAGTTTGTGAAAAAAAAAACCCAATAAGTTTGAAGTGTTTTGGTTTGGAGGATAGCACAGCAAGGGACAAGGGAGTTTTCTCCTTGTCATGTCTTTCTCAGTCGCTAGACTGTAAGCGCGCTATGAACAGTGAACATGTCTGCTAATTCTGTTGTATTGTACTCTCCCAACTGCTTAGTACAGTGTTCTGCACATAGTAAGTGTCCAATAAATACTATTGATTGATTATTAGAAAGTACAAATTTTACAGCAAAAAATCACTTTTCACAGTCACAGAGCTGAAAGAAAATGAAACCTGGGCCTCCACGCAACATGTGATTTAGCACAGACCTTTTCTAGAAAGGATTTGGTGGTCTACCTATGAAGGGATAATAAACAGCATGAAGAATTGGACCCATGATTATTAACATATTTGTGTGTGACCTCCCTTTCTTGAGTGTTCACACTTGAGGACACCATCTTATCACTGGCTACCAAGACAGGCCTGCTTTGCCAAATTAAACTACCAGTCTATCAGAGAGGTCATTATCTAAATAATCATTAGTTCAAAATAATTTCAGGGAGACATAGCTTTTGGGTCCTTTGACTCTGCTACCTTGTGAAATACTCTCTAAGTGACATGTGCAAAAAAACAAGTGTTATTTAATGCATGTGAATTCAAAGAATGCTAGTATGACTCCAGGCATTTAGTTTCCCTTTTTACTCAATCAATGGTATTCCAAGAAATGGTTTTTATTGTGCACTGACTTTGAGCAGAGGACCGTACTAAGAGCTTGGGAGAGTACAATACAACAACGTTGGTAGACGTGTTTGCCACTTCTTATAAGTTGGACTCAAAGCTAGACCTTTTTTCCAGCACGTGTGAGTTTTAACTAGCGATAAATAGTGGTCCCTGTGCTCCAGTAAGTATATCTGATATTTGCTAATTCCACTTTTATTGACCCAGAATTGAAAATGTCCCTACACAGCCAATCACACAGTTGGATTCCAATGTATCATTTTCCACTGACCAGCAAGTTGACGTAATTCTGAAAGAACATATTCTGACCTTTTGAAATATAAACAACATCCCCGAGGTCTCTAAATTTGCCTCCTGTGATGCTCTTTGAAGATTCCTGAGAGGGCAGGAAGTCTTATATGGATGGAGCAGCTGAAAGGAAACAATACAGAGAACAGAAAAAACTATTAGGCATATTGAAACTTGCTCTTAATGAACCCATTAATAGAGAGCATATTCATTCATTCATTCATTCAATCGTATTTATTGAGCGCTTACTGTGTGCAGAGCACTGTACTAAGCGCTTGGGAAGTACAAGTTGGCAACATATAGAGACGGTCCCTACCCAACAGCGGGTTCACAGTCTAGAAGGGGGAGACAGACAACAAAACAAAACATATTAACAAAATAAAATAAATAGAATAAATATGCACAAATAAAATAGAGTAATAAATATGTACAAACATATATACGGGATAATAACCCATATTAATCCAATGTATAGAAATTCATTACAATTCTGGCATATTAAATGAATGATTAGAATGAATAACTAAACCGAACGTCTTCTGGTCAATGGTGCGCAACAGTTCACTAAAAACAGTGACATATTTAATTTATAATTCGCTTACGCCTTGAAATGTCAGTAACGATAATAATGGTATTTGGTAAGCGCTCACTGCGTGCCAGGCACTGTACTAAGTGCTGCAGTGGATACAATTGAGTTGGACACGATACCTGTCCCAGGTGGGTCTCACAGCCTCAATCCCCATTTTTCTTCTAGACTGTGAGCCCGCTGTTGGGTAGGGACTGTCTCTATGTGTTGCTGACTTGTACTTCCCAAGCGCTTAGTACAGTGCTCTGCACACAGTAAGTGCTCAATAAATACGATTGATTGATTGATTGATTGATTTACAGATGAGATTGAGGACTCCTGAGGATCTAGGTCGCTGAGGATCTAGATTCTTGAGGTCCTAGGTTGCCAAGGGCTCTAGACTCCTGAGGTTTTATGTCACTGAGTTTCTAAGTTGCTGAAGCTTTAGACTCCTGGGGCTCGGGCCAACTTGTACTTCCCAAGCGCTTAGTACAGTGCTCTGCAAAAAGTAAGTGCTCAATAAATACGATTGATTGATTGATTGATTAGAGGCGGGACAGGGACTGGGTCCAACCCAATTATCTTGTATCTACCCTGGTGCTTTGTACAGTGCCTGGCACATCATAAGCAATTAATACCATTCAAACAACTCAACTCCTAGAAGTGATTCACTGAAAGGTCTAAACCTAATGAGAAAATATTCATGGTATCTTGAGTGAAAGGCTAAAAAGAATAGAGCCAAATATTTGGATGGGTAAAGTACACAAAGAGCCCCAAGTACAGAACTATTTCTACAAAAATGTCCATAATACAGCCTAAACCTAAAGGATCTTTTAGACTGAGCCCACTGTTGGGTAGGGACTGCATATGTTGCCAACTTATACTTCCCAAGCGCTTAGTACAGTGCTCTGCACACAGTAAGCACTCAATAAATACGATTGATTGATTGATTGATCTGTTATAACTACTATAATTCAACAACTGTCATTCAAATAAGCCGGAAAATATCATTTTCATCACAGCCAATGTTAGAAAGCTGATAAAAGATCAAAAATCGTATTTAAAGCTTTGTTTTCCTCTCTCTCTCAAACGCATTTTGGAATAGTTTAGCACACGAAACAATGCCTTACATTTCCCAAATGCCGAGGGTAAAGGAAGCCAACCACAGGAGCCCAACGATAAAGAATTTGGGAAAACAGAAAGTGAAACATTTTCTTTCTCCCTGAACTTGTATTTCCGTGGTAGCAAGGCGATGTTTCGCCTGAAAGACGTAGGAAAAATAGAGGTATTGGACAGCGCTAAGTGCTTAGTACAGTGCTCTGCACACAGTAAGCGCTCAATAAATACGATTGAATGAATGAACAGTAAGCATTAAAATAACCTGCACCTTGTTATAGTTCTCTCTACCAAAAAAGATCCATTTAGGTCTTTCTGGCAAACCAAATGTGGCAGATACCCAGAGTTCAAGGTGGACTGGCATTACCCAATAAATGAAACTGTCCACGATGCTCAGTTTATTTAACTTCGAAGTGATTCTCTTTTTAACCCACTGATTTGACCAGGGGTTGGGATATGGGAGCATTATTTGTCGTCAAAAAATGAAAGTGTTCTCTGTCAAAACATACGGAGTCAGGGATCGGTGGCAGTGCTTAATTTTTCCTGGACCTGGAGGAGGGTGGATGTATATGAGTACTGGTCCCTTGGGCACAAGGCCCAGCTGCCAAACCTTCTCCTGGCTAGAAGGCTCTATGAGGAGTTTGAGGAATGGAAGGGCCTTTCTTCCCAGGCCTTTCCCAATTCCATGGGCAGGACAACACTTGGATTTACCTTAGCTGCTTCAGCGTGCGGCTAAATGTTAGCGTATCTTAGGGGGACTAGCCCTCTGCTCAAAGCGGCTGGGGCTTCCGCGCAAGTCCTAGGGCTCTATCCAGCCAGTGTTGGTGCAGTGGATAGAGCAAGGCCCTGAGTGTCAAAAGGTTGTGGGTTCTAATCATCATCAATCGTATTTATTGAGCGCTTACTATGTGCAGAGCACTGTACTAAGCGCTTGGGAAGTACAAATTGGCAACATATAGAGACAGTCCCTACCCAACAGTGGGCTCACAGTCTAATCCTGGCTCCGCCACTCGTCTGCTGTGTGTGATGATAATAATAATGACAATAATGCCATTTATTAAGCGCTCACTATGTACAAAGCACTGTTCTAAGCGCTGGGGAGTTTACAAGGTGATCAGGTTGTCCCACGGCGGGCTCACGGTCTTAATCCCCATTTTACAGATGAGGGAACTGAGGCCCAGAGAAGTGAAGTGACTTGCCCAAAGTCACACAGCTGACAAGTGGCGGAGCCGGGATTTGAACCGATGACCTCTGACTCCAAAGCCCAGGCTCTTTCCACCGAGCCACGTGATCTTCTCTGTCCCTCAGTTACCTCATCTGTAAAATGGGGATTGAGACTGGGAGCCCCACGTGGGAAAGGGACCGTGTCCAACCTGATTTACTGATTTACCCCAGTGCTTAGTAGAGTGCCTGGCACGTAGTAAGCGCTTAACAAATACCACAGTCATTAATTATTTTTAAACAAGAGGGATTTTAGTCATGAAGAAGTCTAACCCTTCAATTTGAGCAAGACCTCAGCCTGCATTAACCAACACTTCTCTGGGCCTCAGTTACCTCATCTGCAAAATGGGGATGAAGACTGTGAGCCCCACGTGGGACAACCTGATCACCTTGTATCCCCCCAGCGCTTAGAACAGTGCTTTGCACATAGTAAGCGCTTAACAAAAACCATCGTTATTATTATTATTATTATCCTCTGAGACTTCAGTTATTAGTGAGATGGAAATGGTCTTGTAGGATCCACCCAGGTGCTCAAGCAGTTTCTCTGAAAACAATGAGTCCGAAAAGGCTCAGCTTGTTGCAATAATATTCCCTAATTCCCTAATCACTGTCTAGCCAAAGCGCATATTGAAAACAAGCATTATGGCAGAACTGGGTGTACTTGTAACCTTATATTTTAAATTCCCTTTAATCCTTAACCCAGCAATCTGCACCCCCCATCCTCTGGTTTATAATATCCTGGCAAGGAAAGGTAATTCCTATTCAGAGCATAATGATGCCTGAAAAAATAATAAGGAAAACCTTCAGAATGCTGCATTTAGTTTAATGCAGGAGATCACTGAAATGAGTTATGCTTGACCATGAATGTATTCAGGTTTTACAACAGAAGATACTGTACTAGAAAGGGCATAATTCATCTATACTTCAATTTTTCCCAATACATTTTTTTAAGCACCGTCAGAGACTTTCCCTTCTTCTATAACCAGTGCCTGGTGAAAAATGCACTCTTTCAGTGCGCCTCATCAATGCGTGTACTGTAATGCACAGGCCTCTTATTTCCCACAACATGTCTCTTATTGCCAATACCCCTCCTTATACAGATTATACTGCTCAATAGCCTCCACTGTATTTTGTCTTTTAACTCCAATTTCACTCTGGCACGTTGCGCCTCAAAATACCATTACGCAAAACTAAACGAGGTCTTATGAAGGCACACCAGTAAAATAAATTACTCCGTGAAAACCCAATGAATATCGAGATTTAGAGAACGCATTTGACTATTCAAAGGCTGTAATTTAATAGCAACCTGAAAGATCCAAGAACAGTTTCAGGAAATAAAACCTAATATTAAGGAAAAGACTCCATGTGGCAAAGCAGGCCTGGGAAGCCAAGGGAGAATGTAGGCCCAAAGTGGGGCCAGCAACAATTAGCTTCTTTGTGCAAAAGGATTCAATGAGTGGTTTGTCACTGAAATGCATCTCTGTGAAGGTATACATTAAGCTTGAACATGTGAGAGGTCTCAACTAGCCCTTGGAGGTTTATTCATACTGGGGAAAAAAATACTCTTTTATTTATCAGAGAACTGACCAGGAAACCAGAAAAACAAGAGTGCAATCCCAGCTCTATCACTTCAAGTATTGGTGCCACTGGTTGTGCAGTCAGTGTTGTGCATATAAGAGCAGATAGCGCGTGGCCAGGTCTCCCCACTATATTCTGTGCTATCATCATCATCAATCGCATTTATTGAGCGCTTACTATGTGCAGAGCACTGTACTAAGCGCTTGGGAAGTACAAATTGGCAACATATAGAGACAGTCCCTACCCAACAGTGGGCTCACAGTCTAAAAGGGGGAGACAGAGAACAAAACCAAACATACTAACAAAATAAAATAGAATAGATATGTAGAAATAAATTAAATAAATAGAGTAAAAAATATGTACAAACATATATACATATACACAGGTGCTGTGGGGAAGGGAGGGAGGTAAGATGGGGGGGATGGAGAGGGGGACGAGGGGGAGAGGAAGGAAGGGGCTCAGTCTGGGAAGGCCTCCTGGAGGAGGGGAGCTCTCAGCAGGGCCTAGAATGCTATGGGTGAGGTTCAGTAGAGGGGGGCCTGAGGGTTAGGGTTATTCTGAGTACAGTTCAAAACTGACATTGGTGAAACCCCTCAAGAAGCTGTATAGGTCTTCTGTACACTCCACAGGCATGGAGAAAGTCAGACACTACGATTACAGCTTAGTAGATAGCTTGAGACCCCACCTTCACCACACTATCAAATAGTACAGTTAGTATTATTTTTTGTCAAAAACAATGATGGCCTTTATGATTTTGCTTTGTTCGTACATCATTGGAGAGTGTATTGCCTAGGGAGCAAATCCAGTGACAGCACTAAGGCCTTTGTTGCCAGTGAAAAACTTTGGTTTTGTACAAGAAGGGTGGCCTAGCAGTGTGGTCTACTGGAAAGTACACAGGCCTAGGCGTCAGAAGACCTGAGTCCTAATCCCGGCTCCATCACTTACTGCTGTGTGACCGTGGGCAAATCACTTAACTTCATTCCTTCAATCGTATTTATTGAGCGCTTACTGTGGGCAGAGCACTGTACTAAACGCTTGGGAAGTACAAGTTGGCAACATAGAGAGACGGTCCCTACCCAACAGTGGGCTCACAATCGTATTTATTGGGCGCTTACTGTGTGCACAGCGCTTGATAAGTATTATTACCCATCTTACCTCCTTCCCTTCCCCACAGCACCTGTATATATGTATATATGTTTGTACATATTTATTACTCTTTATTTATTTATTTGTTTTATTTGTACATATCTATTCTATTTATTTTATTTTGTTAGTATGTTTGGTTTTGTTCTCTGTCTCCCCCTTTTAGACTGTGAGCCCACTGTTGAGTAGGGACTGTCTCTATATGTTGCCAATTTGTACTTCCCAAGCGCTTAGTACAGTGCTGTGCACATAGTAAGCGCTCAATAAATACGATTGATGATGATGATGATGATCTAGAGACGGTCCTTATTCACTCATTCAGTTGTATTTATTGAGCGCTTACTGTGTGCAAAGCACTGTACTAAGCGCTTGGGAAGTATAAGTTGGCCACATGGAGAGCCGGTCCTTATTCAGTCATTCCATCGTATTTATTGGGCGCTTACTGTGTGCAGAGCACTGTACTGAGCGCATGGGAAGTAGAAGTCGGTAACATCTAGAGACGGTCCTTATTCACTCACTCAATCGTATTTATTGAGGGCTTACTGTGTGCAGAGCACTGTACTAAGCGCTTGGGAAGTACAAGTTGGCCACATGGAGAGCCGGTCCCTATTCATTCATTCAATCGTATTTACTGAGCGCTGTGTGCAGGGCACTGTACTAAGCACTTGGGAAGTACAAGTAGGTAACATCTAGAGACGGTCCTTATTCAGTCATTCATTCAATTGTATTTATTGAGCACTTACTGTGCTGTGTGCAGAGCACTGTACTAAGCACTTGGGAAGTACAAGTCGGTAGCATCTAGAGACGGTCCTTATTCAGTCATTCCATTGTATTTATTGAGCGCTTCCTGTGTGCAGAGCACTGTACTGAGCGCTTGGGAAGTCCAAGTAGGTCACACAGAGGGCCGGTCCCTCCGCAACAACGGGCTCACAGTAAGCGCTCAATAAATAGGAATGAATGAATGACTATGTGCTATAGGCACAGGATGGATAAGATAAAATGAAATGAAATCCAATCCTCCTGCTCCTCCTCGCCCGGCCTCACTTCCCTGGGCCTCAATTCCTTCATCTGCAAAATGGGAGGGGGAGGGGGCTCAATACCTGTTCTCTCCTCTACATAGACCATGAGGACCTGATTATCCTATATTGACCTCAGCACTTAGTGCAGTGCTTGACATCCAGTATGTGCTTAACAAATACCATGATTATTATTAATAACATGGAACTTGAAAGCTGTAAGAATCACTGCCACATGAAGAGCTAAGTGTTAGAACAGTGCTTTGCACATAGTAAGCGCTTAATAAATGCCATCATTATTATTATTATTAAGTGCAAGACTGACCAGCAACCCATATGCCCCAAAATTGATTAACAGTACAACCCCCACATTCAAAAGCGGCATTCAAACGATCAAGATGACCCCATGTTCATGTTCTTCTTCTAGCCTGGAACTCCCTCCTCCCATCGTCTTCGACAGATCACCACGCTCCCCACCTTCAAAGCCTTAATAAAAATCACATCTCTTCTAAGGGGTCTTCTCTGACTCTCCCTTCAATTCCCCA
This sequence comes from Tachyglossus aculeatus, assembly GCF_015852505.1. Lineage (NCBI taxonomy): Eukaryota > Metazoa > Chordata > Mammalia > Monotremata > Tachyglossidae > Tachyglossus > Tachyglossus aculeatus. Next base: position 10,571,214 of record NC_052074.1, read on the forward strand.
ACCATTCATCCTCCCTTCTGTCTTGTCTATGTATTTGGGACTGTACCCCTTAAACGCTTTGAAACGTGTCCCACCTCAGCCCCACGGACTTGTATGGATGTATTGGGAGGAGGCTAGAGGTGGTTGAAAACTTGGATCTGGGGGCAGAATTTTTAACTTGAGGCCATTTCCTCCTCTGCATTGCCAGTGTGAAAACAGAAGAGGAAGGCAAGTGGAAAAGTGAGAACAGGAGAGGATGCCAATTGGAAAATGGTGATTCTCGAAGTCCCACTGCCCTTGAGTATTTTTAATTCCAGGTTTTAGAGCTGGAACATTGAAAGGTCCCAGTGTTTCCAGTGGTCATTTCCTCGGCCCAGAGTTGCTCCATCTGAGGGGCAGTCCAGACAATAAATAAACTTCCACTAGCAAAACTATGTTGGGGGAAACATAGTTTGAATCAGCTCCCACAAAAATCAAGCAGCTGCTCTCATTTCTCCCATCTTATTGACAGGGAATAGTCTTATTCAAGAGTAAAGTGAAGGAATAGATTAAATATTTATTATTATTATTATATAATGGTATTTATTAAGTGCTTACTATGTGACAGTCACTGTACTAAGTGCTGGGGTGGATGCAAGCTGGAGCTCATAGTCTCAGTCCCCATTGAGGTAACTGAGGCCCAGAGAAGTGAAGTGACTTGCTCAAGGTCACACAGTAGACAAGAGAAGGAGGCAGGATTAGAACCCATGATCTTCTGACTCCCAGCCCATGCTCTATCCACTAATAATAATAATGGCAATTATTAAGCGCTTACTATGTACAAAGCACTGTACGAAGCGCTGGGGAGATTACAAGGAGATCAGGTTGTCCCACTGGAGGCTCACAGTCTTAATCCCCATTTTACAGATGAGGGAACTGAGGCCCAGAGAAGTTAAGTGACTTGCCCAAAGTCACACAGCTGACAATTGGCAGAGCCGGGATTCGAACCCATGACCCCTGACTCCAAAGCCCGGGCTCTTTCCACTGAGCCACGCTGCTTCTCTACACCACGTGGCTTCCCTTCCCCTTGCCCCCCTTGTTACTTTCCCCTTGGATAAAGCTATTCTCTACTACCTAATGATTTGGGGGCTTAGTTTGGAGTAGATTTTCCAGGATTGTAAAGATTTATACGGGGAAAAATATTGTTTCTTGTTTTGTTGGCTTTTGTGTCTTTTCTCTGTTTGGCTGGCCCTGAGGAGGACCAACTGGATCAGTTGCTGGAAATACACAGTGATATTTACTGACCAAGTTTTTTGGTGTTCTAACTGCTCTTATATTCCCTTAGAAAACTCATTCCTGATTCCCCACTTGTGTTCATGGAAATCCTCTCTGATGCCTGGGAACTTCCTATAATAACTGAGAAGCAGCATGACCTCTTGGATACAGCATGGGCGTGGGAATCAGAAGGACTTGGGTACTAATTCGGGCTCCACCACTTGTCTGCTGTGTGACCTTGGGCAACTCACTTCACCTCTCCCATCTGACAATATGGGAATTAAGACTATGAGGCCCATGGGGGACCACAGGACTGGGTCCAACCCGATTTGCTTGCATCTACCCCAGTGCTAAGTACAGTGCCTGGCACATAGTAAGTGCTAAACAAACACCACAATTATTATTATGATGATGATTATCAATCAATCAATCGTATTTATTGAGCACTTACTGTGTGCAGAGCACTGTACTAAGTGCTTGGGAAGTACAAGTTGGCAACATATAGAGACGGTCCCTACTCAACGGTGGGCTCACAGTCTAGAAGGGGGAGACAGAGAACAAAACAAAACATATTAACAAAATAAAATAAATAGAATAAATATGTACAAGTAAAATAAATAAATAGAGTAATAAATACGTGCAAACATATATACAGGTGCTGTGGGGAAGGGAAGGAGGTAAGGTGGGAGGGATGGACAGGGGGAGGAGGGGGAAAGGAACCAATCAATCAATAGTATTTATTGAGCACTTACTGTGTGCAGAGCACTGTACTAAGCGCTTGGGAAGTACAAGTTGGCAACATATAGAGACGGTCCCTACTCAACGGTGGGCTCACAGTCTAGAAGGGGGAGACAGAGAACAAAACAAAACATATTAACAAAATAAAATAAATAGAATAAATATGTACAAGTAAAATAAATAAATAGAGTAATAAATACGTGCAAACATATATACAGGTGCTGTGGGGAAGGGAAGGAGGTAAGGCGGGAGGGATGGACAGGGGGAGGAGGGGGAAAGGAACCAATCAATCAATCGGATTTATTGAGCGCTTACTGTGTGCAGAGCACTGTACTAAGCGCTTGGGAAGTACAAGTTGGCAACATATAGAGACGGTCCCGACCCAAGGAAGGAGGAAGGAGGGGGCTCAGTCTTGGAAGGCCTCCTGGAGGAGGTGAGCTCTCAGTAGGGCCTTGCAGGGAGGAAGAGAGCTAGCTTGACGGATGTGGGGAGGGACGGCATTCCAGGCCAGGGGGATGACGTGGGCCGGGGGTCGACGGCGGGACAGGCGAGAACGAGGCACTTTTAGACTGTGAGCCCACTGTTGGGTAGGGACTGTCTCTATACGTTGCCAATGTGTACTTCCCAAGCGCTTAGTACAGTGCTCTGCACATAGTAAGCGCTCAATAAATGTGATTGATGATGATGATGAGGCACGGTGAGGACATTAGCGGCAGAGGAGCAGAGCGGATTATGAGAGAATGCTCTTAGGTCCTTCTGTGCCATGATTGGGAAAAGTATGTATGCGCCCTGTACCCAGCCTACCAAAGGCACACAACCCCCTATGGCGGTGGGGCAAGCGGTGGAGCAGGTGCTGGGCTCTGCTGGCAATTCTGTTGCCAATATACCGGGCATCTAAACTCCCCCTTAGCCTCAGGCCACCTCAGGGCTTGAGGATTCCAGCTGGGTTGGTCAGAGCACTTAGTAGGAGACTCATTAGAGCAGCCAGAGCACAGAGCATTCCAGCCGCTTGGCAATCTTGTCATTAAAGCCGGCATCTGATGTGCATCTGCTTCAGTGGCATAATCAGGGGACAAACTACAGGGGGAATCCTGAGGAGATGGTGGGGAGAGGCCTGGGTTGTCTAGTAAATCACTCAGTCGTATTTATTGGGTGCTTACTGCGTGCAGAGCACCGTTCTAGGTGCTTATAATCGGCTCAGTGGAAAGAGCCCGGGCTTTGGCTCTGCCACCTGTCAGCTGGGTGACTTTGGGCAAGTCACTTCACTTCTCTGGGCCTCAGTTACCTCATCTGTGAAATGGGATTAAAGCTGTGAGCCCCCTGTGGGACAACCTGATCGCCTTGTAACCTCCCCCAGCGCTTAGAACAGTGCTTTGCACATAGTAAGCACTTAACAAATGCCATCATCATCATCATAAGAATGATGGTATTTCACCACCCCTGCTTTACCTCTCCCCCCCTCCCCATCCTCCCTGCTTACCTCCTTCCCTTCCCCACAGCACCTGTATATATGTATATGTGTTTGTAAGTATTTATTACTCTATTTATTTTACTTGTACATATCTATTCTATTGATTTGATTTTGTTAATATGTTTGGTTTTGTTCTCTGTCTCCCCCGTCTAGACTGTGAGCCCACTGTTGGGTAGGGACTGTCTCTATGTGTTGCCAACTTGTGCTTCCCAAGCGCTTAGTACAGTGCTCTGCACACAGTAAGCGCTCAATAAATACGATTGATAAGATAAGATAAGGCTTTCTAATTTTACCTTTTAAAGCTCTAACCCAGCTTCCTGGGTTAGAGCTTTAGTTTGCATAGAACATGTTTTGAGTTGGATATGTAAAAGTATATTATTTTTACATCTTACAGTATATCTTTCAGCACTGAGAGCAAATATTTTCATGGAGGGGGGAGGTCATAAAGGGCAGAGGATTATAAGGAAGTTTATTATTGAATCAGCAATATTTTCTTATTGCTAATTTTCAACCAGCTTGTACTTTCCATTTTTACTGCTGTCCACCATAGTTTACTTTTCATCAAACAAGATAGTCCAAAAGAAACAATACCAGCAAGAACTTCTTGACATCACTAGTGTAAAAATTTTATGCGTGCTCTGCAAGTTTCTTGTTGATCTTTCTCTGAATGTTACAAAAGCTTTGCAAACATTTATATATCCACTATCCACAAACAGATGTCAACTGAAACCCCTCTTGAAAGTGTTCTGAACAGAAGGCCAACTGGCAAAGGATTGTTTGTGACTTGTTTTTCAAATCACCTCCCTCTCTCATTTCTCTTCTAAAGGAAAATATTCTATGAGTTTTCTATTGTCCATATTTACCTCTTATTGTATTTATGTGTTGGACCACCCTATTTGGGTTGGGATTGTTCCGATGAGTGTGAAGTTTCAGATGACCTTCAGAAATCCACAAGTTTTCTGGTGAAAATGTGATTAGAGAATGTGCCAGAGGAACATCACTTATACCTTAGGAGTTGCTATCACATACGAAAGTTCTGATTTCACACATTTCAAGAAAGCTGAACAACACCTCTACTTCATTCCTTAAGGGAAATATGGTAAAAGTCTTCAGGTAGCTAATACCAAATATTAAATATTATTTCAAATAGTACTCTGCAAGTTAAATCGGACATAATTCAGTTTCCAGAAGGTACGTTATCACAACCGTCTTCTTTGGAAAAATAAACAGTCAGGAACGGTTCAAAAAATTAGTGTTATTATACTTGTTACATGCTTATTATGTGTCAAGTACTGTTCTAAGCACTGGAGTAGATACGAGTAAAACCTTCTAACAGCAGGGACAACACCCAAAGGTCTTGCTGTCCTAGAAATTCGCCAACACCAGGTATCAAAACATTATAGCTGTTTTCTCCAACAAATAACTAATTAAGAGATCACGTATATTGAATCTCATCAGATATGATGGAATTTTCAAGACCTTGCTGTTGGATAAGACGCTAACATCGCATGGCCTTGCTCAAAAGGTATCATGACATTTAATTGAAAGTGTGTAGCAACCACATGGATGTTTCTGGGAAAGATTTGTTACTGAGTAACATTCCTGAAATCCTGCAGAGACTTGAAACTCCAAAAATGTTAATGCTGGAGAACAACAAGAATATGTTTGACATGTATCCAACATTTTTAGATCACACGAAAAACTTTAGAGTATACTGAAAGCAACATATAGGAACTGTAGTAACGAGGAAAGAGAAATCGATTTCACTTAGTTCTGGCATGAAAGTCGTGGTTGCTTCCCAAAGTTCGTGCAATAAACTGCTTGCCAGTGCCAGAGAACAGCTCATCTACAGGGAGTTGTTTTCACTTACAGGAATGTTTTCAGGGAGGGTAGGGAGAGAAATGAAACTGGAAAATTTGAAAATGTGTGGTGATTTGAAAAGTGACTGCACGTTTTCGTTTCTAACCTTACATCATAGAGCCCGTAATATTCTATTTATTTTAAAATAAAAATCAGGTACAAACTGTGGCTTCAATTAGCTCTCTTACACCTTTTCTTATGGTATTTGCTAAGCACTTACTATGTTTTAAGCACTGTTCTAAGTACTGGGCTACATACAAGAAAAATAGCCCATGTCCCACATTGGGCTTATGGTCTTAACCTCCATTTTACGGATGAGGTGACTGAGGCAGTGAGAAGTTATGTGATTTGCCCAAGGTCACACAGATGTCAGTCAATCAATTGTATTTATTGAGCACTGTGGCAGAGATGGGATTAGATCCCAGGTCCTCTGACCACCGGAGCCCATGCTCTTTCTACTAGGCCATGGTGCTCCTCCACTTCTCTTTTATCTCACTGTCACTATATACATCACATACACCACCCCCCAACAACAAAACCTTTGTTCATATCAGCATGTATGCTTTCTTAAAATATTAGCATGTTGAATTCAGACTCAATCAATCAATCAATCGTATTTATTGAGCGCTTACTGTGTGCAGAGCACTGTACTAAGCGATTGGGAAGTACAAGTTGGCAACATATAGAGACAGTCCCTACCCAACAGTGGGCTTACAGTCTAAAAGGGGGAGACAGAGAACAAAACCAAACATACTAACAAAATAAAATAAATAGAATACATATGTACAAGTAAAATAGAGTAATAAATATGTACAAACATATATACATATATACAGACTCCCAGGTATTACTCCCAGAAACAGCTACAGAATCTCCTTCAACCTTAGAAGATCATGGTATTTAAGTAACATACTACCATTATTGTTGCTATATTATTATTATTACTAGTATCATAAAATAGAGAAATAACCAAGGAACATGAGAAATGCCATCATTGGCTGGACCACTGATAACTTCTGCCCCAAATTCTGTCTCTAAAAGTGGACAAAAGATGTATGAAGTAACTATGTAATAGTTGTCATCCTTGACATCCTTTTAATGCTTAGAGAGATGTACATCCCTTTCTTCCCATTTAGATTTCCATCCATGAATTTACCTAAATCTCCTTTGAACCTACTGATGTTTTTGGCTGTCACAACTGATATGTTTGGCTGGCACAATGAATTCCATATATTTACCACCCATTTCATTTTTTTTTTCCTTTTCACCTCAGACACCTTCAGAAATGAAGAGTTGTTTTTCTGGCTTTGGCTACTGCCTTTTGGGCATGACTGAATCTGATGATTGGCACATAATTCTACCAGAAGAAATGCAAGGGAGAGCAGCAGCTGGAAAACTTGCTCATTTCTCCTCAGACTATGACATTATCTCCAGGAATTTGTTGAGGGTGCATTTCCGTCTGATGATGAGAAATTTATCAAACCAAGTGAACTGGACATTTAGTTAATTCTTATGCTAGAGCTATTAGATCTTCTAAAATGACAAACTTGGTCCCACTTATGTACAATTCCTCTGTATGAGCATTTAGAACTTGAATAGTTGAACTTCTATTTGAAAGGTCGTTTGCACAGTTGAGAAACTTAATTCCAAGTGACCTTAGCAGGAGTATATTGTAAAGCCCATGACCATTGAAAACATGTTTTTTCCTAAACTTTATGAATGGTCCCCTGAAACAATTGACCATTCAAGGGACTAAATGACATTGCATGTGATTTTGTGCAATAGAAAGTGAAAAGCCTACTACATACCAGTCACTTTTTAAATCTCTCAAATGTACTTATAAGGGGAATCAGTCATTCAAGAAAGCAGAATAATGATAGCTAGTACCTTGTATTTATGCAGCACTTTTGAGGGGGAACTTGAAGGGCTTTATCGAAATTCTTAAATGCATCTTCACAAACGTTCAAGAGGATCATCATCATCATCATCAATCGTATTTATTGAGTGCTTACTATGTGCAGAGCACTGTACTAAGCGCTTGGGAAGTACAAATTGGCAACACATAGAGACGGTCCCTACCCAACAGTGGGCTCACAGTCTAAAAGGGGGATTACATTATTATTCCTAGTATTATATTATTATTCCTAGTAAGCGATTAACAAATGTCATCATTATCTTGTACCTGAGACCAGGTATGAAGCAGCCTGATAGTGTTACAAACCCTGGAGTTTAATACTGATTCCACCACTTATCTGCTGTATGACCTTGGACAAGTCACTTCACTGCACCTAGTACCTCAAGTGCAAATGTGTATTAAGGTGAACCCCATATGGGGCAAAACCTGGGTTCGCCGAGATTATTTTTTTGCAGCAACACTTTAGCTGTGACTGCAAGTGACCTAACGTTGTGATAGGTACTAACATGCTCACCATTCAAAAAAGCAACATGAGACCAACATGAGAGTAAATACGGCTCTTTTTAAGATAATATGGGTGGCTCTCAAAAGAGCCTTTGGGTTGAGGGTGTGAGAGGTCTCACGGTCGATTTACTTTCACATTCAAGAGGATTGAATGTGAAATGTTTACAAGTCTAATTTTGGCTCTTTCATTGGGACAGAACATTTTGTCCCAACTTTTTAAAAGGGCACCTCCAGGACTTGAGAGAGGGCTGGGGCAGGAATCCTTCCCCAAACCTCCCAGGATCCTTTTACAGGGTAAACTAGGAATGGAGTACAGCTCTTTTTAGGGAAGGAAGGGGCTAAGGTGTGTGCAGAGCAGTGCAAGACAACAGGCACCTACTCTTGGTGTCTCTGTTAATAGCTTGCAAATACTGCTGCTCTGCTCTTCCTTCTCTCCACCCTTTACAGCCCAGTGTCTCCTTACTGAACTCAACAGCCCTCTAGGTGTTAACTCATCAAACTCATGAGGTCCAGAGATTGATTTGCCATTTGAAGCAGATATAACCTAAATGAAATAGATATAAAACAGGGGAGGATGGAGGTTGCTTTCTTTTCTGTCATTCCCGAGTGTTACTGCTTGATTTCAGGAACCCCAAGAGGTGAATGTCTTGAGATTTAAGAGCGGGGCAAACAGAAATATTGAAAGAGGCTCATGGAACAAGTGCATTCTTGGAACAGCTACTTTCAGTGGAAACAAGTCGCTTTGACCTAAACTTGAATAGGACCAAACTTATGTAAAGACAACGCAGGTAAGAAAGATGGTTTTGAAGGCACACATCTCCCACCTTCCCTCAGCTCAGCTTGCCACCACATCTGCCTGATTGACGGATATTACTTCAGGCTATTTTTAGTCCTAGCCTGTGATCCCTTTTGGCTAACTTCCTCATGGGTTTAAAGGGAAGTCACCAAAGGCTAGTGTGCTTGCCAGTAGGATAGAAGGAATACTGAAAGGAACTGGAAGAAACAGTATGTCATCCATATGTCCAACCTGATGAATTTGTAACTATCCTAGTGTTTACTACAATGCTTGGCACATAATAAGTGCTTAACAAATACCATCATCATCATCATCAGTCCAGAGCCACCAGAATATACAGGCAGCACTTGGCAATTGGGCAGATTCCCAGGCCAAGCATGAACATGCACCTTCCCAACCAAAATAATTCTGCCTGAAAAGCCTCTAGCAAGAGGGGTATCAGCTAAGCTTAAACTGCTGTCTTAAGCTTCCCAGATGTATTAAAAACAAGGGTAAAACCACTTCTGTCTTTAAGATAAGGTGGTTTAATGATTGTTTCTTTGGCAAGGATGTTTGCTTTTGTTATATACATATTTGGCCAGGGAGAGGTTAAATTACCTGCTCAGGTTTTAGTGCTAGAGTAGCAAAATCATAGGGAACCTAGTGCAGGAAGGGCCTTCTGAAGATGAGTGGTCCAACCCTCTGTTTCCAGATATAGGAATGATTAAACTGTGCAAGCATACCTCCAGGGATGAAAATTCCACAACTTGGTTGTCCATTTATCACCCTGGAAGTCAAGAAGTTATTTCTTATGTCTAACTAAAATTTATCCAACTCTAAATTAGTCTCATTCCTTTGTGTTTGGGACCGAACAGACTTGGAGAACAAATGTTGAATTTTCTCCTCATACAAAAACCTGCATGTACTCACCACTCAGATTCGCTTTCCTAAACAACCCTGATTTATTTAGCCTTTTATTATAATGCTTAATTTTTATTACTTTAATCCTTTTTGCCACTCTTATTTTAAATCCCTTCAGTTTCTCATATTCAGGAAGGAGAGCAAAATAGTTTCCACCTTACCGCCACACAATCTTTGTCTTCCTTCTGTGATTCAATCTATTTAGCTCACTAAAGTAGCTTTGTTTTAGGATCTGGTGTTGATGGGAGACTAATTTCCCAGATGTCTTTTGGAAAAGCACTTCAGGGGGCCACAGAATGTCTCACAGATTTTTAGGACTGCAATGAGGATGCAGAAAGTAAAGGAATCAAATAAGGCAAGTGCCCTGTTTGATTTGATCCCTATTAAGAGGGGGGTAAGAGACTGTGTGGGTGGAAATAAGCATGTCTCAAGAATCTAATGGAAGAAAAATAGTTAGAAAAGAAAACCTAACTAAAATGAGTTATAGAAATACAAATTGAAACACATTTTAGGACTTTGACAATGGAAGGAAAGTCTAAAGGCAATGGAGTCCAAGAATGCTGTTTGTGCTTCAAAGATAGTTCTTCAAGCTCTAGAACAAACAACACCAATATGTAGGAACCACAAGAAGTGTAGTAACACAATGCCATGTTAGTTAAACCCAGAACTCTGTGGAGACCTAAAAGTCAAGTAGGAAAGTTAGAAAGAGAGGAAAATAGGCCAAATTACTACAGAAATACAAGAAGAAAAAACATGATTTCACAGTCAGGGTTGAAGAGTTTAAGGCAGGAAGGATTTTGAAACTCTTGGCCTAATTTAACTAATGAGAAATTCAAACTTTTAATAGACAGGGACATGTTCAACTGCTTATAGGGTTTCGTAAACAGCCCCATTTGTTTCAGGCTGTTTAACCAAATTTCAGACTTCAATTATCTGGGTTCTGGTACCAACTTTCCAATGAAGACAGTGGGAAAAAATAAGCACCTCTCTTTCTCTGCTTTCTTATATGGGAAGGGTTAGGTCATTTTGAAAAGAGTCGGACGGCACTAAATTTTAGGTTAGAACTCAATCTGTCTCATTCCCTACAGAGGAAGTTGACTTAAGTGATATTTTTCATCTATTAGAAAGCCTTATCCCCATTGAATCTGATCAAAATAGAAGTCTTCTGAGATTAAGTTGTAACTATATTGTATCACTTAAGGCACTTCCAGGGCAGAAGTGAATTTGACCAAGATTTGTGAAGGATGAAATTTTTCTGGCAGGCTTGTTTTCTAAGAAAAATCTTCATGTCTGTTTTCAAAAGGAAAATTGGCAGCTAAACAGATATGCCTTGTTACTTTCTATGGTAGAATTATGGTTACTTGGCTCCAGGGAAAATATACAGGCTCTGTATAGTTTTATTAGAACTCTAGAAGGGCTTACGTTCTTGAGGAAAGATGGGAAGACAGAAGAAAACTGTCTATGGCTGACGGCTTGCCAGTTGTGGAATTAACTTCAACTGAATTTCTTCAGCTTCTACAATAGCCTATTATAACTTAGCTTTCAGAAGTGCTTTTATGAGAGTAGCTTTCTAAAGCATAAGAACAAATATTCACCATACTATGTCTTAGAAAGATGGAATATTTTCTACCAGGTTAATTCACTGTTGGCTTTTTTTTTTTAATTAAGCTACACCACTGTAAATATTTTGGGTTTGTTTAATTGTTCAGACGTATAATTCTAATAAACTGCTTCTGCTCCAGAATTAGCTCTCTATTACCTGTAAAGCAGGGTTATCTTTGAGGGACAGCAAGGAGGGCAGCTGTCCTGTGTCCCGTGGTTGTTAGCTAGTTCCTGGCCCACCAGCAAGTTGGTCCTGGCCAAAGCATCCTACTGCCTCTAGTAGGCTGCCTTTTCAACTGTTCCTAGCTTTGTTCCTCACTCAAGGCCTGCTTCCATGACCCAGGCTTGGCTCCCAACTACATCATCATCATCAATCATATTTATTGAGCGCTTACTGTGTGCAGAGCACTGTACTGAGCGCTTGGGAAGTACAAGTTGGCAACACATAGAGACAGTCCCTACCCAGCAGTGGGCTCACAGTCTAAAAGGGGGAGACAGAGAACAAAACCAAACATACTAACAAAATAAAATAAATAGAATAGATATGTACAAGATATGTACAGCTCCCAATGTTACCCTGTTCCTGATTCCATCTATCCCCTGTTCTTCTTTTCCACTATGCCCCTGCAACATTCCAGAGTTGGGCCAACTGAACTCAAGCACTTAGCATGGTTCTCTGCACACAGGACGCACTCAATAAATACGACTGAATTATCTGTATTGAAAGGTAGAGTGGCCACTGATGCACTTGGGAAATACTGAATATAGAGATGCATGTGATGTCACATGCTGTACTCCAGGCACACAGTATCACATGTGCCATTTTGCGGAAGAACACTGAGCTCATCTGAACCAAGACTGTTTCTCTGGGGAGGCCCCCGGTTCTCTCTTTGAGCTCGCTGTGAGGAGGGAATGTGTCTGTTTATTGTTATATTGTACGCTCCCAAGAATTTAGTACGGTGCTTTGCGCACGGTAAGCACTCAATAAATACGATTGAATGAATGAATGAATGAAAAATAACTCCAGAGTTGTTCCATTCTGTTGGGTAGGGACCGTCTCTATGTGTTGTCAACTTGTGCTTCCCAAGCGCTTAGTACAGTGCTGTGCACACAGTAAGCGATCAATAAATATGATTGATTGATTGATTGATTCCCAAGTAACTGCAAACCTGGATACTGAGAGACTAAGCAGCAGGAGCCAAAGGTGAGGGTGGTTTCACAGCTAAAATAAAAATACCAGACTTACAGGCATCAGGTGCTGAAGCCATACTGATGGGGATGGGTGGGCTGAAAGCCAGACTGTCTGGAATAAAACGGGACACCTGGCCACCCTAATTGGTGGCCACATTTACATATTCCCTTGCCTCCCATATTTTTTGAAAGGGAGGCAGCAGGAATAGCCACTCCAGCCATCACCAGGGGCAAAAGGAAAAGAAAACAATTTCTCTCCTGGCACACTTCAAAAAGTGGTAAAGAGAGACGGCCCCTCTCAGAGTCGCACCTGTAGAGTTTCCAGTACTTTACCAGTTTTGGCTATGGGAGGAAGGGTCAAAGCAGAGGCCTACCCATTCCATTCCTAGGTTGGGCAGTGGCTACGGGGGGAAGACAATCCGCTACAAGTCAAAACTCACCCATGCTGGGCAGTAGCAGCATGGGAGAGAGTCGAGGGCAGAGACTCATTCATTCATTCATTCAATCGTATTTATTGAGCACTTACTGTGTGCAGAGCACTGTACTAAGCGCTTGGGAAGTACAAGTTGGCAACATATAGAGACGGTTCCTACCCAACAGTGGGCTCACAGTCTAGAAGGGGGAGACAGAGAACAAAACAAAACATATTAACAGAATAAAATAAATAGAATAAATATGTACACATAAAATAGAGTAATAAATATGTACAAACATATATTCTTATATACAGGTGCTGTGGGGAGGGGAAGGAGGTAAGGCAGGGAGGAGGGGGAGAGGAAGGAGGGGGCTCAGTCTGGGAAGGCCTCCTGGAGGAGGGCAGTTACATGGACTGCCCTTTATTTAGAAAAAGTGATCCGGCAGCAGAGTGAAGTATGAGCCAGAGTGAGGAGGTCAGTGAAGGGGCTGATGCAATATTCAAGGTGGGATACAATAAATCCTTATATTAACCTTCTAGCAGTTTGGATGCAGAGGAAAGGGTGGATTTTAGTGATATTGTGACTGTAGAATCAGCAGGATTTCTTGATAGATTGAACCGCTAACAGCTCCACAGACTCGAGTTTACTATGCAGAAGGCAGCAATGGTAAATCTTTTTCATATTTTTACCAAGATAATTCCATGGATACGCTACCAGAACATTTGCAGATGGACGTGGGGTGTTCCGGGAGAGATGTGTATATGGCACCGCTATGGGTCGGACACGACTTAACAGCATAAGGCAACAACAACTGTGGGCAGAGCATTGTACTAAGCCCTTGGGAGAGTACAGGATAACAGAGTTAGTAGGAACACTCCCTACCCACAGAGAGATTAACAAATTAAAAATATACTAAACCCTAAATCTAATGTCTTAGCCCCATGAACTCCTGTTTAGAGAGCATTAGAGTCATTAGAGTCATGGAGAGCTGAATAAGCAACAAACAGATCTGTGAAAGGATGGAGAAGGAAGAGAGTGCCTTGCATCACTAAACAACATCCTCTCTGGTTAATGAAAGAATGCTTTGATAAGGTTTGAGGGAATATTCAGCCAGTACTCTTTTCCTAAAAAAAGTCATAGCTTCAAAGACAGAGAGACTGAAAAGTAAGAGAACACACTAGAATCTTTGGGTACAGATTCAAAATTAAAAAATATTAGAAGGAACAGAAAGCAAAGAAAAATTATAACAGTATACATTTATGACAGAAGAGCCACAAGTAGACATTTCTCTTGTGTTATATAATTGCAGCTTAAAATGTTTCACTGGAAAAATGGAAAAACACTGCTCAATTCCAGTTAGCCATCTGAGGGAAGCCCAACATCTCTGTCTAAGCTTGAATAAATGTTCTCAACCTTTTACTCACTGACTTTGTTTTCAAAACATCAAAAAGCATTTGGGTGTATCCGTGAAATCCAAGTATATTCACAAATGGCAACTCAAGTTGACAGAACTTGGTACTACTTGGAAAACTACTGACCAAACAGAAAAATATTCCATCTCGCCCCTTATATTTTCCCAAAGGGAAACTGTTTCCTTTGCACAGACTGATGCAAGGGTTGAGATATTCTTCACTGCCTTTCATGTTATTGCACAAAATAAATTTAGGAAAATTGCCATTGATTCTACTAAAGGGTGATTCTTGTCAGGTTTCTGTAATGAAAGATTGAAAAGTCAGCTGTGTGTCAAGGAATCAAGAGAAAAAAATATCCTCCTCCTCATCTGCCCCAAACATATTCTTTTAGTAGTAAGTTATATTCCAGAATTAATTATTAGAACTGCAAGCTGGCTATTCATTCCTAATATTTTAAAACAACAACCGGCTAGCCTTCCATGACAGTTTTCAAGAAATCTGGCTCTTACATTCATCCAAGAAGACAAAATCACTGTAGGTGATTTCTGCTTTCTAAACTGGTAAGTGCCACAATAACATCTTTAAGGGAAGACAGTTTAAAAAACAATAATTGAAAACCAATTCCTAAAAATCCAGAACTGACAAATCTTAACTTTCAGTAGCTGATCATCCTGCTGCCAACAAAGCCAAACACTGGCCCACTGTCGTATCCTAATTGTAGTGAGGCTTTTAAGTGGTTGAGACCATCAAAAAGTTATTTTGATTGGATTTACAGGTGACTGGACTTTAGGTGTTTATTTTTGGATCATCTGTTATTTCTTCTTATTAGCATCCTCATACCACAGTGTTTGGTGATAAAAATAAAAGCACAGAAAGATATTCATACTGAATAATACATTCTGAAGCAACTTGATTTAACACAGCTTTCCCCTGATACAGTAGAACTGGAGTAGCACAAGGGTTTGTCTTCCATCAATTAAAGACCAAAAAACATCAGAAGATCTATCATCCGACTTTCATTAAATGACACTCCCACTTGTTTATAATCCCTCCTTAAAGAACAATTCTCAGATAAATCAAGGGAACAGCCATTTGGAATTTCTCAAAACACCACCAC
Source organism: Tachyglossus aculeatus (assembly GCF_015852505.1). Lineage (NCBI taxonomy): Eukaryota > Metazoa > Chordata > Mammalia > Monotremata > Tachyglossidae > Tachyglossus > Tachyglossus aculeatus. Next base: position 10,586,369 of record NC_052074.1, read on the forward strand.
ATTAGTTCATTGCATAAAATCCACTCTCCCTGCTCCAAACACTTTCTGATCTTAGTTTCCAAATCTCCATCTTTTTCAGGTTCAACTCCAATCTCTCTGCTATTACTTCTTTAGTAATTATCTCCTTGTTCTTGGCTCAGAGCTCCTGTTCTTGTGTACACCCACTTCTCATGTGCTCTAATGAGTCAAGTTACTCTCCAACTTGTCCTCCTTGTCTCGATCTTTCATTCATACTCCCCACATTTTCTACTGAGCTTCACCCTGATTTTGGCAGATCACGTCTCTATATTATTCAGGTCACTCAATATATACCTATGCTCCAGAACCTAGACATCTGCCTGAACATGTACAAATGAATTACAGAGTAAATATGAAATTGATAAATGATAAAACTGGCGAAGTAAGGTCAGCATATTCAGAAGTAGTAGGGTACAGTGCTCTGCACACAGTAAGCGCTCAATAAATACGATTGATGATGATGATAGGGTGGGGTTTTTTTGTTTATGGAATAGCACCAAGAAAATGAATAAGGAATGGCATTATAACCTCTTACTTTCACATATAACATGCAAAGTAGAATTAATCCAGTATTCTAACTTTTAATTGGGAAGCACCATACTCCGGGTTCTTGAGGGAAATTTTATCTTGTATGAAATGAGAAATAGTCCCTGAATTTTTAAAATGAGATAGAGGCAGAAAATACAATTATCTTCTGCAAAGACTAAAAATGTATATGAAAATTGGTAAAAAGAAATAATACGGTTTGCACTGACAGCTCCTTAAGTATTTCTCCTGTGCAGCGATTTGAGACATCATTAGTAATGCTACAAGTACTAAGGGTGGGTGTTAGATTGGTGCAACTAGGGAAAGAATTTCTTAAGGAGATGGAATTTTATTATTATTATTATTAATAATAATAATAATAATAAAAGCTAATTAAAGTTAATAATAATAATCATGGTATTTGTTAAGTGCTTATTATGTGCCAAGCACTGTTCTAAGCACTAGGGTAAATGGAAAGTAATTGGGTTGTCCCACATGGGGCTCACAGTCTTAACGCCCATTTTCCAGATGAGGTAACTGAGACACAGAGAAGTGGCTTGCCCAAGGTCTCACATCAGACAAGTGGAGGAGCTGGGATTGGAACCAGGCCCTCCTACTCCCAAACCCGTGCTCTTTCCGTGATGCCACGCTACTTCTCTTTTAGGAAGGCCTTGAAGATGGGGAGAACTGTGGTCTAAAGGATTTGTGAGGGATCTGTGAAAGAGCATTTGGGGTCCTCTCTGATAACATGTGTGAATAGCTCCTAGAAGTGGAAGGCAGATGTGGTTTCATGGCAACAGGGCCAATTTCACTTCACATGAAATCAAATTGTTGTGTTGTTGTCCTGGTCTCATTGCCCAAGCGCTTAGTACAGTGCTCTGCACACAGTAAGCGCTCAATACGATTGATTGATTGATTGATAAGAATGATGGCATTTCATCACCCCCGCCTTACCTCTTCCCCCTCCACCCCCCCGCTTACCTCCTTCCCTTCCCCACAGCACCTGTATATATGTATATGTGTTTGTACGTATTTATTACTCTATTTATTTATCTTGTACATATTTATTCTATTGATTTTATTTTGTTAATATGTTTGGTTTTGTTCTCTGTCTCCCCCTTCTAGACTGTGAGCCCACTGTTGGGTAGGGACCGTCTCTATGTTGCCAACTTGTGCTTCCCAAGCGCTTAATACAGTGCTCTGCACACAGTAAGCGCCCAATAAATACGATTGATTGATTGATTGGATAGCAATCAGGGAACTCTGTTCCCTCCTCTCTATGACTTTATCCCTTGTCCTCTCTGCACTTCTTTTCCCCCACCAAGACTTACCTAGATTCTCTGGAGTATACCGAGCCTTCTTCACAGAAAGAATAAGGTGCATTCAAAAACCTGGGCCTACTAATGAGTAGAGACTGTAACGAATCAGAGTCAGAATCAAGAAAAAATTCAGACCTCTTTAGCAGCCACAATGCCACACACTATGACTGAGGAGGCCAGAATGTGCCTCTAGAGCTACTGGCTACATTTTAAAAATCCAAGCGCAGCTCTCTGGTAGTTTCTGGAGAACACAACTTTGTGATTCTTTCTGCCTGTCAGCTCATGGCTAGCACCTGGTTCAACCCACACTCACCACTCTGAAACTAACACCACCAAAACCTAATGTTATGGTGTTTACTCTTTAGAGGAAAATATTTTTTTAATGGTATTTGTTAAGCATTTACTCTGTCAGGCACTGTAATAACAGCTGTGGTACATGCAAGCTAATCAGGTTGGGCTCAGTCCATGTCCTATATTCATTCAATCATATTTATTGAGCCCTTACTATGTGCAAAGCACTGTACTAAGCGCTTGGGAGAGAACAATATAACAGATACTTCCTGCCCACGACGAGCTCCCAGTCTAGAGGGGGAGACAGACATTAATATAAATAAATAACAGATAAAGACCTTCAAGGGAAGAGATTCCTCAATCACCCAACAGTGTTTTTACATTTTTCTTACAAGGGCGTATAGGGGGGGCTATATGGGGCTCATGGTCTCAATCCCCATTTTACAAATGATGTAAGTGAGGCACAGGAAATTAAGTGACTTATCCAAGATCACACAGCAGACAAATGGGGAGATTATGACCCAGATCCTTTTACTCCCAAGCCCGAGCTCCTTCCACTAACAATAATCAATCAATCAATCAATCAATCATATTTATTGAGCGCTTACTATGTGCAGAGCACTGTACTAAGCGCTTGGGAAGTACAAATTGGCAACATATAGGGACAGTCCCTACCCAACATTGGGCTCACAGTCTAAAAGGGGGAGACAGAGAACAAAACCAAACATACTAACAAAATAAAATAAATAAATAATAATAGTAACTGTGGTACTTGCTGAGCACTTATTATGTGCCAGGCACTGTACTACGCACTGGAGTGGATACAAGCAAATCGGGTTGATACATTCCCTGTCCTGGGTGGGGCTCACAGTCTCAATCCCCATTTTACAGATGAGGTAACTGAGGCAAAGAGAAGTGACTTGTCCAAGGCATACAGCAGACAAGTGGCAGAGCTAGGATTAGAACCCATGACCTTCTGACTCGCAGGCCGTGCTCTACCCACGACGCCAGGCACTAGGCCACATTGCTAGGAAGGGAGGTAGTGGAGAGCACCTTTCTCCCCCTCAGTACAGTCAGCTGTCTTGTAACTCTGCAATTTCGAAGATGAACTTATGTGGCTCTCCATGTCGACAAGCTTGGCTATCCCTCTGTATTAGGTAACTATTTTGTTTACCAGTGGTGAAATTATCTTAACAACACTCCTCTCTTTGTTATCAAGAATTGCTGGTTTACTGTATAACCACTACTGAGGAGAATATTTATTGTAATAGATAACTGCAGTTATTGTAATAGGTAACTGCAGGCTGAACGGGAGGCTTGCATAAAGAAAACAAAAAGGTAGTTAGACTTCAGGATGGTACCCTTACAAAGGCTCAAACATGTGGTGCCTAGAAATAGGAAATAAAGACCAGCACATTTGTGAACGGCTTACTGATTTCATAACCCTGACCAAGCTTTATATTTCTCCCTTCATACAGAACTGCTTTGGAAATCAGTGGAAACTCTGTTTTCTATGGGAGTGAGGGCAAGAAATCTTATTTCTAAGTCAGATGAAGAAACAACGTTAGATTCTTTTTTTGCCTCCTTATTCTGGCAGCTAGTCTAAAAAACCCCTAACCACCATGGAGAAAGTGGGTGGTCAAAAGGATAGGTAAGGTGTTTATATGTGCTCTTGTGATAACAGTAAAGAGAATAATAATTATTATTATGGTATTTGTTGTTAATAATAATAATAATGGCATTTATTAAATGCTTACTATGTGCAAAGCACCGTTTTAAGCACTGGGGAGGTTACAAGGTGATCAGGTTGTCCCACAGGGGGTTCACAGTCTTCATCCACATTTTACAAATGAGGTAACTGAGGCCCAGAGAAGTTAAGCGACTTGCCCAAAGTCACACAGCTGACAAGTGGCAGAGCCGGGATTTGAACCCATGACCTCTGATTCCAAAGCCCGGGCTCTTTCCACTGAGCCACACTGCTTAGCGCTTACTATACTAAACGCTGGAGTGAATACAGGCAAATCAAGTTGGACACAGTCCCTGTCCCACATCGGGCTCACAGGCTCCAATTCCCATTTTACAAATGACGTAACTGAGGCCCAGAGAAGTGAAATGACTTGCCCAAGGTCACATAGCAGACGAGCGGTGGAGCCGGGATTAGATTCTGATTCCCTGGTCTGTGCTCTGTCCACTGCGCTATGCTCCTTCTCCTAAAGATCAGATGGCTTGCCTCTGGGAAAACCTATATTTTCTGGTTGATGAGACCTCTTATGGTCCCTGGAAGGCAGTGGGCCTTTGGGTGTGGAACCGATATCTACTTCGAGACACGTACATAAATCATGGCCTTATCCCCCCTCCCCTTGTACTTTTCACAGCACCTCTTGGCAGTAGCACTAAAAATGTGTCAAGGAACATGCGAGCAGCACAGAACAGCTCACTATCTAAGAATTTAACACGAATACAGTAAAAACAGCACCAGGGGATTGCACAAAACAGGAAAATGACTACTCACCTTGGCAAAGCATGTCAAAAGCCTGCTTTTTCAAGTAATTTTTGAAGAACCAGCTTCTAGAAAGATCTCCTAGGAAAGAGATTATGTGGATCTAAGGAAAGACAAATGAAGACATAATTGATTGACGGATGTGCAGTCAATCCATGTAAAATCAATCAATCAATCGTATTTATTGAGCGCTTACTGTGTGCAGAGCACTGTACTAAGCGCTTGGGAAGTACAAGTTGGCAACATATAGAGACGGTCCCTACCCAACAGTCTAGAGGGGGGAGACAGAGAACAAAACAAAACATATTAACAAAATAAAATAAATTGAATAGATATGTATGAGTAAAATAAATAGAGTAATAAATACGTACAAACATATATACGTATATGTTCCTTAGCTGGACTTCCTGCCGCCTTTGTTGCTGCAGAAGTTCAAGAGGAAGTCATGGCCAGCAGTGGGGAGCGGAAAGAAATGGTGGACTTACTCTCCAGAGCGCACTTGTTGGTTTACCTACAAACCAGCTGGGACTTCAGAAATTTTTGAACTGAAAAATTCAATTTGATACATAAATACTAGATGCGCTTCAACTAGTCATTAGCTCTGCGGAACAGACCCTTAAAAGATTATGGGTAAAACTGATACTGAATTTGGTCTGGACGAAGAAGCTTGTGTGAACGGAATAAGGATTGCATTTTTATGATGACTGATGTCATCTCCCATTGAGAACAATTAAAGAGCCTCAGTCCTAAGAACTTGACCACGGAGTTGATTATGCTGCTGTGGTCTTCACTGTCTGCTTTAGCCGGCTACTTTCAGGATTCCTGCTGACCCTGTCTACCACACAAGATGCCCGTCGTGGTTCTTCAGTCAGAAACTTTCATTACTGATGGCTCAGCCCCAGCAGGCATTCCCTCACTTCTGGTTTTACGATTCTGATAAATACGATTGATTGATTGATTGGTTTTCATCCCCTCCACTGTGGTATGGTTTAGGTCTAACTTTGGGAATGGATTTTCATTGAACTACAGGAAAGTGTCAGTGTTAACTAAATGATGAAAAGCTGCCCAATAAAATTTCGCTGATCGGTTGCATAATTCACCAGGCATTTTCCATCTGCTATTTACCCTCATTTTTCCAGAGACCTTCAAATAAATTTCCTCGGCCTTTTTGCAAATAGTTCTTTTCTTCTCAGTCATACTCCTGTGAAAGAATCCTTTTATTATGTCTGAAGAGCTGATTTCTAATGTTTTTCACTATGGTCTCCCAAGTAATTTTTTTGTTTTTATTTGATACGAAATAAATACAGTGAATATTCACAAAGAATAGGAGACAGAGACCAGCACATTTGTGAACGGCTTACTGATTTCATAAACTCCAACCAGGCCTAAAATCCCAAGTAATCAGAGGAGAGTACTTAGAGCTTAGGAATGAAAGGCTCTCTATTGCAGTACACTTTCCTGAGCTAGTTAGTCCCTCATGCCTACACAAAGCTCTCCTACTCCCCATATCTCTGTAATCCTTCTCCTTCCTAACCACTTTCCACTTGGGCCCCATGTGCTATATCCATAGGCTCAATTATTTTTAGGTGTTGAACTAAACACAGTGGAATGTCCCACTTTTAGATACGCCTTAAGGACTGACTGCTGCCCAAAACATAAACTACCTCCTGGCTCCCCACTCCTTAAAAAGTGTACTATAGTTACCATTTCTGGAAATGGACTGTCCTGATTTTTCACTGAACTTCAGCTTGTGTTTTAACCGTATGTGTTTCTCATCCTGTGACACTTTCGCATAGGTGAAAACATGGACATGCAAAAAAAGAATGTAAATGACTGGGTGCTGTATTGGAGAGGTTCAGTTCGGCAAACAGGTGGATCCAGTCTAATGAGATTCATTACGTCTGTGCAACTAACACTGACAGTACAATCTATACTATCTTTTAAGTAAAAGGCAAATGTAATACAATTAAAAACGTGGAATTCTTCTAGAAGTTAGTTCTATTTATTACGCAGCTTGATTCTCCCCCTTTGAACTTTGGAAGGCGCCCTGACATGTTTTTCCCCTCAGATTCTCAGCTGTTGCAGCTAGGTTTTGTGGCAATTACAGTTAGGGAATGAGCTGGTTGTCACCTAAAACCATTATTCCTACTTTCTGATTTTAGGCAGCAGCCAGCAAATTAAATCCCAACCTTGTATGAACACAAAAAGCATATCTGTCACTATCAGCCTTATGCAGAGGTACAAGTGGAATAAAAATGTCTCCCAAAGAGAGATCTATTCCACCTTTTCCATGTCCTGTTCTTAACCACTAGATCAGTAACATTTATTGAGCAAAGCACTGAACTAAATGTTTGGGATAGTACGAAAGAATTAGAAAACATGACCCCTGAATTCGAGGAGATTACAGTCCATGTAGATAAATGATACTCCTCCTTCAGCTCAGGGTCCAACACAACCAAGTTGGAGCCTATAGGATAGGGCTCCTCTCCAGTGAGGTTAAGCAGGAAAGGGGGAATGAGAAACCCCTTAATTTTGTTTTATTCTCAGGGTCTGTGGGATTTTAAAATGAATTAAAAGTGGTTATTTACTGAATTTGCCCACAGTTTAAAAGAGGAATTATTTTTATTACCTTTAAGGGAGAATATTCTTTGATTCTGGTCTTCAGTGAGAAAGGAGAATCCTGCCAGGTAGAGATATGCCTGTAAGCTTGACTGTACAGAATTCGTTTAGTGTTATGTTGTAACATGCTTTGTATATATACATAGAAGGTAATCACTGGGGGCATTTGATAAATGTGACATATTTTGATGGTAATCAAAGGAATGGAATATAACATAATTACATTAATATGCAAATAACTGACCTTGTTTGAAGATGATGCTACTAATGGGGAATTTTATTCAAGAAGTAGCTGTGGTTGAAAAGACCAATGGATGACCAATATCCTTTCTGTACTGAGCTACATTATATATTTCATTTGATGTTGAATTTGTAATTTACTGACTTTAAGGTATAACACTATAGGGGCGGACAACATTCTTCATTCATCTTCCTACACTCACATTTCGGAAAGAACTAATTGTAATTGAAAGTAAAACAATTTTTCCATGTGAAAAGTATACATAAATAGTTTTGCTATAGATTCACATTTATTTCAGAAAACGAGGAAGGAAAATAGTCCATCTTTGGTGCTAGCCAGTTTTGAAACTCAATTTTAAAAGAAATGACAAGTAACAATATTGCTCACAAACCCTGTTAATATGGAAATTCCATACCGCATATAGACATCAATGAAAACTATCCTGACAAACACCTTATTTAGTGAGGCTTGCAGACTTATGATAATTTACAGATGTCTTTTAGTTGGTGGGGGGCATATTATTTTTGGAGAAAACTGGGACAGTTGAATATCATCCCCAAATTACATTATTCCCATTTCTTTCTCAGCAACTTGGAGAATATTGGTTGGGTTGTGGGGTGGGAGTGGGCTAAAGAAGTATGGGGTTAAGGTCATCTGGGATTCTGAAGTGTTTGTACTGCAAGTCCCAGAGTGTGTTTGAGCTAATATTGGACATGCTCGGGGACATGGAAGTGCAAATATTTAAAGTGAGTGAAATCAGTTGGGTTCAGTAAGAGGGAGACTGATGAGGGTAGTCACAGAAGTCCAAATTCTGGATATTTGGTTTTATTTATTTCCCTAGGACAGGCTTCAAGAGTCCAAAACTGTCCCAGCAAAACCAGGACATATATAAAAACATACGGCCTGTCTTAAGCCATTCACTCTCTGCCCCCTTCCAAAACCCACTAGTTCTTAAAGGTGAAATGTTACTGACTCCATTTCAAAAAGGCCTATGAAAGAAGCTTAGCAGCTCCCTGCAGAAAGTATTTTGTTATATATATTGACATCTGGAAGAGGGATTACAAAGATGGGCTGAATAATAATATCCACTAGGGCATAAGTTAAGCACAGACTATTTGTCAAGCACTGTATTAAGCGCTGGGATAGATACGTGATAATTGGGTTGGATGCAGTCCCTGTCCCTCATCATCATCATCATCAATTGTATTTATTGAGCGCTTACTATGTGCAGAGCACTGTACTAAGTGCTTGGGAAGTACAAATTGGCAACATATAGAGACAGTCCCTACCCAACAGTGGGCTCACAGTCTAAAAGGGGGAGACAGAGAACAAAACCAAACATACTAACAAAATAAAATAAATACAATATATATGTACAAATAAAATAAATAAATAAATAGAGTAAAAAAAATATGTACAAACATATATACATATATACAGGTGCTGTGGGGAAGGGAAGGAGGTAAGATGGGGGGATGGAGAGGGGGACGAGGGGGACAGGATCAGGCTCACAGGCTAAATAGGAAGGAGAACAGGTATTTAATCCCCATTTTACAGATGAGGAAACTGGGGCACCAGAAAGTTAGGTGATTTATCACAAGATCATACAGCAGGAACCTAGCAGAGCTGAGAATAGAACCTGGGCCCATGCTCTTTCCACTAGGCCCTGCTGCTTCCCACAGTCAGAAGGGAGTCAGAAGAACCTGAATTCTAATCCCGGTTCCACCACTTGTCTGCTGCATGACCTTGGGCCAGTCACTTAACTTCTCTGTGGCTCATTCTGTAAAATGACCCCCATTGCTCTGGGCAGTTGAGAGTTGGCTGTATTTTGCACCATTTTTTTTTCAGTATCCTAAACATTTCACATTGATTCCCAAGGTATTTCATATACCCTTACTAACTGACAAGCAACATGAAGAAAGAAGTACCAGGGGGTGTTAAGGTAAGAGGGGATGAAAGCTTTTGAGATGTGAACTAATGTGAAAACCAGCAAGTTAGTGACATAAAATGACAGCTGCTCATAGGGATTAGTCTGTAATAAGCAGCAGTGTACACGTGCTATGCTTTATTCAGTCGTACTTATTAAGCGCTTACTGTTGCAGGGCACTTTACTAGGCGCTTGCTACATGTTTGGCAGAAATTATATTACAAACCTCTTTTTAGGTGCAAGGTCCTGAAGTTCCCAAACAAGTTTAGGATAAACCCTATCTTTGCTACCCTTAGGGGCTTATTTGGCAATATCTCCAAGAAAGTATCCAGAGGAAGCCCTCTTTTCCCTAACTCCCCTTCCCTTCTGCATCAACTATGTACTTGTATCTGTGACCTTTGGGCAATTGATATTTGCCCCATCCTCAACACCACAGCACTTACGTACATATCTAAAATTATATATTATATATTACTCATTTATTTATGTTAATGTCTGTCTCCCCCACTAGACTTTATGCTCATTTTAGGCAGAGAACGTGTCTGCTAACTCTCCTGTATTGTACTCTTCCAAGTGCTTAGTACAGTGCTCTGCACATAGTAAGCTCTCAATAAATACCACTGATGATATTCAATCTTTCAGGTTTTAGCTTGCTGGAAAAAAAGAACTGATAAACTCTCAAAGTCCTGTGTTCTTCAGATAAGACCAGTCTTAAATTTCTTAAACATATTTCCAGGTTTTAACATCTGTACCCCAGAATCAATCCTAAAATATTTCTTGTGCCCAGAATTCACCTGACATTTTAAAAAATATTAATCAATCAATCGTATTTCTTGAGCACTTACTGTGTGCACAGCACTGTACTAAGCGCTTGGGAGGTACAAGTTGGCAACATATAGAGACGGTCTCTACCCAACAGTGGGCTTACAGTCTAGAAGGGGGAGAAAATATCAACAAACTACCACAAAAGCAACAGACAAATTCTCAGATCACAATGAAATTGTAATTGTAATTGCCATTTATGCATGGGTTAGAAGAATTCATGAAAAATAAGTAGTGAGCCCAATGCTCAACATTGATTAATGGCTCTACGTCTGACTATGCATGACTGTGTAGTAAAATATAATGGGTGTGTCTGAACAGCATGAGCAAATTGGCCACACTGAATTTTTCAGGGGACACAGTCAGCATTTACACACTGAAATCACAAACTACACATCAACCATTTGGAATGGAAGACCTTTCTGCATTTTGTGGTTTTTCAGACAACTCTTGCCAGGCTTGATTCCTAGCCTATTACGCTCACTTATGACTGCCCTTTTTTTTTTATGCGGTTCTTTCCATTTCTTCCTCCTCTCAGTTCCTTCTAAAAGTTAGGAGAAGGGATTGCACATTAAAAAAACCCTTCAAAAATAGTAAAAGTCTCCTGAATTCTTGCTTGCCACATGGAAGAGCCAAGTTGGAGTCAAATTAAGAGTTTGAAGGGATAGGGGCTTGTAAAACAGGGGAGTCCCTTGGGAGAAGAAAGAAGGAAAGCAGAAGATGAGAAGGGAGGAAAGGAACAGGGACAGAAGGAGAGGAATGAAAAAAGGAAGGCAAGGGAAAGGGGACAGGAAAAGGAGTAGTTTATTTTTCTGTTGCACAGCAGTGGTGAAATTCCTGGCCCAAGAAGGGTTAGCTGTGGTGGCAGTGAAAGAGGTCTCTGTCAAACTCAGCTCCCTCACCCCCTCCTTTAACCATACGACTGACCCCCAGCACTTGATCACTGTCGCACTAGGCTTCGTCTGCTTCTGTCATCATGCTGTGAAACGCTGCTGATGGAAATTCAGTTCTCAGGCCATTTCAACCACTTCAAATTAAGCCTTACCTGCTACAACTGTGACTCCCTTCTCCTCTCAGCAACACTACTTGACCTTCGTTATCGACGCTCATGCCTATTGCCAGACCACTCTTCCAGACCACTAACTCCCTCCTGAAACCCTCAGTACCCGCCCCCCAGATGATCTCTGATGGCACTGTCTACTAATTTGTTGACAAAAATCAAAACCATCCAGTGTGATCTCCCCCAAATCTGCCACCTCTCCAGGTCCTTCCCACTCCCCCGCACACTCTCATCCTTCTTGGACGTCACCAGATGGTCTAATATTCTTGCAGCATAGAATAACTGAAATTGAATTTTCAAAACCACCCGCCCCCCCTCCACCAAATTCAAAATTGGAGCTTGAATTGGGGGAGACTATAAAATACACTAAAAATTGCTGGCAATGAAGCCCTTGTCATTAGTAAATAGAACAAAAGGAACACAGAAACTATATCATTTTCACGCTGATACGGTCAATTCTAAAACATATGTTTTTCACTACATGTTTTGAATAGAAGGTGAGAGGAGAATTAGGAACCATTCTTCCAACCACATGCATTTTTCTAGAAAGAATATAATGTGGAAGAAATGGTTTTGGTTCCTTCGCATGAGGATGAGTTTCTTTAAAGCAGGGTTCTTCAAGAACACAATCCCTGCCTCAATGACTGGACAATGTTAGTAGATGGGATTTTCACAGGGGAGAGGGCACAGGGCCTGATATTAGCAGGGAAGGAGAAAAGTTAAAGAAATCAATTGTATTTATTGACTACATGCACTGTACTAAGCTCTTGGGAAAGAGCACAATACAACAGAGTTGGCAGACTCATTTCCAGTCCACCACGAGCCCTTCCTGAAATGCAACAAAAAGAACTAGCAGTAAATCTCCCAATTAGCTGGCTAACTTTAGATATCCACTGACGGACGCGGATTCTATTAAAGTTTTTCAGCTGCTGTTCGGTTTGCCCTGTGTAGACGTGACCCAGGTCTTATCGCATCTGTTCTCTTCATGACTGAAGCTGTAACTTAAGAATCGCTGTCCCACCCCTGACACGAACGAGTTGATATAGCTTCCCTAGTTTAACACGGACAGAATCCGACTATCCTGATCGGTTTGCAGTGTATTTTCAGAGATGTTTTTTGAAACATGCATTTAAACTACCTAAGTAACTTAGTAGTGGCTTCATGGGCAAAGCAATGTGGCAATCAGAGGTAATTCTCCAGATAATTCAGAAATGCTACCGCAGCTTTATCTGACACACTAAGGGCAATTGGAAAACCTGGGAGTTTTTTTTTATTTTAGACTGTTAAGCAGAAATGAAGACTGAGAAGCAGCATGACCTAGTGGAAAGAGCACAGGCCTGGGGGCCAGAGGACCTGGGTTCTAATCCTGACTCCACCACCTGTCTGCTCTGTGATCTTGGGCAAGTCATTTCACTTCTCTGTGCTTTGGTTACCTCATCTGTAAAATGGGTTTCTATAAAAGTTAAAATGAATTCTATGTGAGGCATGGACTGTGTCCAGCCTGTATCTTCCCGAGAGCTTAATACACTGCCTGGCACAAAGTGAGCGCTTAACAAATACCAGAAAAAAGGTAGCAAATGCTCCAAGCTTAGGAATATTGGAATAAAAGTATTGTCAAACAAAAACTGTAGTTTATTAAATTTCCCACTTTATTTCAAATAAATATTTGTAGAATTTGTAGTTGTATTTCTTTACAAGAATAATAATTCAGATGATGAATTAATCCAGTATGAGAAAATAATTCAAAATTTGTGATTTTGGTGAGGTTCTGACAATTCATTGTATGATAATTTAATCAATCAGTGATATTTATTAAGACTTACTGAGAGCAGGGCACTATACTAAGCACTTGAGAGAGTAAAATACAATAAAGGTGGTAGAGACATGATTTAACTTCTCAATTTCCAATTTCTTTCATATATAAAATAGCTGGAACACAACTATCTGACAGAGTAATTCACTAAATCTTGAATTACTAATATTTGAAAAGTGCTTTAGTACACAAAATTAGAAAAGAAAATAAACTCTACATTTTTTTTGGATGGCATTTATTAAGCGCTGACTATGTGCAAAGCACTGTTCTAAGCACTGGGGAAGTTACAAGGCAATCAGGTTGTCCCTCAGGGGGCTCACAGTCTTAATCCTCATTTTACAGATGAGGTAACTGAGGCACAGAGAAGTGAATTGAGTTGCCCAAAGTCACACAGCTGACAATTGGCAGAGCCGGGATTTGAACCCATGACCTCTGACTCCAAAGCCCGGGCTCTTTCCACTGAGCCACGCTGCTTCTCTTCTCTTTAATCTTGCTTTTTTATAACATGCTTTATGTTTTATTAGCCATATTTGAAATCTGGACACTAAAATTGTTCAGAAATACTAAATTTCAACTCACTAATTTCAGGAGTTGTAAAATGAATTTACAACCTGTGAAAGGTTTTTTCCACGACCCTGGAGTAAGCAGAGATTGGGTTTTAAGATCCACAGGGTCCTTGTCCTTTCTGTTAATGAAGATTTCAATGACTGACAATAGTTTCTGTGATGCAAACACCTCGGGGGGAATGGTCTGAGATCACCATCTTATCTCACGTGCATTTCCAAGCAGTCATCAGACCTAAATCAAGTTGGGACCAGTCCTATTAAAATAAAATCCTGCCTATTCAGCTACTAATCCCTTGAGCCACTGCCTTCCAGTCCTTCTCAAATCTCCACATTTAAAATACGGTGTCTTTGATTGTTCGATTATGTTCAAGTCAGGCTAAGGCTTTAAATGCTTAAGCATGGGAAAACCATGGGAAGCTGGTCTCGTGACAATCCTGGCAACTTTGCAGTGAAATTCTATCTGGCAAATGCCTCTTTGCCGGTGCCCTAGTGTCATTTCATTCTTCTCAGGTCAAGCTGAAAACCTACTGTTGCACTGTTCCTGTAGATAGTTCACATAAATACTGACCTCTAAGGAAAGACAGCTGTATAATCAATCAATCAATCAATCGTATTTATTGAGCGCTTACTATGTGCAGAGCACAATCAATCAGCACTCACCAGGGGGAAAAAAACCAAACAACTTTCAAAACTGTCGCAAATTCACCATCAGCGATATCATCATCATCTATTAATATATGAGGATACGCTTATAGCTTTGCATAACTACTGATCATTCAAAAACCAGAATTTCACCTTCAGGCACCTTACGTGCAATCTTGCAGTGGGCTGAGTAGCACGGGGCAGTGTCTTGGCAAAAATTTTTCCAGCAAAGATGGCATTCTGTACCATATCGTAGCTGTATACTCTTCCTCCCTTCAAGGCCCTGCTGCGAGCTCACCTCCTCCAGGAGGCCTTCCCAGACTGAGCCCCTTCCTTTCTCTCCCCCTTGCCCCCCTCTCCATCCCCCCATCTTACCTCCTTCCCTTCCCCACAGCACCTGTATATATGTATATATGTTTGTACATATTTATTACTCTTTATTTATTTTACTTGTACATATCTATCCTATTTATTTTATTTTGTTAGTATTTTTGGTTATGTTCTCTGTCTCCCCCTTTTAGACTGTGAGCCCACTGTTGGGTAGGGACTGTCTCTATATGTTGCCAATTTGTACTTCCCAAGCGCTTAGCACATAGTAAGCGCTCAATAAATACAATTGATGATGATGATGATGATGTATACGGAGGAGCCAACAGCACTGATGACTGGTCATTATAAAAAAAATAGTATAAATATTACCATTACGTCTTCTTTATGTTTCCCTCCATGCCATTCATCATCACACTGGTCAAACATTAGTATAGAGCTTTTAATAACCAAAGAGGTTACTAGCCTTCTTTTGGAGGCACTAACAGTAACATTTGTTGGGTTCAGTTCATTCACTCCAAGTTCTGCTTGGGCCCTATCACCAGGGTCATCTCCTCCTTTGTGGCTCGCAAAGCACTGAAGGCATGGGAAAAATCCATTATGCTACCACAAGCCATTCTCTATATTGGCAGAAGGTAGACTCAGCTCAATTTCCAATGGCACAAGACCAGGGAGAGGTAGAAAAGAAAACACAGCTCCAGGAAGCAACTCCTCCCCATTTGCTAGTTCCCACTGAGGATGCCAATATCTGTTTCAAATAAAATATGGCAAAATTAGAGCAAACTGGGCTCTAAATTAGCCCAGTTTAGAAACCTGCATCTAAATGAATTAATATTAAATTAATATTGCCTGTTCTTTCAATTCCTTTAAAATATAGTTTTCATTATAATATATGTGGAGAAGCTTGTCTATTTATTAATCAATCAATCATATTTATTGAGCACTTACTGTGTGCAGAGCACTGTACTAAGCACTTGGGAAGCACAAGTTGGCAACACATAGAGACGGTCCCTACCCAACAGTGGGCTCACAGTCTAG
Organism: Tachyglossus aculeatus; assembly: GCF_015852505.1. Lineage (NCBI taxonomy): Eukaryota > Metazoa > Chordata > Mammalia > Monotremata > Tachyglossidae > Tachyglossus > Tachyglossus aculeatus. The sequence continues at coordinate 10,602,077 of NC_052074.1, forward strand.
ACGGGGGAGACAGAGAACAAAACAAATTAATTCACTACAGACAGATGCTTGTGTTCTTCTAGCCCTCACGCAGTGCTTTTTGATTTATATTTGGAGAAGTACAGAGATACAGAGATAATGTTCTATCCCATTAAGGAGACTCTGATCGTTTTAAGGGAACTGTTGGAAGATCCAGAGCAGAGAGCCAAAACAACATTTCAAAGTGATACTGCAAACGTTAACAGTAGCCATAGAAATCAAACAGTAGACTTCCTTCTCTCTCCATTGATTAAGCCAGCATTGCAGCATTACACTTCTGGGGCTTGGGTGTGCACTATTTGGTGTGTTATGAAGTGAGGGAAAGAAAGCAGTTTTGGTTAGAAGGCGGGGTAAATTGCATTGGTGAATGTGGGCAGAACCAATGCAAATTTTCAAGCCAAACTGCTTTCAAAAGTCATCAGCCCACAGAAATTCTAATTGCTTTGCAAGGTTTGTCTATTTTGTGCTTTCAAGATATCCGGGAAGTAAGTTCCACTCATCTGAAACCATTGCCACTGTGCGGCCAAAAATGACCAGTTCGGACCATTTTAAAAGGCCATTTATGAGCAAATAGAGGGCTATGTCCCAACTGAACTTCACTGTTTGTTTAGGAAACTTCCTGTTTGAGTAATAACAGGGTGTTGGCCGCAGGAAAGAATGTCTCTCTCCCTCGAGAATTTGGAAACGAGTCATTTTTGACAGCTCACTCACTAGTCTCAGATATTACTCGATATCTCTTTCCGGTTAACCCTGTTTGGTTAATTACTCCTTGGCAGAAGTGTAATGACTTATTGTTTATCCCAGTTAACATTTAGAAACTGCCTACTTTAAGGAGACAAGTGGGCCTTCTTTTTCGACTCCTTTAGAGTTGGTGACCCAGGAATACCCCTGCTGGCCCCTGCTAGGACAAAAGTCTGCTGCATGGTGATGATTGCTTGGTCTCTTGGCTTTATATGGTTATATTTTTCTTGAAATTTATACTGTTATTCAATTAATCAATGGTATTTATTGAGCACTTACTGTGTGCAGAGACTGGACTAAATGCTTGGGAGAACACAATACAACAAGTTTGGTACACACAATCCCTGCCCACCTTGAGCTTATTGGTTCATTAACAGCAAGGTGCAGATTTTTACCTACCGTGTCTAAAAATGAACACTATTACTTTATATCAAATTATAAAATAGTGTATGTTGTGTGTCTTTAGAAGAGCAATACACTAAACATAAGGCCAAACAGGCAGACCCAAATTGAGGCTAACTAGGCTCTAGTGATAGAAATATCACCAATGACCAATAATCTGCTTATCAGATGGAAAACGAAGCCATAAATGCTTAGGCTACTAAGAATGGGGATAGGCCCTGTCATGCAACTTGCTTAGTGTGGACATGGTAAACCGTAGAACTATCCTTCCTTCCTTCTTTCATTTTTCTTTCCTTCCTTTCTTAGTCCCACAAGGGGAAGTGTGAGAAACCCGATTTGTACAAGTCTTGGCCTGCTTAAACTCTTTATTAGTCTCCTTGCCTTGGCCTCTCCTCTCTTCAGTTTATCATACATATACCTGTATTTCCCCCCTTTCAAAAGCTCCAGAGACTGTGTCTGCTTCTCACATAAAATCATCACTTAATTTTAAGGATCTCCATTAATTGGCTCCTTCTTACCCACCCATTTTCTTCACACTAAACACATAAGCAAATGGTCTTCACTCTTCCCAAACAAACCTCTTGATAACTAATTATGGTAGTTGTTGAGCACTTATGAGGTGCCAAGTACCATATGTACTGAGTGCTGATGTAGATACAAGATAATCAGGTTGGACACAGTCTCTGTAGGAGGAAGTAGGATTTAATCTTCATTTTATAGATGAAGAAACTGAGGCACAGAGAAGTTAGTTGACTTGCCCATGGTCACAGAGCCAAGTGGCAGAGGTATGAATTGATTTTTCCACTTCTGTTCCTTTGCTAATGCCTTGTCCCCTGCCTTGAAAGCACTCTTTCCTCCCATCGTCAAACCACATCCACCCCCTCCTTCAAAGCTCTCCTAAAATCATCACCTCCTGGAGGCATTCTTTGTTTTCTCTATTCCTAGACAGGCTATCCCCTCACTCACTCCCTTATTCATGCCATTACTTATTTAATCCTGGCTCTGCTATTTGTCTGCTGTGTGACCTTGGGCAAGTCACTTAACTTGTCTGTGCCTCAGTTACCTCCTCTGTAAGATGGGGACTAAGACCTGGAGCTTCTTATGGAACATGGACTGTGTCCCACCTGATTAACTTGGATCTACCCCCGTGCTTAATATAGTGCCTTAACCAATCAATCAATCAATCATATTTATTGAGCATTTACTGTGTGCAGAGCACTGTACTAAGCACTTGGGATGTACAAGTTGGCAAGTTGGCCTTAACTATAATAAGCGCTTAACATATGCCATTAAAAAAAGAAAAAAAAAAGAAAACACACAAAACCCCCCAAAAAACAAACCCACAGCTCTGACAAGCTCTGTGGCCTTAGCATCCTCTTCACTATTATCAATAGGGTTTATGAAAAATACAAAACCTAAAGCTACAGTCCTTGATTGCCCTCAAGGAGCTTGTATACTGAAACGAAAATCTTACGCAACAACTAGTTACACATTTGGGCAAATTTTAGGAATAATTGGGCAGACGTGACTTGTTTCACTTTACCTTAGCAAAGGTCAGGCTGGATATTGGGGATTCCAACGAAAAGACAATTTTGTGTCCAGTCAGCTATGGGCTCTGGGCACGTTACTCCCCTCCTCAAAAATCTCCAGTGGTTACCAGTCAACCTAGGCATCAAGCAAAAACTCCTCACCCTGGGCTTCAAGGCTGTCCATCCCCTCGCCCCCTCCTACCTCACCTCCCTTCTCTCCTTCTCCAGCCCAGCCCGCATCCTCCGCTCCTCTGCCGCTAACCTCCTCACTGGGCCTCGTTCTCGCCTGTCCCGCCGTCGACCCCCAGCCGATGTCCTCCCCCTGGCCTGGAATGCCCTCCCTCCCCACATCGGTCAATCTAGCTCTCTTCCTTCCTTCAAAGCCCTACTGAGAGCTCACCTCCTCCAGGAGGCCTTCCCAGACTGAGCCCGCTCCTTCCTCTCCCCCTGCTTCCCCTCCCCATCCCCCCCAGCCCTACCTCCTTCCCCTCCCCACAGCACCTGTATATATGTTTGTACAGATTTATTACTCTATTTATTTTACTTGTACATATTTACTATTCTATTTTATTTTCTTAATATGTTTTGTTTTGTTGTCTGTCTCCCCCTTCTAGACTGTGAGCCCATTGTTGGGTAGGGACCGTCTCTCTATGTTGCCGACTTGTACTTCTCAAGCGCTTAGTACAGTGCTCTGCACACAGTAAGTGCTCAATAAATACGACTGAATGAATGAATGAATCAGACTTGACTTGAGTCATTCATTCAATCGTTGAATATTCAATACAATATTCAATACAAAACATATTAACTAAATAAAATAAATAGAATAGTAAACATGGACAAGAAATAAATAGAATAGTAAATATGGGTCACAAAGCACAGGATCAATTTTTCTTAATATTCCACCTCTGAGGTATGTGTTCTGAGATGCATCTGTTTTATATTGATTAGAGAACATTCCATTTCGGAATTCAGAAATTCTCCCCTTTCATGTGCCACTCCACTGCACATAAAGATTGAGGAAATTCTGATTAAGTCCTAGTATCCTACCACGACATCAAAACTCCTAGAGTTACTTTGTTATTAAAATGGGAAATGTCCCAGCTGACAGGGCTGGGATTAGAACCCACGACCTCTGACTCCCAAGCCAGTGCAATTTCCGCTAAGCCCCGCTGCTTCATATCACCCTCCAATGGGAGACTTCATCAACAGGGCAGCCACCAAAAGTAGTCAAGGATACTGAGTGCACCTACAGCTAATCTGATTATTTTATATCTACCTGAGCTTTTAGCACATTTTCTTTTTTTAAGAAAAAAAAAAGAAACATTTTTCTTCTTTTAACTTTAAGAAATGTCAGGTTATTCCTAGAGTTTGGTTCTGTACTTCACACAGAGTGCATAATTGATCGATCGATTAGAAAAAAGAACATTTTTCTTCTTTTAACTTGAAGAAATATCAGGTTATTCCTAGAGTTTGGTTCCGTACTTCACACAGAGTGCATAATTAATCGATTGATTAGAAAAAAAGAACATTTTTCTTCTTTTAACTTGAAGAAATATCAGGTTATTCCTAGAGTTTTGTCCCGTACTTCACACAAAGTGCATAATTGAGATTACTGACTTCACTTTACCTTCTCTGATCATAGCTGATCCATATTCCCGTGACTGGTTTGACTTCCCGGGAACAGGAAAGATCAGAAAATCGTGATTATCGATTAGTTCCAAGGCTCCAGCATTTCATTGAGGACGTCCGTCCATCCTTCACCTTGGGTGTCGATTGCCCTTCGCATTTTGCTCACCAGGCCATTCACTTTCTACTTTTAATATTTGTTCAGGGTGGGTGGGGTCCTGGGGAAATCTTGAAACTGGGGTGATGCGGGAAGAATTTGTGGGTTATAAATCATTTGTATTTATCAAGTGATAAACATCCCAGACTGAGCCCCTTCCTTCCTCTCCCCCTCGTCCCCCTCTCCATCCCCCCCATCTTACCTCCTTCCCTTCCCCACAGCACCTGTATATATGTATATATGTTTGTACATATTTATTACTCTATTAATTTATTTATTTTACTTGTACATATCTATTCTATTTATTTTATTTTGTTAGTATGTTTGGTTTTGTTCTCTGTCTCCCCCTTTTAGACTGTGAGCCCACTGTTGGGTAGGGACTGTCTCTATATGTTGCCAACTTGTACTTCCCAAGCGCTTAATACAGTGCTCTATAAACACAGTAAGCATTCAATAAATACGACTGATTGATTGATTGATTGATTATCAAGCCCATACTATGTGCAGAGAGCACTGTACTCAGCGCTTGGTCGATGATAAAATAATGCTTCCTGATTTGGGACATTCTCTACCTAAATGATCTATGATTGGAGAGCTGTGTTTCCTCTCTTGGAAAACTGCTTCTCTCCCGTCAGAAGGGAAAGGGAGACCACGCTAACGGAGGGTGTCCGGAAGAAGCAGCGTGGCTTAGTGGAAAGATCCCGGGCTTGGGAGTCAAAGGTCATGGGTTCTAATCCCAGATCCACCACTTGTCAATTGTGTGACTTTGGGCAAGTCACTTAACTTCTCTGGGCCTCAGTTACCTCATCTGTAAAATGGGGATTAAGACTGTGAGCCCCACGTGGGACAACCTTGATTACCTTGTGTATCCCCCCCCAGTGTTTAGAACAGTGCTCGTCATATAGTAAGCGCTTCATTTATTCATTCAATAGTATTTATTGAGCGCTTACTGTGTGCAGAGCATCATCATCATCAATCGTATTTATTGAGCGCTTACTGTGTGCAGAGCACTGTACTAATCGCTTGGGAAGTGCAAGTTGGCAACATATAGAGACAGTCCCTAAGTGCTTAACAAATATCAACATTATTATTATTAAAATGGGGATTAAGACTGTGAGCACCAAGTGGGACAACCTGATTACCTTGTATCTACCCCAGCGCTTAGAACAGTGCTGGGCACATAGTAGGTGCTTAACAAATACCAACATTATTATTATGGGTTTTCCGGGCTGCTGCTCCATCTCGTTTCTAGAAAATGGGGAGGGGGCTTTCTTTGTGCAGCGGGGGCTTCTACTACGGGCCAGGAGCAGCAGCGGAGAGGGAATATTGGTGGGGAATAGTCTTGCTTCCCACCTCCCAGACTGGGCCCCAGAGCAGCATGGCTCAGTGGAAAGAGCCTGGGCTTGGGAGTCAGAGGTCATGGGTTCAAACCCCGGCTCTGCCAACTGTCAGCTGTGTGACTTTGGGCAAGTCACTTCACTTCTCTGGGCCTCAGTTACCTCATCTGTAAAATGGGGATTAAGACTGTGAGCCCACAGTGGGACAACCTGATCACCTTGTATCTTCCCTAGCGCTTAGAACGGTGCCTTGCACATAGTAAGCGCTTAATAAATGCTATAAAAAAAAGTAGAAGTTGGCAACATATAGAGACAGTCCCGACGCAACAGTGGGCTCACAGTCTAGAAGGGGGAGACAAAGAACAAAACAAAACATATTAACAAAATAAAATAAATAGAATAAATATATACAAGTAAAATAAATAGAGTAATAAATACGTACAAACACATATACATATATACAGGTGCTGTGGCAAAGGGAAGGAGGTAAGTGGGGGTGGGATGGAGAGGGGAAGGAAGGGGGAGAGGTAAGGCGGGGGTGATGAAATACCATCATTCTTATCAATCAATCGTATTTATTGAGCACTTACTGTGTGCAGAGCACTGTACTAAGCGCTTGGGAAGCACAAGTTGGCAACACATAGAGACGGTCCCTACCCAACAGTGGGCTCACAGTCTAGAAGGGGGAGACAGAGAACAAAACAAATTAACAAAAGAAAATAAATAGAATAAATACATACAAGTAAAATAAATAGAGTAATAAATACGTACAAACATATATACAGGTGCTGTGGGGAAGGAAAAGAGGTAAGCAGGGGGGGATGGAGGGGAGAGGTAAGGCGGGGGTGATGAAATGCCATCATTCTTATCACTCGTATTTATTGAGCACTTACTGTGTGCAGAGCACTGTACTAAGCGCTTGGGAAGCACAAGTTGGCAACACATTGAGACGGTCCCTACCCAACAGTGGGCTCACAGCCTAGACGGGGGAGACAGAGAACAAAACCAAACATATTAACAAAATAAAATCAATAGAATAGATATGTACAAGTAAAATAAATAGAGTAATAAATACGTACAAACACATATACATATATACAGGTGCTGAAGGGAAGGAGGGAAGCGGGGGGGGGGGGGATGGGGAGAGGGGGGAGAGGTAAGGCAGGGATGATGAAATACCATCATTCTTATGATCATCATCATCATCATCAATCATATTTATTGAGCGCTTACTATGTGCAGAGCACTGTACTAAGCGCTTGGGAAATACAAATTGGCAACACATAGAGACAGTCCCTACCCAATCAATCAATCAATCATATTTATTGAGCGCTTACTATGTGCAGAGCACTGTACTAAGCGCTTGGGAAGTACAAATCGGCAACACATAGAGCCAGTCCCTACCCAACATTGGGCTCACAGTCTAAAAGGGGGAGACAGAGAAAAAAAAAACAAAAAACCAAACATACTAACAAAATAAAATAAATAGAATGGATATGTACATGTTATGATGATGATGATGGCATTTGTTAAGCGCTATGTGCAAAGCACTGTTCTAAGCGCTGGGGGAGGTTACAAGGTGATCAAGTTGGCTCACAGTTTTAATCCCCATTTCACAGATGAGGGAACTGAGGCCCAGAGAAGGGAAGTGACTTGCCCAAAGTCACCCAGCTGACAGTTGGCAGAGCCAAAGCCCGGGCCCTTTCCACTGAGCCGATTATAAGCGCCTACTACGGTGCTCTGCACGCAGTAAGCGCCCAATAAATACGACTGAGTGATTTACTAGACAACCCAGGCCTCTGCCCACCATCTCCTCAGCCTCCTCTGGCTTCCCCCATTGCCTTACTTCACCCGCCCCGCCCCTGCGCGCTGCTCATTGGCTCATCCCAGGGGCAGCCCTGCCTTGTGATTGGCCGGCGGCTGCTGCCACTCAAGCGGGACCTGAGGGGGGGCACTTCCGCTCTGAGCAAGGTGGGGGGGGCTGGGTTTGCTGCAGCCGTGTTAGTCCCTGCGAGAAAGGGGGGGAGGAAGGCCCGGAAAGTCGACTTGTGCAGCCGTTTCCGGTGTCCGGATCAGGTAAGAAAGGGGGAAATATTACAGTGCTTGGCACGTAGTAAGCGCTTAACAAATACCACGATGATGGTGGTTATTAATCGGTCCTAACCGCCGGTGGAAGATGTGCGCCCCCCCCTCCCCCGCCACCGTGGTTCCGTCGGAGGGGAGGGCGACGTTAAGGCAGAAGGGCCCCCCCCCCCAGCGCGCCGCGGGGGAGGAGGGGGGTGCGTTGCTAGGGAGGGTAAGTGGCACAGCCGATCCCCTCCCCTCCCGCCGCGCGGGGGGGGGGGGCGTTGCTAGGGAGGGGGGGTGGTACAGCCGGCGCCGCGCGGGGGGGGGGGCGTTGCTAGGGAGGGGGGTGGCACAGCCGGTCCCCTCCCGCCGCGCGGGGGGGGGGGGGGCGTTGCTAGGGCGGGTAAAGGGCACAGCCGGTCCCTTCCCGGAGCCGCCCATCGCACGGCTGAGGCCCAGTCCGGGAGTTGGGAAGCCAGACTATTCCCGGCCAATATTCCCTTTCATCATCCATCAATCGGATTTATTGAGCGCTTACTGTGCGCAGAGCACTGTACTGAGCGCTTGGGAAGTCCAAGTGGGCAACACATAGAGACGGTCCCGACCCAACAGTGGGCTCACAGTCTAAAAGGGGGAGACAGATATATTCCATATCCGTGAATTTGATAGATCAGACATTTGATCTTTATTCCAGTTCTTAAAGGTCATGGGTTCAAATCCCGGCTCCGCCAGTTGTCAGCGGTGTGACTCTGGGCAAGTCACTTCACTTCTCTGGGCCTCAGTTCCCTCATCTGTAAAATGGGGATTAAAACTGTGAGCCCCCACGGGACAACCTGATCACCTTATAACCTCCCCAGCGCTTAGAACAGTGCTTTGCACATAGTAAGCGCTAAATAAATGCCATTATTATTATTATTATATCGCTTTTGCACGCAATTTCCTTTTCCCTGATCTGATTCTTTTGTATTCTCTGGATTTGGGCACTCTTCAGGAGGGAGTCCAAGCTAGCTCTCTTCCTCCCTTCAAGGCCCTGCTGAGAGCTCACCTCCTCCAGGAGGCCTTCCCAGACTGAGCCCCTTCCTCCATCCCCCCATCTTACCTCCCTCCCTTCCCCACAGCACCTGTATATATGTATATATGTTTGTACATTTTTTTTTACTCTAATTTACTTGTACCTATCTATTCTATTTATTTTATTTTGTTAGTATGTTTGCTCTCTGTCTCCCCCTTTTAGACTGTGAGCCCACTGTTGGGTAGGGACTGTCTCTATATGTTGCCAATTTGTACTTCCCAAGCGCTTAGTACAGTGCATCTGCACTGTGTATATATGTATATACGGTTGCACATATTTATTACTCTATTTATTTATTATTTATTTATTTTACTTGTACATTTCTATCCTATTTACTTTATTTTGTTGGTATGTTTGGTTCTGTTCTCTGTCTCCCCCTTTTAGACTGTGAGCCCACTGTTGGGTAGGGACTGTCTCTATGTGTTGCCAATTTGGACTTCCCAAGCGCTTAGTACAGTGCTCTGCACATAGTAAGCGCTCAATAAATACGATTGAGTGATTGATTGATTGAGTGGAAAAAAGGGCCACTGGATTGAAGGGTGGGGAGGGGCAGAGACTGAAGTAGAAACTGGATTATCCTCTGGAACATATAGAATTCCCTTTCTGCTGCTGCTGCTCCTGGCCCACAGTAGAAGCCCCCTTCCCATTTTCTGGAAACGAGATGGAGCAGCAGGCCGGAAAGCCCCAGCCGATCGGGAATTGCTGCAGCGGAGGCTGGGAAGGGTCCGGCTCCCAGCGCCTCCCGCGTGGTATTCCCAGCGCCACTCCCCCGGTATTCCCAGCGCCTCCTCGTCCTGCCCAGCCCAGGCCTTCTAGAGCTAAGAATCCCGCTATATTGAGATTTTAACCCAGTTTTTAGAGCCTGGCTCAATTTTAAGTAATTCACATCTGGTGCTTAGTATTTGGGCTCTGCCCCAAAGCACTGTCTCCCCCTTTTAAGAATTCTGTATTAATTGTACTTTAAGAGGGTGATGAGCAATTATGCCATTTATTAAGTGTTTCAGAAATCCTCAGTTTTTAGGACTAGCCTAAAGCAGTTCTGGGAGAAAGTTTGATTGAATACGATTGAGTGAATGAATGAATTTAGGGGTGGGGAAGCTGTCTTTTTCCCGCCCCCTCCGGGCCTCCCCTTGCCTGGGCGGGAGGAGCTGCATTCATTCATTCAATCGTATTTATTGAGCGCTTACTGTGTGCAGAGCACTGTGCTAAGCGCTTGGGAAGTACGAGTTGGCAACATCCAGAGACGGTCCCTAATGATAATAATGGCATTTATTAAGCGCTTCCTATGTGCAGAGCACTGTTCTAAGCGCTGGGGAGGATACAAGGCAATCAAGTTGTCCCACAGGGGGCTCCCATCTTAAGCCCCATTTTACAGATGAGGTAGCTGAGGCCCAGAGAAGTGAAGTGACTTGCCCAAAGTCACACAGCTGACAATTAGCAGAGCCGGGATTTGAACCCCTGACCTCTGACTCCAAAGTCCGGGCTCTTTCCACTCAACCACACTGCTTCTCCCCTACCCGACAGGGGGTTCACAGTCTAGAAGGGGGAGACAGAACAAAACAAAACGTTAACAAAATAAAATAATTAGAATAAACATGTACAAATAAAGTAAATAAATAGAGTAATAAATACGTACAAACATATATACAGATATACAGGTGCTGTGGGGTGGAGACTCAGTGTGGGAAGGCCTCCTGGAGGAGGTGAGCTCTCAGTAGGGCCTTGAAGGGAGGAAGAGAGCAACATATAGAGAAGCAGCTTGGCTCAATGGAAGGAGCGCCGGCTTTGGAGTCAGAGGTCAGGGGTTCAAATCCCAGCTCTGTCAACTGTCAGCTGTGTGACTTTGGGCAAGTCGCTTCACTTCTCTGTGCCTCAGTGACCTCATCTGGAAAATGGGGATGAAGACTGTGAGCCCCCTGTGGGACAGCCTGATCACCTTGTAACCTCCCCAGGGCTTAGAACAGTGCTTTGCACATAGTAAGCGCTTAATAAATGCCATCATTACTATTAAAGAGCGCCGGCTTTGGAGTCAGAGGTCATGGGTTTGTATCCCTGCTCTGCCACTTGTCAGCTGTGTGACTTTGGGCAAGTCACTTAACTTCTCTGGGCCTCAGTTCCCTTATCTGTAAAATGGGGATTAAGACTGTGAGCCCCCCCACCGTGGGACAACCTGATCACCTTGTATCTCCCCAGCGCTTAGAACGGTGCTTTGCACATAGTAAGCGCTTAACAAATACCATCATTATTATTATTCTCTGTGCCTCAGTTCCCTCATCTGTAAAAATGAGCCTCCTCCTTCTTCTCCCCCTCCTCCTCCTCCCCACCCCCCGCCTTACCTCCTTCCCCTCCCCACAGCACCTGTATATATGTATATATGTTTGTACGTATTTATTACTCTATTTTATTTGTGCATATTTATTCTATTTATTTTATTAATATGTTTTGTTTTGCTCTCTGTCTCCCCCTTCTAGACTGTGAGCCCCCTGTTGGGTAGGGACCGTCTCTATATGTTGCCAACTTGTAATAATAATAATAATAATGGCATTTATTAAGTGCTTACTATGTGCAAAGCACTGTTCTAAGCAGTGGGGAGGTTACAAGGTGATCAGGTTGTCCCACGGGGGGCTCACAGTCAATCCCCATTTTACAGGTGAGGTAACTGAGGCACAGAGAAGTGAAGTGACTTGCCCAAAGTCACACAGCTGACAATTGGCGGAGCCGGGATTTGAACCCATGACCTCTGACTCCAAAGCCCGGGCTCTTTCAACTGAGCCACGCTGCTTAAAGAGCCCGGGCTTTGACGTCAGAGGTCATCGGTTCAAATCCCGGCTCTGCCACTTTCATTCATTCAGTCGTATTTATTGAGCGCTTACTGTGTGCAGAACACTGGACTAAGCGCTTGGGAAGTACAAGTTGGCAACATAGAGAGACGGTCCCTACCGAACAACGGGCTCACGGTCTAGAAGGGGGAGACAGAAAACAAAACCAAGCGCTTAGTACAGTGCTCTGCACACAGTAAGCGCTCAATAAACACGATTGAATGAATGAATAAAATGGGGATGAAGGTTGTGAGCCCCACCCGATCACCTTGTATTCTCTCCAGCGCTTAGAACAGCTCTTTGCACATAGCGCTTAACAAATACCAAAATTATTATTATTGCTTTGCACATAGTAAGCGTGGCTCAATGGAACGAGCGCGGGCTTTGGAGTCAGAGGGCATGGGTTTAAATCCCGGCTCCGCCAATTGTCAGCTGTGTGACTTTGGGTAAGTCAACTTCTCTGGGCCTCCGTTACCTCATCTGTAAAATGGGGATTAAGACTGTGAGCCCCCCGTGGGACAACCTGATCACCTTGTAACCTCCCCAACGCGTAGAACAGTGCTTTGCACATAGTACGCGCTTAATAAATGCCATCATTATTCTTATTATTATTAACAAGTGCTATTATTCTATAGAGACGGTTCCTACCCAACAACGGGCTCACTGTTTCCCAGGGGACCAGCTGTCAGGCCCATTCCTCGGGAGGGGAAACCGAGGCAGCAGCAGTAGCGGGCCCAATCCCTTTTGCCCGATCCCCCATCTTACCTCCTTCCCTTCCCCACAGCACCTGTATAGATGTTTGTACATATTTATTACTCTATTTATTTTACTTGTACATATCCTATTTATTTTATTTGGTTAGTATGCTTGGTTTTGTTCTCTGTCTCCCCCTTTTAGACTGTGAGCCCACTGTTGGGTAGGGACCGTCTTTATATGTTGCCAGCTTGGACTTCCCAAGCGCTCAGTCCAGTGCTCTGCACCCAGTAAGCGCTCAATAAATATGATTGATTGATTGATTGACAGGAACTGGGTCTGACGATCCTCTAGCTACCCCAGCGTCTGTCACAGTGCTTGGCACGCAGTAAGCACTGAACACCTTCCCTTCCCCACAGCACCTGTATAGATGTTTGTACATATTTATTACTCTATTTTACTTGTACATATCTATTCTATTTATTTTATTTTGTTAATATGTTTGGTTTTGTTCTCTGTCTCCCCCCTTTAGACAGTGAGCCCACTGTTGGGTAGGGACCGTCTCTATATGTTGCCAGCTTGGACTTCCCAAGCGCTCAGTCCAGTGCTCTGCACCCAGTAAGCGCTCAATAAATACGATTGATTGATTGATTGATAGGAACTGGGTCTGACGCTCCTCTAGCTACCCCAGCGTCTGTCACAGTGCTTGGCACGCAGTAAGCACTGAACACCTTCCCTTCCCCACAGCACCTGTATATATGTTTGTACATATTTCTTACTCTATTTATTTTACTTGTACATATCTATTCTATTTATTTTATTTTGTTAGTATGCTTGGGTTTGTTCTCTGTCTCCCCCTTTTAGACTGTGAGCCCACTGTTGGGTAGGGACTGTCTCTAGATGTTGCCAGCTTGGACTTCCCAAGCGCTTAGTCCAGTGCTCTGCACCCAGTAAGCGCTCAATAAATACGATTGATTGATTGACAGGAACTGGGTCTGACGCTCCTCTAGCTACCCCAGCGTCTGTCACAGTGCTTGGCACGCAGTAAGCACTGAACACCTTCCCTTCCCCACAGCACCTGTATATATGTTTGTACATATTTCTTACTCTATTTATTTTACTTGTACATATCTATTCTATTTATTTTATTAGTATGTTTGGTTTTTTTCTCTGTCTCCCCCTTCTAGACTGTGAGCCCACTGTTGGGTAGGGACTGTCTCTATATGTTGCCAGCTTGGACTTCCCAAGCGCTCAGTCCAGTGCTCTGCACCCAGTAAGCGCTCAATAAATACGATTGATTGATTGATTGACAGGAACTGGGTCTGACGATCCTCTAGCTACCCCAGCGTCTGTCACAGTGCTTGGCACGCAGTAAGCACTGAACACCTTTCCTTCCCCACAGCACCTGTATAGATGTTTGTACATATTTCTTACTCTATTTATTTTACTTGTACATATCTATTCGATTTATTTTATTAGTCTGTTTGGTTTTGTTCTCTGTCTCCCCCTTCTAGACTGTGAGCCCACTGGTGGGTAGGGACTGTCGCTCTATGTTGCCAACTTGGACTTCCCAAGCGCTTAGTCCGGTGCTCTGCACCCAGTAATTGCTCAATAAATACGATTGCTTGATTGATTTGCAGCCCCACCCCCGAGGGGCGGGTCAGCTCCGGGCCCGGCCCGCCTCTCCATTGATGAAATGTAAATTCTCGTGGTTTTCCCTTTGCCCGATGCCTCCCATTCCTACTAGGAGCGGCGGGCCGGGAAGGAGTTGCAACCAACTTGCCCTCTCTTTGGCCTTGCGTTTCCCTGGAGACTTTTCTTTTTCGAAAGGCCCTTGGTAATTGCTGCTAATTGCTATTAATACTCCTGGAAGTGAAGTGCGGTTGAGGAGAGGAACACATCGCCTCCTAAACAGGGGAGGACCCGAACGGGGTTATTTCCCCCCCCCCCCCCCTTTATTTAAAAGGCAGGCTACAAATTTTCCTGCAAAACCTTAAGAATGTCGGCATTTGCTCAAGGTAAGTCAGCCTCTGATTTTATTTGTCTAAATGATTCCGTCGCCAAGGTGGAAGTCATCCTCGTTTGAGAGTTGCATCTTCCACAAACCCGCATCCCTCCTTTTTTAAAAAATTTTTTTTGCTAAATTGACAGCTGCAACAGACATCATCATCTAGTAGGCTGGCGTTACAGGTACGTTGAGTTGTTGTTATTTTTTTTTTTTTTAATTTCACATCACCGCTCTCCAAGTCAGTAAGTTTGGATTTAACAGATCTGGAGGTTGCACGGACCTTTAGGATTTGATGGGACTCGGGACCAATTCCTTCTTGGTTAGTCCCAGGAAGGTGACTGTGTGTGTATGTACATATACATATATGTATATGTGTGTGTGTGTGTGTATGTGTGTTTGTGTACGTGCAGGGAGGGCCAGGGCAGTCAGGTGGATTTTATGCCTTAGCACTCTCAGCTTTCACTCCCTGTGTGTGTGTGTACGTGTTGTGAGTCTCAGATTCATTTATTGCGAAAGAAGAACTGGAGGTCGTTTCAAGAGGAGAAATGACTTTGCTGCATTGCTGTCATTTTCTTTATTTTTATTTTTTATTTTTTTGAAGTCCGAAGACGGTTAAGCTGTATCTGAAACGTGGAGATGAGTTTCTGGTCTTGCCTGGTTAACGGCAGCCCATCAACAAAACAAAATAGCCTAGTTCTCGAACCAGTCGGCGCCGAATCCTGATTTTTTCCATCGGTTTCTGAACCGTTTTAAAACTCTGTTGAACGGGGATTTTGCCACACACTTTTTTTTTTTTTGCAAACCCCTGTAATAGCTAAGCATAAGCAGGGGTGAGTTGCAGGGAAAGCTGCAGCCATTTTGCTGAACCAATAGCTTGAAAGTTCACATCTCCTTTACTTGATACCCTGAATATAGCGAGAACACTTTTAAAGTTATGCTGATTTAATCTCCATCTTTCTGGACCTTGATGCGGAGTGACAGTGAGTACAAAAGCCTAAGCAAGTTTCAGATCATTGAATTATTGTAAACACTTATAGGCATCAAGAAAAGACTTAGCTGACCACCTGGGCTATTTTTGAGGCACATGAAACCCTTTAGGAAAGATGACTGCTTTGTGTACTAGGCTCTGAAATGTAAATGAACATTCAACTGCAAATTTTAATTTCTTTATGGCGAGAGATTCTTCCTACTCAAACTCATAAAATGGCTGCAGTATTTCTTTAAAAGTGGAATGTCACATCTAACTCCGTAGTACCTGCTTAAAAAATTAATGTTCTTTAACCTTTCCTGCTAATATCAGTATTTTTAAAAGGATTAAGAAGATAAACAGTACTATCTTCTAAAACCTGGAGGTGGCTACAGGCTCATTAAAACTTAGTTTTAAAGATTTATACTTAAGTAAAACTAGGATTTTTATTATATTTACCCTCCTTAATCTTCATAGAAAAGTGTCCAACCGGGCATGGGCTACATTGTGCCTAATGAAATTATTGTCCTTAAGTTTGATCCTTTCTCTTGTCCTTAATTTATTAATCTTTTTTGTTAAAGAGTGGCAAAACTAACAATTTAAAGATTGCACTATTTATTGCTAATAATAATAATTATTATATTAATAATATATAATATATATAATAATATATAATATAATAATTATTATAAGCGCTGGGGAGGATACAAGGTGATCGGATTGTCCCATGTGGGGCTCACAATCTTAATCCCCATTTTACAGATGAGGTAACTGAGGCCCAGAGAAGTTAAGTGATTTGCCCAAAGTCACACAGCTGACAAGCGGCAGAGCAGGGATTTGAACCCATGACCTCTGACTCCCAAGCCCGTGCTCTTTCCACTGAACCACACTGCTTCTTTGTCCTCAAATTTTGTACTTCATGATTAAACTCTAATACCATCTCTCCTTGCAAAAACATAGCTAATGGCATGCTATTAGCACAGCCCAGTTCACTTAAATTGAAGCTTTATTTGCCATACTTTTAATTTTGATGTCTAGTACTTAATTTTATGAGCAAAGTGAAATTTTGTTAAATTACAGATAACTCAATTATCACATTTTGAAGTGCTAATGATTTTAAAGATCTATTTTTCCATAGAATTACTGTCCCTTTGAATTCCTCCCCTTACTCAGTGTGAAAATTTTGCTCTTCCGGAGTCACCTAGTTGGGCACCCACTGAGTGAGCACAAAGTAGCATACTAAGAAAGCTCAGTCCAAATAAAGTTCTTTGCCCACAAGGAGCTTACAATCTAAGACATTCAAAATTATTTACAAGCAGTGGGAGCCCTGAGAAGAAAGAATATGTAGTTAATAGAAGGTGTTCAGATGAAATAGTAGAACAAGTGACTGGCTGTACAATTGACTGTACAACAGATTAAATTATTATGACTTTATTTATTTATTTTATTTGTACGTATCTATTCTATTTATTTTATTTTGTTAGTATGTTTGGTTTTGTTCTCTGTCTCCCCCTTTTAGACTGTGAGCCCACTGTTGGGTAGGGACTGTCTCTATATGTTGCCAATTTGTGCTTCCCAAGCGCTTAGTACAGTGCTCTGCACATAGTAAGCGCTCAATAAATACAATTGATTGATTGATTGACTTTTTCCTAAATATTTAGTGTGGTGATTGTGCAGCTGAAAGGTTAGTGAACATTAATCCGCCCTGAAGTCTAGAAATTTCACAATCCTTTAGTTCTTATTAGGGTTGATGTAAAAAGAAATCATGTGAATGTTATCTTTGGCAGCAGACAATGTCAAGGGCACTAGATAAGGTAGGACACATGTCCTTTTTGTACAGAGTTCTGTATCTTGAAATTCTAGGCAGTTTACTGAACTAAAAGTGAAAAGTCTACGATCCTTTAATAATAGTAATTGGTAATTATGGTATTGGTCAAGCGCTTACTTTGTGCCAGGCACTGTTCTATTCGGTTATGTTGCCCAAGCCAGTTAGTAACTTCAGTTTGTCATTTACGCTACCTGAAACTTTAGAACTGATGTCTACAGACGGTTGCCTTGATTGAGAGGTGATTGCTTCTTATACCTTAAGCTTTAACAAGTTTTGTTATCAGTATGATGTGTGACTGAAAAAATGGGACTGTGTCAAATAATGTGTTCGTTAGGACTGGAGTTTTGGATGTGTTTCCGTGGGGACTATGGGATGAGCTGTGCCTGAGAATCTCGCTCACCTGTGTAATGTGTTCCTTAAAGCAGAAGTCTACTGAACAATTTTTAAAGTGTGTGCTGGGGTAAAAAGTACCAACTTCAAGTCACCAATTGTATGTCACATCCTTTCTTAAGTCAAGACACTACCTCCACATCTCTACTTAAACATAGCAGTGACACCTCAGACTTAAAACGTCCAAAACAGAACTCTTCATCTTCCCACCAGACCCTGTCCCCCATCTGACTTTCCCGTCACTTGACACTACCATCATCATCAATCGTATTTATTGAGCGCTTACTATGTGCAGAGCACTGTACTAAGCGCTTGGGAAGTGCAAATTGGCAACATATAGAGACAGTCCCTACCCAACAGTGGGCTCACAGTCATCCTTCCTGTCTCACAAGCCCAGAACCTTGGCTTTATTCTTGACTTTTCTCTCCCAATCAACCCACATGTTCAATCTATCACTAAATCCTGTGAGTTTAACTTTTGCAACATCACTGAAATCCGGCCTAGTGGCAAGAGCCTTTTAGACTGTGAGCCCACTGTTGGGTAGGGACTGTCTCTATATGTTGCCAACTTGTACTTCCCAAGCGCTTAGTACAGTGCTCTGCACACAGTAAGCGCTCAATAAATACGATTGATGATGATGAAGAGCCCGGGCGTTGTAGGTCGTGGTTCTAAACCCAGCTCTGCCACTTCTCTGCTGTGTGACCTCGGGCAAGTCACTTCACTTATCTGGGCCTTAGTTACCTCATCTGTAAAATGGGGATGGAGACTGTGAGCCCCACGTGGGACAGGGACTATGTCCAACCTGATTTGCTTGAATCCACCCCAGCAGAGCTTAATAATAACAATGATGGCATTTATTAAGCACTTACTATGTGCAAAGCACCGTTCTAAGCGCGGGGGAGGTTACAAGGTGATTAGGTTATCCCTCGGGGGGCTCACAGTCTTACTCCCCATTTTACAGATGAGGTAACTGAGGCACAGAGAAGTTAAGTGACTTGCCCAAAGTCACACAGCTGACAACTGGCAGAGCTGGGGTTTGAACCCATGACCTCTGACTCCAAAGCCCGGGCTCTTTCCACTGAGTAACTCAAGTAACATCATTAACATTTGTTAATAACTTAACATTTGTTAATAGCTTAACAAATAACATCATTATCTCTCTCCCTTCTAGACTGTGAGCCCGTTGTTAGGTAGGGACTCCATATGTTGCCGTTGTTGCCGATTTGTTAGGTGGGTTTCCATAAGTTGCCAATTTGTACTTCCCAAGCGCTTAGTACAGTGCTCTGCCCACAGTAAGCGCTCAATAAATACGATTGATTAGAACCACGTTGATCCAAGCACTTGCCTTATTCTGCTGTAATTACTGCATCAGCCTCCTTGGTGACCTCCCTGCCTCCTGTTTCTTCTCACTCCAGTCCATACTTCACTCTGCTGCCCAGATCATTTTTCTAAAGAAAAAATTCAGTCCATGTTTGTCCACGCCTGAAGAATCTCCTCTGGTTGCCCATCCATTTCTGCACCAAACAGAAACACCTTACCATTTGATCACCTTGCCTTCTCGTGTCCTTCCTCGCAAACTTCCTATCGCAAACTAGCACATTCACCTCATTCCTCTGACATCAACCTTCTCACTGTACTGTGATCTCATCTTCCTCGCTCCTGACCCCTTGGTCACATCCTGGCTCTGTCCTGGACCCCCCTCCCTGTTCATATTTAACAGATGATCACTCTCCCCACCTTCAAAGCCTTATTAAAATCACACCTCCTCCAAGAGGCCTTCCCTGAGTAAGGCTCCATTTCTCCTACTGCTTCTCCTTTCAGAATCGCCCTTGCATTTGGATTTATGGCCTTTATTAGCCCCACAGCAATTATGTCCAGATCCGTAATTTATTCTAATGTCTCTCTCCCCTTCCAGACTGTAAGCTCCACGTGGGCAGGGAATGTGTCCACCAACTCCGTATGCACACAGTGCTCTGCACACCGTAAGCGTAGAGAAGGAGCGTGGCTCAGTGGAAAAAGCATGGGCTTTGGAGTCAGAGGTCATGGGTTCGAATCCCAACTCCGCCAATTGTCAGCTGTGTGACTTTGGGCAAGTCACTTAACTTCTCTGTGTCTGTTCCCTCATCTGTAAAATGGGGACACTGAGAGCCCCACGTGGGACAGCCTGATCACCTTGTGTCCCCCCAGAGCTTAGAACAGTGCTTTGCACACAGTAAGCGCTTAACAAATACCATCATCATTATTCTTTTAGACTGTGAGCCCACTGTTGGGTAGGGACTGTCTCTGTATGTTGCCAACTTGTACTTCCTAAGCGCTTAGTACAGTGCTCTGCACACAGTAAGCGCTCAGTAAATACGATTGATGATGAAGCGTTCAGTAAATATGATTGATACTTGATGGTGGCTGAATGCAAAGCCGTGGTAGAATTTTTTTATTCCTCAAGCTGAATCTTTACTCACATTAGAAATTTGTATTATCCCCAGCAGATTGTCAGCGCCATTGTTAGAAGTAGGCCCTAATTAAAAGTCTAATGCTATAATTGCTGCATGTGATTGGCCTTAACCTCTCTCTTGTAACCCTCTATAACTGCCTAGTCACCTAACCAGGTATCTGGTCAGTATACTTCTTATTTATAATATTGCCTGCTTTTTTGTTTTCCATATGTCTGTGTTCTTCATTCTTTCACCTAGTGTATATTTGAGTTTGTATATGTACCCCATTAAATGGCAAATGGAGGTGAGGGGGCTTGACATGTCTGTTCTGTTGTATGTTCCCAGGTGCTTAGTATAGTGTACTGCATTTACAGGTGCTGCTCGTCTTGATTTAATTCCTTTCATTCCGTTTACTGGCTCCCAGCTGGACTATTTATAGCCTTAGTGATTTGGAAGAACAAGTGGAGATGGGCGCCCACCCCCCCAGCTGCCTTTTAACCAGGCCTGAACTTCCACCCTCAAGCCTTGTAAATCTAAATTTAACCCTTTTCTAGGTAGGGCATATTGTTAAGATCTGTGGTACTTGGATATGGAATTTGAACAGACTTGGGACGCAACAGAAGAGTGAGCCCGTTGTTGGGTAGGGATTGTCTCGGTTGCCAAATTGTGCTTTCCATGCGCTTCGTACAGTGCTCTGCACACGGTAAGCACTCAGTCAATACGATTGAATGAATGAATGAAGAGTAGACATGGCTAACACCCAGCCTTTGGATCTTATTACTCTATTTATTTATTTATTACTCTATTTATTTATTTTACTTGTACATATCTATTCTATTTATTTTATTTTGTTAGTATGTTTGGTTTTTTTTTTTTTTTTCTCTGTCTCCCCCTTTTAGACTGTGAGCCCAATGTTGGGTAGGGACTGTCTCTATATATTGCCAATTTGTACTTCCCAAGCGCTTAGTACAGTGCTCTGCACATAGTAAGCGCTCAATAAATATGATTGATTGATTGATCTTAATTATGAGACCCCATAACCATTAGGAAGGAAAATGTTCATCTGTTCATTCGCTGTTCTTCCTCTCCTTCCCCAACATGCAGTGGAGTGACCCCAAGGGAAAACAGTTTGGAGTAAATTGCTTAGAACATGCTCAAAATGAACTTAGCTTTTATTTTAATTTTGAAAATTTCCCTTCCGTTTACTTTCCAAGTCTTGTGTTTTTTCTTCTGGAAAATATTTTTCACAATTTAAACCTGAGGTTCTGGTCAATCTAGCAACTCGGTCATTACCGTGTAAGGTAATCTCTCTCCTGTTTACTGTGTTGTTAAATGAAAAGGGGGGCTTTACAGTGACCTTTATTTTATAAGTCTCCCTTCCAAACCTTCTAGATGAGTCCTCTCCTTCACAATTCTCGTAAAATCTCACCTTCTCTGTCAGTAAATCAGTTGTATTCATTGAGTGCTTAATGTGTGCAGAGCACTGTATTAAGTGCTTGGGAGGCTATAGTATCACAGAGTTGATACCACAAGGACCACAAGGAGTTTACCATTCTGGTAATTTTCCAATAATCCCCAATACCTCTGAGTTTCCACAGCCCAGCCACCTTTTTGGCACATATGTACTTTTACACCGCCTCAGGGCATGTATGTGTATGAAGCTGCATTATTCAGTCATCATCATCATCATCAATCGTATTTATTGAGCGCTTACTGTGTGCAGAGCACTGTACTAAGCGCTTGGGAAGTACAAGTTGGGAACATATAGAGACAGTCCCTACGCAACAGTGGGCTCACAGTCTAAAATGGGGAGACAGAGAACAAAACCAAACATACTAACAAAATAAAATAAATAGAATAGATATGTACAAGTGAAATAAATAAATAGAGTAACATATGTGCAAACATATATACAAGTCATTGTAATGTTCCATTCTTATATATTCCTAGTATCTTTGTTCCTTGTAGTCCTATTAATTATAATTAATTTTTTTCTCTCTGCTTTAAAGCCCCATTAGATTGTCAGTGCCCCGAGGGCAGGGAAAGAGTTTGCTTCTGTCCTACTCTCCCAGGTGCTTAGAGTAGTGCTCTGCTCCACAAATACATTGACTGAGAGAATGAGGTGAAAGAACTAGGATTGACTGAGAGAATGAGGTGAAAGAACTAGGATTGAATTGTTCACTTCTTGGAAAAAGCATTTAGGGGTTTGATGGATACTCTTTTCCTCCATTAAACAACGTTGTTTTAAAAGGAAATAACTCTTCACCTGCCCAAGAGGTATAACTGCCCCAAACCGTATCCTGGTAACACTTTTCTTGGCAAGCATAACACAAACTCACAAAATCAGGTTATACTCTTCTTTCAAATTTGTGAGAGTAATAATACTGATGGCATTTAAGCGCTTACTATGTGCCAAGCACTGTTCTAAGCACATCACTTAATAAGCTATATCCTGGCTTATGAGGTGATTGACATCCATTTTCTCTCCAAATCATGCATGTCTGTGATATTTCAATTCTCTTTGAAAAATTAAAGTGAAAAGAAAATTTCATGATCTTCTCCTTGGGTTTTTTTGTTTTTTTTTAAATTGGTATTTAATTAATTAATGATGGCATTTATTAAGCGCTTACTATGTGCAAAGCACTGTTCTAAGCACTAGGGAGGTTACAGGGTGATCAGGTTGTCCCACACGAGGCTCACAGTCTGCATCCCCATTTTACAGATGAGGTAACTGAGGCCCAGAGAAGTGAAGTGACTTGCCCAAAGTCACACAGCTGACAATTGGCGGAGCTGGGATTTGAACCCCTGACCTTTGACTCCAAAACCCTGGCTCTTCACAACCACATGCTCTGAGGCTTGTAAGAGTGAATAAAATACCTTAAGAGTTTCACCACCAGGTTGTCAATCACAAGGAAGAAGAAAGCTCATTGTTTTCCCTGAGATTGGAATTGTTTGATGAGTTTGGGAAATCAACCAATCAATTAATCAATCTTTTTTTTTTTTTTTTGAGGGTCTATGTGCTAGCCTTGTACTATGGGTTTGGGAGAGCACAATAAGAGTAAAAGATAAGGTTCCTGCCCTCAGGGAGTTTACAGTTGAGTATTTAAGTGTTTACTGCAGTGCCAGTAGGGTAGGTACAAGCTAATCAGGTTGGGCACAGTCCATATCCCACATGGGGCTCATAGTCTTAATCTCCATTTTACAGATGAAGGAACTGAGACACAGAGAGTTAAATTCCTTGCCTAAGGTCACACAGCAGAGAAGTGGCAGAGCCGGAATCAGAGCACAGGTCTTCTGACCTCTCGGACCCATGTTGTAGCCACTAGACCAAGCTGCTTCTTGTTATTACAGAAGCTGGTAAAGCAAACATCTCCTGACTTTTATCCTGTCAGGGATAAAAATTCTGGAAGGTTATTCTGGATCAAGCGCTTAGTACAGTGCTCTGCACATAGTAAGCGCTCAATAAATACGATTGATTGATTGACCATAAAGTTTCATAGGGTGAAGGCCCTGAGATTCTGAAAGCAAGGCTCGCTTGGCATTGAGAACCAAGATATAATAATAATGATGGCATTTATTAAGCGCTTAGTATGTGCAAAGCACTGTTTTAAGCGCTGGGGAAGTTACAAGGTGATCAGATTGTCCCACGGGGCCTCCCAGTCTTAATCCCCATTTTACAGATGAGGGAACCGAGGCACAGAGAAGTGAAGTGACTTGCCTGAAGTCACACAGCTGACAATTGGTGGAGCGGGGATTTGAACCCATGACCTCTGACTCCAAAGCCTGTGCTTTTTCCACCGAGCCACGTAGGTAAAAGCAAAGCTAAACAGGAACATTGGGTGAAATGAAGGACTGGAGAGTTGTAAGCTTCCAGAACAAAAAAGGAAAAACCAGAGTGGCAAGATTCTGGATTACAAACTAAAGAATAGGTGGAAGCTAGCCAAAATCTTTTGTTGATTTATGGGCTTTTTCCATCAGTTTGCCCTCAAACAAACAGTTATACGATATTGACCGTTCTGATGCCGTTTTGCAAATATTTGAGATATTTCTAGAAATGTGCTCACATTTTTCCTTTACCTTATTTTTATATACTCCCTGAGAAAATTTCATTTCCCTAAACCATCTGTTCGGTTTTCTTTAGGTTGGTATCTCGATCAGTCATTTCTAAAACCATTTTTGTTCCATCATGATAGTCTTTATAATCTGGGTTCTAATTTCGGCCCTGCCACCTGTCTTCTGAGTGAGCTTGGACAAATCACTTAACTTCTCTGGGCTTCAGTTACCTCATCTGTAAAATGGGGATTAAGACCGTGAGCCCCATGTGGACAGGGACTGTGTCCATCCTGATTGGCTTGCATTACCCCAGAGCTTAGAACAGTGCATAACACATAGTAAGTGCTTAATAAATACTACTATTATTATTATTATTATTATTATTATTATTATCCATTATGGTTATTTATGTTTAAACTTAACTTTAAGGATCGACGTATGTACTCCACTTTTTTGAAATATAAAAATACTTAAGCAGAGCAGACTCAACCATTTCATGGCTACCCAAAGCAGTAATTGGAAATGGACTGGAAATACGGTGGTTTTCTTATTGCTCTAATGGGATTACAGGAGGCAAGTAGTGGTTCCCACCCACTCTTCTTTGTTGTCTAGACATTTGGATCTATGGCCTTTGGGCTTTTGGTAATCGCCCCACCCACAACCTCACAGCACAGCAAAATCAAAATTTTCATTTTTCTTTGCCTATATCTCACTATTTTAAACAGTGGAGAAAGAACAATGTAATAAAGGGATATTTTAATAATTCTACCTCTAAATTTATTGCCCAATGTCACCTTATTTTCATAAAACTTTAAAATGTGCTTATAGGCTATTTGGTGTAAGAATAAATGTTCTTTTATTGTATTTAAGTGCTTACTATGTGCCAGGCACGGTGCTAGGCCCTGGGATAGATATAAGCAAATCAAGTTGGACACAGTTCCTGTCAATCAATCAATCGTATTTATTGAGCACTTACTGTGTGCAGAGCACTGTACTAAGCACTTGGAAAGTACAAGTTGGCAACATATAGCGACAGTCCCTACCCAACAGTGGGCTCACAGTCTAAAAGATGATAATAATGGTATTTATTAAGTGCTTACTATATGCAAAGCACTGTTCTAAGCGCTGGGGAGGTTACAAGGTGACCAGGTTGTCCCATGGGGGGCTCGCAGTCTTCATCCCCATTTTACAGATGAGGTAACTGAGGCACAGAGAAGTTAAGTGACTTGCCCAAAGTCACCCAGCTGACAATTGGCGGACCTGGGATTTGAACCCACGACCTCTGACTCCAAAGCCCGGGCTCTTTCCACTGAGCCACGCTGCTTCTAATCCCCATTTTACAAATGAGGTAATTGAGGCACAGAGAAGTGAAGTGATTTGCCCAAGGCCACACAACAGACGAGTGGCAGAGCCAGGATTAGAACCCAGGTTATTCTGTCTCTCAGGCCCATGCTCTATCCACTAGGCAATTCTACTTTTCGTGTACCCCTCAGAATGTACCTCTTAAACAGAAACATTCTGATTTCAGTTCCCTGGAGTTGATTTTTGCAAATTCGAAAAACATTAGTTCTAATACTTTTAAAATGTGTGTGTGTGGTGTGCGCCTACACATGGGCAGATCTTTGGAGGCAAGAATAAATCAAGAGTAAGCCAGGCCCTCTCTTGTTAAGACAAGTGTATGCATTTATTACTCTATGTATTTATTTATTTTACTTGTACATATCTATTCTATTTATTTTATTTTGTTAATATGTTTTGTTTTGTTCTCTGTCTCCCCCTTCTAGACTGTGAGCCCACTGTTGGGTAGGGACTGTCTCTGTGTGTTGCCAACTTGTGCTTCCCAAGTACCTAGTACAGTGCTCTGCACACAGTAAGCGCTCAATAAATACGATTGATTAATTGATAAGAGCGCTTAGTACAGTGCTCTGCACATAGTAAGCGCTCAATAAATACGATTGATGATGATGATGGTATTTCATCACCCCCGCCTTACCACTCCCCCCTCCTCCCCTCTCCATCCCCCACCCCGTTTACCTCCTTCCCTTCCCCACAGCACCTGTATATATGCATATGTGTTTGTACGTATTTATTACTCTATTTTACTTGTACATATTTATTCTATTGATTTTATTTTGTTAATATGTTTTGTTTTGTTCTCTGTCTCCACCTTCTAGACTGTGAGCCCGCTGTTGGGTAGGGACTATCTCTGTATGTTGCTAACTTGTACTTCCCAAGCGCTTAGTATAGTGCTCTACACACAGTAAGCACTCAATAAATATGATTGATTGATCAAGGCTGCTTAAGCATCCTCCTGCCCCAGGCTAGTAATATTAACCCTCTGGTATCCACTGGAGTTTGCCAGAATGTTTGGTGGCAATGGAGAATTTGGGTGCTGTGAAGAGTATATACGTTCACGGGTTGGGGATTGAGGGGAATCCTTGCCTGGGTTAGGAGGGCAAGCTGGGCCATTGATAAGTTTGGGTGCAAAATTGGCTCGAACTCTGGAAATGTGATTGGAGTTGCTCTTCGGATTCGGTTATTACCCGATTGGCAGAGCCTAACCTTCCTCCAAATAGTTGGCCTATCTTCTTTTTGGGTTTTGCTGGAAACCGTTATGGACATCATCATCATCAATCGTATTTATTGAGCGCTTACTATGTGCAGAGCACTGTACTAAGCGCTTGGAAAGTACAAATTGGCAACATATAGAGACAGTCCCTCCCCAACAGTGGGCTCACAGTCTAAACGGGGGAGACAGAGAACAAAACCAAACATACTAACAAAATAAAATAAATAGAATAGATATGCACAAATAAATAAGTAGAGTAATAAATATGTACAAACATATATACATATATACAGGTGCTGTGGGGAAGGGAAGGAGGTAAGAAGGGGGGGATGAAGAGGGGGAGAGGAAGGAAGGGGCTCCCAGACTGAGAGACCATGGACATGTGTACTTCATCCTTAAAATTCATTTTAAAGTTGTTTTTGAAATTTTAACAAGCCAGTTTCCTTCATGTCGTGCCTCAATCTCGTGGCTCAATCTCGCCTGTCTCACTGCTGACCTCTCGCCCATCTCCTGCCTCTGGCCTGGAGCCCCCGTCCCACTTCATATCCGACAATTACTCTCCTCCCCTTCAAAGCCTTATTGAAGACCCATCTCCTCCAAGAGGCCTTCCTTGACTAAGAAGACCTCTTTTCCCTCTCTTCCACTCCGGTCTGCAACACCCTGACGTGCTCCCTTTATTCATCCCCACAGCACTTGATATATATATATATATATATATATATATATATATATCTATCTATATATATACACCACAATTAGCAGATACACTCTAGCAGATACACAAAGTGTAGATAAAGTCCACAAAGTCATGCCATTTAGAAAAGACCTTAAATTTATGACTATCAAAATTACAAATCTGAAGTTCCACTGTAAGAAAAAAAGAATAAAAAGTAGGACAGATGGTTCTAAGGAATCCTGTAGTTTTTCACTCCCCGGTGGCATTTATTTAGTGCTAGGCACTGCGAGAAAACAGTTGCAGGAGTTCTATGCCCTCAAGGAGCTTACAAACAAATGGGGGAGACAGATACACCAAAGTTATTTACAAACAGTGAAAAGTGGATATATATATATATATATATATATATATATATATATATATCAGTGCTCTGCACACAGTAAGCGCTCAATAAATACGATTGATAATATATATATACACACACACACCTGTAACTTATTTATATTAATGTCTGTTCTGTTTTCCCCTCTGGACTGTAAGCTCACTGTGGGAAGGGAATGTGTCCATTATAGTGTCCTCTCTGAAATGCTTAGTACAGTGCGCTGCACTCAATAAATACGATTTATTGATCTCCTGACCAGCAGAAGCCGTAAAGTGAAGTTACTGGAATACCATGGTCACTCTTATTGTCTTAGTATAAAGTCAGTTGTTTGGCTGTTTCCATCCTGATGTGTTTGCTCTGCTTTCTGCTGTCTCTTCCTCCACTTTTCACTGTTTGTAAATAACTTTGGTGTACCTGTCTCCCCCATTTGTTTGTAAGCTCCTTGAGGGCATAGAACTCCTGCAACTGTTTTTGCGCAGTGCCTAGCACTAAATAAATGCCACCGGGGAGTGAAAAATCACAGGATTCCTTAGAACCATCTGTCCTACTTTTTATTCTTTTTTTCTTACAGTGGAACTTCAGATTTGTAATTTTGATAGTCATAAATTAAGGTCTTTTCTGAATGGCATGACTTTGTGGACTGTGGACTTTACACTTTGTGTATCTGCTAATTGTGGTATATTGTCCTCCCTGAACCTCTTAGTATAGTGATCAGCTCACAGTAGTCATTCACTAAGTACAATTGATTCAGGAGTGATATAGACTTTTAAAAGTCCCATGTGGATTTTGTCCCTTTAAGTTCACCTTACCTCCTTCCCCTCCCCACAGCACCTGCATATATGTTTGCCACGTATTTATTACTCTATTTTATTTGTACATATTTATTCCATTTATTTTATTTTGTTAATATGTTTTGTTTTGTTGTCTGTCTCCCCCTTCTAGACTGTGAGCCCGCTGTTGGGTAGGGCCTGTCTCTATATGTTGCCAACTTGTACTTCCAAGTGCTTAGTACAGTGCTCTGCACACAGTAAGTGCTCAGTAAATACGACTGAATGAATGAATTGTAATTGAAAAATTAACCAAAGTATCCCTTGTAAGCAAGCTAGGATACCCACATTCCTTGTCTCTCATTTTAATACGTGCACAGCCTATGTAAGCAGATCTTTTAACAGTGGCTATACCCAGATTTATCTTTTCATTGACAATAGGAAGATGAAGTGACTGAAGAGTCTTTGGATGCAATCTCTGACCAGAAGGCAAGGATCTAGCTGTCAAATCCCTATTCTTCCCTCCATCCCCTTTTAAAAATAAGCAATAAAATGCCTCTTTCCTTTACAGCAGATGCTGTAAGAAAATAATGGACTGATCCTTGTTCCTTCATCTGTTGGTGATATTTGAGTGCCACTACTAGGTCCTTGCATGTGCATTTCAGAAGAAAAACTCACTCTCCCTGTCCTCAAGGAGTTTCTAGGCTAATAAGGGAGATGGGCAGAAGTCAGTTACAACTAATGGGAGGCAGGAAGAAGACCAGGAGTAGAATAGGTTGTAGTACAAATGTCAGAATGAAATATCAAAATAATAGAATATTCTTAAGTGGTGAGAATGGGTGCAATTCTCTATTACTAGGGAAAAGAGATCAATGAATTGCATTTATTGAGCACTTATTATGTGCAGAGCAGTGTGACTTGCCCAAGGTCACACAGCTGACAAGCGGTGGAGTCGGGATTTGAACCCCTGACCTCTGACTCCAAAGCCCGGGCTCTTGCCACTGAACCACACTGCTTCTCTATACTGTACTATACTATACTGTAATATAATATCCTATTCCCAAGCGCTTAGTACACTGCTCTACACACTTTAACTGCTCAATAAATACGATTGAATGAATGAACGACACAGTTCCCAGAGCTTTATCTTCCTGTATATATGTATATATGTTTGTACATATTTGTTACTCTATTTATTTTACTTGTACATATCTATTCTATTTATCTAATTTTGTTAGTATGTTTGGTTTTGTTCTCTGTCTTCCCCTTTCAGACTGTGAGCCCACTGTTGGGTAGGGACTGTCTCTATATGTTGCCAACTTGTACTTCCCAAGCGCTTAGTACAGTGCTCTGCACACAGTAAGCGCTCAATAAATACAATTGATGATGATGATGTACTAAGCGTTTGGGAGAGTGTAATAGAGAGGAGACAAGGTCTGACTGGATACTATTGTTCTCTTTATGCTGGACAGT
The DNA here is from genome assembly GCF_015852505.1 of Tachyglossus aculeatus. Classification (NCBI taxonomy): domain Eukaryota; kingdom Metazoa; phylum Chordata; class Mammalia; order Monotremata; family Tachyglossidae; genus Tachyglossus; species Tachyglossus aculeatus. Next base: position 10,632,086 of record NC_052074.1, read on the forward strand.
AGTCCGGCATAAATGTCTGCTTATTATTACATCGTACTCTCCCAAGTGCTTAGTACAGTGCTCTGCGCATAGTAAGTGTTCAGTAAATATGAATAAATGAATGAATGGCATGCGTACATTAACGTAGCAGAGCTGTGGCATGCCTCCGCACAGGGGAATGGAAGAGAGTGAGCAGATGATGGGTGAGAAGTGGCAACACCGTGGAACCGGCATGTGGGAAGGAGCACTGTTCCTCAAACAGTGCTTGAGGAGCACTCAAGCACTGTTCTAAGCGGTGGGATAGAAACAAGTTAATATATGGTTGTACATATTTATTACTCTATTTATTTATTTATTTATTTTACTTGTACATATCTATCCTATTTATTTTATTTTGTTGGTATGTTTGGTTTTGTTCTCCGTCTCCCCCTTTTAGACTGTGAGCCCACTGTTGGGTAGGGACTGTCTCTATGTGTTGCCAATTTGTACTTCCCAAGCGCTTAGTACAGTGCTCTGCACATAGTAAGCGCTCAATAAATACGATTGATGATGAAGTTAATCAGGTTGGACACAGTCCCTGTCCCACATGGGGCTCAGTCTTAATCCCTATTTTACAGATGAGGTAACCGAGGCACAGAGAAGGTAAGTGACTGCCCCGAGGTCACGCAGCGGGCAAGCGGCAGAACCAGGATTAGAACCCAGGTCCTCCTGGCTCCCAGCCCATGCTGGATCCACTGTACCATGCTGCTTCAGGATGATGCGAAAAATCAGCCCTGCGGTCCCAGCCACATGGCTCTCAACCCACTCAGAATGTGCTCATGCGGGATTTTCTGGCATCTGGTGTCAACTTGTTTCAGCCAAATCTGAAAATAACCCCTCCTTAGGAATGGTGGACATAAACCACTATTGCAAAATATCGAACTGGGCTTTGGAAATTCTTGCAACACTTCTGCAGAAAAACTGTATGGCCATCTGGGAAGTGGTAAAAGTAAAAGAAACAGCATTTCTGATACACCCCAGAAGTAGTGGTGTTTCAGAAATGAAGCTGAGGCATGGGATTCAGAAAGAGGAAGAGATTGTCCTGTCTACTATTCTTCTGGCGTGCTTTCTGTTGAAACACTTGGCAACATTGGTTGAGTTGGTTTTTATTTAGCTCAAGACCCTGCTGTAGTCTTGTTTGCACTCTAAAAGGCATTAAACTATTTTATAGACAGATTTGCATTCATGGTGTGAAAACAGTTTCCCCCCACCTAAATTATTTAGGGATTTTCCTCACTCTTTTTATCAGCCTATAACAGTATTCATACTTGTACAGTATTTCAAACCTATAGATCGCTTATTAGCTCAGAAGAGGGTTTTCGATCATTTTTATGCATCCATTTTGTTCATCCATCCATTTTGTAGTATGATTAAGAAGGGGCTTAGATAAATTATGGGTAAAGAATCCATGAGAAGACAGGGTTGGAAGGGGTTTTTAGATAGTACATCCCTAAATATTAGGATGGATGTTAGAGCAACTTCACACATTTGCGAAGCAGCATGATCTAGTGGAAAGAGCACAGAGCTGGGAGTCGGAGTACCTGGATTCCAATCCTGGCTCTGCCAATTGCCTGCTGTGTGACCATAGGCAAGTCACTCAACTTCTCAGTGCATCAGTTGCCTTAAAGGTAAATTGGGGATTGAATACCTTGTTCTCCCTCCTACTTGGACTGTGAACCCCATAAGAGGCAGGAACTGTGTCCCACCTGATTGACTTGTATTTGCCCCTGCCCTTGGAACAATGTTTGACACACAGTAAGTACTTTAACAAATTCCATTTAAAAAAAGTTCCTCTAAGTGTCCTGTTAGCTCTGGCAGACTCAGTGATTAGGTTAAATGGACATTGGTCCAACCCCAGAGTGACACTGCTTATGGTCTTATTTAGACATGCTATATTTTGCATCAGCTAAAGAGCAAGATAAAATAAATATCTGCCATAGTGTGTTTTCAGTACGTATTTGATTTGCTTGATATTCACCCCGACCCTCACCACTTTTGTATATACAATAATAATAATAATGATGGCATTTGTTAAGCGCTTACTATGTGCAAAGCACTGTTCTAAATATCCATAATATATTTTTAACGTCTGTCTTCCCCTTTAGATTTTAAGGTCCCTGTGGGCAGGGAATGTGTCTACCATCTCTGTTGTATTGTACTCTCCCAAGCACTTAGTACAGTGCTCTGCCCACAGTAAGCACTCAATAAATGGCTCACTGGAAAGATCACGGGCTTTGGAGTCAGAGTTCATGGGTTCAAATCCCGGCTCTGCCAATTGTCAGCTGTGTGACTTTGGGCAAGTCACTTAACTTCTCTGTGCCTCAGTTACCTCATCTGTAAAATGGGGGTTAAGACTGTGAGCCCCAAGTGGGACAACCTGATCACTTTGTAACCTCCCCAGCGCTCAGAACAGTGCTTGGCACGTAGTAAGCGCTTAATAAATGCCATCATAAAAAAAAATAAATACCACTGATGGATTTATTATTTTGGCTTGAAGGTGATTCAGGAAGTAAGGAACATTATTCTGACATGGCAAACTTGTTTGGGTTTGGCGTACCAGATTATCAAACAAATGGCTAGTACAAATACGTACCTTGTTGGAACAGGTGTGTAATACCATGTAACTCTTTTTTAATGAGTGGTTTTGCAAGGGTGCAACCCTAGTGTTACAGGAGAACTGGGGGACTTGGAGGGTTGTTCTGTGCGCCATTTAGCCTTTTATAACGATCTATGTAATTTGCAGGAAGGACTGAAGGTGGGAGAACAATAAGCAGGGAAACCTGAAAAAAGGTATTACAGTAGCCCAGTTGGAAAATGCTGAGGTTGCATGGGTGGAGTGGGAGAGGTGGAGCCTTGAAGCATCAAAAAACTAGCAGGATTTAGAGGCAGAGTGATGTATGACCTGAATGAGAGGGGAACCAGAGATCCTACCAAGGCTGCAAGTTAGTGGGACCAAAAGGAGAGGGGGGTGAGAAGGGATGGTGGTGGTGGGTGGTCTTGGCCCTAATGGAGAGAAAACTGTTTTTTGTTTGTTTGTCTTTTTAGGAAGGAATTGATAGGTTCCAAGATGAATGTTCCATAGAAAACAGGAGGGAATATGAGATTATAAAGGTGAAAGAATAGGGCTGCGGATGTAAATTGGGAGTCAGTCACATAGTGCTAATTTAAACCATCTGATCTGATTAGCGCTTAGTGCAGTGCTCTGCACACAGTAAGCGCTCAATAAATACGATTGATTGATTAGTTCCCCTGAGAGAGTGAGTCTTGAGAAAGGAGATTAGAGGGTACACAACGGAGCCCTTCGGAACACCCACAGTTAAACTGTAAGAAGAGGAAGAGGAATTGTCAAAGGAAATCAAGAAGTGCATGGAGAGATTAGAGGAATAAAATGCTCTTGTAAAAGGAGTAAAGTTGGGCAATCAACCGAGTGGTAAAATACATTTTTAGTCCATTTCATACATTCAGCATTAGAGCATTAGAACATTTGAGCAGCAGCATGACTCAGTAGAAGGAGCCCAGGCTTTGGAGTCAGAAGTCATGGGTTTGAATCCTGGCTCCACCAGTTGTCAGCTGTGTGACTTTGGGCAAGTCACTCAACTTCTCTGTGCCTCAGTGACCTAATCTGTAAAATGGGGATGAAGACTGTGAGCCCCCCTGATCACCTGATCACCTTGTAACCTCCCCAGTGCTTAGAACAGTGCTCTGCACATAGTAAGCACTTAATAAATGCCATTATTATTATAATTATTAATTCAGTAATTATTTATTGAGCACTTACTGTGTACCAAGAACTGTACTAAGCACTTGGGAAAGTAAAATATAACAACAAAGACATATTCCTGCCTGCAACGAGCTCATGGCAGACTTGCTACATTAATGGAATCCTTCCTTCCCTCCGTTTGATGTAGTATGAAGGCCCATGTATTAGGGGGCAAATAAATTGCATCTATCAGTGTATTTTACTTTCTAATCCGTACTTTGTGTTCTTTTTCACGTTTTAAAGACTTTAGCAAAGCAATGTCTCAAGGTGGCACCTCCCAATTCCAAGAAGTCATTCGACAAGAGTTGGAATTATCAGTAAAGAAGGAACTAGAAAAAATACTCAGAACAGCACCTCAAAATGAATCTGAGGTAGGAACTTGACATGTTTCTCATTCCCTTGCACTCAACCAAGAATCCTTTTATCTGCACATGTTTCCATTCTCCAGAATGTTTTCATCTTGGCTTTCAAGTATCTTTAAAGGTGGGAAAGTGCTGTAATAAGTAGTTTTAAGGCTGTTAATCAAGGGAAATGTTTATCAGGTGAGCCAGCAGAGTGTCTGGAAAGAAAAGGAAAGGCTTGCAATAGTGTACAGAAATAAACTTCCAAAACCAAATGGCCTTTCAGTCGATTTCCTGTGTGAATTCAAATGTCTCAAAGGAAATTGGGAGAGAACTCATTTAGAGAGTCAGGATCAATGGAGTGTTGAAGTAGAATGACTATAGTTCCATTTTTTTACTTTACCTTCCTTAGCACTTAGTACAGTGCTCTGCACACAATAAGTGCTCAATAAATGCTGTTGATTAATTTTTACTTTTTCCTCATCATCCTTCTACCCCTGGGTCTTTGTGGTTTAGGAAATGCTTAAATGGAGTGGCTACTTTACCTGAAGGGGTGGATGTGTATGTGTGGGGGAAGTAAGTGGGGAAACAATTTTCATAGAAACCCTACAATCATTTTAGATTAAATACAATCATATTAGTGATTCACTACACTCTCCCTCTTCCCAGTAATTAATCAGTACTGCTTGTGAATGCTAGGCTCTTTGAAGAGATAGAAAATAAAACTTCTTTGAGGGGAAAAAAGTAGAATGTATGATATCCCATATTGGACAAGTTAGCTCCATGTTTCCGTGTGTGTTTCTGTTGTATTTTCAGTGGTATAAGGTAGTTTTAACTTTTTGATTTTTACAATGTTCCATAGAGCTGCTTTTTCACTCTGGAGATATACCAAATTATTAAAATGGAGAGAAACATTTGGTTAAACTACTTGTTTATTTTCTTTTCTCAGCATACCAAGAAAGACCTTGAAGGGTTTCAGAAGCTGTTCCACAGATTCTTGCAAGAAAAAGGACCTTCTGTGGATTGGGGAAAGATTCAGCGGCCTCCAGAGGATTCAGTAAGTTTTTGTAAAATGATGGAAAATAATTACATATGAAAAACAATCGCCATAAAGTTCTAATGCATTACATCACCCAAAATACTATGGTACGTTTCATAAATGGCCAAGGTTTGAAGCTCTAGGGCTTAATTTTCCCATGAGTGGATTCAGGCCACGTAATTCTCCTCCTCCCTCCTGTCTGTCATTTAGCTATATCACTACTTGGTCATTTTTCTACCAAGGGGAAGGAATAAGGAAGTAAAGGTGGAGTACAAAGTTACTGGGACTCTGAAATTAGTTAATTTTGTTGTTGCTACTGTTTTAGGCAAAATATTTCTGGAGAAGATTAGAAATGAGAGATTAACTTTATTTGGGGTATTTTTTTGGATTTCCATTACCCATTCCATTCCTGTTCTTCTTACCCCAGATAATCTAAAACTGGTTGTCCTGTTAATAACATGTCTAAAATGAATAGCCGGTTAGAAGAAAGGCTGTTAAGTTAATGGTGTTTCTTGCAAGAAATGCAGTTTTAAAATGGAGGAAACAAAATTTAGAAATACAATTTTGAAGTTTGAAGGTGTGAGGTGTAGTTTCAATAATTCTGAATCATTCATTGCTGTTTAAGATCACAGTCAAATAATGAATTTGTTAAGAAAAAGTTGATTGTCAATTTTCTTGGTTACTGATTCTTTTGACTCACTAGAGGAACTGTTGTTGTACGGGATTTTTTTCCCCTTCAAGGAGTGCATTTATTAAATTGTGAACAGTACAGTCAGTCCTACCCAGATGCACGTTTTCATGACATGATTTGGCTAGAACCCTTTAGAAGGACTAGGGAATGTTTTTTCCTCACAGCTTGTCTGCATAGAACAGGATCTGATGTCTGAAGAAATGGTTGTGTACATATGTGGCAACAATAACCCATGCAATCTGCAATACAATTGCACCTTAACGAGCAGTTTGAGAACATAACCCCTGTGAAAAACAACTGACAGTATGTTGCACTACATCTAGTCTTGTAGCAGTACAAATTGTATTTAAGTACTTATTGTGTACAGAATACACAGGGGAGAATTAAACACGGTCCCTGTCTTTTTAGTGGAGCTCATACACTCTCATCAGATCGGGGATATTCTCACTTTGCCCCAAGATTTGTGTCAGAAACAACTGCTATACGCAGGCACGATAGCTCTATAAATGAGCAATTTATCACAGAACACAAACTTCCTGAAACCATCCTTACTACCCTTTATTCCCCTCTAGACTAAGCTCCTTGTGGGCAGGAAACATGTTATAGTGCATTCTCCAAGATGCTTAATACAGTGCTTAGGTGCTTCGTACAATCCTCTTCATGCAGTAAATGCTCAATAGATATTGGATTTATGAAAAATAACAGTTCACTCCGAAAGGCAAAGGATTTATGAAAGTGGTAATACCGATCCTAAAATGTCATGTTACGTCAACTGTTTCTTAATGAGCACTACCATTTCAAATTCCCCGTATTCATCATTATAAATCATTCAGACTGGTTCCCACTCAGTTGGCCTTCGAAGAATTTCATTACTTATGTGCCCCATATTGCCTTCTACTCTTTGGGACAGCGAAGGTCCCAGAGGGTTTGGCAGGTGCAGTCATGGGCTGGAACTCCTGGACTCTCCCTTCCTGCCCCTGCAATCAATCGGCTGTGTGCAGAGCACTGTACTAAGTGCTTGGGACGGAACAATAGTTAGTGGGTAGGATCTCTGCCCTCAGGGAGTCTACATTCTAGCGATGGAGACAAATTATAGCTAGGAGGAAGAATAGGGGTTATGTACACGACTGCTTAAATAGGTGGGTAGGTTACCTATATAAGTGCTATGGGAAGTTGACGGTGCTTAAGTAGGTGGCCCAGAGATACTGAAGTGGCAGTTGGTGGAGGATGGATATAAACTGGAAATTACAGATTAATCTGGTAAATCCATAGAAAATGTGATTTCAGTAGAGCTTTGAAGATGGGGAGAGCAGAGGCCTATTGGATAATAATAATAATAATGATGGCATTTGTTAAGCGTTTGCTATGTGCCAAGCACTGTTCTAAGCACTGGATAATGAAAGGGGAGGATGTGAACAGTGTTATCTGCAGGAGTCCAGTAAGGAGGCTGATGCAGTAGTCGAGCCAGGGTATGAAAAGTTTCTGAACCAGCCACTCAGTTGGCTAGGACGGGGTAGATTACGGCAACGGTGTAGATTACGGCAGCGGTGTGAAGGAAGAAGCAACAGGATGTGGGTTGAGAGGGAGGAGTCCAAGATAATGCCACGATTATGGCCTTGAGAAATGGAGGATGGTGGTGTTGTCACCTGTGATGGGGAAGTAAGGTGGAGGAGAAGATGTGGGGGGTAAAGATGAGTTTAGTTTTGAACATATTGAGCCTGAGGGGCCAGTAGAACACCAATCAATCAATCAATCAATCGTATTTATTGAGCGCTTACTATGTGCAGAGCACTGTACTGAGTGTTCGGGAGGGTACAGTACAACAGAGTTGGTAGACGTGAATCCTGCCCACAGAAAGCTTAAAGTCTGTTAGGGGAAGACAGAAGTTAAAGTAGACTTGGGATGGGGGAAATTGCAGAGAATAAGAATATTTACCTAAATATTGTGGGGCTGGGGTGAGTATCAAAGTGCTTACGGGGTTCACAGCTTAGTTCATAGTTGATGCAGAAGGGAAGGTGGATAGAGGAAATAAAGGACTTAGTCTGGGAGGGCCTTTCATAGAAGATATTATTTTTTTTCTTTTTAGGAGGGGTTTGAAGGTGGGGAGAGTGGTAGATGGCCAGGTTTGGAGGGGAAGGGAGTTCCAGACCCTAGGAAGAATGTGGGCAAAGGATCGGTGGTGGACTAGATGAGATCGAGGTACTAAGAGTAGATTGGTGTTAGAGGAGCAGATTGTGCCCGTTGGGTTGTAAGTAATCAGCAGGGTTAGGTAGGAGGAAGAGAGCTGATTGAGTGCCTTACAGCCTATGGAAAAGAGATTCTGTTTGAAGTCGAGGTGGATGGACAACCACCTTGATTTTTGAGGAGTGGGTAGATACAGACTGAGTTTTCAGAAAAATGGTCCAAGTAGCAGGCCTATTAATTGAAGCTTTGAAGCTTCTTCTCTCTCTAACTTGGGGAGGGGAGATTTTAGAGCAGTTGTGCTCAAAAACTCCCTCCTTTACACCTCTCCCAATGCCACCCAAACACTCACCCCCCAGTCCTGTTGAGATTTGGGGGTGCATGTGGTGTTTAAGGTGGGGCATTTACTCTTTTAAATCACTTTTCCTCCCCACTAGGCACACTTCTGCCCTCCTACCCAAGTATGCAGTGAATTTAGAGACAGAATCTCACTGCATGGTGAATAGATCGCTTTCAAGGTTCGGAATAAGAACCATATTCTCACTTCGGGCAACATGTAGATTTAGAAACTTGAAACTGGAATGAACACACATCCTACTCAACCGAGATTAGATGAGGAACAAATTTTTTTTTTTTTCCTTTTCAGCTGAATAGGACTTTTGCTAAATTTTGCTAAATCCTACTCTGAGGTCTGTGCTCTTAATTCCAGCCATCTGGGCTTTCGTGGTACACGACTCTGAAAACTGTCTGAGCTTATCAAAAAACGTACAGCGATGTCTGGCATTAAACAGCATTACCTGGTTAGAAAGACCACCTAAACTAAGTCACGTTAAGTCTGCCAGCAGTCATTTCTGTGGGTTGTTTTTTGAAAGGGAGACTACAGATTTAACTGCAATCTCCAGGATTGCAGAAAGCCCACATTCTGTTTTGCAAATGAGAATGACTAACAATGCTGCCTGTTGCAGAGAGCGGTAGGTGGAGTTGCTTTAGAAGCTTTGTTGAAAGATTTATGGATCTGTAAAGTGGAAGCCCAAAGCCATGTGTGGATGTTCCTTTAATCGGCATCTTTAACGGTCTCTTTTGGATCTGACAAAGCCTGACTCTCTAGATGTATAATGCAGGTTATGTCACACCAAAAGACCATATGCCCCAAGTAAATAAATTCAACCTATTAAAGCTGTGGTCAGCCTTTTGGTGTGTAGTACAGCCAAACAAAATGAGCAATTGGTGTGCAAAGAGCCAATCACAGTACGTAAACACATGTTAATGTAGCTCTTTTCATTGTGAATCTAATGGCCTAAAATGCTCTTCCTCTCACCACTCTAGATGGGAAGCTGCAGGCAAGGAACATGTCTGCCAAGTCTATTATATTGTATTCTCACAAACTCTTAGTACAGTGCTCTGCACATAATCATATTTATTGAGTGTTCCCTAGGTGTAGAGCACTGTAATAATAATAATAATGATGGCATTTATGAAGCGCTTACTATGTGCAAAGCACTGTTCTAAGCACTGGGGAGGTTACAAGGTGATCAGGTTGTCCCATGGAGGGCTCCCAGTCTTCATCCCCGTTTTACAGATGAGGTAGCTGAGGCCCAGAGAAGTGAAGTGACTTGCCCAAAGTCACACAGCTGACAATTGGTGGAGCTGGGATTTGAACCCATGACCTCTGACTCCAAAGCCCGTGCTCTTTCCACGGAGTGAGCCCACTGTTGGGTAGGGACTGTCTCTATATGTTGCCAACTTGTACTTCCCAAGCGCTTAGTACAGTGCTCTGCACACAGTAAGCGCTCAATAAATACGATTGATTGAGCCACGCTGCTTCTCTGTACTAAACGGTTGGGAGAATACAGTATAACAGAGTTGCTAGACATATTCTCCGTATGTGCTTTAATAAATACCATTGATGTTGAGGATGATGACCACTCAGACTGGTGAGTTTTTAATCTCTTTCCCTCTCCCCCTTGCCCCCACTCCACCCTGGGCTCTAGAGCCACATTTGATTCCAAGAAGAGTCATCTATGAGCCATAGGTTGCAGACCCCTATAGTAATCATCATCATCATCATCAATCGTATTTATTGAGCGCTTATTGTGTGCAGAGCACTGGACTAAGCGCTTGAGAAGTACAAGTTGGCAACATATAGAGACAGTCCCTACCCAACAGTGGGCTCACAGTCTAAAAGGGGGAGACAGAGAACAAAACCAAACATACTAACAAAATAAAATAAATAGAATAGATATGCACAAGCAAAATAAATAAATAAATAAATACAGTAATAGTAATCAAGTTTCTGTGCATAAAATGCACCTTAGAGCAACATTGCTGCTCTGAAAGCAGCATGGCATATTGGCTAGAGCACGGGCCTGCGAATCAGAAGGTCATGGGTTCTAATCCCAGCTCTGCCACTTATTGGCCGTGGAACCTTGGGCAAGTCAACTTTACTGGGTCTCAGTCCCCCTCCACCTCCCCTGTAAAATGGGGATCGAAACTGTGAGCCCTGTGTGGGACAGGGACTGTGTCCAACTTGATTTACTTGTATCCACCCCAGTACTTACTACAGTGCCTGGCACATAGTAAGCACTTAACTACCATAATTATTAAATGTGTAAAAGGGATGCCTCATGTACTTTCTAGCATGAGCTGTAGCTCACTTAGACTGTGAGCTCCATGTGGGACAGGGTATTTGTGCAGCCTGATTATCTCATATCTACCCCAGCACTTAGTACGGTGCCTGCCATATAGTGTTTTGCACATAGTAAGCGCTTAACAAATACCATTATAAAAGTACCGTAAAAGATGAAACAAAATGTGTGTTTTTGTTGGGGGAGGGTGAGTACAATCAATCAATTGTATTTATTGAGTGCTTCCTGTGTGCAGAGCACTGTACTAAGCCCTTAATTTGTGAGGAATGCACCATTTTGTGCAGGCAAGCATTAGCATGAAGAGGAAAGTTGGAACCTGGTGCCATTTAAATGGTTCCTCTCTACTGAGCCATTAGAAATCAGAGAAAAAAAGGGGGTCAGACTCGAGCCCCCTGAGTTGGGACGAGAGTGTGAGGAGGCAGCTAGCCGTGCCGAGCGGAGGAGAATGGAGTGTGACTGTGATTCTCGGGCTGGGTTTTAGGCAAGAGGCTTGGGAGACCTATGCCGTCTTTTGGTGTGCTCTGTGGACTTGCAGTCTGCTACGGTGGAGCACAGTGCCAAGCGCTTAGTACAGTGCTTTGCACACAGTAAGTGCTCCATAAATACGATCGAATGAATGAATGAGCAAAGTGTACTGCTGCTTATCATGCCCTGGGGCCGCCTCTGCTCCCAACAACAAGGGACCATGCCTCCTCTAGATTGTAAGCTTGTTATGGGCAGGGAATGTGTCTGTTATATTGTTATATTTTATGCTCCCAAATGCTTAGTACAGTGCTCTGCACATAGTAAGTGCTTGATAAATATGATTGACTGCCTGACTGGCACCCGTCTGCCCTTTGGGTTTGGGGTTGAAACAGCCTCAGAGACTGAGTCTTCAGCAGCTCAGACACACCTAAGTCAGTGGAAGGAAAGGCATAATCGTACAAATGTCCCACAGGATCAAACTAGGAATTTCCCAAAAGGGTTCTGGGAGACTGGGAAAACAAGAAACAGGCTGTGCACCCCAGAGTTGTAAGATTAAGGTCTGCAAATCGAAATCATAATCTTACCTGCAGCACATTTTCACAGATTGACTATTACAGCTGAATAGCCTGTGCCTCCTCATCCAGGCTGTAATGGTTGAACAAATCTTAGAAACCAAAGACTACTGACCTACATTTTAGTTGGAGATTATTTAATTTCTTTATTTAGAAGTAAGACTGTCACGATATACTTTATGTGGATTCATTGTATTATTCCTTTCACTTTGAAATATATGAGTAAAGCACCTCCTGCTCCCATTGAAGTGTTCAAAAGCTGTGTTTAAATTGGAGCGCTCCTAGTAGCTTTGCCTTTAAGCCTTTCTTTAATGGAGCGTCCTCTAACCTGATTTATCACTGGGCTAACCATTATGAAGTAGAGCTACGTCCTCTTTGGGAAGTGGTTTCTGTTCAAATCATGCCCCCTTTCCGTGTAAATTTTCTCTTTTCGGTATTGGTAGACACATAGCTTATGGTGGGGGCCTTTTTGCATCTACCTAGGGTATGAAGAAAATCTTACTGCATAATTCAGCATTGAAGCAGTGTTGTATAGTGGGTAGAGCATGGGCTGGGATCAGAAGGACCCCGTTTCTAAGCCTGGCTATGCCACACTTGTCTGCTGTATGACCTGGGTAAGTCTCATAACTTCTCTGCCTCAATTACCTCATCTGTAAAATGGGGATTGAGACGGAGAGCCCCATGGAGGACATGGACTGGGCCAACCGGATTAGCTTGCGTCTAGAACAGTGCCTGGCACATTTAAAAAAATTACAACTAAAAGAAGAATCATCCTTTTTCTCATAAGGTCTGGATTTTAGTTGCTTTGGCTGCCCACTTAGCTCAACCAATCAATAGAATTTATCAAATGTCTTCTGTGTGCAGAGCACTTTGCAGAACTAGTATTCATCATCCCTGCCCTTTGATTATCACCAATTCTTCCCTTAACTTGAGCTTGCCATTTTAGTCTAATGTATCATCTCACACTCATCAGATGACGTTGGGTATGAGAGTTTGCTTCTTCAGTGTATTCCAGTCAAAACTGACTAAAACAGAAGGCAGTGTTCTAGCATTGGGTTGTATGTGGTGTTTTCTGATGCATCTCCTGATTACTGCTTTAATACAGAATTGAAGTCTCTTTATGGAAAAAAATAGCCAAGATCCTTGTTCCTCTACTTTAGAAATTTTTAAGAAGGCACATTATTTAAATTTAGCTACCCAAAGCTGGCAACATAGGCTTAGGACTAAAATAACATGTTGGTGGCTTCATGTTCCTGGTTCACTGTATAGTTTAGATTTTTTTTTTCATTAAACTTCTCTAGAATCAACTTTGTAGTAGCTAAGATGGTTGACTGTGCCAACAGATCTGTTGAATCACAGGGGATGATTATGTTAATGTCAATTAAAATGAATAAATAAGACGGTAGCATTGATATCTGGCTCTTAAATCCCCAAAATAATTGAAACAGATTAGATAGGAGTGCTGCGAAAAGGAGTTCTGTAGGCCTGTATTTTATAGTCTTAATTACAAGTATGATTAAAGTGGACATTTTTCTAGTCAGGTTCCTGGAACCTCCCCAGTGATTAGTGGTGTGTATAAAATTCCATAATGTATTACCTTGCTTCATTTTTTCTCAAGATAAAATGTTTTAAATAAGATTATTGTGTCTGAAATGCAGTTGCAGTGATTTGATCTTAAATGCTTTTACTTTTGAAGAGGAAAACTGTTGTCTAACAGATCAAAGTATTTCACACTTTCATCTGTCTAATCAGGAGTATTCATTCTAGATTTCAGTTTTTTTTTCTTTGAAATTACAAGTTATGGGAAGAGGAAGTCTTACATTTGTATAATGGATTGTTTTTGTAGAATTAATGTGTTTTTATCAGCATATACAAAAAGTATAATTCAGCAGGTTAACAAATCAATAACATTAATCTTATTGGGATTTAATAGTACTAAAATGTTAGAATATCATCTATCATTTGGCAAAAAGGAGTTTAGATAACTGCCATACCTGTGTGTTGCTCACTGTGAACGTCCAAATAGACCAAATTTCAGGTGATTGAGATCCTTTAGCATAATTATATCTGTAACCATAATGAATGGTAATAAGGACCATTGATTAGCAGCTTTGTAAATACTAAACACTGGGATAGTTATAAGGTTATGAAATTGGATATGGTCCCTGCCCTACTCAGGGCTCACAATCTGCCTACCTTATTCCCATTTTAAAGATGAGGAAATTGAGGCCCAGAGAGGTTAAGTGACTTGGCCAAGGTCACCCAGTAAACCAGTGGCAGAACTGGGACGTGAACCTAAGTCTCCCGATTACTAATCCCTTCAACCTACCGACTGCACCTCTATCTTGTCCATCTCACCACCAGCCTCTTGCCCAGGTCATGCCACTGGCCCATATTTCTTCTCCTTTTTCATATCTAATTACTCTTCCCACCTTCAGGGCCTTATTGTAGGCACATCTCCTCCAAGAGGTCTTCCTTGACTGAGCCCTCATTTCCTCTTTTCCCACTTCCTTCTGTGTCACCCTGACTTGCTCCCTTTATTCCCCACCCCTACAGCACTTACATACAGTTCCGTAATTTATTTATATTAATGTCTGTCACACTTTGAGACTGTAATCTCATTGTGGGCAGGGAATGCCTTTTTTTTTTTTTTGGTTATATACTCTCCCAAACATTTAGTACAGCGTTCCGCATACAGTCAGCGCTCAGTAAATACAATTGATTCTATTAGGCCATGTTGTCTCCCTAAACACCTTGTGGCCGAAGCTGGGACATTTGATTTTTTTTTTCAATTTTGTTTTTAAATAATTGAAAATTTAGTACTTGAAAACCACTCTGCCTGGCACAAATACCAGAGGCCCCAAATCTCAGGGATTGTGTTCTCAGCCTGTTGCTGTTACTGCTGTTTTGGAGGATAAAATTGCTTCCTGGAGCATCGGGGAAGGAAATGGTAAAAAGTGGTTGGGAGAGAAGGACTGTTGAGGGTCCATCTGCCTGGGCCGAGGTTCTTGGTGACCTGTGGAGGGGAGGGATGGATTGTGGAGGGCGGGAGGGATGGATTGTGGAAGGCGGGAGTGGTGAGAGGGCAAGGAAAGGTTGGAAATAGAAGCATGACGTGGCAAACGCAGGGATCCAAAAGGTTACAACTGAACCTGTTAGCGATAACTGATTTGACCAAGAGAATTGAGAAGCCGATGAAGACTGTATTCTAGAATGTTTCTGACCTGGGTTAGGTTACAGAAGATTTTTCAGGTTCAGAAATAGGACTCAGGCATAGTCCTTCTCCCTTCCAGCGGGGTGGGAAAGGTTGGGAGGAGAGGCTAAAAATAACTTGCCCTTGTTCAGTGTCCCGAGTGAGACATGTAACCCAGTCATTCCTTCCTTTCCCTTCAATCTTGCCTCTGGGACTGGAGCCCCAGGATTGAGGAGACAGAAGATGCCTTGATCTCTCCTAATATTACAGGGCATTCTCTCATAATGTGCACTGTTGAAGAATTAGGGAATATTCTTCCAACAGCATCCTTCCGTCTGAATAGAGCGCAGTGCAGTTTCAGCGTGAATAGCCCTATGAATGTGTGCAGTGTCAGTAGAGGCATGAATTCTACAATGTAGTTTCTCCTTACCACAAAGTTGTTCAAGAATGTATTTCCCATGTTCTAGGACTAACTGATGACTGAGTTTCATAGGCATTTTCACATCAGTTATTTTATTTTATTCTCGACATCCTTTGAGGTTGGGACAGTCAGGTATTATAATCCTCATTTTACCCAGAAGGAACCTGAGGCACAGAGCAGTTAAGTGACTTGCTGGGGGCGTTGGGGAGGGGGTGGTCATACTTCCCAAGCGCTTAGTACAGTGCTCTGCACATAGTAAGCGCTCAATAAATATGATTGATGATGATGATGATGATCAGACCACAGACCAGTAGCAGAACTGGGATGAGAATCCATGATTCATGACTCCCAGACTTGTGCTCTTTTCACTTGACCTTGCTGTGTTTGACTCAGGATAAAGTCCATGGCTTACAGATAGAAACTTGATCTAAACCCCGCTTAACTCATGTGGTCACAAATGCTTAACAAAGGAAGTGCAGGGGGATAATTAAAAAATAGCACAGCTATCCCTCAGTGTACATCTCCCCCCGCCCCCCTTTTTTTGAGTTCCAAAGCCATAGTAAAGTTTCTGAAACTTCTCCTATATTGGAAAATTAATAGATCTAAGATTCAGACATGGGAGCTTGTGCTACATTTATACGTCACCAAAACCTGCCGGTCTCACCTCCGTAACATCGCCAAAATCCGCCCTCTCCTCTCCATCCAAACCGCTACCTTGCTGGGTCAGTCTCTCTTCCTATCCTGACTGGATTACTGCATCAGCCTCCTCTCTGATCTCCCATCCTCCTGTCTCTCCCTACTTCAGTCTATACTTCACGCTGCTGCCCGGATCATCTGTGTGCAGAAACACTATGGGCATGTTGCTCCCCTCCTCAAAAATCTCCAGTGGCTGCCAGTCAACTCACGCATCAAGCAAAAACTCCTCACTCTCGGCTTCAAGGCTCCCCATCACCTCGCCCCCTCCTATCTCACCTCCCTTCTCTCCTTCTCCAGCCCAGCCCACACCCTCTGCTCCTCTGCTGCTAACCTCCTCACTGTACCTTGTTCTCGCCTGTCCCACCATCAACCCCCGGCCCAAATCCTTCCCCTGGCCTGGAATGCCCTCCCTCCACACATCTGCCAAGCTAGTTCTCTTCCTCCCTCCAAAGCCCTACTGAGAGCTCACCTCCTCCAAGAGGCCTTCCCAGACTGAGCCCCCTTTTTTCTCTCCTCCTCCCCATCCTCCCTGCCCTACCTCCTTCCCCTCCCCACAGCGCCTGTATATATATTTGCACAGATTTATTACTCTATTTTACTTGTACATATTTACTGTTCTATTTATTTTGTTAATGATGTGCATCTAGCTCTATTTCTCTTTGTTCTGACGACTTGACACCTGTCCACATGTTTTGTGGTACGACAAAGTTGTACTTCCCAAGCGCTTACTGCAGTGCTCTGCACACAGTAAGCGCTCAACAAATATGACTGAATGAATGAATGAATACCCGAGATTAAAAAAATTAAACCAACTTGTTCTCTCTATCCCAAGCGCTTCGTTCACTGCTCTGCACATAGTGAGCGCTCAATAAATACCATTGATTGATTGCATTGAACTGCAGTTCCTGGCCATTGCACCTAGGCTCCACATCAGCTGTCTCTTTACTAATCTGCTCTCTTTTCACGCTTCACCCAGTCCACACTCTTCACCTTCCCCACAGTCTCCCATTTAATAATAATATTAATGATGGCATTTGTTAAGCACTTACTATGTGCAAAGCACTGTTCTAAGCGCTGGGGAAGATACAAGGTTATCAGGTTGTCCCACATGGGGCTCTCAGTCTTAGTCCCCATTTTACAGATGAGGGAACTGAGGCCCAGAGAAGTTAAGTGACTTGCCTAAAGTCACACAGCTGACAAGTGGCAGAGCTGGGATTCGAACCCATGACCTCTGACTCCAAAGCCCGTGATCTTTCCACTAAACCATAGCTGCTGCTTCTTTCTGACTGCCCAGGCCTTCTAAAGCCTCCTCAGATCACCCAGACCAAACTCTGCCCTCCTAATAGCCACCTCCTCCAAGACTGATTTCCCCCATAACTTTCCTGATCATGTTTCCCATCAGCCACTCTTATTATAGTGTGATATAGTACTAAAATAGCCAGTGAAGCCATAGTACAGCCATGGAGACTTCAAAACTGAGAGCCTGTGAACGGGGATTATAGTGCTAGTGGTTTGGGAGGCTGCTCCTTGCAGTCTGGTCCCCGCCATTCACGTTTCCATCAGGGCAGAGGGTTTGGGTGGCTCTCACCCGACACCTGAAAGATGTGGGTGATATCACTTTGAGTTAGTCTGGTTGGGGAGGACAGTGTGGTAAATGTCACGGGCACCATTTTGCTGAAGCTCGGCCAAGGTCACGCAGATTTAGAAAGTAGCGGCAGTAAGAAATCATTTCCTCTGATTCATTCAATCGTATTTATTGAGCGCTTACCGTGTGCAGAGCACTGTACTATAGAAACAGTCCCTACCCAACAGCGGGCTCGAGTCTAGAAGGAGGAGACAGACAACAAAACAAAACATATAAACCAAATAGAATAAATATGCACAAGTACATGTGTACATATACACAAGTATACTGTGTGCAGAGCACTGTACTAAGCGCTTGGGAAGTACAAGTTCGCAACATATAGAAACAGTCCCTACCCAACAGCGGGCTCGAGTCTAGAAGGGGGAGACAGACAACAAAACAAAACATATAAACCAAATAAAATAAATAGAATAAATATGCGCAAGTACATGTGTACATATACACAAGTATACTGTGTGCAGAGCACTGTACTAAGCGCTTGGGAAGTACAAGTTTGCAACATATAGAAACAGTCCCTACCCAACAGCGGGCTCGAGTCTAGAAGGGGGAGACAGAAAACAAAACATATAAACCAAATAAAATAAATAGAATAAATATGCACAAGTACATGTGTACATATACACAAGTATACTGTGTGCAGAGCACTGTACTAAGCGCTTGGGAAGTACAAGTTTGCAACATATAGAAACAGTCCCTACCCAACAGCGGGCTTGAGTCTAGAAGGGGGAGACAGACAACAAAACAAAACATATAAACCAAATAAAATAAATAGAATAAATATGCACAAGTACATGTGTACATATACACAAGTATATGTACAAGATAAATGATTTACTCTACTGCGCCTCAGAGCCTTTGTTTTCTCTTTCCTGGGCCCCTTGGTCATAGGTTCTGAACGGTAGAACTATGCCAAGGCATAGGGGAGCTGGGTGCAGCAAGCAAATAATAATATTTATTTAATAATAATAATAATAATAATAATAATATTAATTTATTTGTTAGGCGCCTTCTAGGTGCTAAGCACTGTTTTAAGCACTGAGGAAGATACAAGATAATCAGGTTGGACACAGGCCCTGTCCCTCATAGGGCTCACAGTCTTCCTGCCCATTTTCCAGGTGAGACAACAGGCTCAGAGAGGTTAAGCGACTTGCCCAGGGTCACACAGCAGACACGGGGCCGAGCCGGGGTCAGAGCTCACATCCTGACTCCCAGGACCGTGCGCTTTCCACTAGGCCACACTGCTCCTCATCATAGTCACGTAGGGGAGGGAGAAAGTGGCAAAGAGAAATCCCTACAAACAGAGAGAGGTGATGTGATGGACATATTTATTACTCTATTTATTTTACTTGTACATTTCTATCCTATTTATTTTATTTTGTTGGTATGTTTGGTTCTGTTCTCTGTCTCCCCCTTTTAGACTGTGAGCCCACTGTTGGGTAGGGACTGTCTCTATGTGTTGCCAGTTTGTACTTCCCAAGCGCTTAGTACAGTGCTCTGCACATAGTAAGCGCTCAATAAATACGACTGATTGATTGATTGATTGATGTGAACTGGAGCGGAAAGAAGTAAAGTCTCTAGCCAGAATGAAGACTGTGTGCCTGTTCCAAAGAACTACAACCAAGGTATTGTGCTTTAAGCAAACCAATGTACCAAGAAATGTGCTACTAAGAACCAAACATAGCTGTGATTATTGCTTAATAGGCACAGTGTGTCCAGAAACCATTAATAATGCATTCAGTTCTTATTTTGACTGTTAAACTGTCTTACGAAACACCCTGGTGTTAGCAGAACTTATGTTTAAAAAAAAAAAAACCCTTTAAAAAAATGCAGTTGTACGCCTTTTAGGTGAAATGAGTTGGCAGTGTAGGCAGCAGAACAATGTTAATTGCAATTCCAGCAGTTTTGTAGTTTATTTACTAATGGTTATAGAAGAAATGCAGAAAACTGAACTCTAGTAGGAATTAAGAAGAAAAATTTAATCTGATGAATTTTAAAATACTTAATGGTGCGCCCTCATTAGTATGTTCAAATGAAATTTATCAAGTGCCCACCTGGGTGTAACTCTGTGCTGCCCCAGTAATAATAATAATAATGATGGCATTTATTAAGTGCTTACTATGTGCAGAGCACTGTTCTAAGCGCTGGGGAGGTTACAAGGTGATCAGGTTGTCCCAGGGGGGGCTCACAGTCTTAATCCTCATTTTCCAGATGAGGGAACTGAGGCACAGAGAAGTCAAGTGACTTGCCCAAAGTCACCCAGCTGATAATTGACAGAGCTGGGATTTGAACTCATGACCTCTGACTCCAAAGCCTGTGCTCTTTTCCACTGAGTCATGTGGCAAGAAGCCAGAGAAGCAGCATGGCCTAGTGGATAGAGCATGAACCTAGGTTTTAGAAGGACCTGGGTTCTAATACCTGCTCTGCCACTTACCTGCTGTGTGACCTTGGGCAAGTCACTTCACTTCTCTGTGCCTCGGTTATCTCATCTGGCAAATGGGGATTGAGACGGTGAGCCCTATGTGGGCCAGGGACTCTGTCCAAGCTGATTATCTTGTATCTACCCCAGTGCTTTATACAGTGCATGGCATATAGTAAGAGCTTAACTCATTCTTACATTCAGTTCATTCAACTGTGTTGAGCACATACTGTGTGTAGACCACTGTACTAAGCGCTTGGGGGAGTACAGTACAGCAGTAAACAGACACTTTCACATTGAGTACCATTTTTTTTTTTAAGAAAAAACCCTTCATTTAGCTCATTTTAGCATCAAAATTTCTATTAGAATATTTTCATTGGTAGGAGAAAGAGGCTATCAGGCTTTGAGTCACCATAAACGAAATCCTGATTACTAGGTCCCCCGTGTATCAGCAACTGTTGCTTGACAAATTTTTGGGTAGGTCCCCTGACAATTGTGATGAGATGAACTTTTTCCCAAGTTGTTTATCAAGCCAGTCTTTACAGGTTTTTGTTCCTGGTAATGTGACTGTGAATTCCTTTTGTTCCTGAAAGCTTTGTCAAGTACAGGGACAAAGTCTTCCTGCCTTAATTTATAACATAAAACCTTTTAAACTCCATGATCACCTGACACTAGTAAATAGGACCTTTACCCTCTCTCCACCATAACTTCTGTGGGTGGATCTCATTTATCTTACCTCTGCATCCTTTTCCCAAATTCCCTCATGTATGGGACCCCCACTAAAGATTCCTTTTTTCTAAAGAGTTTCCAGTCCCTTTCAAATCAATAGGCTGCCTGTTCTGTTTTATTGTGTGTGTTTTTTTAGTTTTTCAGTGGTCTGTGAATATGTTGCAATGATAAAATGCTGAACCAAATGACTATGTCATATGTTTTGCAGGTTTTGCTAATTTTCCTTTTTTCCCCTCATATGAAACGGTAGGATCAATCCTGTAAAGGTTGTATCTGGTTTGGTTGAAGCTACTGGCAAAGATTAAAATGATAAAGGGAGATAGAATAAATCAAGGGGATGAATAGGTAGTTGGTTCCTGAGGGGAAGTCCCTTTTTTCTTGATTTCTGTCTTTCACCAGCTTGCTACTCAATCAATCAATGGTATTTATTGAGCGCTTACTGTGTGCAGAGCACTGTACTAAGCACTTGGGAAGTACAAGTTGGCAACATATAGCGACAGTCCCTACCCAACAGTGGGCTCACGGTCTAGAAGGGGGAGACAGATAACAAAACATATTAACAAAATAAAATAAATAGAATAAATATGTACAAATAAAATAAACAGAGTAATAAATACGTACAAACATACATATATGCAGGTGCTTATTTATAATCCAAGGTAGGTGAAATGGAATGTGAAAATTAAAACAGAATTACCTGAAAAGTTTACACTAGCAACACAACGGTGAACTTCCTAATCTTTAGTTTGAGGAAGGTGATGGCAATTAATCAATTGTATTTATTGTTATTATTTGTGAGCTTTGGAATTAGTTTATGTCCCAGCTTGGAATCTGGGACGATTTAAGGCATCATCTTGAAGACCATCAAAGAAGTAGAGTCTAATAGTGACTGAAGAGTTCTTTGTGGGACATGTCATGGCTCTGGCCAGTAAAATAAGTAAAGCCCCCACTCAAGAGATCTGTAACTCAATTGTGTGACTATTCTGTAGCCAGAAATGCCCATTTCAGGGTAATTTTCTCTGCTTTCATCTTTAGGGCCTTTTCTGTTCTTTCCTAGTCCTTGCACTACCCCCAGGTCTGGGGATGGAGGGTAATCCAATACTAAGGCCTTTTTGCTGTCAATTCTGAGACCAATTGTTCTTGACTCTTCTGTTATGCCAGAAGTATGAAGCCCATTCTAAAACCTACTGTAGGTTTTCCAAAAAGGGATAATTTAGCAGGCATTTTGTTTTTCACCTCCCCACATGTGCTGGGAGTTTATTTGAAATGGTAGCATACTTCGTTTTCTCCACGGACTACAAATATGGTTTCAAATCAGTTTCTTTCCCGTATCTCAGTGGGGTAACTTCAGTGCTCAGTGATTCCACCAAAAGCACAGAATTCAACCCCGTTATGTGTTTTTTTTCCAGGGAATTAACATTTTCCATTTGGCAAGGAGGCATCACTTACATTCATGTGTTGTCCCTATGAAAATTATCATCTTGGAAGCCGTTCTCTGTGTGTGTGTGTGTGTGTGTGTGTGTGTGTGTGTGTGTGTGAGAGAGAGAGAGAGAGAGAGAGAGAGAGAGAGAGAAAGAAAGAAAAGCTGCAAATGATTTCCTGATATTCAGGAAGAGTATTAAGCACTCAGAAAAATTCAGTGCCTTCTCCTTGATGTTTATGGTCACAGTTGGGAATTGTCACCACCCTGACAAATAGGTGCTGTAAATCCTCTTTTCCTATTCTCCGCATGTGTGTGAGCAGTATAAACAGGCACTCCTTTGTGTTTTTTAAGCATAGATCAGAACTGTGTGTCAGAAGGGGATGAGATTGGAGACTGGAGGGAGAAGAGTGAGTTGTATTGAACAACAGAAAAGAAAAATATTTTTTTTCTTTAAATTCTTTCCCACCAGATCTTGGTGGTGGGGGAAGGAACAAGAAAAATCTTGAAAGTTTGATAACTGTCATTAACATTAGAACATGTTTCATTTATTTCTTTGAAGCCATTTTTATACTTTTTTAAAACTTTTTTTTTTTGTTTTTTCACCTCAGATTCAGCCATATGAAAAGATAAAGGCAAGGGGCTTACCTGACAACATCTCTTCTGTCTTGAACAAACTGGTGGTGGTTAAACTCAATGGTGGATTGGGTACCAGTATGGGCTGTAAAGGCCCCAAAAGTCTCATCAGTGTGCGGAATGAGAATACTTTTCTGGATCTAACAGTTCAGCAGATTGAGGTGAGATCTTTTAAAAAAACTATTTGACCTCATCAAGAGACATTGAAAGCTCTTTTCAGTCAAAGTTCTTTGCAAAGATTAGCCAAAGGTAAGGAAATAAAATGGCAAAGAACTGCAACAGTTGTGTTTAGTGAAGTACTGAAGCTTTAAAATGTTTGAAATAATAAGTTTTGACAACTAAAAAGTAGTAACTGATTACTTGATCTATGATACAAAAAATAATTCCAGGCATTTGATGTAGAAACTGAGATCGTAGTGTTTAGCTGTTCAACAAGCATTCACTTGAGTATCTCTAGGGAGAAAAATCATTGTACAGCCAGTTCTTGGAATTCGGAAGAATTTCCTCTTCACAAAATATCACATTTAGTCCTCAGCATGTGTTTGGCACCTCACATGTGTGAAAAAAACTTCTGTCACCACATTGTACTGTATCCAGAGAGATGCATGTTGTCAGAATGTCTCTAATTTTGCTACTTTACTCATCTGCGATGTGAAGTTAAAACACACGCTTTGGAAGAGCTTATTGCAGTCTAACAAATTTATGACCTATTAGGAGAGACAAGTAAAAGGAACACAAAATTTGCATTGGTGTGTATCAACGGGTACAATAATTATGAGACTGAAATATCGGGGAGGAGTGAGTTACTATTTGTGCCAGAGAGTAGGAGTTAAAGAGAGCTTCCTTGAGATGGGACTTGAGCTGTGTGGGTTTTTTGTTTTTATTTTTTTTCATAAGTAAAGGAGTAAAAGTGGCATTTTGGGTATAGACAGCTTCAGAGGTGGGGGTGGGGATTGAGCAGAAGGGGCAAGGAGAAGGCCAGCTTGTCTGAAATGGAGGTTTGTCCTAGAGAAAGCAGGCAGGTAGTATGTTACACATTTTAGTGTGGTATTAGACTCTTTGGAAGGAACAGATCATCCATGGTGGTTGATCTGGCATATTATACTGATGGTGTAATTCTATAAAAACCCCAAAGTTTGGGATCCGATATGAGCTGTAGAGTATTTGGGGACTCTTAGATTATGGGCTATGGCTGCCTGGAATGCTGTTTCTCTTAGAGGAACTGTGAAGCTCTCAAATCTGTGCATTTGACTACCAATGAAGCACTTGCAGGTTCTTTTCAATGTCTGTGAATATTTTACTTTTTTTTTTTATAAGGGAGCAAAACCACTGCACATAGAAAGCTTAAATAAAAACCCTAACAATGCTTTACACGGTCCACTTTCTGTTTTAGCATTTGAACAAAACCTATAACACGGACGTTCCACTTGTGCTGATGAACTCCTTCAACACCGATGAAGATACGAAGAAAATTCTACAGAAATATAGCCATTGCCGGGTGAAAATCTATACCTTCAATCAAAGCAGGTGGAGTACTAAGGAATTTACAGTTGTAATGTGGGAGCTTTAACCAGAGAGAAATGAGCTGCTGGGGAAAATGGTCACAATGGAATAGGGTCTTAGCCCGCTGTTGGGTAGGGACCGTCTCTAGATGTTGCCAACTTGTACTTCCCAAGCGCTTAGTACAGTGCTCTGCACACAGTAAGCGCTCAATAAATACGATTGAATGAATGAACTGGGGGGCTAGAAAGCGGCTTTTCAGTGGGGTGCCCAAGGAGGGGGAAATTCATTCATTCATTCATTCAATCGTATTTATTGAGCGCTTACTGCGTGCAGAGCAGTGTACTAAGCGCTTGGGAATTACAAGTTGGTAACATATAGAGACGGTCCCGACCCAATAGCGGGCTCACAGTCTAGAAGGGGGAGACAGACAACATAGTTAAATGACATAGTTAACTTTGTCATAGTGAAATGACATAGTTAACTTTGGATTTGGCGGAAGGAAGGAAAGAAGGGTTATCAGCTCCCAGCCCTCTATAGCTCAAAGTTCTGGAGGAGGAGTCCACAGTAGCTTCAAGCCTGCAGCGGGCTCAGTGGAAAGAGACCGGGCTTTGGAGTCAGAGGTCATGGGTTCAAATCCCACTCCTCCACTTGTCAGCTGTGTGACTTTGGGCAAGTCACTTCACCTCAGTCACCTCATCTGTAAAATGGGGATAAAGACTGTGAGCCCCCTGTGGGACAACCTGATTACCCTGTATCCTCCCCAGCGCTTTGAACAGTGCTTTGCACATACTAAGCGCTTAACAAATGCCATCCTTATTATCATTATGGGTTCAAATCCCGGCTCTGCCAGTTGTCAGCTGTGTGACTTTGGGCAAGTCACTTAACTTCTTTGTGCCTCAGTGACCTCATGCCCACTGTTGGGTAGGGACTGTCTCTGTAAGTTGCCAACTTGTACTTCTCAAGCGCTTAGTACGGTGCTCTGCACACAGTAAGCGCTCAATAAATACGATTGATTGATTGACCGATCTGTAAAATGGGGATAAAGACTGTGAGCCTCCTGTGGGACAACCTGATCACCTTGTAACCTCCCCAGCACTTAGAACAGTGCTTTGCACATAGTAAGCGCTTAATAAATGCCATCATTAAGCCTAGACCTAAACACTAGTTTTAAGACAAAGAAGGGAGTGCGTTTCCCACATTAATTTTATAAACTGCCCTGGGAACACCATGCAATGTTCAAATGCTCTCTGCCCCAACCTGGAGTCACTTGAAGGAAGACCCCAATTTTTGGGTGGGGCGGGGGATGTGGGTCATCATCAATCGTATTTATTGAGCGCTTACTATGTGCAGAGCACTGTACTAAGTCACGCCAAGTGACTGGTGGAGATGCAGCATGAAAGGGTCTTGGTCGCATTGAATGATTAAAGTCCTGGCAAGTGACCTTAGTGGTTTGCTGTTGCCTTGATTACCTTGTTTCAACTTAGCGGCAAGCCTTAGGAGGGAGTTAACCTCTGTTAAGTTGATACTTAATAAGAACATTTTGTTTTTCAGGTATCCTAGAATTAATAAAGAATCCCTCCTGCCTGTAGCAAAGGATGTATCTTTCTCAGGGGAAAATACAGAAGCCTGGTATCCTCCAGGCCACGGTGACATTTACGCCAGTTTCTACAACTCGGGTTTGCTTGATAATCTTATAAAAGAAGGCAAGGAGTACATTTTTGTGTCCAACATTGATAATTTAGGTGCCACCGTCGACTTGTATATTCTTAATCATCTTATGAACTCGCCTAATGGAAAACGCTGTGAATTTGTCATGGAAGTTACAAACAAAACAAGAGCAGATGTGAAGGTAAATACAGTGAGGTTTTGGAGGAGTCCCTCCTTAGCATTTAAAATTCTTTTAGTATCTATGTATATTATGAAAATGGCTTATTTTAAACTTTCTCTTGGATTCACTCTATTCGGTGTCTTTTCATATCTAGATTTTCTCTTCACATTTCTGCCTTTTGGCAAAAAGCTACTATTCATTCATTCATTCAATCGTATTTATTGAGCGCTTACTGTGTGCAGAGCACTGTACTAAGCGCTTGGGAAGTACAAGTTGGCAACATATAGAGACGGTCCCTACCCAACAACGGGCTCACAGTCTAGAAGGGGGAGACAGACAACAAAACATGTAGACAGGTGTCAAACTGTCAGAACAAATAGAATTAAATTCATCTTTCAATAGTCAGTTTACGATCACTGTTTAATATATACTTCCATTAACACAATCACTTTCAATGTCTATATATTTTGTCGTGAATCATATGCCTTTTGCAGGCCTGGCCTGAAGTGGGGTGTCCCTCTCCATCCCCCCATCTTACCTCCTTCCCTTCCCCACAGCACCTGTATATATGGTTGTACATATTCATTACTCTATTTATTTTACTTGTACATTTCTATCCTATTTATTTTATTTTGTTGGTATGTTTGGTTCTGTTCTCTGTCTCCCCCTTTTAGACTGTGAGCCCACTGTTGGGTAGGGACTGTCTCTATGTGTTGCCAATTTGTACTTCCCAAGCGCTTAGTACAGTGCTCTGCACATAGTAAGCGCTCAATAAATACGATTGATTGATTGATTGATTGATTTTGCCACTTCTTTAGAAGATCAGAGCCCCATCTCCTCCATCAGGATCAGAAAATTGCTAATACTAGAGGAATTCCACTTAAGTCCAGGACTCCAATGGATGCAGTATGCTTGTGCCCCAACTTGTGAATGTTAGGCCAGGTTTTTCATCTCTAATATGAGATGACAAAAGGAGAGCATCTCAAATGGTAATGGTGTGAAGCACTGGCTATTTGACATGCCCAAGTCATTTTAGTGCCTATGGCACTAAATTAGAATTCTAATCAAGGAGATCGGGTTGGACGCAGGCCTTGTCCCTCAGCGGGCTCTTACCATGTGTATTACTCTATTTTATATTACTCTTTATTTGTACATTTATTTTATTTTGTTAATAAGTTTCATTTTGTTGTCTGTCTCCCCCTTCTAATAATAATAATAATAATGATGGCATTTTATTAAGCGCTTACTATGTGCAAAGCACTGTTCTAAGCGCTGGGGTGGATACAAGGTGATCAAGTTGTCCCATGGGGGGTTCACAGTCTTCACCCCCATTTTCCAGATGAGGTAACTGAGGCTCAGAGAAGTGAAGTGACTTGCCCAGGGTCACACAGCAAACATTTGGCGGAGTCGGGATTTGAACCCACGACCTCTGACTCCGAAGCCCGTGCTCTTTCCACTGAGCCATGCTGCTTCCCCACGCTCTAGAGTGTGAACCCACTGTTGGGTAGGGACCGTCTGTATATGTTGCCGACTTGTACTTCCCAAGCGCTTAGTACAGTGTTCTGCCCACAATAAATACGATTGAATGAATGAACGAACGCCGGGGTGGCTCCCAAGGAGATCGGGTTGGACACAGGCCTTGTCCCGCAGAGGGCTCTTAACCATGTGTAGTACTCTATTTATTTATTTATTTATTTTATATTACTCTTTATTTTATTTTGTTAATATGTTTTGTTTTGTTGTCTGTCTCCCCCTTATAGACTGTGAGCCCACTGTTGGGTAGGGACCGTCTCTATATGTTGCCGACTTGTACTTCTCAAGCGCTTAGTACAGTGCTCTGCACACAGTAAGTGCTAAATAAATACGATTGAATGAATGAATGAATGATTACCGCCGATACCATTTATTCCACTGGGCCTTGTTGTCAGCATCTCTTTTTTTTTTCCCCCCCAGTACTAGAGTGAAGCATGGGCAAGGTAAAATCTTGGGCTGGGTGTAATAGCAGTTCCTGCCACTCTTTTATTTTTTTGCCTTTCCAGGGCGGGACACTCACCCAATATGAAGGCAAACTGCGGCTGGTGGAGATAGCCCAAGTTCCAAAAGCTCATGTTGATGAATTCAAGTCTGTATCAAAATTCAAGATATTTAACACAAATAACCTATGGATCTCTCTCTCGGCTATAAAAAGGCTACAGGAGCAGAATTCCATTGATATGGAAATCATTGTTAATCCAAAGGTAAGCAACAGGAAGGTAAACTGAGGCTGTTGGGTACGGCCACTTAATACCACAATTATGATTCCTATTATAATTAAGTGCCAGCCTCCCAAGGGCTCGGGTAATCAATCAATCAGTTGTATTTATTGAGCGCTGTGTGCAGAGCACTGTACTAAGCGTTTGGGAAGTACAAGTTGGCAACATATAGAGACAGTCCCCACCCAACAGTGGGCTCACAGTCTAGAAGGGGGAGACAGAGAACAAAACCAAACATACTAACAAAATAAAATAAATGCAAGATAATCAGATCGGACACAGTCCCTATCCATCATGGGGCTCACAGCCTAAGAAAGAGGGAGACTAGGCATCGAATCCCCATGAGGAAACTGAGGTACAGGGAAGTCAAGTGATTTCCCCGAGGTCACACAGGAGGAAAGTGGTGAAGCCAGGATTAGAAAACAGGTTTCAGCACTTAGTACAGTACCTGGCAAATAATAAGCATTTCAGCCTTTTTAAAAAAAAGTCTCCTGACTTTCGCGCCTGTGCTGTATCGAATAGGCCCTACTCGTCCTCAGAATACCCCCTTCACAGATCATTTCTTTCAGCTGCACTATTCTGAAAGTCACGCATTCAACTGGCACACTTCCCTGGACTTGTAATGCATGTGTAGCCTAGATGTAAATTCAGTTCCCTTACAGCATGGCGGTTGGAGTCTTGAAGAATCTCGGGTTATGGGAAACTAATATTTAGAGGGTTTGAAGATCAATCAATCAATCAATCGTATTGAGCGCTTACTGTGTGCAGAGCACTGTACTAAGCACTTGGGAAGTGCAAGTTGGCAACATATAGAGACAGTCCCTACCCAACAGTGGGCTCACGGTCTAAAGGGGGAAGATGCCATCATGACTAACATTTTGATACAAATCCTTATATTATTATACCCTTGCCACTCATTGCTCTTGTGATAGTGGCAGTAATGGTATTTGAAGTGCCACTTGATACTGTGCTTAATGCTAATACTTAATACTAATAATACTTAATACTAATAATACTTAATACTTAGTACTTAATACTAAGCACTTGGAAAAGAAAACAGAAGCCCAAGATACATTTCCTGTCCTCGAGGAATTTACATTCTAGAGCGTACAGTGGAGAAGCAGAAGACGAGGTACTGCACACTGCAGTACGGCTGACGGAAAGTCTGAGAAGCATAGCTGCAACCGCTCCTCGATTAATACCATCTGCATGCACACAGCCATTTTTTTTCCCCCTACACCAGATCTACTTGTGCCAGCTGGTGGATCGTGTTACATTCAGAACAAGTATGTACCGTAGGAAGAACGTTCCATGTCCCCCTGCTCCTCAAGAACCTCCTACAGTTGCCCAGTCATGTCTGCATCAAACTCCACATCATCGGCTTTAAGACCCTCACTCAGCTCACCCTCTCCTACCTTACCTCGCTGACTTCCTACTACAACCCAGTTCCAATCCACACATTTTGCCCTTCTACCTCAATCCCACCTATCCTGTCGCTGACCCCTTGCCCACATCCTTCCTTGGGCTTGGAACTCCCTTCCACTTTACATCTGACAGTACACCAGTCTCCCCACCTTCCAAACTCTCCTTAAATGGTATCTCCTCCAAGCTTTCATTTCCTCTTTTCACCTTCCCCTCTGAGTCATCTATACCCTTGGCTGTGTACCCCTTAAGCACTTTAATATTCACCCTAGCCCCACTTATGTACATATTTTTATACTCTACTATTTCTCCTATCTGTAATTACTTTTAATGTCTTTAGACTGTAAGCTCTTGGAGGACTGGAATCACATCTACTAACTCTACTATACTTATTGTACTTTCCCAGCCACTTAAATACTCAGTAAGCGCTCAGTGAATATCCCTGACTGATCATGTTATATCTAAATTGTGCAATGGAAACCTATTACAGCAAAAGTGACTGTTTTTAAATCCTTAATTTTTCTCCCCTTCAGACCTTGGATGGAGGCCTGAATGTCATTCAGCTGGAGACAGCGGTCGGGGCTGCTGTTAAGAGTTTTGAAAACTCTCTAGGGATTAATGTTCCTCGGAGTCGTTTTCTGCCTGTCAAAACCACCTCAGATCTTCTGCTCGTGATGTCTAACCTGTACAGCCTTAATGCAGGATCCTTAACAATGAGTGAAAAGCGGGAATTTCCGACAGTGCCCCTGGTGAAATTAGGCAGCTCTTTTACAAAGGTAAATGCCCATTGTTTCAACTATTTAAAAACTTAATCCCCATAGTCTGCTTTCCCTGAATATTTTTAAATGTACTTTCCCTAAGAGGGTTGCTTATTCAGTAATCTGAGTACTTTAAATAGTTAATGTCCAAATCCTTAAAAAAAAAAATCCTACTGTCCCTTAGAGAACGTATGGAGAATTAACACAACATCCTCAGTTGTTATGTTTCAGACCGATTATCCTACCAGTACAGTGTGGATAAGGAACTTGGAAAATATTTACAATTAGGATGTTTACTGTATCAGTATAGTTAATGGGACTTAGTCTGGATGAAGTTGTAGCAGTAGTAATTTATGAATTCCCTACTGTGTGCAAAGCATTGCTAAGCGTTGGAGAAAAATGCACAGGTGAAAATTGGACAATTCCCCCTTCTTAGACTGTGAGCCACATTGGAGGCCAGAAACTCATCACTTTGTCTCTCTCCCTCCCTTCCTCCTCACATTCATCGTTACAACCATCCCTCAGTAGTATTGCCTTGAAACCAAAAGTTGGCTCCTCAAACATTGAGCAGGGAGCTGCCAGTATGGGCCAGCTGCCTGCTCACAGGAACGTGCTAAGTGCAGGTTACACAACATCAAAAGTTTCTGGTTAACGGTTGCTTGAAAAAGAAAATAAAAATGACAACCTATCTCCTTTCCACTTTATGCTCAACATGAGGGAACTTCATAGGATCTTACTGAAATCCCTTCTTCATGCTGTCTGATAAGCAGCTTTTCTTAGATTCCGGTTTGTTCCTTTTTTAAACGATATTTTTTCTTCCCCTTTACAGGTTCAGGACTATCTAAGGAGGTTTGAGAGTATACCAGATATGCTTGAACTGGATCATCTTACAGTTTCAGGAGATGTGACGTTTGGCAAGAATGTTTCATTAAAGGTGTGTAAACAGGGGCACCAAATACCTTTGGTTAACTTAGGAAATCAGGTTATTGGTGGGTTAAAACGCTTAGGATAACAACAGGGCTGGCTTTTAGACTGTGAGCCCACTGTTGGGTAGGGACTGTGTCTATATGTTGCCAACTTGTACTTCCCAAGCGCTTAGTACAGTGCTCTGCACACAGTAAGTGCTCAATAAACACAATTGATTGATTGATTGATTGGCTTATACTACAGGGCAAGACAACCAGACAATGAAAGCAGCCATCTCCAGCTCCTTTAGTGACTTCCACTCTAAGCAGAAGCCAGCCACCGGGTTTTTTGGGTTTTTTTTTTACAGAAACCTTTCCTCCACTGTCTCTGCTTTCTCTTCCATGTCTAGCCTCTAGCCCTTCCTTCATTACTCCCTCACATCTTCTGCTCTCCAGGATCTGGATCACCTTACTGCCTAAATAGACACTCAGCTACTTAAATGTCCTGATTCACCATGGTGTGTTTCTTTGGCCACAACTACTCCCACCTATACAGGTCTGGGAGATGGGGGGGAAGGAGAAGGGAAAGGGCAAGGGAAGCCTGAGCAACATCTCCAAATCCAAGTCTCAAGTTCCAAGGGGAAATCTGGGCCAACAGAAGATTACTTGAATTTTCAAAGGTGCTAGTTCAGTAGTATTTTGCAGTCTTGACTAGTGACGCTTTGGTACAACAATAAAAACGGTACTTAAGGAAAGCTTGCAGTTCAGAATTTAAGTCATTTTGAGTATTTTGAAAAAGACATTAGGCCCACATTCTGTATACAGTAACACACCTTAAATACAAACATTAGGAATACGATATCTTTAGAATCAGCCTTGTGCATCAATGTTTAAATGTAGGCCAAGCAAATTCCTTTGGCACTTCAGTAGGTCTATTGAGCTTGAGCTTAGTTATATACAAAACCTTTTTGGGCACTTTTTGTGGTGCTATAGCAAGGTGGATGCTTGGAGTGGCAAAGCCTTGAGTTCCAAATCAGTTCCCTTGATAAATTTTTGGCCCAGGTCCTCCAGTTCTCAGTGCTCCAACCCCTTCGTCAGTACAGAGGGAGAGCCTGTTTAATCCAACAGGACCTGTACAGAGATTTCACAAGTGCCGTTATAAGCATCCTGCTTAATGTTCTTCCTAAACTGCTGAGGATAAGTATAAATGCGAAATTCAATTCTGATTATTTCATCCTGGCATATTGTGCTCTGATAACGTTTCCACTAGTTGTAAATTCATTCAGTCATTTGAGCGCTTACTGTGTGCAGAGCACTGTACAACAGTAAACACACTCCCTGCCCACAGCAAGCATACAGTCTAGAAGGGGGATGACAGGCATTTATATAAATGTCT
This sequence comes from Tachyglossus aculeatus, assembly GCF_015852505.1. Lineage (NCBI taxonomy): Eukaryota > Metazoa > Chordata > Mammalia > Monotremata > Tachyglossidae > Tachyglossus > Tachyglossus aculeatus. Next base: position 10,665,018 of record NC_052074.1, read on the forward strand.
TATATGTGTCTTCCCCCATTAGCTCAAGCTCTGAGTGAGCAGGCATTTCAAAAGCACCTGTGAGAAGGGAAAGAGCGTTTCACTTCTGTTGTATTTTCCCAACTCCACAGTTACTGGAGCAGTGCCCCAGGCTTGAAATGTAATAAAAAAAAAAGAGTAATGCTACTTGTACCTACTTCTAGGTAGTTAAATCGTTTGGTGATTTGTGTTAATCCATAGAATGGCTTTACCTGGTGTAAATATTCAATTTCCAATGACATAACTATTTTAGCCTCTTTTTTTTTAGTGCAACACAAACCTGGTTTTATTTTCTCTTACTCAGGGTACTGTAATCATCATTGCAAATCATGGTGATAGAATCGACATCCCACCTGGAGCAGTATTGGAGAACAAAATTGTGTCTGGCAACCTTCGAATCCTGGACCACTGAAGTCCAACTACGTACTCCATGTGCTAAACTGTTTCTCAGTGGAATAATCTGTAGGATTCAGAAATAGATGCCCAGGTCTATGCTTTGTCATCCACTATTTCCCTGTACCTGCAGTATTAACTTTTAAAAGTTTTCTGCAATATGCTTTTAGTTAAAGAAAAGCACAGATGGACGTTTTGGAAGCAATACTTTTTCCTTCTTTGAAGAGATTCTGTAAGTCATTTAATCTTAAAGTGCAATATTGTTTGTCTTAAAAGAAGGGGTGGATATACTGAAATAACTACGACAGAGGTCTAGCTCTAGTGTCCATTTTGAATTGCTTGTACCTTCAAAATAAAGATGTGAAGCAATATATATTTATATACACCAGTGAACACTTTACATATACTTCATAAAATTGTCAGTGGCAGTTTCTGTAGAAATGAAGGTTTTGGCTACTGCGGAAGTTAAGTGTAAAGGGTCGATAGCCTGGTACTTAAATGCTCATTGCTTATCCTCCTACTAAACTTTTATACTTTCATTTCTTAAGGAAAATAATCCTGCCCCCTTGTCACTGCTTCATGAAAATGGGCTGAGGGCACTTACATACCTCGTTTTCAGCACACGCAAGTTTATTTGCCATTCCTACTTTTCCAAGAGTCGTATTTAGACAGAGCTTCATGTGAGTTTTCTGCTTGATTTGGCTCTGTAAGGAGGAAAGGTGGTTGGTCGGGTGGGGAGAGATTGTGGCCCGTCTTCTTACTGTGGTGTATGGGCTTATGTGTTTTGGTTTTTGTTCTGAGAGCCTCATCCAAAAAAAAAAAAAAAAATCAGTCCAGTTCTGTGTTCATTATGGAAAAAAATTAAGCCACCAACTAGATGTGAGCAAGTGACTTTTAATAAGTTTGCAAATCTGCTGGCTGTTAAATTGAGTCCTTTGCCCTAACCAATTATTTCCTGATTTCTCCAGGCTTGTGTTTAGCATAGTCTACTCACTTTCAATTTCACAGCAGTGCTGCTTGATTGTATTGTACTATTAAAATAAGTTGGTCTTTAAAAGTCTTTTTTATAGCTTTATTTTTTCAGATAAGACAGTTTAGCCATTGACAGACTCTGATGGTAGAGGAAAAAGACATGCTTGCCTTTCTGAGAAAACCATAAGAGCACAAAACAGGACCATTTCATTGTACATAATCATCACAAGGTTAGGCACTCAAACTAGGGTTAGATGTAAGATGAGACACAGGCACTTTATTACGTGGAGTGTGCTGCTCATTTCTAATCTTGAAGGTAGTATTAAAAAAAAAACTTCAATCAAGGTTGCTCATACCCGCCCCACACCAATGATAGCTTTTGACATAGCAGCCTGTTCTTCAAAAAAAAAAAACCAAAACTGATTCTCACAACCCCCTATATACATACACTCCAAAGTAATTTAAAAATAAAATCCTGAGGGATGGGGGCAGGGGATAGAGAAATGTACAAAATTTAAAATGAAAGTTAATAGGCAGATTGTATAAATACATATTAACTGCCACTGAGGCAAAAGCCTCTAATTTTTTTTTTTACAAAAATACTGATACTGAACACCAGCCCCACTCTACACTACTTAAAATAATGTAAATTGGCATATATAAATGCCAATACCTCATGTTTAATCATCACTAATGATCAGCATTTCAAATAGCCATATTAGCTTGGAAAGCCTTAATTCCGTCAGCACTGATGGCAGTAGAGATCAGGTAGGAGACCCCCCAAATCCTGAAACATTTTACTGCTCATTTAAACAAAACTGGGCACCCTAAAATCCAAGCAATCAAAACACATTTATTTTTCTTTATAGAAAGATCTGTAAAAAAATAATTTTTCAAACAGCATCACTGTCAGAGAAAACATTGTCTGGAGTTGCTGGCTCCAAGGTTCTAATATTTTCCACTGTACCATCATTTAAATAAGGTGGGACACCATATGAATTTCATTGCACTAGAGGAAATGCAAAGCATTTTTTAATAAAGTAATACAGAGCATTCTAGTCAACTACAGCTGTGTTACAGCCATGTGTTCTTTTGGATTTGGTCCAAAGAAACCTGAGTCTGTTTCCAGAGAAAATGAAAATGGTTGGAGACACCTGATCCGTCATTCCCCACTGAAGGGTGGTCCTTCCTGGAAGGGCTCTCCTCGCCCAGCCCACTGCAGCTAGTTTCCCGACAATGATCCCTCACCTCCCCTAACCCCAACATACATTTCTGGGCTCATCTTTGAACAGTCGGAGTCCCGGCCATCACATCTCTTTCATACACAGGCATCCTGTGGTCCGGACAGCTTGCACAGTTGTCTGGTTCGTCATCACCTCTTCTGTTCCCAAATCTCAGCCATGTTTAGCTCCAAATCTCGGAGGCCTTTCAAGGCCTGAAGATTTCCAGTGTAAAAAGCTACATCCGCTGTTACCAACCTAAACGTCAAAGACAAAATACGTAAACTCCATCACTGATAATACACCCGGCACCTAGTCGACATTACTCCCAGACTGTAGCTATTCCCCAAGTTTAATCGGAACTCTATTCGAAGCCAGGTGGCAGATATTCTAGATAATAAAAAATACCTTATAACTACAACTTCGTGAAGTTGGAAGCCAATACTTGACCAAATATTGCCAGCCTGTAACTGGATTTAAGAGTTGTGGTGATTTATTGGGGCTAAGAGAATTTAAAGGATAAAACATTTAATTCCCCATCAGGTGCAGTTGCTAGCTTAATGTTAGTACTTTGTAATCAGTAACTCCAATCAATCAATCATATTTATTGAGCGCTTACTGTGTGCAGAGCACTGTACTAAGCACTTGGGAAGCACAAGTTGGCAACTCCAGTTATAAAAGGAGCAAGGCTCACCTTTCTCAAACATTTTATTGGAATAGGTCCAGAAGTTCTAACTTAAGACACTGCTCCTTCATCATCATCATCATCAATCGTATTTATTGAGTGCTTACTATGTGCAGAGCACTGTACTAAGCGCTTGGGAAGTACAAACTGGCAACACATAGAGACAGTCCCTACCCAACAGTGGGCTCACAGTCTAAAAGGGGGAGACAGAGAACAAAACCAAACATACCAGCAAAATAAAATAAATAGGATAGATATGTACAAGTAAAATAAATAGAGTAATAAATATGCTCCTTGTTTCAACATACTTGCTAGTACATTAGACAGCCTTCAATGCTATGTGAAATTTAAGAATTTTTAAACAATTAATTGGTTGCTTTATTCCTGTTAATGAGGTATTGTGGGAAAATATTCTTAAGTAGGTCAAATTCAGAGCCTGCCATGTGTGTGGCTAGACAGGAGCTGATCTGGGCAACTTTTTTTTATTATCTTTATTATTTTTGTGTTTGTTAAGCACTTAGTATGTGTCTACCACTATTCTAAGTACTGGGCTAGATACAATTTAATCAGGTTGGACACAGTCTCCCTGTCCCACACAGAACGCACAACAGTCTAAGTGGGATAGAAAACTGGCATTAAACCCCCCTTTGACAGTTGAGAAAAATGAGGCACAGAGAAGTTAAGTGACGGTTGAACATCAGGCAACTGACAGAACCAGGATTAGGACCCAGGTCTTTTTGCCTCCCACGCCATGCTGCTCCTTGATGCTTTCATTTTTTTGGTTTATTTTACAAGCTATTTTCAACAAGCCTTCCTAAAGCTTCAGATAATTACTCAGTATTGAGCCTCTAAAATGAAACAGGTCCATTTGACCTTTGACCAGCTTTCTTCATTGACTAGAACCCCCTTATAGCTTTGTCCTCGTGCTGTCTACCCTTAGGATTTTGAATATCATCATCAATTGTATTTATTGAGCGTTTACTGTGTGCAGAGCACTGTACTAAGCGCTTGGAATATCTGGAAAGAAGAGTGACAGACAGGGCAGTTCTGCCAAAAGTACCAATCTGATTCCTCGGGTAAGTTCACACTGGGTTGAATAGCAAATTAAATCTACATAATAAATAGTTAATTAATAATGCCCCTCAGCTCCATAAAGCAGTGGGGGCACTGAAGCTCACTGAAAATCTGAAACAGAGTAGTTTGGACTTATCAATTATTGGGACCTATTAAAAGCTTTCCTGGTCATGAGGTTAGGCATTTGTGACAAGAGATACCAAATAGTAAACTAGCTTTTCAGAACAGTTCTGATAACCTCCAATGATTCTGAAGGAAGCTTTGGTTAAAAAAAAAAAAAGATATCAGTATTTTTTTTTAAGATCACAGGCTCCCTGAGCTGAAGAGGGAGGCATACTGAGTACCTCTGGCAAGAAGTTGGGGGGTAGTGTGGTAGTGTTGCCTAATAGACCTCAACAGGAAAAATGAAGGTTAAAAATAATTAGAAATAAGCCAGGAATTGTCAATCACTGGAACATATAAGCAGTATAAAGGCACATTAAAACATACCCATTTTGAGGTCCTCCATCATTGACTACATTTAAATGAGCCAGCTGTCTCTTCAAATGGAGTTTGTAGCTTGTATTAATTCTTAAAAATAACATCTAGAAAAGAAAAAAAGACCTCAAGTTACTTGATGTTTCCCCAAGAAAGCACCTGGGTAAAAGTACTGACTTACAAGGGGTCAGTAGTGCCTCTGGTGTAAAAGTATCAATGAAACTTGGCTTTACAGTTGAAACAGAAGGTTGTCCTGCAATGATTTAGTTGCTACTCTGATGTTGATTTTCCCCCCAGCTAAATGAAAGCAGTGAGGCTGCTTTTACACTCAGCTTCTTTCTTAAAATAATGCCAGGGGGAGATTGGGTCTTAGTGTCACCCCTCTCTTTCCTAAGAACTTGCATATGTGTGTCTGTCTATGGAAATGTAAGAGGGAGGGTAAATTAGGTAGCAAAACAGTCAAGAACTTGCACATCTTTTCCAGTTAACAGACTCCGTTAACTCTGTCCCTGGATCTCTCTTCTGGAAAGGGCGAAGGGAGTGTGAATTTGTTAGTATGTTTGGTTTTGTTCTCTGTCTCCCCCTTTTAGACTGTGAGCCCACTGTTGGGTAGGGACTGTCTCTATATGTTGCCAATTTGTACTTCCCAAGCGCTTAGTACAGTGCTCTGCACATAGTAAGCGCTCAATACGATTGATGATGATGATGAATGAGGGAAGGAGAAGGTGGTTTGGGGGCTGGATGCCGTGTTCTTCACTGTTTCCTGGGCGTCCTACAGCTGCAGCTGGAGAAGCAGCAGAAGGGAGGCACCTGTCACGCTGCAGTCATCAGTCATCTTAAAGTCCTGTTCAAACCAGAATTTTCTGGTTCCACCAGACCCTTGGTTTCATACAAAACACCTGTCTATGGCCAAGCCCTACATCATCCTTCCTTGGGCAGTGTCCCCGTGTGTGTGTGTGTTTCAGAGACCTCTGCTCATGGGTGGTTAAACTATGAATGTGTGGTAGCAGCATAGCTGCTAGACCACAGGGTGTAACAGTAAGGATGATAATTGTGGCACTTATTAAGCCCTTACTACAAGCTCTGAACCTGTACTTCCCAAGCGCTTAGTACAGTGCTCTGCACACAGTAAGCGCTCAATAAATACGATTGATTGATTGATTGAACACTACTAAGAGCTGGGGTAATAATAATAATGGCATTTATTAATAATAATAATAATGATGGCATTTATTAAGCACTTACTATGTGCAAAGCACTGTTCTAAGTGCTGGGGAGGTTACAAGGAGATCAGGTTGTCCCACGAGGGGCTCACAGTCTTAATCCCCATTTTACAGATGAGGTAACTGAGGCCCAGAGAAGTTAAGTGACTTGCCCAAGGTCACACAGCTGACAATTGGCGGAGCCGGGATTTGAATCCGTGACCTCTGACTCCAGAGCCCGTGCTCTTTCCACTGAGCCACGCTGCTTCTCTAAAAAGATGTACAAGCAGATCAAGACACAGTTCCTGTTCCACCCGGGACTCCGTTTAAAAGGGAGAGAGGGCAGGTGTCTTATCCCTATTTTGAAAGATGAGGAAACTGAGGCACAGAGAAGTTACATGACTTGCCCAAGGTCATACAGCAGACAAGTGGCAGAGGTGAGATTAGAACCCAGGTCCTCTGTCTCTCAGGCCCGTGCACTTTCCCCTAGGTTATATATGAGCCCAGCTGCAATATGGGGGTCCAGCCCCATTTGGCCTGGAGGCCCGTTGAGCCCCCTCCTTCCTCTCCCCCTCGTCCCCCTCTCCATCCCCCCCACCTTACCTCCTTCCCTTCCCCACAGCACCTGTATATATGTATATATGTTTGTACATATTTATTTATTTTACTTGTACATATCTATTCTATTTATTTTATTTTGTTAATATGTTTGGTTTTGTTCTCTGTCTCCCCCTTCTAGACTGTGAGCCCACTGTTGGGTAGGGACCGTCTCTATATGTTGCCAACTTGTACTTCCCAAGCGCTTAGTACAGTGCTCTGCACACAGTAAGCGCTCAATAAATACGATTGATTGATTGATTGGGCTCTGGACCTGTGGGCCAAACTGACCTCAGTGACACAACTAATTAACGCCAGTTCTCCCTTAACGAAAAACTACCTTAAGAAAAGGCAAATTACAGGCAAAAATACTGAACCTTTGGGGAATAACACAGGTGTATGGGTATTACTTGTCCCTTGCCATCCTCAGTGTTATCAAGAAATCATAATTCAACTATTTTCCTCACACAAATTAATGGGAAAATCGATTTGAGCCCATTTTAATTTTTTCTAAAGTCAGATTTTTTTTTCTTCCAGCAGTGGCTAAAATAATACACTTTCCCCTTTTCATAAGCAATGGTATTTATTGAGCACTTAATATGTGCTGAACTCTATATTAGGTGCTTGGGAGAGTACAGTGCATGGCATATAGTAAGCGCTTAATAAATACCATCATTATTATTATTATAATGCATCAGAGTTGGTGGACAAGTTCCCTGCTCACAACAAGCTTATAGTCTAGAGGGAGAGATGGACATTAATATGAGTAATTTATAATATATACTAAAACCTGCCACTTCTTTTTTAAATTTAGTAATTAAATGAGAAACTCTGAGCCCTAATCCTTGATGTCCTCTTTAGGCTACCAGCTTTTCAGAATGGATAAACATTCGGTGGAAGAATCCTTTGCCACTGCAGGTGATATCTTTTGCTAACAAGTCAATTCCTTTACTGAAAAAAACAAAGCCTAACAGATTTTTACAGTGCCAAATGTAACATTCAGGGATGCATGCTATTTGATTTTGCCTGTGGTTATCATTTATTCAGAAGGGAACTTTCCAAACAAGTGCTTACCTGGGTTTGTTCCTCTGGAAGGAGATCATATATAGCTTCATGCATTTTTGCCATTTGCTTACAAATATTTCTGAAGCACATGGAAGGAACAGGAGCTTTCACTTCATACTGACAATGGAAAAAATAAGACTCAATCATGGCTTTCACATCTCCCATTTTACCAAATGCCTTCAATACACAACTTGAAGAATAACACTTTTATATTTGAATACTGCTTTCACTTTACATCAGTCAACTCATTCAATCCTCACAACAGACTTGTGAGCTAGGAAGAGATGGGAGGTTAGGGACTTATCCCCATTTTACAGAGGAGAAAACTGAGCAACAGAGTGGCTGAGTGACTTGCCCTAGGTCACCCAGCAGGCTAGTGACAGAGCTGGCATGAGAACCCAAGTTTCCTACCTTCCAGATGCATGCTCTTTCCTTAAGACCACAATTCTAAAATATTTCCTACCTACCTAAGTCCCACAAGTTCAAAGCCTTGGCTTGCTGGTTGAGATCAGTTAACTAATTCTTTGGTTATTCATGCTCTATTTTGAATTCTTTAATTTTTGTATTATTATTTAAGTTACCCAACATCACAGTTCTACTAAAGTCACTTACTAACCTTATATAAAGGCTCTGGGCTCACTTATCCCTTTTAGACTGTGAGCCCAATGTTGGGTAGGGACTGTCTCTATATGTTGCCAATTTGTACTTCCCAAGCGCTTAGTACAGTGCTCTGCACATAGTAAGCGCTCAATAAATATGATTGATTGATTGATTGTGCAGATAATGATAGTCCTTCCCCTATCCTTCTCACCTCATCTAAAAAGTGATGTATTGTAACAGCACTACTAAAGGTTTCACATTCTGTTGGACTCCAGTCACATTGTTTTATATTCAAAATAACGTTACTAACAACTTATTCGCTTTTTTTCTCCACAGCATTGAAGTAATGATGGGGAAAATAGCTGAAACCTAGAACTTTTCAGCTAACTCATTAAATAAAATTTTGTTTCTGTTACATATTGACCAATGATCTGATAGAGTTCAAAGCTTTCACCGTTTTGAATTGTGCCATTTTAAAACTAAGTGACAATTTTAAATGACTGGATTCTGAGAGCACAGCCTTTTAAATTTGCTTTTTTTCCCCAGAAAATCTACCGTAACCTGTCATTTTGATTTAAAGACGTTAATAATAATAACAACAATAATGATAATAATGGTGGAACTTGCTATGTGCCAAACACTGTACTAAGAGCTGGGGCAGAATCAAAATAATCAAGTCCATTTCCCATTTGGGGCTCACAATCTAAGTAGGAGGGAGAACAGTTAGTGAATCTCCATTAAACAAATGAGGAAACAGGTTCTGAAAAGTTAAGGTGACTTGGCCAAGGTCACACAGCAGGAAAGTAGCATATCGGGACTAGAATCCAGGCCCGTGCTCTGGAGCATTGTAGAGGCATCATAAAGATACAGACATTCTGCTGTGTGCGTGTAGTTTTGTTTGAGCATTATCCATTAATTCAATCGTATTTATTAAGCGCTTACTGTGTGCAGAACACTGTACTAAATGCTTAGATAATAGACAATGAATAGGGCTCAAAGAAGAAAGACACTGTGGAGACAAAAATGATGCTTTAGTCTCCTGGCTCAGAAATGTGTTTGCTGGGCCTCAGTTACCTCATCTGTAAAATGAGCCCGTCTTCTATCAATCAATCATATTTATTGAGCGCTTACAGTGTGCAGAGCACTGTACTAAGCGCTTGGGAAGTACAAGTTGGCAACATATAGAGACAGTCCCTACCCAACAGTGGGCTCACAGTCTAAAAGACTGTGACTGTAAGCCTGTTATGGACAGGGATTGCCTCTCTTTATTGCTGAATTGTACTTTCCAAGCTCCTAGTACAGTGCTCTGCATACAGTAAGCGTTCAATAAATACCACTGAATGAATGAATAAAATGGGGATTGAGACTGTGAGCCCTATGTGGGACAGAGACCATGTCTACCCCAATTTGCTTGTATCCAGCCGAGCACCTAGTACAGAGCCTGGCACATAGTAAGCACTAAATACCACAGTTGTTATTATCTGTGACTCCCCTTAGGAAGAAAGACCTCTTGCTTGGCTGAGAGGCCTCAACAAATTCACTAATTGTGCTGTTTTTGGATAACTGGACTGTTAGCCCTATTATGTAACCACTTTCTGAGTACAGACTAACAAATCACACATCAGCTACTAGCATGCATGGTCCTAGACCCCACTGGCAGAAAATTTAATTTTTTAAGAATTTACTGTATACTGACACAGAATGAAAAGTCAGGATCCCTTCAAGAAAGTCTAGTATTTCCATATATCATTACCTTAGATATCAGCTTGTCAAATAGGCTATCCATTATCGCTACAAGTTTTGCTGAGATTTCAGCTATGTGGTCATGGTAGTCCTATAAAGAAAAAAGAGACGTTAAAATCCCTGGCCCTTCATTTACCTTGGAAATTAAACTATTAAAATTTGAGTATAAAATACATGAAAAATTACCTTAGTAATGTGATCAAAATGCCTGAGCATGCTATACTGCTTAGGTTGCAGTCGAGCTTCAAAATGAGCCCGGATAGTAGGAATGTAGTGCACAATTAACTGCAAGCAGCGTGAGGACAGAGCTGTAGGGTCCAGAGAGGAGATGGAATGAGAAGAAACTAAAATTAGTTATGCTTTTTTTTTATCACAGAGCATATAATTATATGGTACACAAGTATACACAAACCCAGCAAATGTTAAAAATTAAGAGACCTGAACACTTAAATAGTGAGGTGGTGATAATATAAACGTACAACTCCCTTTGAGTAAATTACTTCACTGTGTAGGGCTAAATGTATGCTCTTTTTAAAAGTGCTCGCTCCCATTAAAAGCAAGTTCTCAACTCTTTAGGTTTAGGGATCTGACATCACGTAACATCTAGACCATAACTTTCACCCCAAAGAAATTCATACCTATGACATCATTAACAGATTTTGCAGAACAATGCAAGTTCTAGATAATTCTTCTGAATAAGGCAGTGTAAGTTTTGTATTACAATTTTTAACGGGACACTTTCCCAACAATCAAACACTGTAAGCTTGTTGGGGGCAGGGATCGCATCTACCAACTCTGTTAATACTATACTAGCCCAAGCATTTAGTGCAGTGCTTTGTATAGGGTAAGTGCTCAATAAGTACCACTAACAAAGTAAGGGTGCGTGTGTGGAACTTTAATTTAGAAACCTTTGGATGGGACTTTTAAATATGCAAATCACATTTAGAAGCATTAAGTGAAAAGACTTCTCTAACTCCTTAAGATAAAATTACTCTTTTTAAAAAATGCAAAGATCCATACCCAAATTTTTTGTAGTTATTGTTTTCAAGCCAACAACTTGCAGGGCCCCTGCTCCAAGAACTAATTGGCAACTTCTTGAGTTGAAGTACTAACAAAGAGAGTGATAAAAAGATCACGTTAAAATTTATCCCACGTATGCTGTTTCTTTGTTTGCCATCTCGGAACAGAGTTTTCTTTTATTATTCTCCTCACACATTAACTGTGGGATAGTTCAACCATTACCATATACAGCTCCTTATATATCTGCAGAAACAGCTTTCAAAACTAACCCACTGAAAATTGCAGGCTCCAGAGTAAGATGCTGTACCCCGACTGTCAACCAGGACAGATTCTGTTTATCAGCTGCCAGTATTAAAGTAACTTTGACAGGGAACGTGTTTATCAACTGTTACAGTGTACTTTCACAAGCACTTAGTACTCAGCACACAGTAAGCGTTCAATAAATATGATTAATTGGTCTTCAAGACCCAAAACCCAGCAAACCCAGTTTAGAACAGAATTAACTGGAAATTTTGGGTTTGAGAAATGAAACCAATTCAGCAAGCTCTTTTAAATAAGTTAATACAAAACATCTAATCAAAAGAACTGTGTGTGCATTTAATTCTATATTCCAGACTTTGATAGGTGGATTAAAGAAATTCAGATATTTTTTTTCCAGTAACATTTAACACTTGTCCATTCCGTGAACTAATTAGCCTCGGTCATAACCAGCACCAATAAATAAATCACCGTCTACTTCCATGATTATTAAACTACCCAGGTGATAAGGAATCACCAAATGTGGAATTGCCAAGAAAACAGGCTTTCTTCCAGTCATCTCATTTACTATACTATGCTTCTTATGAATTCAAAAATCACACATTCAAGGTCAAAAAAGTATATGACCTTGATATGTCTTGTGGAATTCAGTGACAAACAACAGTATATGTTTAATATATGCTTTTGTCAAATGATTTTTTCCATTCTGATGAAACAAATTCCTTCATACACACCTTTAGTAAATCAGACAGACGAGTAAGCATGTCAGTTGTAACTGATGGGATGTTATCCACACACTGGCAGTATTCAAGGATTATTCTTATTAACAACAACACTGTTCTACAGGAAAAGAAAGACAACCCAAATTGCTATGTCATTACCCATAAAAAAATTCAGGTTGATTTTCCATATAAAATTATGACTCCATTAACAACATGCTTTTAAGAACAGATATTACTGCTGGGCTGTTTTCACTCACTTTCACTTAACCTTTAAACATCAACATCTTTGAATTCAAACCGGTAGTTCACAGTTTTTCATTTAGTAAGAGATCTGTAATATTTTCATAATTTAATGACCCAACCACATTCTCAAAGGAAAATGCATGTCTACTGCAGGCAACATATGCTAGTGGAAGAAAAAAATGGTCTTACCCAACAACAGCATACTGTTGGCCCTCCACAACAAGGAAATCTGTTGGCTTTCTTTCTTCTGAAGCTGGAACTGAATAGAAAAGGGGGCAAGCTCAATCTAAAGACTATGATGAGAAAATATAAAAATCAGTTCAAACAATCAAAGGAAAGCAGAACAGGCTGCCCCTTTATTACAGCACCAGATGGCTGAATTCCTAAATTTCAGAGTGAGGTGATGTGTTAAAACCTCTGCTGCCTAATGACTCCACATTGTTGGCATGTGCTTTGAATTACTTAACGCGGCAAATGAGGATGACCAGGTAAAAGACCTAATACAAAACCAAATATAATTATTGGCTTTTTTTTTTTAAAGCAAGGCAGTTTAGAGTCAAGTCCAGTCTTGTCAGGGCTGGCTCTAAGTTGGGACAGGGGCTGGGGTTTAGAACATGATGGTATCTGGGACATAGTCAGGATGTCCCCTGGATGATGGGGACAAAATGACAAAGGCAGCGACAAGAGCTCTTCATTTCAGGGGTATATGACACTGGCACAGACTGCCTATGCACATCTGACTGGATTACAGCCATTTGAGGAGTCTGTATCTGATCTTCTTTCACTCAGGTAAAGGGGTTAAATTACAGCATTGTTATGAGCCGCCTCTTCTGACTGCTTACTGCAGATACGAGCTGCCGACAGGATCTAAACCAGTACAACTCTGAGAGGGGCAAGGACTGAGAGAATGTTTCTGAAAAATCGAAATCAGCATTCTTCCCCAGCCCTAGCCCCACTGTCCCTGCTACTGGAGAAATTTGAAGCTGGGGCTGCAGAGCTGCAGGGGGACAGAGAGGAGGAGAAGGAGTTCCTGGGAGGAGCAGGAGGTGGGGATTCTTTTAAATTTATTTTTAAATAAAAAGAATGCCCATCACCACCTCCTCTGGCCAGTCACACCTAGGCCCAGGAATTTAGGGCAGCACTAACAGCAGCTCTCCGGCTCCTCCCCTCCTCCCCCTCAGCTCCAACAGCAGCAGTGGCAGGAGCAGCAGCTCCCCATGACCAGCCCGAAGAGCCCCAGATGCGGCAGCCCTGGCTGGGGTCCCCCCTGCCATGGGGTGAGCTCCAGATTCACCCACGCATGCTTTGATTTCAGAGGAAACCGTATGCGCTACCACAATCATTCTAGGTTTCTCCCTCCCTCTTCCCCAGCTCTTTTCCCTACTCTGCAGATTGGGTGACCTAGAATTTCAAACGAGATGGTTCCCCCCCACCCCCCCCGGAGGTACTGAAGAATGCTGTCTGATAAATCATTTTGAAGGATTTCACCTGAAATAAAATGCCAGAGCGAAAAATGCGCCGCTCTCACTAGCTACCCTGACCATTCCTACATACTTGTCAGAGCGGCTGCTGCTTCTATACCATGGTTCAGCTGACCAGGATCGGTCTTCCCAAAAGCAGCGTGGCTTAGTGGAAAGAGCCCGGGCTTTGGAGTCAGAGGTCAGGGGTTCAAATCCCAGCTCTGCCAATTGTCAGCTGTGTGACTTTGGGCAAGTCACTTCACTTCTCTGGGCCTCAGTTACCTCATCTGCAAATGGGGATTAAGACTGTGAGCCCCCCGCGGGACAACCTGATCACCTTGTAACCTCCCCAGTGCTTAGAACAGTGCTTTGCCCATAGTAAGCACTTAATAAATGCCATTAAAAAAAAAAACCCAGAACCTTGCTTAACAGAGGCCCAAGGCATTTACTCCACCTGTCCTGCCTCCCTCCAGCCCTGTTCATTTCCTAGAAAATCAACAGCCAGGCTCCTTGCTGCAGAGGCTGGTGGAGGAATAAATCCACCAGAGTAATTGCAGAGGCGACCTCCTAAAAGTGCTGCACTCACTCCTCTTTTGACAAAGGTATTACCATGTCTCACGGTTTAAACGAAGAGATAAAAAAAGATGGGGGAGGAAGCCTGAACCATCGCACAAAGGAGATTTAAATGGTCCCTGTAATATGTACCCACAAGGAGGTAGAGGAAATGATTCAGTACACTTTACTGGAAAAGTACATCGCCAATTCAATGTCTGTACATTTACAATATTTCAAAGGTTCCAGTTCAAACATCAACAGATACCGAAGTGTTATATATGACCCAATTATATCCAAGATTAAGAACTACCTCATAAATTTTTCCTAGTTAACTGCAGTATAACTGAACCAAGTAGGTGGAGATGGGTTCTGAGCTTGTTTTTCCAATGGCATTCCTTCTACAAACCTTCAAGAGCGCTTATTTTGTAATACAGCACTGTAACCAAGTGCTTGAGAGAGTACAACGAAGTCAATAGATATGAGCCCTGCCCTTAAGGCTCATACAATCTAGAAAGGAGATGGATATTACAAGTAGAGGGGAGCAACAGATTTTTAAAATAAAAGTGGAGAAGTGAATCCCAAGTGTGGAGGTAATGGGGAAGTGATGAAGTGGCTGGAGGCGGAGGATAGGATGGACAGTTCAGAGATTAATCGAGGACGGCCTCGTGAAGGAAATGTGATTTCAGAGGGGCTCTGAAGATGAGAAGAGCAGTGTCTGCCAGGTGTGAAGGGGCGGGAGGGGAGAGTTCCAACTCAAAGGAACAGTGTAAACAAGATGTCAGCAAGAGAGATGAGGCACAAGGCAAGAGAGATGAGAACAAGACACAGTGAGTAACATGAGCAATCTTACTCTCACTGAAAATTCAGAATTCTTTTAAACCAAGAGACGGCTCCATATGTAAGTCACATAAAACGGGAATAGAGGAAATCTTAGCGGAAAATAAAATCCACATACTTCCTGGCTTTTTTTCAGGTAAAGTAATTTTGCCATCTGTTACTGAATCAACAAGATCCTGAAACTCAGCAGGCACATCAGCTTGTTTCCAACGTTCATTATCTAGCAGGAGACTGTTTCACAGTGAAAAGAGAAAGAAGGTGGAAAACAAAGATTAAAACTTTCAATGGTGTCATTCTTGCCTATACAAAACTGAAATTAAAGCTACTGTAGATGAGTACAAAAGGGATTTTTAAAATCGTGAAAAATTTCATTTCCTAAAAGTAATAAGTTCTCTAAAGCTACATTTCTGGGTCTGAAAGGCCACCTGCATGTGCTTTTTTTCACCAGGACAGTCAGAAGATGACATAATTTTATTTAAGTTAGAAGTAATTTGATACAAGCTCTTATGGGCCAGGTAAAATGTACTTGCAGGATATCTTCAAATTATCTCTCCATAATAAGCAGTTATACGATATCATAACTCAAAATCCAAGAACTGCAATTTTCCCTCAATTTTCCTTTTTTTTTTTTTAAAAAAACAGGATTATCTGATAGTCGAACATGAAATTTCCCTCCACCGAATTTTTACAAGAAAATAACTGCTTAACACTAACTGACGAGGCACTGGAAATACCTGAGTTTTGTTTTCCTTTCTTCATGGAACCTATTTACAAATTTATTAGCTTGGCTCTGAAGGGCCCCACGTAATGACATGCTTTTTCTTCCACAAATCTGATCAGTGTCTAAGATAAATGTTTCCATTAATCGAGAAAGGGCGACAAATTCAGTGGAGTTCAATTTCTCCAGAAAGCCATCCTAAATTTTAAGAAACAATACAAAAACCTGTTAGAAAGTTACACAATACAAAGTAATTTACAGAGCTTTGCACACCGTAAGCGCTCAATAAATACGATTGAATGAATGAATTTACAGTAAAGCCTATGTAGGGAAAAACAATTAGATAAATTTCAAAATTCCAATCTCTAAAGTAGTTCTTTATCAGCAAACTGGATCAAATAACCAAGAGCTGCAATTGTGTACACTGAACATACAAATGCTTGTTTAATGTGGTGAGTGCGAACTGTGACAACATGGTAACTAACTAATTCATGCCACGACAGAGGGATGGTGGTGCTGTCCAGTATGATGGGAAAGTTAGGATTTGGTGGAGGAAGATAAGAAATTTAGTTTTGGATAATCTGAGTTTGAGATGCCAGCAGGATATCCATGTAGAGACGTTTGAGAGGCCGGCAGAAATGCAAGAATGTAGTGAAGGAGAACGGTCCGGGCTAGTGAGGTAGGAAGGGGGTCACTTGAATGGTGTTGGTAAGTGAAAATGTGAGAGTGGATGAGCTCCCCAAGAGAAATGAGTGTAAATGGAGAAGAGAAAGGGACCCAGAACAGAGCCCTGAGAGACATTTTCTGAGTAACCACAAGCACGTAAAACATTCCTTAGTTCAATCTGTGAACAGTGAACCCCCCCATTTACAGGATTATGCCTTAACTGATTTTCAGGTAATTACCTCCACAGCTTAGTACAGTGCTTTGAACAGTAGAAGAACTCAGTAAGTGTTAGTAGTAGTAATAATAATAATAATGCTAGAAGGCTCAAAATAACCAACCTTTGATCTCGCCATTAGAAATTTGACCGCCCGATCATGGCAGATGTCTGAGGCACTATATAGTAACTCTTGAATACCATTAGCCAGCTTCCCCAATTCTAAGTCAGTCAGCTTCACGTCCTCACTGAACCTGAAAATAATGTTTGAGTATTTACAGGTACACATTTTTTAACTTCAATTGTAGGCAACACCTCAGAAAGAATTTTTAAAAAGCAAAAAACCTAATAAAGGAATTTTCCATACTCTATATCTGAGATTTCCAGAGTGCGGTCCATGATGGAACATTTGCAAAGCCATAATAATAAGCTATAATAATAATAATATGGATCATTTGTTTACATAGGAGCCAAGAATTTAGCAGAAAACATTTATGTGGTAGGAAGAATCAATCAATCAATAGCGTTGACCGAGTGCCTGTGTGCAGAGCATTGTACTAAGTGTTTGGAAAGTGCAATAGAATTAGTAAACATGATCGCAGCCCTTGAGACCTTACAATCTTGTGCGGGAGATTTTAGAGTATAAAGAGGTATTAGGTGAGGCATTAAAGTGCAAACATATATGCAGATGTGCTAAAGAATGTTATTTTGCTCACTTTTTGAAATAGGTGAATTTTATTATGGCAGGCCACCAATGAATGATCCACCTAGTAAGGGTCAATTCTAGACTGAAATCTTGAGAACACTCACTGTATTATAATTTAATTTTCATAATGATGTTAGAAGTTGGTGTACTCTCTGAGCAAGAGATACTCTGTATATCTAATTCACGGCTTTCATAATCAGTCAATGGTATTTATTGAGCACTTTACTAAGCACTTAAAACTTTCAAAACTAGTTGCAACTGAAAGCCAAGGAAGACAATTCCTGCTCGGATTTGAGTAGCGGAATCAGAGCCAGCCTAATCCCCTTCTCCCTCATCAACCCATCCAATGAGCCACTTCGAGCACTTCAGTGTATATCGGTTTATTTATTCATATGTAAGAGGGAATCAGCTGATGGAGGGCCTTGAGCCGGTGGTTAGGTGTTTTTTGTTTTGATCAAGATGCACTGGGAAGTCACTGGAGGTTTTGAAGGCGTGACCGATGTGCTCTGATAGGCGTTTGTAAATTCGGTTGGAGACACGGAGGCTGCTGCTGCTAGGTTTGGCCTAGTGAACAAAACCATAGCCAGTAACTCAATTAGGACTTTAACACCTGGCCTGTAGTAATGCTGCCCCTTAACAGAAGCAGGGTATATTAATGAACAAAAACATAATAGGGTTGATCAGCTCTGGCATATTGGGTTGGTGCTAAAATGAGCAAAGGAGATAACGATCTTTCAGGTATAAACCAATATGTCCTTTTCTAAACATTAGATTAAAAAGTCATACTCCATGGAGCTAGTTAGAGCAGAGAGCTACTGTTTACCTGGTCATATACAGACTATTTTCTGGATGTGAAAAAGGAATATTCAAATAGCTGGCTGTCACTGGTTTTGGGGAGTTTGTGGGAAAACACATTAGCTATATTTTATTTCTACAATCTAGGATGTTTTAGGTTAAAGGCAGTTGGGAAACAAACTGATGCCAGTGGACTATTAAGTTGCATTAGGATTCTGGTGTGACACTGGTGGGGCTTAAAAATAATTCAGAGATAATGGAAATGAAAGATAACAGATATCTTTTATAGCACCATTTTATATATACCACGTACAGTTTTACATTGATCTTATTAAACAGTTAAAAATATCTTGCATAATGTCCTAAAAGGATCAAGTACTACTTTTATAATTCAACCACAGCACTGTTAAGCTCTCTAATATTCTGAACTCACCAATTAAAAAAAAATTAAATTAGGAGAAACAGATGTCAGAAATAAAGATCTCAATCCTGAAAAGAAAAGCCTCTAGGTTTTAAAGAGTCTTTTTAAATTGCAATGTTGCTCTGAGAACAGAAAAATCAACTGAAGATCAGAAATACTGTTTAGACCAGATGGCTCAAAGCAACAAGCTCTAATTCCTTTTTAGAACTGTACCTCCTTAAAATAGTCCTTAAAAATAGCAGGTTTTTTGGTGTGGCAATATTCGTGTGACAATTAAAACACTGAGGAACTACAGAGATGCATACTGATTTCTCTAAAACTATTAAAAATTGCTAGCCTGCTGGCAATGGTTTTAAGTGAGAAGCGGCATGGCTTAGTGAAAAGAGCCTAGGTTTGGGAGTCAGAAGTCGTGTTTTCTAAGCCTGGCTCCGCCACTTGTCAGCTGTGTGACTTCGGGCAAGTCACTCGCTTCTCTGTGCCTCAGTTCCCTCATCTGTAAAATGGGGATGAAGACTGGGAGCCCCACGTGGGACAACCTGATGACCTTGTATCTACCCCAGCGCTTGAAACAATGCTGGGCACATAGTAAGCGCTTAAATACCATCATCGTCATTATTATTATTATTAAGTGAAAAAATAAACTTGCATTTACGAATTTTTAAATGACCTGGATTTCTCAAGTAATAGAGCATTTCCCCTCATTTCTGCATCTTTTAGATGGATGACTTTAGGGAGAATTTGATTCACTTATCAAATTTCACACAGTGCTGACTTAGCCTGGATATTATCAACTGTACTTAAACCAATGTGCAGGCACATCAAAATGTAGCAAATAAGATTTGGCAGAAGCCACTGAACTCACATCAAGTCCACCCCTCCTGGTGCAAGAGAAGATGTTGCACGCTCTTTGCTGGAGGAAGAATCAGTAGTACATTCTGGTTCGGATACCGAATCACTGCTGCAGGGCTCACTGTTTGGAGATGCATTTCTTTGAGAGGTAGCGTCAGCAGCCACAGGCGGTACTTGTTCGCCCTCGTGAAATGCATCGCTGATAAACATGCCTTCGTGGGTTAGGTAGGCCACTTCTGTGTCCACGGAGTTGTCCTTTCCGGCACTGTTCCGTTGGGAAGTCTCCTCCAGTTCTCTAGTCCTTTGGTTTTTGTCAAGTACCGACAGAACGACGCTACGGACAACATTTAACGTTGCCTAGGAGAAAATTAAAAATGGGATTTACAGGACGGTTTATTCAAAACTCTGCATTTCTAATTTCATTTCTGAGATTAAAAAAAAGTACACTGAAGTATTTGCTGCTTTAAAGAAATCTTTTACTGCTATGTCCCAGTCAATGTTCTTAATTAGTTCCACAAAACCGAAGAGTATTAAGTAAAAGGGAGTTAAATGAAATATAGTTTCCAATAGGAAATAATGGGAAGTGCACTAATGTATTCCCAAGATTCAAAATATTGGCAAACATATTATATATATTTTTCAACAGTGTCAACACAAGAAGTATATTTACATGATCAAATAATTATAATCACAATAATAAAAAAGATAAATACGGCATCTGTTAAGCACGTACTATGAGCTGAGCGCTGTACTAAGGGCTGGGGTAGAGTCACGATAGTCAGGCCAGACACTGTCCCTGTCCCACATGGGACTGACAGGCTAAGTGGGAGGAAGAATTGGTATTTTTATTTCCATTTTACAGATGAGGAAACTGAAGCACAGAAAAGTTAAATGACTGGCCCAAGATCACACAGCAAGCAAGTGGCGGAGCTTGGATTAGAACTCAGGACCCCTGACTCCTGGTCCTGTGCTATTTCTACTATGCCAGCTGCCCAATAATACATATTTCTGAATTTGCTTTAACTTTTTTGTGCGTTCATATGTAAAGCTGAAGTCTACCGGAAGATGAATGGTTTTAGGGAAAGGGAAACCAGGAATATTAATTTGATTTGTGAGGCAACTGAGTATTACAGAAGCCTTCTAAGAAGAAATGACATTATAAAAACATACTTCACTGGGGGCAGGGAATGTCTCATACTGCACTCCCCCAAGTTCTTAGTACAGTGCTCTGCACATAGTAAGCACTCAATAAATACAAGTGACTGAGAAATAAGGCTGAAGGCCAGGTCACCTGCAGGAAGTTTGAAGAGACCAGGTGTGAAATGCTTTTGTCATTTATTTCAAAACATAATCATTTTGGAAACATTCAACCCAGAAAAAAGTCAGATATGAGCTGTGAGGATATTCTGAGTTGTGTAAGCATCCATTCACACAAACAAGGAGTTCCCGCTTTATTCTAGGTCTATTTGAAAAGCTAATTTTGAAAGACTTCCTACATCGATTGATAAGTTTGTGATATTACCTTAACCCTCTGGAGGAAGACTATCAGCCTTGAGAAAATACAACTTAGTAGATCTAGCCACTGAGGAAAATTCATCATTCTCATCTGATCAGCAAGTCTGCAAAAAGAAAGCATAATTGAAAAAAACAACTCCCTAGATTACAACACAATCTGCAACAAAAAAGGAATGCATTATGGTACATGATTTTAATCATGTGATCTGACTAATTAAATGTACCAACAGATGAAGAACTGTCTTATACTAAGTATGCATATATGTATCAGTTATCCGAACACTGAATTATTATCACAGACAGCTATGCCATTTTTTCCTAATGATGCCTAAGTTAATTTTGTGGAAAGAGAAGAAAACTCTCAGAAAACTGAATGATTTATTATTCTAAGCCCCTTTCCTAAATTTCCTGAGATTTCAAAATCTACACCAATAGGAAATGGACCTTCCCTGACTAAACCCTAATTTCCTATTCTCCCACTCCCTTCTGCATCACCCTGATAAGCTCCCTTTATTCACCCCAACCCCTCCCCACAGCACTTATGTACATACCTGTAATTTATTTATATTAATGTCTGTCTTCCTCTCTAGACTGTTAGCTCACTGTGGGCAGGGAATGAATCGGTTATATTATGTTGTACTTTCCCAAGTGCTTAATACAGTGCTTGCCACACCATAAGCACTCAATAAATACAATTTCTTGACTGATTGAAACCTTGGTCCTTTGAATTCTGGGATTTCCTCTATAAATTGGGTGGGCAATCTGAAACCAATTGTCTGCCTAGGGAAGAGGGAAGGCAAGGAGGATTAGAGTGAGGAATTTCTCCTTCCACACTGCTCCTAGCAGAGTCAAAAAAGAGGCCCAGCAACTCTTTGGCCGCGTGGGAACTCAGTGATGCGAGATTCCACTTATCTCTGCAAAGACGTACCAGAAGCCACCAAGGGCTTAACTGGTGACAGTGTAGTAATGGAGATTCCAGACTATCTTTCCTGGCCCTTCCCTTTGTACAACTATGCCCAGTTGCTTGAAATGAGCTGAGCGGAGGAGTTAAAAAGAGGGCAAAGTGAAAGACGGTACAAATGTCATTTTGCACCCTTGGGTCCCATCCCCTAGCACTTCAGTTACAACAACACATTGGGGTTGAGAGGGGCCTGCTGTAGTTAGTAAATTCTGCATTTTTTTTCTCCTCCACATTTCATATATTCCTCCCCCGCCACCAACCCCCCCAACACACACACACACACAGCAGAGGAGAGGTACCCGTTTTATATCCCTGAGAGCACAATGTCTGTCGTAAAAGCAACTATGCTCGAGCGGCTCAGGCTGAGGAAGTGATAGAAGTGATGACTGTCACAAGCATTCCATTCAGGGATACAGAACCTGGAAGTGGAGGTTTTGGAAGTAATGAAATGTGGGACAGTGAATGGTATAGAGTAAGATGGAGGGCAGAGGAGGGCAAATAAAAACCCGTATACAGGTCCGTGAATCTGGAAATCATGAACAGGATCAGCGACTCTCGGCTAGGTCGCTATACCAAATATGGGTAAATGATGTGTTTTAAACATCTGTCCCTTTCAAAAATGAGAGTGTGAAATGCCTGCGGCCCGATAGCCCCGGAGAAGATCAATCTGACGGACAGTGGTGACGTTATTAGCTCTCCCGACTTCTACAAAATTAAAGATCATCATCATCATCAATCGTATTTATTGAGCGCTTACTGTGTGCACAGCACTGTACTAAGCGCTTGGGAAGTACAAGTTGGCAACATATAGAGACAGTCCCTACCCAACAGTGGGCTCGCAGTCTAAAAGATCGTTTCATCATCACTACTAAAAGTACTTTCTCCTTTTCCCCCAAACCCAGTTATACTTACTTTATGACAACTTCTGTGTCTATTTCTTCTATCTGCAAAAGTGTATTAATCACACACTGTAAAGTTTAAGAAAAAAACAAACTGTTTTCATTTGCTTCTTTACAATTTAGGTATCCTATTTTTAAGGCTTGCATATTAGAAATTGTTCAAAAATAGTACTGCAGTAAGGATTCATTCATTCATTCATATTTATTGAGCGCTTACTGTGTGCAGAGCACTGTACTAAGTGCTTGGGAAGTACAAGTTGGCAACATATAGAGACGGTCCCTACCCAACAGCGGGCTCACAGTCTAGAAGGGGGAGACAGACAACAAAATGAAACATATTAACAAAATAAAATAAATAGAATAAATATGTACAAGTAAAATAGAGTAATAAATATGTACAAACATATAGACATATATACAGGTGCTGTGGGGAGGGGAAGGAGGTAAGGCAGGGGGATGGGGGCGGGGGGGGGAGAGGATAGAGGGGGCTCAGCACTGTGCTGAGCACTGCGCTGAGCACTGCGGAGAGGTATGATGAGAGAAGACCGGACAGTCTAGGCTAAGGGGGAGGGAGAAAAGGGTTACCAAGTTGGGAATCTAGCCCTCTTGGGTCTCAGCCCTTCTGGAAGCAAGATCACTTTGGCCCAGTCAGGACTGAGGCTGACACTCTCTGCTCTGGTTTCAAACGACTGATGATCTTGGCCCAGAAGGGGTTCTGAAGTGGGAGGGGGAATCATGTGGGAGTGGAATAATAATAAATTATGGTATTTGTTAAGCGCTTAACTATGTGCCAGGCACTGGGACATAGTGGCACTATGCACTGGGGTAGTGCCAGTCCCAGTGCACTGGGACTGGCACTGTACTAAGCACTGGGGTGGATACAGGCAGATGGGGTTGGACGCAGTCCCTGTCCCAGGTGGGGCACACAGTCTCAATGCCCACTTTACAGATGCGGTAACTGAGGCCCAGAGAAGTGAAGTAACCCGTCCAGACAACCGGCGAAGTCAAGATTAGAACCAATGACCCTCCGACACCCAGGCCCGGGCTCTATCTGCTGCTCCATGCTGCTTCTCATATGAGAAGGCTGTGATCCTCCTCACTTTACTTCTCTTAACTCCTCTTAGGAGGGGCAGCTTGGCCTAGTGCAAAGAGCCCGGGAGTCAGAGGACCCGGGTTCCAATCCCAGCTCCGCCAATGGCTTGCTGTGGGACCTTGGGCAAGTCACTTAACCTCTCTGTGCTTCAGTTCTCCTGTTCTGCCTCCTACTTAGACTGTGAGCCCCATGTAGGACAGGGGCTGCATCCAACCTAATTAACCTGTATCTACCCCAGAACAGTGTCTGACATGCAGTAAGCACTTAACAAATGCCACTAAAAAAAAACAAACTATACCCCAGTTTCCTCATCTGAAAATGGGGATTAAATCCCTGCCCTCCCTCCTTAGACTGAGCCCCAGGTGGGACAGGAACTGATTATTTTCTGTCTACCCCAGTGCTTAGTGCAGTGCTTAGCACAGAATAAGCACTTAAATGCTATACAACTACTACTACTAAAAGTAAACGGGGAGTCGGTAGGGTGCAAGGATTCAAAGCCAAGGATGTTTGGTGGTTATCAGAAATTGCTAGTTAAGGATTACATCCAATCATCATATGCTCTGTCTCTCTCCGCCAGGAATGATAGAAGCACTAGGAGAGTACCTGCTCAGGGAAATTTCAGGTAAGACAAAAGGTCTCTTACTGGTTCTCTTGATTTATCTTTCCTCTTCTATGCACCCTAGACTAGTTCTCAGCAGTCCCACTGCAGGTCCCCCATCATTACCTTCCATCATTTGACGTAGTGCATATTAAAATTTCAAGAGCAACTCAAGTAATTAAGATAATTAGCTGGGACCCCAGGATATTCAAGGGAGAGGGTTTGGCCATTATAGCAGTGGGAGAAATAGCAGCAGTAGCTCATGTCGTTGCTGAATTTGTTAATGAGATAAGAGCTTTGGGAAGCACCAATAGCTACAGCAGGGAAGAAGAGAACCTGCTGCCGCTATTGCCAGCAGCTTATATGTCTACCAGGTTCTCAGCAAGAAACTGTGCTCCAGGCCCAGAGGCATAAACTCTGGAAGATGGTAGTTCTCTTCTCTGGAACACAGTAAGTGCTTAACAAATACCATTATTACCTGATCTTGATACTGCCATTCCCATAACTATGCATATATGCATATACCTATAATTCTTTTTATTTATATTGATGCCTGCTTACTTGTTTTGAAGCATACAGATCTATAATTCTATCTATATTGATGCCTGTTTTACTTGTTTTGATGTCTGTCTTCCCCCTTCTAGACTGTAAGCCCGGTGTGGGCAGGGAATTTCTCTCCTCATAGCGAACTGTAATTTCCAAGCGCTTAGTACAGTGCTCTGCACATAGTAAGTGCTCAATAATACGACTGAACGAATGAATGAATGAAAGAATAACTACGCCTCAGAAGTAGGGGGAAGGATGAGAGAAAGAGGGAAGGGAAGATGGGCTTGGCTGTGAGGATGGACTACTTTCAGTGAAATTTTGAGATTAAATTGTAAAATATGAAAATCCTCATTTAGGGTGTAAGATTCTGATCAGAACACTTAAGACTACCTGTTTGCGTCTTTCTGACAGGTATTTAGTGGCTCTGTATTACAGCTTTAGTTTTACATCTTTTCTGAAGGAGGGAGGCTGAAGAAATACAATGCAAAACATCCAGCAAACTAGTGCATACCCAGTGGTAAAGTTACAGCTCATACTATATCATGCCATTAAATTATTGGTCCTACTTTCTGTAACATTTTTGGGCTGTCCCAGACCTCAATGTTGCTCCAAACTTAATAAGGTCACAGAGGAAAAATAATTCAAATGAGCAAGAATTCGTGTCTGTAGATAAGGTCAGGATATAAGACAGAGAGCAAATTAACCAAACTAAACTGTGGGATGGATTTCTAATTCAGATAATCCAAAATTTGGATAACCAAGCACAACTGGATTTCCAATCTCGTATAGGTTTATGCCTAGCTTTGTTTGGGTACTCGATCTTTTTAGTCCCCCACCCCCATAATAATTTAAAGTGGCTCTGTCTTGGGTAACTAGCCATTCAGATCAATTGAATTTTGATCGGGGCTGGTCTTACACACAGAACAAATTGGGGCAACTACTGTAAGCCCCCTCCCCTCCCAAGGGAGTTCCACTCTTCTAAGCGAGCAATACGGCCTGCTGTGCGATCAAACTGGTTTCCAAACCAATATCTCCAAGGGGTCTATCTAGGAGAGCACAGGAAAAACACATTATGAGTAGTTATGAACCAACCAACAGCTCCAGCCTGTAAAACCACCTCCATCCGCAAAGACAAACGGCCTCATTCTGGATGACTTGCCTGGGGCCCTGCTTCCCCCAACTCTTTGAGATGACCCTGATTTGGATGATTGGCTTGTCATTGTAAATATATTTTAAAGTAAGAGTTTCTTTTCACTGCATATTCTAATCCAAAATAGTTTACAAAAGTTAATAAATGATAAATCGAAGCTTCACAAAACTCTTCTCAGTACTGAAATACCCGCTTCACAGACTGGCAAATGAGATTTATCTCAGCAGAGAAGCACAAGAAGAAGCAGGAATAATGAAAGCATACATGTAATTCAATTCCCAACCCCCTACTCAGGCATCTCTTAAACACATATTAGCAGAAATACTTAAGAAAGCTTAAGCTAAGAATGCATGATTACCTGCTTAATGATATTCTTTGCTGTAATAATCATTTCTTCACCATATATGTCTAAAAAATTGAGTTTTCTTTGCTTTAAAAGTCCGAATACAAGTGATATTAATCTTTCCTAATAAAATAAAGGTTTGGAGTAGAGTTAGTTTACAGAGTAAATGATATTTTTAAAAACCGACATTTCTAAATTATGATGTGGGTAAAATGGATGACACAGGCACTGCATGAACAGCTAAGTTTTTCATCTTTGGTCTCGCACTGCAAGGGATGAAGCTAGTCTGAGGGATCTCTTCATTCACAAAAGAATGTTTAGATAATCAACAATTGTTCTCTGCATTGAGAGTGGTCTATTTTTCCTCTAAATCAGTCAAAGCAGGGATAAACAGCCCA
This sequence comes from Tachyglossus aculeatus, assembly GCF_015852505.1. Lineage (NCBI taxonomy): Eukaryota > Metazoa > Chordata > Mammalia > Monotremata > Tachyglossidae > Tachyglossus > Tachyglossus aculeatus. The sequence goes on from NC_052074.1 coordinate 10,692,031, forward strand.
AACTGGTCATCATGCCCTACTGCAGGGCCGGGGGCAGAGGAGGGTAACATGGCACAGATGTTGATCATCATCATCATCATCATCAATCGTATTTATTGAGCGCTATGTGCAGAGCACTGTACTAAGCGCTTGGGAAGTACAAATTGGCAACATATAGAGACAGTCCCTACCCAACAGTGGGCTCACAGTCTAAAAGGGGGAGACAGAGAACAAAACCAAACATACTAACAAAATAAAATAAATAGAATAGATATGTTGATGATATGTTGATGTTGATGGCAACCCTAGGGTGCACATTCCAAAGACTGCCATCTTCCTGGGCTCTTCATACCATAGCAGCGCTTAGAACAGTGCTTTGCACCTAGTAAGTGCTTAATAAATGTTATTATTATTATTATTATAATACCTGCCACCTATGGAGGTGAAGTCAATCTAGAAAAATCAGTTGGTGGGATGAGAGGAGGGTTTCAAGTCTCCGGAATAGCCACTCCACATAAGAACTCGCACAGCATATCTGGAAGTTCTGCCGCTGTTGTTTCCTGCTTCCCTGCCACCTGTCTTCTGCCACCACCACCTGGTCTTCCCTCCACCCCCTCTTCCCCTTGCTTGCCCCCTCAGCCCAGGAATCATCATCAATCGTATTTACTGAGCGCTTACTGTGTGCAGAGCACTGTACTAAGCGCTTGGGAAGTACAAGTTGGCAACACATAGAGACAGTCCCTACCCAACAGTGGGCTCACAGTCTAAAAGAATAATGGCATTTATTAAGCGCTTACTATGTGCAAAGCACTGTTCTAAGCACTGGGGAGGTTACAAGGTGATCAGGTTGTCCCAAGGGGGGGCTCACAGGTTTGATCCCCATTTTACAGATGAGGTAACTGAGGCACAGAGAAGTTAAGTGACTTGCCCAAAGTCACACACCTGACAATTAGCGGAGCCGGGATTTATTCCCTAATGGGAAAAGGCAAGTTGGATGCAGTGCACGTTGAGCGAAGCCATACTCAGAAGTAACCTGAAATTTTATTATTTTCCGTTTTCCTGTCCCTTCATTCCTAGTGGCTGGCTCGGCTCCTTGCTGGAATCAGAAAAGGAGTGGTGGGTCTAACTCCAATCCCAATCAGAAGGCGTTTGTGTAGGGAACGGTTTCGTTGGGGAGGGAGGGTTTCAGATGTTGGAGGATGAATAGGAACTTGTGTAACCATCACACTCCTTTTTCTTTGGCTCTGGCAACCACTCACCTAACCCCAACCCATCAAGCCTGCCACAGCAAACACTCATCTATCCACCTGAGGGGATGTTTACTTTTAGAAACTCCAGGTGAATTTTTTTTTTTCTCACAGTTGCAATTTAGCTTATTATGTAAACATCACTGAGTGAATGTTCACTTGTCCTATGTCAGGAACCACAACCATGACCGTGACGTGTAAAACGATAGGGCAATTTTTCAAAACAAGGCCAAAAAGCCCCACCCTCAAATTACTTTTCTGGTTTTATTAATTTCTTATGAAAGTAATCTAATAACCATATCATTCCAGAATCAATTTAAGCAAGAAAAAAATTGATCACCGCACCGGAAAACAGAAAATTCCCAAATTTAAAAGAGTGCATTAAATGGCAGAGGAGAGGCAGAGGTGGGTGTAGGACTTGGAGAGGACGGGCTGGGGAGGGCTGTAGTCAATCAATCAATCAATCGTATTTATTGAGCGCTTACTGTGTGCAGAGCACTGTACTAAGTGCTTGGGAAGTACAAGTTGGCAACATATAGAGACAGTCCCTACCCAACAGTGGGCTCACAGTCTAAAAGGGGGAGACAGAGAACAAAACCAAACATACTAACAAAATAAAATAAATAGAATAGATATGTACAAGGAAAATAAATAAATAGAGTAAATAAATAAATAGAATAAATAAATAGAGTAAATAAATAAATAGAGTAAATAAATAAATAAATAGAGTAGAAGCAGTAACAGTGTGGTTAAAAATGCTGCTGGAGAAAGCAATTCCAGGGAAGGTTGGAGGGAGTAAGAAGAGGGCTAGTGAGAGACCCAGCTTTGGAGAGATTTAAACCAGGGTTTACTGAATATCAAACACTCCAATCAACATCCACCTGGCAGCATGAGCCCACTGTTGGGTAGGGACTGTCTCTATATGTTGCCAACTTGTACTTCCCAAGCGCTTAGTACAGTGCTCTGCACACAGTAAGCGCTTAATAAATACGATTGATTGATTGATAGTGGAAAGAGCATGGCCCTAGGAGTCTGAGAACCTGGGCTCTAATGCCGGCTCCACCATTTACCTCAGTTACCTCATCTGTAAAATGGAGATTAAATTCCTGTTCTCCCGCCTACTTAGAGTGTGAGCCCTATGTGGGACCTGATGATCTTGTATCTAATAATAATGATGATAATGATAATAATAATGGCATCTGTTAAGTGCTTACTGTGTGACAGGCACTGTACTAAGCTCTGGGGTGTATAGAAGCAAATCGGGTTGGATGCAGTCCCTGTCCCACGTGGGGCTCACAGTCTCAATCTCCATTTTACAGATGAGGTAACTGAGGCACAAAGAAGTGACTTGCCCCAGGTCACACTGCAGACAAGTGGTGGAGCCGAATTAGAACCCATGGCCTTCTGACTCCAAGGCCTGTGCTCTATCCACTATGCCTTGCCGCTATCCCAATGCTTAGCATGGTGCTTCACAAACAGTAATCAATTAACAAATACAACAATTATTATTTTATTACTATTATGTCCTCCCTTCTCTCCCACTCTCAAAGACTGGAAGCGGAAGACTCAAGTGGAATGGCAACAAGACAGTCTCCAGTCTCGACTCCAAGTTTCCCTGGCCCATCACTCTCTACCGACCCTTGCCATCAAAAGTCCCCTCCTCCACACTGACATATAACACCCATGTGATTTAAAAATGTCTTTAGGCTAACGGGCTGTAAAACAAGGACAACTCAAAATTACAGTCATAAATTTATTCTCCTCCAAGTCACCACTAAAATACAGTAATGATAATAAAAGAACTAATATTTTTCTAGGAAGAAAATATACAGACCTCTTCTAAAGTTTGGCAGTCATCTTCTAGGGGCCTATTTAAGTCACTATGTGCATACGTAGAAAATTCTGCAATCATCATCTTGTCTATCAATTTTTCCAATTCACAGAGTTGTGATCCCAGGTGCCTATGGAAGAACAGCCAGAAGTAACTATTCATAAATATCCACACATGTATGAATTATTTCATTTAAAATCAAGAAATTCCCTAGGTTAAAATCTTTCAACTGAAGGATTCTCTGCACTAAAATGATGCTTGAACAAATCTGGGCTCCTTAAATTCATAATAATTGATACGTCATTTGTGTTTGAAGGGAAGGAAAGACAAGACAAGATGCAACAAATACGCCTATAGGAGGATCAGTTAGAAGGAATCTGTTACAAAGGAAACAAACCATATCAGTATTATATTGCTGAGAAGAGATTTCCTTTTAATTAATCAGCTATCTTAAAACAATGAAATTACACCAGTAAATTCATAATGTGAAAACTGTAGTATGAAAATCAGGAAAAATTATTTTACAAAAGAGTTGAATCAGTGATGACCTACATCAATTACTCCACTTTTTAAAACAACACCAGCTGAGTTCATCATAAAGGGGTCATTTAGATACACACTTGACAGGCAAAGTAAACAGCAAGTTTGCTTACAGATAATTGCAGTTTTCATATAGGAGATTGTGTATTATGGTATAAACACTGCCTACTGTGCATGCTAAAAAGGGTAGTAAACCTGAAGTTTATACAATGACCAATAAATGCTCTAAAGAAGTTGTTATAGTTTACTGTGTAATCCCCAAATTTTCAAGACTCCAAATCTATTCTTGCTACCGCACTTAACCATGCACACACTTTTCAAGCATAATTTTTGTTGTGACGTTTTAACTACCTCACTCTTAGATAAAATGTGAGATTGTTCTACGCTAAGGGAGCAGAATGTTCTGCAAAAAACACTGTAATTTGTACTTTAGCATCACAAAAAAAGAATCACACCCATATCCCATAACATTGTAGCAAATGTTACAGTGGGAGTTGATATTTAACTAGGGTAAAAACTGACCCAATTCAATTTTTTATCCACTAGGCAAGACTAAATGACATGCCTAAAAAGTATTACAAGTAGTACTAATGGTATTTACTAAGCATTCTCTATGTATAAAACACTGTGCTAAGCACTAGAGTAAATATATGATTATTTCATCAAAACACGACTCTTGCCCCATATGGGGCTGTATTACATTACTTGCAGCGTGATTATCAAAAAATAAAGAAATCACAAAATATAGGTTATCAATAAGGCAATTCTTCTAAATAAATTAACCAACTAAAATTAATAGTGATTTTGCTTCATCAATATCATCAAATACCACAAGTTAGATATTTGTGGGTGCCTGGTGCTTTGCTGAATCTGTCAATTTTTCCTCTCTTCCAAGTTTCAGAACCACTAATGAATTGGGATAGAATGGCAATCTTTAAATGCCTACTCCAGAATCCTAATCTCAATTTGGTTTTGGTTTTTAATATGCTGCTATCACTGTAATTTGCTTTGAGCTGCTCCAAAGCAAGGTTATCACTACATTGTTGTTTATAGCGGTGTCCCTCAAATAATTTTACTCTCACACCTCTCTAGTCTCCTTTCTCTTTCTCTCAAATCATTTGATTTCCCTCATTTCTTTTTCCATCCCTCTTCACTTAAAAGCCCCAAATTCACTTCTTAAATAACATCCTCCATGGAACATTAATTCTCATATGATCCCTCTGTGTAGTTCTGCTACACGCTCACCTAATTTTAACTCCCAGACAGCTTTCCTTCCCTCCACTTTTCTTCTCTCTCCCTCTGGGGTGCCTTCTGTTCACCTCTGCTTGCTGCGGATTACTATCAATCAATCAATCGCATTTATTGAGCGCTTACTGTGTGCAGAGCACTGTACTAAGCGCTTGGGAAGTACAAGTTGGCAACACATAGAGATAGTCCCTACCCAACAGTGGGCTCACAGTCTACATCCAGCCATCCCTGAATTTCTGTCACTTTTCCCTCCCCAGGAATAATAGGAAGCGAGGAGTCTCCTCTTCCAGTGTCAGGCCAAGGCGCTGATTACTCAGTCATTCAAAAGAACACTCGTCTTTTTCTGCAATACGAGAATGTAATCCTTCCCCAGTTGATCACCTATTACTGGACACATATTAAATTTAATCATTAATAATGTCAGCAAATAAAAATGAAAAAGGTTTTGCAAATTGGCCTATGAATTCAATTTACCCTTGTAAAACTGTTAAATGAGCCTACCAATCAATCAATCGTATTTATTGAGCACTTACTGTGTGCAGAGCACTGTACTAAGCACTTGGGAAGCAATAGTTTTAGACTGTGAGCCCACTGTTGGGTAGGGACTGTCTCTATATGTTGCCAACTTGTACCTCCCAAGCACTTAGTACAGTGCTCTGCACACAGTAAGCGCTCAATAAATACGATTGATGATAATAGTTGGCATCATATAGAGACAGTCCCTACTCAACAGTGGGCTCACAGTCTAGAAGACACAGACAACAAACAGATGTAGCTACATCAGAAAACTGCTGAACCAAACTTATCAGGAGGACTGAGACTAATTCAGATATTCAAATGTTTGGATAACCTGAAGTTAAGAGAAAAGACAGCAGGTTTTCCAATTAATTTAACATTCCCTAATTATATTTTAGATACTGCACATAATACAGTATATTTAATCTGTGCACATAGCCAGAAAAATATGTACTGGTGTGTAAGCTTCCTTGCCTACACATACCTGCTCTTACTGTCTAAAGTTGGAGACTTAGGCTGGTGAGCCTGAAGCATATATAAGAATTTGGGTGAGATTACTAACATCATCAGGCAAACCATTTCTACCACTGTCTTTATGTAAATGTTGTCTTTTCCTGAGCCGTTGCACTGGCTATTTGCTGCAGGGCCTAGCACTTCTTTTCAAATCCTTCTCTCAACGCTGCTACCGCTAAACAAATCCAGCGTAAGTTACGCATCTTGGAATCAAATTCACTTTGCCTCTTATTTGTACACTAAAAAACAAAAACACAAAAAAATGCACTACAAGACCTCCAGTGGACTGGAAGTGTCAATGTAGATAGCAAACAAGCAGGTATTTCAGAGGTTCCTGAACTAGGATAGAATCTGGCTTAAGTAAAATATAATGGGCTTTAAGACTTGTTAGTCTAAAATAATTCTGAATATGAGATTAGGAACATTTCATATGTAAATGCTGGGAAAAGCAACAGAAGCTTTACAGAGGATACTGCGATACAGCACTTTGAATAGCAACTAATCGGCAAATGGTAAAAATAAATTTCAGGATTAAGTTCAAAACACTCTGGCCATTGGATTTTTGAAAAAATATACAGTTCTATGTCTCAAAAAGGCAAACAACTGAAGTTTAGAATTGCCTACGTGTTAAAATATACCTTCACTGAGTTCAGTGACATGACTGCTTTCTTGCAAACACCTTAGAAAACATGCACTGTGTATTCTCCCACCTTGACAGCACCCGCATGTGCAAGGTGTTTCTAACAAACCTGTATTCAGGTCCACTTTATCCAAACACACTCATGTGGTAAAACGAGTTTCCTAATTCTCTAAAAATGTTCTAGCTAAAACATGTAGTGAAAACACACTTTATGGCAGAACTAAGTATATCACAAGTACATTCAAGACCATATTAAGTTTCCCTACAGATAATTTAGGATGTTAATTTGAGTGGCAAAAGAGAAAAATGAGACAGGGTTAGAAATTTTGATATTCTTGCCCAGAGTCAAATTCAGCACATACGAGACTATCCAAATATGATTTAAAAGTGTAATTTGTACATGGTAATGGTCACCTTTAATACGATGCATTATAAAAACTTTGATTTTTAACTCTCCATAAATATTAATGTCCTTACAGAGATGTAATTTAGCAATTTCCATTCTACACCAGCCAACAATAGAAACATAATCCCATTACCTAAATGGTTAATATAAACAAGTTTCTTATTTTTGCAATGGTAAATATAAATTAAAGTTGAAAAAAATCAAATATCATGCAGAACTTGATGCTGATAATCCTGGTATTTAACTGCGACACTCTTTGATGTGGTTCACCATGAAAACATCAAATATTACATATATGTAAAAGTATAGGAAGTAAAAGTCAACATTATACTGAGGGCAAAAACTAAACAGTGAATTGCTCACACTATCCATATCCTTATAGGCAGGGATAGTGTCACTTCATTATTCTGTATTTCCCAGGTCCCTACTACAATGCACAGCACCACATGAACATTCAATAAATGCTACTGCAACTCCTATATTTCCTTCTGGGCTACTGCCCCTTTTTTGTAAAAGAATTACTGTCCATTTTTTTTTTGGTAAAATACACCAATCATACCTGTAGAAGAACAGCAGCTAGTGTTTAGATAATCAAAAATTTGATAAAATAATACAGCTTGTTTGTTGCCTTTAACAGACCATTTATTTGGCAGTCTGAACTCTTTTTTATTACCTGAATTGGCTTAGGTTCGGAAAAGCAGTTATTAAACATAAGCAGGTTTAAATATATTTCTACTCAATTTATACAATTGTGCATTAAACTCAAAGACCATGCCAGAGAATGAAAGTCCCCCACGGTGGCATGTTTTGCAGTTTGGTCATCGGTAGCTGGCCCGTAGATGTACAGCCACTCATTTATTCATTTTAATAAAAAAAAAGAGTTGGTTTTCTTGAATCTTTTTAATCCAAAGGTCCTTGAAAGACAACCTAGGTTATTACTTTGGAATGTCAATAACACTACAAATTAGAATGAGAAAGCATTAAGGTGAATAAGGTACTGAAAAAGGCATACAAATAACCATTTAAATATGAATACATTCCCACTTGTTGATGGCATCAGAAATAAAACCTGTATCCCTTAAAAAAATTCTTCTAATATTATTTCTATTGGTCTATAGACTGGACCTACCGAAAGCTGTGAATGCCCTGAAGTTCCTGCTGTAGAACCTCTTGAGTTGTGGCTATTAAATCCAACGCGCCAACAAATTCAGATGTGGATAACAACACCTGTACTGTCGGTTGAGTCTGGTGTACAGTGGCCATTAACTTCAGTTTATTGTACACTTTGACACAGTTATTCCTGGTAAGAGCCAGTCTTAAAATACGGAGAGGTCCTTCACACATTACTTTATCGATCTGTGCAATTTTATCGCGAAGCATTTTTACAGCCTGGGAGGTTTTCTTGAGGTAGTCCTGCAATTCATGCTGAGAAGTCATTGCATGAAAAAATGCTTCTGATCGGAGAGAGATCTGATGAGCAATGTTTACTTCCACAATATCCAGATAATGGCTCAGCTTAAGAAGGGGGAAAAAAAAAAGCTTGGGTATTATAATTGTTAGTAACATTTCTTGGATACATTTCAACATTTTCTAGAAAGTCAAAAAATAACTAGCTATCACAATCTGGCAGTCAGCTTTATTAGCCCCAAAACTGTCCCTTGCCCATGTTTCTTTGATATGGGGATCTAGAACCGAGCCGAGAAAATCAGAGAAACAAGAATAGCACGCTGCTCACTCCTATTTCTACTTCCATCTTCAAATGAGATACCACAATCAGTCAATCCCTGGTATTAAATTGAACACTCCTAAACAGAGAGCAGTGGACTAAATGCTTGGGAGAGTATCATCATCATCATCAATCGTATTTATTGAGCGCTTACTATGTGCAGAGCACTGTACTAAGCGCTTGGGAAGTACAAATTGGCAACATATAGAGACAGTCCCTACCCAACAGTGGGCTCACAGTCTAAAAGGGGGAGACAGAGAACAAAACCAAACATACTAACAAAACAAAATAAATAGAATAGATATGTATACCATTACCATGTACAAATAGAGTATACTACAACAGAGTTGGTACACATGATCTCTACTCACAAGGTCCTTAAAATCTAGCACAACTTGCCCTCTTCCACTTTCTCCCAATGCTGCTATTGCCACTTTCCAGGAAGAATGACAATCAGCCAACCAATCAATCATATTTATTGAGTGCTGTATGCAGAGCACTGTACTAAGCACTTAGGAGAGTATGATATAACAGAGTTGCTAGATGTGTTCCCTCCCCACAACAAGCAGCATGGCCTAGTGGAAAGAGCATGGGCCTGGGACTTAGAGGACCTGGGTTCTACTCCTGGCTTTGCCAATTGGTTGCTGTGCAACCTTGGGGAAGTAACAATAATAACTGTGGCATCTGTTAAGTGCTTACTATGTGCTAGGCACCTTATTGAGCGCTGGGGTAGATACAGTCCCTGTTCCACATGGAGCTCACAATCTAAGTGTGAGCCCCATGCGGGACAACCTGATTACCCTGTATCTACTCCAGCACTTAAAACAGTGTCTGGCACAAAGTAAGTGCTTAATAAATACCATTATTATTACTATTAATAATCTCCATTTTACAGATGAGATAAAACCCACAGAAGTTAAATGACTTGCCCAAGAATGACTTGCCCAAGGTCACACAGCAGACAAGTGGCAGAGTCAGGATTAAAACACAGGTTTCTGACCCCCCGGGCTCCTACTCTTTCATCATCATCATCAATCGTATTTATTGAGCGCTTACTATGTGCAGAGCACTGTACTAAGTGCTTGGGAAGTACAAATTGGCAACACATAGAGACAGTCCCTACCCAACAGTGGGCTCACAGTCTAAAAGGGGGAGACAGAGAACAAAACCAAACATACCAACAAAATAAAATAAATAGGATAGATATGTACAAGTAAAATAGAGTAATAAATATGTACAACTATTTCCACTAGGTCATGCTGCTTCTCTAGTCTACTTGTCCTCATATGTAATTCAAATCTATAATGCAATTAAGCCTACTGCCTGATGTCCTTTCCAAACTCTGAAAAATATCCTTGCATGTCCCTAAAATTTTCTTTTTCTAGTTGGGATGAATCGATGCCCCAAAATTAGAGCACCAGAATCACAAAGGGACACTTGTCTGAGTTTGGTAGATTGAGGAATGAAGAGTACAAATTTTTCATACAGCATATTTAAACAAATGCTCGATGTCACAGCATTCACAGCAATGTTAAGGACTCCATGCTAAATTTAGAGTATCAAATTCCCTCATCAATAAAAAAACTTAACATTAACCAAACTTTCATTTTGAGAGGAGAACTCTTTCATGTAGTGAGAAGGGAATGTGATTGTTTATTGTTGTAATGTACTCCTCCAAACAGTACAGTGCTCTACTCACAGTAAGCGCTCAATAAATATGACTGAATGAATGAAGAATTATGACACACCTAAAATAAAATGAAATGACCATGGATGCCAATTTCTCAAGAAAGGGGGGAAATTCTTTAAAAAAATACAAAGTCGGTTCTTTAGTACAGGAGTTGAATTCTGGAAGAAACCCACATTAACAAGAAATAGCATATTTGGGCCAATCGATCAATCAGTGGTTTTTATTCAGTAGTTACTATGTACTAAGAGCTTGGGAGAGTACACTACAGCAAAGTTGGAAGACACGTTCCTTGGTCCCAAGCTTACAATCTATACATCTTGATCAACTTCAATCACATGTGAAAAATTGCTTTTAATGATCTTGCATTGCATTCTACCCAGACACATTCATTCCACAAAGCATTCCCTAATTATTTAACAGTGAAAATGTAATGAAAGGAAGCGCCGTGAGAGAACTGAATTTATTTGATGCATTTAAAAATCACCAGATTTTGTAGGTAGAGCATTTCAAAATATGAGCTGGTTCTTTCGACTACAGTGAAGATCTTGATAATGAAATCCACAAGTTGCTGACGTATCGACTTTCAATTTTACTCTCATTTGGCCATGATCAAATTAAGTCCATTAAAAAAATGGGGGAGGGCTTAATTTCAGTATAAATTTATCCAATTACCCCCTAATAACAGCATCAATATTTGACCTATTTTACACTTCATTTGGGTCTGACACTTTAATTTAAAAATGTGTTTTCTAATAGATCAAAGAGCATGGGACTGAAGTTTGAGATTTTGGAGGCATTCATCTGAATGTCAAAACCACAAATGGTTTTCAAGATTCTAAGCAACTGAATTTAAACATGTACAGCTGAACACAATCACTTTCCAAAAGCCACCTCAGGCCTACAAGAAATGATGCTTAAGATAGGCTTCAAAGGGGAACATTTTATTCAAAAGCCAGAAAGCTCTCTTCTAAACTTAAGTCACACTGTCAGAATATGAATATTAAAAAAAAATAAATGATTTTAAAAGATCAGATTTTCATAAGGGCTAGTCTCTTTAAACCACCTTAGTATATAAAAAAGCTTGAGAATCCTTGGTAACAAACACCATACCTGGACAGGTGGCAAAATAATTTTACCCATAAATTTTAAAACACTATCAGAACTTGATCCTATTACCAAAGTCTCCACACAGAAGCAGAGAGGTGTTAAGGGAGAAAAGGACTTCACAGGAAAGTAAGGAGTCTTGCAATGTTTAAAAGACCAACCTCAGTTTTCTGGCCCTTATTCTAGTACTCTAGCTGGGTCACACAAGCTTTCCCAGTCACCTGAAATACATTTCTGGGCTTCAACGAGTTTTGTTTGGCTTATGATGTTGAAGATCTAAAACCTCTAAAGATGAAATCCAGAAAGCCCCAAATTCCACAGTTCAAGGTCAAGGAGTAATTTCACACATTTCTGCTTGTGATGAAGTTTCTCCAATTTGCCCCAGGGACATATGGCCTAGTTTCACAGACTCTATGAACTGCACTGTACTCTCCCCAAGACCTTCGGACAGTGCTTTGCACACAGTACATGCTTAATAAGTATCACTGATTGATCCTAGTCACACTATAAGCAAATAATACAACTGCATTAGGCAAATAAAATAAGCTACCAAAATTAACATTATGTTAGCATCACAATCTATGGACTAGAGCATTTAAATTCTGCATAAATTTAAAAGACACTATAACTTAGTTCCAGGATTGCACATTTTTAATCTTCAAAGTTATTTAGACAAGGAAAGGGAAATAAAACCAAGTATTCTTCAAGTCTGCACTTCTAGGCTATGTCTCAAGAGGCAATGTTTTTAAAAATGCATCCAAAATAATTTTTCCCCTCTATAATTCTTGCCTATATGGCATTAGAAAAAGTGTAAAGACTGAGCCCCCTTTCCTCTCCCCCTCCTCCCCTTCCCCATCCCCCCGTCTTACCTCCTTCCCCTCCCCACAGCACCTGTATATATGTATATACGTTTGTACATATTTATTACTCTATTTTACTTGTACATATTTATTCTATTTATTTTATTTTGTTAATATGTTTTGTTTTGTTGTCTATCTCCCCCTTCTAGACTGTGAGCCCGCTGTTGGGTAGGGACCGTCTCTATATGTTGCCAACTTGTACTTCCCAAGCGCTTAGTACAGTGCTCTTCACACAGTAAGCGCTCAATAAATACGATTGAATGAATGAAAGGTAAGTTGAGACAGATTTGAAGTTGAGACGCTGACAGTATCTGGAAAAAGCCCATCAATAGGGAAAAAGTTAATGGTTGGAATAAGGTGGTAACATTAAGTAATATTGCCTACCACTATATGAACTAGATTATACCCTGTCTGATTCTTTTTTCTGCTATACTGTCCTATATTTGGCAAAAAGGTTAATTTCACTGTTGAACAGGACACTTGAAGACAATAAAGTCTATACTTTAAGTAGGCATGACTCGACCTCGCGTCCGCTAAAGTGATACAGAAATTTGGATTTTTGCTGGTAGATACTTTCGGAGCTTTGTTTGAACTAAAGGACAATACAGTCCAGTGTGTTACTGTAAGCAATCCTTCAAACTGATATTTTCTTGATGATTTTGTAGAAAAGAGTTCTAAGATGATAAATACACTAGAGCTGATTCACCGCTTTATAATTTGTAAATCATATCATAACATGAAACTGAGGCTGCATTTTTTTCCTGACTTCAAATAACTACGGAATAACCAAAATGAGAGATAGTATACCTTTTCTTGAAGTAACTTTGAGGACGCTGTATCACGGTTTCCCTTTCCTCCAGCAGTGTTAAAATGCGACCACGGTAAAACTGCATTAAACGTTAAGGAATCTTCCAAGGCAAAATCTGGTTTCATAAAAATCTGGAATACAAATTAAAACAGATCCTCCTCATATATCTTCCCTTTGGACCCACTCATTTAAACGTTCAATAATCTCCGCCGGAAGCACATGCACTAAGTGGAAAGAATTTGCCTTTTCACCAGATACCTAAAATGCTTTACAAGCATTAACTCATTAAATATTAAATGATGTGAAAAGTAGATGGCATTGGAATTGCTATTTCCCATTTTATAAATTGAGAAAGACACGTCCAGAGAAGAAAAATGACTTTCCCCACGTTAGCAACAGATTTAAGGGCCCTTCTATACCTTGTAAGAAAATATCAAAGCAACTAATACTTACTGGACCATGTCTGCTACCATAACATTCTGACCAATAATCCCAAGATAAAATATTAAAACTATCTCCAAATGTTGTCACATAGGCCTAATCCCCTTTAAAATTACAGTTTCTAATACTACCTGGCAGTTACTTTACACTTTAAAATTAAGCAGAGTATCCACAGAGATAAAAGTCCTGGGCAGAGATTGTGCCTTTGTTAACTTGTCTGAGGGCTGGGAGACCCTGGTAGTCTCCGAGGTGGTATTAATATTGAGCAAACCACAATAAATTCCAAAATAGCTCGTCTAATAATGGCTTGTTAACACATTTCCTAATACAATTCACCTCTATTCACCCTACTCCCCAGATTACCTCCTATTCAAACCTTCTCTCTCATTGTGGGGACTGTCTCTATTGCCATATTGTACTTTTCCAAGCACTTAGTACAGTGCTCTGCACACAGTAAGTGCTCAATAAATATGACTGAATTGAACTGAATTAATAGACAAGTTTCTTCTCTCATTACGTCTCTCTAACCACTCTTACCTTTTAACCTCTGTAACCTTTTATGGGTAAACCTGAAGAGGTGTCCTTATAGGTGTTACTCCACATAAACAGTAACTAGAATATTGGTCTCAATGTACACTGAGGATACTGACATTGACTAATGATATTAGTCAAATTTTGGTTGCCAAGACACATGCCCTTAATTTCTGTGGAAAATAATTATGAACATTAACATAATGATAATTTGGTTTACCTGAAGTTTTTTCTTAGTATAAGTGAAAACTTTCAAAATTAACGTATAATGACTGGGTACAATGTCAACAGTTATTCTAGAACTTCCATCATAAAGTAACTTTTTGATGTGATTAAGATAAGAAAAGTTTTTCAACCAAATGTGCGTTCTATTTCTTGGGAAAGGATCCTAAGAAATGTCCTCAGATGGGCTGGGAACAAGTGTTTAGTTTTTTTTTCATTGCCATTAAATTTTTGAGGGAATTCAATTAAACCCTCCCATTCCTTTATTCACTACCCCAATTCTCAGATAAAGTGTTGATTAAAACTCACCAAAATATACCAGCTTGTGTTTTCCAAAGGGGCAGATCACTACTTTATGTTTCATTTTTAAACGTCGTATCACCCACTAAACTCATACTATACCTAGGATCTTGAAATTGTTAACTGGAAAATTTTATTCCAATTTATTATGTAGTTTTCAAATAACATTTATTCATACTGCATACACCGTATATCCAGTAAGAGACAGAAGATGTTGGGAGAAAGTAAAAAAATATCTGTGGCTTTGTCACTAATTGTTTGAATCTCTTAGTATAAGTTCTTATTAAGTCAGAAGTGTAGATTCTAAGGCAGAATTTAAGATTACATGATCAAAGCCTACAAAGCATCATTTCCATAATTACGCTTGCTTGATACACTAATCATACCTTAGGTACTTGTTCCAGATCTGTCCTGGATTTATCTAAAAATAAAATTAAGGTAGACCAAAAAACAAAACCATGAAAAACGTCAGATTTCATTTGCCTCAAAATTTTTTTTGTGATAAAAATCAGTATTTCTTATTCTCTTCACAAACAGCTATGTAACTAGACAGGTACCAAAAACAGAGTTTCACAACTTCTTTGCATGGCAAAAGAAAATTTAGCTACTATTATGATAGTATTTAGTAAGTATTACTATGTACAAAGCATTGTGGTAAATAAAAATATAATCAGATTGGATTCAGAGCCTGTCCAACAACGGGTCCACAGTCTAAGAGCGAAAGAGAATAGGTATTTCAGCCCCTTCTTACAAATGAGGAATATTATTATTATTATTAACTTGTACCTACTCCAGTGCTTAGAACAGTGCTTTGCACATAAGCTCTTAACAAATATAATATTTTATGGTACTTATATTGTGGTAGTGATAATAATAATGACAATAACAACAGTCGAGCATGTGAAGTTCTCCAAGACAAGTTTTCCTTAACAGAGGGTTTTACAAGAACGTTACACACAGTTGTAATAGAAAATGGCATACAATTTTAACTAAATTATTCTGGAAAATTGATCAAATGAAGGAAAACCAAGGCACAAAAACATCACGTTAATGAATATAGGTTCAAATTCTAAATTAGGTCAAAGAAAAAATAGTTTATTATTCTAGGAAAGGGCAGGGTGTAGACGTTAGAAAACAGGTCTTCATAAGAAAGGGAGATGGGATATAAAAACTGGTAGCAGAGTTCTCAGCTTGGCTCAGTGGAAAGAGCACGGGCTTGGGAGTCAGAGGTTATGGGTTCAAATTCCGACTCCGCCAGTTGTCAGCTGTGTGACTTTGGGCAAGTCACTTAACTTCTCTGGGCCTCAGTTACCTCATCTGTAAAACGGGGATTAAGACTGTGAGCCCCACGTGGGACAACCTGATCACCTTGTATCCTCCCCAGCGCTTTGAACAGTGCCTTGCACATAGTAAGCGCTTAACAAATTCCATTATTATTTTTATTATTATTCTGCCTAGATATTCCCCCCCACCAAGATCATCATACACATATCTAACTCCTCCCCAAATACACTTTCACAGCCAGAACCTCTAGAAAAATCTCATTCACATTCACAGAAAGTAGTATTTTTAAAAAATACAAACTGTGTTAAGTATAAATTGCAGCTGAGAATAATTTATGTTAATCAACAGATCAAGAAGTCACAAATTAACAAGGTCCTTTTCAGGTAGAAGTAAAGTAGAACAATACCAAGAATATGTAAAAGAGTCCTGTCAAAGGTGTCTTTAGGAGGACATATATTCTTGCATCTCTCGTGAATTTTCTCTCTCTGTAAGAAAAGTGGGGGGGGGGAGGAATTAATTTGTTTTCAGTGCCAAAGCAACCTAAAAATCTGTATTCTTGGAAGCACAGGCTTAATGAGACTTGGGCTACTGAGTCCATTTACAAGAGATTAGGACTAAAAATAGGTTTTGTCACTGTACATACAGATATTGTTGATGAAATTCCAGGCTATCTACCACAGGCTTACAGCAGCATGGTCTTAGCACATGGTTGAAAGCTTTGCTTGAGGAAGAGCAAGAAAAAGGTTTTAAAATGAAATAGTTACAAATTAGTTCAACCTCGCAGCCTCCTTTACCCCAGTTACAGCTGAAAGAATCCCGAAAATGACCTCACCCCGTGGAAAACTACCAGAGCCCAATGCAGAAGAGCCCACTGTTGGGTAGGGACTGTACATGTTGCCAACATGTACTTCCCAAGCGCTTAGTACAGTGCTCTGCACACAGTAAGTGCTCAATAAATACGATTGATTGATTGATTGATAGAACCCATCCGAGAATGGGGAAGTAGCTATCAATAGGAGTCAAATCAAAATTAAGGCTTCCCCGCAAAGTCATCCCTCAGGACAACTAAGCTCTGTCCAAATAATAGGCGGACTTCTCCCATTATTGGTAGGGTAGAAGCGGCATGCATGGGCCTGGGAATCACAAGGTCCTGGGTTCTAATTCTGGCTCCATCACTTCTCTGCTGTGTGACATTGGGCAGGTCACTTTACTTCTCGTGGGCCTCAGTTTCCTTATCTGTAAAACGGGGATTAAGAGTGTGAGTCCCATGTGGGACAGGGACTGCATTCAGTCTGATTAACTTGTATCTACCCCAGTGCTTAGAACAGAGCTTGGCATAGTTAGTGCTTAACAATCACCATAATTATTATTACTAATATTACTGTAATTGTAAAATTATTATTGTATTATCCCCCCAATACCCAAATGTCCCAATGGTGGTATAGGCAGACCAGCCCCTTTGCAGGCTGAGTTATGTCATTTTTCTTGCCCTTGCTTTACCTGGAATTCTTCTGCCAGTTGTCACTCATTCATTTAATCCTATTTATTGAGTGCTTACTATGTGCAGAGCACTGTACTACGCACTTAACAAAACCTGTCATAAACGTTTGCAACAGTACCCTGCTTTGGTTGTGATCTAGCTGTTTAAATATGGTGAAACAGTGTCAAAATTCTCACTATAGAGCCCTTGGATATGACAGCTTCAAAAATTCTATTCATTTTTGGATATTTTTAGATGAATCATCAGTTTCATTACCTAAATTGAAATGAACAACAATGCCTTGGACTACCAAGGATCTGAAAGGGAAAGATAATAAGCTTAATTTTTTGCTTAGTATCACAAAAATTGATATTAAGGATTTTTGTGTAGAAAGTGACTTCCAAAAATATACCTCAGTCAAGCATTTTCTTATCCTAATGAATAACATATGGCCTTATTCTGTAGAGCCAAAAAAATAAGGAAAATTAAAAACAGCATAGGGAGAGGGAGAGAAGAAAAGGAGAAAAACACAACAACAGATCTACAAGCTAAGCATCAGCTTTGGCCTAAGCTAGAAATTAGAGGGCAAACCAGCAAAACTCTTAACATACATTCTCTTGTCCAATTTACAAATAATTAAAACATCTTTTGACTAGTTTTAAATGTTTTGTCTGGTGATGCACAAGACCACGCTCTTCAACTATCCAAAACAGTAATACAAGAATAAATAGGCATGGTGAACAGGTATGACTAAGTCTTCTCCCGGACAATGGAGGGATGTACTTTCCCACCCATGAAAATTGGATGGGGCTGTTAAAATGAAGAACTACTGCAGTTGAATTTCAGATCAAACTTTGCACACAAAGAATTATGCATTTGAGAAGTACCCTAGAGCAAAAGGCATATCCGTTGAATGCAAAGGAAGGAAAGAGACCTTAAGAAAAATTAGTCAAGCAAAACACAGATGCTAGAAAATCACTACTTAATTTTTACTAAAAGCAGTGGCAGTCTTCTCGTCGTCGGACTACCCTTCCACCATATACATTTACAAACTTTAAAGATGGCTGGTTTTACCTGAGAGATCTCTTGTTGGTATACAACAAAGTGTTCCTTGCTTATTTGTGGGAGGTAGAATGAAGGCATGACTTCGGTGTCCACAAAATCCAATCCCCATGTTTTTGTGAAGAAATCAGATTCCCTTTTTGCTAATCGAGGATCATTTAATGCTGCTGGGAGATTTACTTTGGAATGATAAATAGTCCACCTACGTTGATCTGCAACTAGGGATGGGGCATCACATAAACTATTAGGATCACCTGTAAAAACAAAAGCAGAAATCAGTGAGCCATTAAAATTGCTCTGCACTTGGAAAACAAATTCCAGAAAATGAAAAACGCTCACACATTGTATTTTATACAAAAGACCTAAATAGCTTATGGAAGCGAGGTTTCTGCTAAAACAATCCAACCTAAATGATACCAAATTCAGTTAATACATATATTAACACAATCACCATACTATAATATTCACTACTGAATCCTTTCTTATATAGAACTTTATTTCTGAAGTGTCCACGGGCAAGGAACGAATCTGTTAATTCTATTGTATTGTACTCTCTCAAGCGCTTAGTACAGTGCTCTGTTATCAATCATATTTATTGAGCACTTACTGTGTCCAGAGCACTGTCCTATGCACCTGGGAGAATACAATATGACAAGAGAACAGACACATTCCTTGCCCACAATGAGCTTACAGTCTAGATGTAGAGACAGACATTAATATAAATAAATAAATTACAGATATGTACATAACTGCTGGAGGAGCCGGGAGAGGGAATAAGAAAGTGAGCAAGTTAGGGTGGTGCAGAAGGGAATGGAAGAAAAGGAAAAGAGGGCTTAGGGAAGGTCTCTTGGAGATGTGCCTTCAATAAGGCTTTGAAGGTGAGGAGAGTAATTTTCTATCGGATATGAAGACGGAGGGCATTCCAGGCCAGAGGCAAGACATGAACAAGAGATCGGCAGCGAGATAGACAATCAATCAATCAATCGTATTTATTGAGCATGTACTGCGTGCAGAGCACTGTACTAAGCACTTGGGAAGTACAAGTTGGCAACATATAGAGAAAGTCCCTACCCAACAGTGGGCTCACAGTCTAGAAGGGGGAGACAGAGAACAAAACCAAACATATTAACAAAATAAAATAAATAGAATAGATATGTACAAGTAAAATAAATAAATAAATAGGGTAATAAATATGTACAAACATATATACATATATACAGGTGCTGTGGGGAAGGGAAGGAGGTAAGACGGGGGGATGGAGAGAGAGATGGAGATGGACAAGATGGAGGTACAGTGAGTAGGTTGGCATTAAAAGAGCGAAGTGTCCACTCTGGGTTCTAAAGGAGAGTAGCGAGGTGAGGTAGGAGAGGGCAAGGTGATCGAGTGCTTTAAAGTCAATGGTAAGGAGTTTCCGTTTGATGCAGAGGTGGATGGGCTACGACTGGAGGTTCTTGAGAATTGGGGAAACATGGCCTGAATGTTTTTGTAGAAAAATGATCCAGACAGCAGAGTGAAGGATGGCCTGGAGTGGGGAGAGACAGAAGGCACGTGAGGTCGGCAAGAAGAGGCTGTTACAGTAACCACGGTGGGATAGGATAAGTGCTTGGCTTAATGTGGTAGCAGTTTGGATGGAGAGACAAGGGCGCATTTTAGGAATACAGAAAGAGTGAAGGAATGTGAGAAAGAGATCAAAATGATTAAAAAAGTTAGAGGTGGGGCCTGGGGCGAAGTAGATGGCTGTTACTAGATCCTGGAAGGGGTGGTAAAGGTGGGTGATATGGGCTTCCAAGGAAGGGAAAGGGATGGATCATCATCATCATCATCAATCGTATTTATTGAGCGCTTACTGTGTGCAGAGCACTGTACTAAGCGCTTGGGAAGTACAAATTGGCAACATATAGAGACAGTCCCTACCCAACAGTGGGCTCACCGTCTAAAAGGGGATGGATGAGTTGGAATGGTGTGAAAGCAGCACTGGGAAGCGAGAAAGAAGCCAACACCTCCTCTTCTCCCAGTGAGTCTGGAGGAGTGGGTGAAGATGAGGCCCCCTTTAGAGAGAGTGGCAGGGGAGACCATGTCATTGGGGACAGCCAAGTTACAGTGATGGCGAGGATGTGCAATGACTGGGTTAGGAACAGGTTAATAATGAAGTGAAGCTTCCCCACAATGGAGCAGGGGTTCCACAGGCCACACTTGGCTAAGGCTGTCGAGGCGAGGGAATGGAGACATAGTAAGCGGTCAATAAACACCACTGACTGATAAATTAATACAATTTCATAAATCATTTCCTAGCATGCGAAAGGCAGAATATTCCAGTTCTCAGAAAAACAATGAAGATATTTGGCTTACTTTCAGTGTTGGCTAAGTTTTTTTATTTTTAGCATAGGAACAGATGAATAATCTGGGAGCACAGTCTATCCTAAACCAATGGGACTTGAAGGTGGGTTACTGCTAGCCTGCCTCCCTATTTGGTGTAAAAGGCACAAAAATAGCTGCTATTCAGAGGCTCACTGATGTTCAGGAGGTCACCTGGAGAGCAGAGTAAAACCAAAGAGGACTTGGTGCCCAAACCACTACCTATTTTGGGAACCACTCCACCATAGGGTTCCAGGTCCAAGGGGAGACCTGAGGGTCAGGATCACCCCAAACCTTCAGTCTGACCTTGCAGCACTTGGCAGGAGTGGAGGATGCGTCTGCCTTGCCAGCCTTAAGAACTTTGGAAAGATTAAGGCGGAACATTACCAAGTACTTTTTGTCAGGAGCATCCCATTCGATTATTAAGTCTTGCTAATTCTTCGCTGATATTTTGGAATGCTGAATTTTAGCCAAATTTCTACTGAATGGATTACAGTCCTGTTGCTGAATTATGTTACTCTACATGCCTTTCTCCTCCTTCAGGGGGTCTGCTCCTTTTGGGCCAGGAACCTTATTTCAATGGAATTTCTTGGAATCATCCCAGCACTTGGAAAATTTTAAACACTTAATAAAATCATGTTAGCAGTAATAATAAAAATAATGATGATAATAATAATACTGGCAACTCGAGAGATCATGAAAGTATGGTGATGGGCCCAGACATACCAACAGGGGTACATCAAGGTAAATGATATATTGATACTGAAAAGAATTCAAACTTTAAAAATGTATTAAAAATAACTCACATTATGGTTCAATTTAATAAGATGATATAACAAATTAACAAATCATTATACTGTCCCAGAAAAGCAATAAGGATTTTAAAGCTTTAAATTGTACTCCTCTTTTTCTTCTTAAAGGCAAAAAAAACAAGCACCTGAAAAATCTATTGCCTGTAGCTGAGTCATGAAGGTGATGTGCTTTCAATAATATTTTCTCCTGCTCGTACAACATTACCTCTAGGTTCCTTGGGACACACATCGGGCAGTGACTGCACAGGTCGAATATGTTTAGAAGAATCCACCTCCTTCTTAAAGAAAGCATCACTGCTGCTTGCTTGAGGCACTGGTGAAGACCTGTGGCTTGAGGCCATTGCATAAAATCACCACTCAACATAAACTACATAAAAAACAACAGAGATAAGAAACAGTAAATAAAATTCAACTCATCCCCAACATTATCACCAAAAGCACTTATTGAACATCTTTTGCACGCAGAAACTATATTAGACTCTGAGGAACATAAAAATCAATAGCATTTATTGAATGCTTACTCTGTGCTGAGCCCTGGGAGAGTATAATAGTAGTATCTCATCTATCTTGCCACCCCTTTCCCACATCCTCTCTCTGGCCTGGAACTCCCTTCCTCTCCATTTAGGCCAGTCTACCACTCTCCCCCTCTTCCAAGCCTTATAAAAGTCACACCTCCTCCGAGAGGCCTTCCTTAATTAAGCTCTCTGTTCCCCAGCTTCCTCTGTCATCTATGCACTTGGATCTGTGCCCTTTGAGCTTTTGGTGCTCACCCTATTTTCTGCCCCGCAGCACCTATGCACATATCCATTTAATTTATTTGTACATATCTATTCTATTTATTTTATTTTGTTAGTATGTTTGGTTTTGTTCTCTGTCTCCCCCTTTTAGACTGTGAGCCCACTGTTGGGTAGGGACTGTCTCTATATGTTGCCAATTTGTACTTCCCAAGCGCTTAGTACAGTGCTCTGCACATAGTAAGCGCTCAATAAATACGATTGATGATGATGATGATGATAAATGTCTGTCTCCCTCTCCAGATGGTGAGCTCACTGTGGGCAGGAAGTGTGTCGGCCAACTCCGTTGCACCGTATTCCTCCAAGCGTTTAATACAGTGCTCTGCACTTGGTAAGCACTCAAATACCACTGATTGGTAATTATTGAGAAAGTACTGCACTGTAATGAGTGCTTAGGAAATTCAACAGAAAAGCACAAGACCCCATTCCCTGCCCATAGGAAATTCACACTCCAATGGGGAAGACAGACATAGAACTACAGACTATTTGCAAGTGAATTTATTCATTCAATTGTATTATTTATTGAGCACTTACTGTGTGCAGAGCACTGTAGACAAATCCTTGAGAAACTTGCTACCTAATAAATAAATAAATAATAATGGCATTTATTAAGCGCTTACTATGTGCAAAGCACTGTTCTAAGCGCTGGGGGAGGTTACAAGGTGATCAGGTTGTCCCAAGGGGCTCACAGTCTTAATCCCCATTTTCCAGATGAGGTAACTGAGGCCCAGAGAAGTTAAGTGACTTGCCCAAAGTCACACAGCTGACAAGTGGCGGGGCCGGGATTTGAACCACTGACCTCCGACTCCAAAGCCCGTGCTCTTTCCACTGAGCCATGCTGCTTCTCCATACATAACTGCTAACAGGAAAACCATTGTTTTTCTATCTAAATCAATCAAAGATATTTATTTAGCCCTTACTGTGTGCCAAGCACTTGGAAGAGCACAGTTCAACAGGGTTGGGAGACACGTTCCCTGCCCAAAAGAAGTCTAGAGAGGGAGACAGATATAAATAAATAAATTACGGATATGAGCATAAGTGCTGTGGGGCTGGGGGAGGGGTGAATAAAGGGTGCAAATACAAGTATAAGGGCGGCACAGGAGAGAGTGGGAGAAGAGGAAATGAAGGCCTATTAGGGGAAGGCCTCTTGGAGGAAATATGCCTTTACGGATTCAGGGAAATTATTTTAACTCAACAGTGCAAGAGTATTATCAAGAGTCCTATGGACAGTCCTTCAGGAATTATGTGCAAATAGCAGTGCCCTGAAGGCATACACCCAAAAGAACGCGTAGACAACTTGGAGCTACAATGCAGAGTCAATGGTTTTGTTCTCTGTCTCCCCCTTTTAGACTGTGAGCCCACTGTTGGGTAGGGACTGTCTCTCTATGTTGCCAACTTGTACTTCCCAAGCGCTTAGTACAGTGCTCTGCACACAGTAAGCGCTCAATAAATACGATTGATGATGACGACTGACGCTTATGTCTGAAGAAACCAAAGTAATGCATCGGGTTGACCCACATTTTACCCCAGTCCACTGTGCGTTTCCAGCCAAATTCACCGATAAAATTCACAGTCGATGGCTTCCCCTCTGCTTCTGAAGAACTGTACCTTGATGCCCACAATTTAATTCTACAGGGCTCAACGACTAAAACCCAGGGCAGCGCTGCAAATCGTTTATGAAGCATCAGGGAAGGGCATGGCAGGTTCCTGCTACTATTACATCTGTCTCTACATGGTGATATTACACAGGTCATGCTGCACCTTTTCTAAAAGCCAACCTACACTGAATGCTGCATTACCTTTTATTGTATTCATTCCTAAGGAAATAGAGCTCTAAACTGGGAAACCGGCTCCATTTTTCTCAAGTATATTTGCATACTACTCCTTTATCAAATGACTTTGGAAAAATGAATTCGCAATAAAACTCGCCGGATGGTCCACAGACGCTCTGTGGCACCATTCCAAGAATATCTCACCTCCATCCAAGTTTATCACAGAAAAAAGGAACCGGGGCTGGCTTTTATCATGCTTACTACAACTTAGAGAATGTAAATTTAACAGGCCTAGTATAAAACTTTTCTGCAATTCAGTAAAAGCCAGGAAAAAATACTGGGGGAGAGAAGGGCAATTGTCCTTTGGACTCTGTCTTAAAAACAGACCCCTAAATCCTTTTAATCCTGAGGCTTACCAAACCAGTTCAAGAATCTTCTCCTCTTTGCTCTCCAACTTCCTCATTACCATAATAATAATAATAATAATAATAATGGCATTTATTAAGCGCTTACTATGTGCAAAGCACTGTACTAAGCACTGGGGAGGTTACAAGGTGATGAGGTTGTCCCACGGGGGGCTCACAGTCTTCATCCCCATTTTACAGATGAGGTAACTGAGGCCCAGAGAAGTGAAGTGACTTGCCCAGAGTCACACGGCTGACAACTGGCAGAGTCGGGATTTGAACCCATGACCTCTGACTCCAAAGCCCGTGCTCTTTTCCACCGAGCCACGCTGCTTCAACTAGCTCAACACACCTCCAGGTAAAAATAAAAAGTAATTTTCAATTTTATTGCTTCATAAAATTCAATATGGCAGGATTCAGAATCATAGGTGTCCAGAAGAGTGGGAAGCTCTGTGGCCTAGTGGAAAGAACATAAGCCTGGGAGCCAGAGAGCCTGGGTTCTAATCCAAACTCCACCACTTGTCATATCATCATCAACCATCAATCGCATTTATTGAGCGCTTACTGTGTGCAGAGCACTGTACTAAGCGCTTGGGAAATACAAGTTGGCAACATATAGAGACAGTCCCTACCCAACAGTGGGCTCACAGTCTAAAAGATTGTCTGCTATATGACCTTGAGTAAATCATTTAACTTCTCTGTACCTCAATCTCCTCATCTGAAAAATGGGGATTAAATCTTACTCCCTCTAAGTGCAAGTCCCATGTGGGACAGGGATTGTGCCAAACCTGTTTATCTTGGATCTACTCAAGCACCTGGTACAATTATTGGCACACAGTGCTTAACATATACTATTATTATTATTACTGCACCACACTGATCTAGATTCCATTTAAAATTAAACTTATGCTACTTTACTTTCTCCTCTTCCTCCACTGTAATGTCGAAGAGGTGGTTGACACTATCCAAATGTCAGGATGTGGAGAATTAAAATGCTGAAGAGGGCTGAGGGAGGGGATTGTAAATTCCCTGAGAGCAGGGATCATGACCACTAACTCTACAGAACTCTTCCAAGCCCTTAGGGGACAGTCCTCTGCATTGATTAAGCGCTCACTAAATGCTACTAATTGAGTGATTGAATCAGGGAGAGAAAAAGCTGGAAAATAAAGTCCTATTAGGAATCAGTAATTTCTTATCAATATCCAAAAAGCAATCTTACTGATGCTCTAAAAATACTCGATATTTTTATCTTGGAACTATGACTGTGAGCCCACTGTTGGGCAGGGACCGTCTCTATATGTTGCCAATTTGTACTTCCCAAGCAGTACAGTGCTCTGCACACAGTAAGCGCTCAATAAATACGATTGATGATGATGATAACTGGACTGACAAAGCAGTAACATAAGAGATGCAAAGATTCCAACAAGAGAGTCCATATTAAGCCCTAACGCTTGGTTCTTTTAACACCACCACGCTGAACTCAACTACTCCACTCTAATGACAACATTTATGGTATTCTCAGCAGGTTTTTTTTACGAGTTTCATAAAAACTTTTTTCCCCCTTTTTCTGGTTAAGAAACCTTGCTGTTCAAATGAGATATAAAAACAAAACTGAAAATAACAGGTTTCCTATTATCTCCATCTTAAAATATAACTCGACCCATGGTGGCCAACTAGGTTTCTACCAAATCTGAAGGCAAGTTACTATTGCTTCTGTTTACTTGCAAAAGCTATAATTTTAAATAATTTTGCAGTTATTCACTCGATAATATTTACTGAGAACATACTGTATACTGAGCACTGTATTAAGCTCTGGGAAAGAATAATTAATTAATTAATTATGATGGCATTTATTAAGCGCTTACTATGCGTAAAGCACTGTTCTAAGCGCTGGGGAGGTTACAAGGTGATCGGGCTGTCCCACGGGAGGCTCACAGTCTTAATCCCCATTTTACAGATGAGGGAACTGAGGCACAGAGAAGTTAAGTGACTTGCCCAAGGTCACACCGCTGACAAGTGGTGGAACCAGGATTTGAACCCAAAGCCCGGACTCTTTACACTGAGCCATGCTACAATTAAGGGGAAAGCTTACACATTCCTCCCCATCTTCATAACCGAAAGTAACTAGAATTCATATGGGCCCATCTAAACAATGGCAATCTACGATAAAGTCTTTTACATGATACAGAACTTGCTTCTGCTCTTACCAGAACAGGGAGTTAATTTATAGGGCTCTGTACTTGGTGTAGGGCTTTGTACCCAGTGAGTGTGCAACAAACACAACTGAGTGATGTAAGCATCTCATGCTTTACCAATGATGACCAAACCTCATGAACTAGGAGCCGCAAGCCGAAAACCACAGATAAAAAAACAAACCAAAAAAAATTAATGGCAAGCAGGTGTTCTGGGGGGCAGGTGGGAGGAGGGTGAGTGGTGATCCCAAGGAAAGGGGAAAGGAAGTGGCTTCAGCGACAACAGCCAGGGGAAGTAAGCGCTTTGGATGTGGCCGGGCAGCCTACTCCTTCCCAGCCTGGCCCCGAATAAGTGGGGAGACACAGTCCCGCAAAGGGCTGTAACAGTAGTACAGTACAGCTTGCCAAGCAGTGCTGCCAAGCCACAGAGCAAATGGAGAAGTGTCTTTTGTGGTTTGCGAGCCACAATTTGGCCACGGCTACTCACGGCTGTCAATTCAATCCACTAGAAAGAAATAATAATAATAATGATGGCATTGATTAAGCACTTACTATGTGCAAAGCACTGTTCTAAGCGCTGGGGAGGTTACAAGGTGATCAGGTTGTCCCACGGTCTTCATCCCCATTTTACCTATGAGGTAACTGAGGCATAGAGAAGTGAAGTGACTTGCCCAAAGTCACATAGCTGACAATTGGTGCAGTCGGGCTTTGAACCCATGACCTCTGACTCCAAAGCCTGGGCTCTTTCCACTGAGCCACGCTGCTTCTCCTGCTAATCCTAAAGAAAGGATACATTAGAACGAATCCTCTATAGTGTAAGCTTCTCAAGGGCAGGCATTGTGTCTACTAGCTCTAATGTACTCTCCCGAAGGCTGAGTATAATGCTCTACTCAGAGTAGATGTTCAGTAAATACTGGGGGTTGACCAATACAGAGAGAGAGAGAGCTACAGTAAGTTACAATAGGAGAAGAAAGCAGGGAAGGTGAAGAACAGGGATTGGGGAAGTTAAAAAAGAAAGGAAAAGGAAATGCATTGTAAGGAATGGAAAACGAAACCGACTGCCAATGGAACAGTTTGAGGTCTTTTGCACAAATGAAGTAGATCAGAACTTTTCCAGCTGTTTTGCTTCTTCTTGTACCATTGGGGAGGCAGTCAAATTAGACAGGTGGGCACCAA
Source organism: Tachyglossus aculeatus (assembly GCF_015852505.1). Lineage (NCBI taxonomy): Eukaryota > Metazoa > Chordata > Mammalia > Monotremata > Tachyglossidae > Tachyglossus > Tachyglossus aculeatus. The sequence goes on from NC_052074.1 coordinate 10,719,964, forward strand.
ATAATAATCAATTGCAATTATTGAACATCTACTATTGATAGAACATTGTACTAAGTACTTGGAAGAGTACAGTAGAATTAGACATGATCCCTGTCTTCAAGAGGCTTACAATCCAGGGGGTAGAAAGACACTTGAGTAAACAGTAGGTAGGAGGAAGTAACAAAATGTATAAAATATGTACACAAGTGTCATTGGGGTGGGGGGGGGGGGTTGATGCTAATATCCCCAAAGGAAAATATCCAAGGAAATTTAGACATAATAGCTGCTGGAAATGGGCGACCACACCATAAGATCAAAACCGCCCAGAATCCAAAAAAATGTTTCCTGAAATGTTTCTGTTGCTCTCTATTACCTCTTACCCTCTGAAACTACAAAGCAGGATTGGGACTCAGAAAGAGACCGAGACAGGCAAAGGTATGGAGGTACATGCATTAATGATAGTTCATTCTTCCCATCAGCATACACACAAATTCTTTTACACATCTAAGCTGTCTGTCTACTTCGAGACAGTGAAGAAGTAGGGCTTCTGTCACCATTTCCACTGCCACCTGACCCTCAAACAGTGGCAGTTGAGTCCAAAGAGACTTAGGGAATGTATATATTCAGGTATCTGCGGGGTCTTGAAGATGCCAATAATGAAATTCACTAATGTGTGCATACGTGACTGAAATGAACAACAGAGGACCTACAGTCCTGACCACAATGTTCATAGACAAAAGCTTTCTAGTTACACAGATATCAAGATTGTTTGAAATGCTTGGTGGTTTTCACTCTTGCCTCCTTTTCTCACGATCTGGTCAAAATGAGTCACCCATAATCAAGATGCATTCAACCCCCAGCATCCCCAGGCATTCCCCTTTTTCTTCCCTATTCTCTTGCCTGTCCCACCTCTAGTCTTTGGTATCTCTCCACCATAAGCAGTTCCAGGGTCCTGAGGATGACTATTATTGTGGCTAGCACTTCCAATGCAGCTCCTCTTCCCTACTTTCACAAGCACCCTCTATCTACATTAGTTGTCTGAGAGTAGAACCGGCTGTCTAACTGGTGGTTGTGCTGATGTAGGCCCTGTCCCAGAGGCAGCAGGAAAGCTTGTTAGTTTAGGGGGATACAATGAAGAGGCTTCCAAAAATGCCAGACAGCAGCCACAGACTAAAAGGTGGGGTGGCACTGCCTCAAGTGAAGTGAGCCAAAAGGAGAAGCAAAAAAACCCCGCTGATTCTGAAGCAGTTGCAGGTGCTGTAGTTTCTTCTAACAGCTTTTTCACTGGTTCTACGTTCAGCCCCTAAGTAGCAGTCTTTGTCACCACATCCACTGACACCTTTTTTCCTGGTATTTAAGTGCTTACTAGGAGCCAAACACTGTACTAAGCTCTATGTTAGATACAAGATCATCAGGTTGGATGCAGTCCCTGTCCGACATAGGGTTCACAGTCTCAGTAAGAAGAAAACAGGTATTTAATCCCCATTATACAGATGAAGGAACTGAGGGGAGGGCCCAGAGCAGTTAGATGACTTACCCCAGGTGAAACAGGTATTTAATCCCCATTATACAGATGAAGGAACTGAGGGCCCAGAGCAGTTAGATGACTTACCCTAGGTGACACAGCCAATAGGTGACGGACACAGCACTCTGGACACAGTAGAGGCCTTCACTTCACCTTTCTCAGTCTCACCCCTCACCCCGCCCACTATGGCAAACAGAGCTGCAAGGAAAAACCCTTGCAATGCCTTTTCTAGTACAGGAGTGTGTATTCAATGGGTCTTCAATAAGTACTATCCGAGGATTCCCTCAGGGAAGTTACATTCTCAAAGAAATAAAATATAGACAGACGCACAGCTGGAGAGTCACCAGGGATCCATTTTATCTACTTGCTGACTTCAGATGCATAACAGAATACACACTGACCACAATAGCATATAGATTTTTAAATAGTTAATCCCTTCTAGTACCCTGATAAAATCCCTAATTACTACAGAAATCAACAGGAAATTGGTCAAGATTTTCACAGTGGGAGAAGATCTTATGAATGTGGGGGAGGAAGGGGGAGGACGGAGAGGGGAAGCCAAGAGCAATTTAAATTGTTTAAAAGAATATCAGCAGCATTAAGCATACATAAGGGCAACATTTTTGAAAATTGCTCTAATTTTGAAAAAGAAATATGCCAATGATTATTATTTGGCTTGAATCTCCTGAATTTAAGGATACGGTCATATCCGTTAGCCTCTGGGGAAGAAGCTTCATAAACTAGGACAAGGTTATGATAGACACATAACTGCATACCCCACACCTTTGATACATTTAATTTCAAAGCTGAATTTGCAACACTCCCCAAAATATGAAAGAATCATGCTCGTTATTCATAATTACAATCCTTTCAGTTAAACTCTCAGTTTACCCCATTTTTTTTACTGACTAGTTTAGATGGGAGGGAAAATGTATACTTTTACTACACCTGTTGTTTAACTGTAAATGTCAGCTTGTACTTCCCAAGCGCTTAGTACAGTGCTCTGCACACAGTAAGCGCTCAATAAATACGATTGATTGTAAATAACATACCAACAGTAGGCAAACAAAATGCCCAACTGGCCACTTCATTAGGTTGAAGATTTCCAAACTAGTGAAAGATTCTAGGATTATGTAAAGGTGTTCTTACTGTACTAGTTATCTTAATATGCTGAATCTCCTCTCCACATCCAACAGAAACTCCTCATCCTCTTTGCTCCTCTCATGCTAACCTATTCACTGTACTTCAATCTTGACTATCCCACCACCTGAACTCTTGCAAACTCTTTTCCCCCTGCCAAAACTCCCTCTTACTTCAAATTTAACAGTTCCCCTCACCTTCAAACCCTTCTGAAATACAGCTCCTCCAAGAGTTAATATCTAAACCTTCCCAAGTTGTATTTCTCCCCAGTGTCACTTCTGTACTTAGGTGCCACCTAATCAATCAATCAATCTTATTCATTGACTGCTTACTAAGAGCTGAGAGAATACAATTCAACAGGTGATAGACACATCAGCTGCCCATATGGAGCTTTCAGTCTAAAGGGAGGGACACACATTAATATAAAAAATCATAGCTATATACTTAAGTGCTGTGGGGCAATTATTGAGTGCTCAAAGGGTAAAGATCCAAGGGCCTACAAGACACAGAAGGGAGAGGGAGTAGGAGAAAGGGCTTAATCAGGTAAGACCTCTTGGAGGAGATGTGATTTTAATAAGGCACTGAAGGTGGAGAGAGTGGTGGTGTGTTATATATCGAGAGGGAGGGAGTTCCAGGTCAGAGGGAGGACGTAGGCAAGGGGTTGGTGACAAGATAAACAAGATCGAGGTACAGTGAGCAACCTGGAGTAAGTGTGTGGACAGGGTAGGAAACCCGTGAGATAAGGTAGGAGGGATAGAACTGACTGAGTGTTTTAAAGTCAACGGTAAGAAAGGTCTGTTTGATGCGCAAGTGGATGGGCAACCACTGGTGTTTCTGGAGGAGTGAGGAGATATGGACTGAATTATTTTTGTAGAAAAATGACCCTGCCAAAAGAGTGAAGTACAGACTGCATGGGGAAAAACAGGAGGAAGGGAGGTCAGTAAGGAGGCTGATGCAGTAATCAAAGTGGGGTACGATCAGCAGAGTAGCAGTTCGGATGAAGACAAAAGGGAGGTTTTTATCCATGCTGGGAAGATAAAATCAACAGGATTTGGTGACATTGAATATGTAGGTTGAATGAGGGAGATGGGTTGAGGATAATGCCAAGGTCAAAGGCTTGTGAGATAGGGACGATAATGTCGTTTTCTACAGTGATGGGAAAGACAGGGGAGGCAGAGTTTGGATAGGAAGACGAGGAATTCTGTTTTGGACAGGTTTAGTTTGAGGTTTTGGCGGGACAATTAGATGATAACAGTGATTTTATGAACTGCTTTCCAACACGAAGATTGAAGATCTAACAAGTACAGAGAAATTGCCAAATGTGTTGACAGGACTTTAGTAGTTCTAACTTTTGAGCAAGTTGCCAACACAGCCAAAGCCCTGAAATGTCGCAAAGTACCTGAATTTGTTAACAATCCTGAAGACATGAATGAGGTATTTCTTAACAAATGGAAAACTGAGGATATGCCATGGAGCTTCAAGATACCATAATTACAGTCCTTAAGAAAAAAGCCAAGAAAGGTGACTGAGTAAACTACCAGGTAGCTCACACTGCTCTCTGTCGCCAGCAAGATCCTAGATAAGAGTCCTCAGAGCAGCCAGCTGACAAAATAATATTGAACCTGCTTTCCCTGAATTGCAATGTGGTTTCAGATCAAAATGTAGCACAGCAGACATGATCTTTGTAGATGTCAGCCAGAATAAAAGTACAAGAAGTGACAACCAAGACCTCCAAACTCTATGTGGACTTTACAAGTGCATTTGACACAATTAGCAGTCCTGGGCTCTGGCAATTATTAAATACAATTGGCTGCTTTGAAGTTATTAAGAGCAATGGGTTACTGCACAAAGATATGTCTGCGTGAGTTGGAGAAGATAAAAGTCCTGCTTAGTTTTTCCCAATCATTACTACAATTAAGTAGGGCTGTGTAGTAAGTCTGATCCTGTTCGACCTATTCTATGTTGCAAGCTTTGAGGATTAGAGAAAGGATCCAGTGAAAGAATATGTTTCCTATTCAAATTATTCTATTTTAACAGCCTATGAGAAACACAAATATCTTTGAGTCACCCAAATCTTCTATATGCTGATGGCAATGATTTGGAAACACATTTACAAGACATGAAGATGTTATGAACTGCTTCACTGTCTAATGATAAGCCTGAAGGAAACCACAGTTCCACAACCAGTCTCCTCTTAGGAAACTCTGAAATATTAATAACTGTGGTATTTGTTAAGCGCTTACAATGCGTACTGTACTTAGCACTGGGGTGGATACAAGCAAATCAGGTTGGGCACGGTCCCTGTCCACCTGGGGCTCACAGACTCAATCCTCAATTTACAAATGAGGCAACTGAGGCACAGAGAAGTGAAATCAATCAATCAATCAATCGTATTTATTGAGCGCTTACTATGTGCAGAGCACTGTACTAAGCGCTTGGGAAGTACAAATTGGCAACACATAGAGACAGTCCCTACCCAACAGTGGGCTCACAGTCTAAAAGGGGGAGACAGAGAACAGAACCAAACATACCAACCAAATAAAATAAATAGGATAGAAATGTACAAGTAAGATAAATAAATAAATAAATAGAGTAATAAATATGTACAACCATATATACATATATACAGGTGCTGTGGGGAAGGGAAGGAGGTAAGATGGGGGGATGGAGAGGGGGACGAGGGGGAGAGGAAGGAAGGGGCTCAGTCTGGGAAGGCCTCCTGGAGGAGGTGAGCTCTCAGCAGGGCCTTGAAGGGAGGAAGAGAGCTAGCTTGGCGGAGGGGCAGAGGGATTGGGGGCATTCCAGGCCCGGGGGAGGACGTGGGCCGGGGGTCGACGGTGGGAGAGGCGAGAACGAGGTACAGTGAGGAGATTAGCGGTGGAGGAGCGGAGGTTGCGGGCTGGGCAGTAGAAGGAGAGAAGGGAGGTGAGGTAGGAGGGGGCGAGGTGATGGACAGCCTTGAAGCCCAGGGTGAGGAGTTTCTTCTGCCTGATGCGCAGATTGATTGGTAGCCACTGGAGATTTTTGAGGAGGGGAGTAATATGCCCAGAGCGTTTCTGGACAAAGATAATCCGGGCAGCAGCATGAAGTATGGATTGAAGTGGAGAGAGACACGAGGATGGGAGATCAGAGAGAAGGCTGGTGCAGTAGTCCAGACGGGATAGGATGAGAGCTTGAATGAGCAGGGTGGCAGTTTGGATGCAGAGGAAAGGGCGGATCTTGGCAATGTTGCGGAGCTGAGACCGGCAGGTTTTGGTGACGGCTTGGATGTGAGGGGTGAATGAGAGAGCGGAGTCGAGGATGACACCAAGGTTGCGGGCTCGTGAGACGGGAAGGATGGTAGTGCCGTCAACAGAGATGGCGGCAGCAGAGATGACTTGCCCATGGCCAGGTAGCAGACAACTGGTGCTGACAGGATTAGAACCCACAATCTTCTGATTCCCAGGCCCATACTCTATCCACTACACCATGCTGTTGGCTTCCAGAGAGCAGCAGGAAATCAGGATGCTAATTCCAACTCTGCCACTTGCCTCCTGTGTGACCTTGGCTAAGTCAGTTAACGTCTCTTCATCCCAGCTTTTTCATATTTAAAATGGGGATTAAGTTCCTGTTCTCTCTCCGGCTTAGACTATGCCCCGAGTGGGTCAGGGACCACGTCTGATCTGATTGAATTGTGTCCAACACAGTGCTTAACAAAGAGCTTAGCATGAAGGAAGCTCTGACCAAATACCACAGCTATTATTAACCAATTTCTTTCCATTAGCAATACAGTTTAATGATGTCATTGCTTTCGGCTAGCTATGTGGCACACTTTTCAATGATGAACTGTATGTATAGCAAAGAAATCAATAAGTCCAGCACAGACTAACAAAGACTGACAGTCCAGCATCAGTGAGGTATCAAACTTCATGCTGAACTGTAGTGCTTATCCTTATCCTTATTACTATTATAAATACTATAATAACAATAATTACAGTAGTATTTTTTAAGTGCTCACTATACGTCAAGCACTTTTCCAAGGCCTGGGGTCGATACAAGATAACCAGTTTGGACACAGTCCCCGTCTGAGTAGGAGGGCGAGCAGATATTGAATCCCCATTTTACAGATGAGGTAACTGAGGCACAGAGAAGATAAATGATTTGCCTAGGTCACACAGCAGGCAACTGGCAGAGTCAAGATTAGAACCCAGATCACAGGCCCATCCTCTTTCGGTTATGCCACACTGTTATGAACTGAAGAGGGTACCCAACCTTTTTTTATAGGACTGTAATATTTAAACCTACCCAAGCATGCAAATCAAGCCTGGGCAGTTTCACCAACATCATTTATAAACCATACTGAATATTCAATAACAAGAGAATTGACAACAATATTGGAAAACAGTGTTTTCTGAGGAGGCGTGGTAGCAGAACAACTATTTTAAAGACATAGTTTCTGCTTTAAACAATGTGGTCTGGGAGTGGATGTTGAGAGGCAACTGAAATGGGCAACCTGATGTGTGGCAAGCAGGAGAGGCCTTGGGAAAATTATACATTTGAAAACACAATTGCATAACTGAAAACAGAGACAAGTGCTGCAAGTAGTAAATGAGTCAACAGGGTGAAATAATATTTATGGGTACATGGTATTGAATGGAGTACAGGAGACACCCATAGGCTTTCAGCGACACCCACATGCATGGATAAGGGCTCACTGTTTTGTAGCATTATCTCAGAAAATAAGGGAGGACAGCTACATAAGCATTAGTGTTGCATAGTAATAATAACGATAGCAGTACTTGTTAAGGGCTATGTGCCATGCACTGTAATAAGTAAGCACTGGGGCAGATATAAGATAATCAGTCATATTGGACACAGTTCTTGTCCTCACATTCTAAGGAAGGAGAAGAGGTATTAAATCCCCATTTTACAGATGAGGAAACAGGCATAGATACATTAAATGATTTGCCCAAAATCAAAAAGCAGAGAGATGGCAGAGCCAGGATTAGACCCCAGGTCCTCTTATTCCAAGGCACATGCTCTTTCCACTAGGCCACACTGCTTCCCATGTGTTGACTTAGAGGTCCACGGAGAGCGACACTGTTGAATTAGTGTTGTGAATGCTGAAATACTTTCTGAGCTGATCATAGTATTTGGAGAGACATCTGAATGAAATGGCACCCTAATTTTAACTCACACGTTCAAAATATACTGAAAGGCTGACATTAAAATGCAACTTATTTTTAAAGTTGTTAAATCTTTTCATTGAGGAATGGATGTTGCAAATGCCAAAATGTGAGATCCCTGAAGAACAGGTTGGTGTCTTTCTCTGAATAATCTGGAATAATGCCAAGGACTAGCATCAAAAACCCAAGGGAATATATTAGTAGTCTTACTTTAATGAAGTTTCAGGCTTAAACACTTTTCAAAGTCTTTCCTTCCTCTAATCAGTATCACCTCTAAAATGTCTTTTAGGTCGGCTAAATTTTATCCAAAACATCTCAAAACATGACTACAGGCTTCCAAAATGTCATAACTCACTACTGAGTCTTAAAAGCTAGTGTGTACACACACATACACACACACACACACATATCTTTCATCCACTCAAAAAGACAATACCACCAAAATACACTCTCCTCTGTAGGCCTAGAACACTTTCCAAGCTCTTTTCAAGATGTTTTTGAAAACCCCATAACCCGAAACAATAATCCCAACCATTTCCAACATCTTTCTGCTTGCTCTGGAATACTTTTCAATGGGTCACTAGTATTTATTGAATGCCTAATGCTTGCAGAGCACTGTACTAAGCACTTGGTACAGTATAAAGAAGGCCGGCACAATCCCACAATCTCTGTCCTTAACTGTTTTACACTCGGATTGTCTCACAGAAATGCCCCTTTCATGCTTCACTGGGTGTGATGGAAAGTTACAAAACTGAGTATGACACACTGATGTAAACTCTCTCTAGACTATAAGCCCCTTGTAGGCAGGGAACGTTTCCACCAACAGTGTTGTACTGTACTCTCCCAAGCGCTTAGTACAGTGTTCTGCACACAGTAAGTGTTCAATAAATACCACTGACTGACAGACTGAATAAGTACCTTATTAAAATTCTTATAAATACTTATGACTTATAAGCACTTACAACTTGTGGGAGACAGCAACCTGTTATTCTTACTCCAGACACGTGAAACAACTAATGTCCAGAAAGGTCTAAAGCAGCAATTTCCAAACTTTTTGAGAAAGATGCTCTAAAATATTTTTTTTCAAATTTTTTCAAGTCTCAGGCGCCCACAGTAACATTGAAAGACCAGCTGCAGTTCTCCAGGCCACGATATTGGCCACGATATTACTGTTGATTCTGCAGTCGTTGGCACATCGTCCGGTATAGGTTTTGTTACACCAACCTCAAAGCAGCAAAACAAAACTGTTCTCCAGAACATGAGTGAAGTAGCAGCTGGGACTTTTCACAGTGAATAAGAGTAGATTCTAGCATCCTCCCATATTTGAAGAGTATAATCCATCACATCCCATTAAAGCTTTCTAGGAACTCAAAGGTGCAAAAAACTACTGTGTGAAAATTTCTGGCCTGTAGATCAGAGTTAAATAATATGACAGTTACAAAGCTGGTTACAAAATCTAGGTCCAATTAATGCCGGCTTAATACTTTAACGATGGTATAAAGGTATAAGGCTAGCTCAAAGAAATACTAGGCTCCACTAATAATAACAATGGTACTTGAGCACTTACTCTGTGCCATGCACTGGTCTAAGCACTGGGGCAGATACAAGTTAATCAGGTTGGACACAGCCCCTGTCCCACATGGGCCTCTCAGTCTTAAATATGAAGTTTAACATTTTTAAAAGTTAGCATTGATTAAAAAACTTCTGCTTATTCCTTTCTAAGACTGTAAAATTTAAGTAAAAACTCAAGAGCCATTTTTACATTGGTGCCAGTGGAATAACTTTTCAGAATGCCAAAAGAATCAGAAGTTCCAGGAGAACTTTTCAAACATTGTGGGTCGGGAAAAAGAGAATCATCATAAAAATTACCTTTAATCTTATGTTACCAAGTAGAATGAGAGACAAAATGAATACCGACGTTTTTGACTGTTTCATTTCATTCATTATACAGTAACTACAAATCCTCCCTTCTAAATGTTCAGCAGAGTTGTTTGATATGACTAAAAAAAGATATATTGATAGGTCACAAGGTAAAAGGCAACGGCCACTGATGCACTACTCAGCAATTTACTACAAAGTTGACTACATTATTCTTACTTCCTTCAAAACATGCCTTTTATTCCTTGTTTGGAGTTCTTTTACCAAAAACTTACTCCAGCAAAAGAAGTTACTGGAGAAAGAGTAAAAAGCAGCCAGTCGCAGTAAGGTTATGTAAAATCTATCCCACAACCACAAATGCGAATTGCATAGAATTGCATATTTTGATCATTTTAACTGAGGCCTATAACAAACAAGTGATCAGTATGCATCTTTAAGTCACAACCATTTTCATGAAATTAATTAAAGCCTCTTTGCAATACAAGTAGTTTCATATATCCCACCTCCTCCATTTCAACTTCCCAGAAATAATGCCTTTACTTAAATTTTCTACTGAAAAGTCCCCTAACCACTTGCTAGCCTATCAAATATAAATGTCACTAAAACCAACCACAAACACGAGATTGACACACTCTTAGTACACGGCCCTCTGACTAGTCAGCATTCATAGAAAAAAAATGAAATGAAAGCACTTTTCAAGGCATCCTTTAGCTTTGTAAGCATTTATTATTGTGGGCTCTAGACATTACAGTAAGAGCAGAGTCAATTTTGAAAGCAGAAAATAATGCCCACCACAGTGTTTCGGTTCTGTCAAAATGGAGAGAGAATCTCTGCAAGATCCCTAACTCTCAAGAAATTAACCTAGAAATGGGGATGAAAACCCAAACGTCCAGCGTTTTTGTGGCCTAAAAATGGATCTTATCATTAAAACTACCTACCCTCTCCACTCAGCACATCCGACGACCGCAGAGTGATCGGGGACGGGGGAGGCAACGATAATTCTAGTGTAAAAGTTCCTGTACCAGTGATGGAAAGCAGCTTGGCCTCAGTGGATAGAGCACAGGCCTGACAGTAAGCACTCAATAAATACGACTGAATGAAAGAGCTGGGTTCCAATTCTGGCTCTACCACTTGTCTGCTGTGTGTGACCTTGGGCAAGTCACGTCACTTATACAAATACCATCATTATTATCACTTCTCTGTGCCTCAGTTTCTCCATCTGTAAAAGGGGGCCTAAGACTGCAAGCCCCATGTGAGATGCGGACTGTGTCCAGCCTGATTTCCTTGTACCTAGTGACAGCACTTGATAATAATTCAGTGATCTGCACACTGTAAGCGCTCAATATTCATTAATATTTATTGAGCACTTACTGTGTGCAGAGCACTGTATTAAGCGCTTGGGAAGTACAAACCGGCAACATACAGAGACGGTCCCTACCCAACAATGGGCTCACAGTCTAGAAGGGGGTGACAGACAACAAAACAAGCAGATTGAGCCCCCTCCTTCCTCTCCCCCTCCCCATCTCCTTCCCCTCCCCACAGCACCTGTATATATGTTTGTGCAGATTTATTACTCTATTTATGTTACTTGTACATATTTACTACCCTATTTATTTTATTTTGTTAATATGTTTTGTTTTGTTGTCTGTCTCCCCCTTCTAGACTGTGAGCCTGCTGCTGGGTAGGGACCGTCTCTATATCAATCAATCACTCAATCGTATTTATTGAGCGCTTACTGTGTGCAGAGCACTGTACTAAGTGCTTGGGAAGTACAAGTTGGCAACATACAGAGACAGTCCCTACCCAACAGTGGGCTCACAGTCTATTTATTTATTTTACTTGTACATTTCTATCCTATTTATTTTATTTTGTTGGTATGTTTGGTTCTTTTCTCTGTCTCCCCCTTTTAGACTGTGAGTCCACTGTTGGGTAGGGACTGTCTCTATGTGTTGCCAATTTGTACTTCCCAAGCGCTTAGTACAGTGCTCTGCACATAGTAAGCGCTCAATAAATACAATTGATTGATTGATTGATTAAAAGGGGGAGACAGAGAACAAAACCAAACATACTAACAAAACAAAATAGAATAGATATGTACAAGTAAAATAGAGTAATAAATATGTACAAACATATGTACATATATACAGGTGCTGTGGGGAAGGGATGTTGCCAACTTGTACTTCCCAAGTGCTTAGTACAGTGCTCTGCACACAGTAAGTGCTCAATAAATACGACTGAATGAATGAATACTGATTGAATGAATGCCTATCCACTCCAGCACTTAGTACAGTGCTTGGCACATGGTAAAGGCTTAAGAAAATGCCATTTTTTTTTTTTTTTAAAGGTGATGAGGGCCTCCGCTCAATCTATGCAAGGGCCGGGGTGGATGGGGCTATTTCAGGACTGGAGAGGAAACGAATCCGTGTGGGACCCCATATGAAATTGGGCTAAGCCCCCTGGCCGGAGGAGTCTGGTAATTGTTGGGACGGATACAAAGCCGCTGGAGTGGCTGGGGTCACGCTGGAAAATCCTACCACCACCACCAACACTCCTCCTCCTCCCGCCCAAGTTGGATCCCCGCCGGGAAAGTTGAGGAACGGGCAAGGTCTCTGAGGCCCGGCCTGGAAGGGGATAGAAGGAAAGCAGGCTGGCTCAGTGGCAAGAGCCCGGGCTTGGGAGTCATCATCATCATCATCAATCGTATTTATTGAGCGCTTACTATGTGCAGAGCACTGTACTAAGCGCTTGGGAAGTACAAATTGGCAACATATAGAAACAGGCCCTACCTAACAGTGGGCTCACAGTCTAAAAGGGAGTCAGAAGTTATGGGTTCTAATCCCAGCTCCGCCGCTTGTCAGCTGTGTGACTTTGGGCAAGCCACTTCACATCTCCGCAAAAATGGCGTGGCTGAGTGGAAAGCGCCCAGGCTTGGGAGTCAGAGGTTGTGGGTTCAAATGCCGGCTCTGCCACTTGTTGGCTGTGTGACTTTGGGCAAGTCCCTTAGCTTCTCTGGCCCTCAGTTACCTCACCTGTAAAAGGGGGATTAAGAACGTGGGCCCCACGTGGGACAACCTGATCACCTCGTATCTATCCCGGCGCTTAGAGCAGTGCTCGGCACATAGTAAGCGCTGAACAAATACCATTATTATTATTCTCTGGGCCTCAGCCTGTAAAATGGGGATGAAGACTGTGAGCCCCATGTGGGACAACCTGATCACCCTGTATCTATCCCAGTGCTTAGAACAGTGCTCGACACATAGTAAGCGCTGAACAAATACCATTATTATTATTCTCTGGGCCTCAGTCTGTAAAACGGGGATGAAGACTGTGAGCCCTATAGTAAGTGCTGAACAAATACATTATTATTCTCTGGGCCCCAGTCTGTAAAATGGGGATGAAGACTGTGAGCCCTATGTGGGACAACCTGATCACCCTGTATCTATTCCGGCGCTTAGAACAGTGCTCGGCACATAGTAGGCACTTAACAAATACCAGCATTATTATTCTCTGGGCCTCAATCTGTAAAACGGGGATGAAGACTGTGAGCCCTATAGTAAGCGCTGAACAAATACATTATTATTCTCTGGGCCCCAGTCTGTAAAACGGGGATGAAGACTGTGAGCCCTATGTGGTACAACCTGATCACCCTGTATCTATCCCAGCGCTTAGAACAGTGCTTGGCACATAGTAAGCGCTGAACAAGTACCATTATTATTATTCTCTGGGCCTCAGTCTGTGAAACGGGGATGAAGACTGTGAGCCCTATGTGGGACAACCTGATCACCCTGTATCTATCCCAGCGCTTAGAACAGAGCTTGGCACATAGTAAGTGCTTAACAACTACCAGCATTATTATTCTCTGGGCCTCAGTCTGTAAAACGGGGATGAAGACTGTGAGCCCCATGTGGGACAACCTGATCACCCTGTATCTATCCCAGGACTTAGAACAGTGCTCGACACATAGTAAGCGCTGAACAAGTACCATTATTATTATTTTCTGTGCCTCAGTCTGTAAAATGGGGATGAAGACTGTGAGCCCCATGTGGGACAACCTGATCACCCTGTATCTATCCCAGAGCTTAGAACAGTGCTCGACACATAGTAAGCGCTGAACAAGTACCATTATTATTATTTTCTGCACCTCAGTCTGTAAAACGGGGATGAACACTGTGCGCCCCATATGGGACAACCTGATCACCCTGTATCTATCCCAGCGCTTAGAACAGTGCTCGACACATAGTAAGAGCTGAACAAGTACCATTATTATTATTCTCTGGGCCTCAGTCTGCAAAACGGGGATGAAGGCTGTGAGCCCTATGTGGGACAACCTGATCACCTTGTATCCCCCCCAGCGCTTGGAACAGGGCTCGGCACATAGTAAGCGCTTAACAACTACCAGCATTATTATTTTCTGGGCCTCAGTCTGTGAAACGGGGATGAAGACTGTGCACCCCATATGGGACAACCTGATCACCTTGTATCCCCCCAGTGCTTGGAACAGGGCTCGGCACACAGTAATCAATCAATCAACCGTATTTATTGAGCGCTTACTGCGTGCAGAGCACTGTACTAAGCGCTTGGAAAGTACAAGATGGCAACATACAGAGACAGCCCCTACCCAACAGTGGGCTCACAGTCTAAAAGGGGGAGACAGAGAACAATACCAAACATACGAACAAAATAAAATAAATAGAATAGATATGTACAAGTAAAATAGAGTAGAGTAATAGTAGGCGCTGAACAAATACCAGCATTATTACTATGCGGAGGGGAAGGAGGGGCACCTGTCCGTCTCCAGTCGGTCTTTCGGACCGACAGCGCCTGAGGGGGAGCGGGGCTGAGCGCAAGTGCAGGGTCCGGGGGGCCCACTGAGGCACGGCCCCATCATCCTCATCATCCTCATCATCATCAATCGTATTTATTGAGCGCTTACTGTGTGCAGAGCACTATACTAAGCGCTTGGGAAGTACAAATTGGCAACATATAGAGACAGTCCCTACCCAACAGTGGGCTCACAATCTAAAATGGGGAGACAAAACCAAACATACCAACAAAATAAAATAAATAGAATAGATATGTACAAGTAAAATAGAGTAATAAATATGTACAAACATATATACATATATACAGGTGCTGTGGGGAAGGGAATAATAAATAAAACAATAAAATAATTCCTTCCTCTCCCCCTCTCCATCCCCCCCCATCTTACCTCCTTCCCTTCCCCACAGCACCTGTATATATATCTATATATAGAGAGAGAAGCAGCGTGGCTCAGTGGAAAGAGCCCGGGCTTTGGAGTCAGAGGTCATGGGTTCAAATCCCGGCTCCGCTAATTGTCAGCTGTGTGACTTTGGGCAAGTCACTTCACTTCTCTGGGCCTCAGTTCCCTCATCTGGAAAATGGGGATGAAGACTGTGAGCCCCCCATGGGACAACCTGATCACCTTGTAACCTCCCCAGCGCTTAGAACAGTGCTTTGCACATAGTAAGCGCTTAATAAATGCCATCATTATTATTATTATTATATGTTTGTACATATTTATTACTCTATTTTACATGTACCTATCTATTCTATTTATTTTATTTTGTTGGTATGTTTGGTTTTGTTCTCCGTCTCCCCCTTCTACACTGTGAGCCCACTGTTGGGTAGGGACCGTCTCTAGATGTTGCCAATTTGTACTTCCCAAGCGCTCTGCACATAGTAAGCGCTCAATAAAGATGACTGATTGACTGATAAAAGGGGGAGGCAGAGAACAAAACCAAACATACTAACACAATAAAATAAGTCCTTCCTCTCCCCCTCTCCATCCCCCCCATCTTACCTCCTTCCCTTCCCCACAGCACCTGTATAGATGTCTATATGTTTGTACATATTTATTACTCTATTTATTTTACTTGTACCTATCTATTCTATTTATTTTATTTTTTTAGTATGTTTGGTTTTGTTCTCCGTCTCCCCCTTCTAGACTGCGAGCCCACTGTTGGGTAGGGACCGTCTCTATATGTTGCCAATTTGTACTTCCCAAGCGCTCTGCACATAGTAAGCGCTCAATAAATATGATTGATTGACTGATAAAAGGGGGAGGCGGAGAACAAAACCAAACACACTAACACAATAAAATAATTCCTTCCTCTCCCCCTCTCCATCCCCCCCATCTTACCTCCTTCCCTTCCCCACAGCACCTGGATAGATGTCTATATGTTTGTACGTATTTATTACTCTATTTTACTTGTCTATTCTATTTGTTTTATTTTGTTAGTATGTTTGGTTTTGTTCCCCGTCCCCCCCTTTTAGACTGTGAGCCCGCTGTTGGGTAGGGACCGTCTCTACATGTTGCCAATTTGGAATTCCCAAGCGCTCTGCACATAGTAAGCGCTCAATAAATATGATTGACTGATAAAAGGGGGAGGCGGAGAACAAAACCAAACATACTAACACAATAAAATAATTCCTTCCTCTCCCCCTCTCCATCCCCCCATCTTCCCTCCTTCCCTTCCCCACAGCACCTGTACAGATGTCTATATGTTTGTACATATTTATTACTCTATTTATTTTACTTGTACATATCTATTCTATTCATTTTATTAGTATGTTTGGTTTTGTTCTCCGTCCCCCCCTTTTAGCCTGTGAGCCCACTGTTGGGTAGGGACCGTCTCTATATGTTGCCAATTTGTACTTCCCAAGCGCTCTGCACATAGTAAGCGCTCAATAAATATGATTGATTGATAAAAGGGGGAGGCGGGGAACAAAATCAAACATACTAACACCATAAAATAATTCCTTCCTCTCCCCCTCTCCATCCCCCCATCTTCCCTCCTTCCCTTCCCCACAGCACCTGTATAGATGTCTATATGTTTGTACATATTTATTACTCTATTTATTTTACTTGCACCTATCTATTCTATTTATTTTATTTGGTTAGTATGTTTGGTTTTGTTCCCCGTCTCCCCCTTTTAGCCTGTGAGCCCACTGTTGGGTAGGGACCGTCTCTATATGTTGCCAATTTGTACTTCCCAATCGCTCTGCACATAGTAAGCGCTCAATAAATATGATTGATTGATAAAAGGGGGAGGCGGAGAACAAAACCAAACATACTAACACAATAAAATAATTCCTTCCTCTGCCCCTCTCCATCCCCCCCATCTTCCCTCCTTCCCTTCCCCACAGCACCTGTACAGATGTCTATATGTTTGTACATATTTATTACTCTATTTATTTTACTTGTACATATCTATTCTATTTATTTTGTTAGTATGTTTGGTTTTGTTCTCCGTCTCCCCCTTTTAGACTGCGAGCCCACTGTTGGGTAGGGACCGCCTCTACATGTTGCCAATTTGGACTTCCCAAGCGCTCTGCACATAGTAAGCGCTCACTAAATAGGATTGATTGATAAAAGGGGGAGGCGGAGAACAAAACCAAACATACTAACACCATAAAATAATTCCTTCCTCTCCCCCTCTCCATCCCCCCCATCTTCCCTCCTACCCTTCCCCACAGCACCTGTATAGATGTCTATATGTTTGTACATATTTATTACTCTATTTATTTTACTTGCACCTATCTATTCTATTTATTTTATTTGGTTAGTATGTTTGGTTTTGTTCTCCGTCCCCCCCTTTTAGCCTGTGAGCCCACTGTCGGGTAGGGACCGTCTCTATATGTTGCCAATTTGTACTTCCCAAGCGCTCTGCACATAGTAAGCGCTCAATAAATATGATTGATTGATAAAAGGGGGAGGCGGAGAACAAAACCAAACATACTAACACAATAAAATAATTCCTTCCTCTGCCCCTCTCCATCCCCCCCATCTTCCCTCCTTCCCTTCCCCACAGCACCTGTATAGATGTCTATATGTTTGTACATATTTATTACTCTATTTTACTTGTACATATCCATTCTATTTATTTTATTAGTATGTTTGGTTTTGTTCTCCGTCCCCCCCTCTTAGCCTGTGAGCCCGCTGTTGGGTAGGGACCGCCTCTACATGTTGCCAATTTGGACTTCCCAAGCGCTCTGCACATAGTAAGCGCTCAATAAATAGGATTGACTGATAAAAGGGGGAGGCGGAGAACAAAACCAAACATACTAACACCATAAAATAATTCCTTCCTCTCCCCCTCTCCATCCCCCCCATCTTCCCTCCTTCCCTTCCCCACAGCACCTGTATAGATGTCTATATGTTTGTACATATTTATTACTCTATTTATTTTACTTGCACCTATCTATTCTATTTATTTTATTTGGTTAGTATGTTTGGTTTTGTTCCCCGTCTCCCCCTTTTAGCCTGTGAGCCCGCTGTTGGGTAGGGACCGTCTCTACATGTTGCCAATTCGTACTTCCCAAGCGCTCTGCACGTAGTAAGCGCTCAATAAATAGGATTGATTGATAAAAGGGGGAGGCGGAGAACAAAACCAAACATACTAACACCATAAAATAATTCCTTCCTCTCCCCCTCTCCATCCTCCCCCATCTTACCTCCTCCCCACAGCACCTGTATATATGTCTATATGTTTGTACATATTTATTACTCTGTTTTACTTGTACATATCTATTCTATTTATTTTATTTGGTTAGTATGTTTGGTTTTGTTCCCCGTCTCCCCCTTTTAGCCTGTGAGCCCGCTGTTGGGTAGGGACCGCCTCTACATGTTGCCAATTCGGACTTCCCAAGCGCTCTGCACGTAGTAAGCGCTCAATAAATAGGATTGATTGATAAAAGGGGGAGGCGGAGAACAAAACCAAACATACTAACACCATAAAATAATTCCTTCCTCTCCCCCTCTCCATCCTCCCCCATCTTACCTCCTCCCCACACCACCTGTATATATGTCTATATGTTTGTACATATTTATTACTCTGTTTTACTTGTACATATCTATTCTATTTATTTTATTTTGTTAGTATGTTTGGTTTTGTTCCCCGTCTCCCCCTTTTAGCCTGTGAGCCCGCTGTTGGGTAGGGACCGTCTCTACATGTTGCCAATTCGTACTTCCCAAGCGCTCTGCACGTAGTAAGCGCTCAATAAATAGGATTGATTGATAAAAGGGGGAGGCGGAGAACAAAACCAAACATACTAACACAATAAAATAGATAGGTATAAGTGAAATAAATATGTACAGACATATATACAGGTGAATATTGAGTGATTGAGTGAATGTACCTGCGGGTCCCGGAGCGAGGCCTAGTCGATGGGCGGCCGCCTGCGGGCCTCAACGTCGTCGCTGACGCCGCCGCTCCTCCCCCTCGGCCGGACCCCCCCCCCCACCCCCGGTGCAGCCCGGCGTCCAACAGGTATCGGAGGCGTCCTTCACGTCGCCCCCGACCGTCCAGTCAGTCGGCGGGGGCGGGGGGAGCGCCACCCCCGCCGCATCCTCCTCCTCCTCGTCGTCGTCGTCGTCCGCCACAGCCGCCCGCCGGGCCTGGCCGCCGGCCCTGAGGCGGCCTCCCTCCCCCTCCCACAATGCACCGCGCCAGGGAGGGCGGGAGGCGGCGGCGGCGACCACAGGCCGCGGCCTGAGGGGAGCGCGGCGACCGCCCCTTCGCCACCACCATCATCGTCAATCCTATTTATTGAGCGCTTACTATGCGCGGAGCACTGTACTAAGCGCTTGGGAAGTCCAAGTTGGCAACATAGAGAGACAGCCCCTACCCAACAGTGGGCTCACAGTCTATAAGGGGGGAGGCCGAGAACACAACCAAACATACCAACAAGATAAAATAAATAGAATAGATAGGTACGAGTAAAATAAATAAATAGAGTAATAAATATGTACAAACGTATATACAGGTGCTGTAGGGAAGGAGGTTAGTACAGTGCTTGCACTTGGGAAGTCCAAGTTGGCAACATCTAGAGACAGCCCCCACCCAACAGTGGGCTCACAGTCTAAAAGGGGGGAGGCAGAGAACAAAACCAAACATACTAACAAGATAAAATAAATAGAATAGATAGGTACGAGTAAAATAAATGACTAGAGTAATAGATATGTACAAACGTATATACAGGTGCTGTAGGGAAGGAGGTTAGTATAAGCGCTTGGGAAGTCCAAGTTCGCAACATCTAGAGACAGCCCCCACCCAACAGTGGGCTCACAGTCTAAAAGGGGGGAGGCAGAGAACAAAACCAAACATACTAACAAGATAAAATAAATAGAATAGATAGGTACAAGTAAAATAAATAAATAGAGTAATAAATATGTACAAACGTATATACAGGTGCTGTAGGGAAGGAGGTTAGTACAGTGCTTGCACTTGGGAAGTCCAAGTTGGCAACATAGAGAGACAGTCCCTACCCAACAGTGGGCTCACAGTCTAAAAGGGGGGAGGCAGAGAACAAAACCAAACATACTAACAAGATAAAATAAATAGAATAGATAGGTACGAGTAAAATAAATGACTAGAGTAATAGATATGTACAAACGTATATACAGGTGCTGTAGGGAAGGAGGTTAGTATAAGCGCTTGGGAAGTCCAAGTTCGCAACATCTAGAGACAGCCCCCACCCAACAGTGGGCTCACAGTCTAAAAGGGGGGAGGCAGAGAACAAAACCAAACATACTAACAAGATAAAATAAATAGAATAGATAGGTACAAGTAAAATAAATAAATAGAGTAATAAATATGTACAAACGTATATACAGGTGCTGTAGGGAAGGAGGTTAGTACAGTGCTTGCACTTGGGAAGTCCAAGTTGGCAACATAGAGAGACAGCCCCCACCCAACAGTGGGCTCACAGTCTAAAAGGGGGGAGGCAGAGAACAAAACCAAACATACTAACAAGATAAAATAAATAGAATAGATAGGTACGAGTAAAATAAATAGAGTAATAAATATATACAAACGTATATACAGGTGCTGTAGGGAAGGAGGTTAGTACAGTGCTCTGCAAGCACTGTACTAAGTGCTTGGGAAGTCCAAGTTGGCAACATAGAGAGACAGCCCCTACCCAACAGTGGGCTCACAGTCTAAAAGGGGGGAGGCAGAGAACAAAACCAAACATACTAACAAGATAAAATAAATAGAATAGATAGGTACGAGTAAAATAAATAGAGTAATAAATATATACAAACGTATATACAGGTGCTGTAGGGAAGGAGGTTAGTACAGTGCTCTGCAAGCACTGTACTAAGTGCTTGGGAAGTCCAAGTTGGCAACATAGAGAGACAGCCCCTACCCAACAGTGGGCTCACAGTCTAAAAGGGGGGAGGCAGAGAACAAAACCAAACATACTAACAAGATAAAATAAATAGAATAGATAGGTACAAGTAAAATAAATAGAGTAATAAATATGTACAAACATATATGCAGGTGCTGTAGGGAAGGAGGTTAGTACAGCGCTCTGCACACAGTAAGCGCTCAATAAATACGATTGATTGAGAGGAGCTAAAATAGCTCCAGGGGCCAGTTCCTGGGAAAAAGCGGGCAATATTCCCAAAGCCTTACAGGAGCAGCCCCTATCTCAGGCACTTAAGGGGCACGGACTTTATCAATCAATCAATCAGTCTGTGTGCAGAGCACTGTACTAAGTGCTTGGGAAGTCCAAGTTGGCAACATAGAGAGACAGCCCCTACCCAACAGTGGGCTCACAGTCTAAAAGGGGGAGACAGAGAACAAAACCAAACATACTAACAAAATAAAATAAATAGAATAGATATGTACAAGTAAAATAAATAGAGTAAGAAATATGTACAAACAATTAATTAATGAGGTGCAAGGGACGGAAAGAAGTTCAGGTAACACCACAATGCATCACCACCAACTGGTACCACTGGGCTGACACCTTTCCTTTTTTTTTCAAAGAAGTAAAAAAAAAAAAATCAGATGTCTGAGCATCTTAAAATCCTTAATCATCATTTTACAATATACTGTGATCATGAAATTGAAGCTCACTCTCACACATTTTGCAGGTTTTTGTGTGAAAGTCACAAGTCACACACACAAGGCGGCAGGCCGCGGCCTGAGGGGAGCGTGATGACCGCCCCTTCGCTAACCTCATAACAATTCTAATAACAATCATGATGACGGCTTTTATTCGTTCAGTCGTATTGACTGAGCGGTTACCGTGTGCACAGCACTGGGCTAAGCGCCTGGGAAGTGCAAGTCGGCACCATCCCTACCCAACAGCGGGCTCCCACTCTAGAAGGGGGAGACAGACAGCCCAACAAAACAAGGAGACGGGGGTGTCAAAGTCGTCAGAACAATTAGAATTAAAGCTATATTCATTCATTCAATCGTATTTATTGTGTGCACCGCACTGGGCTAAGCGCTTGGGAAGTACAAGTCGGTGCCATCCCTACCCAACAGCGGGCTCCCACTCTAGAAGGGGGAGACAGACAACACAACAGAACATGGAGAGGGGTGTCAAAGTCGTCAGAACAAACAGAATTAAAGCTAGATTCATTCATTCAATCGTATTTATTGTGTGCAGAGCACTGGACTAAGCGCTTGGGAAGTACAAGTCGGCGACATTTAGAGACGGTCCCTACCCAACAGTGGGCTCCCAGTCTAGAAGGGAGAGACAGACAGCAAAACTAAACATGGAGACGGGTGTCAAAGTTGTCAGAACAAATAGAATTAAAACTTACAGTGCTCTGCACACAGTAAGCACTCAATAAATACGATTGAATGAATGAATGAACGAATGGAGAGCACTGGACTAAGCGCTTGGGAAGTGCATGTGAGTAACATCTAGAGATGGTCCCTACAGTGGGCTCCCACTCTAGAAGGGGGAGACAGACAGCCAAACTAAACATGGAGAGGGGTATCGAAGTCGTAAGAACAAATAGAATTAAAGCTATAGTCATTCATTCAATCGTATTTATTGTGTGCTGAGCACTGGACTAAGCGCTTGGGAAGTACAAGTCGGCGACATCTAGAGATGGTCCCTACCCAACAGCGGGCTGCCACTGTAGAAGGGGGAGACAGACAACACAACAGAACATGGAGATGGGTGTTGAAGTCGTCAGAACAAATAGAATTAAAGCTGGATTCATTCATTCAATCATATTTATTGTGTGCAGAGCACTGGACTAAGCGCTTGGGAAGTACAAGTCGGCGACATCTAGAGACGTCCCTGCCCAACATTGGGCTCCCACTCTAAAAGGGGGAGACAGACAGCAAAACTAAACATGGAGACGGGTGTCAAAGTCGTCAGAACAAATAGAATTAAAGCTATAGTCATTCATTCAATCGTATTTATTGAGCACTTTTTTAGCATTTATTAAGCGCTTACTATGTGCAAAGCAGTTACAAGGTGATCAGGTTGTCCCACGGGGGGCTCACAGTCTTAATCCCCATTTTACAGATGAGGGAACTGAGGCACAGAGAAGTTAAATGACTTGCCCAAAGTCACACAGCTGACAATTGGCAGAGCTGGAATTTGAACCCATGACCTCTGACTCCAGAGCCCATGCTCTTTCCACTGAGCCATGCTGCTTACTGTGTGCAGAGCACTGGACTAAGCGCTTGGGAAGTACAAGTCAGTAACATCTAGAGACGGCCCCTACCCAACAACGGGCTCCCAGTCTAGAAGAGTACACTACAACAGGATTAGCAGATTATATGTATATATAAATTACAAGTATGTACACAAGTGCTGTGGGGCTGAGGAAGAGGTGACTGGAGGGTGGAAATTCAAGTACAAGGGTGATGCAGAAGGGAGTGGGAGACACAGCCAATCCCTGAGGACTGAGTGCCTGAAATCATGAAGGGGGAAAAAAAGGCTGGAGCCACGAAAAGCAGAATCCTCTGGAAGTGGGAGCCACCAGAGAGTGAGAGCAATAATAATAATAACTGTGGCATTTGTTAAGCACTTATTATATGCCAAGCACTGTACTAAGCATTGAGGTAGACACACGATGATCAGGTCCCACATGGGCTCACCATCTAAGTAAGAGGGAGGATAGATATTGAATCCCTATTTTGCAGTTGAGGAAACTGAGGCATAGAGACTTTAAATGACTTGCCCAAGGTCACAAAACAGACAGTGGTGGAGCCAGGATTAGAACCCAGGTCCTCTGACTCCTAGGCCTGTGCTCTAACCACTAGGCCATGCTGCTTCCCCAGCAGTCATTAGGACTGCCCATCAAGACCCATTTATTTATTTATTTATTTATTTATTTATTTATTTATTTATTTAATTTGTACATATCTATTCTATTTATTTTATTTTGTTAGTATGTTTGGTTTTGTTCTCTGTCTCCCCCCTTTTAGACTGTGAGCCCACTGTTGGGTAGGGACTGTCTCTATATGTTGCCAGTTTGTACTTCCCAAGCGCTTAGTACAGTGCTCTGCACATAGTAAGCGCTCAATAAATACGATTGATGATGATGATGATAATAATGATGGCATTTATTAAGCGCTTGCTGTGTGCAAAGCACTGTTCTAAGCGCTGGATGTCTGCTTCAGGTGAAGACATTAGGAATTGAATTCTGGAGTGCTTGTGTGGAACTCAGAGCCTTCTGAATAGAGATCCTCCATTGAATCAGGGGGATTCCCGGTTGGAACTCTTAATGTTGAGTACAGGAGGGGATAAGTGCCTGGAATTCATTCATTCAATTGTATTTATTGAGCACTTACTGTGTGCAGAGCACTGTACTAAGCGCTTGGGAAGTACAAGTTGGCAACATATAGAGACGGTCCCTACCCAACAGCGGGCTCACCATCTAGAAGGGGGAGACAGACAGCCAAACAAAACATATTAACAAAATAAAATAAATGGAATAAATATGTACAAATAAAATAGAGTAATAAATACGTACAAACATATATACTATATATATATATATACACATATGGAATGCGTGTAGAGTGTCCACTTTCCAAATACCACACAAGCTTAACATCGAATAGTTTACAGCGGAAATGGAACCTACCCTAATGACACCATGCCCATCATTTTGTGGAAATCCACCCGAGGCCACTTGGACTTGGAGCATTTTTCCGGGGGATGCCCATACTTGATCCAGAGCCCCTGTATTCCCTTCCAAAGCCCCTGTGAACTTGGGTACCCCTGCCTAGCTTCAGAATTTGATTGCCAGGGTCAAGGTGGAGGGAAGCTGGACACTTAAAATTAAAATTCCAGATGTGAAGCCTTCTGGGGCCATATTTATACAGGATGCAGGACAGAGAAGTTGAGAAACAGACAATCCGCTATAAAGCTGGATAAACGGCCACCCTAGGAATGTGTGAGAGAGGAGCACTTGCTTGTGGCGGGGAATTAGTCAATGAAGCCTTCAGCTCTTCAGAGCGTGGGTCCCTACTGAACAGCAAATAAATCTTACTGAACTTCATCTATGACAACTGCTTGTTGAGTTCAAGTGTCGGGGCGGGTGCCAGTCGAGGAGTCCTTCAAGTAGCAAATGAACTTAATTTTCTAATAGGGAATCTGAGTAGCCAAAGGAGTCTTGTCTTGCTTATGCTGTCGAGTTGTCCTCGACCCATAGCGACTCCATGGACATATCTCCCCCAGAACGCTCCACCTCAATCTGCAGTCGTTCTGGTCGTATATCAGTAGACTTTTCTTGGTAAAAATATGGAAGAGGTTTACCATCGCCTTCTTCCACACAGTCATCTTGAGTCTCTATCCTCGACTCTCTCCTGTGCTGCTGCTGCCCAGCACAGCTGAATTTTGACTTGTAGTAGATTGCCTTCCATCATCATCATCAGCATCATCAATCGTATTTATTGAGTGCTTACTATGTGCAGAGCACTGTACTAAGCACTTGGGAAGTACAAATTGGCAACATATAGAGACAGTCCCTACCCAACAGTGGGCTCACAGTCTAAAAGGGGGAGACAGAGAACAAAACCAAATATACTAACAAAATAAAATAAATATAAATAGATTTATATATATATAAATATATATATATTTATGTTATATTATATTATATATATAATATAAATATAAAATAAATAGAATAGATATGTACAAATAAAATAAATAAATAAATAGAGTAAAAAATATGTACAAACATATATACATATATACATATGCTTCCACTCGTTAGCCGCTGTCCAAGCTAGCAATGGAATGGCTATGCCTCCGCTTGACTCTCCCTCCCATCACTGAGACTGGTAGAGTACTGGAAACTCTCCGGGTGCGGTCCTGAGAGGGGAGCAAAAAGAACAGGTTATTTTAAACTGTGATGAAGGTTAAATGGGAAAACAGGTTGCCATAGGAGGCTGTGGGAACTTAATTCCTGGAGATCATTGAGAATATTTGAGTGTATGATCTCAATATTGAGATCACTGAGTGTATTTATTTCACTGATACACTCTGAAGCCTGTCCATAGATGCTCTGCAAATGAAGTGACCAAAGCAGAAAGGAAGCTGACTGGAGGAGGGTGGGGGGAGAGGGAATAGGAAGGAACCAGTCTAGACAAAAGTGAGAGAAATGAATCAAGAGAGGAAGCAAGCCAGGCAGTTGGGAAGAAAGGCAGGGCCAAGAGGCTGGAGGAGACTAGCCATGAAGAGCTAGGGCCTCTTGGGAAAGGGGCTTTGATGAGCAGTGCAATAGTCTTGAACAAGCTTCTGGTTTACATTCCCAACTGCTCAGTTTAGTGCCTTGTAAGTCAGTAGGTGCTCAATAAATAGCACTAAAAGCAAATACCATTACTACTTATTTGCTATGTGCCCCAAGGCAAGTCACTAGCAATCTTTCAATGAAGGTAATTCATTTATTCATTCAATCATATTTATTGAGCGCTTACTGTGTGCAGAACACTGTACTAAGTGCTTGGAAAGTACAGTTCAGCAATAAAGAGAGACAATCCCTGCCCACACCGGGTTTACAGTCTAGAAGGGGGAGACAGACATTAAAACAAGTGAACAGGCATCAATATAAATAGAATTGTAGAAGGAAGGATGTGGGCCAGGGGTCGACGGCGGGACGTGCAAGAACGAGGCACAGTGAGAAGGTTAGCACCAGAGGAGCGGAGTGTGTGGGCTGGGATGTAGAAGGGGAGAAGGGAGGTGAGGTAGGAGGGGGTAAGGTGATGGAGTTTTTGCTTGATATGGAGGTTGATAGGCAACCACTGGAGATTTTCAAGGAGGGGGTTGATATGCCCAGAACGTTTCTGAGGAAAGATAATCCGGGCAGCAGATTGAAGTATGGGCTAAACTGGCGGGAGACAGGAGGTTGGGAGGTCAGAAAGGAGGCTGACCTCATTCGGGATAGGAGGAGTGGGAAGGGCAGATCTTGGCAATGTTGTGAAGGTGAGACCATGGCCTACCTTAGAGAGTCATTGTTAGGAATAATTAAATAGCCATTGTTAATTTGGGGGGAAAAAAACCCAGGAAGACCCAAGCAAATTCTAAATAACAGACTAATGAAAAGGAATAGAATACCAATTTACTGAGATAGCTCCCTATCACAACAAAAACGCTTTGATTTGACATGAATTTCAGGGATTAAGCATATGCAAATTTAAACCTGGGCACCAAAATCGTAAAGTTCAAAATCCTGAATAAATCACAGCCTAACTTCCTCAAAGATTTTGGAAGAGTTTCTTTGAACATCAATCTGGTACATGCCTCCGTAATGAGCGTACTCAAAAGGAAATCCATGAACAGCAGGAAGGCACTAAAAAGACAATACGAATTCTTAGGTGATTATGCAACATTTTAGAGCAGAACAAGCTGCGAGGAAATACTTTACGAGCAAAAGAAGCTGACTCCACCAACAAATGATCAAAATGCAGGGGAAATTTCATAATGTAATTTTAAAAACTAATGTTACTAATTCATTCTTTCAATCATATTGAGCGCTTACTGTGTGCAGAGCACTGTACTAAGCTCTTGGGAAGTACAAATCGGCAACATATAGGGACAGTTCCTACCCAACAACGGGCTCACAGTCTATAAGGGGGAGACAGATAACAGAACAAAACAAGCAGGTGTTAGTACCATCAGAATAAATGGAATTATAGCTATATACACATCATTAATAAAATAGAGTAATAAATATGTACAAATATACACAAGTGCTGGGGAGGGGAAAAGGGGAAGGCGGGGGGCATTGGAGAGAAGAGGAGGAGGAGAGGAAAAGGGGGGGCTCAATCTGGGAAGGCTTCCTGGAGGCGGTGAGCTCTCAGTAGGGCTTTGAAGGGAGGAAGAGAGCTAGTTTGGCAGATGTGTGGAGGGAGGGCTTTCCAGGCCAGAGGTAGGACGTGGGCCAGGCATCTATAATGATGGACTAAAGTTACATAATGATTTTCCCTCCTGGATATCAAAGCGCTTTATAAAAATCATTTCAGTTTCTCTTCCCTGTAAACTGATACTATTTCTTATCAGGTTCCACCCCATTAGCCAGAAAATGCTACAAGTTTTCCAGCTTTGTTTCCTTGATACTCCAGCTCATTTTTATTTAAGTAGGCTGAATCTATTCTGGAAGTTTGGTGAGATCAATTCCGCATGTTTAAATTAAAGAAAAAAGCTTGAATACTGCATCTAGTTTTGTAAAGTCTTTTATTCCACATTAATGGCATGAAGTCAAAGAAGAAGAAAAAAATGTAGGGAATATCAAATGAGTATCAATCAATCACACAATGGTATTTTGTGGGCTGTAGTAATCTCCTACTACAGCCCAGCTCGCACACTCCGCTCTAGCCTAGCTTACTCATTGTGCCCCAATCTCATCTATCTCGCCATTGATCCCTTTTCTATGTCGTCCCACTAGCCTGGAACCCCCTCCTTCCACGATTAAGTCCTCTTTTCATCAATCGCATTTATTGAGCGCTTACTATGTGCAGAGCACTGTACTAAGCGCTTGGGAAGTACAAATTGGCAACATATAGAGACAGTCCCTACCCAACAGTGGGCTCAAAGTCTAAAAGGTGGGCTTACAGTCTAAAAGAAAAGTCTTTTCCCCTCCTCGCCCTCCCTTCCGTATCACTATGTACTTCAATCTGTGACCTTTGGACATTTGATATTCGCC
Organism: Tachyglossus aculeatus; assembly: GCF_015852505.1. Taxonomy (NCBI): domain Eukaryota; kingdom Metazoa; phylum Chordata; class Mammalia; order Monotremata; family Tachyglossidae; genus Tachyglossus; species Tachyglossus aculeatus. Next base: position 10,748,585 of record NC_052074.1, read on the forward strand.
TCGCCCCCACCTCCACAGCACTTATGTACATATCTTTATATATTATCAATTATTTATATTAATGCCCGTCTCCCCCTCTAGACCGTAAGCTCATTAGGGGCAGGGAACATGTCTACTAATTCTGGTGTATTGTACTCTTCTAAGCGCTTAGTACAGTGCTCTGCACATAGTAAGAGTTCAATGAATACAATCGATTGATTGATTGATTTTGAGTGCTTACCTCATGCAGAGCAGGAGCAGTGGGGCTTGATGGGTACAGCACAGCCCTGGGAGTCAGAAGGACCTGGGTTCTAATACCAGCTCCATCAATTGTCCGCTGTGTGATCTTGGGCATTTCACTTCACTTCTCTGGGCCTCAGTTACCTCATCTGTAAAATGGGGATTAAGGCCGCGAATCCCATATGGGACAGGGACTGTGTCCAACCTGATTAACTTGTATCTACCCCAGTGCTTAGAACAGCGCTTGGCCATAAGAACCATGATTAATTTTCCGTAGCCTTAAGCACGTATAAAACCTCTTGCTTTCTGCCCCCTCTTCCAAGCTACCATTTGTGTTTGATTCTCTGTTCTGCTTCCTTTTCTACTTCCTTTTTGGGCTTGCTGCACTTCTGTGCACATGCCAAATATTTATGGATCAACACAACAAAGTTAGTTCCTGGGCCTAGTACTAATGATCGTTTTTATTAAAGATTTTAATGGTGTTCAGAATTGGCTCATTAACTTTCTCAATCATTCCAAATAGGTTAAGGTTGAAATTGAATATTATCATTACAAATTGGAGAAGTGAGAGGGTATCATTAGACCCCCATTCATTTAAGTGGGGGAGAAGAAACTGCACAAACACAATACAAATACAACAATTGGGCCAAGAATAGCGGGGAAAAAGTATGGGGAGGGGTGGCTATGGTGGAGAGTAACGTAAATATGAATCTATAACCGAATCCTGTAATGTTTAAACACTTTTGTCTTACTGAAAAATATAAATAGCCATTTTCTGCTGGAGACCCTGCAAATCAATCAATGGTATTTACTGAGTGTTTACTTTGTGCAGCGCACTGTACTAAGTGCTTGGGAGAAGACGATGCAACAGAGTTGGTAGACAGGTTCCCTGCCTGTCAGAAGCTTACAGTCTAGGACACAGACACTGATCTAAATATAAATAAGTAAATTATGGATATGTACATAAGTGCTGGGGGGTGAATATCAAATGCTTAAAGAGTATAGAAGTGGATAGGTGATGCAGAAGGGAGGAGGACTAGAAGAAAAAAGGGCTTAGTTTGGAGCTACCTGGGAGCTGAGTTGGGTTAGGAAATCAGTGAGGTAAAATAGGAGGGGGATTACTCAATGATTGCTTTAAAGCTGACAGTAAAGAGTTTCTCTTTGATGTTGAAGTGGAAGGGCATTCATTGGAGATTTTTCAGGAGTGGGGAGACATGAACTGAATTTTTTTGTTTTAGAAAGATGATCTGGCAGCAGAGTGAAGTAAGAACTGGAGTGGAGAGAGACAGGAGGCTGGGAGGTCAGCAAGGAGACAGAGGCATTAGTCGACAGGACACAATAAGTTCTTGGGTCAGCATAGTAGCAGTTCAGGTGTAGAGGAAAGGGTGGATTTTAGCAATGTCGCGCAGTTAGAAACAAAGGGATTTGGTGATGGATTGAATATTTGGGTTGAATGAGAGAGAGAAGTTGTGGAAAACACATTTTGGGGGTTGTAAGACAGGGAGGATAGTGGTGTGGTTGTCTACGGTGATGGGAAAGACAGGGGGTAGATAGGGTTTAGGTGGGAAGATGAGTGCTTAGAGAAGCAGCGTGGCTCAGTGGAAAGAGCCTGGGCTTGGGAGCCAGAGGTCATGGGTTCATATCCCTGCTCTGCCACTTGTCAGCTGTGTGACCTTGGGCAAGCCACTTAACTTCTCTGGGCCTCAGTTCCCTCATCTGTAAAATGGGGGTTAACACTGTGAGCCCCACATGGGACAACCTGATTACTTTGTATCCCCCAAGCGCTTAGAACAGTGCTTTGCACATAGTAAGCGCTCAACAAATACCATCATCATTATTATTATTATGAGTCAGCCTCCTCCCAGACCTCCCCATTTCTAGCATCTGCCTTCTCCAGTCCGTACTTCACTCTGCTGCCCAGATCACTTTTCCAAAAACGTTCCCCACTCCTCATGTTTCCCCACTCCTCAAGAGTCTCCAGTTCAAACAGAAACTCCTTACCACTGGCTTTAAAGCACTCAATCACCTTGCCCCTTTCTACCTTACCTCTCTTTTCTCCTATTACAACCCATCCTGCACACTTTGTTCTTTTAATGCCACCCTGCTCAACGTACCCTGATCTTGTCTATCTCACTGTCAACCTCTTACCCATGTCCTGCCTCTGGCCTGGAACACCCTCCCTCTTCATATCTGACAGACAATTACTCTCTCCACCTTCAAAGCCTTATTGAAGGCACATTGCCTCTAAGACTAGCCCCTCTTTCCCCCTATTCCCTCTCCCTCCTGCATCACTCTAATTTGATTCCTTTATTCACCCTTCCCTCTACCCCACGGCACTTATGTACATATCCATAATTTATTTATTTAAACTAACGTCTGCCTCTCCTTCTAGAATGTGTGCTTGTTGTGGGCAGTGAATGCGTCTACCGATTCTGTGGTATTATACGTTCCCAAGGGCTTAGTATAATGTTCTACACACCATAAGCACTCAATAAATATGATTGATTGATTACCAGAGCTGTCCAGTTGGCAAAGTGCCAGAATATAACAAACTTTTACTCAATTAGAAATAGAAGGCTAACAGTGCTCAAAAATACTCTTGATTCTGATAATGACAACTTGAGCAACTTTAGATTTTTTAGTTACCTTATGATTAGTATCATTTGTGTTGTGAAGGGTTAATTAGTTAATGATTAATGATGGCATTTATTAAGCACTTACTATGTGCAAAGCACTGTTCTAAGCGCTGGGGTAGTTACAAGGTAATCAAGTTGTCCCACGTGGGGCTCACAGACTTAATCCCCATTTTCCAGATGAGGGAACTGAGGCCCAGGGAAGTGAAGTGACTTGCCCAAAGTCACACAGCTGACAAGTGGCAGAGCCAGGATTTGAACCCATGACCTCTGACTCCAAAGCCCGAGCTCTTTCCACTGAGCCACGCTGCTTCTCTATTTCTATTTCATTATAGAAATAGAGTCAGAGGTCATGGGTTCGAATTCCAGCTCTACCCCTTGGCAGCTGTGTGACCTTGGGCAAGTCACTTAACTTCTCTGGGCCTCAGTTCCCTCATCTGTAAAATGGGGACTAAGACTGTAAGCCCCACGTGGGACAATAGGGTTCTATTTCATTATGCAGCAGAGGTTAGTATTTCATTATGCAGCTAACGTTTGAGCAGTGAAAAACCAAATCTTCAGCACCTTGCACTTTATCATGGAAGGAAAAATTGAAAAGAGAATAGGAATCTTGAAAATAAAGGCTAATTTCTCTAAAGCTAAAAACTCATTTGAAAGAATTAAGTAACAGCAGCTTCACTTCTGTGTGTTATAGTAGACACTAGGTAACTCTCGGCAAATAGCCTGGGGATCTAAAACTGCACATTGATCCCAGAAAAATAACCAATTCAACACTCTCTGTGAAACAGTCCCTCCCAGAACAGGTCATGGAAATCTTTGCCTCCAACTGCTTCAAGTACTGGGCAAAGTTCCAAGCTCAAAGATGCATAGTGCTATAGAATAACTAGCCCAGCCTGTCACCAGCAGACACACCCAAGGACATTCATTCTTGCTAGATATCCAGGAGGATATTACAATTTATTGATAGATAGGAAACTGGTGAGTTTGGAAGATTAACCATAGGCCCTAGTCAGAGGCTGCAGCTGAACTTTTGAATTGGCCTTCTGTTTCTGAGCTCACACAACTTCCACAAAGTTCTAATTGTAAGCAAAATCCATGTAGCCAAAACTGGGAAGATTGGAAAAGGAGCCATAATTGGAGCTGGAAGCTGTAGACTCGAGTACGTTTACAGAAAGAGCACAGCTCTTGCTTTCATAATGAACTGTATACTACTACTACTAATGGTGGTATTTGTTAAGTGCTTACTACGTGCCAAGCACTGTTCTAAGCGCTGGGGGGTATACAAGGTGATCAAAGTTGTCCCATGTGGGGCTTACAGTTTTAGGCAAAGTTCCAAGCTCAAAGATGCATAGTGCTATAGAATAACTAGCCATCCTCTCACCGGCAGACACACCCAAGGTCATTCATTCTTGCTAGATATCCAGGAGGTGGAGATTACAATTTATTGATAAATAGGAAACTGGTGAGTTTGGAAGATTAACCGTAGGCCCTAGTCAGAGGCTGCAGCTGAACTTTTGAATTGGCCTTCTGTTTCTGAGCTCACACAACTTCCACAAAGTTCTAACTGTAAGCAAAATCCATGTAGCCAAAACTGGGAAGATTGGAAAGGAAGCCATAATTGGAGCTGGAAGCTGTAGACTCAAGGACGTTTACAGAAAGAGCACTGCTCTTGCTTTCATAATGAACAGTGTACTACTACTAATAATAATAATGGTGGTATTTGTTAAGTGCTTACTATGTGCCAAGCACTTTTCTAAGCTCTGGGGGGTATACAAGGTGATCAAGGTTGTCCCACGTGGGGCTTACAGTCTTAGTCCCCATTTCACCAATGAGGGAACTGAGGCCCAGAGAATCAATCAATCAATCGTATTTATTGAGTGCTTATTGTGTGCAGAGCACTGTACTAAGCGCTTGGGAAGTACAAGTTGGAAACATATAGAGACAGTCCGTACCCAACAGTGGGCTCACAGTCTAAAAGGGGGAGACGGAGAACAAAACCAAACATACTAACAAAATAAAATAAATAGAATACATATGTACAAGTAAAATAAATAAATAAATAAATAGAGTAATAAATATGTACAAACATATATACATATATACAGGTGCTGTGGGGAAGGGAAGGAGGTAAGATGGGGGGATGGAGAGGGGGATGGGGGGAGAGGAAGGATGGGGCTCAGTCTGGGAAGGCCTTCTGGAGGAGGTGAGCTCTCAGTAGGGCCTTGAAGGGAGGAAGAGAGCTAGCTTGGCAGATGGGCAGAGGGAGGGCATTCCAGGCCCAGGAAGTTAAGTGACTTGCCCAAGGTCACACAGCTAAGTGGTAGAGCCGGAATTCGAACCTGTGACCTCTGACTCCCAAGCCTGTGCTCTTTCCACTGAGCTACACTGCTTCTCTAATCAGGTGCATGTTCAGAAAGAATATGGCTGTTGGCTTTTCCAAGAGCAGCTGGTTAAGACCGAAGCCAGAGGCTTGATCATCAAAGCAAAAACAGTTTTCAGCTGAAATTATATCCTTCTATTTCTGATTGAGTAAAAGTTTGTTTCAGTCTGGCGCTTCCCCAAACTGGACAGCTCTGGTAACTGGCATTTCTTATCTTCCCCAGTACCAAGGCATTCTTGGCTAACTGATCCCTTCCTGCAGGAGGAGTCCCCAGGGATAGGGAAGCAGCATGGCCTAGTGGATAGAGCACAAGTCTGGGAATCAAAAGGCCCTGGATCCCAATCCTGGCTGCCACTTGTCTGCTGTGTGACCTTGGGCAAGTCACTTTGCTTCCCTGTGTCTCAGTTACCCCATCTGTAAAATGGGAATGTAGACTGCGAGCTCCAAGTGGGACAGGGACTGTGTCCAACCTGATTAGCTCGTATCTACCCCAGCGCTTAGAACAGTGCTTCACACATAGTAAGCGCTTAACAAATACCATCCTAATTACCATCATCATCGACGGGGCTGAAGAGTCAAACTCGGGGCTGACCTGAAAGTTGAAGAAACTTCTGCTCCTACCAATCAATCAATCGTATTTATTGAGCGCTTACTGTGTGCAGAGCTCTGTACTAAGCGCTTGGGAAGTACAAGCTGGCAACATATAGAGACAGTCCCTACCCAACAGTGGGCTCACAGTCTAGAAGGGGGAGACAGAGAACAAAACCAAACATACTAACAAAATAAAATAAATGGAATAGATAGGGACAAGTAAGTAAATAAATAAATAGAGTAATAAATATGTACAAATAAATATATCCTACCAAGGAGGATGTGCTACTATTGTCTGCACCCATTACCCCTTTTACATCATGGTCCATGGAGAGACAGTATCCTCAGCAAGTCCATGAAGGCAAAACCTTGGCATTTGCAAAAAGTAGTATGTGAAGCAAAATAGGAGCTACTTTCTGTTTTTATTCATGTAACTATCCTTTTCTGGCTCACAATCAATAGTCTTTTAGAATGTGGGTGTTTAAAATGTCAGAATCTTTGTGTGTGTACACGGAGATTTTCACTGAGACCACTTGGGGCTGCTAAACCTCAAAAGATGAATTCATCATTTTTTTTTTTTTCCCCAGTGCTTCTGTTATCTTTTGTCATGCTTCCAGGAAGAGAATCCAGCTGCTGTGGATGTTTGGCCTTCACTCTAACATTTTAAATTCATTGCATTGGGCTTGTCACAGGAAGTAGAGTACAGAAGTATCTAAGCTGGTTAAACCTAGGAACTAGACATAAACAAAGATGGGGTGGAATTGAAATATAGCATTATAGAGCCAGGACAGTGTAATAATAATAATGATCATCATCATCAATCGTATTTATTGAGCGCTTACTGTGTGCAGAGCACTGTACTAAGCGCTTGGGAAGTACAAGTTGGCAACATATAGAGACAGTCCCTACCCAACAGTGGGCTCACAGTCTAAAAGGGGGAGATGAAGAACAAAACCAAACATACTAACAAAATAAAATAAATAGAATAGATATGTAATAATAATAATGATAATAATTGTGGTATTTGTTTAGCACTAACTATGTTCCAAACACTGTGCTAAGGGATGGGATAGACACAAGATAATCAGGTCCCACACAGTTGCTGTCCCACATGGGGCTCCTATTCTAAGAAGGAGGGAGAACAGGCATTGAATCTCCATTTCACAGGTGAGGGGAAACTGAGGCACAGAGAAGTTAAGTCACATGCCCAAAGTCACACAGCAGGCAAGGGGCAGACCCAGGATACGAGAAGTCTTCTTATTACCAAGCTTGTGCTCTTTCCACTAGGCCACTTTGCTCCTATGGGGGCATTATGCAGAGCCAGGGCAACAGAGAAATTGAGCACAATCTGGGAGCCAGAAGGACCTGGGTTCTGATCCTGGCTCCACCACCTTTCTGCTGCGTGGCAAATTACTTAATTTCTCTGTGCCTCAATTATCTCATCTCTAAAATGGGGATTAAGACTGTAAGCCCCATGTGGGACATAGACTGTGTCCAACCTGATTATCTCATATCTACCCCAGTGCTTAGTACAGTACCTGCTACATAGTAAGCACTTAACAAATACTATCATTTATATATGTATATATCTATATATCTATATATATATATTTACACATAAATGCTGAAATAGTTACAGTAGGTAATGGACCAGAGAAGTTGGAAGTTGTTGGGAAGTGTTAATCTGGAAAGACTTCATGCAGGAGTTGAATTTTTAGTAGGGGACATGGGCTTTCCATTCCTTTGATTCTGTGATTCTAAACTCTTGATTAAAATGCCATTTCATGACACCTTTTCTTTGTGCTGGTCCATAATTAATAACAATGCTGAAAATATTTCTTTTTAAAGCTATTTGTTTTATTTATCCTCTAGAATATTTCTTAGGTAGGTAATGCCAACAACTCAAATAGCTGAATTGTAATGAGTGCCTTATCTGTGTTAGTTGAGTGTTTAAAGGGAACTCTTGGTAGAAATCTATGTGGAGCCAAAGGCAAAGCAGTTTTGAAAAAGGAACTCACTGCTTTGGGCAGCTTGGTCTGAATATTATGGCGAGTTCCTCCCTTTACCCTTTACCTTTAGGGAACTTCTCTTTGCTTCCTATTTTCTGCAATCAATGCTTTCTCCACTCCTCAGGGCACGTTCTTCCCTACATTTCAGTGTCGTACCTTTCAAGAACCAAATAACGCAGGCATGGAAAGTTAAGAAATCGCTTTAACTGAAGTAAGGCTGAAGGCAAGTACACATTTTAATAATTTAAATTGTGATTCATACCACTGACTCTTGATTCTCACTGGCAAGTGCGAGAGAGAATGGTGGGTGATAATTTTGTACGCGGATAATTTTTTCCCAAAAAGTTGCAGTTAAAGCAATCGTAGTTAAACCTACTATTAATTACAGTTAAAGTGACTTTAACCAACTTCAGTGACCTTAATAACTTGTAACAAAAGGATGTGACCTATAGCCTCTTCACTTCTTTGGCCTTTCCTTCTACCTTTTAGTTTCTGTTTTCTGTAATTACTTCAAAAGCACCTCTCATTTCCTGCTATTATGCGCTACTTCTTCCTGTTCTTGAATTCAAGGGAAAGGTTGCTTTGTGAGAAGCCACAGCTCAGGCCCAAATTCCCTGAAAGTTCACTAAAAGTGTTGCAGTTAATTCTTTCTGGGCAGGGAACATTCTGCTAATTCTGTTGTATTATACTCTCCCAAGTGTTTAATGCAGTGCTCTGCACATAGTAAGCACTCAATAAACATGATTGAAAAATTCTTCTCAGCTTTACGAAGGCCATACATACAATGGACACTGCTTGATATTCACTCCACCCTCATTCCTCAGCACTTAGGTACATACCCATAATTTATTTTAATGTCTGCCTTTGCCTCTAGTCTTTAAGGTCCTGGTGGGCAGAGAATGTTTCTACAAACTCTGTTGTACTGTGTTCTCCCAAGTGTTTACAACAGTGCTTTGCCCACAGTAGCACGCAATAAATACCACTGATTGACATTCTACTCTAGGCTACTTCCCGACAAAAATATTTAGGATATGAAAAGTGTCTAGGTCATAATCACAGTTGATTTCAAAAACTTGCTAAATCATTTACTATTTATATTCCTTTTAAAGCTATTTCTTTGATTTCCTTTAGAATATTTTTATATAGATTATACCAACAGTAGAAATAGCTGATTTGAACCTTAGTAACTTACTCTGTATGGGACTCCTTGATAGGAATTGGTCTGTGTGGGGCCAGGGGCCAAGTTTCCTCAATATTGACAAAGCATTTCCAGTATTCATCCATCCCTGTTTATTATGGCCCCCTCTGCTCCCTTGAAATACGAATTACCTCGCTTTCCCCCTCAAACCCATTGCTGACATATGAGGTTACGTTTCTTCCTCAATAACTGAAATGGAAGCGACAGAAGATACTTAGGCCAGAGTGAAGGGAAAATCAAGAGAACTATATTTATCCCATTTGGCAAAATCTTAGGATTTCTTAGGAGACTTCAAAGATGGCAAAATCTTGGGATTTCTTAGGAGGCTTCAAAGCAGGAGGGAGTTTCCACTAGGATTCTCCCAAAGGCATATGCAAATGTATAACACTCCATGCATACAATTTCCTTAAGGATCCTTATACTGTGTACAATCTTATAATTGTTTCCCTAAAGCTTATTTCTCGATTTTCTCTACAGCTTTTGGATCATCCATTCACACTGACCCAAACCCAGAGAGAGCCAGAGGGAGAGTTGAGAGAGGATGGTCAGCCCTATGAGAAATCTTCCCTGGGTCACACGCAGCCCACGAGTCTGTTTGGAAAAGACAGCTGTTGAACTGAAGAAACATCCTTCTATTCAGGTTATCGTGGTAATACTAGGACCTTCTGGCCTCATTAATATAGATGATTTTGCCTCTGCCCTGCATCAGGGTATATGAGAGAGTTGTCCTCTGGTTTGCCCTCTTCTTTTTGATCCTGACGGGGACAGATTACAGCAGATGGGACTCCATCCAGATGGGGAGGAGGATACCGCTTTGTTCATTGTCTCCATCAGTAACCCTAGGCTCTGGAGAACAGCAGATGGCAGCCTTTTCCAAGATTTCCCGATAAAATAAGAAAGAAGGACAAGTCTGAAGGTGAGCTGATTGTTTCCTGCTCTATACCACTGACTTAAGTGTTTTTTCAGATGACTTCTTCAGAGTCTGGGATCAGAACTGGATTTACTGCAGGCTAAGAAGTGGAGACAACCCTGAGCGTTGCATTTTGGTGAATGAGAACTACAATCTATGGAGTTTTGTCCCCTTTTAACTGTGAGCCCACTGTTGGGTAGGGACTGTCTCTATATGTTGCCAACTTGTACTTCCCAAGCACTTAGTACAGTGCTCTGCACACAGTAAGCGCTCAATAAATACGATTGATTGATTGTAGCGTGAGCTGGTATGTGGGTGCCAGTGTTAGTGTGTGCATGCCTGGAGGGAGAGACGGGAGGCTGACTGTTACTCATGCCCTATTGACAATGGATCACTCTGATAGAAAGCCAAAATTGGGATGGGCCTAGAGAGAAAATAAGGATAATAAGAGCCCCTTCCTACATTTCCCAACTGTCCCTCAACTGCCTCTCCAAAGTCCAGGGCTTTAAAAACATCCTCTCCCCAGCATATTATGTTTTCCCCCAATGTCTTAACTAGTCTTCTCAACTAATTGGTTTGATTTTGCCATCTAACATTTAATTCCATTTTCAGCCCTGCCATTAGTCCAGGGGAAAGATCATCAACTTGGGATTTATGAGACCTGGGTTCTATCAGTAATTTACTTAAAATCTGTCTCCTCCTCCAGAGTAAATTTCTTGTGGGCAGGAAACGTGTCTCCCAGCTCTGAATCATACTTTCCCAAGCACGTAGTACAATGCTCTGCAAACAATACGGGCTCCATAAACACCAGATTGATTGATTGGCTCTGCCTGTAGCGGGGCAAAGTGAGTGAAGACATGTGCACTTTCCAATGGTTCACACTCCCGAACCTCTACTTGCTCACTGCACACCGGCAGAGACAAGAGAGTGTAGTCGGGTGGTGCTGTCCAAGTAGCTAGCAAGCACCATAACCAGGTCCACTGTGCTGGTTGTCAGTGCTGTAGTCTACGGACTGAGGCTCACCTGTCATTCCTGATGGGAAACTCCATTGTCATTGTCACCAATACCGTTTTCATTGCACGAGCACAATCCTGCTTTACTGGTCCAATTTAAAAGCCAGCAGTTCTTATTTTGGCTGATGGTAGCCCAATTTGTGGGTAACATAGGACCTTTGCCACGCTTCCTTCTGGTCACAGATCATTAGCTCCCTCATGAATGGTGACTGGAAGTGAACTGGTAAAGTAAAACTCGTTGCAATAATGATGGCATTTATTAAGCGCTTACTATGTGCACAGCACTGTTCTAAGCACTGGGGAGGTTACAAGGTGATCAGGTTGTCCCACGGGGGGCTCACAGTCTTAATCCCAATTTTACAGATGAGGTAACAGGCACAGAGAAGTTAAGTGACTTGCCGAAAGTCACACAGCTGACAATTGGCGGAGCCGGAATTTGAACCCGTGACCACTGACTCCAAAGCCTGTGCTCTTCCCACTGAGCCACACTGCTTCTCTTATAGTTCATTTTATATATATATATCTATATATACATATATATATACATACTATATATACTTCGTTATAGTACTTTGCCTCTTACTTTCAGCTTTACTGAACAGTTAGGTAGGAAGCAAGTCTGAAATTATCGATTAAAAAGAGGTTCAAACTCATTATTATTATTATTTTGCGATTGTCAGGTTTCTTTCAAACACATTGCCTCTGATCCTAGGTTTTAATTCATCCTGCCAACAGGCTGGGCAAATACTCATCATTCCAGGCCATTTGGTGGTGTTTGCTGGGATGTGAATCCTTGAATGGCATTTGTGGGGAAAACATGCGTTCTAGAACTTAGAGGTGGCCTGCAGGGTATCATTTAGGGGCAGGGTGAGGCCTAGGGAAGACATATACTCTCATCTTATGAAATCTCTCGCCCCTTCCCTCCCCTCAACTTCCACCTTCAACCGCTCACTCTCCACTGGTTCCTTCCCCTCTGCCTTCAAACAGGCCCATGTCTCCCCCATCCTTAAAAACCCCTCTCTTGACCCCACCTCCCCTTCTAGTGATCGCCCTCTCTCCCTCCTACCATTCCTTTCCAAACTCCTTGAACAAGTCATCTACACCCGCTGCCTCAAATTCCTCAATGCCAACTCTCTCCTCACCCTCCTCCAATCTGGCTTCCATCCCCTACATTCCATGGAAACTGCCCTCTCAAAGGTCACCAATGACCTCCTGCTTGCCAAATCCAACGGCTCATACTCTATCCTAATCCTCCTTGACCTCTCAGCTGCCTTCGACACTGTGGATCACCCCCTTCTCCTCAACATGCTATCCAACCTTGGCTTCACAGACTCTGTCCTCTCCTGGTTCCCCTCTTATCTCTCCGGCCATTCATTCTCAGCTCTTTTGCGGGCTCCTCCTCCCCCTCCCATCCCCTTACTGTAGGGGTTCCTCAAGGGTCAGTTCTTGGTCCCCTTCTGTTCTCTATCTACACTCACTCCCTTGGTGAACTCATTCGCTCCCACGGCTTCAACTACACTGATGACATCCAAATCTACATCTCTGCCCCTATTCTTTCTCCCTCCCTTCAGGCTCTTGTCTCCTCCTGCCTTCAGGACATCTCCATCAGGATGTCTGCCCGCCATCTAAAATTCAAAATGTCCAAGACTGAACTCCTTATCTTCCCTCCCCAAACCCTGCCCTCTCCCTGACTTTCCCATCACTGTTGATGGCACAATCATCCTTCCCGTCTCACAAGCCCGCAACCTTGGTGTCATTCTCGGCTCCGCTCTCTCGTTCACCCCTCACATCAAATCTGTCACCAAAACCTGCCGGTCTCAGCTCCGCAACATCGCCAAGATCCGCCCTTTCCTCTCCATCCAAACCGCCACCCTGCTCGTTCAAGCTCTCATCCTATCCCGCCTGGACTACTGCACCAGCCTCCTCTCTGATCTCCCATCCTCGTGTCTCTCCCCACTTCAATCCATACTTCACGCTGCTGCCCGGATTGTCTTTGTGCAGAAACGCTCTGGGCATGTTACTCCCCTCCTCAAAACTCTCCAGTGGCTACCAATCAATCTGCGCATCAGGCAGAAACTCCTCACCCTGGACTTCAAGGCTGTCCATCCCCTCGCCCCCTCCTACCTCACCTCCCTTCTCTCCTTCTCCAGCCCAGCCCGCACCCTCCGCTCCTCTGCTGCTAACCTCCTCACTGTGCCTCGTTCTTGCCTGTCCTGCCATCGACCCCCAGCCTACGTCCTCCCCCTGGCCTGGAATGCCCTCCCTCCGCACATCTGCCAAGCTAGCTCTCTTCCTCCCTTCAAAGCCCTACTGAGAGTTCACCTCCTCCAGGAGGCCTTCCCAGACTAAGCCCCCTCTTTCTTCTCCCCCTCCCCATCCCCCCTGCTCTACCTCCTTCCCCTCCCCACAGCACCTGTATATATATTTGTACAGATGTATTACTCTATTTATTTTACTTGTACATATTTACTATTCCATTTATTTTGTTAATGATGGGCATCTAGCCTTACTTCTGTTTATTCTGATGGCTTGACACCTGTCCACATGTTTTGTTTTGTTGTCTGTCTCCCCCCTCTAGACTGTGAGCCCATTGTTGGGTAGGGACCGTTTCTATATGTTGCCAACTTGTACTTCCCAAGCGCTTAGTACAGTGCTCTGCACACAGTAAGCACTCAAAAAATACAATTGAATGAATGAGTGAATATACATGGACCACTACTTTCTTCTTTCCTCTTCCTCAAAACTGCAGGCCACAGGAGAAATGCATGAGATCTTTCATTCACTCATTCAATCATATTTATTGAGCACTTACTATGTGCAGAGCACTGTACTAAGTGCTTGGTATAGTACAATATGACACTAAACAGACACATTCCTCCAATTCTGCCTATTCCCCACCAACAGCCGTAACCATTAGCCAGTTAGCAAGATCATCCTTAGTAGAAATCTGTTCTACTGAATTTATATCATGTCCCAACAAACGGATATGCCTGTGTAGCTAACTGATGGGTTACTTTTGCACGTTCTTAGCTCTTGCCTGCAAATTACTTTAAGAATAGCACTTAAGACATGTATCTACACTAGCTCAATAGCTCACCTCTAGGTACCTCACTTATATATGCCTACATATTTAAAGAGTTTTAAAAAAATTAGACCACTAAAAAATGTCCAAATAACATCACAAGATCGGGCTAACCTATTTGGATTCTTGATGGTGCCATCAGTTTACAGATTGTGGACTGTGTACAGATTGTAGACTGCAAGCAGTTTAAAACACAAACACACACCCACCCACCCCCCACCTCTCCCACAAAGTTCAACTGGGAAATGGAGACAATGGTGCATTGTGTGGAATAACACCAAAAGCCTACCATGCTGAATAGATAGAAAAATCAGAACACACTGCAAAGCTCCGCTCAAAAGTGTGATTCACTTCCAAACGACTTTCCCCTAGTCCTCTAGTTTTGTGTCTTTCTGACTTTGGAATACTTCATGCCAGTTTCAATGATGAACAATGATTCCAGGATATGAGGCATTTCCTCAGAAATAGAGCCAAGAATGGAGGAGACACCACTGGTTTCTCAGATTCAGACCTTCTGTAATAACTCATTTACCCAGGGTAGATTTTCCAAAAATTATGAGTTATACTTGGAAGGAATCTCTTTCTTTTAATGTTAAAAAACCAAAAGCCCTCCAGGGATCTTTTGATTCCATTTCTAAGGCTTTCAATCGGAGAATGTAAACACAAACTAAATACTTCAATCAGCTCTATAAAGCATATGGGGAACTGAATTCTAGAAGAGACAGGCTTCAGCACTATGGCCCCAAATCACGCCATTATTTCAAGACAATCTTCCACTATGTGCATGCTTGCTTTACAGTTGGTTGATATATAGATCACGGCCTATGGAACCCACCCTCACTGTGAGATTTAAAGATGATGCTGGGTCTCTTTATTTTCTTCTTCTTATTATTATTATTAATAATAATAATAATGGTATTTGTTAGGCGCTTACTATGTACCAAGCACTGTTCTAAGTGCCGGGGTAGATACAAGGTAATGAGGTTGTCCCATGTGGGGCTCAACAGTCTTAATCTCTGTTTTACAGATGAGGTAATTGAGGCACGGAGAAGTCAAGTGACTTGTCCAAGGTCACACAACAGACAAGTGGGAGAGCCAGAATTAGAACCCACGTCCTCTGACTCCCAAGCCTGTGCTCTTTCTACTAAACCATGCTGCAAAACCCAGCTTATTCTTCATACAAAATTGGCCTAAAAATGGAAATACTTAAATTGACAGACAAGAGATTACCAAGGTAAAATGAACAGATTTCAATCCGGCCATTAGAATGCCAATTTTAATGCTATAAAAATTATGCCTGTACTACAACCAACAATCTATTTCCCTGGTTGATGTTAGAATTAAAACAGCTCTCTTATTCAGTCTTTTTTGGGGGGGAAGTTGGGGAGCGGGGGGTCTGGGGAATAAAAAAAGGTCCAATCTACACTCCAGAATAGATCTATGTTGAGTAAGAACCAAGAGCTGACATATCACCCAGTATCCCATCCCTAAGCCTAAACAAGGCATGCTAAACCATTTATTTCTCCCTAGGCCCTCAAATAAAATGGGGCCATACTTAGCCGGGGTCCCACTGTAACTTAAGAACCAAGAGCTGACATATCACCCAGTATCCCATCCCTAAGCCTAAACAAGGCATGCTAAACCATTTATTTCTCCCTAGGCCCTCAAATGAAATGGGGCCATACTTAGCCGGGGTCCCACTGTAACTGAATCGGTTTTTTGGTTTTCCAAACAGAACTATTTAATTCCAGAGACAAATCTGAGAAAACAAAAAACCATATGAATTCACTGTTTAGGAATCATCTTTGCAAGCCGGAGAGCCTGAGACGAGGAGTAGTAAATTGCAAGATGCAATGCAGAGGAACAAACACAGCTGCAGAGGTTGATGGACATTCACCCCTTAACAACAACAGCAACACACACACACACATATTCTCTCCCTCTCTCTGTCTCTTTCCAAGAGAGAGTAGAGACCTGGCAGCCTTCTCCTAGAATCACACAAAACCTTCCTTTGAACTGAAGGCAACTTTAAACTTTGAGAAAGTAAATCCTGTACCCCACTGCAGCTTCTTTGAAGCTTTCTTTCCAACAGCTGCTTTATTTCAGACCAGCCATCAAGATGGGCAGGAAGCACCAATGTCTGAAGGTGAGATCTGTAATGAAATCCTGTCTGTCTTCTCTATTCTAATGGAAAAACGTTGCAAACAAGTTTCCTCTTTCCTGGTGGCCATTTAAGCAGCTAGTTGCCATAGCAGAGTCTGGGTCACAAATTTTACACTAGAGCATTTTCATGTCAAGTTGCTCATATTTCAGCGGTAATTTCATAGCCAAGAATGAACAGGGAGTTAGTGTTGGAAATTGTATTTTTGTCTTCATCCTCCATCTGCCACAACTCCACCCCCGAATTTGCTCATTTAAATTCAACTTTACTTATACTTTCTCCAGTGGATCGTTTCCCATTGGGATCTCGAAGGAATATCTGCCGAGTCCCTATCCTGAGACCAGAAAGCAGCTGTTCAAAGTTTATCCAGACACATATACGCTACGTTATATTTATAAAAACCAAGATTGCGAGTTGGATGGAAGGCTCTGCTTTTTCCTTAAGTTCCTCAGTGCTCGTGAATGGGTGGAAAACCCCAATCCCTGAAGGCTTTTATTCATTTTCTACTGAAACATGATCCTAGGTTGTTTATTAAGACCATTTCTCGTTGCATTTGGCCACTTAAACGTATGTACAGGTAGCCTTGGTAAGGCTGAGCTGAAAATGGGGTGCCGACAGGAGGGCTCCTCAGCCTTTTTTCCTCTGATACCCCTCTTCTTAATAATGGTGGTATTTGTTAAGCAGCGTAGCAGAGTGTGGGCCTGGGAGCCAGAAGGTCATGGGTTCTAATTCTGCTCCTCCACTTGTCTGCTGTGTGACCTTGGGTAAGTCACTTCACCTCTCTGGGCCTCAGCGACCTCATCTGCAAAATGGGGATTGAGACTGTGAGCCCCACATGTGACAGGGACTGTGTCCAACCCGATTTGCTCATATCCACCTTAGTACGGCACCTGGCACATAGTAAGCGCTTAACAAATACCATAATTGTAATTATTATAACATGTCAAGCACTATACTGAGCACTGGGGTTGATATGAGATTGGACATAATCCCTGTCCACATAGGGCTTGCAGTCTAAATAGTCTGTGAGCTAATAGCCTAATAGCTCACCGTGTCTTCTTCTAGTTCATCCTGTCTTATGGGAATTAAAGGACTGTGACGGTGAGAGAGAAAACAAATGGTCAACTTGCTCTCACTGCTCAGTGCTCTGCATCCCCTCCTTCCCTTCCCCACAGCACCTGTATATATGTATATAATGTTTGTACATATTTATTACTCTATTTATTTATTTATTTATTTTATTTGTACATATCTATTCTATTTATTTTATTTTGTTAGTATGTTTGGTTTTGCTCTCTGTCTCCCCCTTTTAGACTGTGAGCCCACTGTTGGGTAGGGACTGTCTCTATATGTTGCCAATTTGTACTTCCCAAGCGCTTAGTACAGTGCTCTGCACATAGTAAGTGCTCAATAAATACGATTGATGATGATGATGATGCATACAGGAGGTGCTCAAGAAATAATCATTAATTTAAATCATTTTAAATCACTAATTTAAAGACTAAAGACTGTTCGGTCTCCAGATGGAGGTGACCAATTTGGTTATGTGCTCAATAAACACGATCGACTATGTCCAATTGTATGCCAGAAGCCTGAGTTAGATCCCCAGTTCTCGTGAGACACCTGAAGTGGGAACCATCCACAGCCCTTCGCCTTCCAGAGCTATAGGCACTTATTAAGTGTGGAAAGGTCTGCTGTAGAGTAGATGCCCACTCCACAGGAGTGGCTTCCATTGCTAGCCAGCCCACCACTTGGAGCTGGGAAAGGGGCCACACATGGAGACAACATGTGGGCTCTTGTTTTTGCTTGTGGCCTGCCCCCAGCCCCTGTAGGCTCTTATTGTTAATCGTATTTATTGAGCGCTTACTGTGTGCAGAGCACTGTACTAAGCACTTGGGAGAGTACACTATAACATCAAACACATTCCCTGCCCACAACGAGCTCACAGTCTAGAGGGGAAGATTGTCTCTGTTGCCCAATTGTACTTTCCAAGCACTTAGTACAATGCTCCCTTCAAGGCCCTGCTGAGAGCTCATCTCCTCCAGGAGGCCTTCCCAGACTGAACCCCTTCCTTCCTCTACACCTCGTCCCCCTCTCCATCCCCCCCCATCTTACCTCCTTCCCTTCCCCACAGCACCTGTATATGTGTATATATGTTTGCACATATTTATTACTCTATGTATTTTACTTGTACATATCTATTCTATTTATTTTATTTTGTTAGTATGTTTGGTTTTGTTCTCTGTCTCCCCTTTTTAGACTGTGAGCCCACTGTTGGGTAGGGACTGTCTCTATATGTTGCCAACTTGGACTTCCCAAGCACTTAGTACAGTGCTCTGCACACAGTAAGCGCTCAATATATACGATTGATTGATTGATTGATTGATAGAAGGGGCCCAGCACCTCCCTCCTGGAGACTGTAGGGAAGGGTTATGTCTGCCACCTCTATTGCATTGTACTTTCCCAAGCACTTAGTACAGTGTCCTGTACACAGTAAGCGCTCAGTAAATACCATCGATTCCTTATCTTTCTTAACCCTCCCCCTCCTTCACCTCATTTCCCATTCTTCCACTCTTCGCCTTTGCCCTGCCTCTTCAATGGTATGTGCCAAAATGTGGGTTCTCTAAAGTGGTGATGCTCAGATATAAAATCTCACTGCCAGTAGCATCATCTTCAATCAATCAATCATCAATCATATTTATTGTGCGCTTACTGTGTGCAGAGCACTGTACTAAGCGCTTGGGACGTACAAGTTGGCAACATATAGAGACGGTCTCTACCCAACAGTGGGCTCACAGTCTAAAAGGGGGAGACAGAGAACAAAACCAAACATATAAACAAAATAAAATAAATAGAATAGATATGTACAAGTAAAATAAATAAATAAATAGAGTAATAAATATGCACAAACATATATACATATATACAGGTGCTGTACAGGGCTGTCCTTCAGCCTGTTGAATGGCTCGTTGTGGGCAGGGAATATTGTACTATCCCAAGCGCTTAGTGCAGTGCTCTGCACCCAGTAAGCACTCAATAATAATAATAATAATGGCATTTATTAAGTGTTTACTATGTGCAAAGCACTGTTCTAAGCGCTTGGGGAGGTTACAAGGTGATCAGGTTGTCCCACAGGGGGCTCACAGTCTTAATCCCCATTTTACTGATGAGGTAACTGAGGCCCAGAGAAGTTAAGTGACTTGCCCAAAGTCACCCAGCGGACAAGTGGCGGAGCCGGGATTTGAACCCATGACCTCTGACTCCAAAGCCCGTTGCTCTTCCCACTGAGCCACGCTACTTCTCATATAATAATAATAATAATGGCATTTGTTAAGCGCTTACTATGTACAAAGCACTGTTCTAAGCGCTGAGGGGGCTACAAGTTGATCAGGTTGTCCCACGGGGGGCTCACAGTCTTAACCCCCATTTTACATTTGAGGCAACTGAGACTCAGAGAAGTTAAGTGACTTGCCCAGGGTCACACAGCGGACATGTGGCAGAGCCGGGATTAGAACCCATGACCTCCGTCTCCCAAGCCCGTGCTCTTTCCACTGAGCCACGTTGCTTTTCACATAGATATGATTGAATATGATTGATTGATGGATATGAATGATTGATGAATATGATTGAATGACTGAAGAATTTAAACCCACCCCCAAATGTGCAATTCTCGCCATTCAGTTTCCGCCACTTCTCTCATAATTGATTCCTTAAAGCTGAAGCAATTTACTTCCTGGCTGGAAAAAGCAACCCCCATTTGCTTTTGGAAAAAATGGTCCTTTTAACGAGCGAACACTGTCATTCTAATTTACACTTTGACTAGAAGGGTAACACTAGTCTCCTCTTTGTTTAGAGTTGTTCTCAGGTTTTTGCCCGTAGCTCTAGTAAGTCACTTGGTGTTAAATTTCATTTGTCTCTCACTTCATCTGGGTGTTCCTGTCTCAGCACACACAGATGAGGGAGAGATAATTTATTTCCTTCAATTCTCTGTTCAGGATCTCACCTCTACCACGGTGACATTACTTTTGAAGAGTCAAATTTAAACCAGAAATCATTTCCGCCGCTTACCTTGCCATTCTGTTCCCGCCCTGCTAAGTGTATTTAGGAGGAAAACGGAATTCTTGTTTCTCAACCATCTATTCTGCCACGGACATAAATCATCAATCGTATTTATTGAGCGCTTACTGTGTGCGGAGCACTGTACTAAGCGCTTGGGAAGTACAAGTTGGCAACATATAGAGACAGTCCCTACCCAACTGAAGACAAACACTACCCCTACAACGTGGCGTTAATGATGATGATGATGAAGGTGTTTGTTAAGCGCTTACTATGTACCAAGCACTGTTCTAAGCACTGAGGTAAATACACGGTGACCAGGTTGTCCCATGTGGGGCTCACAGTCTTAGTCCCCATTTTACAGATGAGGTAACTGAGGCACAGATAAGTTAAGTGACTTGCCCAAAGTCACACACCCTTCAAAGCCCTACTGAGAGCTCACCTCCTCCAGGAGGCCTTCCCAGACTGAGCTCCTTCCTTCCTCTCCCCCCCTTCCCCCCTGCCCTACCTCCTTCCCCTCCCCACAACACCTGTATATATGTTTGTACAGATTTATTACTCTATTTATTTTACTTGTACATATTTACGATTCTATTTATTTTATTTTGTTAATGTGTCTTGTTTTGTTGTCTGTCTCCCCCTTCTAGACTGTGAGCCCACTGTTGGGTAGGGACCGTCTCTATATGTTGCCAACTTGTACTTCCCAAGCACTTAGTACAGTGCTCTGCACACAGTAAACGCTCAATCATCATCATCAATCGTATTTATTGAGCGCTTACTATTCAATAAATACTTTATTCAATAAATACTATTGAATGAATGAAAGTGGCGAAGTGCCGGGATCAGAACTCACAACCTCTGACTCCCAAGCCTGTACTCTTTCCACTAAGTCACGAATGGGATGGGTGACGAATTTCTCATCTTAAGCTCTCAACTGGTAGCAAAAGCCGGCAGAATCTTCCTAGATGTTGACAAGAGGCAAAATATCAAATTAGATGTTGCCTAGCGACACAAACACAAAAGCAGAGGAATTATGGTTTAAACCAGGTCACACAGCAAAACTAGTGGAAAGAGCATGGACCCGGGAATCAGAGGACCTCAGTTCTAATCCTGGCTCTGAAAACTGCTTGCTGCGTGACCTTGGGCAAGTCACTTAACTTCTCTGTGCCTCAGTTTCCTCAAATGTAAAATGGGGATTAAATATCTATTCACCTTCCTACTAAGATTGTGAGCCCTATACGGGACTGTATCTGACCGAATTAACTTGTACCTATCCCAGCACTTAGAAAGCACTTCAATACTACAAAAGAAAAAAATAAAACTGCATATGGGGCAGTAGCAGTTGGAGGGCTCATGACTCAGAAGTGAATGCTAGGGTGTCATTACTGTTCACAGACCTCTCAAAAAGAAAGACTCATTTTTCCTTCTTTTAGGAGCCCAAGGAAAACATCTGACCCAAGGCCTATTTTTCTGTGCATTTGTATCGAAGGGTTTGAAGGCTTTGCTTTAAAACTGATGGCAGGTTTGGATGGTGCAGCTGCTCTACTCTTCCTCCACCGAATCAGTTCTGGAAAAATGGAAAGCATGCCATTTCCCAGCTTGATTTTCAGTTTGGTAAGCACAAAAAAAGAGCTTGAAATCGTTTTTGGCAGCAAATTTCAAAAGCATCAGCACAATCCCTGCCTCACCTACCTTTTCCCTCCCTCTGCCCATCCGCCAAGCTAGCTCTCTTCCTCCCTTCAAGGCCCTACTGAGAGCTCACCTCCTCCAGGAGGCCTTCCCAGACTGAGCCCCTTCCTTCCTCTCCCCCTCGTCCCCCTCTCCATCGCCCCATCTTACCTCCTTCCCTTCCCCACAGCACCTGTATATATGAACATATGTTTGTACGTATTTATTACCCTATTTATTTATTTATTTTACTTGTACATATCTATTCTATTTATTTTATTTTGTTAGTATGTTTGGTTTTGTTCTCTGTCTCCCCCATTTAGACTGTGAGCCCACTGTTGGGTAGGGATTGTCTCTATATGTTGCCAACTTGTACTTCCCAAGCGCTTAGTACAGTGCTCTGCACACAGTAAGCACTCAATAAATACGATTGATTGATTGACTGATTGATTTCCACCTTCTCTGCCTCAACCCATCTCCATTTTTGAATATCTACACCCATGACAACGTTTAAAGCATTAAAATTTGATTAAATTGAATGCGGAGCTTTAGCAATCAGGGAACCCTAAAATAGAAATTTGCCTCCAGCGTGTTAAACACAAACACATGCAAATTTTACAAATTTCGCAACTAGCAAGTAGACCTTACAATTTACACTCTGATCGGAATGAATTAGGTAGCTAAAAAACCTCCTTATATATAGCGTAAATATAGTAACTGATAGAGTAGCTACTTACATTTTATAGTAAAGTTTCCGCCTAGAAAAAAACCAGTAACCTTACTTTTCTTCTGCCTAGAAACTGGCAAAGACATATGGCTCCTCCTTAAGTGGTGAGCTAATAAAATGGCATCTTGTGGTGTTTGAGTAGAAAAATGTGTTTTCCTGCCATTGTTTTTTCTCAGCTTGAGTTCCACAAAGGCTTTTACCCTTTGGCACCACATTGTCTGGCCTTACTTTTTCACTAGCAGTTTGCACCACACATGAAAATTGAAATAATCACACTAAACTGCATTACAAACACATACGCTGGCCACACCATGGCTAGCAATGACAAAACATTTGGTAGGAACTATTAAGTATTTTTTTGATATTTAGGTAACAGCATTTTGATGAGCAATTTATTTACCATGCGAAAAACGGCTGGGTGGGGAAGAAGGGAGAAGCATGCAATGAAAAAAAATCACCTACCCCAAATCTGACAACTCTTCAATTAATGCAATTAATCTCCAATTCACCAGTAATATGTGGCCCACGTTAAACAATTTAGTACAGTGCATTTCACTCAGTGGACACTCAGAAAAACATGACTGCTATTCTGGTATTGTTCTATTCCTCGGGACTGTAAACTCATATGGGCAGGGATCATGTCTACCAATTCTGTTATATTGTAATAAATAATAATAATAATTATGGTACTTGTTCAGCGCTTACTATGTGTCAAGCACTGTTCTAAGCACTGGGGTAGTTACAAGATAATCAGGTTGGACACTGTCCCTGTCCCATATGGGGCTCATAGTCTTAATCTCCATCTTACAGATGAAGTAACTGAGGCACAGAAAAGTTAAGCGACTTGCCCAATGTCACACAGCAAACAAGCGGCAGAGCCGGGATTAAAACCCATGCCCTCTGACTCCCAAACCCGTGCTGTTGCCACTAGGCCATTTTGCTTCTTCCTGTACTCTCCCAAATACGTAGTACAGTGATTTGCACACAATAAATGCTTAATAAATATCACTGATGCAGATGATTCTCCTGCAAATTTGGGTTTTTAACTTGGCTTTGCCTCCCTTGTTGATCTATAAACACCTGAAGTATGTGCCTTCTTCTTTGCCATGTCTTCCAGACACCTAATGAAATACTCTGCACACACCCAATGGTGCTCAAATAATGCTTCCGGGGCCCCAAATTACTTAAAAGTCCTCTCGAATGTGAAATTTTGACAATTTAGAGACATATTGAATTTTCTTAATGGTATCTGAACAAAATGAGTTTGGCTCAAATGTAATATTACAGATGAAAGACCAAGTACTGAAATTTAAGAAATGCATTACAAACTGGAACTGAAGCCTGCAAATAGAGATACATTAAAGAGAACCTAAAAGTTAACGCCAGAGCCAGCACTTTCTATATAGTGACCAAAGTGATCTTGGCTAAACTTCCACCAAATCACTGAATAAAAACAACAACAAAAAAAGACTTCGTAGGAAAAATTCAAATCCAATAGCTTTTCTTAAAAATTATTTCAGAATGTACTATCAGGAGTCACTGTTGTTTTCCAAATTCTGTATATCTGTACATACTGTCTTCCGTATATCCACTGTTGGATAGTCACAGGAACTTAGGAATCAAAGGGGTTAAATCTTTAAAAATGTTCCAGTGCCACTATGCAACAGATGGTGGGATGAAAGAATCATCATCATCATCATCAATCATATTTATTGAGCGCTTACTGTGTGCAGAGCACTGTACTAAGTGCTTGGGAAGTACAAGCTGGCAACATATACAGTCCCTACCCAACATCATCATCAATCGTATTTATTGAGCGCTTACTATGTGCAGAGCACTGTACTAAGCGCTTGGGAAGTACAAACTGGCAGTGGGCTCACAGTCTAAAAGGGGGAGACAGAGAACAAAACCATACTAACAAAATAAAATACATAGAATAGATATGTACAAGTAAAATAGAGTAATATGTACAAACATATATACATAAGAATGCAATACATTCAGAGTTAAATAGAGTAATATGTACAAACATATATACATAAGAATGCAATACACTGAGTTAAGTTGCCAACTTGTACTTCCCAAGACCTTAGTACAGTGCTCTGCAATCAATCAATCAATCAATCGTATTTATTGAGCGCTTACTATGTGCAGAGCACTGTACTAAGCGCTTGGGAAGTACAAATTGGCAACACATAGAGGCAGTCCCTACCCAACAGTGGGCTCACAGTCTAAAAGCACACAGTAAGCGCTCAATAAATACGACCATGAATGAATGAAATGAAAAATGCTTTAAGATAGCTTTATTTTCTCACACACACTTAACCCCTTTCTTGTTATTTCTTTGGTAAACAGACTCACGCCTTTAAAACCTATTCAAAGCTTACTGTTTTGCTACAATTTCGGCCACGTTTTCAAGATGCTACAGGTGTCTCCGACTGGCTGTACTGTGCCCTATCCCCAAACACATACCCCCGAAAGTTGTTTCCTTAGCTGATATTTGGATTGCCTTTTCCATTAGAAGTTGGAAAATAAAGGGCCTTGGGCTGAAAACAAGTCCGTAATTCATTTACAGGACTCCACTCAGGTCATATTTCAGAGTGGCTACAAAACTCCCACAGTGAAAAAGCCAGAGTGTTTTGATTTTTTTTTAAACTCTGGGACCATCTGCTGCTGAAGTAGTGGTTCACATATAGAACTGTTCTGTAAGGGTTAGAAAAAAATGTTGAATAAAACGATTATTAATTGATGGTTAAGTTTGAATTACCTTAGCTCACATTGGACTGGTAAGACTACTTAGGACAATTGGGCCAAGACATTAAATATGAACTATAAATACATTTTTTTTCAAGAAATGGTTAGTTAGGGACAACTGAATCTAGATGTATTCATTCAATTGTATTTATTGAGCGCTTACTGTGTGCAGAGCACTGTACTAAGCGCTTGAGAAGTACAAGTTGGCAACATATAGAGATGGTCCCTACCCAACAGCGGGCTCACAGACTAAAAGGGGGAGACAGACAACAAAACATATTAACAAAATAAAATAGAATAAATATGTACAAGTAAAATAGAGTAATAAATATGTACAAACATATATACAGGTGCTGTGGGGAGGGGAAGGAGGGGGCTCAGTCTGGGAAGTATATACATATATACATTGAGCCACGCTGCTTCTCCTGCTCCCTTTATTCTCCCACCTCCCTGCCCAGTATATATGAATATATTTATAATTTTGCTTATTTCTACTGATACCTGTTTACTTGGTTTGATATGTCTTTCCCCCCTGGACTGTGAGCCCACTGAGAGCAGGGACTGCCCTTTTATTGCTGTCTTGTACTTTGAAAGCGCTTAGAACAGTGCTGTGTACATTGCTAGATGTATGCCTATACTGTTTTATTTAACTCCTGATTTTAACTCTAGGTCGTTTCAGATGCACAACTCGGGTTTGAAGACCCCCAAATAAAAAGGTTCTAGCAGTGGAATGCAGGGGTAGATTGTAAATTAAAGTTAAACTAAATCTCGTAAACTCATTTATGGCCTCAGTTGCTGTAGATCACTTTTTACGGTGACAACACTGTGACCTAGCGGGAGGAGTACGGGCCTGGGTTTCAGAGGACCTGGGTTCTAATCCCAGCTCCCCCACTTGTCTGCTGTGTGAACTTGGGCAGGTCACTTAACATGTCTGTGCCTCAGTTCCCTTATCTGCAAAGTGGGGATTCGATACCTGTTCTCGCTCCTACTTAAACTGAGAACCTCATGTGGGACCTGATTGTCTTCTATCTGTCCCAGCCTGGCACCTGGTAAGTGCTTACCAAATGCCATAATTATTATTTGTGAAGATCCTTTTAGACTGTGAGCCCACTGTTGGGTAGGGACTGTCTCTATATATTGCCAATTTGTACTTCCTAAGCGCTTAGTACAGTGCTCTGCACACAGTAAGCGCTCAATAAATACGATTGATGATGATGATGATGATCCACTCAAAAATGGTCAGTGATTTTTCTGAAAGGAAACTCACGCATAGGTATTCCATATTCGAAGGATCAATAACAATTCTGATCATTTTTAGCATCAGTGGTTGTCATAAATCCTTGTAGGATATATGACAAAAACACTTTTTTGGTACTTTCCCAAGCACTTAGTACACAGTAAGCACTCAATAAATACCATCAATAGATATAGCAAATGCACATATATGGTAAAGCAGCAACAGGATTCATTTTGATTTGGGGGAGGCAGGCTTAAGTGGTGTCTCAAGAACGATTTCTAGAATTTTCTTTTCATTACTTGGCCGATTATCAAGAGCAGCAGGTTCAGCATAGTGCTTGTCCGTTTTTCTACCGCAACAGCTAATGATATTAAACATTTCCAGCAGTACTGAGAGTAACGTACAAAAATGTTCTGCTCTGGATGATGCTGATGACTGTTTCAGGGAGAAATTGAAAAACTGAATTGGGGTTTTGGCTAAGACCCATGTTCAAGTTTAAAAAATAATAACTTGGACTAAACCTACGCGTTGTTCTCCATTTGGAATTTCAGCATTTCAGAAAGGACTCTGAGTTCATCTCCAATTGAATGTTACTCGTGTCCCCTAAGAGAACGCTCAACTAGTGCCTAACTGCAAAACCAGCTGCCTTCTCATAAGCCACTCCGTGTACAAAGCATGACCGAATATTGAGAGTATTGAGTACTAGTTTTCTTCATCTTAAGGTTATCGGCTGGATCAGGAGAAGCAGCGTGGCTCAGTGGAAAGAGCACGGGTTTTGGAGTCAGAGGTCATGGGTTCAAATCCCAGCTCTGCCAATTGTCAGCTGTGTGACTTTGGGCAAGTCACTTAACTTCTCTGTGCCCCAGTTACCTCATCTGTAAAAAAATGGGGAATAATAATAATGACGGCATTTATTAAGCACTTACTATGTGCAAAGCACTGTTCTAAGCACTGGGGAGGTTACAAGGTGATCAGGTTGTCCCACGGGGGGCTCACAGTCTTAATCCCCATTTTACAGGTGAGGGAACTGAGGCCCAGAGAAGTGAAGTGACTTGCCCAAAGTCACACAGCTGACAATTGGCGGAGCTGAGATTTGAACCCATGACCTCTGACTCCAAACCCCGGGCTCTTTCCTTTGAGCCACGCTGCTTCGATTAAGATTGTGAGCCCGCCGTGGGACAACCTGATCACCCCCCCCCAGCGCTTAGAACAGTGCTTTGCGCATAATAAGCGCTTAATAAATGCCATTATAAATAAAGAAATAAAAATCAGTGATGGACCTTCTAAGGCTCACTAGCCATTTGCAGCAGGCAGGCTTTTCCACCCTGGTTATTGAGGCTTTGCCATCAGCTGTTCCTGTCATGCCACAGGTGCTTTGTTGTTTCAGTTGAAGAGGCTATCTATCAGGTTGTTCTCCGGGAGCACTGCTCGGCTCTGTGGCACTTCTGCTTAAAACCGGGACTCGGCTGTTAAGGAGAAACGCGGCATCGTGTCCGGAGCAACATACTGATGGAAATCATTCCAGCCGCACCATGATGAACTGTGGTGGAATAGCTAAAGACCCGCTCGCCGGGGCCTGTTAATCTGGTGCATCAGGCAGAAACTCCTCACCCTGGGCTTCCAGGCTGTCCATCCATCCCCTCACCCCCTCCTACCCCACCTCCCTTCTGTCCTTCTCCAGCCCAGCCCGCACCCTCCGCTCCTCCGCCGCTAATCTCCTCACCGTTAGGCCTCGCTCTCGCCTGTCCCGCCATCGACCCCCGGCCCACGTCCTCCCCCGGGCCTGGAATGCCCCCAATCCCTCTGCCCATCCGCCAAGCTAGCTCTCTTCCTCCCTTCAAGGCCCTGCTGAGAGCTCACCTCCTCCAGGAGGCCTTCCCAGACTGAGCCCCTTCCTTCCTCTCCCCGTCCCCCTCTCCATCCCCCCCTTACCTCCTTCCCTTCCCCACAGCACCTGTATATATGTATATATGTTTGTACATATTTATTACTCTATTTATTTTACTTGTACATATCTATTCTATTTATTTTGTTAGTATGTTTGGTTTTGTTCTCTGTCTCCCCCTTTTAGACTGTGAGCCCACTGTTGGGTAAGGACTGTCTCTATATGTTGCCAATTTGTACTTCCCAAGCGCTTAGTACAGTGCTCTGCACATAGTAAGCGCTCAATAAATACGATTGATGATGATGATGATGATGGTGCTCTGCAGAGGCGACTTTTACCACTGAAGCCGCAACTCCTGGGCTTTCCCCCAACTCCATGTGTTTGGCAGAAAAACCCTACCCATCTAAGTAGGAGGCCGGGGAATCAGCCCAAGCCTATTTCTCTAAGGGACTTCTGCATGTGCACTTAGAACTGTGACCTTTGGGTATTTGATTTTCACACTACCCTCCACCCCACAGCGCTTATGTACACATCTGTACGTTATACATTACAAATTATTTATATTGTCTGCCCCTCTGGACTGCTCGGCGAGGGCAGGCAATGTGTCTGCTAACCCTGTTAAATTATACTCTCCCGAGTGCTTTGCCCAGAGTAAGCGCTCAATAAATACCATTGATTGATGCAGAAGATTCAAAGCTTGTCTTCTACCTATGCAGAAGATCCAGTATTTGCATGGACAGGTCTTCCTTGTGCGGGCATTTATTTTCCCTATCACCCTCCACCTCCCCATTGACTGCCTCATTTCTCTCCAGCCAATTTTTATCTACTTGCATGGCTCTTCGCTGGATTAAGGGGAAAGCTAAGAGCACATCTAGAGCCTGAAAGATGGATGCAAGGGTCCTCATTCGTCAGTTCTTTATCCAAAAAATAAGTACAGTCTTTATGATGGAGATCAAGGCTTTTAGACTGTGAGCCCACTGTTGGGTAGGGACTGTCTCTATATGTTGCCAACTTGTACTTCCCAAGTGCTTAATACAGTGCTTTGCACACAGTAAGCGCTCAATAAATACGATTGATTGATTACTGGGAACAGTTGAAGTTCAAATGACAGGCTAAAACGTGATTTGGTAAACTCATACTCTTGATGTAACCTCTAACTTGGTGTCTGGCCTCTACACTTGATGTCATGAGGAAGGTCTGTTCTTCTTAATCTATTTCCCATCCACAAAAGAGCCCACAGAGAAAATGTTTATGAATTTAGTTTAATTTTGTATTTTAGCTAAGGGAACAAATCCTTAAAAAGTGCTAGAGGGGATAAATTGTTTGGAATGTCTCTCAGTCCTAACCCAGAAACACTCCCATAAAATTTATTATTACTTAAATTCGTTTTTGGCTTTTCGGAGAGGGGAAGGATAAATTAGTGCTATTACAGACTGTGTGAGTTCCAGACCGAGGAGAAGGAAGTGGGGAAGAACATGGGTTTCACCTTTGAATGCATATAACCTTTAGGTGGCAAAGAAGGCTCCTTACGTCCGACGGATCAGACGCTTGTGGTTTTAGGGAGGTCTCACAGATCATCATCATCATCATCATCAATCGTATTTATTGAGCGCTTACTATGTGCAGAGCACTGTACTAAGCGCTTGGGAAGTACAAATTGGCAACATATAGAGACAGTCCCTACCCAACAGTGGGCTCACAGTCTAAAAGTGGGCTCACAGTCTAAAAGGGCTCACAGATGAAGATCCCCCTTTTAGACTGTGAGCCCACTGTTGGGTAGGGACTGTCTCTATATGTTGCCAACTTGTACTTCCCAAGCGCTTAGTACAGTGCTCTGCACACAGTAAGCGCTCAATAAATACGACTGATGATGATGATGAGTCCTATCCCTAGCTCCAGTGCTGATCTGCAGTAATATGAATTTGTTCAGTCTGTCAACGACAGTCATTTATCAAGTGGCAGGCTGTAAAGCCCCGGAGATAAAATAATTGATTGACATTCTCCTTTTAATGCTAAAAAGATTTGGGCTCAACAGATTGGACATATTTCGACTCTCAAGTATGTTACTCACTTTCAAGGTTAGAGAAAGTTAAAGTACCCATCGAATGGAGTAACATTAGTAGTTGCTAGTGGAAGGGCGACACTACAAACAATCTCTTTCCCAAATAAAAGGGCAGAGCACTTCAAATGGACTAATTCAGAAATTGGAAGGTCACAACTCAAACTCCATGGGTGTTCCTCCACCGAAATGAAATGCTTCCTAAAAGAGAAAATACAGGGATTAAAAATGCTAAACGGACAGCACTGATCTGCTTCAAATGATTTCTCTTGGGAGTAGGCAGTCACCAGATTTTCCCCTTTAACCTGCAAATGATATTTAATTTAATGATTGAACCTTAAAAGTTCGTGCATTACCTGATTATGAAATGTGTGAGTTTCCACAGACACAAAAACATGTACGAGAGGCGGCTCTCTAATTTCTATTTTGAAAAGTGTTTACTTACAGTCTGAATAAATTAATTTGCAAATAAAAATTAGCTACAGTATATAGTCTGAATATAAATGATTAGAACAAATACAATACAGGGGTTGATTTTCTTGTTGCAGCAATCTTAAATTTTAAAAATTGGAGATATTTCTGTGAAAAGGGAGTAACAGCAGTTACTTACACATAACAACTAATGAGTTTATCATACAAGTTTCCTGACATGCATTTCCTGAGTGACCAAACAACTGTTTTCAAAATGAAGAAAATCTGTCCATTGAAGAAAATAGTTCATGGCTTCTAAGCAACACAATGTCTTTATAGAAAGAGAAAATTCAGGACGACTTTGAAATAGGACAAATTAAAGCTACGCTACAAGGTACAGGAACCTTTTACCGTCAGTTTGTATTGTACACATTTTCAAACTAAGGAAAAGTAATAAATTCCAACAAAAAACACTCAACTTAACCTAAGGTTTTCTACTGATTTGTACAGGTGCTGCAAGAGATTGTTTGACAGCGCAGCTGTCCACGTTTTCAAGAGTGTGCTGAAAAAAGCAGGGGAGATTTTGTGATGCTTTTAAGAAACACATTTTTAAGATCTGGTTAGGATCAAGTAGAGTGTGTTCAGATTTCATGCAAATTCTCCTTATCCCCCAGCTCTACTACCATGCTTGAGTTTTCTAGTGATTACCCCTCGCTGGAAATTCCAGTCCTTGAGCAAATCATCAAACTCAATTTTTCATTAATTTAATTTTCTGGAGGACCCATATCCAGATCTCGAGATAAATGACAAGTGCACTGCATCATCCAGCCCCTGGTTTCTCCAGATTCTTCAATAATTGATCAATCTCACTATAGAATACCCGAATTTCAAAGTTTCTGTTTTTAATTCTTTTTTCCCCCTAAAAACCCCAAGCCATTCTTTCTTACTAATTTGTGTGTTTTGGAAACAGTGAACAGTCTGTGTCTAAAATATAAACCCTATTAATTACTAAGGGAGAAAAATATATAATCTAGATTAAATTGCATATTCAAAGTAGAATATAAAATGTTTCTTAGTGATACGTTTTTCCGTAGTGTTACCTCCAGAGAAACATTTTAACTGTTCCTGATCACCTTCATTGTGGTTGAAACAAATCAAACGAATGCAACTGGCATGAACTCGGTTTTAAAAAGCATTTTGCTGATCTAACGTTTTATATTTTAGATTAAAAAAAGGTCTTCTATCTTTCCTTTCTAACCCCGCAAACCCCCCACCCTACGCTACTCTACGCATTCACACCATGGATGTGACATCACCCCTACTATTTCACTCTATCAAAAAAGTTCTACGGTAGTTTTCTATAATAAAGATAAATAGAAAAAGGAGTCAATATACACGTTGCTGTATTGAACAATGTTTGCATCCAAACTGTAAACTAACGTAGTTTGAACTAACGGGATTTACCTCGGTTATACAAAAACACCCCTTCAACGCCGAGGACATCATTCAAAAAACACTGAAAGGAAGGCGTTAAATTGGACTTTCACCCTCTCCTCAAACACATACTCGAACACAGAATACGGAGGTCTTGATTTTGTCCCAGATTCCTCGCTTGATTTTTCCCCAGTGTCTACTGAGGGGTTCCTGCAGCTATCCCAAGCACTAAAAATAAAAAAAGTCTTCATCTTAATGCAAATGACCAACTCCCCCAGATCGTGAAGTAGACAATTGGTTTGAAAAACAAAATCATCGCTCAGCTTATAGGTTTAATGCAGTCCCGCGCGAGTTAGTCTAGAGGTCCTTGGAAAATAAGTCTGATGTAGCCCTGTTCTCCGGAGAGCTGGTGTGCACAAAACGGGCAGGCTGCGTGAAAAGTGTGAGTACCATGAGGAAGGGGGATCTGGGACCAGTAGGCAGTTGTCTTTTCGGAACACACGTGCCCGCACGGGCTGAACGCGTGGGTCGGAGGTCCCGCGTCCACGTAAAATCCGGCCTCGCACCCCAGCCACAGAGGAACGTAGGGGCCCACAGACCGGCACATGGGGCATTCCCGATCCTTCCCATCTCTCTCTTCTTTGTTGCCCCAGTTGTGATACCCGTGGACGTGACCACAGTTCAGGTACACCCACGGCTGCTTTTCGTCAACGACATCTTTCCTCTTCATGCTGGGAAACGCTAGGGTGTTGAACCCCACGGGGCACTGAGGCCGGGCCGCGTTGATCTCCTGCCTTAAAGCTTCTAAGTGCTTCACTGTAGGCGTGTGGGAGAGGCCTTCGGCAGTACGCCACAGAAGGGTGGCACCACACAGGTCGATCAACGAGCCGTCCTGTAGCTGGTTGGTTTCCATTTCAACCTAAATCAACGAGAAGTCGGGTGAGGATCGACTTTTCAAATGAGCCTTTCGGTTCTGCACTCCGATGAAGAAACTAGATTTCCTCAAGATTCCCCCCCAAGCTCTTCCCTCTTGTTCAGGCCTTTACAGCAACACCATGAAGAATTAGCTATCATCATCATCATCATCGATCGTATTTATTGAGCGCTTACTATGTGCAGAGCACTGTACTGAGCGCTGGGGAAGTACAAATTGGCAACATATAGAGACAGTCCCTACCCAACAGTGGGCTCACAGTCTAAAAGGGGGAGACAGAGAACAAAACCAAACATACTAACAAAATAAAATAAATAGAATAAGCTATAATTCTAAAGAGGCAGATTTGTTTTTAAATCAATTCAGTAATGAATTCAAAGCTTCAGGTACTTATTAAGCTAGCACTGCAGGTGAGAAACAGCACTACTTTTATTTGAAAGATTATAAGCAACCCCATAACTATGTACATATCGATATATTCCACACTTTAAATTACTTATTTATATTAATGTCTATCTCCCCTTCTAGCGTGAAGCAGCGTGGCTCAGTGGAAAGAGCCCGGGCTTTGGAGTCAGAGGTCGTGGGTTCAAATCCCGGCTCCGCCACATAGCTGTGTGACTTTGGGCAAGTCACTTCACTTCTCTGGGCCTGGGGTACCTCATCTGTACAATGGGGATTAAGATTGTGAGCCCCACATGGAACAACCTGATCACCTTGTACCCACCCCGGCACTTAGAACAGTGCTTTGCACATAGTAAGCGCTTAACAAATGCCATCATCATCATCTAGACTGTAAGATGGCTGTGGGCAGGGAATGTGTATGCTGCCTCTGTTGTACTGCACTCTTCCAAGCGCTTAGTACAGTGCTCTGCACACAATAAGCGCTCAATAAAGATCACTGATCATCATCATCATCAATCGTATTTATTGAGCGCTTACTGTGTGCAGAGCACTGTACTAAGCGCTTGGGAAGTACAAGTTGGCAACATATAAAGACAGTCCCTACCCAACAGTGGGCTCGCAGTCTAAAACGGGGAGACAGAGAACAAAACCAAACATACTAACAAAACAAAATAAATAGAATAGATATGTACAAGTACCGGACGAGCTACAGAATAAACCACTGAAAGTGACAAAATTGCAACTAAACCATTTAGAATGATAGAAATAAGGAAAAATTTGAACAAATACCGATCGTAATATTCGGCATTCCATAGTCAACTAGTTGCTGACTAATTAGCGGTGGTTGAGAAGTGGTTCTCCGTCAACAAGAAGTTTGTCTGCACATCTAATTCATTCAGATCCCTTCGCTCTGTTTCAGCCTGTGCCTTGATCAGGTCTGCCGCAGAAGCAGCAGTGTAATTAGCGGTAGTTGAGAAGTGGTTCTCAGTCAACAAGAAGTTTGTCCGCACATCTAATTCATTCAGATCCCTTCGCTCTGTTTCAATCATCATCATCATCAATCGTATTTACTGAGCGCTTACTATGTGCAGAGCACTGTACTAAGCGCTTGGGAAGTACAAATTGGCAACACACAGAGACAGTCCCTACCCAACAGTGGGCTCACAGTCTAAAAGGGGGAGACAGAGAACAAAACCAAACATACTAACAAAATAAAATAAATAGGATAGATACGTACAAGTAAAATAAATAAATAAATAAAGTAATAAGTTTCAGTCTGTGCCTTGATCAGGTCTGCCGCAGAAGCAGCAGTTTTTTTCCCCCCACCTTACCATTTTCCCTCTCTGTTGAGCTGATCTGGTTTCACGCAAGCTGAATACATTTCCGCACACAGATATCTCCCTCCACACCCCCGGCTTGGAGTCTTCCGTAAATCCATTGCGGGGGTGCATAACGAGAACTCCATTTGTGGTCAAGCCATCCATCTGCCCATCGGAGGTCTTCCACTTGGCAGCTTTCTCCTACACAGAGTGACAATAATGAAAGAGGGTCCATTCATTTCCAGTTCTCACTGGAAGACTGCTCTAAACATAGGCTTCATTCAGGAAAATCTTTTTACCCCAAGGAAGATGTTCTTTGAGGAATCAAATCCGGCAGCATAAATCCTCGCTGTGAAAGGAGGATTCCGTTCACATATGATTCGACATGCAAACCTCGATATGGTGCTCTGCACGGACTGGGTGTCGGAATTACTCTGACTTCCAGGAACTGTATCAGTTACCACAAAATCAATCGGGCTTTCTGTTGACCGTCCAATCTGGGGGAAAGGAAAGAACAAATAACTATTAAAAACGGAATGGAGACAATTCACATGGGAGGAGATTTCCCTTTAAAGGAGGGAGCCCAGGACCAAAGAATTAAGTTTTGGACTCAAACATTTTATTATCCAATTTTGGAGTCATTTTTACTCCAGATTTTCCACATAGAATTACATGGGCTGATTTGCAATGTTTATGCCTTAACGAATATTTCCTAATGTGTCAGGTAAGGAATGAACTCTACAAAAGTATAAAAAAACGGGGAAGTGGGGACTAGCTTTCAGGGTTGTAGCTATCATCATCATCATCAATCGTATTTATTGAGTGCTTACTATGTGCAGAGCACTGTACTAAGCACTTGGGAAGTACAAATTGGCAACATATAGAGACAGTCCCTACCCAACAGTGGGCTCACAGCTATATAAATCCGAGATCATTTATTCTACAACAGATCAAAGTCCAAGTTCCAAAGTTTAGGGTTCGGGGAAAATACAGGCCGGCTGCAAAAATGACTAGGTTTCCAGTTGGGGTAGGTTTGAAATTGCCTGAGTTCTGTGTCTTTCCTAATTCTAGTGCCTTATGATCCCTGCAGAAAAAACTATTTCAATTACTCAAACCTGCAGCCCAGGATTTCAAGAAAATGAGTGTGTGTGTGTGTGTATGTGGCAGAGGATGGGGGAGAAGAGAGAGAGAGTGTGTGTGTGTTTATGTGAGAGCAAGAGAGCAAGAGAGAGCGAGAGACAGAGAAAGAGAGACAGAGAGAAACAGACAGACAGACCTTAGGGATAAAATTTTAATCAATCAATCAATCAATCGTATTTATTGAGTGCTTACTGTGTGCAGAGCACTGTACTAAGCGCTTGGGAAGTACAAGCTGGCAACATATAGAGACAGTCCCTACCCAACAGTGGGCTCACAGTCTAAAAGGGGAAAATCTTCTAGTCTAAAAGTCTAAAAGTCTTTAAGCATGAGGGGTCCAGGTAGGGAGTGAGAATTTGGCCTGTATGGGATATTCTGAAGGGTAATAGTAATAATAGCATTTATTAAGTGCTTACTATGTGCCAGGCACCGTATTAAGCACTGGGGTGGATACAAGCAAACTGGGTCTGGACACAGTCCCTATCCCCAATGGGGCTCACAGTCTCAATCCCCATTTTACAGATGAGGTAACTGAGGCCTGTGACTTGCCCAAGGTTACAGAGCAGACAAGTGGCATGATCTTCATGATCAACATCATCTTCATGATCAACATCAACATGTTGATGGTGCCAACTTGTACTTCCCAAGCGCTTAGTACAGTGCTCTGCACACAGTAAGCACTCAATAAATACGATTGATTGATTGATTGATTGATTCTGACTCCAGGCCTGTGCTTCTATGCTTGAGGTAAAAATGAGGGACAGTAGCACCAGGATGCAAATTGACAGCAAAGTTGTTGTTTTTTTTTAAAATGGTATTTGTTATGCACTTACTACATGTCAGGCCCTCTTCTAAGTGTTGGGGTAGATACAAGCTAATCAGGTTGGGCACAGTCCTGTTCCACACAGGGCTGAAAGTATTAATCCCCATTTTACAGATGAGGTAATTGAGGGACAGAGAGATTAAATGACTTGCCCAAAGTCACATAACAGAAAAGTGGAGGTGAGAACATAAAGGGGCCAAGACTAACATAACATTTTTGTTAAATGAAGTTCATTACTCTTTGAGAGGAACGACTCTGAATAATTTGGGGCTTGAAGAAGCCAAAGATTCCAAATTTGAAAACATGCTTGGAAATCACCAGTATCTAAACAAGCAAGTACTGCAAGGATCACAAATTCATGGTAGAAATGGATACTTTCATAATTAATCAACTAGAAGTGAACATAAAAAGCAATTATTCAGCTAAGTTTTTTGGATAGCTTTTTACATTAATAAATGCTTATCTCCTCCATCGGTAGAAGGCCCACAATGCAGAAGTAAACATGAATTTACAAAATTAGAGCCTCCTTGAAAATAAGAGAATCAGGAATTCCACTGAATTTTTCTACTGATGACTTCGTTTTTAACACTGTTCTTTTCATAATCAAAATGTAGTTATTTGAAAATCAGTTGCTAGGGGAATGATGGTCTTGTTTGAAATCTAGCATAACCAATGCAGGACCCAATAAATTCTAAATCTTCATTTAGACAATGCTTTAATTGTAATAGCAATGAAGACATGAAAAAAATCACACAAGATTCACAAATTTTAGAACACCAACAAAATAATCACTTAAAACTAATGTGTGACCTAGTGGAAAGAACAAGGGACCTGGGTTTCTACCACTAACCTGCTGTATGAACTTGGGCAAGTCAGCTAACTTCTCTTGGCCTCAGTTTCCTCATCTGTAAAATAGGGATTCAATATCTGTTCTCTCACCTCAGAAACTGAGCCCCATCTAATAATAATAATAATAACAACGACGGTATTTGTTAAGCGCTTACTACGTGACAAGCACTGTTCTAAGCGCTGGGGTGGATACAAGGTAAGCAGGTCGTCCCATGTGGGGCTCACAGTCTTAAACCCCATTTTACAGATGAGGGAACTGAGGACCAGAGAAGTTAAGTGGCTTGCCCAAAGTCACACAGCAGAAAAGTGCCAGAGGAGGGATTAGAACCCATGTCCTCTGACTTCCAAGCCCGTGGTCTTTCCACGAAGCCTCGCTGCTTCGGGTAGAGGGACTGTATCCAATATGATTATCTTGTACCTATCCCAGAACAACACATATTAAGTGCTTACCAAGTACCAAATGTTATTACGGTAAACACTTAAATACCACAATTGTTTTTATTACTAAGTGAACAAAAACAACTTCGCCCATCATTTAAAAATCTATCTAACGTTTGGACTTTTTAAATGATGGAAAATTCAAACGCTACTGGACATAAGGCTACAAGGGCCATTACAAAGTTTGTAGCCGATTCTTAAATTCAAACCAAAACGGAACATGTATATTTCCCGATCCAATGTCAAAGGGGAAGCTCATGCGATTTCTTTACCTTTTTTGGATTTAATAGTTTAACTCCCAAATACTGAAACATTGGACTGGTGCCTGGGAACAAGAGTATTTGAAGCCATCTAGTCACAACTGTTTTAATTGTGAATAGGAATGGCAAAAGTGCCACAGAGCGAAATGTATGAATCAGTAGGGAAGCTTTCACATTTTTTTCAGTTGAATGTGAAGCAGGGGAGAGAGGTATCAGACTCAAACCTGTATTTAAAGACACAACAATGTGTTCTGGATGATGTTTAGTGTAATTTAATAAAAATGGTTTTTGGGAAACTGATTTAAAATGTTGGAACCATTCAGGTAAACTGGTTTCAAATTCAACAGATATTTTAATTTGATAAGATTCTTAAAACATCTAGAGAACAAGAGGTTGTCATTTTTTTTTTTACAAGGAAAATCAATTCTTCATGCTCAAATACCTGAAACATATCAGTGTTGCTGTCATGAGTATATTCAACCACCACCGTTTGGGCTCGAGACAAGGTATATGATATGCTATGCTGGTCCTTGTTGCTTATTGCCTAGGGAATAAAAGGAGGATCATTTAAACAATACAAGTGAAACTAGATACCTAAAAGTATCCATGCCAAGAATAATTTTTACAGAAATCCAGTAAATCAAGGTTTGCGACTTTTCATGAATCAGCATAAAGGTTAATGCAAACGTTTCCACAAAATATCTTTAGTGGATGTCAATCATTTCCTTGAATTTCAGTAGGTCACAAAAATATACTGAGGGGAGGGGTGTGTGTGAAATATAGATATATGTGTAGATATATATTTGGAAAGACAATATCTGGGATAATTTTAATGGTTTTCAAAGTTCTCTAGAAAAAAAATCCTGCTCCAGCTTAATTCCAAATATTCTTGATGTCTCCTTTTCACATAAAATAAAATGAGGACTGAATGCTGGCGATGCTAAATTCATGTTAAATACTAGCAACAGTAACAGATTTTTAGAAATGCAGTAACATACGGAATGGACAAATGTTTTATGTCTCCTTATGAACAAATGATAAGTCTTTGGACTTAAACTTGAGCTATATAAGAGTATGCTAAAATTGTAGAACAATCAAAAATCAAAGCCACACGGGTCTAGGTTTGGAAAACAACAATCCACCGAGGAAAAGCTATCCCGTGAAACTCATAGTGATAATGACTGGAGGTAAAAGTCTCATCAAACTGCCTGGCCCAAAGATACAATCCAGCACTGTTTTAGGGAGAAAGCAGCTTTACTTGTAGAGGCTTAGCAACGAAAAGACAAGATCCTCGATCTTGAAAACTGGAGTCAAGAGGAGCAGCACTATTCCTGACAGAGTTCCACCTCACGTGGAAGAGAGGTCATCTGGAAGGACTGAAGCTTGTTAGGGTTGCAGAGACTTCAACCAGTGGTTTTTACTGAGCGCTTAATGAGTGCAGAGACCTGGACCAAGCACTTGGGAGAGTACAATATAATACAGCTGATAGACATGATTCCTGCCCTCAAGGAGATTACAATTTACCGAGGTACAGTTTTGTTTCCCATATCTTTTAGACTGTGAGCCCACTGTTCGGTAGGGACTGTCTCTATATGTTGCCAACTTGTCCTTCCCAAGCGCTTAGTACAGTGCTCTGCACACAGTAAGCGCTCAATAAATACAATTGATTGATTGATATCCCCCCCACCTGCATCCACCCTCCAACTCAATCCCCTTCCCCCTCAACCACAGCACAATGGTCAGGGTGCCGGGGA
The DNA here is from genome assembly GCF_015852505.1 of Tachyglossus aculeatus. NCBI lineage: Eukaryota > Metazoa > Chordata > Mammalia > Monotremata > Tachyglossidae > Tachyglossus > Tachyglossus aculeatus. The sequence continues at coordinate 10,788,928 of NC_052074.1, forward strand.
CCAGAGGAAGGAGGGGGAAGCTTTTATTCAGGGTCTCACACCTCCATGACTCATAACCCTGAAGTCCCCTGAGGCTGGGAAAAGGAGAAGGAGGTGCATTAAGCGACACTATCTTCCCTGTAAGTGGCATATTTTTATTTTTTCAAAGCACTTTCTTTCAATTATCTCCTCTAATATTCACCAATCCTCAATATCTGCATGCTTGTTTCTCTATGTGTGCTTCTATAAGCAGTGATTTTGGGTAGAGCAGAGTTGCAATACAGTGAGTATTTATTTTGATTGTTAATATTGTGATTTTACCAAAGCTGCAAAGAATAAAGATGCCATTAAGTGCCATTAAAAGTCTTGCCTTTTGGGTTATTTTATGCCACAAGAAGCATGTCTTGGTGATGGATACATATGAACCAATTAGAAATAAAATCAAGTCTTAAAGAATTAGGAAGGATAACTGTAAGAGGCAGATCTAACCAGTTCTTTCACCACTCTGTGACCCCACAGATGTTGCTATGAGACAGACACATTCGTTATGCCAAGTGTTAGCCATATGCTGGCTAGACACAAAAGGTGAACAGAACGATTAAGCCGAACAAAAGGAAATGAATGTGAGGCTGATGTGACTGCCCTTTCCATTCTCCAAATAAAGAACTTTCAAAATTCATATAAAGGATTGTATGTTCAGAAGACTTCAAGAATGAGCTCCTATGCTTACTGAACAAAACCCAATAAACCATCATCCCAACCTTTTTCAGAAGGTAGTGATAATATACTGTAAAGACATCACTAAAAGAACAGGTTAGCTTCCTGATTACAGTTTGGGCAGAACAAGTTTTTATTGTTTCATCTGAAACTGATAAAACATGAATAAAGTCTGCTCTTTTAAAGTGGTTACTGCTCACATTTTAGTTTATTAGAGAGCTTTTAATCATTTCCTTTAAGAACACAGGAAGCCTAAGTTTGCCTTCCTAGGTTGACGGGTCCAAGTTCTGCTCCTATCCTCACTATTTGGAGCTGGTGAAGAGCTAGGGACTTGGCTCTTTCTCTGCTTGAGGAATTATCCCCTCTCCAGGAATCTAGAAACACACTCCTTCAAAGAAGGACAATATGATAACTAGTGCTTTGGGAAAACAGTTAAGCGGAGGCCAAATATGGCCCATGGGTCTGGAAAAAAGATTGGGGGGGGCGTGGAGGTTCAGCGTGCACTGGGTGGGTTATGAATGAATGAATGAGTTGGGGGGAATTATAAAAATTGAGGCAAAATTTGATATCCTTTTTCCTTCTTCCTCCTATCGGAAGGAGCCTCCTTTGTGAGGCTCCCTCTTAGATTGAAAGTTCCTGGAGGGCAAGGATCATATCTACTAATTCTGGAGTGCTTTCCCAAGTGCTTAGCACAGTACTCTGCACATAGCAGGTGCTCAGTAAATTCTGTTGATTGATTGGGTATGGTAGGATGGGAGATACTCCCTTAAAAATGTATTCACTAACTGTCCAGTTAGCCTATCTCTGCTTATCTTCACATAGTCTGTCCAGTTCTTCCCCATAAATTACACAGCATCCTTAGAATATGATTCTGGTCCTTTACCACCATACTCTGCCCCATTCTCTTACCACTCTATCTTCAACTCTGATGAAACTCAGTTGTTCACAATGTTCACATGCCTTCACGTTACCATCTTGGTGCTCTAGCTCTCAGCCCCAAGCTCTCCTGCTATTCAATTTCATATTACCCTGACATCTGCAGTTGGAAGGCACCTCAAACAACATGGACCAGAATTCAGTTTATCATTTTTCCATATAAACCTTCTCATCTCTGTCAATAACATCACCATCCTCCCTGCTCCAAAAGTCCAGAAAACATTGATGTCATCCTTTACTAATCATTGTCTTTCAGGTCCCATGTCCAATTAAAATCCTGTTAAATCCTGCCTATTCTTCCTCCAATACACCTTCCAAGATGCTCCATTTCCTTTCCATCCACAGAACACCACCAGCATGGATGGTTTTAGGCTCTTGTCATATCATGGGGGTAACCCAGACTTGCACAAGTCTTCATACTGGCTCCTTAGGCTCCAGACCCTCTCGCTTTCCTTCCATATGCCAAGTTGCTGACAATCAACTTCCCAAGATGTCACTCAACAAACATCTCAACTCCTCACAAAGCTCTTAGAGCTGTTCATCTCCCTCGCATCAAACACTGACATCAGGGTGAGGAGGCCTTCTCAATTTGTAGAGCACTGGGAAGGCCACGGCTGTAACTTTTGCGATTGCAGGTCTGAGCTGCGAGGAACCCAACACTTGCTCCTCCAAACCACAATGCCTACTTCTATTGTATTTGTCATCCTTGTCTCTTATATTTTTTGGTTTCCATCTTTCCTTATGTCCACTGGCTTCAAGGCACTCCACCAGATTAACAAGCTTATGCAGGATGGAGATAGAACAGCTCTCTTCATCTGCTACTCCCCCATCTTGGGGAAGCTGTATCTGAATTATGATTAAGGGGCTGCAACACAAATTTAGGCAGGAAGAAGTCCAGCTGAACAGCTTACAAGGATTCAGTTCTAGACTCCATCATGACAGAAAGCAGGACTTGACTGTGATACAACTCAGAAATAACAGGAACAGTCTTACTTAAACTCCAATTTCTAATTTACTGGGTCAAATGACTGTATTAACCCACTTCCCAGAGGCTTCTAGGATAGTACAGCAAATATGCTCTGGAATACGGAATGCTTAACCCAGACGTGCTTCCAGAAACCAATGGCCTTATAAATAAAAACAGTAATAATTAGAATCTCAGGAGCAGTTTGACTTATAAGAGTAACAATCTCCTTTTTGCCACCCCCACATCGATCCTTAAACCTTTCCTTTCTCCTTCTAATTTCTGCAAAAGGAAATCTGACCCGACAGCTGAAGGAAACCACCTACTTCACCAATTTAACAACTCCCAATGGTTCACTTTCCCCCTCAAAGGGGGCTCTACCCCTAGGTTCTGTACTTACCTTTGCGGCTTGAGGCGTGCAAGCAATATGCACCGTGCTGGGCTTCACCCCATTTGCCTTGGGTCTTTTAAACAAAGCAAACCTACTTTTCCTCCTTCCTCTATCACCATTTGGCAGAGAGCCATTATACCTGATTTGAGGGGGCGGGGGAAAGAGGAGGAAAAAAAACAAAACAAATAATTTGGCGATTGTGGGGATGACAAAAAAACATTAAACGAATGTTTTCCTTTGCTTAATGCTCCTATCTGATCACAGCCATGGCTGTCAACTTATGGCTCAGTTTATTTTAAAATGTGGCTGCATGTGGCATGTGCTAATACTGTGAGCCTGTTGCTGGGTAGGTACCGTCCTCTATGTGTTGCCGACTTGTACTTCCAAAGCGCTGCTCTGCACACTGTGAGCGCTCAATAAATATGACTGAATGAATGAATGAATGAACTGAAAAGTACAGTACACACTCAAAATAGCATCAGATGCAATGATTGAATTGTGAAGGAAAACAGACTGAAATAGCTGAACTTCTGAAACAAGAAATCTACACAGACACAAGTGCCTGGAGTAGTGCCCTCTGTACTACAGGTGCTCATAATACTGAGTCCCCAGTACTTTGGAAAAAACATAATGTTTGTAGGCTAGGCTAGCTTAGTGATGCAGTTAACTGTCTGCTCAGAGTGGCTGGCGCCCTTCTTTTCTGATGTCCTGATCTCTGTGGGAATTCCTCTAGACTGCCTCTGCATCCTGCCTCTAGCAACTTCATGTTGTTCCCAACAAAAGAATAATAATAATAATGGCATTTATTAAGTGCTTACTATGTGCAAAGCACTGTTCTAAGCGCTGAAAAGAAGAGAGTTGTGTCCCAAAGTGACCTGAGCAAAAACAAGACAGAGAATCCCACCTGAATCAGCACATCGGATCTCTTGGGATATGCTCAGCGGACAAAGAAGGATGAGCCCACTGCCCATCCCAATCACCACACTTCACTCAGTTCCCACAAGTTCCTGAGTTAACCCAGTGAGGACTCAAACACTGTTAGCAGACTGAGGGCTTCCCAACTCTTAGAGCCCTGGGAAGGCCACGGCTGGAACTTTTGTGACTGCTAGTCTGAGTTGTGAGGAACCAGACACTTGTCCTCCAAACCACAATGCTGTACTGTTATTGTACTTGTCATCCCTGTCTCTCATATTCTGGTTTCCATCTTTCCTTACGTCCGTTGCTAACCCCCTCACTTTCAGACTGTGAACCTTTTGCGGGGATCAGGGAATGTCTCTCTCTCATTCCCATACTTTCCTCCCAGTGGTTAGTACAGAGCTTTTCAGACAGCATATTCTAAATCCTACCACTCCAATGATGACAATGATGAATCACAAAAGCTTCTGGGTTCAGGTCCATCTCGACTGATGCAGTGAAAGTGTCTACCAACTCTACTGTAGTCTCCTTAGTGTTTAGTACAGTGCTCTGCACACAGTAAACGCTCCATAAATACCATTGATTGATACAGCAAGTGTAAATACATACGCTGCCCTCCAGCCTCAAGCTCTTTCCGATAGGCCACACTGTTCCTCAGCTGACGCTTTCCAGCAGCTGTAGGGCTTGGGAGCTCCTCCAGTAAATGGTAGCCAGATATCCAGGGCTTCAATCCCACTGATATCTCTATTGCCTATGACATTCAAAGGATTCCTCTCAGAGGGAGTCTGAAGAGGGGAGGCTAATTTTCACCTCCACATACCATGGTGACCGCTGGCAGTTGGTTGACCATCTAATTAGCATTCATAGGGAAGTACATATTGCACCAAACCAAATATCAAAGTCCCTGTTTATTATCACTCAAGCATTTAAGATGTTTCCTGGTGCAGTGCATAGACAGGAGAAGCAGAGCGGTCTAGTGGATAGAGCATGGGCTCGGGAGTCAGAAGGTATGAATCCTGGTTCCACCACTTGTCTGTCCTGTGACCCTGGGCTAGTCACTTCACTTCTCTGTGCCTCAGTTAGCTCATCTGTAAAATGGGGGTGAAGATTGAGCCCCATGTGGGACATGGACTGTGTTCAACCTCCCTAGCTTGGATCTACCTCAGTGCTTAGTACAGTGCCTGGCACATAGAAAGTGCTTAACGAATACCAAAAGAAAAAAATAAGGCTTCAATAAACTCAGAGAAGATATCTAGGACCAGCAAGGGAAGGCTGATGCTACAGTATATGCAACTCCACTTCAACCCTTTGCTTTAAGGCAAGAAGTGGCTGGTACGGAAATTGCAGCTTTAAAGGTAGAACACAATTTTTAAAGGGGTCCTATATATATTAAAAAACAAAAAATCAACACTGCCCAAAGCAAAAAAGTTCCCGGATCTCATATCCTTGAGCGTCAAGTCCATTAGCTAATATGGTAAGTGTGGAACTCAGATCTAATGCGTAGCTACAAGTCACAGGGAAGTTCCTCTTTGCCCCCTCACCACTCTCCTAGGTGACTCATTCATCTCTCTTGAGGATCTATATTCTCTATCCCCATAATGTGCCTTAGTTGTTTAGAGCCCTTTACTCTGCAATAAGAGCACACCCTCACCAGCTTCACTCTGCTATTAAGTTGTTTGTTCTTGGGTCTGTTTGCTTTTTGCAGGGGGAAGGGTACATTATATTCTGGTGGAGAAAGGAAATGTTGTCATGTACTGTAACAGCAGGAGCTCTGCCTTAGATGTTCGAGATTTATCTCGAAATAAAAAAACACAAACAGGAACACACAGGATGCTCACGATCCTGCAGTGAAATTAAATTCCCCAAATTGAAATGCCCTGTTTTCAAAGGATTCTCAAATCCCTCCTCTGGGATGGAAAATTGGGAGTAGTCTTTCTTGCTGCTCATCAACAAGACTTCACATCAGTGAGGCTCTGAAACTGTAATGCCGAATCTAGAAAAAACTGGGACGGGATTTTAAGTGCTCATTACACTGATAAAGGAGTTGCCATTACTCCCTCATGAGCAGCCCCTAATTCACTCCCACACATGTGCCGACCTGTATCAGCCTGACTCCTGAGGCCTTGGAATTTGTAATGCTGTTTCCTTATAGACGGAAGAAAAAAAACTTTCAATGGGAAATACACTGAGAACTTCATTAAAGTAATTCACTCTTGTTGTCCTTCAGCAAGAGAGCAAGTTACAGCAAGTACAGGAAGATGAAGGCTACTGAGCAAGTTCTGGCAAAGGGTTCATGGGCCAATTTCAGCCTTCAAGCCTGGGCACTTTATCTGGCAAACACATACAAGTTGGTCCATATAGCTAATACTACTAACAATAATAACAATAATCATTATTATGATTATGTGCCAGACCCTGTTCTAAGCGCTGGGGGAGATACAAGATAATCAGATTGGACACAGTCCCTGACCCATAATAGGGCTCACGGTCTTAATCTCCATTTTACAGATGAGGGAACTGAGGCACAGAGAAGTTAAGTGCTCCCCACTTGACCCTACATCCACATGATTGTAAATCCGACTGGCTCAATGACATCATTTCTACCTGTCAAGTAACACGGTACTCAGATACGGTTGTATGTAAACTCAATTCAGTGTTTTCATTCAGCTGAAAAAGACTTACCCTAAGACAATCAGTTCACCATATTTTACTGGTGCTTTTGAAGGATGATTTTCTTGATCAGGAGAAAACATGAGCTTGGTTTGTAGATCTCAAAAATCTCTGTTTATTGATCAAGAGCCTTGGGCCACTTTTTGCATTATTTCCTAGGACAGAAAAATAATTTTCATTAGTTATATAACTGATGAAGTTTGCTTGACAATGACAACATGATTATCAACGCTGGAACCTAGCCCACAGCCCCAGGACCTTCTGGTCCCATCAGTAAGCAACAGACAAATGACTTAATCGACTGCCATGGCTCCCAGAGAGGAAAAACTTCTAGTCTCATCACTGGATAATACAATTTGGGAAAACACAGGCTCAGTAGATCACTAAGCATGACACACGAGGAAACTGACAAATAAAGGAGCCGACTCCTAGTTTCAATATTGGAGAAAGACACTGTGATGAGTATGTTAATTTAGCCTCATGTTGACGGTTCCAACAGAGACTGGACAATGAACCTGAGTCGGATACAGAGAAGCAGCGTGGCTCATTGGAAAGAGCATGGGCTTTGGAGTCAGAGGTCATGGGTTCAAATTCCGGCTCTGCCAATTGTCAGCTGGGTGACTTTGGGCAAGTCACTTCACTTCTCTGGGCCTCAGTTACCTCATCTGTAAAATGGGGATTAAGACTGTCCCAAGTGGGACAACCTCTTCACCTTGTATCCTCCCCAGCACTCAGAACAGTGCTTTGCACATAGTAAGTGCTTAACAAATGCCATCATTATTATTATTATTATTATTATTATTATTATTATTATATAGCCATCCTCCCTCCTTCTCAACTCACACTGCCTACTAGGACAAAACTTTCCCCAAGACATTTCTAGAAAAAGGGTGGTGTGGAAAGGCTAGTATCAACAATTTCCACTCTTCATTTGGAAGCCACGACACACTCACTCTTGTAGTATTTCTTTAAGCTTTAATTTGGGTGTAGACACACACAGAACATCTGCAAAGGTTGTTTTTTTTTTTTTTAAATCCTGGCACATTCAAACAAAATATTACATTTGCTATACCTGAGTTTTCCTTTTTACGGAAATAGTCTGATGGTTAGGTCCAGTGTATTTGTGAAACAACCTTCTCTATTTTATCACCAAATAGTTGCCACTCTTTTAGAAATTTTGGGCTTTTAGACAGAGACCCTGCGAAATTCCAAATCATTTTCTTACAACCACAGTACTAAAGGATTTTAATTATTCATCATCACCATCATCATCATCAACAACGGTATTTACTGAGCACTTACTGTATGCAGAACACTAAGCACTGGGGAGAGTACAATACAACAGAGTTGGTAGACATTTTCCCTGCCCACAAGTTTACAGTCTAGAAGGGGAGACAGACATTAATGTAAATAAATTTATTATATCTAATTTACAGATGTGTAAATAAGTGCTGTAGGATTGAGGGCAGTGTGAATGTCCAATGCTCAGAGGTCACAGATCCAAATGCATCGACAAATTAATAAGAATGATTTAGGAGACTAAGGTATGCACATGTACATTAGTGTGAAAAATAAAGAGCAATGAAACCATAGCCAAATTACATAATGATAATAATAATGGCATTTATTAAGCACTTATTATGTGCAAAGCACTGTTCTAAGCACTGGGGAGGTTACAAGGCGATTAGGTTGTCCCACAGGGGGCTCACAGCCTTCATCCCCATTGTACAGATGAGGGAACTGAGGCACAGAGAAGTTAAGTGACTTGCCCAAAGTCACACAGCTGACAATGGGCAGAGCCGGAATTCGAACCCATGACCTCTGACTCCAAAGCCCGTGCTCTTTCCACTGACTCATGCTGCTTCTACCTAAATTAGGAAAGTCTTCAGTCTTGGTTTATGTATGAAGGGCTGTGGCTGAGAAGGAATCTCCCAATTGTTAATTTCCAGATTTTAATGTTATGCTGGTAGTGACTATGGCATAGTCACTAGTTTTGGATTTTCTATTCTTTTGAAAAAATTATACAGATGCTAACTGCAAATGGCAGTTCCTTCTGTAACTTTAATAAATTTTCCAAATGACATCTTTTAGAAGAGGAAGTACTTTAGCTTCATATTTGTCATTCCCCTATATGAACTATGATCTTCTATATAAGAATAGCTTGTTTCCCTTCTACTTGGTTATCTTGGCAGTTGCAGTGGTTGCTAAAAAATGGTCTCAACAAGTATGAATGTTTTGGGAAGAAGTAATATGGGGAATACTTTGAATTCATTGGGGTTGAGTCTACAAAATTTAAAAATAAAAACTCTGAAGATAATCACATATGAAGTTTCCTCACATAATATTACATGTAGTCAATGACCTTGATTTTATATGCCTCATTTAAAGCACTCAGCAAGAAGCACTGAAGGGGGTTTTAGAGATGTTTTCAATAATTAAGCCATTTTCAAATTTGAAGTGATCAGTTCCACACATTTCAGTCCAAAATGGATTCCCCCTTGAGAGCCGGAAAAGCTCACAAATGTCACGCTAAAATACAGACTAGGAATTAATCGAATTTAAAGCCCACTTTAGAAATCAATTCAAATTGGCTTAGTTATCAATCTCCAGAAATCATGAGGTCGAAGTTTACCAAAGGCACCCTAAAGCCTAGGGCATTTGATTACATAGTATGGACAATGTTTGGGTGAATAGGAATTAGGGTTAAGATTAGCAATCTGTTCCAGTTGAAAGACCACAGGGCTGGGAGTCAGAGGAGGTTGATTCTAATCCCAGCTCTGCTACTTGTCTGCTGTGTGTCACTTAACAAGTCACTTAACTTATTGTGCCTCAGTTACCCCATCTGTACTATAAGCCCTATGTGGAACATGGACTGTGTCCAACCTCATTATCTTGTATCTATCTACCTCAGTGCTTAGTATGCTGCATAGTCAAACTAGGATGCATTGTCACATAAAAGGCCCGTAGCATTGTAGGAATTGGTAAATTACCCCTTTTACATTGCACCTTTACCCTACTCCCCCTCTAGACTGTGAACTCGTAGGCAAGGAATCTGTTTGTTATATTGTGCTCTCCCAAGAGCTTAATACAGGGCCCTGCACACAGTAAACGCTCAATAAATATGATTATGAAAAAACTCATGTCCAGCTGTCCGGCATTTTTAAATGGTTATGAGAAACTGGAAAGGGTACAGAGGGGAAAGAGACATGAATGTTTACAGGAACAGAAAACAGGTCCAATATGAACGTATGATTGCTTACACTGAAACAGCAGCAGCAAAAAAAAAAAATATTAAGGGGACATCTTATTCATAGCCTTCACAACAGTAAAGGTATTTGATGCCTTGATCCAGTTGTTTTCCATAATCACCACATGCCAACAGAGGTAAATGGGATTAAAAGCAAATAAATTAAAACAGAGATGATTCTAGTTGGCCATGAAAGGAAATATCTTGACAATGAGGGTGATTAAAACACTGAAATGAACCTAACAGGGAAGACTGTGGAATCTCCACACCGGAAAATCCAAGAAATGAATACCTGAGTGGTTTAATCATTCACCTGTACAGAGGAAGGGGATGGAGCTCTTGGGGTCTTTTATTGTCCCTACATAATTATAAAGCTTCATAAACAACTATTACCTCTTCCTTTCCTCCTGCCTTCAAGACATCTCCATCTGGATGTCTGCCCGCCATCTAAAACTCAAAATGTCCAAGACTGAACGCCTTATCTTCCCTCCCAACTGAGCCGCCTCCTTTCTCTCCCCTTCTTCCCCTCCCCATCGCCCTACCTCCTTCCCCTCCTCACAGAACCTATATATATGTTTGTATATATTTATTACTCTATTTATTTTACTTGTACATATTTACTATTCTACTTATTTTATTTTGTTAATATGTTTTGTTTTGTTTTGTTGTCTGTCTCCCCCTTCTAGACTGTGAGCCCGCTGTTTGGTTGGGACCATCTCTACATGTTGCCAACTTGTACTTCCCAAGCACTTAGTACAGTGCTCTGCACACAGTAAGCACTCAATAAATACGATTGAATGAATGAATGAATATCAAAGTTTGTGTATTTGGCTTAGATTCTCCCCAAGAGTTTTTACTAGTTGGTCTTTTTTTTTTTAACCAGTAACAATAAATTACTTGGCTTAAAATCACAACCCCTTCCTATAGCTCTACAGCATCTTGGCATCTTAATGGCAATGAAATTGTCACTGTTTCTATTGTTTAGATATTAAACTTCAAAGCAATAACTGTAGTTATGGATTTGCCATGCAATTTTAGCCATAACAAAAGCACCTCTGTACTTTCTGTCCCAATAATGCCTATTAAGGTTGAGACAAAACTCAAGTAGCAGCCAAAAAGTTTTCTCATTAGCGACACACTATTATGGCTGTGATTTATCCATACCAATATTCAAGAAAAAAATTGGTTTCATCACTAAGTTATGCTCTACAAAACAAAGGAATTGATAAAGCCAAAAGTTGCCTACAATGGTCACCTTTTGGAAATCTGAAGTACATTTCAAGAAAAATGCAAAACAATATTTCTGTTTAGTTTAAGCAACTTTCCTGCTATAAGGGTTGGGGAAAGCAAGCCAACCAAGGGTTGAGGAGGACCCATGGTCCACTGGGGAGTAGGAATGCTCAGTTAGTTTTTATTCACAACTCATGACAGGGTTTAAAAATTCTGGCATACCACCTAGCCTGCCACTCAAGCATCAGGAATTCTGAATTCTTCTTCCTGACTGGCTGCATGTTCACCTTGTTTACTCTGCTACCTTGTAATGACTACAGTACTTTGCATACCAAGTCCTTAATACATACCACTGCTACTACTACCATGGCATTATGAGTCATGGGGGTTCAGTGTAAGCTGGGGTACCTTTGCTGGTGTAAATGTAGTGGGCAAACTAAATAATTTATCACTAGATCACCCCATTCATGTTGTAAACATCATGACAAGTGAAAAGCAGAAACACAATCAACCTTGAGAAAAGGGGCCTTGGAGATCACAGTAATAGAGCAATTAAGCATTAGCAAGTCAACGGTGAGAAACTTTCAAAAGCTGAAGACCAAGACCACGCTTAGAGTATGGAAGTGGAAGCCAAGAAATCGACGGGATGAGACTTCAGTGGGAATATTCCACAGATTCACGGTCTCCAGGAGGTATACTGCTATAAAAAGCCTGAACGCTGTTTTACAAAAATCCAAAGTTACTAAGGCATAGTGGACTTAAATTGTTTTTTTTATTCACTCAATCAATGGTATTTATTGAGCCCTGGCTGTGATTCAAGCATAATGCTTGAAACGAAGTGTTTGGGAGAGAACAATTCAGTAGATTTGATATACACCTTTCCTGAACACAATGAGCTTACAGTTAAGGGGACTGTTTAATTGTCCTTGGAAAACTCATTCACTGCAACTACCAATTCCATGAAAATGACTGCAAAATCTACATCTCCAGCCCTAATATCTCTCCCTCTACGCAGTCTCACAATTTCTCCTGCCTTCAAGATATCTCCACTTGGATGCCCCGCTGTCACCTCAAACATAACAAATCTATCTTCCCACCCAAACTCTGTCCTCCCCGACTTCACTGTAGACAGCACTACCACCTTTCCTGTCTTACAAACCCATAACCTTGGCATTACCCTTAACTCCTCTCTCTCATTCAACCCACATATGACAGGGTTTAAAAATTCTGGCATACCACCTAGCCTGCCACTCAAGCATCAGGAATTCTTCTTCCTGACTGCCACTCAATCCTGTCAGTCAACCTTCACAACTTGGCTAAAATCCACCCTTTCCTCTACATCCAAACAGCTACCACATTAATCCAAGCACTTCTATCCCACCTTGATTACTGTATCAGCCTCCTTGCTAAGCTCCCTGCCTCCTGTCTCTCCCCACCTGAGTCCATACTTCACTCTGCTGCCCAGACCACTTTTCTACACTCAATACAACTGACTGATTTTAAACTTTTCTGATTACAGTGAACATTTTTATTAATCTGTAGACTACAATAAATGTATGCTAGAAAGCAACACAACACCAGTGTTTGAAACCCCCGCCTCTGCCCTTGCTCCTCACACACACACATGAGGGTCACTACTGAGTTAGATGGTGTGAAATTTGAACTCATCTGTGCTATTACATTATTTGGTTCCACCAAATTGGAGGCTGAGTTGGATAATCAAGAACTACTGTACTTAACACCAAGGATTTTAATTGACACCAATTTAGCAAATTCCTTCGTCTCTACCCAAACACCCAAGATATTTATTTTTCTAGCTGATTGTGACAACTCCTAAGAGAGGGTTTCACTTCCTGATTAGTCTTCATAAACCCATCCTCCTTGGCTTTCTTTCTTCGCAAAGTCTGACTCACTGAGGCCTTCAGATTTTGCAGATTTCTCCCCAGAGTATAAAGCTGCCTCTGGTAAATTCAGTATATTTTGTAGAGGACCAAGGAAAGTTTTTAAAAAATGTCGTGCTGCTAGGTTAAAGGGCATATGGGAGGCAGAAGGGAGCAGGGATTAGATCACTGACAGCCTCCTTTAGAGTGCAAAGTAGTCTCTTCATCTCCCTTGAAGCATCTTGAAATTATAAGATCGAATTCACAATCACCCAGTGCTTGATTAAAATCGGAGGTGAGAAAGCCAGTTTGTCAGGAACTAAAGCTTTAGCTCTTAGCATACTCACCCTAGGTTCTCCCCCTACTGAAATGTGAATTCCAACCTACATCTCCAGGGCAAGCCCGGGTGCGCACACTTCAGAATTACCTATACAGATGGTCCAAGAGTGATAAAAGGATGAGGGGAGGGGGGAAGGTTAACAGCCTGCTGAAGACTGGGAATGGTACACCACACTATTATCATTTCAATCTAGGCAACCACATTTGAGGCTCCTGTTAAAACATGCATTTCCAAAGCAAATAATCACATTTTCATCCCAACCCCAAACCCCTGACAATCAAACCCCAAAGCCTCCAGACATAACCAGTACTTGAGGGGGAGCCAAATGAAATTTATTTAACTGCCTTTGAATGCTTTCACCTCTACTATGTAAAAGAACCAATATGGGTCCTAACAGCTTATCTCTCGGGAGAATATTTCTGATTTAGTTATAAGAGAAGGCTTCAAACAGCCATTGTGAAATAATATGTATCAATCACCACCAGAGAAATTGGTTTACTTTGCTTAAGGGCAGGGACCTTGTCTTTTACTTCTATTTCAAGTTCCCTAATACAGTCTTCTGCATACAGTAGATGCCCAATAAATGCTGCTTTTTATTTGTTTTTTCAAGTTCCCTTTCTCCTGGGTATCTTGAACTCCAGGGATTTAAGTCTGGGATCTTCTCAAACTAATCTTCAGCCTAGGGCACCCAATCAATCAATAATTTTCATTTATTGAGCATTTACTGTGTGCTGAGCACCAAAATAAGTGCTCAGGACAGCACAATATAAGAGATTTGGTAGACGCGTTCCCTGAGGATGAGTAACACCCCACCAGACGCTGTCAGAATCCAGTCATCTCACTCCACCTCACCAACACAATACAGAACGTGTGTATGGTGAGCCTCCTGTCCAGTTTTATATTCAGAACACAGTCACTTCCCTAAGGGGTTAAAAACGACAGTGGTTTCCTATGCCCCAATACTCTACTTGAAGTTTTACATGTAGGAAAAGGACATTTAATGCGAAGCAAAGATCTTTAAAAGATTATGGGGGATGAGAGAAGGAGGGGGGAAAAAATCCACCCAGACGCTAGTTTTGATTCAGTTTCACAAACAGAAGTCGGTCTGATGGTCACGTCACATCTAAAGATATGACTCAGGGTAGGTCATTCTTCATCGCAGGCAGTGGAAACAGCAACGTCTGAACTATTACAACTTTGCTTTGAAAATGCCTGTCTTGTTAACCTGGTCAGTAGCCTGTCACCGAGACCATCTCGAATTTACCATCTGACAATTCACTAGGAAACCTGTCTACTTGCTTTATTTTGTTGCCTGTCTCCCCCTTCTAAACTGTGAGCCCATTGTTGGGTAGGAACCGTCTCTATGTGTTGCCGGCTTGTACTTCCCAAGCACTTAGTACAGTGCTCTGCACACAGTAAGCGCTCAATAAACATGATTGAATGAATCAAACAGAAAAGCAGACATGAGCTTGTCTGAAATTCTCAAGCGTGCAACCTTACCGATAAGAAATACAATTAGCAGTACTACAATTGTCTTATAAGAGATTAAATATTTCATAAATCTGGCATTTGGAATAAAGTCCTGCTTCATTATTTTACAGAGAAAACATTCTTAACTTAGCTCAGTGGAAAACTGGCGGAGCCAGGATACTAGTAATTGTAGCAACAATAGTTGTAGTAGTAGTGATAGTAGAAATAGTTGTAGTAGTAGTGATAGTGGTAGCAGAGAAGCAGCGTGGCTCAGTGGAAAAGAGCATGGGCTTTGGAGTCAGAGGTCATGGGTTCAAATCCCGGCTCCACCAACTGTCAGCTGTGTGACTTTGGGCAAGTCACTTAACTTCTCTGTGCCTCAGTTACCTCATCTGTAAAATGGGGATGAAGACCATGAGCCCCCGTGGGACAACCTGATCACCTTGTAACTTCCTCAGCGCTTAGAACAGTGCTTTGCACACAGTAAGCGCTTAATAAATGCCACCATTATTATTATTACTTGATGCTTTCCTAGAATGTTGTCTCCTACTGACCAGGCTTAATAGGTTCAAGGAAGGTCCCACAGCAAAACCAGATCCCACATTATATATTAGCGTCAACAAGGATATACTCAAATTTCCACAGTTTATTCCTGAGCATCCTTGCTTCTTTTGAACAAAAACGAATCAACCCATTTAGAAATAGATGTCAATCAACATAGGAGTACAGAAGGCTGGCCCTGGGTTCAATCTCGGAACACTTTAGAAGCATCAGAGGGTGACTTAAGAATTACTGGGGGGCTTCTCTGACAAGAGACAATTCTCATTCTTAGCTTCAGTATTATAACGAGTAAACTGGCTTCTTATTCACATTTAGCAATGAAAACTAAATGTGCTTTAAAACCTGGACTATCCAACTACCTCCACATTCTGAACGTTCATATGATTGAGACCCACTGCTAAATTGAATCACGTCTATCTACTCCACTTAAGCGCTTAGTACATTGCTCTGCACACAGTAAGTGCTCGGATACCACTGATTGATTTAGATTTTATCTATTATATTTGGAAGGAAGTCTGGAATCTTTCATAAATACCAAATCAAATCATATTATTTTAGTAAAATATAAAATCCGGATGAGGCAAACAGAAGGCAACTTTCTAAAATGGTGCTTTGTTTGATTCCTGAAAATTAAGTCTATTAATTTAATGGGCAATAATTTGTTTAGCTTCCAAAAATACTGCTTAAGAACTTTAGTAGGTGGGATAACATGATTTTGAGGGATGAGAGACCTAGTAAAGGAGAGAAAAATTAATTGCTTGTTCATAATGTGTATTCATCTCCAGCATTGTCATTTTACTCAGCAAGTTTATTATTCTATTCAGTTGCCTAGAATGTTCGAACAAGAAATTGCTTTAAAGATAATTTTCATGTTTACTACTTTCAAAAGGCATCAGAAGAGCATGACTTTGCAGGACTTATCAACTGGAAGGAAAAGCTGGTAAATGAAACATAGCCTCGCCTGGACCATACAACCAGGAAAACATTTATTCACATCACACTCTGCCACCTACTAATTTGGAGGACAAAATCCCCACCCAGAAGAACTTACAATGGAAAGATCAAACTAAAGCAATGAATGGGGAGTGTCTCTGAGGATTTCTACACAAGCTTCAGAGTCCAACACTAGAGGAAGGTGAAGAGGGACCTTGTTTAATATAATACTTAATTCTTTATTCTCGCTGGGAAAAAAAAAGTTTCCAGGCCCTTGATTATGTTAAGAGTATCCATGATGAAAGAGCTGTGCCTAATTTAGATTTTCCCTATGGTCTGTTCCAAGAGTCTGACAAACAGAAAGAAGAATGAATTTATCAATGGCAAACGCTTATGAGCAGGTAATAATAACGATGGTATTTGTAATGTGTCTGCTAACTGTTGTAGTGTACTCTCCCAAGCACTTAGTACAGTGCTCTGCACTTAGTAAGCGCTCAATACATCTGATTGGTGTTTATTGAGTGCTTACTGTACACAGAGTACAATATAAAGAGTTGGAAGACATGCTCCCTGCACACAAGGAACATCCTATAATTATTTACTCTCAAACTAGAACAAATATTTGGAATCTTTAGTCTTAGTATCATGCTAGCTTTTTCTACAATGATCAGATGTGGACTTTATACATACTGATATGATAAATTGACAAAAGATTAGGATATAAAATCAAAAACATTCTACTTTAGCCTTTAAGAGACTAAATATTTATACATTATAACAAAGATACATAATTATTCCATTTAGAAATCAAAGAAAATTCTGGGATAGTTCTAACTACGGAGGCTAAAATCTAGTCCAGAAAAGAAATCTCGTTATTCTAGTTCATGTCAAACAGAAAATATGAGGCAATCATTCTTTGCAAGTTGATCTTTTTAATGGCAAAATAACCTAAGATAGAAGGCTAATAATTCTAAATTGTAGCTACCCTGACAATTAAAATGTTCATCTGTTCAAATAGATTGAATTCTTTTTGAAAAAAATACAAGCTATCCCGATTGTACTGACTACTGGCGCAAGAAATTTAATGAAGACATTACTGGAACAATGGTGTTGGTGTCATGTAAAATTGACATCATTATCGCTTCTCATAGTACAATTTGAGGATTTTCCTCTGGATAAAAAAGGAATTCTCAAATTCTGGTAGATCGAGTTGGAAATTTTCCAAATGTAGTTTTTTTTTTAATGGTATTTGTTAGGTGCTTAATATGTGCCAGGCACTGGGGTAGCAAGCTAATCAGGTTAGACACAGGTAATGACCCACATGGGGTTCACAGTCTTAATCCCCATTTTAGGATAACTGAGGCACAGAGAAGCCAAGTGACTTGCCCAAGGCCATGGAGCAGACAAGTGGCAGAGTCAACATTAGAATCCAGGTGCTCAAACTCCCAGAGCCATGCTCTTGCCATTAGGCCATGTTGCTTCTCAGCATGAAATCTTTTAGGTGGTTTCATTATATCTTGGAAGAAAGTCAAATTACCTTAGATCCGGATGTTGGTTTACCCAGACCTCAAAACAGAATTTTAATTTACCCAGTGGTCGTCTGGTCTTCCCCAAACAAATGCAATGCAAAAATGCTCTCTGTTTATCCATGTGTGAGAGTTTGCATTGGCAACAACTGCTGCCTATACCACCTAAAGATCTAACACATTTGAAATTGCGTCTCAGTCCTGGTAACATTTTTGATCGGTGGAGTACTTAAAGTCTGAAGAAAGAAAAAGGCCGCATTAAATGACTTTTAGAGTAAATATACGAAAATAACAGAACAATAGTAAACAAAAGTCAACCCATCACTTCTCAGGTGTTTTAGACTGTAGGCCAGTTCATTCATCCATTCATTCAATCGTATTTACTGAGCGCTTACTGTGTGCAGAGCACTGTACTAAGTGCTTGGGAAGTACAAGTCAGCAACATATAGAGACGGTCCCTACCCAACAACGGGCTCACAGTCTAGAAGGGAGAGACAGACAACAAAACAAAACATGTACACAGGTGCCAAAATCGTCAGAACAAACAGAATTATAGCTATATGCACATCATTAACAAAATAAATAGAATAGTAAATATGTACAAGTAAAATAGAGTAATAAATCTGTACAGGAAATGTGACCATTTATTGCTATATTGTACTCTTCCAAGTGCTTAGTACAGTGCTTTTCACACAGTAAGCACTCCATAAATATGACTGAATGAATGAATAAACAGTATTTTGCATAACTCAAAGGTCACTGTTGATGGATTAAGTAAATTATTCTGGAGAGAAGGGACCTCCTCAGAGAACATCGAGATTCTACTCTTTGTTTTCTGGGTCCAACACTGAAATCCAGGGAGAACCAGCATAAACTGCAACTTTTGGAATGGGAGAGAGCCCCGTAGCATTTCCTACTAGGTGTGTGGATATACTTAACACTGACAGGCTTCTGAATTAAAATACAGGAAGTCTTATTTTCCCTTTTCCCTCTTTCTCAATTTTTTGAAAGATATATAATACTAACCAGGTTTTGGACAGGCAAATATTTCTATCTTATCCCAAAAAACCAGTCACCTGATTCAGCAATACCTCTCCTATGCAATATCTGCCTTACTGAGTGCTTTTACTCAGAAATTTCTGAGGACACATCAGTAATCTTGTGAATTCCAAAAATAGTAGAACAAAGAGAAAAGAGGTATCATCTTTGGAAAGACTGTTACCTACTGTTTACCTGAAGGATGCCTGACAAGTGACAGCCAGATGGGGAAGAATATGGCAAGATTAACTGATGCCAAGAGCAAATACAAATTAAAAGCACAAACACCTCAAATATCTAAAGTTTAAAATTGGGAACACTTGGCATTATTCCCGTCACCCACCATATACAGTCACTGCTATCAATTTCAATGTCCGTAAGGATTTTGTTTAATGTTGAGTGCTTTCAAGCTTGTTTCTTGAAAATATATTAAACTGAATGCAAACATAATTATGGCATCAGGCATATGTCTTATGAAGACTATGCCCATTTTATTGTTTTTTCTGGTGTTTTTAATGGCATTTGTTAAGCGCTTACTATGTGCTGGCCAATGTACTAAGGTTGGACATAGTCCATGTCCTAAATGGGGCTAGCAATCTTAATCCCCATGTTACAGATGAGGTAACAGGCACAGGGATGTTAAGTGACTTGCCCAAGGTCACACAGCAGGCAAGTGGCAGAACTGGGATTAGAGACCAGGTTCTTCTGAATCGCAGGCCCATGTGCCAGTCACCACTGTTTCTTGATGTTATGTGGCTTCTCTGTCATTTTACCACCTCTGAATATGGGCAACTTCAAAAAAAGCCATCAAGTATTCAGAAAAAGTGTTTGGGTCTCATAATTGATCTTGGACTCAGTATATTTTAATTGATTTCCTTTTAATTTGCCATGTGCAGAAAGATATAGGGTGTCCAATATGCTACTGAAATCAACAAGGCTTTTGTTAAAAGGAAAAAACAAAAACATTTTTAGTGTCATTTATTTTCCATTTTATGCTTATCTCTCCATATCCAAGAACAATTAAAATGGCCAAATTTTCCCACTTTCCCATACTTAGGTATTCAAATACTTCATTTTCAAAAATCAGTTTCAGTTACAGCTTCAAGGACAGTAGAGGAGAGACTCAAAAATCATCTCCATCCTCTAACACTGGCACAACATCCAAAACAATGAGGATTTTAGTATACATGGATTCTCTACTGTTTATAGTGACGGTAATTGCTACAGAGTTTTGGCAGTTTCTCAATCATTTCCCAACAAACTCCGCAGAAATGGATGCCATCACTGGATGCACAAACTAAGTGCAGAACAGCATTATACAATAGTTTATGAAACAGTGAAATTGCTTCTTGAGTAAAGTGATATTAGACTAGTGACGAGTGAAATTTGAATCCATACAGTTCCCAGTTTGAATCTTTTTAAAGTAACACTATTTTACCCAATTATTGGGTGATCCTTCCTCAACCATTTCATTTGGAAAAGGGTATTTTCCAACTCCCTTAAGTTTCCTGAGGATGTGACACGAATACAACAGCAACTCAAATACGGATATTCTCTACAGGACTCAATAGCATTGGAAAAGGAGGATGATGGGAGGGAAAGTTGTTGGGATTTAAATTACAAGCGAATTAACCACAAAAAACTACACGAAGTGGTTTAAAACTTTTAAAAAAATTTTTTTTGAATACAATAAGACTTAGCATGCTTCATTTATGACAAAAGAATTGTATTTTCTATTAGAGATTCACTCCCCCCCCCACCCAGTTTTTAGATGTAGAAAAATAACAGCTGATCTTCCCCCTGTCCAAACCACGATATCCTCCCACAATTTGTAATAGCAGTAATTCAGAATCATTCTGTGTGGGTAGTTGAGAACATTTACTTTTTAGCAGAGTAGATATTTAAATCTGTCTTTGTGGTATTCCTTTCTAAATATTACATAGGAAAGCCTCAGCCAGCAAACCAGTATAATTACATGCAATTTACACCCCTCTCCATCAAATGCTAGAGGTAGACTAATGATCTCATATTACAGACACACAAATTAGGCAAACTATTTTGAGGAGCAAGATTTTTTTCCACTAATCTGTAATCTTTTCTATCTTCTGAACCAATAACATTACAATTTCAAGAAGAATAGGTTTGGGGTTGTTGTTGTTTTTTCTGGGTGGGGGGGCTTTTCCTAAAACGCAAGCATGAGAAAGATACTGACCTCTGTTCACAAACACAGAAGAGTGAAATGATAGGGGACCTCATGTTGTTAAAGAACAGCTTGCCAGCATTCCTCAAAAAAACAGACTGAGCCTCCTCCTTGTAAACTCCCACAGACAAAAAAAAAAAATCGGCTCTACATTTTCATCAGTGAGCCGAGATACTGTGCATCAAAATAAGCATACTTGAATGTCCCTAGAGGGGACATTTTTGATCAAGAACTCCCAGCCACCAAAGCCTTTTGATTGAAATGCCTTCCTCTAATTTTTTTAATCATTTAAGAAGGTGATATGAAGAAGTCGCAACATTCTGTATCTCTACAATTTTTATTCAGTGGAATGAATTTCATCACACTTTCTCTTTCCTGTGGCTGTTTTCATACTGAATTCTATCATCTGTAATAAGGGTACAGGTACCTTGCCTCAAGTGGACTCCAACAAATAGCCACAGGTAAAAAAAACCCTAAACTATTAACAAGCTTTCAATGACTCACCAAAAAACAATGACAGCATTAACACACATTATTTGGATCACTACAAAAGAATCTACTTTGGATCATAACAGAGAGTCCTGACAAATGATTCAAAAGATGAGGGCCAATTTCAAGTTTTAAACTGCCAGATACAGCAAACGGTGTCACTTGGAATGAAAAGAATGTTGCTAAAAACGTACAGTTTTTAATAAACTACAATTTACCATTAATTCATTAAATACCTTCGTACTAGTTTGTAGTCTAATGTCTTCTCGGGGTGTCTTGGAGAATTAGGAGACTATATATAAAAAGGCACATAAATAGCCATTCCTAGAATATGAGCAGCTAATCAATCAATCAATCTTATTTATTGAGCGCTTACTGTGTGCAGAGCACTGTACTAAGCGCTTGGGAAGTACAAGTTGGCAACATATAGAGACAGTCCCTACCCAACAGTGGGCTCACAGTCTAAAAGGGGGAGACAGAGAACAAAACCAAACATACTAACAAAATAAAATAAATAGAATAGATATGTACAGGTAATACCTAGCTGGATATTTATTCCATTTCTCCCCCTCAAAGGAAGACTGGTCTAAAAACAACAATACATTTGGCATACTTAACATTGAAATGCATTTAGATAAAAGGTCTGATTGAAAGCGCTCTATATCATTCTTTAAAATAGCTACTGCTTTTCTTGCTGGAACTAGTTACTTGGCTCGATGCAGCAGAAACAGTATATAAAACCTGGAACACCTACCTCTTTTTTCCACTCTCTCTCTTTATAAGATGGGCAAAAACAGTCTTCTCATTAGAAGATAAAAATCCAGGGAGAACAACGAACTGTGGCAAGCACGCTTGAGAGTCACACACTGAGTGTCTGCTCTGTGTTCCTTAACACTTCATAATGTGTGGGGGCGGGCCT
Organism: Tachyglossus aculeatus; assembly: GCF_015852505.1. Taxonomy (NCBI): domain Eukaryota; kingdom Metazoa; phylum Chordata; class Mammalia; order Monotremata; family Tachyglossidae; genus Tachyglossus; species Tachyglossus aculeatus. Next base: position 10,811,333 of record NC_052074.1, read on the forward strand.
GTGCTACGCAAATCGGATTTACACTACAGCACTCCACACTCCATTGGCTCCAGTCGGAATCCACATCTTGCTTACCTCTCCCCTAAGGAAGTCGGTATCCCAAATGGGAAGAAACGGAAGAGGAAGTGGGGGGGTAGGGAACAGTTCTGAACACCAGCCTGAATCAAATGACAGAACTCCCCAAATTGTGTTCTATTTTCTCAAAACCCTACCCCCGGGGCTAGCTGTACCAACACTCCCCATTTTCAAAAGCACAACTAAACTGCTTTTCCATCCACCAATGACAACACTGCAGTGGTACAATTTCTTCAAATGTAATTCGCGTCAGCAACTTATCAGTCAGCTCCTGGTCGAAAAACACTTACGGAAAGCGGGAGACGCAAAACGCTGCGTTTCATATGTAATGAAAGAGTATTTTTCTAACCAGGTCAAATGAATGGCACAGATGGTTATAAACTGCCACAGTTCCTCAGGCATGAAAAAACATGAATATTCTGTTAGATTTTCAACTGATCCCATTATTTCCTGTATGCCTTAAATCCAACTAAAAAATAAATTACATTCGGTGCTTCCAAGCATGAACAAGGAATAGTACTGATCAGGCTTAATGGGAGCCAGGTTTTTTCCAAGCCTTCTCAGACAGCTTTGTGACATGCTCCATTCACTATCCTCCTCTGCTTTTACATTACAATATCCCAGTTCAAGGCCTAAAATGAACTGTTACTGCTCATCATGCCAAATTCTCCCACATGGAGACTCCTGGTGTCTGGCACAAACTTCCTTCTAGGTAGGATGAACGTAAGTTTTAGAACTCCCTACGCATAACAGGCTGATAACCACAGCTCCATCTCTCTAATGTAGGAGGGAGGGATGTGCATAACAACTTCTGAGTTATACAGGACTTTGGCAAGTCCTACGCTTTGAAGCTGTGGTTCTTGTTGCCTACTTATTTACAGTTACAGACTAACATCGACATTTCTAGTCAGGCCAACCCCATCAGCTGTGTTTTTATTTTTTTTAATTTTTTATGGCAGTTAAGTGCCAACTGCGTGCCACACACTGAACTAAGCACTGGGGTAGATAAAGCTAATCAGATCGGAAACAGCACACGTCCCACATGTGGCTCACTGTCTTATTCTACGTCCCACATGTGGCTCACCGTCTTATTCTAGACTGTGAGCCCACCTTCCAGACTGTGAGCCCACTGTTGGGTAGGGACCGTCTCTCTATGTTGCCAACTTGTACTTCCCAAGCGCTTAGTACGGTGCTCTGCACACAGTAAGCACTCAATAAATACAATTGAATGAATGAATTCCCCATTTTACAGATGAGGAAACTAAGGCCCGGAGAACCAGGTGACTTGCTTAAGATGACACAGCAGACAAGTGGAAGAACCAGGATTAGAACCCAGGTCCTTCTGACTCCCAAGCCTTTGTTCTATTTGTTAGGCCACTCTGCTCCTCGCCCAGTATCAGCACTCATGTGTATCTATTTATGGGTATCTGTTTATTTAACTGCTTGCTTGTGCTTTTATCACTTCTTTCTAGTCTCATTCTTTCATTTATTTTATATTTGGCATTCTGGGTCTGCTTGTCAGCTCCTTCAGGCTACAAACTTCTCTGTATCTACAACAGCACAGTATTAGGCGCTGAATAAACGCCATCAATGGTGATCAATTTGTAATTCTGCTTCCCCACCTCTCAGGACACCGTGGGTCTTATTGATCTATCTCATTTCTTAACATTCCACATCTCTATTGTACCTTTTAAAATCCTTGTTTCTTTCCACCTATTGCGCTTCTGCTTAGGACACATAGAGACACTGCATAACTAATCCTGCAGTCATCACTCTCCTTCTGCATATATCCAGCCCAGTGGAGTTATGCTCAAATAAGCACAACCTCCCTGATGAATGATGCATTCTAGGGCATCCTGTTGGTGATCCTCTTGCCGCTAAGTATGGTTTGTAGGTAATGAAATTGCTTAGCAAGTCAAATGTGTCGCCTAGCAGAAGAAAGGCTCACAGTAAAATTGTAAGTTGGATGTGGCTAAGGTTCTGAGATCTCTGCCTTGATTTAACAGTTAATGTTGCATTAATGTCCCTTTTGTATCAGCCTTCTGAAAGAGCTGCTAACTCTCCTGATGATGTTTTCTACTTTGTTCTGAGGCTGCTGGAGCCAGTTCCATACTGGCAGTCTACGGTGCAGATAGAAACATTCAGCCTAACGGGTAAAGATAATTGGTTTTCTATCTGGGGGCCTGAAGTGCAAAGCTCCAAACTACTTCAGAGCTATAGGTTTATATCAAGTAATCTTTTGAACCAATTTATCTGACCTGGGGCTTTGTAATGGGAAAACCGTACTCAAGTCAGACTAAGAGGTCACTGATCCTTTGGGGGTACAGACATTTACCCACACTTGAAGGGAAGAGACTTGAAGGAAGGATCACAAGGTTAATTCCTTATTCTTCTTTCCCAACTAGGGTCTAGATTAATTCTAAAGGCACCCAATTTCCAATTAAGCTCCCTGGTTGTCAGAAATCAATAAACCACTGATCTTCTCACCAGGATAATTGACCCAGATCTTTCTGCTTCTCCAGTTCTTTTCTAAAAGTTGTTGGTTTTTAAGAGAAAGCAGCCAAACCTATCTCCCCCATCTCTCCTATATGTCTCCGGCTCTACTAGATATAGGGCCTAACCTAATGATCCGTTTCCAATATTCTGAAACCCAAATTCTCCAACAATTCCAAGAAAAGCAAAACAAAGTGTTATTTTCCTTGAGACGTATTTCTTGATTTTTCCTTTATCTTCTTAATGCTTCCTTTTCATTTTCTATATGTTTCCCTTCAAATAAAATTTTCCTAGTCTCTTCTACAGCTTGCTTTCATTCTCCTTCCTCAGAGGAGCATTCCCAAGGAAGGAAAAGAGCCTTCTGTTTGTTAGCCTTGATTTGAAATAAATGCATTCCTTTTCTTCCCTTCCCCCAACCCAATCTGCCAGGAAGTAACTAGTTTGCATTATCTACCAGCATCCAAACTAGTTAGATCCTCTATTTTCAGGAAGGCAGTGCATTGGTGGCCCCTAGGTGATATTTCTTTCCTCAAGCAATCAGAAAAACAGCAAGCAAAAACAGTTTCCTTCATTCTCCAAGTTAATCTCAGTATAGTTAAGGGAAAGGCACTCCTGCGCAACCATTTTCACTAATAAATTTCAGCTACTTTCAACAAATACTGAGATGAAAAAAGGTCTCTGTGTTAATAATAATAGTAGTAATAATAATAATGGTATTTGTTAAGCATTTACTATGTGCCAAGCACTGTTCTAAGCACTGGGGTAGATACAAGGTAATCAGTTTGTACCATGTGGGGCTCACAATCTTAATCTCCATTTTACAGATGAGGTAACTGAGGCACAGAGAAGTGACTTGCCCAGTCACCAAAGCTTCTCCCAAGTAGTAATAGCAGCAGCATTTGCGTGCCTGCTGATGGCAGTGCAATCATCATCCTCAATCGTATTTATTGAGCGCTTATTATGTGCAGAGCACTGTACTAAGCGCTTGGGAAGTACAAACTGGCAACACATAGAGACAGTCCCTACCCAACAGTGGGCTCACAGTATAAAAGTGAACTAGGCACCTACGAAGTACAGAATAATGAAGTGATCCCCCCAGTTAGGTAATAACCTAATATAACCCTCTGCACATAGTAAGCGCTCAATAAATACGATTGATGATAACCCAACTGGGTTATAGAAAAAGGAAAAGTCAAATATTTTTTAGTCCTTCCCCCACTACTCAAGTCACCCTGATCCACTCCCTTCTTGATTCACTCTTGTGTTTTCAATAGCTGAGGTCACAGAAGGCATTACTCTCTCCAAAGATGCCAGATGAAAATGAAGCCAAAGAAAGACATCCATCTGTTACACTGTCTGTTGCCACAATTGGCTGAAAGAGGCAGTACAGTGAGGAACAGTACGAGGAGAGCAACGCTCAGTAAAACTGACGAATAAAACTAGGGCTTCCTTGCTAACGAAGAAACCTCCTCTTCAATTTGTTTTCCACTTAACCACTCATTTATTCATTTTGGGGATTTTGAGGCCCACTGCTTCTCTTTTTTTTTTCCTTCCTGTGTACCTTTTGGCCATTTTATCAGTCTTTGGCACTAGCACAGAGTGGTGAGCAGGAAGAAAAAGGAAGTGAAACTCAATTTTGTTACTGTTTTCAGCTCTTTTCCCTTCTCTTCAAACCTTTTTAAGTAGGGGGAGTAAAGGGTACAAGTCTGCCCAGTAGATAGCGGGCAAAACCAAAATTTGACTAGGCCAATCAGTCCCAGCAATCCTGGATCTCTGGCAGCCCACGGCCCAGCCTCTTCCCGGTCTGCCTTCCTCCCCAGCCTGCAGATCATGGCAGACCCCCCTTCTTCTTCCACCAGGATAAGACGGGGTCTATTGTGGCCCCAATACAGAAGACTAAATGGTAGAGCTAGTGTTAGCATCTGAACCAAAATCAATATCTACGAGGTCAATCTAGACTTACTAGAATTATCTCCATCTCCCTTGGGATGATTCTCTGAAATGTCTAGATTAGAATCCTTTGTTTCCTGCCTACTGGAAATTCCATAGGAGAATTATACTCGCACTGAGCTGGTTACTAAAACCTAATAAACCGTTTTCCTGTTCACTCTTCAAGGCCAAGAGATCCACTTAGGGAAACCCCCTCCTTTAAAACAAATCCACAACAGAGGCTTAAATTCCCACTCTTTTGGGGATTTTTTAAAATACAGAACTACAGGTGTGAATTATAGGTATAATCTTTGCCAGTACCCTTACATCAACTCCAGTGAATACTACTTTGAAAAGTCAGTTTATTAAACTGAACAAAGGTAATCGATCACCTCATGCCAACCACAGCACAAAAAGCACATTTAATTTTCTATTTGAACTTGGAAATTTTAAAATGAATACTGCTACTCTCTGTGCCTCAGTTACCTCATCTGTAAAATGGGGATTGACAGTGAGCACCCGGGGGGACAACATGATCACCCTGTAACCTCCCCAGTGCTTAGAACAGTGCTTTGCACATAGTAAGCGCTTAATAAATGCCATTACTATTATTATTATTATTACTCTCAATACCCTAGTGACCAATGCAGGATGCAAATAGTTCTGATCTGTTAAATGACTACCCAGCTTATTTATAGAATTGATTAGCCCTATATTGAATGGGTAAGAATCCTTGACCTATCATACTTTTAACATGTTCCTCCTTTCTGACCCTGGATGACAATGAAGAAGGATAACAAAGAGTGTTTAACTGGCTATCGGTAATATACACTCAGTATTTTTCATCTTAACCAAAAGGTCACACAGGTACCCTGCAGCGTTAAAGTCAGATGTTTGAATAGCTCAGAATAAGATTTAGAAATTGTTTACTTGCCTGTTCAACTCAAGTTTTCCTTCCTGGTCTTGCCAAACTGTTCTCACTTCTCCCCACAGAAACGCTTTTCAAGTGGTCCATGAGAAAATGCTGAGGGCACTGCAGCAATCAAGTGGTGGAGCTTTAAATACTCAGTACTCCGTTTGAATTAGAAAACTAGTAAACAGCCCATAATCCAAGGAACTACAAACCCATGCTCTTACTGCCTCTCATGAGCAAGATTAAAAAATGGAAAGGGACAGTAGGAAGGAGCTAGGGTGACATTTTTCCATCTCCACTTAAAATTGCTGGTCCAGGGATTAAAGGGGACATGAAGGTGTTTCTCCCTAGAAATTGAGCCAGGGCAAAATTTCTGAAGCTCTGCCAACTGGTTAATACTGATGCAAACTCTGGGTGCATTGGTACACTGCTATATTAAAATTTCATAAAAATAAAAGCAAAATGAGAGATAAAGTATAAGATACAGTAAATAACTTTAGTCCTTAAGCCAAACCTACAGATTCCAAGCCATTTAACATAAAACCACTCACTGGAGAACTCAACACCATAAAACATTTCTCAGTTCCAACAAGTCACAAAAATAAAGATCAGACAACAGATAAAAGACATTACCAAACAAGTACAGATAGACGTAAGCAATCAAAATATTATTTGGGAGGGTTGTTAATTTTTGCTTTCTACATGGTAACAGTAATCCAATAAAGATATTGAACTATTTTCCAAAGCCCGCCATCTAAAACTCAACATATCCAAGACTGAGCTCCTTGTCTTCCCTCCCAAACCCTGTCCTCTCCCTGTCTTTCCTGTCACTGTAGACGGCACTACCATCCTCCCCATCTCACAAGCCCGCAACCATGGTGTCACCCTTGATTCCGCTCTCTCATTCACCCCACACATCCAATCCATCACCAAAACCTGCCGGTCTCACCTCCACAACGCCAAACCTGCCCTTTCCTCTCCATCCAAACCGCTACCTTGCTGGTTCAATCTCTCATCCTATCCTGACTGGATTAATGCATCAGCCTCCTTTCTGATCTCCCATCCCCGTCTCTCCCCGCTTCAGTCTATAGGTTACTCTGCTGCCCGGATTCCCTTTGTACAGAAAAGCCCTGGGCATGTCACTCCCTTCCTCAAAAGTCTCCAGTGGTTGCCTATCAACCTTCGAATAAAGCAATAACTCCTCACTTCACTTCAAGGCTCTCCATCACCTCACCCCCTCCTACCTCACCTCCCTTAACTCCTTCTACAGCCCAGTCCACACACTCCACTCCTCTGCCACTAACCTCCTCGCTGTACCTCATTCTTGCCTGTCCCGACGTCGACCCCTGGCCCACGTCCTACCTCTGGCCTGGAATGTCCTCCCTCCACACATCTGCCAAACTAGCTCTTTTCCTCCCTTCAAAGCCCTAATGAGAGCTCATCTCCTCCAGGAGGCCTTCCCCTTTTTCCTCTCCTCCTCCCTTTCCCATCACCCCCCCCCGCCCTTCCCCTCCCCACAGCACTTGCGTACATTTGTACATATTTATTACTCTATTTTATTAATGATGTGTATACAGCTATAATTCTATTTATTCTGATGGTATTGACACTGTCTACTTGCTTTGGTTTGTTTTTCCATCTGTCTCCCCCTTCTAGACTGTGAGCCCATTATTGGGTAGGGATCGTCTCTATATGTTGCCAATTTGTACTTCCTAACAGCTTAGTACAGTGCTCTGCACATAGTAAACACTCAATAAATACAACTGAATGAATGAATAAAAAGATAAAGTATGGGAGCAGCAGTCCTAAAACAATAGTTTTTGTTTTCCTTACCTGCAAAATTGTACAAATATGTTCTACATTTTTTAATGTGATGTAGGGGAGGACTCACCTGGCTTTATGGAGATTAAAAGCTACACAGATATCCAGGGAGGGAGGTATTGTTTAAAAAAGTAGATTTTGAAACAGAAAAAAGCACATTACAAATAAGCAAAACCACCCTTGCTAGAGCAGGGGGAAAAGAGGATGCCACCAGGGCAAAGGTTAAGTCTGCCCTCCTCCACTACAGTTTTCCTTTGGCAATCATACTCTCCATCCTCCCTCCCTCCAAGAGTTACTTATTTAAGAGGGAAACAGTTGTACTTTTGGGGCTATACAGAAGACTCAGACGAGCACCATAAAGTGGGGGCTGAAAGATCAATCACTCAATTAATCCTTTTTGTCTTTTGAGCACTTACTAAGTGCAGAGCACTCTAGAGTACAACAGAATTAGCAGACACATTCCCTGGCCATACAGAGCTTACAAAAAGGACACAAAACTCGATATCAATTAGGAAGACTGCAAGGGACCAGAAGGAGGAGCTATTTTTAAAAATCTAACGATATCCAAACTTTTCAGATGCAACAGATATATCTGCCTATTTATTTATAGATAGAGATATACAGATATAAAGTTGGAGATAAATAAGCAGGTTACAGAACCTGGTCGCAGTCAAAGGAATCAAATGAGTAAGATCTGGCAACCCAGACTGGCTTTTTGTTAAAGCTGAATGTTGGTTTGGGGAGGGTTTCCTCTTAAAAGGAAGTTACTTACCCATCTGTCTACCTTCCTGCCACTAATCTTCTGAAACAGCAACAGATTCCTCCTCCTCATTTGACTTTAGAGTGTCTGACAATTGCTTCCTCACCCTGATTGCCTCAGGGCTTGATGGCCCACAAAATCCTCTCACACCTGGCTTTTTTTCTTCCGATCGAAGGTCAGGTTGAGAGGGACCTGATCTCAACCCTTATCATTAAATATAAGGTTGAAACATGCGGCAGGGAGTCTTCAACAATATCGCTCATCCGACAGAAGTTCATCATCATCATCAATCGTATTTATTGAGCGCTTACTGTGTGCAGAGCACTGGACTAAGCGCTTGGGAAGTACAAGTTGGCAACATACAGAGGCAGTCCCGACCCAACAGTGGGCTCACAGTCTAAACGGGGGAGACAGAGAACAAAACCAAACATACTAACAAAATAAAATAGAATAGATATGTACAAGTAAAATAAATAAATAAATAGAGTAACAAATATGTACAAACATATATACATATATACAGGTGCTGTGGGGAAGGGAAGGAGGTAAGATGGGGGGGATGCACTTTTGAGTTTGAGAACTTTAGCCTGTGAGGCTAATCAGCTTGTTACCAGCATTTCGATCACTACGCAAAGGAAGCTAGAGTCCAATGAAACACACTCCCCTGACCTTTGCTAACTGCATGTTAAATACCAGTGTTTTCCTGTTTGCCCCATTCCAGCACAAGGTCATAGGACTTTGAGTCAATTGGGTTCTTCACACATCAAGTGAGTATTTCACCACCAGTTCTTTTCTGACTCACAGGCAGAGTTTAACAATACTGGTTTATGTTGTTTTGAAATAAACCACAATCTCAAATCCACCATACTGCCTACATCGATGTGTGGGAAGATGGAAGAAACCAAGATTTTTGGCACAAAATGTTAGCCGAGGGAAATTTTGAGACAGCAATGTAGTTAATGTTCAGTTGTACTCAGAACAATTTTTTTTTTTGAGAGAGAACTATACATTTAAGCATTTTCCTCTCTCTCCTTTAGCATTTAAGGAACACACAAGTTTTTATTTTAGGATGATAGATTCAGATCTCATTTGTTTAAGCCTCAAATCGGCAGTTTTTCTGAAATACCTAATCATATTGCAATTAGAACTGAAAGGAAAAACAGATTCAAATTAGTCTTGTCTGCTTTTCATAGCACTTTCATAAAGGAGATAGTTGACGATTTAAAAATTTAATCAACCCTCTTACTCTTACGTACATAAGACATGGTTATTAAAAATACAGATCCTTCATAACTAAGAATTTCTACAGAAGTTATCTTTGGAGAACACACTCTAAGCCACATTCCACAGAATAGAATCCATGTTCAATGGACCACATTGTAAGTTCAACATGGTCTGTTCACAGAGTTATTAGTTACGAACAAAACTACCTGATCTGCGTCCAGGTTTCTCTGCCTCTGCTTTTCTCCCTATTCTCATCACTAATTTTGTGCTCACATCAGGACCTAAAGGAATCAAAAGGACAAAAGTCCCAAACTCCGATGTTGAGTCAGATTCCCCCTTTTCCCTGCCCTTAATTGTCCAAAAGGCTCCAGGTTCTTGTATCTCAGGGATCTTGCCTCACCAGTGCCTGAAAGCTATGGCTCAGGGTAGCTTTTTAAAAATAAACTGCTGTTAAAAAGGCAGGGAAGTGTTATATTATTATTATAATATAATTGCACTCTCCCAAGTGCTTAGTACAGTGAGAAGCAGTGTGGCTCAGTGGGAAAAGCCCGGGCTTGGGAGTTGGAGGAGGTTACGGGTTCTATTCCTGGCTCCACCACTTGTCAGCTGTGTGACTTTGGGCAAGTCACTTAATAATAATAATGGTATTTATTAACCACATACTATGTGCAAAGCACTGTTCTAAGCACTGGGGAGGTTACCAGGTGATCAGGTTGTCCCACGGGGGGCTCACAGTCTTAATCCCCATTTTACAGGTGAGGTTACAGGCATAGAGAAGTGAAGTGTCTTGCCCAAAGTCACACAGCTGACAACTGGCAGAGCTGGGATTTAAGTGATTAAACCCACAATCTCTGAAAATGTCCCCCATGCTGGGATTACATACACCTGGTTCAGTGCTACAATTTTACCAATAGAAACAGTACTAAGAATCACGTTTACAAAAAATATCCACTAAGTTATCTTATTTTGGTAGCCTAGTGGGCTAATTTTCAAGTGTGGTTGTGTGGTTAGGGACAGAGTATAACCACAAACACTATAGTTGTCTTCTAATAGAATATTTCTGCAGGAGAGGCCTATGGTGAATGCCAATATAGCTCCCAGAAAGAAGAATTTACAGCAGTTACACAGTAAGTCAATGGCCTCTATTGAGTGTTGTGAGTAGAGCACTATAGAAAATGCTTAGGAAAGTGCAATACACTGGAGTTGGTAGACATGATCCCTGCCCACAAAAAGCTTAGTCTATAGGGGGAAACAGATATTAAAATAAATTACAGGTACGGGAAGTAGAGTATAAAATAGTGTATAAATGCCATGGACCTGGGATGAGTATCCAACTGCTTAAGGGATTCACAGCCTAGTGCATAGAAGGGAGAGCAGGCAGGGAAATGAAGATTTTTCAGGGAAGAGGAGCAAACTGTGGCTGGGTCAGATGGTAGGAGATCAGTGATATAAGGTAGGAGGGAGAGAGCTGATTGAGTGCTTTCAAGCCATTCATTAAGGAGTTTCCGTTTGATGTGGCAGTGGGCTAGTAACCATTGGAAGTTGAGGAGGGGGAAGACTAGGATTTAACTCTTTTTTAGAAAAATGATCGATGCAGAAGAGTGAAGGATGGACTGTAGTAGGGAGAGCGAGGAGGCCGATGCAGTAGTAGAGGCAGCCTATAAGTACTTGTTTAAGCATACTAGCAGTTTGGATGGAGAAGGGAAGATTGGAGAAGCAGCTTGGCCTAGTGGAATGAGCATAGGGCCTTGGGAGTCAGCAGACCTGGGTTCTAATCCCTGCTCTAATTGCTTGCTCTGTGACCTTGGACAAGTCACTTGACTTCTCTGTGCTTCAGTTCCCTCAACTGTAAAATGGGGACTAAATATCTGTTCTCCCTACTCCTAAAACTGTGAGCCCCATGTGGGACAGGAGGACTGTGTCTGACCTCATCAATTTGTACCTATCCCAGTGCTTAGAACAGTGTTTGACATATGGTAAGCGCTTAACAATACCATTAAAAAAAAGAGATTCTAGAGTTGTAGTGAAGCACAGATATAGTTAGATTTTTGTTCTCTGTCTCCCCCTTTTAGACTGTGAGCCCACTGTTGGGTAGGGACTGTCTCTATATGTTGCCAATTTGTACTTCCCAAGCGCTTAGTACAGTGCTCTGCACATAGTAAGCGCTCAATACGATTGATGATGATGATGATGATGATGATTTTTACTGGTAAAAACGATCAGCAGGTAAATAATATCAAGGAGTGACACTATTAAGGGCTAAGTAGATAGTTCACTTTCAAGTAAAGAATAGAACAAAGACCTCCAAGACTTCTGCAGATAACACTTCTTCCATTAAGCCCTAGCTAACCCACTCCCTGACAACTAACATCTTTTCCTAGAATAAGTTGATTTAGCATGACATAGTGGATAGAGCTTGGGCCTGGGAATCAGAAGGTCATGGGTTCTAGTCCTGGCTCTGCCACTTGTCTGCTGTGTGACCATGGGTAAATCACTTCTCAGTGCTTCAGTTACCTCATCTGTAAAATGGGGACTGAAATTGTGAGCCCCACATGGGACAGGGATGTGTCCATCCCAAGTTGCTTGTATCCACCCCAGCGTTTAGTACAATCCCTGGCACATAGTAAGCATTTAAATACCATATTTATTATTATTATTATTATTATGTTGGCAGCAGGAGGGAACTTGGGAGCCTTCACTTTCTTCCCCTCCAACTCGAGGATATGTGCCTTCAACCACATATTGAAGATTTGAGAAAGGAAGGCATTCCAGGCCAGAGGCAGGACATGGCCAAGGAATCAGCAGAGAGATCGAGGCACAGTGAGAAGGTGAGCATTAGAGGAACAAAGTGTTGCAGTAGGATAGTAGGGGGCAAGGTGATTGAGTGCTTTGAAGCCAATGATGGAGCTTTTGTTTGATCGGAGGAAGGGCAACCACTGGAATTTTCTGAGGAGTGAGGAAATATGTCCTGAACATTTTTGTAGAAAATAATCTGGGCAGCAGAGTCAATTATGACTGGAGTGGGGAGAGACAGGAGGCTGAGAGGTCAGCAAGGAGGCTTGATGCAGAAATCCTGGTAGGATAGAATGAGTATTTGTATTAAGTGGTAGCAGTTTGGATGGAGTGGAAAGACTATTAAAGATATGGTGCAATTTAACTGTTACTCTGAAGATGTTTAAGAAATGAAGATTTACAGGATGAAAATAAGTCACTCATAACCAAATTCTACTTCATTAGCATCACAAAATTTCCAATATACAAAAATGACAATCCTATTTATAGAGGCTACTCCCAGTGATACTTTAATTTACTAAAATGGGATTGGAGGAGAGAGGATAAATAATGGACTAAGGTGGAAAAAAGCTAAATTTCATGCTTATCACAACAACCTGAACTGAGGAAGCTGCATTCTGCCAGATACTTTATGTACAAAATTCTATAGTGGCTATGCGAGTATGGAACAATGAAAAGAAAATACTTCATCTTGGTCTCAAGTTTATGATAAATTTGAATCATGAAATACCGTGACCTGGTCGAAAGAGCACAGGACTGGGACTCTGGAGACTGGAATTCTAATTCCAACTCTGTGAGACTTTGAGCAAGTCACTTAATTTATTTCAGTAAATCAACAGTATTGAGTGTTCACTATGTGCAAAGAACTGATGTACGCACTTGAGAATACAACTGACATGATCCCTGATCTTAACAATTTTTACGGTTTAATGGGGAGGTACCTTAAAACAAGTTTCAGGTAGGGGAAGCAACCGATTCTAAGGATATGTTTCTAAGTGCTGTGGCTGGGGGGAAGCAGAGGTGTAAGTACCTAACATCTTAGGGTATATGGGCTCTAGTGCATAGGTAACACAGAAGGGAGGGAAAATAGGAGCAGGGAGATGAGAGATTAGTCAGGGATATTTTCCTGGAAAAGACGTCATTTTAGTCAGTCAATTATATTTACTGAGTGCTTGCTGCGTGCAGTAAACGGACACATTCCCTGCCCACAACATGCTTACAGCTTACAGGGGGACACAGACATTAATAAAAATAAATTACAGATATGTACCTAAGCTCTGCGGGGCTGGCAGGGGGGTGATGAACAAAGGTAGCAAGTCAGGATGATGCAGAAGGGAGTGGGAGAAGAAGAAAGCTTTGAAAATAGGGAGAACGATGGTCTGTCAGATATGAGGGGGAGGGAGTTACAGGCAGGAGCAGTGCAAGGGGTCCACAACTGAAAGAGATGAGAATGTGGTACAGTTAGTAGGCTGTTATCAGAGGAGTGAAGTGTGATGGTTGAACTGCAGTAGGAGAGGAGCAAAAGGAGGTTGCTGAATGTGTCTCCCTCTGTGTTTCAGTTTCCTCATTTGTAAAATGAGGATTAAATATCTATTCTCCCTTCCCCTAGACTGTGAGCTCCATGAGGAACAGGGATTGTGTCTGATCTAATTATCCTAGTGCTCAGCACACAGTGAGCACCTAAATATCACAATTATTATGAAAGCATTCAGAACTGTACGAGAATGCTTATTGCCACTTGATTACTAACTATAATTTTTTTTCCATTGAATAAAGGAATCCCTTAAAAAAGAATTTAAGTCAAACAGGGCATAACTCTCAGAATTCCAAGTTGTGGAGAAGCTGAAGGTTACTAGTTCTTCGTTTCATTTCTGTGGAAAGGTAAGATAGGTAAAGAAACAAGTTAGAGTAATGATTTAAGGAAACATATTACTCTAATGGCTCCTTGGTATACCATCTCTAGCAAGGATGTCAGGTCATTCATCTGATTCACTATGGAAACATCTATTTACTGTACTGTCACAGTGCTCTACCCAGACTACATGCTCAGGAAATAGCACTGACTGACCGATGGGCAATTTTTCTGTTTACCTACCTGGAGAAGGGAATGACCAGGTCACAGAGACACCAAAATGCTGCTCTGGCATAGATCTTCAATGCATATTAGCTGTTCCTGGTTTTGTCTCCATCCTCCCTGCTTACCCCTCCCAGTCTCCATACTGTAAACTCCTTATGGACAGGGACTATCTTCAACTTACTGCTCCAAGACAAACAAAAGCTAAGATACACAATTGAACTTCTTCCCTTAATCCAAGTCTTAGTTAATTCTATTTAGACTCTGGACTGCGGTCTATATAGTGAGAGTGCTGCCTTTATAACTCTAGATATTGTGATTATTTAAATTGTTCTGTCCTGGACTATTCCCTTGAAAAATACTTTCCAAGTTTTAATAGTTGCAGCTGCCTCATTTTGTTGGCTATACTCCCTTTTGGATTCATTTTTCTATCCCAATCCAAAGGGTATATATATTTATCACAAAGTAATATTTTAAAATAAGTACTCAGCTTGCATTTTATGACAAGCTTTAAGCATCCAGAATACATTACACTTCAAAAACTGAATAGTTCATTTTTAAAGTTTCTACTCTCACACTCAGTCAACCTTCCCCACCAGGAGCTAGCAATTAGGATTGGGAGCTGTTATACTGTATAAATACACTTTCACTACACACACACACACACACACACACACACACACACACACACACATATACACACACGTTTTATATATATATACATATATAGTCTATATATATATATAGACTACATAGACCTATAGAGGCAACTGCTGCTCAAACTAAATACTTCTGTTTATCAAAAAGCGTTCAAGAAATCTAAGGTAGAAAACTTTTTACACTAAAATAGCACATATCAATCTTATACATTGCATATTTTTCCTTGTACAGAATCTCTGTGACTGATAACCAAGATATAGGAAATGCCCTTAAATTACTGTAAAACAAACCCTCTTCAACTCCTCGGTGGAATTCTTATTGTCTCTCCTAGAAGCACTGTTTAAAATAATATTGCTGTGAGTCACCTATGATGTGATTCAAGCAACAGTGTCATTTATTAAGCTTCCTCAATATGTTCAGTACTGGAAGGGAATGTGTCTGTTAATTCTGTTGTATTGCACTCTCCCAAGCACTTAGTACAGTGCTCTGCACATAGTAAGAGCTCAATAAATACCACTGATTGACTGATAGATAAAAGCAGATATTCATCTAAGGAAAAACATGAGGTGGGAGGGGGAAGCAAGGGGACAGACCCACAGGGGAAAAGAATATCAAGCTAAAAACTAAATAGTAAAAGATAAATTTATTCCTAGTTTCCAATCTGTACTGCACTCTCCAAAACAATCTCAGCTTTTCCAATATATTAACTGTTGGGAATGCAGGGTTTTTTTTATATTTGTTAAGCGCTTACTATGTTCCAGGCACTGGGCTAAGCACTGGGGTAGGTTCAAGATCATCAGATTGGACACAGTCCATAACCCACATGGGGCTCACAGTCTTAATCCCCATTTTAGAGATGAGGAAACTGAAGAACGGAGAAGTTCCATGACTTGCTCAAGGTCACACAGCAGACAAGTGGCAGAGTCAGGATTAGAACCCAGGTCCTTCTGATTCCCAGGGCCATGCTCTAACCATTAGGCCCCACTGCTTCTCTTCTGGGGTGCTGGATGCAGAGGAGGGGTGGTCCTGGCCTTAAGGCCAAACTTCCAAGAGTCATCCCTCTTTTACATAGAAATGAAGACTTAATGAAGTTTTTCAGCTACTGGTTGGCTACAAGTCAATTAGGTGCTTGTAAGGAACCAAAACATCTGAACGCTATCATTTGGGACAGGAACTGTAACCTTATTATCTTAGTGCAGTGTTTGGCACCCAGTAAGCAGTTAATCAATCAATCAATCGTATTTATTGAGCGCTTACTGTGTGCAGAGCACTGTACTAAGCGCTTGGGAAGTACAACATATAGAGACAGTCCCTACCCAACAGTGGGCTCACAGTCTAGAAGGGGGAGACAGAGAACAAAACCAAACATATTAACAAAATAAAATAAATAGAATAGATATGTACAAGTAAAATAAATAGAGTAATAAATATGTACAAACATATATACATATATACAGGTGCTGTGGGGAAGGGAAGGAGGTAAGATGTGGGGGATGGAGAGGGGGGTGAGGGGGAGAGGAAGGAGGGGGCTCAGTCTGGGAAGGCCTCCTGGGGGAGGTGAGCTCTCCGTAGGGCCTTGAAGGGAGGAAGAGAATAATAATAATAATAATAATAATAATAATAATAATAATAATAATAATGATGGCATTTGTTAAGTGCTTACTATGTGTGATGATGCACTGTTCTGAGCACTGGGGTGATACAAGGTGATCAGGCTGTCCCATGTGAGGCTCACAGTCTTTATTCCCATTTTACAGATGAGGTCACTGAGGATCAGAGAAGTTAAATGACTTGCCCAAGGTCACATAGCAGACATGTGGCGGAGCCGAGATTAGAACCCATGACCTCTGACTCCCAAGCCCATGCTCCTTCCAATGAGCCATGCTGACTTCCAAAGCTAAATATCACAGTTAAATATCACAATTACTACTGGTAGTAACTAAACTGAGAGCTTCATTCAAGACAGCTTGGCCAGAGCATTTAAAAACTTTCCTCAGTTTTAGTGCCATGTTTCCCTTCAGAGTTGTTATTAAGTGTATATTTTCAACTTACTGATGTCCCCTTCAATTAAAGCCCTCTCTTGAATCATTTTTTAAAGATAACTGAAATACTACTCAAAACTTTCAGTTCAGAAGTAGCAACACTGAAATTACCACTGACTTGGCTAGTCTGCTTCCTCCCAGTGAAGTTCAAGTATCTATTTTGATTTTCTTCATCCTTTGCCCCTGATGCTACCACAGTTTATGCAACTTAAATTGCTTCAGAGAAAGTTAGTTTACCCAAAAATGTGTCCTTTTTTGGACTAGCAGAACATAAATCACAGCCCTAAATTCACAGATTTAGAGTCTTAGAGACAAAGTGAAGTATCCTTGAAAAAGAACTGAAAGGTAACCCTCTGATGAAATTAGCAATGATGAAACAGTAAAGTAGAAGATGCCAATATAAAATGAAATTTATCAGCTAAATGTGAACCTCTCTGAATTGGGAAAACATTTAGTCTAAAGAGCCAACAATATCCTCTAGATTGCACCACTATGATCAGTGATGTGACTCATTTTGTTTACTGAAAAGTGTAGCCTACCTGATGATTCTTCTATAACTTTATCCACATTATGGCGGTTATGACTCAGGGCAACTTGACGCTTTGAAGGATGTTCCGATTTAAGAGAAAGGACAGGGCAAACTGAATCATTAACAACCAAATCCGTTCTGAAACCTTCCATTAATCCCTTTGGCAAATAACTGTTCACAAAAAGGGGCAAAGACTTTGAAATCCGCTGAACTGATACAAACTTAGCTGCACTGTTTATAAAACGGCGTACCAAAATGAACAAGATTAAATTAAAAATTTATGCTTAGTTAGCTCAAAAAAGTTTTTAAGGGTCACTTAAGAGAACCAGAAGATTTCTGACACCACTAAAATTTTGAGATCGACCTGTGTTTTCTGAGCCTGCCTCTAAATTCAGCACAATGGTCAATATGTATAACCTGAGTTACCTTAGGAATTAAATCACCCTCTCCTTACTGAAAATTAGATTCATGTGCTAGTTAAAAAGTTAAAGACGCTTATAGATAGTGTGGGACAGCCTGATGTCTAGTACAGTTGTTTCTTAACAGGGACACGTGATTAACATTACAAAAGGCATTAATGTGCCTTTTTTTTCTTTTGGTATTTGATAAGCACTTACTATGTACCAGGCACTGCACTAAGTGCTGGGGTAGATATAAGCTCTCCAGTAGGTGGTCTCTGACTGCAACTCAGAATCTACTAATATCGTTTTCCAATAGTAAATGAAAATGATTTCTGGGAAGGAAAAGTCTAAGAAATCAACAGTGTGAGCTAGTTATTGAAGCAGCATGGCTCAGTGGAAAGAGCACGGGCTTGGGAGTCAGAGGTCATGGGTTCAAATCCCAGCTCTGCCACTTGTCAGCTGTGTGACTTTGGGCAAGTCACTTAACTTCTCTGTGCCTCAGTTACCGCATCTGTAAAATGGGGATTAAGACTGTGAGCTCCACGGGGGACAACCTTGATTACTTTGTAACCTTCCCAGTGCTTAGAACAGTGCTCGGCACATAGTAAGCACTTAAATACCAACATTATTATTATTATTGTTACTATTACAGTCTAAAGTTAAAAGAAAATGTGTTTTTGGTATTGTTAGTACATGCAGTACATTAAATTTCATGAACCCAGAGGAACATGAAGTACTGTACTTGTGGATATGATCTGCCAAGAACAGGCCTTGAGGAACAGAGAACCTCTGAGTCTTCTCAGCCATCCACTGCACTCTTTTCAGATGAAATCAAGGTTATAACTTGGAGGCACAATTTAATAAGAGTTAACTGACATGTCAAGCATGACAGTGAATTCTTAATGATTGGCAAAAAAATCAATGCCAATCATTGGGCAATTCATTCCCATAATATGAGAGGCTATGAACATCTGTTCTGCCTCACCATTTCAGATAGTTTCCCCCTGCCTTTCCTTAAGAGCACATGGAGCAGCCTCAAAAATTCAGACACATTGTTTGCACTCCGGTCATGCTGTCCTTTAAAATGATTTTTAGCATTGCTTAGCATTACACAGGGTACAGGCAATAAGAGGAGAAACTAGCCATTAGATTTTGTAATCCTAAAAGGCAATTAACCCAAAGATACTGTTTAGCAGATACATTAGGTATCATCCTCCCTCACAACCAATCCGTCAGCAAAACCTGCCGGTCTTACCTCCACAACATCGCCAAGATCCGCCCTTTCCTCTCCATCCAAACCGCTACCTTGCTGGTTCAATCTCTCATCCTATCCTGACTGGATTACTGCATCAACCTCCTCTCTGATCTCCCATCCTCGTGTCTCTCCCCACTTCAGTCTATACTTCACACTGCTGCCCGGATCATCTTTGTGCAGAAATGCTCTGAGGCATGTTACTCCCCTCCTCAAAAATCTCCAGTGGCTACCAGTCAACCTACAAATCAAGCAAAACTCCTCCTTCTCGGCTTCAAGGCTGTCCATCACCTTGCCCCCTCCTACCTCACCTCCCTTCTCTCCTTCTCCAGCCCAGCCCGCACCCTCCGCTCCTCTGCCACTAACCTTCTCACTGTACCTCGTTCTCTCCTGTCCCGCCATCGACCCCTGGCCCAGGCCCTCCCCCTGGCCTGGATGGAATGCCCTCCCTCCACACATCCACCAAGCTAGCTCTCTTCCTCCCTTCAAAGCCCTACTGAGAGCCTACATCCTCCAGGAGGCCTTCCCTGACTGAGCCCCCCTTTTCCTCTCCACCTCCCCATCCCCCCCCACCCTACCTCCTTCCCCTCCCCACTGCACCTGTATATATGTTTGTACAGAGTTATTACTCTATTTTACTGGTACACATTTACCATTCCATTCATTTTGTTAATAATGTGCATCTAGCTTTACTTCTATTTATTCTGATGACTTGACACCTGTCCACATGTTTTGTTTTGTTGTCTGTGTCCCCCTTCTAGACTGTGAGCCCATTGTTGGGTAGGGACCGTCTCTATATGTTGCCAACTTGTACTTCCCAAGCGCTTAGTACAGTGCTCTGCACACAGTAAGAGCTCAATAAATACGACTGAATGAATGAATGAATTAGGTAGCCCAGTAGAGAAGCCGGGGTCTGGACTTGATTACCTAGGAGTAGTAATAGCACTTATTGAGCACCCACTTGGTGTAATGCACTGTTTCAGCTGCTTGGGAAGTACTGGAAAAGGAAGTATTGGAACTCCTGACCATGAGGAGTTTATATTCTAAAAGAGTCAGTCAGTCAATCAGCCAATCAAATTCACTGAGTACTTACCATGTGCAGACCACTGTACTAACTACTTGGGAGACACATTCCCTGCCTACAATATTTCCAACTACATAAAAATATTTACAACTGGAGTGGTCAAAATAAATTGTACCAACATACATACATACATGAGTACTGAGGAGAGGTACAGGAGTCTATACGTCAAACCCCGACAATTAGGTATAAAAGCATTAGGCTCTATAGCAGAGGTTTCATGCTCAGCTAACTGGACGGAAAAATATAAAATCTACTGTTTGTGGCAGATGGGCATTCTGCCACCAGGGGATAGGGCAGATAAATATCAATGTAGTAGCTTACTAGTTACACCATTCATAATTTTTTTAAAAGATGTTTTTTAGCCATTTGGTTAGAGGCCATGAGCATTGGAATAACAAGAGTTTTATTTTTAAAAAAATTCAGACAATAATATTTTTGGTACAGTGCTTTTTAGTTTTCAGTGGAAAGCTTCAAAATTAAAAAGTGGCATGGGAAGGTAAAGGATGGGAGGGGGAATGAAAGCAGAAGAGGGACTGGATGAAAGAAGAATATTCTTTTGTAGCAGCAGTTAGGTCTATGACATGTAGTAAGCACGGCTACTTGAAGTTTAGAGGCAGTGACAGAAGGATAGTGAAATGGGGTAGTGAACACAGAGTGAGAAGAAACTGGGAGGTGAGACTGGCAGATGAAAAGTATTTAAGGGAAGGCATTTTCTGTATAATGAGCAGGCTGCAAAGATGGGTTTACTTGCAAAAAAATCATAGAGTTTCAAATATGTTACATTTAAATATTTTGATTGAGCTGGAGTTTATCATCTGAGTTCTGTCACATTCAGGTGGCAGGGAGGCAACATGGTCTAGTGGAAAGAGCTCAGGACTGGGAGTCAGGAAGCCTGAGTTCTAGTCCCAGCTCAGCCACTTGCCTGCTGGTGCGACCATGGTCAAGTCATTGAGCTTTTCTGGGCCTCAGTTTCCTCATCTATAAAATGAAGATAAATACCTGTCCTCTCTCCATCTTAGACTGTGAGTCCCATGTGGGACAAGGAATGTGTCCAAACTGCATATCACGTATGCTCCCCAGGGCTTAATAAATACCAACATTGCCATTATTATTATAATGAAGTATACACTGAACCCTTAAAAAACAAGGAACTTGCATATTTCTCAAGACATTTTTGACAAGGATATAATTTCCAACTGACCAACTCTCAAGTCTTCTGTTTTGAGGGCTAATAGGTTCCTGGAATTAAAGTGGCAATACTGTATGGGGGTTAATTTGGAAAGATTTTCAAAGTTAATTATGAACAGTTACTCCCCTAGATCAAAACACACAAATTAGACAGTTTGTTTAGAATCAGCGTAAACAGAGGAACAAGGAAGTAAACACAAGTCTTATATCCAAACCTAACTGGGCTAGTATTCAAAGAACACTAAGTAATTTGGACTACCAGTTCAAAACTGTTCAGAGAACACCAAGTATGTAATAACAAAGCCTGGTTTTAGAGAACCTAAAAGGCTGAACGCTTTTTTATAAAGATAACTACATTAAATATTGACTCTGATTAACCCTTCCCATTGCTGGCACATCCTACCACATCAGGTCTATGGAACTACATTTAGGATAGAAATCATACAGGTTTGAGCATTCCATGTATGAATGGACCAAACAGTAAAGTGTTTGCTGTTAAGATAGAAACACAATGGTAATGGCCACAGTACTTGAATGTTTGTATTGCGGTGTTCCTGGAGCAGTCTTGAAACTTCTGCGGTGGCAACAACAGACCCATGCTTTCAATAAGAAAAAAACTTTTATAGTATATAAATAAAAATGTCCTCCAAATAACAGTGACATTTAGAAATTGTTTGGAAAGAAGTCAGACCTGAAGCTTAACCCTGGGCCCATCATGAACTCTTCAGACGGTAAGCCCGGTGTTGGCAGGGATTGTCTCTCTTTATTGCTAAATTACACTTTCCAAGTGTTTATTTACAGTGCCCAAGGTCAGCACTCAATAAATATGGCTGAATGAATGAACTCTGCACTCTTAGGTAAGTTTTTCAACTTCTCAGGATCTCCGGGTCCTTATCCGTAAATTGTGCAGTATCTTCTTTTAGCATCTATCACACACGTGGTGAGAGACTATATATAATATTGATAAAATGAAAGAGGTTTGTAAATACAATGTATTAAAAATGCCAAACAGGTTTTGACTTTTTTTCAGTTGAAAATAACCTAACTACAGTAGCTTTGCAACCAAAAATAAAGTTATATAACTAATAGTAAACACACACATTTAGCAAGGTAGGCTGGAATCTATTTTAGATTATCAGCTGAATTTTAGAAATGACTGAATTACTAGTTCATTCAATCTTGTATTTACTGTCCAAATGTGTATGCATTCCTCAGCCTATTAAAAGCATTTCAAAGGAAAAAGCAAACTTCAGCCAAGAAAACAACAACAAAAAGTTACAGCAGACTTGGAAAACTAGGGAACTGACATATTTTTAGAATTAGCAAATTATCCCAGGAGGTGCATTACAAAAGGCAAATGAACAACAAGTTCTTTGAAAAGGAAAAGAATTATTTTGGATTGAGCCCACAAGGGTGATGAATTTTAGATCTTTCCTCTCCAAATATTTTGTTTACCTCAGAGACTTACAGATGCAACAGATGTTCCCTTCTTTAACTGTCAGCATGATCATTCGTCCATAAAAGGCTATATGGTGTAAAGGTATCTCAGGAGTTAGCCAAGTAATTTTCCCTCCCCTGCAACTAGAATTTTCTACTGCATGAACGCAACAAGAATGCTGGTTGTCTGAAGTTTATGACCGATGACATTTACCTTTGTGACTCCTTTCCCAAAGTGGCAGAAATGGAAACAGATGGTCAAGGAAGAGGAGTGAAAGGAGACTGACAAATTCTCCTTGAGAATCACTTTCTGTGAATCAACAACGGACCTGGGGAGAGGCTGGGTCACTAACTGGCCCTCTCTCTTCCCCTTTTGTCTAATTCCTATTTACCCAAGAACATATCAGTGGGATGCAATTTGAGAACTTGAAAACAGTTGTTTGGTTTATTTTGTAGCTGTGCACAGCAATCCTGTAGGCATGTAATACGTTAAACAAAGAAACTCAACACGGCTATAGATTGTTGTGAAGCTACTGTTTGTAGACCTCATCTCAGACACAAGAAGGCTTTCCAAGAAAAAATAAATAAAAGGAATATTCAGCTCAATGTGCATAATAATTGGATGTAATATTTTCCACTCAAAACTCCCTTGCATATATTTGTCTTCCAACTGCCCCACACTCACCATTTTCCATTCGATAACAAATCCCCTGAAATCTGATTAAGAACCTTGAAATTCTAATTTAGAATTCACAATAAAAATAAACCATGTGAAGTTAATTAACCATAAGACAGGTCTAAACAGTTATCTGCTCTAGTAAGAAAAGTATATTTATGACTGCACTGATTAAAAAGATAATTCTCATCGTTCAAAATCTGCTTCCTGCTTTCGTCAATTGCCAAGACACTTCAAATCTGTTAATCAGCTTTTTCCTGGAAATAAATGCTAGCACTCACTATTACCTGATCTACCTAATACCTCAAGTTTAAAAAGTAGAATACCAAATATTCCTCCTGATAAACTGAAGGGCAGCAGTAAATAGGATGGAAACAGGACCTTCCCTGCCACACCTCCTGCCCCCTGACACTTTGCCTTAGTTTAGACTTGTTTCTCCACTTTTCTGTCAATTCTATTACCAGTGGGTCAACTGAAAATTCCATTCTGGAGCTTCAAAAATGAAAGTATGTAAGTGAAAAAACTGGATGTCCTTAATGCTGACCACAGGCTTCGTGACTCAGAGGATGCGATGCTCAAGCACCTTAAAAATATAATGGATTACATCAAGTTCTATTTGTTAAGTCACCGAGGTTTAATTTTCATCTAATTTCAAATATAAGCCCCAATCCAAAGGGTTCTACCATTTTAATAACCCAAGAAATGGTATGTTTACACTTAGGGGAGGTTATGTCCTAAGCATGAGCTAGAGCAGGCATTATTCCAACTTCACCACAAGGCTCCACCCTCAAGGCAACTTTCCTTAAGTAGCTTGTTTACACAGTCCAAGGATGGCAACTACATCAAGAAGGGAATTGGAGATTAGAGGAACACAAAACGGGATGATCAAAATGAACAAATCACTCACTTTCACCTGCAGTCAGATAGTATTTGAATCCTGGTCTGCAGGGCAGAAAGCTAAAGAGAGACCGCTACCTGCATCACCCAACTTTTTTTTTTAATATAAAATATGTTCATTCAATTGTATTTACTGAGCATTTACTCTGTGCAGAACACTATATTAAGTGCTTGGAAAGTACAATTCAGCAACAGAGACAATCCCTATCCAACAATGGGCTCACAGTCTAGAAACGGGCTCACGAGCGGCATAATTTTAAATTCATCTTGCATTAAAGATCCATATTCTCATTTACATCTGCTCCTGTAATACTGATCTCATTGTGGACAAGGAACGTGTTTAACTCAGTTGTATTATTCTCTGCCAAGTGCTAAGCAGGCCCATAGTAAGCGCTCAATAAATAGCACTGACATACTGATAAATCAACCAAGGGGAAAGCAGCAGCCACATAGACGGCGAATTAATCTAATTTTTGGAAACTCTCAGGCTACTCGGTAAGAACAAAAAATGGACCTACAAAAACAATTGCTGAACAGAATAAAGGAGCATCAGTATTTGCAATTTTTAGAATCATATGGGACATAAGTATGCAAATACCAATGAAAATACAGCATTTGTTGACTGGGAATAGAATGCTGAGGGAGATATCTGTGTAGTCATCCTGAGAAAGCAGCAGTGGAAATTGCATGGGCCTGGGTGTAACTTCTCCATGCCTCAGTTCTCCTGTCCTCCCTCCTGCTTAGACTATGAGCCCCACGTGGGATAGCAACTGTGTCCAACCTAATCTACCCCAGTGGTTATAACCGTGTTTGACACGTATTAAGCGCTTAATAAAATACCATGAAAAAAGAAGCCTTAATAAACAGACCACTGCAAACTCGAACAGGAACCTGAACCCTCTCTATACATTCAAAATAAGTTCACACTCCTGTAAGGAGCAGTTCTGAAACAAAACAAAAGCTCTCTTCTGTGAAATGCCATTGACTGAATCCTCATCCCCCCTATTCCTTCCCGCTTCTGCGCTGCCCTTGCACTTGGATTTGTACCCTTTATTCACCCCACCCTCAGCCCCACAGTATTTATATGTCTATTCGTAATTTGTTTTAATGTTTGTTTCCCCCTCTAGACTGTAAACTCCTTGTGGGAAGGTAACATGTCTCCCAACTCTATTTTATAGTACTCTCCCAAGTGCTTATTTCAATGCTCCGCAAACAGTAAGCACTCAATAAATATAACTGATTGAACTAAAGTGATAGCATTTTGCAGATAGGCTTATGGAAAATGTCAACCCACTTTGAACAAGCCATCAAGACAACCTGAACCGTGATCTGAAACACACAACACAGAAATGGAGAATGTGGGTAAGATTCTAAAGATTAGTCCAAGGCACATAAATCTGAAGTTCTCTGCATTAATAGCTAAGTGTCTAAACTCTACACACACACATAAAAATTCAGTCTTTTTGGCAGGAAGGCAACAGGGAAAGAGAAGGAATAAAACAATAATATGGTTTCACAATACTTTCCTAACTGGGAGGGATTATTACCTCGCATTTGTAAAGGCTTTGAGGTACTAAAACGCAAGTCACTAGGTAAGTAGTATTATAATTGTAGCAACCCATTAATTACCTGGGCTTCAGTTTGCTTTCAAGTACAATGGCTACGACAGTCACCTTCTTCATGGGGGCACTGGGAATACCGGTTATTTTAAAAAAACGATTTGGGATGCTCAGACACCAAGCGCTCTCAATTATAGGGCTCTCGGGGGGGGGGGGGGGGGGGGCCTCGAAGCAGCGTGGCTTAGTGGAAAGAGCCCGGGCTTTGGAGTCAGAGGTCATGGGTTCAAATCCCGCCTCCACCACTTGTCAGCTGTGTGACTCTGGACAAGAGTCTGGGCCTCAGTTACCTCATCTGTAAAATGGGGATTAAGCCTGTGAGCCCCCCGTGGGACAACCTGATCACCTTGTAACCTCCCCCGCGCATAGAACACTGCTTTGCACATAGTAAGCGCTTAATAAATATCATTATTATTACCCACCTCCGAACCAAGCATATTTACTTCCCTCTCAGGGGTGCTAGAGGCTTAATTAATTAGTGTTTACGAAGCGCTCTGAGATCCCCAGATGAAAGGAGACGGAAGAGACACTCAGTAATCACCATAATCCAAACGATAATAAAAATTACTAATTCGGAGGCCTGCGTACTCTGAGCGCCGATTTATCAGATTCGCAAAGACAAAAGATCCCTCCCGCCCCTTCTTTGTTTCCATTTTCTTTTTTCCCCACCGCCCCCCACCTTTTATTCCCCTCTCCCTGGTGGGAAACAAAAACCTGGCGTTTTGAGGAGCGGAAATGGGGAGGGGGGAGGGAGAGATTCAGAGTTGGCCCTGATGTCCCCCAAGGAGGAGGGGGGAACGGAAAGGGGTCTGCGGCCGGGTCCAGGACAAAGATCCTTCCCTCCTTTCATTCATTCGTTCATTCAATCGTATTTATTGAGCGCTTTACTGTGTGCGGAGCACTGTACTAAGCGCTTGGGAAGTACAAGTTGGCAACATATAGAGACAGTCCCTACCCAACAATGGGCTCAAAATAAATAGAATATGTACAGACTAGAAGGGGGAGACAGAGAACGAAACAAAACATAACAAAATGAAATAAATAGAATAAATATGTACAGATAAAATAGAGTAATAAATACGTAGACACATATACAGGTTTTGTGGGTGTTTGTATGCATTTATTACAAGTTGGCAACATATAGAGACTGTCCCTACCCAACAGTGGGCTCACAGTCTAGAAGGGGGAGACAGAGAACAAAACATATTAACAAAATAAAATAAGTAGAATAAATATGTACAAATAAAATAGAGTAATAAACACAAACACCCACAAAACCTGTATATATGTCTGTACGTATTTACTACTCTATTTTATTTGTACATATTTATTCTATTTGATTAATATGTTTTGTTTTGTTCTCTGTCTCCCCCTTCTAGACTGTGAACCCACTGTCGGGTAGGGACCGTCCTCTATATGTTGCCAACTTGTACTTCCCAAGCGCTTAGACCAGTGCTCCGCACACAGTAAGCGCTCAACAAATACGATAAATTCTATTTTATTAACAAAATACAATAGAATAGATATGCACAAGTAAAATAAATAAGTAAATAGAGTAATAAATATGTACAAACATATATACATATGAAGAGAACTAGCTTGGAGGATGTGCGGAGGGAGAGGAGGGCGGCTGGGGAGGGGGACGGGGAAAGGGGAAGGAGGAAACCGGCCCTGCCGGGGCTCACCTCCTCCAGGAGGCCTTCCCAGACTGAGCCCCCTCCTTCCTCTCCCCCTCGTCCCCTTCTCCATCCCCCCCGTCTTACCTCCTTCCCTTCCCCACAGCACCTGTATATATGTATATATGCTTGTACATATTTATTACTCTATTCATTTTACTTGTACATATCTATTCTATTGATTTTATTTTGTTCAGATGTTTGGTTTTGTGGTCCGTCTCCCCCTTCTAGACTGGGAGCCCCCTGTTGGGTAGGGGACTGTCTCTATATGTTGCCAACTTGGACTTCCCAAGCGCTTAGTGCAATCAGTCAATCAATCGTATTTATTGAGCGCTTACTGTGTGCACAGCACTGGACTAAGCGCTTGGGAAGTACAAATTAGCAACATATGGAGACAGTCCCTACCCAACAGCGGGCTCACAGTCTAAAAGGGGGAGATAGAGAACAAAACCAAACATACTAACAAAATAAAATAAATCATCATCATCAATCGTATTTATTGAGCGCTTACTATGTGCAGAGCACTGGACTAAGCGCTTGGGAAGTACAAATTGGCAACATATAGAGACAGTCCCTACCCAACAGCGGGCTCACAGTCTTAAAAGGGGGAGACAGAGAACAAAACCAAACATACTAACCAAATAAAATAAATAGAATAGATATGTACAAGTAAAATAGAGTAATAAATATGTACAAACATATATACAGGTGCTGTGGGGAAGGGAAGGAGGTAAGATGAGGGGGATGGAGAGGGGGACGAGGGCTCTGCACACAGTGCTCGCTCAACAAATACGATTGATTGTTTGATTGATTACCAAAATTCCTGCCTTTTCCCGGCTCTCCACCTTCCAGGATCGTCCGTCCTCTTTCCCCCTTCCCCCTCTGTCTGCCCCTTTTAGACTGTGAGCCCACTGTTGGGTAGGGGCCGTCTCTCTATGTTGCCAACTTGTACTTCCCAAGCGCTTAGTAAGCGCTCAATAAATACGCTTGATTGTCCCCCCATCTTACCTCCTTCCCTTCCCCACAGCACCTGTATATAGGTATATATGTTTGTACATATTTATTACTCCATTTATTTATTTTACTTGTACCTATCTATTCTATTTTATTTTGTCAGTCTGTTTGGTTTTGTTCTCTGTCTCCCCCTTTCAGACTGTGAGCCCACTGTTGGGGAGGGACCGTCTATGTTGCCAACTTGGACTTCCCATCATCATCAATCGTATTTATTGAGCGCTTACTATGTGCAGAGCACTGTACTAAGCGCTTGGGAAGTACAAATTGGCAACGTATAGAGACAGTCCCTTATAGAGACAGTCCCTACCCAACAGTGGGCTCACAGTCTAAAAGGGGGAGACAGAGAACAAAACCGAACATACTAACAAAATAAAATAAATAGAATAGATATGTACAAATAAAATAGAGTAAAAAATATGTACAAACATATGTACAGGTGCTGTGGGGAAGGGAAGGAGGTAAGCTGGGGGGGATGGAGAGGGGGAGAGGCAGGAAGGGGCTCAGCCCCAAGCGCTTAGTACAGTGCTCTGCACACAGTAAGCCCTCGAAGTACAAATTGGCAAGATCTAGAGACAGTCCCTACCCAACAGTGGGCTCACAGTCTAAAAGGGGGAGACAGAGAACAAAACCGAACATACTAACAAAATAAAATAAATAGAATAGATATGTACAAATAAAATAGAGTAAAAAATATGTACAAACATATGTACAGGTGCTGTGGGGAAGGGAAGGAGGTAAGATGGGGGAGATGGAGGGGGGAGAGGAAGGAAGGGGCTCAGTCCCAAGCGCTTAGTACAGTGCTCTGCACACAGTAAGCCCTCGATAAATACGATCGATTGATTGATTGATTGATTTCCCCCCGCCAGGGCCGGTCGCCAGGCGCGATACTCACTGGGCCGAGCTTCCTGGAGGGATTCTCCCGGTCGATCCCAGTTGGGGGGGCGAAGCGCAGACACACAGGCGAGGGGAAGGAGAAGGAGGAGAAGGAGAAGAAGGAGAAGATGGAGAAGAAGGAGAAGGAGAAGAAGAAGAAGAAGGAGAAGAAGAAGGAGGAGGAGAAGAAGAAGAAGAAGCCGCCTTCCTAGTCAGCCAGCCAGGCGGGCCCACTCCGCCGCAGAGGAGGAAGCAAACGCCGGGAAGTCGACCCTGGAAGAAGGAAAAAGACGGAGCAAAGGGAACGATCCCCTCTTTGGGATGCGAACCCGGCGGGAAAAAGGCACAGCCACTGTGCTGAACGCTCCGCTCTGCCCTCCTCCTCCTCCTCCTCCTCCTCTTCTTCCTTCCCCCGCCCGTCGCCTCAGAGACACGGACACACGCCACACGCGCACGCGCGCGGGGGGCGAGTGACGCCACGAGGCGGCCCCCGCCGCAAAGGCCCCTGGGAGTCGTAGTTCGCCGTCGCTTGAAGACTTCCTACTGCGCGTGCGCAGAAGCGCCCCGCCCGTTTCTCTAAATTGGGCTCCCGTGGGGGGCCGGGCTGGGCGTTTTTTTTTTTTTTAATAATAATAATCAATCAATCAATCGTATTTATTGAGCGCTTACTGTGGGCAGAGCGCTGGACTAAGCGCTTGGGAAGGACAAGTTGGCAACATAGAGAGACGGTCCCTACCCAACAGCGGGCTCACAGTCTAGAAGGGGAAGACAGAGAACAAAACTAAACATACTAACAAAATAAAATAAATAGAATAGATATGTACAAGTAAGATAAATAAATAGAGTAATAAATATGTACAAGCATATATAGATATATACAGGTATATATAATCAATCAATCAATCAATCGTATTTATTGAGCGCTTACTATGTGCAGAGCACTGTACTAAGCGCTTGGGAAGTACAAATTGGCAACACATAGAGACAGTCCCTACCCAACAGTGGGCTCACAGTCTAAAAGGGGGAGACAGAGAACAGAATCAAACATACCACCAAAATAAAATAAATAGGATAGAAATGTACAAGTAAAATAAATAAATAAATAGAGTAATAAATATGTACAACCATATATACATATATACAGGTGCTGTGGGGAAGGGAAGGAGGTAAGATGGGGGGATGGAGAGGGGGACGAGGGGGAGAGGAAGGAAGGGGCTCAGTCTGGGAAGGCCTCCTGGAGGAGGTGAGCTCTCAGCAGGGCCTTGAAGGGAGGAAGAGAGCTAGCTTGGCGGAGGGGCAGAGGGATTGGGGGCATTCCAGGCCCGGGGGAGGACGTGGGCCGGGGGTCGATGGCGGGACAGGCGAGAACGAGGCCTAATGGTGAGGAGATTAGCGGCGGAGGAGCGGAGGGTGCGGGCTGGGCAGTAGAAGGAGAGAAGAGAGGTGAGGTAGGAGGGGGCAAGGGGATGGACAGCCTGGAAGCCCAGGGTGAGGAGTTTCTGCCTGATGCGCAGATTGATTGGTAGCCACTGGAGATTTTTGAGGAGGGGAGTAATATGCCCAGAGCGTTTCTGGACAAAGATAATCCGGGCAGCAGCGTGAAGTATGGATTGAAGTGGAGAGAGACACGAGGATGGGAGATCAGAGAGAAGGCTGGTGCAGTAGTCCAGACGGGATAGGATGAGATATATAATGATGAGATATATCATTATGAGATATATAATGATGAATTATTATATATAATAATAATAATAACAGCATTTATTAAGCACTTACTATGTGCAGAGCACTGTTCTAAGCACTGGGGAGGTTACAAGGTGATCAGGTTGTCCCACGGGGGGCTCACAGTCTTCATCCCCATTTTACAGATGAGGTAACTGAGGCCCAGAGAAGTTAAGTGACTTGCCCAAAGTCACCCAGCTGACAATTGGCGGAGCCTGGATTTGAACCCGTGACCTCTGACTCCAAAGCCCGGGCTCTTTCCAATGAGCCACGCTGCTTCTCTTATATATAATATAATAATATTATATATAATACATATAATATAATATTATATTATATAATTTATTATATATTATAATATATAATAATTATAATTATAATAACGATTGAATTTGTTAAGCACTTACTATGTGCAAAGCACTGTTCTAAGCGCTGGGGGGATACAAGATGATCAGGTTGTCCCACGCCGGGGTTCACACTCGACTGTGAGCCCGATGTTGCGTAGGGACCGTCTCTATATGTTTCCTACTTGTACTTCCCAAGCACTTAGTACAGAGCTGTGCACACAGTAAGCACTCAATGAATACAATTGAATGAATGAATGAATCCCCATTTTACAGATGAGGGAGCTGAGGCTGAGAGAAGTGAAATGACTTGCCCAAGGTCACACAGCAGACATGTGGCGGAGCCGGGATTCGAACCCATGACCACTGACTCCAAAGCCCGCGCTCTTTCCACTGAGCCAATGGCATTTATTATTGCTTACTATGTGCAAAACACGGTTCTAAGCGCTGGGGAGGTTCCAAGGTGATCAGGTTGTCCCACGGGGGGCGCACAGTCTTAATCCCCATTTTACAGATGAGGTCAGTGAGGCCCAGAGAATCAATCAATCAGTCGTATTTACTGAGCGCTTACCGTGTGCAGAGCAGTGTACTAAGCGCTTGGGAAGTACAAGTTGGCAACATATAGAGACGGTCCCTACCCAACAGTGGGCTCACAGTCTAGAGGGGGGAGACAGAGAACAAAACCAAACCTATTAACAAAATAAAATAAATAGAATAGATATGTACAAGTAGAATAAATAAATAAATAAATAAATAGAGTAATAAATATGTACAAACATATATACATATATACAGGTATATATGTATATATACAGAGAAGTTAAGTGACTTGCCCAAAGTCACACAGCCGACAACCGGCAGAGTCGGGATTTGAACCCCTGACCTCTGACTCCAAAGCCCGGACTCTTTCCACTGGGCCACACTGCTTCTCCATCATATTTATTATTAATAATAATAATAATGATGGCATTCATTAAGCGCTTACTATGTGCAAAGCACAAAGCGCTGGGGAGGTTACAAGGTGATCAGGTTGTCCCACGGGGGGCCTCACAGTCTTAATCCCCATTTTACAGATGAGGTAACTGAGGCACAGAGAAGTGAAGTGACTTGCCCAAGGTCACACAGCTGACAACTGGCGGAGTTGGGATTTGAACCCCTGACCTCTGACTCCAAAGTCCGTGCTCTTTCCACTGAGCCACGCTGCTTCTCCATCGTATTTATTAATAATAATAATGATGGCATTCATTAAGCGCTTACTATATGCAAAGCACAAAGCGCTGGGGAGGTTACAAGGTGATCAGGTTGTCCCACGGGGGGCTCACAGTCTTAATCCCCATTTTATAGATGAGGTAACTGAGGCACAGAGAAGTTAAGTGACTTGCCCAAAGTCACAAAGCTGACAATTGGCAGAGCTGGGATTTGAACCCACGACCTCCGACTCCAAAGCCCGGGCTCTTTCCATTGAGCCACGCTGCTTCTTCTCTTGTGTCGACCTGTTTGGTGAGGCGAGCCCTCCCAGCGCCATCTTCCCCCCGTCCCTGTCCCTGGCAGCTTCATTCATTCAGTCGTATTTATTGAGTGCTTACTGTGTGCAGAGCACTGGACTAAGCGCTTCGAAGTACAAATCGGCAACATTCATTCAATTGTATTTATTGAGCGCTTACTGTGTGCAGAGCACTGGACTACGAGCTTGGGAAGTGCAAGTCGGCAACATACACTCATTCAATCATATTTATGGAGCGCTTACTTGTGCAGAGCACTGGACTAAGAGCTTGGGAAGTACAAGATGGCAACATTCATTCATTCAGTTGTATTTATTGAGTGCTTACTGTGTGCAGAGCACTGTACTACGAGCTTGGGAAGTCCAAGTTGGCAACATTCATTCATTCAATCGTATTTATGGAGTGCTTACTGTGTGCAGAGCACTGAACTAAGAGCTTGGGAAGTGCAAGTGGGTAGGGACTGTCTCTATATGTTGCCAACTTGTACTTCCCAAGCGCTTAGTACAGTGCTCTGCACACAGTAAGCGCTCAATAAATACGATTGATGATGATGCAAGTCGGCAACATTCATTCATTCAATCATATTTATGGAGCGCTTACTGTGTGCAGAGCACTGTACTAAGAGCTTGGGAAGTACAAGTTGGCAACATTCATTCATTCAGTTGTATTTATTGAGCGCTTACTGTGTGCAGAGCACTGGACTACGAGCTTGGGAAGTACAAGTCGGCAACATTCATTCATTCAATCGTATTTATTGAGCGCTTACTGTGTGCAGAGCACTGTACTAAGCGCTTGGGAAGTACAAGTTGGCAACATATAGAGACGGTCCCTACCCAACAGTGGGCTCACAGTCTAGAAGGGGGAGACAGAGAACAGAACAAAACATATTAACAAAATAAAATAAATAGAATAAATATGTACAAATAAAATGTCAATCAGCAGTATTTACTGTGCGTTCATTCATTCAATCATCATCATCATCCTCAATCGTATTTATTGAGCGCTTACTGTGTGCAGAGCACTGTACTAAGCGCTTGGGAAGTACAAATCGGCAACATATAATTCAATCATATTTATTGAGCACTTACTGTATGCAGAGCACTATACTAAGGGCTTAGAAAGTACAATTCGGCACTTCCTGTGTGCAGAGCACTGTACTGAGCGCTTGGAAAGTATAATTCGGCACCTACTGTGTGAAGAGCACTGTACTAAGCGCTTAGGTGAGTACAACAGAGTTGGTAGATGTGATCCATGCCCACAGAGAGTTTACAATCTAGTGGAGACAGGTGTCACCACTGACAAACTCTCCCAGTGAATGCATCCTTCTCAGGGTCCCTCGGGCTCTTTTCAGTCTCTTTCTACACTCTCCCCACAACATTCTTTATTTTCCATGCATAAATGCCTTCCCCTTTCCTCACTTTAGGAGGAAATCCCTCTCAACTTTTCCCTTACTGGTTGCTTTATTTGCCAAAAAAAGGCTATTATTGAAACTTGCAAATGGCTTGTAAGGCAAGCATTGTGTGCAGCACCTCAGCACTTCAACCAGGGTCTTTTCCCTCTCTCTTGGGCCCAGTGGGCTACAAGGTAAGAGGAAAAAAATATCTGCATATCCGGTTTCTTGTCAGCACTAGTAGCTATTAAATTTGTTGGCACCTACAAAATAATCTATGGCCTGCTGTTTCACTCGAATTTACTCAAAATCCTGGGGGCAAATGAGCATATGAACTGCGGCAATTAATGTCGTGAAAACAGGTCAAGCCCGGAGAGTTATTGCTGAATGTGTTTTGACAAACCATGACTGGAACAGGAAGTTAAGTTTGACCAGAAATCACCCAAATCTTCCAGTTCTTCATATTCCAAGATGCATTCCCGAAATAAGATCAGATTTTCTGTGTCTCCAAAGCTCTCAGATGATTTCAGGATATAGTTAACAGGATCTATTCCCATTTTCAACTAGTGAGTGACCCGCAGGTTGAAGGGAAAACCTTAATAACAATAATAATAGTACTTGCTAAGCACTGACTCTGTGCCAAGCACTGTTGTAAACACCGGGGTAGATTCAAGTGAATCAGGTTTGACACAGTCCCTGTCCCACATGGGGCTCAAACCTTTAATCCTCATTTTCAGATTCATTATATTGTATTTATTGAGTGTTTACTGTGTGCAAAACACCGTACTAACCAGTTGGGAGAGTACACTAGAACATCAGACACATTTCCTGCCCATGATGAGCTTACAGTCTAGAGATGAGGTAACTGAGGGCCAGAGAAGTGACTTGTCCAAGGTCACACAACAGACATGTGGCAGAGCTGGGTTTAGAACCCAAGTCCTTCTGACACCCAGGCCTGTGCTCTAGCCCCTAAGCCATGCTGCCTTTCATCCCGACTTTTGCTTCAAATATTTTCTGACTAGCTAAATACTTTTAAATGTCAAGCTACTAAAACATACCTTCAAAAAAGGGTTTGACAGACCCTGTCAATGAATTCTGAATAATATTGTTGTTAAGAATAATCCATCTGCACCTAGTACCTATACTTAGAAAGCTTTTGGTGCCCACTAAGGTGTAGAGGCAGAATTCCTAAATTGCATTCTTCTGTTTACCACCGACTCATTCTGAGTTTAGTTTCATCGTCTGTAAATGAGTTAATTAAAAGCTCAGTAAAGTTACGGGCGGAAGTTAGCTATGGAGGAATAGGGGAGGAGGTACAGGAGCCCTAAGAAAAGGTAAGGCAGAAAGGTTACGGAATGAGTTGTCTTATGGAGCTCTATTTTGACTCACTACTTTTCCACCCTCAATTCAACTGGTTGTCTCTCTGGCCCTTTTCCTGTTAGATGTGTTTTGGTCAGACATTACCATGTAGTAGCCATTTCTGATAAGCAGCCCACTTCCTTGTTGGGTTAATCTAGCGAATATTTTAGAGTGCTTTCATATCTTACAAGAAGGGATGTAGAAATAGTTATTTTCCTGTCAAGTCATCATTTCTTCGCCCTGCTGGGTAAATAATATGAGGCTGAAAACCAGTGTAATACTTGATGCTAAATATACTGTAAAACGTAACCCAGAAATTATCTTGGTTCTGAAAGGTCAATTATTTCTTACAATTCATTTGACTCTTAGAAAGGAGTTGTGATAAATGGTGAAATGATTTATGAAAATTAAAAATTTCAGATTTGCAAGAAATGACAAACTATTGGTTGTGTGGCACACATCAATCAATCGTATTTGAGTGCTTACTAAGTGCTTGGGAGAGTACAATATAACAGAGGCAGGAGGCAGGGTGGTCAGCAAGGAGGCTGATACAGTCATCAAAGTGGGATAGGAAAAAAGCTTGAATTACCATGGTAACCATTTCTGTGGAGAGGAAAGGGTGGAATTTACCGACATTGTGAAGGCCGAACCAACAGGATTTAGTGATAGATTGAATATGTGGGTTGAATGAGAGAAAGGAAAATGCCGAGGTTACAGGCTTGTGAGACTGGAACTATGGTGGAGCTGTCTACAGTGATGGGAAAGTCAAGGAAAGGTCAGGGTTTGGGTAGGAAAGTAAGGAGTTAGGTTTTGGACAGAATAAGTTTGAGGTTTTGGCAGGACATCCAAGTAGAGGTGTCTTGAAGGCAGGAGGAGATGCTAGACTGCAGAGAGGGAGAGAGATCAGGCATGGAGATGTTGGGAATCATCTGCATAGAGATGATAGATGAAGCTATGGGAGTGAATGAGTTCTCCAAGGAGTAAGTGTAGATGGTGTAGACCCAGAACTGAACCTTGAGGGACACCCATGGTTTGGGGGTGGGAGGAAGAGGAAGAGCCCATGAAAGAGACTGAGAATGAGCAGTCAGAGAGATAGGAGAACCAGGAGAGGACAGTGTCAGCAAAGTCAAGGTTGGATAATGTTTCCAGAAGAAGGGAGTGGTCAACAGTGTCAAAGGTCGTGGAGGATTAAGGTGGAATAGAGGCTGTTGGATTTATCAAGGGTATCATTGGTGACCTTTGAGAGGGTGATTTCTCCCCAGAAATACACTCTAGGTTCAGGTTGCTTCAGGGTTATTTCACAAAATGGAGCACACGACATTATGGTACAGTGGATGCCCAACATAAAGTGCATGTTGTCAGTTTGTCTTCTTGTCCTGTATCCATGAGAACTGGCAGTGGCCACTCACCCTGATATTAAACCCAACCCCGTGGCTTCCTGTGGTACAGTGGGTGGACTGGTGGTAGACTTAGAAACCTGGGGCTGACTCCAGCCACATACAGAAATCAGGGAGTAGTTTTCTAAAATGGCATGCTTAAAGTGTGCGCACGTGTGGGTGCATACACACACACACACACACACACACACACAAATACATATATATATATATATATCCCTCCCCCACCTTCCTTACCTGGCCTCAAAAAGTGAAATAGGGAGGATATGTCTTCCTAAGAACTATTTCTAGCCAACAAGTTCTTAATGGCAAGCAGGGGCAATACCTCTGCACGTAGTAAGCGCTCAATAAATACGATTGATGATGATGATGAATACCTCTGGCTTTTGTTTTCCTTATTTTTTCCTTACCTTTTCCTCTTGCCACTGCCATCCTAGATGAGAATGTTTCTGGGAGTAAATGTGAGTGTGTGTGTGTGTGGTCTTATATCCCCTATCCCTTCCTCTATTGTGAAGCTCTGAACTTCTTTCATAGCTTCCGGAAGTATAGGACTTCTGTTAGTGCTTATTTAAAATTCCTTCTAAGAAGTTTGAAATGTATTTTCTAAATGGAGAGGTTTAAATCATTTCTGATTATTTTTTCCAAACTCCTCTAGCTTGACCTGGCTCAAAGTTTCAACTGAATGATTCAAAGCAAGATATTGATGTAAAAAAGGCTTAACACTTTAGCTCCCATGGGCTAGAACAGGGGTTCTTAATGTTATTCAGTCTGCAGACCAATGTGGCAGGACAAAAAATCTGATGAAGCCTCCAGGATGGTCTACCTCTTCAGAGCAGGGGGAAGCCATGGAGGGGGGATGGGGACACACACACAGACACTCTGTGATCAGGGTGGGAAGGAGGCTGTCCATTGCAGAGATAAAGGGTTTTCCACAACTTCACAGACTCCTGCTCCAACCATTATAACGGTAGCATTTGTTATGTGTTTTCTATGAGCCAAGCGTGGTACTAAACTCTGGCGTAGGTACAAGAAAATAAAGTTGAACATAGTCCCTGTCCCACATGGGCTTCACAGTCTAAGTGGGAGGGAGCATAGAGGAAAAACTGAGGCCCAGAGAAGCACAGTGACTTGCCCACGGTCACCCAGCAGGTAAATGACAGAGCTGGGATTAGAAAAGAAAGGAATCTTCATGTGTAATTGTTTGTAGAGCTTTTATCGGGTTCTGGAGATAGGACGATGCCTAGTCATTTTTGTATCCCCTAGCCTGGACCTGAATGTCCAACCCTACCCCCACTGCTAATTTTAGCATCATATTGCCCTCAGACGGGCAACAACTTAGTCATGTACCATTACAAGAGGCAAGAATTCAGTCTCCTGTTCCCCTCTCTCATGCACATGTATCCATTCTCCTGCTATTTCACCACTTCCCAGGTAAATAGGCAAAGCATCAGTGCTGGAGTAGTTGCAGGGATTCTGGTGGCAGACACTTGAATCTCCTGTGCTTCTCTTCTGCCTCACCCACTGTGCGCGTTGGCGATACCAGAGTGTAGCAAGGCTAAGCGGTATTTGGAGAATTCCTGGTGCTAGGGAAAGAAAGTCGTGCTTTTCTTATTATAAAGAGGTTTGAATAAGTAGTCAAAATTGGAGGCAGTGGCTTCTCCATGCCATCCACTGTTTTTATTGAATGCAGCAATCCTTTTCAAAGACAGCACATTATATTTACCATTGTCCACTGGTTTGTATATTTGAAGGAGAGTAAGTGACCATGGCCAATAAACTCAGAATGACAGATGCACCTTAAAAGTTCCAGGAAGAATGGGGCCATTTTAAAAATGATCCTGAAATGTGACTGTAAAGCTAAACTCATTAACTAGAGAGCAAGTATGAAAGGACTTATGATTTGCTATCTGGATGTCATCTCAACAACAAAAGAGATCATTTCCTCTCTCCATGTTGCCATTTCATTTTCTTCTGAAAGGTTTTAAAAATTCAGCATCAGAAAGAGTGGTTGTTTTCACATCAGTATGACAAATCTTGTCAAAGCAATGGTGGAGAAAAAGGCCTAAAATAGCAGTGTGCACACCTGGCTTAAATCATTGTGATTGCAGCTAGCACACTAAAAAACAGATTGTCCCGTTTCTTGCTTCTTTTAGGAATAAACAAATGGTTTCAGCAGGGGCAGTGCCAAGAGAGGATATAATCATCCCATCTTACCCCATCCTCAATAGCCTCTGCTATCCCTGGTTGAAATTGTACCGTCCCTAATTTTTCTTTCTTTTCCTCCATCATTTTGGCTATG
Source organism: Tachyglossus aculeatus (assembly GCF_015852505.1). Taxonomy (NCBI): domain Eukaryota; kingdom Metazoa; phylum Chordata; class Mammalia; order Monotremata; family Tachyglossidae; genus Tachyglossus; species Tachyglossus aculeatus. The sequence continues at coordinate 10,850,773 of NC_052074.1, forward strand.
AGTTTATAAACTCCAAGGGGGAATCTTTGCAAGTCTACAGTGCTGATTACTGGAGTGCTGATATAGTTAGTTTATAACAGTCATCCCTGCTGGAGCCTGCCTTTGTTACATGTTTGTATCATATTACCCTAAAGCTTTCACTGTATTTTTTTCAGTGAGAATAAGGGAGGGGTAACACTCACACACATGGATTCGGTGTCACTGACACCAACCTCCCTGTCCAGATGAAGGACAATGCCATCTAATAATACAGAACTGTAAAGTGTTTTCTCATTAACTCCCCTTTTCAATAATTTCCAATGGCTCCCTATTCCTTCTCACATTCAATGTCTTCAAGACTATTCATCTACTGGCTTCACCTGCTTCCTCCGGTCCTTATTCTCTCTTCCTCTCAAGCAAACTTAGTAATGGTCCCCCACCTTCAAAGCTCTCTTAAAAACTCTCTTCCTCCAGGAGGCATTCTTCAATTAATCCTCTTTTTCCAGTTAGCCTATCCTCTTACCATCTTTTGCCAACTCAGCACCCATACATCAATCCTTTATTTGTTATTGTTTTATTTACTTGTGTTTATATATCTATCTATCTTTTAAACAATTGTATATTCATCAGTATATCTGCTTGCTTTCCAATCAAGGGCATGGATCACATATTTTGCTAGAGCTTAATATTCCCCAAGCACCCAGAACATTAAGCGGTGGGCTTGCAGGAGACTTCCAGTGAATATTATTGAAGATGATAATAGGGTAAACTGTTTCGAGGACTCTTATTTGAGGATATAAATGTTAATGTTACCATATAGGAACACACTCTGCTCATTTGTGTACCAAAGCTAAATCTTCATGTCCATTGAACATATCAGCCACCACTAGCCCCAATCTATATTTAGGCAAGGTGAAATTAAGATGAAATAGGCCTTCCCCGTTTGAATTTTTCCTAATTTTACTTCTAAGTATGCCTTAAAAAAATTATGCTCATTATCAAACCTGTGGTAGACTGCCAAGTTTTTCATAAATGCATGAGAGTGTGTGTGTGTGTGTGTATGTGTGTTCACAAATAGATCAAAGGTTTCTATCTTCGTACATTATAAACTTCTGTCTAGCCAAAAACAAATGCAGGGCAGTGCTTGAGCATTATTTCTGATGAATGTGATATCAATTTGCAAAGATCATTTATTTTGACACAAGGGGAATTCAAAATAAATGACGTGGCATAGTGTTTCTGAAGAGGAACCTTTTCCTTGCTTTGGAGGAAACAAGCATACTCTTTGATTTTCTTTTCTTTTGTCACAGTTCTAGGGAAACTCTGACCCGAATGTAGCCTCTGTTCTTATTTCTATATGAAATGTGTTGTTTTTAAATGTTATTAAAATCCCAGTGTAATTTTAAAGAAAAACCATATCTGATGATGATGAGTATGGTTTTTAAATGCTTATAATGTGCCAAGCATTATATACTAACTGCTGGTTAGGTGCAAGGTATTCAGGTTAGCCACAGTCCTTGTCCCAAACGGAGCTCACAGTTTAAGTGAGAGGAAGAACTGGTATTGAACCTCTCTTTTACAGATGAGGAAACTGAGGCACAGAGAAGTTCAGTGACTTTCCCCAGGTCACATAGTAGGTGAGTGGCAGGGCTAGGATTAGAACCCAGGTCCTCTGATTCCTAGGGCCGTGTTCTTTCCACCTGTGTTGAAAATTTTCCCCTTAATTTTAGGAGCTCCAAAGTAGTAGTTTTATCCTTTCATGAAGCCATTCCCAGTGCCTAAGTGGAAAGACAATTTATGGAGCAGACTTGATTATCACACTACACCCCCAAACATATTGAAAACTAGCAATCATAAACTTGGTTAAATTTTCTAGACTCTAAACTGTTTGTGAGCAAGGGAATATGTCCACTGATTCTTATATTGTACTTTCCCGAGCCTTTAATAGATAAGCAGCATGGCTCAGTGGAAAGAGCCCGGGCTTGGGAGTCAGAGGTTGTGGGTTCTAATCCCGGCTCCACCGCTTGTCAGCTGTGTGACTTTGGGAAAGTCACTTAACTTCTCTGTGCCTCAGTTACCTCATCTGTAAAATGGGGATTAAGACTGTGAGCCCCACGTGGGACAACCTGATCACCTTGTATCCCTCCAGCGCTTAGAACAGTGCTTCGCCCATAGTAAGCACTTAACAAATACCATCATCACCATCATCATTTAATTCAGTGCTCTGAACACAGCAAGGGCTCAATAAATACAATTGATTGATTAAAGTGAATTTGGCTATTCTGACAAAGGTATTTGGTGCAGTATCTATTTCCTTTTTTATGGTATTTGTTAAGTGCTTACTATGTGTCAAACACTGTTCTAAGCATTGGGGTACATACAATATAATTAGGTTGGACACAGTACCTGTCCCATATGGGGCTCTCAGTCCAAATAGAAGGGAGAACAGAAGAATTGAGGCACAGAGAAGTTCAGTGGCTTGCCCAAGGTCACACAGCAAGCAATTGGCAGTGTCTGGATTAGAACCCAGGTCCTCTGGCTCCCAGGCTTTTGCTCTTTCCACTAGGTCATGCTGTTTCTGGTTTAAATGTATTGGGATACCCCTCCAACTACTTCATGGATTCCCTAGGAAACATCTGCTCACTCCCACAGCCACTTTAGGCACATACTGGTACTACTGTCTATTCAGTCACATCAACTGTTTATATAATAAATTTCCTGAAGGAATCTATCCTGAATTTAGTCTTATTGAAGTGATGTGATTATTCTCTTACTAGTAAGATGATTAGTGCTATTTGTTCTGTCATGTGGATAAACGTGGCAGAACTGTAAAATAGGGAAGATTTTCTTGTGCTTACCTGGCAGTTGGTCTTATTCTAAAAAAAAAAAAAGGGCAGCCAGGAGAAAGAGCCTACTTAGCAGGGCAGGTTTTTGCTTGTTATGAGTTTCACTATTCCTCTTCTGTGGTGAGCAAGTCACTATGTTCTTGTCAAGGACTTGACTAGGTGTGGCTGAGAGTGAGTCATTAATAACATCTCTGACCTCATGGGTTTCAATGAAGTGGTATGAGGGACAGGAACCATTCAAATGCTACCACCAAATCCAAGTTATCTTGATGGCAAGTTAAAGGTGTCTTGGCAGGGGAAGAACACGGTTTTGTGTGTGTGTGTGTGTATTAAAATGGCAATACAAAATGAATCCATAAGCCATTGTTTACAGATCTGGTTGATTTTTCAAAAACATATCAATCATTCCTTTATAATGATTATATTATCTCCCCCATTGTCCCCTTCTGTATACTACATGTACTTAGTAGGAGGGGACAAACTAGGTGATTTAAAGCCGATGGTAAGGAGTTTCTGTATGATTTACTACAGCTCAGCCTGAATAATACCAGCCCACGTACAGTACCTTGATCTTGTTTGTCTCACTGCTGACCACTTACCCTTCCTTCTGGCCTGGACCTCCCTCCTCCTTCATATCCTATTCATATCACCTTAGTGCAGTGCTCTGCACACAGTAAATACTCAGTGAATGCCAGTGATGGATATCCAACAGCCCACCACTCTATCCACCTTCAAAGCCCTTCTAAAAATCATATCTCTTCCAAGAAAACTTCTCTGATTAAGCCTTGATTTCCCCTATTTGTCATCTCTTATATGTTGGCTTATACAGTTGAACCCGTCACCCTTAAGCATTTGATATGCACCCCTCCCCTCAGCCCCACAATACTTATGTACATATCCATATACTCTGATGTTTCCCCTATCTGTAATTTATTTTACTGCCTGTGACCCCTCAAGACTATAAGCGCCTTGTGGGCAGGGACTGTGTCTACCAACTCTTTTGTATTGTACTCTCCCAAGCACTTAGAACAGGACTCAATATAGAGTAAGCCTACTGTGGTAATAATAATAATGATGGTATTTGTTAAGCAGTTACTATGTGCCAAGCACTGTTCTATATTATTATTATGATTTATTATTGAATCAATCAATCGTATTTATTGACGGCCTACTATGTGTAGAGCACTGTACTAAGTGCTTGGCAGAGTACATTATAACAATAGAATAGGCACATTCCCTGCCCACAGAAAGCTTAGAGTCTAGAGGAAATGTAATTTTAGAATAGTCACTTAATAGCATGTGTAAAAATGTTCTTTAACCATGTAATTCTATTTTTAAATAGTCTGTGATACCATGTCCCTTTATTCCTTATTTGTTATGGTATTCACAGAACATAGACTTTTGCCAATCATTTTGAAATAAAATTGTAAATTTTACTACCAAACTCTTTTTAAAGGAACTGAGATATCTCCTATATATTTATATACATACATAATATGTATCCACTAACATATATATTAGTGGAAGCACCCAACAGTGTGTCTTAGGAAAAAAATAGCTGCCATTTAAATTTTTAGACATAGAACAGAAAAGATAAGGAGCTTTTCCAGCACTTCTAAGATTTATTCAGTCATGGATGTGAGGCAAGAACAAAGTAGTCTGAATGAACTCTATTGTAAAGAAAATTACCCTCTGTAACCTTCCCATCTGGTTGCGGTTAATTTTGGCTAAGCCTGAACCACTTCTAACAGGAAAGCCTGCAGTACTAGATTTTCTTTATTCCCCTGTTCTTGCTGGGGACGTAGAAATACAAGTAGAAATATTAGGGACTACAAGCATTCATCTAAAAACTGAAGGTGGACTAATTTTCCATCTAATCTTTTTTGTACCCTGTTACAGGCAACTCTATATCTATAGGGCCTTATTGTTTCAATTATTCAAGGCCCAGTTTACAAAGGACAGTGTTCTGTTCTTGGTTATCGGCACAAAATGTCCATAAACTTGAGAGAATTGAGCAAGTATCTGGACCCAAAATTTAGTTTCAAGTTGTTAGGGGAGAAAATGTTGCATTAAAACCAGGCCTGATATTTAAACAAATACAATTTTTATATTTTGGCAACCACACACTGTTCTTGAATTCAAGTCAATCCAGGCTCTGTGAGTCACGTTCAACATAAAACAGCACATGTAAGCTCTTATTGTTTCTATTTTTCTGGACAGAAATCTACGATTCTGTCATCTCTCTGAAACAGGAATAGTTCAGTAAAAGGCAATGAGCACTGAAATCCAAGGAAGTTGAGCCAGTGCACGCTGCGTGTTTTTTCTAACCGGCTTAAAAAATATACTGAGTCCGGTATTGTTCTCCTCAGTCGCCTTCATGCTGCCACATTTGAAGTGGCTGAGGAGAGAAAGCTACATGTCATGAAAGCTTGCTGGGACATCAGGTGCCTTGACACATTGCCCTTTGCATGTTTGGTCACTGCTTCTGTAAGAAGGCCTATCCTTGGGTACATATGTGGAAACTGTAGTGTTTGCACCTCACCCAGGGTAAAAAGGGATTTTCACTCCCATGGAATCTGCCCTTTGGGGAGTGAAACGATTTACATTGTTGCCTTCCTGGAAGACCGCTCCAGAAACAGGCTTGGGTCTTTCCCATTCCATCGTGATCTATAATAATAATGTTGGTATTTAATAAGTGCTTACTATGTGCAAAGCACTGTTCACTGTTCTAAGCACAGGGGAGGAGACAAGGTGATCTCATTATCAATCAATCAATCAATCAATCAATCGTATTTATTGAGCGCTTACTATGTGCAGAGCACTGTACTAAGCGCTTGGGAAGTACAAATTGGCAACATATAGAGACAGTCCCTACCCAACAGTGGGCTCACAGTCTTAATCCCCATTTTACAGATGATGTAACTGAGGCACAGAGAAGTCAAGTAACTTGCCCAAAGTCACACAGCTGACAATAATAATAATAATAATAATAATGATGGCATTTATTAAGCGCTTACTATGTGCAAAGCATTGTTGTAAGCGCTGGGGGGATATAAAGTGATCAGGTTGTCCCACGGGGGGCTCACAGTCAACCCCCATTTTACAGATGAGGTAACTGAGGCCCAGAGAAGTCAAGTGACTTGCCCAAGGTCACACAGCTGACAAGTGGTGGAGCCGGGATTTGAACCCACGACCACTGACTCCAAAGCCCGTGCTCTTTCCACTGAGCCACGCTGCTTCTCTCTTCCCTCCAGACTGTAAGCTCCTTGTGGGCAGGGAACACGTTTACCAACTCTGTCATATTGTACTCTCCTAGTGCTTAGTACAGTGCTCGGAACACAGTAAGTGTTCAATAATTATGATTTATTTGATTGATCCATTAATTGATTCCCTGGTCCCATGGAGGGTCCCATGTAAGAAAACTACATCCAAACTGGAGTGAATTGCCTAGGCCACTGTGGAGCCCACTGTTGGGTAGGGACTGTCTCTATATGTTGCCAATTTGTACTTCCCAAGCGCTTAGTACAGTGCTCTGTACATAGTAAGCGCTCAATAAATATGATTGATGATGATGATGATGGTGCAGAGCCAGAGGCAGTTTTCCACAAGGGGCCGGGGGGAGTATTAGCTATTCCACTGGGTTTCCTTGCCCAGTCAGAACCCTGTGGCATTGATTTTCCTTGCTTTATGTTGCCAACTTGTACTTCCCAAGCGCTTAGTACAGTGCTCTGCACACAGTAAGCGCACAATAAATACGATTGATTGATTTTTAGTTCTGGGTTGTTACCCAAGTTCATTCATTCATTCAGTCGTATTTATTGAGCTCTTATTGTGTGCAGAACACTGTTCTAAGTGCTTGGGAAGTACAATGGAGCAATGAAGAGAGACAGTCCCTGCCCATAACGGGCTTACAGTCTAAGTGAACTTGAGGGTCCTTGAAAATTCTGTTCAATTACAATCATTCTGGGAGTATGCCCTCACCTAGAGAATCAATCAATCATATTTATTGAGCGCTTACTGTGTGCAGAGCACTGTACTAAGCGCTTGGGAAGTACAAGTTGGCAACATATAGAGACAGTCCCTACCCAACAGTGGGCTCAATCAATCAATCAATCAATCGTATTTATTGAGCGCTTACTGTGTGCAGAGCACTGTACTAAGCACTTGGGAAGTACAAGTCAGCAACATATAGAGACAGTCCCTACCCAACAGTGGGCTCAAGAAGCAGCGTGGCTCAGTGGAAAGAGCATGGGTTTGGGAGTCAGAGGTCATGGGTTCGAATCCCGGCTCCACCACTTGTCAGCTGTGTGACCTTGGGCAAGCCACTTAACTTCTCTGTGCCTCAGTTACCTCATCTGTAAAATGGGGATTAAGACTGTGAGCCCCACGTGGGACAACCTGATCACCTTGCATCCCCCAGTTCTTAGAACAGTGCTTTGCACATAGTAAGCACTTAACAAATACCATCATTATTATTGTTATTATTATTATTATTGTATAGTCCCCTGTTCAACTCCTCACCTCTCCGGCAGAATGTGTGAGAGGAGGCGTGGTAGGTGTGTGTGTGGAGGAAGGTTACTGTGAAGGAGGGTCCTATTTGGGGGAAGGAGTGTTGGGGGGTAGCTATATGATAGGTGGGGTGTTGGACTTCAAGTGAATCCTTGAGATGCAAAAGGCACAGTTCCTCAAATAAATGAAAAAAATTCTGTCATACTTAAGTTCAAATTCTTCCTGGCAGTCAAGTGGCCATTATACCTAATAAATGCCCACCGCAATTCAAAACTCCTCTAATACGTTGCTAGAGATTAAATGAAATTTCTCATGATTGTAAGGAATGAATCACAAAATTACCACATACCCTGTGTCGTATAGCACATACTTGGTCTGATAATCACCACAGCTGGACACTGTTATCTGCAATTAAATCATTATTCATTGTTCAGTTGCATAGAAATATTTTATTTTTCAACTCAAGGACGCACTTTAATAGAGTTGTTGTCTTCCAAGTAAATATTTTTAGCAAGCTGATGCAAGGGTGTAAATGACAGAGCAACAGAGACTAAATAGAGAGCAAATATAGTCATTATTACCAGGTACTGTCAAAAAAAAATTAAAAACACTTTAGATTCTACTTCTGATAGATTGAAATAAAAAAGTAAGTTGCTCCATTAACAATTTAGCCATAGATCACTGAGCTAACAGTATATGTGATGTAAAAACCTTTCAAAATCACAACGAGAATCTGGAGTAGAAAGAAACCAGTTGTAGGGGTGAATAGGGCCTAGGACTGAGAGATAAAGTCGTGTTAAATTGAAAATGCTGATGTAATACCATCGACCTTTTCCTTCCTTCACTTCCAGGAATGTAAGATCATAAACAGTACCGTAGTGAGTCAGACCCCCGGTCCATCCGGCCCAGTATTTTGTCTCTGGTGGTGAGTACATGTTGCTTGGAGGAGAGTGATGGTCAGATGGTCACCCCCTCATTCTAGCACAGCAGTTATGAATAAGTCTCCTAACGTTCTCAACTTTCCTCGTACGTACCTCTCATCTTTGAATTTTTGTAATTTATCCTCTTTTCTCCACTTCTCTGCCCTAACCTCTTTAATTTGCCTTCTCCCCACTTCCTCTCAGTGCTCTCCTTTTTATCTTTGACAAATCTTCTTTCTCTTTCACAGAATTTCCTACATTCACTCGTTTCTCATGTCGTCTCTTCACCTCCCACTTTGTCAAGTCTCTTTCTCTTGCCCTCCCCTACACTCTCTCCATTCTCCTTCATGTCCTTCCCTTCCTCTGCCTTAACTGTTGCCAACTGGGTGTCTATTTCTAGTATAGAATGGAGGGCAAAGAATGTGGGAGGTGTAGGGCAAACCCTCAACATTTTATCTTCTTTCGAGTCTCACTAAAGGTGGAATACTGCTTCAGAAGCTATCATCAGCAATGCGGTGTAATTATTAAAAACAACCCCAAGGATATCAGGTATTCTTCTAATCTGCCTAACATTTTGAGGAAATTACCAGACAAATGTGCTCTTTATTGGATTCATTCATTCATTCCGTCATATTTAGTGAGCGCTTACTGCGTGTAGAGTACTGTACTAAGTGCTTGGAAAGTACAGTTCAGCAACAAAGAGAGACAATCCCTACCTGCAACGGGCTCACAGTCAAGAAGTGGGGCGACAGATATCAAAACAAGTAAACAGGCATCAATAGCATCTCTCAGCAAGCGCTACAGTTGATAAATGTATCTTGGAGGCTGGCGATGGTGTTACTTTTCCAGGAAAATTATTCCAAATCCAAGATAACTAAGGGATCTGCTTTAAGGTAGATTGAACAATCAATAAAAAGTATTTATTGAGCACCTACGGTGTGTAGAGGGCTGTACTAGTTGTCTGGGAGTACAATATAAATAGGAGACACAATTCTTGACCCTAAGGCATTTATAAACTATGTGAGGAGGCAGACACACAATAATTTATCCATAGGAGGAAGAAGTACTTAAATAACAGAGGAATTCTTCTCCAGGTAAAATTAGAAATGCTTTAGTCACTGACTGCTTGAAGAACTTGTTCAAAGGATCTCCCTTATTTCCTTAAGAGCATTGCTCTGAACTGCATCCCTCGCCAGATGTGCAAATGCCTTGAGATATTCCAGCTGATACATTTTCAGGCAGGGAGAGACAGAATCCCTTCTTAGTGTAAGAGTATCTTAAGGGAACAGACCTCTGCTGCCTCTCTCCTGGGTTATCCCCCAGATAGACTTGGTAGGTTGGAGCAATTTCTTTCCTTGGTTTACCATATAAAATGAACAGAGAAAAGGTTCATTCACAGAGCCTACTCTTCATTCCACTCTCTCCTCTTCTTCCCTCTTGCCATGTCTAGACATGTGGCTACCGTCTGTGGCATCCCGACAACTTCGAGACTGGGCCTGGTCACTTGGAAAGCCAAATAGTGTCACACATCTTCACCCTTTTGGAGAAGACTATACTGCATATTCACTTTGCCCCTCTAATGCCAACCAACTCACTATAGCTTGATCTTGTTCATCTTGCTGCCCACTCCTTGCTCATGTCCTTCTTCTGGCCTGGAACTCCCTCCCCTTTCCTATCCAAAGATGACCACTCTCCCCACCTTCAAAACCTTATTAAAATCGCGTCTCCTTCTAGAGACCTCTCCTAAGCCCCCATTTCCCCTACTCTCTCTTCTAGATCGCCATAGCAGGTGGATTTGCATCCTTTCTTCACCCCACTCCCAGCCCCACAGCACTCAGATACCTATCCATAATTAATTTTAATGTCTGCCTCCCCTGTAGACTGCAAGCTCGTTGTGGGCAGGGGACATTCATTCATTCATTCATTCACTTGTATTTATTGAGTGCTTACTGTGTGCAGAGCACTGTACTAAGCGCTTGGAAATTACAATTCGGCAACAGATAGAGACAATCCCTACCCAACAACGGGCTCACAGTGTAGAAGGGGGAGACAGACAACAAAGCAAAACAAGTAGACCGGCATCAATAGCATCAAAATAAATAGAATTATAGATATATACACATCATTAATAAAATTAATAGAATAATAAATATGTACAAATATGCACAAGTGCTGTGGTCGCTGGGCCTCAGTTTCCTCATCTGTAAAATGGGGATGAAATCCCTGTTCCCCATCTCACTTAGTCTACCAACTCTATTATATTCTACTCTACTATGTGCTCTGCACACAGTAAGTGCTCCATAGTTGTATTGATGTCTGTCTCTGCCCCCTAGACTATAAGCTCATTTTGGTCAGGGAATGTCACTGTTTATTGTTATATTGTATTTTCCCAAGAGCTTAGTATAGTGCCTGGCACATAGCAAGCGCTCAACAAATACCATTAAAAAAAAAAAAGAAAACCTCAAGGAAGGGAGACCAGGAAGGAGGCTATTGTAGGTTCCTCCTGTCACCACTGGCATCCTTCTCTGGTTTTATGCCTGAGGTGAGAATGTCTCTCCCCCTGCTCAGCACAGCCCAAGCACAAGCCTGGCCATGGAGAATCAAGAAGAGGCAAGGCTTTGGTGAAGACAATGAATCAATCAATCAATCAATCGGATTTATTGAGTGCTTACTGTGTGCAGTGCACTGTAATAAGCGCTTGGGAAGTACAAGTCGGCAACACATAGAGACAGTCCCTACCCAATAGCGGGCTCACAGTCTAGAAGAATCAATGATCAATGAATATGTTCTCCCATAATTCTCCAGGCATGCTGATTGACTTTCCTATGTGATCCCTTTGTAAACTCTACCATGAGATTGTAGGCTCCTTGAGGACCCACTGTTGGGTAGGGACTGTCTCTATATGTTGCCAATTTGTACTTCCCAAGCGCTTAGTACAGTGCTCTGCACATAGTAAGAGCTCAATAAATACGACTGATGATGATGATGACAAGGGTTGTGTCTACTAACCATTAAACTCTCCAAAGCGGTTAGTACAGTGTCCTGCAAACCGTAAATATTCAATAAATACTATTGGTTATTCAATTAATTAAGTTGGAAGGTTTGAAAACTGCTTGCAAACCACCTATTCATTCATTCAACCATATTTATTGAGCACTTACTGTGTGCAGAGCACTGTACTAAGTGCTTGGAAAGTACAATTCAGCAACAAATAGAGACAGTCCCTACCCAACAATGGGCTCACAGTCTAATCCCCTTAGACAGCCAATACGTGGTTAGGATCCGGGAAAAATGAGAGAGGTAGGGGTTTTTTTTTTACTGCTTCCTCCAAGAGGAGTATTTCTAGCATTCTAGGTGTGAAGGGGAATTGGACAAACTATATTTCATGCTATTATTGTTTTGTCATTGAGCAGAAAAACTGAACCTATGGAATTGTCCTGTATATATATATATATATCCTGTGTATATATATATATATATATATATATCCTGTATATATATATATATATATATATATATCCTGTATATATATATATATATATATATATATATCCTGTATATATATATGCATGAATTATACCTGTATATATGTATATATGTTTGTACATATTTATTACTCTATTTATTTATTTATTTATTTATTTATTTTACTTGTTCATATCTATTCTATTTATTTTATTTTGTTAGTTTGGTTTTGTTCTCTGTCTCCCCCTTTTAGACTGTGAGCCCACTGTTGGGTAGGAACTGTCTCTATATGTTGCCAACCTGTTCTTCCCAAGTGCTTAGTACAGTGCTCTGCACACAGTAAGTGCTCAATAAATATGATTGATTGATTGATTATCCCAATTGTGGATAATTTACCCTGAATGTGAACCCCCTGAGGGACAGAGATGGTGTCCAGACTGATAATCTTGTATCTACCCCAGCACTTAGTGTTTGGCACATAGTAAGTGCTTAACAAATACCATTATTATTATTATCATTTTGGAAAAAAGTATTTTCCAAATGACTTTTGACTGTTTAGGAAAGTACATGAAACTATAGGTACCTAAGTATTTTGTTTGCAATCAGAAGCCAAATGATCAAAAAACAGTTCTTTCTTATCCCACATAGGCAGCAGTCTTGTATGACAAATAATGTGTGTAATAAAGTGTTTTAAGCCATGTGACATAGCTGAACAGTAACAGAATGATTTTCTTTCTTTACACTAAAATTTTATCAACTACCCCAGGTGCACTTTGGATTTGTTGTGCTGACAGAGGACGGTGAAAGCCAAGCAGGGATTGTTGAAATAAAATTAGTTCACTACAGTGTTGGCAACACATGTAAACAAAATCATTACAACTTTTTGGGAAGGAAGGAAAAGAGCAGTAAGAAGGGGTTGATTGATTCCAGCAGAGTCTGCCAAGAATAAATACTGCAGGTGATTGAAGTGCATTCAAGTGCATAGTGTAGCCCAGAAGGATATCTATAAAATGCTGGATTGGTCATCGAAGGGAGAGTAGCCTTCCTCGACCCCTTTCTATAATAGCCTAAGCAGGCTCAGGCTGGCTTCATGTAAAAACTCCCAAACTACTGATGATTGATGGCTCGCGGAACTGTATTCCCCATGCACAATTTCAAGGATTCTAACTACAGTGCTTTGCAAATATGGTGAAATAAGGAGAACTGTATGGACCACTATACTCCCGCTTCAATCCACTTTATATCTAGCTATGGCCTCATGGCATTACATAGGCATGGAATCACCATTTGCATCCCTTTGCCCTCAGATGAGTGAGGGTGTGATCCTACAGCCCACACATGAATGTATGCCCAATATGCCAGGGCGTGTTTACACAACCAGCCCATTCACTCCTTTACGAGCTGGGGGATGGAAGGTGGGGAAAGAATTAATCAATCAATCAATTGTATTTATTGAGCACTTACTGTGTGCAGAGCACTGTATTAAGCTCTTGGAAAGTACAATTCGGCAACAGATAGAGAACAGATACCCAACCACGGACTCACAGTCTAGAAGGGGGAGATAGACGAGGGTTCACTGTGCTGGACACCCAACTTTTAATACTGGAATACACTGAGTCAGATTCAGCTTTCAAAGTAGGGCATTTAGTCCACTTTGAGGTTGGGGAAATTTTGTGGCATTAAGCCCCCAAGTACATTCAAATCTTCTTAAAACTTCTTTTTAGGGACTAGCTTATGAAAAACTAAATGGGGAAACATCTTCCAGGAGAAATAGCATATCATACGCAGCCTTTAACTCTTAGCTCTTTTGTAATTTTGTCTAGCTAACGACTCAGCAGCCAGTGATGTACAATTCTCCCAGAAATCCAAATCAGGAATGTGTGTATTCACTTGGGATATACCAAACATGGAAATATGCTATACTATATCAGAGGCTTGCTTTTAGTTATGAACCAAAACTATTAGATAATTAAGATTGTATTTTTAAAAATCCATTTTTTTCGTTTTGTTTTGATGGGTTCTCTTACGATAAATAATGGACGAGTTCAGTCATAAAGGTTTGGGAACCAAGACCTTGCCTTGAAGAATTGATTCTAGCAGAAGATGTTTGTCCATTGATAATCATAATCTCTCATCACTCCCAGCCATATTTCCTGTGGGGGAGCAGACTGCAATAAGCAAATAGAAAGATGGTCAGCCATCACATTGCAAAGTGCGTGCAAGAATCTTTTATACAAAACCTAATTTTTGATGTATCACATTACTGATCTTTGCATACATGGCCTACTCAGAAACAATTATTTTGTAGAATTTTTTTACATTTTGTTCTAATTCAATAACAATACTACTACTACTACTAATAGTAGTTGTAGTATTTGTTAAGCCTTTATTATGTGGCAAGACCATCTCTATATGTTGCCAACTTGTACTTCCCAAGTGCTTAGTACAGTGCTCTGCACACAGTAAGCGCTCAATAAATACGATTGAATAAATGAATGAATATGTTTGTACGTATTTATTACTCTATTTATTTGTACATATTTATTCTAGTTATTTTATTTTGTTAATATGTTTTGTTTTGTTGTCTGTCTCCCCCTTCTAGACTGTGAGCCCGCTGTTGGTAGGGACCATCTCTATATGTTGCCAACTTGTACTTGGCAAGCCTTTATGCCCAAACCTTTATGACTGAACTCGTCCATTATTTATCGCGAGAACCCATCAAAACAAAACAAAAAAATTGGATTTTTAAAAATACAATCTTAATTTTCTAGACCGTGAGACCATTGTTGGGTAGGGACTGTCTCTATATGTTGCCAACTTGTACTTCCCAAGCGCTTAGTACAGTGCTGTGCACACAGTAAGCGCTCAATAAATACGATTGATTGATTGTACTTCCCAAGCGCTTAATACAGTGCTCTGCACACAGTAAACGCTCAATAAATACGATTGAATGAATGGCAAGCACTATACTAACTACTGGAGTAGATAAAAGATAATCAAGTCGGTCCCATCTGGGGCTCACAGTCTAGGAAGTACAAATTTGAAATGTATTTGTGGTATTTAAGTGCTTACTATGTGTTAAGTACTGTACTAAGTGTTGGAGTAGGTGCAAGATAATCACGTTGGACAGAGTCCCTGCCCCATACAGAACTCACAGTGTAAGTAGGAGGGAGAACAAGATTGAATTCCCATTTTTATAGATTAGGAAACTGAGGCACTGAGACATTAAGTGACTTGCCCAAGGTCTCACAGCAGACAAGGGGCAGAGGTGGGATTAGAACCCAGGTCCTCTGACTCCCAAGGCCTGTGCTCTTTCCACTAGGCCTTGCTGCTTCTCGATGTCTCAGCAAACTGCAGAAAAAGTAGGAAGTTCATGTAGTATATATCGGAGTTTCTCTGTAGGAAATCTTCGCTATGCCTTCTTTCTGTCAAGCCTAGGAAGTACTTGTAAATGTCACCTGCAGTAATAATAATAATAATAATGATAGCATTTATTAAGCGCTTACTATGTGCAAAGCACTGTTCTAAGCTCTGGGGAGGTTACAAAGAGATTAGGTTGTCCCACGGGGGGCTCACAGTCTTAATCCCCATTTTACCAATGAGGTCACTGAGGCCCAGAGAAGTGAAGTGACTTGCCCAAAGTCACACAGCTGACAAGTGGTGGAGCTGGGATTTGAACCCATGACCTCTGACTCCAAAGCCCGGGCTCTTTCCACTGAGCCATGCTGCTTCTTAACCTAAGCTGCCCCAAGACACCAAGGTCCAGGCACGGAACCTGTTCATCGTTTTTAAAGATGAAAGCAGCTGACAAAGAGACAGTTCTTGCCTCATTGGGAGGTAAGAAGTAGACTAAGGTAAATGTTTTTAAAGTAAATGTTTTTCAATGTATAGAATTTTAAGAATGTCAAGGGTTGTAATCCCAACAGCTCTCTCCTCGCCTTCCCCCTTTTCTTTCATCCCTGCAGGACACATTGCAAAACAGCAGCATCAGAAAAACCCAAACCTCAAAATCTGGCTGACAGATGCCCTTCCCTGTGTTCAAAGATTGCATCAGAAGGAATAAGACATAAAATCAGGAAACTCTAATTCTTTCTGAGAAAATGACCAGATCATCATCATCCATCGTATTTATTAAGCGCTTACTGTGTGTAGAGCACTGTACTAAGCGCTTGGGAAGTACAATTTGGCAACTTATAGAGACAGTCCCTACCCAACAGTGGGCCATTCTCCCTGGATGGGTAGGAGGCTTTTCTTTCTTTCAGCAATGCACACGTTTCCCAGCTCTTCTAATTATGTTAATCACATCAATCGAATTTCCCCCAAATAACCCTGTTAAAATACTCGTTGGATAGCCTAGATATCAGCAATCACGCCCTCTCTTTAAATCATCCCAGGGATGATCAGTCAGGACCCTGCTTATGTGAGAAGCAGCATGGCTCAATGGTTAGAGCATGGGCCTGGGACTCAGAACGACCTGGGTTTTAATCCTGGCTCTGCCACAAGTCTGCTGTGTGACCTTGGGCAAGGCACTCAACTTCTCTGGGCCTCAGTTACCTCATCTGTAAAAGAGAGGGAGCCCCATTTGGGACGGGGACTGTGTCCAACCCAATTAACTTGTATCTTCCCCAGCACTTACAACAATGCTTGGCCCATAGTAAGTGCTTAAGAAGTACTTTTATTATTATTTTGTTATTATCATTATTATTATTACTACTACTACTACTGCTACTACAGTAGTTGTTCTTCCAGGATACCTATCCAAGTCTCTTCTGAGCCTAAAATCTTGCAATAATAATAATAATAATAATAATGGCATTTATTAAGCACTTATTATGTGCAAAGCAGTGTTCTAAGTGCCGGGGAGGTTACAATAATAATAATAATAAAAATAATGGCATTTATTAAGCGCTTATTATGTGCAAAACACTGTTCTAAGCACTGGGGGAGATCACAAGGTGATCAAGTTGTCCCACGGTGGGCTCACAGTCTTCATCCCCATTTTACAGATGAGGTGACTGAGGCACAGAGAAGTTAAGTGACTTGCCCAAAGTCACACAGCTGACAATTGGTGGAGCCGGAATTTGAACCCACGACCTCTGACTCCAAAGCCCGGGCTCTTTCCACTGAGCCACGCTGCTTCTCTGCAGTCAAATTCAGAGCCAAAATAGTTTTGCCTCCAAGTGCCTCCATGCTCCAAATGTGGAATTGCTGTAGTAAGAGAAAAAGTTCAAGTGCAAAGCATTCAGAGGACAAGGTGTGATTTAACTTAGAAAGTCATTTTTGCACCAGTAAGTTCCTATTCCAAATTCAGAACCCCGCTCACCAAAGTCTTTCTCAAACAAAGGTCCCACTGAGTGCTCAGAGACAAGATAAGAACCACCCTGTTGTATGTAGCCAGTAGGGAAAAAGGATTAATGTGTTCATTAGACAGTCGTACTTCTGTCTTGGCAAACATCAGCAACAAGACTGTCTTGTTGGACCTTCCTGAGAGAAGATTTGTAATAATATCCCCAGTAGAGTTGGTAAGCGGCATGTGGCAAAACATAATCCTGCTCCCATATGTCACATCCCAAACCAACCCTCTTAGTATGATTCACACACTGGCAAAGATGTGACAGCCATCAAGAATGCGTATCAGGCAACTGTTGAATCAACCAATTGTTTCCTACATATGCCCCTGACACAGGTGTTGGAGGGCTGGGGGAAGTAGGCATGTTACGCTCATAGCCTCCGTTTTACTCTGTACGCTGAGGAAAAGGAAGTGCGAATGTGTGGTCAGTTTAATAAGGGTCCCTAATAGTTGGTGTGAGGCAGAGACTAATAATAATAATAATAATAATGGCATTTATTAAGCGCTTACTATGTGCAAAGCACTGTTCTAAGCGCTGGGGAGGTTACAAGGAGATCAGGTTGTCCCACGGGGGGCTGACAGTCTTAATCCCCATTTTACAGATGAGGGAACTGAGGCTCAGAGAAGTGAAGCGACTTGTCCAAGGTCACACAGCAGACAGGTGGCGGAGCCGGGATTCGAACCCATGACCTCTGACTCCAAAGCCCGGGCTCTTCTCCACTGAGTTATGCTGCTCCTCTAAGCCACCAAGTAAGCCACTAGCCACCAAGTAGCAGTTATCATCTCCATAATAATAATAATGATGGCATTTGTTAAGCACTTAGTATGTGCAAAGCACTGTTCTAAGCGCTGGGGGGAATAAAAGGCCATCAGGTTGTCCCACAGGGGGGCTCACAGTCTTCATCCCCATTTTACAGATGAGGGAACTGAGGCGCAGAGAGGTTAAGTGACTTGCCCAAAGTCACACAGCTGACAATTAGGGGAGCTGAGATTTGAACCCATGACCTCTGACTCCAAAGCTTCCTGGCTTTGTGGAGCGGCTTAGTGGCAAGAGCACAGACTTGGGAGTCAGAGGATGTGAGTTCTAATCCCGCCTCCTCCACTTGTCTGCTGTGTGACCTTGGGCAAGCCGATTAACTTCTCTGTGCTTCAGTTCCCTCAACTGTAGAATGGGGATTAAGAGTGTGAACCCAATGTGGGACAAGCTGATTACCTTGTATCTCTCCCAGCATTTAGAACAGTGCTTGGCACATAGTAAGCACTTAACAAATACCATAATTATTATTATCAACAGTTGAGTGTCCACTCTGTGTGGAGTACTATGCTAAAGGTGTAGGAACAGCCGATGGAAATAGCCTAAACTGATTTACTAAAATTGCCTTACATTCTGCACTGATGTAATTAGGCAGTGTCGATAGGCTATGCATATATAATCAACGGTATTTATCAAGCACTTACTATGTGCAGATCACTGTACTAAGCACTCGGGAACTTACAGTACAAAAGAATTTCAAACATGCTTTTTTTAAAAAAAAAATAGTATTGTTAAGCGCTCACTAGGTGCCAACTGGGGTAGACACAAGCCAATCAGGTTGGACAAAGTCTGTGTCCTGCATGGGGCTCGCAGCCTTCATCCCCATTTTATAGATGAGGGAACCAAGGCCCAGAGAAGTGACTTGCCCAAAGTTGCACAGCAGACAAATGGCAGGACCGGATTAGACTCCATGTCCTTCTGTCTCCCAAGCCCATGCCACTAGGCCATGCTTCTCTGTGGGCAGGGAGCATATCGCTTTTTTGTTGTGTACTTTCCTCGCGCTTAGTTTTGTGCATTACATCCCGTAGGGGCTTAACAAGTGCTATTACCCTGCTAGTACTACTACTACCACTACTATTACTAAGTAACGTGGACCCCCAAGTCTAACGTTTACACATCCTAAATGGAAAATACATCTCAGGATGGAGGATGATTGTTTTAACACTCTTTATGTTAAATTTCATATTAGATCAATCCATAAAGAGGAGACCGCTGCCAATGCCAGACCAGCAGTTGTCATGGATTCATGTTTTTATTTTGCTGCGGCCTGTAGAACGGATGAGGCTACATATCATCATCATCATCAATCGTATTTATTGAGCGCTTACTGTGTGAAGAGCACTGTACTAAGCGCTTGGGAAGTACAAGTTGGCAGCATATAGAGACAGTCCCTACGCAATAGTGGGCTCACAGTCTAAAAGGGGGAGACAGAGAACAAAACCAAACATACTAACAAAATAAAATAAATAGAATAGATATGCACAAGTAAAATAAATAAATAAATAAACAGAACACCGCACAAATAAATAAATAAATAAATAAATAAATAAATAAATAATAAACACCGCAACATATGTGCGGGTTGTACGAAGTCTTAGGGGATGGAAGGGGCCTTGGAAAAAATTTTAATACCATGTTCTGGCACAGGTCAACAGGAAATTTAGGGGGTGGGGTTGGGGATAGGATGCTTCATCTCATGCATGGATATCCCAGTTGGAATACCTTAATTTTACATGTACGGTGAGGACTGTACTTTGGTTCTCCCTCCAAGATGGGGAGATTTAGGGAGAGAAAAAAGAAGGATATGACCTACAATTCCTTGGGATGCTGGTCCCAGGACACTGTGGCTAGAGTGGCCCATCAACCAGCTCCCTATTGAAACACATCTGGCCCTAGTATGAGCCAAAGTTTTCTGTAGTCATTGCGGTTGTGAGTAGACGGCCGGCGTTGGTTTGCTCCTGCTCTGCTTCCTCTGGGCCACTACTAGGCCAAGGAGCCAACCCTAAGCTTTCTTTAAGACGGGTGAGGCCCTGAGGAGGCTGTCTCCTAGGATATGCGTTTTACTAACTTATGACTCCCTTGACAATAGAAAGCTTTCTGTTTTTGGCTACGAAGGCCAGTGCAGGATTCACAGTCCCAGAGGACACTGGGCATACACAAGGACTGTCTTTCTTTGTGTTGTATTTGATGTTTGCAGTGCCTGGTACTGTTTTCTCTTTGGCTTCCTTGTCTCTCTTTTCTTCACGCAAAGCTTTTGCTCAAAGCGAGCCCCTCCCTTCTTGATGGTAGTGCCCCAAGCAATCAGCAGTTGACTCCCAGCTTTCATCTCGGTTGCAATATTGTCTGGGGCTTTGTTTCGCCGTGTCCTTAAAACCCCTCCTTGCTTTCAGTTTCCCAATTTCAGCAGTTGTTTGGGTATCCTGCTGTTGCTCATTCTCCTCACATGTCCCACCCATCAGTGCTCTGTTAAGGAGAGGATAACTATGAGACTAGGAGCCTGACAAAGTTTCAGAACTTCATTGCTCGTCATCTTATACTCCACGTGTAGCCACTGTACTCATTTGTATTTTAATGAGACATTTGCTATTTCACTCTCACCTATTTAGAGAAAGGTAATTAAAGAGCTTCTAAAAGAATTTTCGGTCACACATCCTGAGCTAGCAAGCACAAACCTCGACAGTGTCCAACTGTATCCTGATGCTTTTCAGTAATGCCTTCCTATTTCTCTCTGTGTATCTGGGTAGACATAAGCAGCGTGGCTTAGTGGAAAGAGCCAGGACTTGGGAATCAGAGGCCGTGGGTTCTCATCCCGACTCCGCCACTTGTCAGCTGTGTGACTTTGGGCAAGTCACTTAACTTCTCTGGGCCTCAGTTACCTCATCTGTAAAATGGGGATTAAGACTGTGAGCCCCATGTGGGACAACCTGATTATCTTGTATCTACCCCAGTGCTTAGAACAGTGCTTGGCACATAGAAAGCGCTTAACAAATACCATTATTATTATTATTATACTGCATTGGCTCAGGACAACACTATGGATTTTCCAAATCTACACTTCCAGTCCTTCCTTCTCACTTGCTTTATAATTTAATTCTCCTGCCTCCACTGCATCTCTACCTGGATGACCCACCAACACTTTTAACATACTATGTCCAAAATTTCCCTCCTAAACTTTCTCTTCTTTAAACTCTGTTGTTTTCCCTTACCTGTAATATGTTTTAGTATCTGTCTCCCTCACTAGATTGTAAACTCTTGAGGGCAGGCATTCTACCTGCTCCATTATACTCTCCCAAGCACTTAGTGCAGTACTCTGCACTGAATAAACATTTAGTAAATACTATTGATTAATTTGATCCTTTTCCAACAACCTAGCACTGTTAACTGTAACCCCAACTTCCCTTTTTCAATCAGTCAATTGTATTTATTGAGCTCTTACTATGTGCAGAGGACTATTCTAAGCACTTGGGAGAATACAACAGAATTAGCTGACATGTTCCGTGCCCATAATGAACTTGCAATGTAGAGGACTGCTTTCTCAGAAGCATTCAAACTTGGTATCAGATTTGATTCCTCCTTGTCATTTATTGGCTATATTTAGTCTATCTCTAAATTCTGCCAATCCTTCCTCTGTAATGTTTTGTGTATGTACCCCGTCACCTGTAACTACAACCACTCGCATTCAAACCTTCATTAGTTCTTAATAGGATTTCAACATACTTATTGGATCCTGCCTATCACCTGTACCATACTTTCCCAAGTGCTTAGTACAGCGCTTTGCACTAAATAAGCACTCAGTAAATACCATTAATTATTCCTCTCTCTTTTTCAAGCATCTCTCCTCTTCATTCTAGCCTACATATAGTTGTATGTATCTTTCAAAAATGGTGTTACCAACTCATTCATTCATTCATTCAGTCATATTTATTGAGCGCTTACTGTGTGAAGAGCATTGTACTAAGCACTTCCTCAAGAACCTCCAATGGCTACTCATTTTTTCTCACATAAAGCAAGCACTCCTAAGCATCGTGTTCAAGGCTCTCCATCAGATGTCTCCTTTTTCCCCTCTTCACTCTCTTCTGCCACATAACTCACATTTTTCACTTCTCCTATATTAAATGTATAACTATACCTTGCTTGTGACTCTCCCATCTCCAACCCCATTTCTCACACCTTTTTCCCCTGCACAGAACTCCTCTACTCAAATTCCAAACCATGTGTCTCCCCATTCTTAAAAAGTAATCTCTTCCAAAGTCATTTTTTTTGTTAATCCTCCTTCCTGGATATGCTATTCTAGCAGCCACCTTAGCATTCTTGGGAATATGTTTATTTCATTTAATTTATTTATTGCTTTTTAAAATCATTCGTAATTATACTCTTTTTCCTATTGCATTTCCCTCCAGGATTGTAAACTACTTGAGGGCAGGGATTGTATCTCTTAGTTGTACTGAATTATTCCAGGTACCTAGTACAATGTTCTACGCACAGTAGTTCCTTAATAAATGTCACGGATGGTGATGATGACTTCCAAGGAAAGTAGCAAGATGATCAAAATAAATCATATGGGATAATCAGTGCTTTTCAGAGTTCTGGTAGGAGTACACTAGATGAAACACAGAATATTTCAAAGCCAGAATTCTATGGAGTCTATCTACTTTCTTGTGCCTTTGGAGAGTTGTGGGGTAAGAGAAATGATGGTGGGTGGATTATTGCCAAATTCTTTTATTTCCAACTATTTCTTTTTTTTTTCTTTTGGCTTTTGTAAATGTTTTTAGAATGGTTGTCTATGTGCCAAGAGGTTATGGAAGGAGCACATTTCGTGAATTGAAAAATTAAAAACAAGAGATAAAGCAGCCACACTGTACATTAAAAACAAGTCTGGCCTAAAATCTGTGGTAGTCCGTGGGTTAGAAACTTGAAGTTTCATCTCAGCCAAACCCTGCCGTTGATTATATAGTTTTTACATGTTGTGTGACTCTAAGTCATCAATCAATTCATCTCCTTTCCCTCAAACTGGGAATATTTAACCCAATTCCCAACTCCAATTCAGGGAGAAAGAGCAGATTTTGGTAAATGCTGAGTAGCATCACCAGCACACAGTAATATGGGTGAGTTTGAGGAGGAGAGAAAAGGGAATATATGTCTCATCTTATATACTCCGCAAATAACAGGGCTGCACACAGAGTCCTTGAGTCCTCAACTCAAGGGAGGAATAGCTAGGGTTAGGTGAGAGGCAAGGCCAGAGAGTATGTGAGCCCAATTTCAGTAGGACAGGTCACCCACGTAAATGCATAGGGCAGACATCATCTGAAACCAATCCTGCCCATAGCGTAAGAGATACTGTGTGGCTCAGTGGAAAGAGTCTTTGGAGTCAGAGGTCATGGGTTCAAATCCCAGCTCTGCCAATTGTCAGCTGTGTGACTTTGGGCAAGTCACTTAACTTCTCTGGGCCTCAGTTCCCTCATCTGTAAAATGGGAATGAAGACTGTGAGCCCCCACCGTGGGACAACCTGATCGCCTTGTATCCCCCCTCCAGCACTTAGAACACTGCTTTGCACATAGTAAGTGTTTAATAAATGCCATTATTATTATATTATTATTATTATTATTATAATTCTGCTTGCCTTTGCCTAGCGCTTAGTACAGTGCCTAGCATGCAGCAAGTGCTTAACAAATACCATTAAAAACCAAAACCAAAAAACTCCGAAAGGACATTGTCAGTGAAGCTAATGTTGGAGAATATTTCCAGGAGAAAGGGGTGGTCCACAGTGTCAAAGGCTGTTGAGGAGTCAGGGAGGATTAGGATGGAGTAATGGCCACTGGATTTGGCAAGCAGGAGGTCACCAGTGACCTTTGAGAAGGCAGTTTCCACTGAGTGAAGGGGGGAAGAAACCAGATTGTAGAAGCATTAGTGGTAAAGAGTGTGGTGAATGTTATCGAAGGTCAAATCAGACATTTGTCCGTGAGCCGTTGCCTTGTTATTTGGCATAGTGGCATAAGAAGATATTTGTGCACCCAGGACAAATGTATGAACTATAATTCTACTTTATATAACCAGAAGCAAGAACATATGCCCTCTTCCAGGCTGTTCTCTGATTGGAGCCATTGGAATCTGGAACATCACACACACACAAAATCAGTAGGGGACTGGATTCTCTAAATTTTTATGAGAAATCATTTTAACATTTTCCATTTTTTTTTAGATTAGACCAAGCCTGACTTCCCTATTTTCCTGGATCATGATTCACCATTGAGTAACTAAACATTAAGGTGGTGCCAGCAGTGCAAATTTCCAAATGCTGATAGCAGTTTTCACATTTGTGAAGCAGTTTTCATGTAGTGGAGCCTCCTAAGGAAGGAGCCCTGGGTAGATTGCCTCTCTATGTGTATGCAAGCCTAGACTGTGAGCCCGTTGTTGGGTAAGGACCATCTCTATATGTCGCCGACTTGTACTTCCCAAGCGCTTAGTACAGTGCTGTGCATACAGTAAGCGCTCACAAAAAGAAAACAAAACAAAACAATAAAGGTGGAGTTAGAAATTGGAGAGGGGTTAAGAGAGAGAAGAGTTTTGATAGGGGAAATAAAATAACACAACAAAAGAGAAAGGAAAGCTTTTTGACAAGTAGCTGACTGCTCATTTGTTTTTACAGTTAAACATAGTGTTTCTAAAGATGCAACAACAGCAACAATAGCATTGGTTAATCTGATCTGTTGTTCAGTCATGGTCCTGCACAGTGTTGAAAGAACACTTTGTGAAAGAATTTCATCTGCTGACTACTGGGGTTTTTTGCCCTCAAAGTTTTGTTGTAACAAAAACACCTCGTTCCACAAGTTATTGTATGAAATCATTGCTTTGTGCCTCTTTGTGTATACTCTGTTCAACTGGCTCTCATCAGGTTCCATCCAGAGGTTTAAAATGGTCAGCAATATATAGAATGCTTTATTCTTTAAAGGTCCAACGTTCTGGGATGCTGCCCATGAGGTTCCCTCTTAAATATGGACATTGGGACACTCGGGAAGAGATGCAAGTGATATAATGGCACCGATCCTTGCCTGGCTGATGGATGCATCTAATTTACTGGTGAAGCCTGGAATTAAGGTGAAAATTAAAATCTGCTGGGAATGTGGGATTTCCTGGTTTGGATTTTTGACTCATCTTCTCTTGGGTTCATGAGTTAAGTGAATGTTGGTCACCAGGGCTACTCTACTAGCCCCAGGTCTGCCCTGCCCTGTCCCTGTTCCTCCCCAGAATAAAGTTGATTGGGCTGCTGCCTTGCCAGCTGGCAAATGGTCAGGCTATTTTTAACCTGTGTGGCACTTGGGAGCAGATTGGAAATGGACCATGGGGCAACAGAGCAGGTCTGATGGGTAGGAATGATCTCTGTTGGGCCTCCGGCACCTTGGATGATAAAAATAGCCAGGGTTTGTTTCCTACAAAATAAGGCTCTAGAACAATTGACTTCCAGGTCTGAGATTGGTTGTTAGATCATCATCATCATCATCAATCGTATTTATTGAGCGCTTACTATGTGCAGAGCACTGTACTAAGCGCTTGGGAAGTACAAATTGGCAACATATAGAGACAGTCCCTACCCAATAGTGGGCTCACAGTCTAAAAGGTGGGGGGGGGGGGGGGGGGGGGGGGGGTTAGATGGGTGGGAAGGGAAGGATTAGGAATTCTCAGTATTTTGTTTCTGGACCCTGGAGCTGGTGACTTGGAACAGCTGTTTGCTAGTTGCTGAGATGTGGTGACTTTAAAAAAAATCCTTACCCAACATACCCTTTCTTAATAATAACAATGACAATGATAATAGTAATAATAATATTTGTTAAGTGCTAACTATTTTCCAAGCACCAGACTAAGCACTGGGGTAGATACAAGATCATTCAGGTCAGTCAGTCAATCGCATTTATTGAGCTCAAACTGTGTGCAGAACACTGTACTAAGCTCTTAGGAGAGTATAGTTCAATAATATAACAGACATATTCCCTATTCTTAATGAGCTTACAGTCTACACAGTCCCTATCCCATATGGGGCTAAGTAGGAGGGAGAATAGGAATTTAATTCCCATTTTACAGAAGAAGAAACTGAGGCACAGAGAAATTAAGTGACTTGTCCAAGGTCTCATAGCAGGCAAGTGGCAGAGTGAGGATTAGAATCCAGATCCTGTAACTCCCAAGCCCTTGCTCTTTCCATTAAGCAGCACTGCTTCCCTAGCCTAGATGTTCCCATTTTGCTATTTCCTGTTGATATTTACTAAAGCTTGTTAGAGAGCAAGTTCACTGTGGGCAGGGAATGTACCCTGGGCTTCTGTTATGCTTTCCCAAGCATTTAGTACAAGCACAACGGGTAGAGCACAGGCCTGGGACTCAGAAGGTCATGAGTGCTAATCCGAGCTCCACCGTTTGTCTGCTGTGTGACCTTGGGGAAGTCACTTCACTTCTCTGGGCCTCAGTTACATCATCTGTAAAATGAGGATTGAGACTGTGAGCCCCATGCGGGACTGTGTTCAACCCTATTTGCTTGTATCCACCCCAGCGCTTAGTACGGTCCCTGGCACATAGTAAGTGCTTAACAAATACCACAGTTATTATTATTATCATTTAGTACAATGCACTGCATCCAGTAAGTGTTCAGAAACATTATTACTACTACCACTACTTCTACTACTACAACCCCACCCCCCAATACTGAACTCCTGGCGTGCTTTTCACCTCTCTCATTATCAGAAGGACCAGAACCCTGTTCCAGAATTTTCCTGGAAAGGATCCACAGCCTTTGGAAAGGGAAAGGAAATGCTGCATTGCTGTTGAGGAAGTAGAGGGAGTTGAGGCCTCTGGCGTAGTGCCTAGGTATCACTGTTTCCTTCAGGAAGACAATTTTCACAAAAATTAACACCTTACTTAGTCCATCAGCTTAGTCAAAGGAGTAGTTTTAAAATCTTTTGGGCATTTCACATGGTAAGTGCCTATAAAAGTGGTTTGAAAAAAATGCAATAGTGTAAACTATTATTTATATTGCTTTTCCTTATTTATTTTACATGCTCAGAGCTAGAGTTTCTTGAATGTGATCTTCCAGTTTAGGTAAGGTAACACTCAGTATTTTGGTCAAGATGACTGTCACTTTTCAGTAGGGCCACACTACCAATAAAAGACAGTATGATAGAACTTTCCAGATTGAGGAGCAGCATGGCCTAGTGGAAAGAGCACAGAATATCCATTTTTTCCTGAACACCGAAATTCCATCAGAATGATATAAGTGTGCTTAACTCTGTAATATAGAGCTGGAAGATGAGCCCCTCATTATAATACAGAGACCTGAAATTTGATTGTAAGTCTCTTGAAGGCAGGGTTAGTGTCCTTCATGCTATTATATATTCATAGGCATCTAGTCTGGTGTTCTGAAAACAGTAAGTGCCCAATACATGCTGTTGGTATTGGTGATGATGATGATGATGATGAAGGAGTACAGAGAATAGATTTGTTCCAATAAGCAACCTTCACGGTTAACCTTCCATCGTTTTACCTCGTGCAGACACTATCAGAATTATCATTCAAGATTTGTAGATGGATTTCACTTCTTACATTTTGCCCACTGTTCTATAAAGGAAAGCAGTTGGGAGATAAGATTCAGTGTTTACTCACCCTTGTTTGAGGACGTGACAAGAAAAAGACCCTTCAAAACTGGGAACTTCATTAGTTTAACATATCTGAGCTTCCTTATGTCACTTTTCAAAAACAGGACCCACAAGAATATAACTCATTTAGTGAAATAGGAATTGTCATAATTTTAATTTATGATGTCTGGGGATCAGCAGTCAGTTAATAGTATTTACTGAGCACATACTTTATGAAGAGCATAATAATAGTAATAAAAAGGGTACTTGTTAAGCACTTATTATACGTGCCATGCACTGTTCTAAGTGCTGAAGTTAGATACAAGTTAATCAGGTTGGACACAGTCCCTGTTCCACATGGGGCTCACTGTACCAATTAGTTGAGAGAATAAAATAGAATTTGCGTGCATGATCCCTGCCCTCAAGAAGCATACAAACTTTCAATTCCCTGCCAGGGTGGATATTTACTAGTGTTCAAAAATTGTAGCAAAATACATCATCTACTTTTAGAACTATTTCTAAAATCATGTATCAGCATAAATAAGTTAAAAAGAAAAGTCTGAGTTCTAATTTTTAAACTTCTTTGTTTTCATTATTGTTTTGTAGTGTAGGGGTAGAAACTCAGGACTGTATGGAAAATTAGCAATATTATAAGATAATGGGCAAGGATTAATAGTATGTTTCTGACCCAATCCCACTCTTGATTGGGGAAGGAGGGGTTAGTGTATATAATTCAGTGTGCTTGTGGGACTTGGCCACAGTCAGCAAGTCTGGTGCTACAGAACTTCAAAAGGTGGGAAAAAAAGGAAAAGTTTTTCCTTTCTTACCATTGGGTTTGGCTGCTTTAACACCAATTTGGAATTATTTATATTTTAACAATCTATTTACAGATCACTTTTGGGACAGACTACCACTAGCATTTCAAATCGTGTTTTGTGTTCAGTTGTCCGAATATGTATACATATTTTGATACTGAAGACCAGCTATTTTTAGTTTCCTTTTGGATATGTTTGGGAGCAAGCTCTTAACTGTTGCTATGCTGCCATGGAAACAGTATCCACGTATACTGACATGTTTACAATTGTTTAAAACACTATAAACTTTCAAGGGCAAAGTCAAGCAGTTTATTTCCAGCAAATTCTCTTTATGACTTCTTTTTTATTAGTTTATTAGTTTAAAACCTACATTGGAATCTGCTTCATCTGGTCTTGCACTGAAAAGACAGTTTCTGCAGACCTATAAACTGAATGATATTATTTGTATAATTTCAACTGAAATGAGAGTAAACTGAGACTCTTGAAATCAGAAACCTTCTCTGGTCTTAATGAGGAGAGTGATTGCTGGTCCATCTATGAGTTTGGAAATCATAAGACCTGGATTCTTTTCCTAACTGCTAGTACTTTACTGCTTTCCTGATCTTCCCTGTATCTTCCTCACCACATCTGTAAATGGGAATGATTCCAACCTCTTAAGAGTTCCTGGAAGATATACAGATATTAACTAATGTTTGTTAAGTGTGGCAGGGTTGTCAAATGAAGGGGAAGCTTTATGGTTGTTAGTGTGGAATATGTGCCGAGTAGTGCTTTGCACATAGTAAGCGCTTAACAAATACCAACATTATTATTATTATTATTATTATTATTATTATTATTATTATTATTATAATTATCTGTAGGTTCCAGATCCCAAGGAGCTTTCTGGCAAATCTGATAGTGCCAGAAGGGAGGTGGAAGTGGTAGAGAGGTTTATACCAAATGTTCCACCTGCTCTTGGGTTGAGTAGGAGAAGTGGAGAGAGCACGAGCCTGAGAGTCAGAAGGACCTGGGCTGTCTAGACTTCAAGCTCATTGTGGGCAGGGAATGTGTCTGTTTATTGTTGTACTGCACTCTCCCAAACAGTACATGCTTTGCACTCAGTAAGCACTCAATAAATACAATTGACTGACTGTCTAGTCCTGATTCTGCCACTTGTCTGCCCTGTGAACTTAGGGTAGTCACTTCACTTCTCTGTGCCTCAGTTACTTCATCTGTAAAATGGGGATTAAGGCTATGAGCCCCACCTGATTGGGATTGGGTCCCACCTGACTAGAATTGTATCTACTCCAGCGCTCAGTACAGTGCCTGATACACACTAAGTAATAATAATAATAATAATAACAATGGCATTTGTTAAGCACTTACTATGTGCAAAGCACTGTTCTAAGCACTGGGGAGGGGAAACAAGGTAATGAGGTTGTCCCATGTGGGGTGCACAGTCTTCACCCCCATTTTATAGATGAGGTAACTGAGGTTCAGAGAAGTTAAGTGACTTACCCAAGGTCACACAGCAGACATGTGGCGAAGCCGGGATTCGAACCTATGATCTCTACTTCCAAAGCCTGTGCTCTTTCCACTGAGCCACGTTGCTTCTCCAAATAATATTGATAACAAATATCATGTAACAAATATCATGGTAATTATTATTAGTTGCTGGAGAAAGTTCTGATGCAGTCTGATGGATTTAGAACCCGAGGGGTTTTCCCAATAGTCACACAAGGGAATTCTTACTGGAAAATGGGATCCGTGACTGTTACTCTCTCCATGCTTCATGGCAGGGGTAATTAGAGGTCCTCTGGTTTCTACCCTGAGAGATAACAAAAAAGAACCAAACTGACTTGGCAGCAGTTGCATCAAAGGGTGAGGCAGTTTTATAACATTAATTTCAAGAGGATAGATTACTTGGCAGAGAGGTTCTGCAAGACATTAAGAAACTGGGTCAGCTGGTAATTGTTAGCAAGGCCAGGATAAAAGACAGCAAGAGAAACAGTGACTCATTGGATTTTGCTATGACTCTTGAAAAATGTGGCCAGGGAGATCCCTAAATTCAACAATTACAGCCTTTCCCTTATGACATAATATATGAAAAGGTTTGTTTTTTTAAAAAAAATTAAAAACACCCAAACTCTAATCCTTGGGATTTCTACTAAGTGGGACAATTGCCTGTTTATAGGGATGTTGGGAAATCCCCTTCTTTACCAGAATTGGTGGTGATAAGATTCATTTTTGATGTTAATTAGGGAAATGTTTTCTTAATAATCATAATAGTATTTGTTAAATGCTCTCTAGACTGTAAGCTTGTTCTGGGCAGGGAATGTGTCTGTTATAGTGTACTCTCCCAAGTGCTTAGTACAGTGCCCTGCCCACAGCAGTGGAAGAGCCCGGGCTTTGGAGTCAGAGGTCATGGGTTCAAACCCCGGCTCTGCCGCTTGTCAGCTGTGTGACTTTGGGCAAGTCACTTAACTTCTCTGTGCCTCCGTTACCTCATCTGTAAAAGGGGGATAAAGACTGTGAGTCCCACGTGGGACAACCTGATCACCTTGTATCCCCCCAGTGCTTAGAACAGTGCTATGCACATAGTAAGCACTTAACAAAGACCAACACAGTAAGCACTCAACAAATACAATTATTTGATTACTATGAGCTGAGCATATTGCTAATTTCCTAAGTGAGATACAGGATACCCAGGTCAGACACAGTCCCTGTCCCACACAGAGCTCAAAGTCTAGGGTGGAGGGGGAACTAGTATTGAAACCTCATTTTATAAAGAAGGAAATTGAGGCCCTGAGAAGTTAAGCGACTTGCCCTTGGTCGTACAGCAAACAAGTGGTAGAGCCGATATTAGAACTCAGATTCCCCAACTCTCAGGCCCTTGCTCTTTCCACTAGACTGTGCTACTTCTAGAATTTGGCTTTATTTTGTTTCTTCTGAAGCTATCTATGACAATCTGAGGTACTTTTATAAGGGCTTGGAGAGGCAGGCAGGCCTGTGGGACATTGAATATTCATGTTCCTTAAAATCATACAGCTTCAGAAAATCCAGATATAATAAATACACAATACCTTTTCCATCTTCTGAACTGCCATTATCTACTGTTGACAAATCATCTTCTTCCTCACCGGGTAGATCATTTTCTCTGTCAGATCATCATCATCATCATCAATCGTATTTATTGAGCGCTTACTATGTGCAGAGCACTGTACTAAGCACTTGGGAAGTACAAATTGGCAACATATAGAGACAGTCTCTGCCCAACAGTGGGCTCACAGTCTGAAAGGGGGAGACAGAGAACAAAACCTTTCAGATGAAAGATGGAAGGTCAGATGAACCTTTGAACACAGAATCAACTTCTCTCCTTTCAAATACATTAAAATACCAGTTTTTTTAAAAAATCTCTGAACAAGTTCGTAGGAAATCTGTTTCCACACCTGTATAATCAAGGAGACATTGTTGCATTGTTGCAGTGGAAGGTTTCTTATTCTTCCCATCTGGCCTCAATTCATGAGAGTCTGCTGCTATTCAGATTGCATGAAATTGGTGAATGTTATTCCTGAATGGCCTATTGATGCATACATCCAATGCCAGATTACTGGTGTTAATCTCCCAGGGATAATGGCGGGATTTGTTTTTAGAGCCTCCCTCTTTTGTCACACCACATTAATGAGGTAACCCCAATAAGAGCAATTTTTGTTGTTGTTGCTGTTTTATGGTATTTGTTAAGCACTATATGCCAGGCATTGTACTAAGTGCTGGGGTAGATACAAGGTAATCAAACTGGACACATATCCTTAATCCCCATTTTACAGGTATGGTAATTGAGGCCCAGAGAAGTTAAGTGATTTGCCCAAGGTCACACAGCAGACAAGTGGCAGAGCCAGGGTCCTCTGACTATAAGGCCTGTGCTTTTTCTACTGGGCCACACTGCTTTTCTTAGATTGTAGTAATCTAAGTCATATTGAGGAAGACTGGAGTCTGGTGCGCATCTTCAATTTGTGCCAACAGATATCCCTGTTTTTATCATCATTTTATGATGAGTTTCTGAACATCTAAAACTCTGGGTAAGTAATCCTCTGTTAACCTTTCACATAAGGAAGTTGTTCTGGAAGGGCTAAGATTATTTTGCTGCGTAAATTGATTTATCCAGGCTGAACTGGCTTTAAACCCTGTTTCGGCGTACTCTGTTGCCTTCATTTTGAGAATTTCCTGCAGCACCACACATCCATTGTCTATTAATTCATGCAACATTCCAAAATTTGGTGGTTAGTCAAAGGATTTTTTCAGTTGTTCCATTTGTTTCCTTGACTATCTCACTTGTGTAATCCTCATTTTTACCTATAGCTAGATCACATTTTCATCCCCTACAAATACCATGTCAAAGTAAAGGAAAACTAATTACCATAGTACTACAAAAAATTATCTCTTATTTCCTCCTGCTTTTTAGCAGGATGGGGCTGTTCTATGGTGGAAACAACTACGTGAATGAGTATTGTACTTAATTTTAAGCATTTTTTTCAACTCAATTTAAACTAAAAAAATTTAAATTAACTATTCTTGACTCAAATATCATGGAAAATTTACAAAAGCTTTACCATTAATGGGTGTTTTGCAGAAGGAAGAAGAAAACATTTTTAAGTTTTGAAGAAATAATATTTAGTAATGGTGAGAACAAATGATCTGAATAATAATAATAATAATAATGGCATTTGTTAAGTGCTTACTATGGGCAAAGCACTGTTCTAAGCACTGGCAGGGATATAAGGTGATTGGGTTGTCCCACGTGGGGCTCACAGTCTTAATCCCCATTTTACAGATGAGGTAACTGAGGCACAGAGAAGTTAAGCGGCTCCAAAGTCACACAGCTGATAAGGTACTTGAATCAAATTGAATCAAATTTGAATCAAAGTACTTTAGTAATAATAATAGTGATAGCATTTATTAAGCGCTTACTGTGTGCAAAGCACTGTTCTAAGTGCTGGGGAGGTTACAAGGTGATCAGGTTGTCCCACGGAGGGCTCACAGTCTTCATCCCCATTTTACAGATGAGGGAACTGAGGCCCAGAGAAGTGAAGTGACTTGCTCAAAGTCACACAGCTGGCAATTGGCAGAGCTGGGATGTGAACCCCTGACCTCAGACTCCAAAGCCCGTGCTCTTTCCACTGCGCCATGCTGCTTCTCAGTTGATTGGTAGCAAGCAATCAATTAATCGATCAGAACTGTACTAAACACTTGGGAAAGTACAGTACAGTAGGGTAGTTAGAGATGATCCCTGCCCACAAAGAGTTTATAGTCTTACAGGAGAGATGGACATTAATAATAATTGTTGATAATAATATAATAACATAATTATAATATAACATAATATAATAATATAATATAATAATTGCTAATAATAAATAATTATTGTTATAAACAAATTATTAATAACAACAATAATAATAATAATAGACACAATAAATTACAGATAGAGGAAATAGTAGAATAGAAGGAGAGGTAGGTAAGTGTTGAGGGCCGAGGCGAGTATCAGTGTGCTTAAGGGATACACAGCCAAGTGCGTAGGTGATGCAGTGGGGAGGGTGGGGAGAGGAATGAGGGCTTAATCAGGGAAGGCCTCCTGGAGGAGATGTGATTTTAGAAGGGCCTTGAAGGTGGGGAAAGTGGTGGACTATCAGATATGAAGTGGGGAGGGAGTTCCAGGCCAGAGGCTGGGCAAAGGTTCAGCAGCGGGATCGACAAGATTGAGATACAGTGAGTAGACAGGCATTAGAGGAGTGAAGTGTGCAGGCTGGATTGTGGTAGGAAATCAGTGAGGTAAAATAGGAGGGAGAGAGCTGATTGAGGGCTTCAAAGCCGATGGCAAGGAGTTTCTGTCTGATGCGGAGGTGGATGGGCTACCATGAGGGTTGTGTGAAACATGACTTCTGAGTCATGCACAGTGTTTTATTTCCACTGTCTAATGACCTCTCCTATTTTCTCTATGAGGTGGTTAGGGCAACCCCCATTCTCCCAATAAAATAGATGAAGAAATAAAGGCCCTGGCAGGCAAAGCAGCTTTCCCAAAGTCACCAAGCAATAGCTTGGTTTGCTATATTCCCTGTAATGTTCCTTCTCTGGTAACTGGGAACAGTTCAAAGAAAGATGGGAGGGGAAGCACAACCTCATGCCAACTAGAGCCACCTTTGATGAATGCGTGTATGGGAAACTTTTGAAAATCCATATAATCTTCTCTTCTTGCCCCCCACCCCATCCACTTAGTAAATCTAATTCTGCCTGCCTAGATTTTAATCAATAGCTTGAGTGTATGTGGAGTTGGCATAATCCAAGAACTGTTGTTTGTTTGGCACTCTGTTAACGTTAGCTAATAGTTCACAGTGAGTAAGTATCTGCCTATGCAAAATCCAGTGAAGCAGGGCCTATCCATCCAAATAGGCATTTATATAGTAGCTCCCTACAGAATTCTTAGCTGTTTTCTATGAACAATGAATAAGAATTTGTGCGATGGGTGTGTGTGTGTTTGTGTGTTTGTGTGTGTGGTTATATGTGTCAATAGATTTGTTGTGTGGGTGTGTATAGAGTGAGAGTGGTGGAGTAGTTTTAGAATCATCTTTATTTTGGTGGGTAGGTCTTTCCCCCACTCTTTCTCATTTATGGCAGGAATAGGTTGGGTTTTGCAGCAGCTACCAGGTAAATTCACTTGCTGGATCCTGTTGAAAAGGGAAGGGAGACAAAAATAGGATGATGTTTTCCCCAATAAAGGGCCAGCCTAATTCTAGGAGAAATTTGATATTTGCCCTTTGGTGAGTCACCCTATGTATTAGTATGTCCACTGACACACGGGACATCAAATACACTTTGCCGGGCGTGCAGCGTAGCATCGTGGTATTACACGTACCAATTTGCAGAATTGTGCAAGGCTTGCCCCAATCTAGAACATTTCTCCAGGGGGACCCGGTCTCTCCACTTGTTCCACAGCCTATATCCTTTCTCCCAGGTCCATGTGAACAGAAGTACCGCTTCTGAGCCTCAAAACTTGGTGTCAGGAACTGAGATGGAAAGAGACTGTGTTCTTAAAATTAAAATACCTGACATGAAAGCGCAGTCCAGTGCAGAATTATACCAGTGGGGTGACAGATGAGCAGAAAATTGGACTGACTGGAATAAAGCTGGATGACTAGCTACCCTGCATAGGATGGCCTAAACTAGGGAATAACTCTATTTAGATCATACTGCTACTTGCTTAACTGAAAAAAGGTGGTCATAGTCTTTTAAATTAACAAATGGAAGGAACTCTAGAAGCTTGCCAGAACAAATATAATTTTTGGATAGAATGCATTTTAAGTCAGTACTTTATTCATTTTGTTTTTAGATGGTGCTTTGATTTCTTCCTATGGAAGGAGATTCACCTAATTATGGTGAAGGAAATTTTGAGAAAGACTTTGTCAACTGCTTCATTAAAGCATCCTCGTGGACTTTGTGCATTTGATTCAATAATTAGAGCACCGAAAATATGACCTTCTTCCTTCCCTGTGAAAAAAACCCTTGTATTTATCTGGCCCGCGGGGGCCTCCCCCCCCACCTTTTTTTTTTTTGGATGGTATTTGTTAAGCACTTACTATATGTCAAACACTGTTTTAAGTGCTGGAACAGATACAAATAAATTAGATTGGACACCGTCCCTGTTCCACATGGGGCTCACAGTCTAAGTAAGAGTGAGAACAGAAGAACTGAGACACAGAGAAGTTAAGAGACTTGCCCAAGGACACCCAGCAAGCATTTAGCAGAGCCAGGACATCATGTCTCCACCCTCCTTCTGGCCTGTAACTCTTTCCCCCTTCATATTTGACAGATCATAACTCCCCCAATTTCAGAGCCATCATAAAATCATACTCCTCCAGGAGACCTTCCCTGATAAAATCTTCATGTTCCCTACTGGCTCTCACTTCTGTTTCACCTGGGAGTCTGTATATGTACCCTTTAAGTACTTGATATCCACCCCACCCTCAGCCCCATCACATTTAGGTACATTGTACTTCCCAAGCACTTAATACAGTGCTCTGTACACAGTAAGTGCTCAATAAATACAATTGATTGAATGAATATGCATAACTGATTTTAGTGTCCATCTCACCTCCTAGACTATAGCTCCCTGTGGGAAGGGATCCTATCTACCACCTCTGTAGTAAACTCTCCCAAGTGCTTAGTTCAGCGTTCTGTACCAAGTGCTCAATAAATAAATTTGATTGATTAGCTCTTTGGATTAGGGAGATAGATTCTGAGAGAGATGATCTGTTGACCAGATCCCCACAGCTTCTGCATAAATTCTGTGGATTTGAATACATCTGCTGAAAGAAAAAATACCAAATTTCAGAAGTGTGTTTAAGCTGATCACTCATTCTTTGACATCTCAGGAGTATCAAATTTGAAACAATATTGCATCAGTTATAATAATAAATAATAATAATAATAATCATGGTATTTGTTAAGCTACTTATTATGTGCCAGGAACTGTTCTAAGCTCTGGGATGGATATAAGCAGATCAGGTTGGACATAGTCCCAGTCCCACATGGAGCTCACAGTCTCAATCCCCATTTTACAGATGAAATAACTAAGGCATAGAGAAGTGAAGTGACTTCCCCAAGGTCACACAGCAGACAAGTGGCACTGTATTAAAATGAAGGCATTGAAAATTATTTTAGGAACAACAAATTCACATCCACCATGTAAGAAATTGCCAGTTACGGTCCAAAAGTATAATACTGCACCAACAGTGTCAACGTGATGAGGGAGATAGGGCTGATGATCCCCACCACTGTTTGAGCCAGGCTACCAGGTTTCACTCATCCCAGGACCCTTTCGAGACCTCAGAGTTTCCATCAGGACTAAAAAGACACCATATGTGGC
Source organism: Tachyglossus aculeatus (assembly GCF_015852505.1). Classification (NCBI taxonomy): domain Eukaryota; kingdom Metazoa; phylum Chordata; class Mammalia; order Monotremata; family Tachyglossidae; genus Tachyglossus; species Tachyglossus aculeatus. The sequence goes on from NC_052074.1 coordinate 10,887,985, forward strand.
TTTCTGGCCTGGTTAGTTTTTTAAAACCTGTCCCCACCCAGTGCCTATCTTCCCAAAATCTTTGCCCTGCTATTGGCCCCACACTCAAAATGGAAAGTTGGCTCCTAGATGCTGCAACTGGCTTTTCAGTCCTATGCTATATAATAATAATAATAATAATGGCATTTGTTTATCGCTTACTATGTGCAAAGCACTGTTCTAAGCACTGGGGGGATACAAGGTCATCAGGTTGTCCCACATGGAGCTCACAATCTTAATCTTCATTTTACAGATGAGGTAACTGAGGCTCAGAGAAGTGAAGTGACTTACCCAAGATCACACAGCAGACATGTGGCGGAGCTGGGATTCGAACCCATGACCTCTGACTCCCAAGCCTGGGCTCTTTCCACTGAGCCATGCTGCTCAGCGAGAAGCAGCTGAACCTTAAGGCCACTGAACGTGTGGTTGAAATGGCAAATCAGGTACAGTAACGCGTTCATTTCATTTCAAAAACCGAGGCGCAGCTTAATGTCAAGTTTCATGTGTTAGTGCCCCTTGAAGCATATACAATATGCTTATCAAAATAAATACATTAGATTGAAATCCATGTCTGAACTACAGGAGTCTGGCTTCCTTTGGGATTGGGTTTTACAACTGATTGGTTTGTTAACAGAATGGTAGGGTAATTTTAAAACCGAAATCTGTTTCATGAAATAATTGCTGTTTCACAGGATCTGTGTTCTTTGGCAGAGCCTTAATCACATTCTATCCCTTAGAATAATATTCTGTTCCCGTCACTGAAAAATGCTTTACGTACATAGGCCTGGCCTCTATTGTTGCAGAAAGGGTGTAGGTTAAAATGGCTGACACACCCTCTGTACCAGAGTGGTCATTTCTCTACTCAGTGGTCATCAATCGCAGAACCGTTTGTGGAACCCTGCAAAGCTCTGGCTACTTTTTTCAGATTATCATCTCTAGAATTAAACATTAAAGAGGGCCTGTGGTGGCACATGCAGTTACTTTTTGGATTTTCTTTCCACAGGACTCTAGTTAAAAAAGGAAGGCATATCAATCATAATTTGAAAAACAAGTTAGCAACTCTGTGATGGACCACTGCCAAACTATCAATGTAGCAAGCTGGAACATGGACATGTTCTTAACCCCTTTCTTGCGGACCCCAAGTCCTACCCTTTTAATAATAATAATAATAATAATGATAATAATGGCATTTGTTAAACACTTACTATGTGCAAAGCACTGTTCGAAGCACTGGGGGGGATACAGCGTGGCTCACTGGAAAAGAGCACGGGCTTTGGAGTCAGAGGTCATGGGTTCAAACCCCGGCTCCGCCAATTGTCAGCGGTGTGACTTTGGGCAAGTCACTTAACTTCTCTGTGCCTCAGTTACCTCATCTGTAAAATGGTGATTAAGACTGTGAGCCCCCCTGTGGGACAACCTGATCACCTTGTAACCTCCCCAGCACTTAGAACAGTGCTTTGCACATAGTAAGCACTTAATAAATGCCATTATTATTATTATTATTATTATTATTATTACAAGGTGATCAGATTGTCCCACATGGGGCTCACAGTCTTAATCCCCATTTTACAGATGAGGTAATTGAGGCACAGAGAAGTTAAGTGACTTTCCCAAAGTCACACAGCTGACAAGCGGCAGAGCTGGGATTAGAACCCATGACCTCACTCTTTCCACTGGGCCACGCTGCCTCTCTTTTGGTCTTTGGTGCTGCACATAATCCCATTGCTTGGTGGGTTCTCCTTCAGCTTTGGAGTGTTAAGAAGGGCAGTGTGAATGAACCTGCTGGTCTGAACATAGCCCCGAAAGAGGTGTGAAATAGGGTATAGAGCACTAGCTAATCAACTGTTTAGTTTGGGGAACATACAGCGGGGACTTAATTCAAAAATTTGCCCCAAATGTGAGAACATCTACTTTAATAATAATAATAATGATGGCATTTATTAAGCACTCACTATGTGCAAAGCACTGTTCTAAGTGCTGGGGGGTTACAAGGTGATCAGGTTGTCCCACGGGGGGCTCACAGTCTTAATCCCCATTTTACAGATGAGGTAAGTGGGGCACAGAGAAGTTAAGTGACTGGCCCAAAGTCACACAGCTGACAAGTGGTGGAGCCGGGATGATCATTTACCTCAGGTTCTGTGTCAGGGATATGAATCAGTCTCATTCTCTCACGTGAGTGCTTAGAACTGTGCTTCGCACATAGTAAGCACTTAACAAATGCCATCATTATTATTATATTAGTGTGATTAGACTGTGATTAGACTGTGAGCCCACTGTTGAGTAGGGACTGTCTCTATATGTTGCCAACTTGTACTTCCCAAGTGCTTAGTACAGTGCTCTGCATACAGTAAGCGCTCAATAAATACGATTGATTGATTGATTGATTAGTGAATAATCCGCAGTAGGAACAGCCAGAAGTTCAGCCTGAAGTGCACAGGTTGCTTTGTCATTTTAGCTTGTAAGCTCTTCAAGGGCAGGGACACGAACACCTAATATGGTGCTCTCTGCCCAACTGAGGAGGAGGATGGTGATGGTGGTGGTCTAACTCTGACCTTCTGGCTCTGGACTTGAGCCGTTCAACTTAATAATAATAATGGCATTTATTAAGTGCTTACTATGTGCAAAGCACTGTTCTAAGTGCTGGGGAGGTTACAGTGCGCTCAGGTTGTCCCACCGGGGGCTCACAGTCTTAATCCCCATTTTACAGATGAGGGAACTGAGACCCAAAGAAGTTAAGTGACTTGCCCAAAGTCACACAGTGGGCAATTGGCGGAGCCGGGATTTGAACCCATGACCTCTGACTCCTCAGCCCATGCTCTTTCCACTGAGCCACGCTGCTTCTCTAGCTCAATGGACTTGGATTTGGGAAACTCACAATGTATTTGGACCTAAAATCTAGGAGGACATGACCCTAGCAAGAGGAATCATCATCATCATCTATCGTATTTATTGAGCACTTACTATGTGCAGAGCACTGTACTAAGCGCTTGGGAAGTACAAATTGGCAACATATAGAGACAGAGTGTCCTTAACTTCATGGTATCCTCCAACTTTAACTTGGACCTCCTCAAGCCTCTCTCTGAAAGTCAGTGGGCGAAGGCTATTAACCTCAATACTATTTCAACACTTTCTCCAGTACTATGATCGGGTTTAACAAGTAGTAATTTAGAGACCTTTATACGACAGTATTACACCAAAGATTTCCATAGAAACCTCTCTAGAGTAATGCATATTACTTGTTATCATAGCCTCTACAGCATCCTTTCACAAGAACAAAATGTTATTTCGGAGCTCCATACAGAACAAAAACAAAAGAAGATGCAATTCTGCATAGTAATTGTTGATTTTAACTTACTAACAGTATCAACTACATTTAGATTATTGAAATTATCTCCATTTTACATAATGATCTAGTTGGGAACGAAATGATAGTTTAAAAATCACATATTTTTGAGGATAAGAAATTTTCTGTTACAAAATCAAATTGGGTGGTGAAAATGAAAAACAAAAATTAAACATGCTTTCATTTGTCTAGGCTCTCTGTTTTTGATCGTATTATCTACCTTGAATTCTGAGGCCAAAAGGATCAACTTTAATATATTTAAAAAAAATTTCTTTGTTCGCATTCATGGTATGCTGCCCAGAGTACGAACACTGAAAGATCGTATTTAGAATGTTTTTATTTTCACTGAGAAGCAGCATGGCCTAGGGGACAGAGCATGGGCCTGGAAGTTGGAAGAACCTGGGCTGTAATCCCAGCTCCTCCTCTTGTCTGCTGTGTGACCTTGGGCAAGTCACTTAACTTCTCTGTGTCTCAGTTACTTCACCTGTAAAATGGGGATTAAGATTGTGAGCCCCATCTGGGACAGGGACTGTGTCCAATCTAATTAGCTTGTAGCTATCCCACGCTTAGTATGGTGCCTTATGTAGAAAATGCTTAACAAATACCATGCCATTTTCATTGATGTATTTTTAGGGTCCTGAAAGCAGATAGTGAGTGCAATCCTACTGCTTTCTCCCCAGCAACAGTTTTTCCAAGTCCACTATTATTTGGTCAAAGTGCTACCTACAGAGTGGCTCCTCGGATTCCATTCAACAGCGGTTCCTATCCACTGATCAGTTCGTTCATTCATTCATTCAATCATATTTATTCATCATCAATCGTATTTATTGAGCGCTTACTGTGCAGAGCACTGTACTAAGACCTTGGCAAGTACAAGTTGGCAACATATAGAGACGGTCCCTACCTAACAATGGGCTCACAGTCTAGAAGGGGGAGACAGACAACAAAACAAAACTCTGGGCATCCCTTAAGATATGATTTGTGAAGTAGCAGCACAACATTAGATTGAACTTTTTTCAAAAAAGAAAAGGAGTCTACCCTGTAAGAGGGGATGCTCCGGGCAATATTTTAAAAAGCAACACTAAAGTCCTTTACAGCAGAATAGATCAATCTGCCCTGGTTGCATACAAAACAGATGGCTGTTAGCTGTGGCTCCATCTATGGCATTGGCTCCTTTGTAAATGCTAAAGAGCAGCCAAAAAGCAGGGTATGATCATGTTAAAGGCATTTTGTGCCTATAATTTGTTTATAACACACTCTAGACTAATGGGCAAGCAGGACCTGGTCCCTCAGGCTCTGCTGAGAGTATACTCACATTCAGATACCCTTAGCCTTTTCTGTGTTGCAGCTAAGAGCCCTAAAAGCCACTGAAATCAATTCAAATAATAATTTACGACTGACAGATGGAAATCTCCAATTGATTTCTTATGGAATGAAAATTTGCATCCCCTGGAGAGTTTCATTATTTAAATTGACAAATAGTTATGTACTCACAATTTCAAGCTGAAGTGCTCTGACAAGGACTTTTCAAGGAGAAAAATAACAGGTGCATAGGACAGCTAATTCCAAGGTATTACTGAGATTGCAAACACTAAGCCTTTAAAAGCAAACCAAAAAAAAATCCTAGCTGAGCCTATTGTACTCACCTTTAATAGGACAGTTCAGTCAGTCATTCAATCTTATCTATTGAGCGCTTACTGTGTGTAGAGCACTGTACTCACCACTTGGGAGAGTACAATAGAGCAATATAAGGGACACAGTTCCTGAGTTCTGCTTAAGCAGACCCAAATTCATTTACCATCTCTCTAGAAGTCATTATAGTAGAGACTTCAGTTTGCATTTTGCATTTTCTTAACTAGAAATAATGTCATAATTGATGGAAATTATATTTCCTATAAGGGTTTCCAGAAAGTAGAAGAGGCACGAGCTGCATGGAAGGAAGAGGGGACCATTGCATTAATTCCATTAAGCAGCATGGTCTGAGGCAGAGGACGTGTGTCCGGAAGTTCATTCATTCATTCATTCAATCGTATTTATTGAGCGCTTACTGTGTGCAGAGCACTGTACTAAGCGCTTGGGAAGTACAAGTTGGCAACATATCGAGACGGCCCCTACCCAACAGTGGGCTCACAGTCTAGAAGGGGGAGACAGAGAACAAAACAAAACATATTTACAAAATAAAATAAATAGAATAAATATGTACAAAGAAAATAGAGTAATAAATACGTACAAACATATATACATATATACAGGTGCTATGGGTAGGGGAAGGAGGTAAGGCGGGGGGACGGAGAGGAGGAGGAAGGGGAGAGGAAGGAGGGGGCTCAGTCTGGAAAGGCCTCCTGGAGGAGGTGAGCTCTCAGTAGGGCCTCGAAGGGAGGAAGAGAGCTAGCTTGGCTAAGTTAGAAGACTAGGTTCTAGTTCCAGCACAGTCCTTTGTCAGCTGTCTGACCTTGGGCACATCAGGTCACCTCTGTGTACCTCAACTTCATCAGCAAACTGGACATGATGCTCTCATCATCAACCTCATACAAATTGTGTGAGGATAAAAATGAGATAAGCAGAGAAGAAAACGTTTTGGAAAAACAAAAAGCTCTATGGAAATGTACGGTCTTCTTCTTAGCAGCATTGTGAAGACAAAGTAAGGTAGCCATCAAGGGCACTTGTGGAGAGCAGGGGTGCTCCTACCAAGCTGGAATATGGGTGTCTATTATCCCTGGGGAAAATCCCAGGGGGATCAGGGAGATCACATATTCAGGGGGCTTGTGTTCCCCTCTCACATCTCTGTAAGTAGGAGTGCATCTAGCTTTGCTTCTATTTATTCTGATGACTTGACACCTGACCACATGTTTTGTTTTGTTGTCTGCCTCCCCCTTCTAGACTGTGAGCCCGTTGTTGGGTAGGGACCGTCTCTATATGTTGCCAACTTGTACTTCCCAAGCTCTTAGTACAGTGCTCTGCACACAGTAAGCATTCAATAAATATGAATGAATGCCATTTCCAACTCTGGGGCAGTAGTCAAAGTAGAAGGAGGCTGGGCATTTAAAGTGAAAATATTGCATATACAGGCTTCTGGTACCATGGCAGTACCAGACAGGGAACAGACCCTCCGGAAACTGAGCTGGCTGGTATAAAACTGAATAAATGGACCCACAAGGGCAAAGTCACAACTTTGTGAACATGATGGATAGCTGTAACTAGCCAGCCACACCCCTTGAAGCCAGGTTGGGGCTGATATAGAATCAAGATGTCGGTTCCAGTTTTTTATAGTAGTTAATACTAGTAGTAGTAGTATTTATTGCGCACCCAACAGATGCAATGCGTTGTACTAAGGGCTTTGGAAGGTACGACAGAAGCACAAGTCACGTTGTCTTCCCATAAAGAGATTGCATTCCAAATTAGAGGACAGGAACTTGACATTCTCTGCCACAGGAAGGAATTTTTCCTCCAGATTCCATCTAAATATATTTTAGATTACAATACATCTGATGGCATCGTAACTGGTTCAGAATGTCCTCGATTCTTCCTATGTGTGTAGAACAACATTAACGCTGCATCTTCCCGGGCATAGTGGAAGAAAAATTGTACCTCAGTTTACACCTGGCAAATAGGAGACAACTTCTGGCTACTGGCAGCTGCATGGCCATTGGCAAAGAAGCTGAATTTTGCTCAAGTGGAGCTATGCAGTCCGCTGAATCAAGGCTCTTCATGCCCTCACATGTCTTGGACCAGGATGTGAGGGGCAGGATAGCACTTAGGCGAATTGGGATGCTTACGTTGGGATGTGTGCCACTCTCTCTGCTCTGTCCACTGGTTAACACTGGGATGGGGCACCAGGGTTGTCTCTCCAAGGCTTTAGGATTACTCACCTCTGTTGTGCCTGAGCTGGGTAACTAAAGCATGGGCCCCTCTTATTCCTATGGTTCAGAATGTCCTCGATTCTTTTTTAACGGTATTTGTTATGCGTTTACTATGTGTTAAACATTGTTCTATGCGCTGGGCAAGTTACTCATATTGGACACAATCCCTGTACCTCATGGGGCTCACAGTCTTAGCAGGAGGAAGAACAGGAGAACTGAGGCACAGAGAAGATAAGTAACTTGCCCAAGGTCACACAGCAAGCAATTGGCAGAGCTGGAATTAGAGCCTAGGCCCATGCTCTTTCCACTGAGCCAGGCTGTTTCTCTTCTGGATGAGAAACAGTGGGATCCCCACCGTCTTGGACTTCTAGAACTCTTTCGGTCTGAAAGAGCGGTAGAGTGCTCAGAGCAGGAGAGTAAGGGAGCACTGGCTAAACAGCATGAGGAGCCCCTGGAGTACCCTGATGATATCATCATCAATCGTATTTATTGAGCGCTTACTATGTGCAGAGCACTGTACTAAGCGCTTGATGATATGTGATGAGCCACTCCTGATTATGAGCGTCAGAACCACGACTCAGTGTGCCCCAGATGCTAAAGCCAGCCTGCCACCCACTCTCCTCATCCCTTGTGAGAAAAGAATGGATCTCATTCTCTTTAGAGAGGACTCTGTAGAATTAGTCTCCATCGTCATTTGGGGTATTAAATTTATTCATTAATAATATCTCCTACCTGCAATGTCTGTGTGTAGCAGGTGGGAAATATTTCATGTCTGCCAACTCAATCAATCAATGGTGTTTATTGAGCGCTTACTGTGTGCAGAGCACTGTACTGAGTGCTTGGGGCAGAGTACAGTACAACAGAATTAGCGGACACGTTCCCTGCCAGTAAGGAGCTTACCGTCTATTGTATCGGTCCTCTCCCAAGTGCTTAGTACAGTGCTCTGCCCACAGAAAGCGTTCAGGAAACTCCACTGCCTGATGGAAATCAGGAAACAGACTGATTGCCTGTTTGAACTGGTTTGAAAAGTTGAGTTTCCAAACTCTGCCCCCCGTCTCCCACACCAAGAGAGCAATCAAGTTGGACAGAGCTCATGTCCCACATGTAGAATCAGTGTGGCATAGTGGATAGAGTATTGGCCTGGAAGTCAGAAGGTCATGGGTTCAAATCCCGGCTCCGCCACTAGTCTGCTGTGTGACCTTGGGTAAGTCACTTCATTTCTCTGTGCCTCAGTTCCTTCGTCTGTAAAACGGAGATCGAGACTGTGAGCCCCATGTGGGACGGGGACTGTGTCCAACCTGATTTGCTGGTATCCACCCCAGCGCTTAGTACAGTGCCTGGTACCTAGTATGAACTTAACAAATACCATAATTATTACTATTATTATTATTATTATTGGGCATACAGTCCCTCAGCCATTTCCCCTCTCTGTAGTTTATTTTAACATCTGCTTCCCCCTCTAGCTTGTAAGCTCCTAATGGGCAGGGATAATTCTACCTACTCTATTGTATTGTATTCTCTAAAGGGCTTAAAACAGTGCTGTGCAAACAATATGCACCCAACAAATACCTTTGATTTATTGTTTGACACCTATAGATGTCCTCTCTTTCAAGAAAGTAAAGACAGCAACACTTAAAACCTCACAAATATTTGTACTCACTGAGGCTAAATTCTTATATTTCTTTTAGGAAAAAAAAAAATCATCCCAAGGGAACTTTCTAAAAGCCTGCACAGATTCAGTCTACTCTCCAGTTTCTTCATCACCCATTTTGGCACAGTCCTGGTTGCTTTTCATATTTCTTTTGGAAAACGGGTCTGTCTCTGATGCCTATCCTCTGCCTTCATTTGTGTCGAGTGAGACAAAGTTTTCCGGACATTTGGAAACAGTGCCTTCCTTTTGTGGAAGTTAATTGCACTTACCAGAGGCCATTCTCTGACCTCATCCTGAAGTTTTAGTTCTTTATGTGGTTGATAGATTTCTTTTTGTTTTCCTCAAGCTTTGATTAGCTTCTTTCTTCATCTTTGATTGTTTTACCTTTTTAAAACGTTATCTTAAATTTCTGATACCTCTCTTAATCCTTTCTCCCTCCTCTTCCTTTCTCCTTTGTCTTTCTTGCTGTGCAAGTGAGTGTGAACAAACATACTTTCTCTCTTTCTCCCTTGCACTCATTTTTGTTTTCCTGATAGAACTTGTTTGTTTTCCTGATGGGACTAACTAAAAACTGAAGTAAGGATTCAAATAAACCTTCTCACTTAGGGCCAGTGCACTTCCTTTCACTACCTTTCTGTTTAGACTAGAGAAAGCAGTTTCCAAATTTTACTTATAAATTGCTTTGCATGCATACCTGGACCTCCCACACTCCACTTAAAACATTCTTTCTTCTCATGCCTCTGCCCTTCCAGAAGGCACACTTCTTCTAGATCTTGGACACAGCTCCCATACACAGCATCTGAGTGCAAAGATGCCCCTCCAGCGTCAACTACTTCTTCCGCACAGAAGGTTAAGAGGAAAACACACCCTCTGACACTGCTTTTGTCACAGGAATGATGATTGTTTTTCCAGACTTACTAGTAACACATCATGTTTTTCTCCAATTAAAGTGTTTGATGGGGGGTAAACATTCCAAAACCGTTCCTATATTTCAACAAAGCACTCTGAAGGGGGCTGGTTTACCCCTGGTTTGACAGTTGGGCATAGCAAAACATAGCTGAAGAATACCATTTAAATGTGGCCGTCCCACTGATTCACTTGAACTACATTTACTTCCATCTCCAGGATGGTCAGTTTAGTACCACACAGGGGCCAATTAGAATGTTCTTTCTACTAATTAAAAATAGGCCAGACAGACGGGGATGGCCAGGAATGGTGTCTGACCAGGCTCATTTCTCCTACCTTGTGCTAGGAGCTGGAAACTCAACCTCCAAAACAGGGATTTTGCCTGCTAGAGCTTTCTTAGGCTAGAGACAGTGGGATGATCTGGGTTGCGGTGGGGAAAGGAAAGAAGGAAGGTCATACATTAACAAATTTTCGAGGCGGGATTCACCACCACTAAGGAGACCCCCGGTGAGATAAGACAGGAATTTGGGGCATGCGGTATTGTCTTAGGTTCTGGTTGGAGCCTCAAGAACCAATCAATCAGTGGTATTTATTGAGCACTTTCTGTGTGGAGAGCACTGTTCTAAGCACTTGGGAGAGCGTAATGCAACAGTCGTAGACATGTTTGCTGCCCATTAGGAACTTACTTATTCTCTTTATGGATGAACTGGAAAGAGCAAGTGCCACACCCCAAGGACAGGTTTTTGGAGAGTCACTTTGACATTTCCAGTAGGCTGCAGACAGACTTTGTAGGAGCTGGTGATAGTCTGAGAGAGTTATCACCCCTTGAAGAGAAGGCAGGGGATTCAACTCTGGGAAAAGGACGAATTTATTTCTTTGTAAAAGCCTCAAAGGAACATGGCCTCTAATACCTTTTGTTGGAATTCAGCAAAACAAGGGTAGAAAATGATAGATTGAGCACCCGGGGATTAATACTGCTAGCCCTGTGTGGGACACGAACTGTGTCTGACCTGATTAGCTTGTATATACTCTAGCGCCTCGTACAGTGCCTGGCACATAGTAAGCCCTTAACAAATAGCACTTTAAAAAGTGACAAAGCAGGAGTGGCAGTAAAGACTGATAGACTCTCAGGGTTGTGCTCTTCTTGAAACTTCTGCTCTTTCATCTCATTTCTAATTGTTATATGGCAGGCTGATCTGTGTCCTCCTGAATTTATCCAATTCCTTCTTTGACCTACTGATATTTTTGGCCAGCACAACTTCCTGTGACAATTAATTCCATATACTTACCACCCAAATACATTCAGGATCAGATGAAGCATCTGAGGCAAGTCCAGATCTCACAACCACCTAGAAAGTTAGATGATTTGCTCTAAATGATCTGAATTTGCCATATTGGTGTTACCCTTTGTTTTTCAGTTTTCCAAGGACAAATACCCAGTTCTCCCATGATACAGGGTTTCACTCTGTTTCTGTTAGAACACTGCCAGGAACCATTATTGGACAACCTACATCTACCTGAACTAAATGGAATGTCATGTTGAAAGAAATGGTTTGCTTGTGTATTGGGTGCTAGTCAAGGATGTGTATTATAGAGCGAGTTTTCCTTAATTTGGGGTTCATTAGGAACTTAACTCCTTTGTCTAGAAGACCCAAATATACTAACCTTCTTGATTTGGTTTTCTTCTACTGGTCTAAAGCAAAATGTTTTTTCAAGGGCTCCTAAAACTGCCTGGCCCCTTTTCTGGATGGTTGTCTGTCCATTTAGAAGCTGATGTAAGTGAAAAAATTTTATAGAACTCTTGGAACATGGTACTGACAGCCAACGGCATGATCGAAATAAACAAATAAATGACTATATGCAGAGAAGTTACATGGAATACACAAAGAACCTAAATACATGGTACAATAAGTACATTGTTCACCCCAGAGGGCTCAAGAAGCGAGTCATTCCTATGGCTGAATGGATTTATGATTTGAAATTCTTGAAAAGGGGCATAGCTTTCAACTGATTCACTTGAAAATTTTGGGGTGTCCAGGAAAATATACCAAGTGATTTTTAAAGTCCTCCAATGCCCGGTCCTATCCACCCAACAGTTCCTTATTGCTTTTGGCTGGGGTTTTGCAGCCTGTGATCTCTGGATGTGACCTTTTTATTGCTCCAAACTAAGCCTGGGCTGAAGCCCACTCTGCCTCCCCTTCTTTTCATGCCCTGTCAGGAAGCCATCCTGTGCCTTGTAATCTCTTTACAGTCCTGGTCTTTGCAAATTGAGTGCTGGCCATACAATCCCAGCCCCATGAATATTCATCAGCTTGTGTTGCCATTCTTAATGTGCTGCCGCTCTGGGGCATCCTGCTGGCATAGACCAAGGCACTTACTGAAAGAGTGCTCCCAGCTGCACACGGGGAAAACACTGCACTCTTTTTGTTGTTTTTGAAAGATGCTTAGTTTTACAGGATGTGTGCTGGAGTTCCCTAGAGCCAAGCGAGGGCTGCTTTATAGATGTGGGGGAAGGTCACATGTCCAAAGCCCACTCTGAGAGATAATTTATTTTCCCTGTGTAAAGGGACAAAGGGTATGGCTTGCACTGATGGAGTGAGGTCCACTGAGGCTGTCTTAGTTAGTGTGTCTACAGCCCACATGCAAGATGGATTATTCAGGCCCAGAAAATACCCTTGATTTCATTTACATGGCAGATTGTACATCCCAAAGAGACCTTCCTCATATCTTTGAGGTGTAAATGATTTTCACGACCAGGGATTTTTGTCTTCAGTAGATGCTGATCTTGGGTGAAGGCTAGGGGTGGAACTAGAACCCGCGAAAGGGATTACAGTGAAGTGACCTGGAAAGCTTTTTGAACAAAAAGTATGACAGAATCATTTCTTCATAGCTAAGTCTCTGTGGTATCATCTCTCGAATGTAATTGCCACTTGTAAAATTTAACTACCTGAGATGAAGAACAGACCTACAAAGAGGAAAAAGAACTGGTGAAATTTGAAATGATCAACCTGGCTATGGGCAGGAGGAGTGGTAAAAATAAACCTAACCCTCAAAGCCAGGCTCTCTTATTTTTCAATAATAGCATGGTGGTTGTAAGAATGGGTGGGTTATCCTTAATCAATCAATCAATCAATCAATCAATAAATACTGATTGAACAGCTACTGCATTAGCTTAATGCAGTGCCCTGCATGGTAGCTCAGGCCTGGGAATCAGAAGGTCATGGGTTCTAATCCCAGCTCTGCCACTTGTCTGCTGTGTGACCTTGGGCAAGTCACTTCACTTCTCTCTGCCTCAGTTACCTCATCTGTAAAATGGTGATTGAGACTGTGAGCCCTCCTTGGGACAGGGACTGTGTCCAACACAATTTGCTTGTGTTCACCCCAGTGCTTAGTACCAGTGCCCGACACATAGTAAGCGCTTAACAAATACTACAATTATTATTATTACCATTGGTTGCATGCACACCATTGAACGAAGTGCTCAAGATAGTACACCAGAGTAATGGAAGAATGGTTCCTGCTTATAAAGAGTTTACAGCCTAAATGGGGGTAAGAAGACAGAGAGAAGCCATTCATAAAATGCTACAACTTTTGTTAGAACTTGGGGCCGAAGGTGAGGGTGAGGAAGAGGGGATTGTTATAACTGAGACAGTGTGGGACACTTCAGTGCTATAGGAAGCAGCATGGCACAGTGGAAAGAGCATGGGCTGAAGAGTTAGAGGGGCATGGGTTCTAATCTCATGTCAACTGTGTGACCTTGGGTAAGTCACTTCACTTCTCTGGGCTTCAGTTACCTCATCTGTAAAATGGAGATTGAGACTGTGAGTCCTATATGGGACAGGGACTGTGTCCAACCTGCACTTAGTACATAGTAAGCACTTAACAAATACCACAATTATTATTATTATTATTACTGTGGGGTTTCCAGGAAAGTGTGCAGCTAGTTAGAATGAACCAGTTGAATTGTCACTGTGGCATTTCTGCCTCTGTTCCAGATTCTTTCTTCTTCATCCCCACCTATATTTTTGCATTGTTTAGAAACAAGAGGCATGTCAAAAAAGTGGAACCAAGGCTGGATTGGCCTATCAGGAAAATTCTGATGTGCATCTACTTCCAAACTGCTACTTACTTGCTCAGAGCTTAGAACAAGCCAATCATCACTCACAGTCAGTTAGGAGAGTTGTGGAAGGGAGTTCAGGAGCTTCTGCTCCCCAAATCCTCTCCTCCAAACTCCTGTTCTTAAGTGTTCATGCCAGGATTTCCTTCCTGATCATGATTTCAGAGCCAGTCTGTCCCTGAATATGGATCTGGAAAACAATCCCAGACCTAGGCACAGCAGCATCTAGAAGGGTCTTTTCCAAGGTGTGATGACTCAGCTCAGGTCAAAATTACCCCACGGGTGTAGAGTTTGAAGCACTGGAGAGGTAGAGGGAAATAGGTAACTGTACCTTAATATGGCAAACTCATGCTCTTACAGAGGAGACAGACTCCTTTTATAGCAAGGACTCCCACAGTGTCTAAGACAATATCATACCCACTGTGGGTGTCTGATAAATATATATGCTCATGCTGATGAATGGCCTGGAGAAGATTATTAATGCTAACCCTTCCTGGTGGTGAAAGATCATGCTGAAATGGGGAAGATATGAGCAATTCATATGCACTGAGTGTTCCTCCTTTTGAAGGGGTGGGAAGAGGGGAACCAGGAGAATGTGAGAATGGATAAAAGTAGAGTTTTGGAGATGCAGGGCTAAATGATGGAGGAAAGTGCGGGAGAAACGTATTGGGGATGATGGCCCAAGAGAGCAGTTATGTTAGTAGGTGCAAGTGACATCACTGCAGCACTCGGTCAGTGAATAACATCTTTCATTGGTACAGTCCCAGCCCAGAATGTTGCTAAGACTTGGCCAAGTGTGTGACCAACTCCGGACTCAAGTGTTGTTCTACAGGGAAAAATAGCAAAGGGTTAACAGTGACATCGGTTATGCCTCTCGAATGGGGCAATAATATAAATATAATTCCAGAATGGTCAGAGTGTGTGGCTGCCTCTGAACACAGTAGTGCTGATAATCACCCTGATCCAACTTGGTAAAAGTAATGCAGTCGGGTCAGATGAATCTATCAGGTTCGTTGGGTATTACACAGTTATCCTCTCACCTCAGTTGAGCTACGTAAATTCAACATAACCATGCTCAGGATGCTATGGGGGCTGCAAACCTGCACCATGGTAACCCGGATTGGAAGATAAGGGGAAGGAGGCAGTAGGAAAGTGGGTGTGCATGAATGAATTAAGCCGGAAGGGCTAATTATCACATAGGGAGCGGGCTGGGGGTTGGTGAAATGAGAGGGTGGTGAATGAATGAATCTATATAAGAAAGAAGAATGTGTTCTTTGGTTGAAATGTAAGCAGCTCTGACTGAAGTTCTGTAGCCTCGACTCCCTGATGAACATTCTGTGAATGTAAGAAAAGGGATATGGGAGATTTCAAGAATGAAGTGGCCAGGTGTACCACGCTACACTGGACTGTCCCAAAATTTTAGTTCCCTGAAAGATGGCCTCAAGGACCCCTAAAGTTCTGTGGGGATAGTAAACCATGTGACAAATAGCAGGAGCGGAACAACGAATAGCATCCAAAGCAGCTCATCCCCATTGCTGCCCAAACTGCCACTACCTTCTGTTGCTTCTACCATTCCCGCTGCTTCCTTCAACCCCTCCAGCTTGGGTTCAAGGAGGCCATGGTATCAACCCCAGGGCACAGCCTATTAAAACAGCAGAAATGGTAGATGTGGCAGCAACAAACAAGGCAGAGTTACAGTGGTAATAGCCAGTGGAGTTACTTTGGCTACTGTTAGGATGCTTTGTTTTGTCTCAGTTCTGGCTCAGTGAAAAGAGCCCCGGCTTGGGAGTCAGAGGTCATGGGTTCTAATTCCTGCTCTGGCACTTGTCAGCTGTGTGACTTAGGGCAAGTCACTTCACTTTTCTGTGCCTCAGTTACCTCATATGTAAAATGGGGATGAAGACTGTGAGCCCCACGTGGGACAACCTGATCACCTTGTATCCTCCTCAGTGCTTAGAATAGTAAGTGCTTAAAAATGTCATTGTTATTATTAATATTATATTATTATTATCATTACCCCGTGCTGAAGAAATCAAATTGGTGAGGGTGTGTTTCCATATGTGTGTGAGAGATTTGGTATTCGTGAGTGTGTGTATTTCTGTGTGTCGGTCTTTGTCTGGTGTTCTCATTTTCTATTTGCCTCTATTTCTTTGCCTCAATCTGCTTCTCTGCCTCTATTTGCCTCTCTCTCTGTCTTGTATCTTTCTGTGTCTCTCTCTCTATCTCCCTCTGTAACTGTGTCTCTCTTTCTCCCTGTCTTCAGTTTCCCTTTCCTACCTTTTTCTCCTGGGTCCCATTCCCTGAAGTCCCTTGTTCTGCCTCACTTTGAGGTCCAGAAATTATAGTCACCTTTCTCAGCAGGCAACTTAAGAAATATGGGGACGGATACCACTAAGACCATTCTGCTTGACTTCCTTCCTTTTCCCAAACTACATCTCTAACCTCCCTAGTCTTTCTGGACTGGTATTCAAAACAAAACCAAAACAAAAACACCCTTGAGGTTGATAGAGGGAAAGTTTAGAGCTGTGAGTTCACAGGGCTACAGTCCTAGTGACAGAAGTCAGAGATCTGGGAAGTGAAGAAAGCTGACCCTTTTTTTTCTGTTTTTCTAATGTACCAGTTTGGTAACAGTGCAGTCAAACTGCTTGATCATCAAACTCTTTCAGATCAAAGCTAATCCTTTCCAAAAAAGCAGAGTTTAGAGTCAATAACAAAGGCAGAGAAAAATGAGAGGATTGAGGAAAAAATCATTTTCTGGTGTTTTCTACTGCCCCTTAAACTCAGAGACCCAACATTAGTTGTCTAACCCAGGCAGACATGGAATTTCATTGAGGAAGACAGGATCCAGCACAAATGAAGATGTTGAGTTATCAGTCGTGAAAATGTCTTTGAAGGTGTAATCACTTGTTTTTATTATTGAGGAAATTTCCCATAAAATTGCTTAGCTTTGATCAACTTAAAGGAAACCATAAATTGCAAAGTTTAATTATAATGTGTATCCCTAGCTTTTATATGTCTGGCTTTCATTAAGGAAAATTTCCTGACCTACATAAATGTAAAGGAGAAGTAGCAGACCTGCAATCGCTTGTTTTTTGCTTTAGGAATCAGACGATTTTTGCATTGTTGTTTTCACGGTGAGGCTGTTTATAAGATGATATTTCAATCGTACAAAATGGTAACTGCAGCCATTGCCCTATAAATGCCATGGAATCACATTTAACAATGGATTGTAGAAGAACAATAGCAATGCACTGGTTCTATACCTACTGGTATTTGTTGAGTCCTCTCTATGTTCAGAGCACTGTACTAAACATTTGGGAGAGTACAATAAAATCGAGTTGGTAGATGTGACCCTCTTTATATAGAGGGGAAACACATTAAAATAAACTACAGATAGGGGAAATAGCGAAGAAAAAGGAAATGTACATAAGTGCTCTCTTCTGGGCATTACTGTATCCAGGGAAAATAGCAGGTACAATAGTAGAAATAAGGGACAATTCTCATGCTGCATGTTTCTACTTCATATTCACAGCTGCTGTTGAGATAAGTGACATTTGAAAGGACATTATTTTTCTCTTCATTATAAATTTTGGCAGATATTAGTGCCTTACTGCCTAGATCGTTTTCTTCTAGATCAGTGGTATATAGAGTGGGATAAATGAATTAATATCTTCTTCCTACCATCAGAACTCTCCCATTCCCTATCCCTTCACCAGGTCACCACAAGAAAGGATTCTGCCATCTCCACCTCCTGAACCCAGAGCATCTGAGTACAGTTCTTTGGCATTTCCAGCATCACCAATCCTCCTGCCCTCTCCCCAGATGTATGACTTGGACAGTCTCTAGGAGGAAGAGTAGGGAGACTTAGCCGCCGAGGGAGTTGATAGTTCTAGATTCACAGCCTGACCTTGCCACAGAATCATAGTGTGGTTACGGAGTAGTCATTTAACCACTTTGTGTCTCAATTTCATCATGGTTAAATACCGATCCACTTTGCAGGGATATTGTGTGGGCTAACTAATCAGGGGCCGAAAAGTGTTTTGAAAATATGAAGCACAGTATAATTAAGTATTCATTCACATCCATTCATATGTATTTAGCATCTCCAGTGTGCACGGCATGGGTATGGGTACAACTGTAACATTTGCTTCCTCTTTTTTCTTTGTCCCTCCACCACCCAGTCTAACCCAGATGGTATCTCTCCATCCGATAGTACACCTCCGGGACTGAAATCTTATTCTTCTTTCTGACTGTCAAGACGGCCCTGTTTAGATCATTTCTTGCCAGGCTGATTGCCACCTGCTGTTCTGTTCTGCATTCCTCCCCCATCCATCTTGACTACAGACGGTCCTTCTAAAAATATTGCTGCCATCCTTAGCCCCCTCATCTGTTCAGACTCTGTTCCTAGCCGAATCATTTCGGTCTCGGCTTCTCTTTTCCTCCTACCCTCAGTGCCTGCAACTCTCCTTCAGCTTTATACCCCCACAGAACTCCACCCTGACTCTAAGTCTGTCTCCTCCTCCACCTCCAGATTTCTGCCCTCTCCTAAGTCTGGCCAAGACTTACATCTGACTGCTCCTTTGTCTCCTTTGCCCACTCACAAATTTATTTTTTTAAACCTCAGCCCGCGTCACCCCCTGCACTTGGAATGATCCTGTGACCGCTGGAAGGATTAGGACACTTTCTTCTTGTCTTTTATCTGGTGGAAGCCCATTAAATTCACTTGAGGATTAGGGATTATCTGTCTTTCAGCAATACCGATTTTTGTCTCTCTACTTGTTGGGCTATGCTCACATGAACTTCTGCATCAGCCCTGGTGGTGGGACGGCAGGTGGGGTGACAGGGGCAAGGATTTTGTTCCTTCTCTCGTGAACAGATCTGATTTATTCTAAAGCACCACGTACACCCACGCTACTCCGGCAATAACAATAGTAACAAGGGAGCATTCATGTGTTAGCACTTTCATGCCAATGCACCTGCATCAGTGGCTTGATCTGCAGCATTCTTCCTATTCTCTAGATGATCCTTCCTTGGTCTCTGTGCCAAACTGCTAGAGGATTTTATGCTCTGAATGAATCCAGAAGTGAAGTCAACAGGTCATCAATCCAGCTTAGAAGGCGGAACTTCAAAGACTAGAAACTTAGTGCCTTCCACTATCTCTAGAACATTTTTTCTGACCTCCCTCTTGGAGGTCATCCAAGCACTCAATTTACCCATATGATTTGTTTGTGTTTTTTTATTTCTTTTTCCTTTTCCAGTTGGAATCTCTCAGGAGGAAGATTTTTCCTTTGACTGGATGGCACTGTTTGATGTGGTTACCATTTCCGGTGCTCTGATGTCCTGGGGTGCTAATGGCACTCAAAAGGCCAGTCTGGGCAGTGGAGACTCATTAATGAAGCTGTGTTATTACTGAAAGGAGTTAATCAGCATGTGCCTGGAAGGAGGAGAAGAAAGCTTGCTTCATCATTTGACTGCTAGGAGAAAATGCTCCCAAAATTGTTGGTTAGGAATTAATCATCCATCTGGGGCTATGAGCAATGAGACTTTATGTGCATCAATTCAACTCTGAGAGTTCATGAAGCACCTAATCTGCACTGAGATCAATAATCTCATATATGACTTCCAATCATTTTTAGGTGTAGGCAGAAGGTTGTATGCAGCTGCTCATTCAAGGCAAGAACAATTGACACCCTTACTTGTCACAGTGTTGCGTAGTGGTTAAAGCACGGGCTTGGGAGTTAGAAGGTTGTGAGTTCTAATCCCAGCCCCACCACTTGTCTGCCTTGTGACCTTGGGCTAGTCACTTCACTTCACTGTGCTTCGGTTACCTCATCTGTGAAATGGGGATTGAGGCTGGGAGCTCCATTTGGGACAGGGACCGTGTCCAATCTGATTTGCTTGTATTCACCCCAGTGCTAGTGCCTAGCACACAGTAAGTGCTTAACGAATACCACGATTATTGTAGGGACACTTCTCATTCTACCCCTTAATAAAGGGCCTCATCTGAAGAAACACAAGTTCATTAGAAGAGATTTCTTGAGAAGAGAATCTTGTCTGAAAGGACTCCAGCAGACATCACCTCTGGTCTGTGTCATAATTTCAATCAAGAAGTTTCTTATGCAGCAGAGTGAAGACGTATTTGTCTATCTCCCTCATTAAAGGTTAGTATGAATGCTCCTAGTGGGCAGGGAATGGGTCACTTCTTTGTTTTGTACTCCTTGAGGGCTTAGAACAGTGCACTGCACCCAGGGGATGTTGGATAAATGCTATTACTAGTACCACTGCTTCCACATAAATATTGCCCTGTGGTTTGTGGCTGTAGCCACCAATTGTGAAATCTGGGCTGCTTTCTTTTGACTCTTTTCTTGACTTTCTGCTTGACCGAATCCTTTGCTCAAGAAGAGCCTGATTCCCTGATTTGAATATAGCGTGGATTTGAATTTAGTAGGCAAAATTTCCCCCACTAAAATGAGTCCCGAATGCAAGTTTTCCTATTGGCTAGACCAGCAGCGGCTAGTTTCACGTTCCTGCAGGCTTTGGTTTCCCCTTCCCCATTGGCCGTCAGGAATAGCATTTCTCTTCTCTTCCACTAATGAATAATTTACAGTTGTTGTCATTTCATTCTAATTTTAGAGGCTTTTGCTGTTTTGTTGCGATAAATCATTTAGTGGTTGTATATCTTGCCCCTTGGTAATTAAAAAAAAATCATATCTGACCTTTCTTGATTCTGCTAGTTGAGGAAACAGACACATTAACCATGCAAGCATAGCAATGATCTCTGGGGTTGCCTTACAGGTCATTATTTTTTCGGCTTGGTCATAATCAGTTTTGTTTTGTTTCGCTTTATGTAAAAAGAAATGCTAGTACAAGGATCGTAAATACTGTTCCAGGAACAGGAGACTTGGAATCTACTAGGTCCCCATTTTGGCAAAAAAACTCCTTATTTTGCTTTGAATTTGCAGAAACTATCTTACTTTGAAAATTAAACTTCTTCGATGTTACTTTTACATGGAGGCAAACAGGAAAAAGAGTAAGCAGCCTAATTACTGTGAAATTCCTGAAGCTTGTTACTTTGTGCCAACAAATGGAATGAAACTAAGGTCAGGCCTCTAGACTGTAAGCTCACTATGGGCAGGGAACAGAATCTAACAACTCTGTTGTACTCTCCCAAGCACTTAGAGCAGTGCTCTGCACACACTAAGCACTTAGTAAATATGGCTGATTAGGATCGTTAAATATTCAGTCACTGTCAGTCAAGGTCCTGCTGTAGTAATTCCTGGATTTCAAGCATCACTGTATTGCAGTCGACTCCTTACTGATGTAGTTTTGGAATTTCCTTTGAAAAGTAGAACCAAATTTTGTGTACTCACCTTATCAAAAAACCTTTAGGGGGTTCTAATTTCAATAACTGCTTTGGATGCATTCCGTAGTCGATTTTTCAGAAGCAGAGATTGAGACCAGTACCATATTTAAGCATCTCAGTTATCCAAGGAAAATTTCTTCTCCCTCCAGAAATTTGGGCTGATAATCTAAATGTGCTTTATCTCTCCCATGTCTGTTAGTCATGAACACTGTAGCAGAAGAAGCCTAGTAGATTTTATAGGTGCTTTGGGTTGACTATGGCTTGGTTTAACAAGTTTCTTTCAGGTCAAATTCTGCCGCAGCGTTAAATCCCTGAAACCAGAGGTTTATAGTGGAAACTCCAGTGCAAGCTCCCAAGAGCACTAGGCATGATGGCGATTCATGTGAAGTCAGAAATAAGTATGAAAGAATGAAACACCTAGCATCTACTCTGTAGTTGAGCATTATTGACACTTGAAAACGTGCTTTGCATTTTTCCTTCTGTACACTACATCACGTAAGATAAGATTGCAAACAAATGCCCAAACAGATGCTGAATTATTTATTAGGGAAGGCTACTGATCTGAACTGGGAGAAGGGAGGGAAAAAAGGCAAGAAATATATTACCTTGACTGATAGAATGAAAGGCCAAAAGCAACTAGGAGTGAACAATACCTCTAGAGAATTGACGCCTACAGGGAAGTCAGAAGCTGTAACTCGTTCTTAAGGTTCCTAACTTTGCGAGAGGGAGAAAAAAAACACCTGGGAAATTAGCTGTACTGTATTATTTAACATTTTATTTATAACTTTCTGTAATTTTCATTCCCAGAATTTCTTTGCTGAGATGTTCCAATACATTTAGACTCACCAGCTCTGGCTGCTGTATTAAGTCAGGAGGATTTCATCTTCGCCCTCCTCTCTCTCCTCAGTGTGACGCACTGGTTGCTTTGGATGTGATTCTTGCGTGCGTTCACCATAGTGTCACGCACCACACAAAACACTGGAAATGGTAATAGGGAGGGTTGGAGATTCCTTTATGATTCTTCCTCTAAAAGAACTCTCCCAAGATCATCTCCTATTACACTCCAGGCCACATAATTCTTTCCTCTAACTTCAAACTACTCTCGGTACCTTGATTTCATCTATTTTGCTGCTGTCCTCTTGTCCATGTCCTACTTCTGACCTGAAACTCCCTCCCACTTCATATCTGAAAGCCCACCACTCTCCCCATCTTCAAAACCCACCCAAAATCATATCTCCTCCCAGAGACCTTCCCTAAATTAATCCTCATTTCTCCTACTCACCCTCCTTCCTGCATCGCCTAGGGACTTGGATCTGTAATAATAATAATAATTATGGTATTTGGTAATGGTATGTGCCAAGCACTGTTCTAAGCACTGAGGTGAATACAAGATAGGTTGTCTCATGGTGGGCTCATAGTCTTAATCCCCATTTTACAGATAAGGTAACTGAGGCACAGAGAAATGAAGTGACTTGCCCAAGGTCACACAGCAGACAAGTGACGGAGCCGGGATTAGAACCCACGTCCTCTAACTCTCTAAGTCTTACTGTGTGCCCCTAAGCACTTGATATTCACCCCACCCTTACCCCTGCACTTGTGTTCATATCCTTATATTCTCTCATTTCCTATATCTATAATTTATTTTAAAGTATGTATCCCCCTGTCAGCTGTAAGCTCCTTATGGGCAGGAATCATGTCTCCCAACTCGATTGTATTGTATTCTCCCAAGCATTTAGTACAGTGCTCTACACACAGTAAGCACTCAAGCAGTGTGGCCTAATGGAAAGAGCGTGAGCCTGGGACAAAGAGGACCTGGGTTCTAATCCCGTCTCTACCACTTGTCTGCTGTGTGACCTTGGGCAAGCCACTTCACTTCTCTGTGCCTCAGTTACCTCATATGCAAAATGGGGATCAAGATTGTGAGCCCCCTATGGGACATGGATTGTGTTCAACCTGATTATCTTGTACCTTCCCTAGGTCTTAGTACAGTGCCTGGCGTGTAGAAAATGCTTAACACCCCCCAAAAAAACAGGCATTGAATCCCTTTTATGCAGAATAAGAAACTGAGGCACAGAGAAGTTGTCAATTTGCTCAAAACCACAAAGCAGATAAGTGGCAGGGCTGGGATTAGAACCCAGGGCCTCTGATGCCCAGGCCATGTGCTTTCCTCTAAGCTATGCCACTTTCTGTAAGTACTCAATAAATACTGTTGATTGGTAAAGAGAGGGGACCAGTCTTATCCCGGCTTCATCATTACCCACCTGGGCCTTAAGACAGCTAGACACCTTTGACTTTAAATCAACAATTTAAGAGCATCTTTAGAATGAACTCTAGCTTATTCTTAGGCTCAGTGGACAGGAGTGTTAGGGGAATTTGTTCGGAACAGATGGGCTTCCAAGGATCCTCACATGTCGTTCAATTTTCTAAGTCATGTGATTTAAAAGAAGAACCTGTAAAAGATATTTGGGGGCTGAACTTGAAGTTTGTTTTGGGGGTTGAGTCTAAAGGAAAGTGATGAGCTGATTAGATGGGGTCACTGGGAGTTTTGATTGAGTTAATGACATGTTTCCTTCAAAATTGGAATTGAATCCATTTCCCAGCATGGGGCTATGTACAAATATGGGCTAAAGAGTATTGCTTATGAGATGAGGCATTGCCGTAGACTTAGCGATTGAACAAGTTGAGTCACCTTAGTGGTCTATAGGAAAAGTAACCACTAAAAATAGTCACAGAGCTCTATGCTCTGTAAACACTTGTTAGTAAAGGAGGAAAATGATGGCATGGTATGTTTTAGAAGAGTTAAATTATGTCTAGCAAGCTGTGATGTGAGCAGCTCTGGCAATTACGTCTATTTGTATTTCCTCCTTTCTAACTTGTTGGAATATGCCCCTCTGTACTTCCTGTCCCAACCTACTGTTTCTTTATTTTTTTCTGATGTTTGATTTCTTGTCAAAAGTGGATTGATGCTGGGGGTGGGAGAAATTTTCCTTATTCATAAAACTCTGGGATCCTTTAACTGGAAAGGGCTTATGGGAGCTACATATAAAGATGTATATTTTTAGATAGTTCCTCGCAACGGTGACTAAGCCATGACTTAAGAGTGAATAACTTTATTTCTTTCCCCCCAAAGAATATTTTTCTAATTTTTCCTCTCTGCGGCAACTGATGTTGCCATGCAGATCTCTTTGTTGCTATGAGATTTTTCTGTTATTCTGTCTCACGATTGGCTGGGAACCCTGGTGTGTTGTTCTTATCCTGGTGACTCGTACTGAGCTGTTTCTATGGTGAATCTCATGATTTCATTCAACTGGCAGATTTTAGAAACGGGCCACCAGGTGGGGTTAATTCTATCCAGGTAACTAAGATATCAAAATTAGAACTAAGAATCCAAGGAAGATATTTAAACATTTGATGACCTAGGAGCTGTCCGAACCTTAGAAGATCAATCAATCAATCAATCAATCGTATTTATTGAGCGCTTACTATGTGCAGAGCACTGTACTAAGCGCTTGGGAAGTACAAATTGGCATCACATAGAGACAGTCCCTACCCAACAGTGGGCTCACAGTCTAAAAGGGGGAGACAGAGAACAGAACCAAACACACCAACAAAATAAAATAAGTAGGATAGAAATGTACAAGTAAAATAAATAAATAAATAGAGTAATAAATATGTACAACCATATATACAACATATATACATATATACATATACATATATACATATATATGTACATATATATACATACATATATATACATATATATACATATATATGCATATATATATACATATACACATATACATATATACAACGTATATACAACATATATACATATATATATATAGAAGATCAATTCAAAGCTGCTTTTTAGTAAATTAATCTGGGCTAAAAACGTGATCATCCCCAATTTTTTTCCTTCCCTTGGTATAGGATTGGCCCGACACCAACCCTATACCTAGGGTAGGGCCAATTGAGGAAAATATCCCAAGCCCCACACTCTAAATATCTGCTATTCTATGGGGTTGCCATTGGAGGGTAGGAGTGATCACTTTTTTTTCCTTATGGTATTTATAAAGTGCTTACTATGTGCCAGGCAGTGTACTAAGCACTAAGAATGAATGAATAAATGATGGCATTTGTTAAGCGCTTACTATGTGCAAAGCACTGTTCTAAGCGCTGGGGAGGATACAAGGTAATCAGGTTGTCCCATGGGGGGCTCACAGTCTTCATCCCCATTTTCCAGATGAGGGAACTGAGGCTCAGAGAAGTTAAGTGACTTGCCCAAGGTCACACAGCAGATATGCGGCGGAGCCGGGATTCAAACCCATGACCTCTGACTCCAAAGCCCGGGCTCTTTCCTCTGAGCCAAGCTGCTTCTCTAAGAACAGTATTTGGCACATAGTAGGCGCTTAACAAATACCATAATTATTACTTAGCACTGGGGTAGATACAAGCTAATAATAATAATAATAATAGTAATGATGGCATTCATTAAGCACTTACTATGTGCAAAGCACTGTTCTAAGCGCTGGGGAGGTTACAAGGTAATCAGATTATCCCACAGGGGGCTCACAGTCTTCATCCCCATTTTACAGATGAGGGAACTGAGGCCTAGAGAAGTGAAGTGACTTGCCCAAAGTCTCACAGCTGACAATTGGTGGAGCCAGGATTTGAACCCATGACCTTTGACTCCAAAGCCCGGGCTCATTTCCACTGAGCCACGCTGCTTCTCTAATCAGATTGGATGCAGTCCGTGTCCCTCATGGGGCTCA
This sequence comes from Tachyglossus aculeatus, assembly GCF_015852505.1. Taxonomy (NCBI): domain Eukaryota; kingdom Metazoa; phylum Chordata; class Mammalia; order Monotremata; family Tachyglossidae; genus Tachyglossus; species Tachyglossus aculeatus. Next base: position 10,914,018 of record NC_052074.1, read on the forward strand.
CGTCTTTACAGATGAGGCAATGGAGGCACAGAGAAGTGAACTGACTTTCCCAAGGTTGCACAGCAGACAAGTGGCAGAACCGGAGTTAGAACCCGGGTCCTTCTGATTCCCAAGCCTGTGCTCTATCCACTAGGCCACACTGCTTCTCCCCGGTTCATTACTGGCATTTTAGCCTATTGCCCCTCTCCCTTCAATGCCGCAGCATGGGGTAGCAACTCTTTGGTGTCCCACTCACCAGAAAGAAGAGGACTCCCAGAGTTACTCGGCCTGAAACTGTCTGGAAGAGTTCTGGAACGTGGGGGAGGAGCAGGAAGTGAGAGAAAGAAGGGGCAGTGGAGGGAAGAAGAGGTTTAAGGGCAAAATCTGCTCGTGAATCCTCCTCCCAGGATGGATACCTGATACATACCCACTTAGTTTTTTTCCAGGCCTTGCCCCTTCCATCCCCAGAAGTGCTTCTGCCTGGGTAGATACAGTAGGAATTACTACTACTACTACTACTACTACTACTACTACTACGAATAGTTATAATTGTGGAATTTGTTAAGTGCTTACTATGTGTCAGGCACTGTACTAAATGCTGGGGTAGGTTCAAGGTAATAAGGTTGGACAAAGTCCATATTCATCCATTCAGTTGTATTTATTGAGCACTTACTGTGTGCAGAGCACTGTACTAAGCACTTAAGGCTCACAGTTTTAATCCCCATTTTACAGATGAGGTAACTGAGGCACAGGGAAGGGAAGTGACTTGCCTTAGCCCTGGCCTGGAATGCCCTCCCTCCCAACATCCGCCAAGCTAGCTCTCTTCCTCCCTTCAAGGCCCTATTGAAAGCTCACCTCCTCCAGGAGGCCTTCCCAGACTGAGCCCCCTCCTTCCTCTCCTCCTTGTCGCTCTGTCCATCCTCCCATCTCACCTCCTTCCCTTCCCCACAGCACCTGTATATATGTTTGTACATATTTATTACACTATTTATTTATTTATTTTACTTGTACATATCTATTCTATTTATTTTATTTTGTTAATATGTTTTGGTTTTGTTCTCTGTCTCCCCCTTCTAGACTGTGAGCCCACTGTTGGGTAAGGACTTTCTCTATATGTTGCCAATTTGTACTTCCCAAGTGCTTAGTACAGTGCTCTGCACACAGTAAGCGCTCAATAAATACGATTGATTGATTGATTGATTGATTGATTGATTGATTGATTAGGTCACACAGCAGACAAGTGGCGGAGCTGGGATTAGAACCCAGGTCCCTCTGACTCTCAGGCCGGTTCTGTATCCACTAGGCCACACTATTTCCCTACAGGCAGAACAGTTTGGAGGACTGACAGGAAGCTGGAAATGCTTAGTCTCCCCAAGGGCCATGAGTCTGAATTTGGTTTGCTTATTTAGCACTTCATTTCCATTCAAAGCCTGGAATCCTGAATATAAAAGGAATCATATCAAGAGAGTATGTGATGGGGTTTCTTTCAGAAGAGAGTTTGAAGCTAAAGAATCTTGGTGGGTATTAAAACTTCAAAGGACAATTTTATAACTTAGGTCAAAGCGTTGCCTTGGTAATCATTCTTTACATAAAGTGTAATGGGTATATGTGTCAACAGGCCTTCTTCTCCAGGGTAGGCTGAAAACCTGGAGTCCCTCAGGATTCAGAATTCTATTTGATACTTGATAATAATAATAATGACATTTATTAAGTGCAAAGCACTGTTCTAAGCAGTGGGGAGGATATAAGTTGATCAGGTTGTCCCATGAGGGGCTCACAGTCTTAATCCCCATTTTACAGATGAGGTAACTGAGGCACAAAGAAGTTAAGTGACTTGCCCCGAGTCACACAGCTGACAAGTGGCGGAGCAGGGATTTGAACCCATGACCTCTGACTCCCAAGCCCGTGCTCTTTCCACTGAGCCACGCTGCTTCTCATACTTCTTAGAATACTCTTCTTTACACACTCACATCCACACTTGCCATCCTACCCCACCTCCCCTCCATCGCCACCCAACCCCTCCACTATAGACCACTTAGGAATAGCTATAGATTGTGTATCTATTATCATCAACTGACTCAGTCTATTTCAGCATTCAACAAGTGACTGAAGACAGAGGAGGAAGGGGAGGAAAAGGATGAGTTTTCTTGCTTCTTATTTTGCAATCTAACTTCTTTCCAGTGAGAAAAATAAAGATGAAATAAAAATAATAATAATAACGGCATTTATTAAGCGCTTACTATGTGCAAAGCACTGTTCTAAGTGCTGGGGAGGTTACAAGGTGATCATGTTGTCCCACAAGGGGCTCACAGTCTTAATCCCCATTTTACAGATGAGGGACCTGAGACACACAGAGAAGTTAAGTGACTTGCCCAAAGTCACACAGCTGACAAGAGGCAGAGCCAGGATTTGAACCCCTGACCTCTGACTCCAAAGCCTGTGCTCTTTCCACTGAGCCACGCTGCTTCCCTTAGATGAGTGTTTTGGATTTCACAAGCTCACCTTTCCACGATGAGCTGGTGCTTCACTGGGTGGTGGCAGCAGTAAGGGATGACGATGAAAAGAAATGAAGCCACAGAAACATGGGAAACTCCTATGACAGAAATTTTGAGATGAGCTAACTCACAGGTAAGGAAGGCTAAGAAGCACGCATACAGCTAGGGTAATGCTTTATGACTAGGATGGAGATGTGTCATAGAAAACTATCTACTGGCTTGAAAGGTTGACAGTGACACATTACAATTCAGCTATTATTTTTTGAAATCCCCTAACCGTGTTTCAACCGAGTGGACTTTGCTTGTTCCTTTCTCTATTTCCTAACAGAGTCCTTAACACGGTCAGCTACAGAGCCCTCTTCGCCTAGAGATACATTCATGAATGATTGACTCATGACCCTTAGAAGTGGTTCAGATCTGTTCTCCAGTCAAATCAGAAGTCAGGAGGGACCATGGGATGATCTCCAGTTTTGGTTCAGAGATATGTGGCAGTGGTATTGTGAGGCCCAAAATTTGCAGTTTCAATTGCACAAGCTGGGGTGTAATAGGAAGCTAGAAAGGATGGGCATGTACACAATTATCAGTATTCATTCCCAGATTGGTTTTGGGGGAAACAGAAAGGAAAAACACAGCTCCTCTAACCCTACCCCCAAAGGCCACAATTCTAATCCACCTGGAATCTGTACTGTGTTGTAGTTTCCGTGGTTGAAGAATCATGAACCTTGACTAAGTGCATTTGGATTTATGATCGTACTAAATCATGGGGTTTCTTTTTTTAGTATTAATAAAGTACTAATAATTTTCTAGTGTCTGCCAAGGACCCAGAGACAGACTAGTTTTGCTATGAGTCAGGCAAACTCCCATTTGGAGTGCCACTGGGTGGGGTTTTTCAGGTGTGGAAGGTCATCAGTTTGCCAGAGAATCATGTGATATCATTTAGGGCCTGAGGAGGAGCTCAGCAAGTCACTTCTTTATTTCTCCTCCTTCAAAAAAATGCAAATACCCAAAAATTCTCCCTAGTAGCTCAGCTTTGGAGTTAACAGAATTCTATCTGGGGTGAGGCAGATCACCACAGTGCTGGACATTCTTTTAAGAAATGTGGAAGCTTCGCTCTTCCTGTGTTCATTTTTTTTATGGTATTTGTTAAGCACTTCCTACGTGCCAGGCATTCTTCTCAGTATTGAGGTAGATATCAACTTATCAGGTTGGACACAGTCAGTCCAAGTCCACAGTCTTAATCCCCATTTTACCGACGAGGTAATTGAGGCACAGAGAAGTTAAGTGACTGGCCCAAGGTCACACGGCAGTCAAGTGGCAGAGTCAGAATTAGAACACAAGTCCTTCTGTCTTCCAGGACTGTGCTCTCTATTCACTTGGCTATGCCACATCTCACTCTTGCTTCTCATTGTGTCTTATTCTTATTCCACTAACGTATCTTCACAGAGAGGAACCCCGAAGATTCTTTCTTGGCTGGGATTCAGGCTCTGAAACAGCGATGGATCTCCCTTTCTTAATACAATGATTAAAGTTGGCTGCAATCCAAAATGGCCTGTAGATGGGTGTATGACTAGTTTTCAGCCTGCACTTAAAACTAGGATCACTGCCAGCAAGAAGCGCAGCTAACATCAGTCCTTCAAGAAGGGCTCTTACACCAGAGGTTTTTTTTTTCCTGTGGGCTGGGGCTGTAGATCAGTGCCAACTTCCTTTTTTTGTAGGGACAGTTTTTGTGCCCATAACCCACAGCTGCTGCTCGGGGAAGAGATTGTGCTGTAAAGCGCACCTGCCAAAAAGGAGGTTCAGATGAGGCTAGACAGAAAGTCTGTTCAGATGTTCCCAAAGATTGGTAACTGGAAACTAAATGGAAGGAGCTACTCCATCAAGCTGTTCTGTTTTTAGATCTCCTATAGCTGTGTCTGTGTCATTTAATCGTATTTCTTTAGTGTTCTTGGGAGCATAACACTGGACTAAGCAGTGGACACACACACGCACACACACACACACGCAGTACTGTTAATGGCTATCTGCATTCATTATTCATTTCCATTACTCCTCTGGGATGAAGTGAAATGAGTCATGGAGAGAAGGTTGTAGAGGGTCACGGGGACAGATGAAGACAGATAACTGAACCATTTCAGTGTTTTTCATCAGACAACCAACTCATTGAATGCAGAAACGATGACCTCTCTGCCTGTCCACAGCTTGCTGACTTTGGAATGACAATTTATCCATTTCAATGATGAAACAACAATAAAGCTCTCCCTGGCAACACATTTAGCCAGCAGCGGGAAATGGCAATAGGCATACTACACATAAGCTTAGTGAGAGATTTCTGTGAAATGCCTGAATCGGTGAGCTGGAAGAAGTAGAACATGCTAAGGCCTTTCTCCTATTTTAATCATTTTCTTCTGCTCCGTAAAACTCCCGTCAAATGAAAAAGTGAACCTTTCCTCATGTATGTTTCATGCCTCAGTTTTCCCCTTAGAAATAAAAATGTGCCTTATGACATAGGTCTAGTATTTATTGGAGAGTTCATTTCTCTTTGTATTGGGTACTGTGCCTCAGTTTCCTCAACATAAATGGTGATTCAATGCTTAGACTGTGAGTCCTTCGTGAGACAGTGACTGTCTGAGCTGATTAACTTATATCTGGTCCTTAGAGTAGTGCCTGACATATAGTAAATGCTTAACAAATACCATTTTTTAAAAAAAAGTGTATTCTCATTCATTGTCATATTTATTGAGCGCTTACTGTGTGCAGAGCACTGTACTAAGCGCTTGGGAAGTACAAATCGGCAACATATAGAGACGGTCGCTACCCAACAACGGGTTCACAGGCTAGAAGGGGGAGACAGACAACGAGACAAAAGGAGTAGACAGGTGTCAGTACCATCAGAATAAATAGAATTATAGCTATATACACATCTCCTGACACAGAGAAATAGCTCGGAAGCTCTTTGTAGGCAAAGACTGTGTCTTCTATTTTTCTTTTTGAAATGGTATTTGTTAAGCACTTACTATGTACCAGGCACTGTACTAAGCACTGGGGTAGTTACAAGCTAATCAAATTGGACACAGCCCAGGTCCCAATTGGGGCTCACAGTCTTAATCCCCAATTTACAGTTAAGGGAACTGAGGCATAGAGTAGTTAAGTGACTTGTCAGAGTACAGTGCTCTGCACATAGTAAGCGCTCAATAAATACAATTGATTGATTGATTGATTGTCCAAAGTCACACGGCAGACTCTCCCAAGGACCTAGTTCAGTGTTCTGCATCCAGGAGATACTTGATAAATACTACTGAACGAATGAATGTAGAGTTCTCTACCGTCAGGCCTGGCCCATGGTTCTCAGAAGCTCAGGGAGGTGCTGTAGTGGTAAATTAATGGCTTTGGGCCAGCACAAATTGAACCCAGTTATGTTGAACAAATTAGGAATCCAGACTTTCAGCCTACCCTGGAGAAGAGGGCCTGTTGACACATATATCCATTACACGTTTTGTAGAGAATGATTACCAAGGCAACTCTTTGATCTAGGTTATAACATTGTCTTCTAGACTGTGAGCCTGTTGTTCGGTAGGGATTTTCTCTATCTATCGCCGAATTGTATTTTCCAAGCGCTTAGTACTGTGCTCTGCACACAGTAAGCGCTCAATAAATACGATTGAATAAATAAATGAATGTCAATTGAAGGTTTAATACCCACCAAGATTCTTCAGTTTCAAACTCTCTTCTGAAAGAAACCCCATCACATATTCTCCTGACACCATTCCTTTTATATTCAGAATTCCTGGCTTTGAACAAAAATGAGATGCTAAATGAGCAAACCTGAATTCGGACTCATGGCCCTTGGAGAACCCAAGCATTTCCTGCTTCTGGTCAGTCCTCCGAACTACTCCACCTGTAAGGAAACTGCATAGCCTAGTGGATAGTCAGAAGAACCTGGGTTCTAATCCCAGCTCTGCTACTTGTCTGCTGTGTGACCTTGGGCAAATCAGTTCACTTCTCTGTGGCTCATTTACCTCATCTGTAAAATGGGGATTAAGACTGTGAGCCCCACATGGGACAAGGACCGTGTCCAACCTGATTACCTTGTATCTACCCCAGTGTTTAGTACAATGCCTTGCACATAATAAGCATTTAACAAATACCATTAAAAAAAAAAGTAGAGCCTCATTAGGCTCACCTCAAGGGAAGGAAAATCTTACTGTTTATCTTGCTTCTCTGATGGAACTTCCTGATCTGTGGAGCTTGTTTGGCTTTTTGTTTTTAATGTCCTACTGGGTCAGATGTAAGAATGTGAACAAGGCCAATCCAGTCTGAGACCTGTGGTCTATTTAGCCCAGGATTCTCTATTTGACAGCAACCAAGGTATACTTGGAGGAGCAGTATAATTGGGGCTGGAGCTAGCATTTAGTTTGGTGTCAGGCAAACCAGCATTTTGCAATTTTGGGGTAGAGGTAATTTAAAGAGCCAATCCTCCATCCATTCCCATAGTCCTCCTTCTTAAGATTCCCCCCGCCCAGGTGAACTCTAGGACCATCTATTCTGGGATCCAACACCACCCGGGCTCGGTCGAGAAGGGGAACTGAATTACTCAAGCAGTTAGTTGAGTTCTGCAACGTTGTTCTACATTTTAGACCCCTTTGGCCCAGGTCAGAGGGAGGACTGCATAATCATCCTGTGGGAGTGGACGTGTGAGAACAGAGGGGAGGGGAAGCTGGGATGCAGTTGGTGTCCTGACTTTTCAAACTGAAACCTGGCAACCACAGGAAAGGGAATGTGCACCAGAAAATAGGTGAGGGTGAAGAGGCAAGCTTAGGTTCAGTTGTGGAGGGGGAGAAGGCACTGAGCTTTTTCTGCCTTAAGCCCCCAGGTGCTCAGTCTCCCTTATATGTATCATATTATATGCACACATTCCACACTTAGGATGTGAAGTCAATGAACCTCCTTATCTGGGCACCCATGTCTGAGGTATTAAACAAAGGCCAAACAAGATGCTGCCCCAAGTCCTGAGGTGGAAAGCAACAATTTAAGCCTGAATCCCAAGGGCAACCTCTGAGAAAGTACCCCTGAGTCTTTGCTTCCCACCCAGAGCGGAAGGGCTGGTTATATCCTGCCAAGAAAACTCCCTATGTTCCATTTAGCTATTTGGAAGAAGGAAAGTCTGAGAGTTGAGCCTGTGACTCAGTGGGACATGGGGCAGGAATATAGATTTTTGTCGGTCTTACGGTAATTTCTGTTACATATTTTCCCAGTGGTCTGTTGCTTTGATATGGCTGCTTAATAGTCCACCATGTAAAATATTTTCCAAGCATTCGAGAAGAATGCTAAACCTTTAGCACTGTGCCTATTGTTTTAGCTTTGGGAAGCATTTCTTTTGAGGCCATTACCACCACTTGAGAAAGGATTGGAATTCCAAGCCCTGGAAAGAAAAGCTCTGCTCCCCTAGAAAAGACATCCAAGAGAAAGAAAGAAAGATGTAAAAGGTTGGGAGGCAACAAAGAACTGGATTTTGTCCCTGTCTTTCAAACTCAAAATAAATATCATCATTAGCTTTAAATATTGATTCCAAGAAGATTAAAAATGATCCTCAAAGCATATGCTTTTTGCACCCAAATATCTACACTGCCATCCAAGCTCTTCTTCTTAATGTAAATTTCTCACTAACAATCCTTTTGGCTTTTCCTGAAATCCAAAGCAGATGTAGAAATCATTCATGGTTGGCCATTGCCGTCAAATCTCCAATTATCTACTGTGTAGGAAATGGGTTGTCTGAAATACACTGCAGATATTTTCTATGACAAGTCCTTGAATTTGTCTAGCATTTTCACTGTCCCAAAATGCTTTCAATAATCTCAATCTCTCCTCAGAACATTCCTATGAGGGAGGGGGAGGTAGAGGAAATACTATCCATCCCTTGAGAAATAGAGAGGCCAAGTGGAGCTAGAACTCAAGTCTTCTGACTACCAGACACCCAATTTTTCCTCTATTCCTAGCTGTTACCCCTATGTTTCTCTATGTTATATCTAGTTTAATGTTTCCCTTTCTCATATAGTAATTTATTTGGATTAAATAAAAAAGTTATGCCATCATATTCAACATATTCTCTATTACAGTATGATCTGTGTCATAGTTATTATGCACCAAAAGGAAAACACTTCAAAACTGAACACATATATATTTCAAACAATTTTAAGTTTTCTCTGCCACTGTTTAACTGAACACCTTTGACACTTAAATTGCACTGTTGATTGTCTCTGGAGATGAATGGTTTTTTTGTGCTTGAAAGAAACTGTTTTTCACATACCGTTTTTTCTTTCAAGACTAGTGATAGCTGATGTATGGTATTTAATCTTCTTTGGAATATTCATTCATTCATTCAATCGTATTTAATGAGCACTTACTGTGTGCAGAGCACTGTACTAAGTGCTTGGGAAGTACAAGTTGGCAACATATAGAGACGGTCCCTACCCAACAACGGGCTCACAGTCTATGTTCTACTCCAATATGTTCTTGGAGTAGAAAAGGTTCAATTCTTCCACCACTAGTTTAGCTGGAAATCGGTGTAAAGGCTGAAGGCTTTAGTTGACACCAGGCTCAGCTACCTAATAGGTGTCCAGAAGCAATCTGGAAATGGAAACTAATTCTCCATATTTGCTGATTGGTGAGCTTCTTTCAACACTCAAATTCATGCCCATCTTTCAGGAGACCCTATAAATATAATGCACATTTAGAAGACAATGTTCTTCACCAAGGCTCCATCTAAAGTAGGGCCAATCTGGTCAAGTAGCTGCTTAGTAAATACCCATATTAATTACCACAACTGGAAATAAACTGGAAACAGCCTGAACTTAGCCTCCGCATAAGAAGGAGTCCCTTAAAAGGTGTTGTGGGGTGATGGTGGAAGCAGTGAGGGATCTGAGGAGCCAGAATCAATTTTAATCTTCTCGGAATTAATATTTAAAGCTAATGATGGTATTTGTTTTGAGTTTGAAAGACAGGGATCTGAGGATACAGGGTGATGGGGGACTGTGCTGGACTGTCCAGTCCTGCTCCCAGCCCCTGCTGGCTCTTGGATAGCCAGCGGCCTCGCCTTTCCCATTTTACTCTGTCTCAAGGTCAGCCTGGGCTGCATTTCTGGTGTCTTCTTCAGAGGGTGGCTACTCCTATCCTCTTCCCTTAAAGCCTGCTTGCTTGCCAACATGGGCATCACCACAGCCATTCTCCCCTACTAAAAGCCAAAGTAGTGGGGAGAAAGAACAGAGGAGGTGAGGAGGATCACAATGGGCAGTGGGGACCATTGACATTCCACCTGATTTTTTTTTTAACTTTCAGCACTACTAAATTTACTCCAGTATCAGTGTACCCACTCCAGGGAGCCCTTCTCTTCTGGTGGGCTGAACTCTGGAAAGTGGCGACCAAGCGGTACAGGGGAAGGAAAGACTTGATGCTCGAGCCATCGAGGTGCCCTTCCTCTTAAACATGCCAGTAACCGCCCTCCCCTCCCCTGCTACCCAGCAAAGTGGCATCTCTTCAGATGTCCACTTACCAAAAAGGTGGTAAGTCTGATACAGTCTGGAGCCTAGCTCGCTGGGCGGGGCAGAGAAGGAACAGAATGCTTTTTGTGAGTGGAAGTCCACTCCATTCGGCCCAAACCTAGAGCATTTCTCTGGGGTACTCCAACCCTTCTGATGGCTTAAATGCCTTAGTGTTCCCGTACCCAGTCTATGCAAACTCCGGAGGAACATCCATCTGAATCACAGAACTCAGAGGTGGGAGACACAGAAAAGGGAAGTGTGTCTGGCACCATGTGGCAATTGGAAACGGGACTGGCCTGCTGAATACCCAACTTTCTGGTATAGTACTGGGCCTCTGACCACTCTAGGTAGAACTAGAAGCCAGGACAATGGTGCCAGATTTTTTTTATCTCTCACCAGAGCTTCTGTTTTCCCCATTTCCTTCCTCAGTGAGCTTTTCCCTCCTTCCCCTCTGACCCCTAACTACTTGTTCAGTTCAGCATTCCCTCTGCCTTACTGCCTCCCCGGCACCACCATGGAAGTGGATAGAGATGAGACAGGGAAAAGAAAGAAGGAAGGAGGAGCCAATTTATGGTCCCATGGTCACCCTCATCCCCTCTAGACTCTAAGTTCCTTGTGGGTAGGGAACGTGTCTACCAAATCTGTTACATTGGACTCCCCCAAGCTCTTAGTACGTGCTCTGCACATTGTAAAGCCCTCACTGACTATGACTGATTGATTTGTTCCAGTGTGACCTGGGGCTTTTTTAAGCCAGTTAAGTCATTTCATTATGCCCACTAGTTCAATCAATCCCTACAGTTAATCATTCTGAGGCTCAGAGAAGTATTTCTTTCCATTTGGTCTTGGAGACCTATCTGTGTATTCTTCCACTTTGTTAGGATATAGGGGGAAGTATTAATTGGTAAAGGAAAATAAGCTCTAGTTTGTCTTCCTCCTACTTGCTCGTTTTTAGAATGATTTACGCTTAGCTACCGTGACATGAATGAGAGACAGTATCACAAGCTCTCACATCCAGTGTCTTTTTGTGTAGCATGTGGGAGATAAGCTGGGAAGTTGATTCCAGTCCAGCTGGGAAGGGATCCGGGACATTGTTTAATGTAAGTGAATTCCACTGTAGCGTCTACCCACTTCCTTACAGAACATTTTGTGAGGCTTTTCAAGGTTAGTTGCTTCTTAATTTAAATACTGCTTTCTAGCATCTCAAAGAGCAGAGAAACTGTTGTTCTTCAGGGACTTGGCAGTTTACCGAAGGGACTTGGTATCTGTTATTGCCATCCGGTGGCGAATGCCATCTTTGCCTAGCTCTTTCTGGACTGAAAGAGACGAGGCAGAAGGGAGTGAAAGGTGGCTTGCTAACACATTAGACACTGGAGAAGGTGACGGAGAATTAGGAAATAGAATGATAGCACAGACCTTCAAGTAAAATAAATAGTAGTTCTAGCTATTTTTTACTGTGGGCAGGGAACGTATCTACCAACTCATATTGTATTCTCCCAAGTGCTTAATACAATGTACACAGTAAGTGCTCAATAACTATGACTGATTGACTGATGGGACTGACATCAACTTTTATTTACATTGATACAGAGACCATCTCTGACCTCCAGAGGGCTGAGGAGTAATAATAAGCAAGATCATGGAAGGCAAAATTTATGGCATATTTGTTAGTGATCTTTTGTACATCTTGAACTAGCAAGTACAGAGAGTTTCAATTACTTAAATTAGTTCAGTCAGGCTGCAAACTAAGAATAATAAATCGGTCTAAGAGGGGCCAATGGGAGCATTTCAGAGATTGTATGTTTCTCAGGCTCTCAATAATCACTTTTGATGGGTGTGATGAAACCTCAAAAAGCACATACACCAGGTGTGTGAACCACAGACTGCTCCCCTAACCCCTGGCCTTTTGCGGCCTTGGCCTCTGGAACCTGCCTCCTGCGTGCGATAGAGGCTGCCCATCCCCATGTCTAGAGCCCAAGAATGGAGTGGAAACTCAAAATACATGAGACCGCCTTTACCACTGTATTCTATTGCTCTTGTATTTATAATGGTCCCTGTCTCTCTTTTATGTATGTGTTTTAACATACTTAGTTTTATGGCGTTTGTTAAGCGCTTACTATGTGTCAAACACTGTTCTAAGCACTGAGATAGATATATGTGAATTAGGTTGAACAGAATCCCTGTCCAGCTTGGGACTCACAGTCAAAATTGGAGGGAGAACAGGAGAACTGAGGCACGGAGAAGTGACTTGCCCAAGGACACACAGCAAGAAATTGGCAGACCCAGGATTAGACTCCCAGGCCTGTGCTCTTTCCACTAAGAAATGCTGCTTTGTTTTGTTTTTATTTTCTCCCCTGTATCCTTAGATTGTGAGCTCCTTGGGGGTGAGAGTCTGTACCTAATTCTCATCTGTGTTAGTGTTTTTCACAAAGTAAGCACTTATTATAATACTTCTACTAATGCAAATGCTCTCTATCTTTCAGCCTGTCAGCTATGGGTCAGGACCACCTGCATCTACCTACCTACAGACATTATTTCCTTAATGTCAAAAAACCCCCCTAAACTTTAAGGGTAAATGTGTTCTTCTCTCATTAGCCCTTGAGTAGGTGATTAGCCCTTGAGATGGGCTTTCTGAATGGTTCAGAAAAATAGCCAACTAATTTGGTTCCTTTTGAATCTTCCCTGAGTTAAACTGAAGAGCTTAGATATTTGCCCATTCGCATCTTTTCAGGTGCATCATTAGTTACAACAGTTTTGGAAGGTCGTCGTGGGCAGGGAATGTGTCTGTCTATTATTATATTGTACTCTCCCAAGCACTTAGTTCAGTGCTCTGCACACAGTAAGCATTCAGTAAATACGACTGAATGAACAAATGAATGAATGAAGAGGTCAAAAGTTTAGTTTTGACATTCTGTTAAACAGGACGAACGGCCCACAGAAGCATCCTGCTGAAAATGTTTATGCTATAATTGAAAGAGATCAAAATAGTTTGAGAAAGAAGATGTAAGACAAAATGAACCTAAAGCTGGGGTTAAATAGACTTTACTCTTTCTACATTTAAGTCCTCGTGTTTATTGGAAGGAGTGGTCCCAAGTCATGGAGTTAGAAAAGCAAACCTGATGTTCTTCATCACTGTCAACCTGATCTCCAGAATTAGGAAATCATGGATAAAGGATGCAATAGCAGTAGGGAAACTAAAGAAAACTCAAGTTCAGACTACAAAGTTCCAACAAAGAAAGGAAACAGGGCTTCCTGTTGGCTGAAGTTGAAGAAAAAAAGGGCTTAGTTGAAATGGATGGAGCCACAATTTGCTTAAGAGCTGACCATCCTGCCTCAACGGTTTCCTCTCCCCTCAGGGTGGCTCTGGTTTTGAGGGCAGTATGACCCAAAGTGAGTAAGTAGATTTAACTACATCCTGTGACGTGTTCTCAAGTTATCTGGCTCTTAGGGCAATTGTAGTGAGGGTAGATGGGGGCAGAGGCATTGTTTCTCAAGAAATGACCTCTCTGTATGAGTTCTAATTCTGACTTATGTTTGTACATATTTATTACTCTATTTATTTATTTATTTATTTTACTTGTACATATCTATTCTATTTATTTTATTTTATTAGTATGTTTGGTTTTGTTCTCTGTCTCCCCCTTTTAGACTGTGAGCCCACTGTTGGGTAGGGACTGTCTCTATATGTTGCCAACTTGTACTTCCCAAGCACTTAGTACAGTGCTCTGCACACAGTAAGTGCTCAGTAAATACGATTGATGATGATGATGATGATGACTTTGAGAGATGACAGTGAACACGTTTGCTCGGTACCTCACCTTGTCACCTGAGTTGTGCTGAGCAATTAATTGGATCCCTGACCAAACTGGATATATAGAGTCATTCAGAACCCCTGAGTTAACTCCAGAATTGCCCTAGTCTCCCTAGGACCTTGTGGCCTAGAATACTGAGAAGCAGCGTGCCTCAGTGGAAAGAGCATGGGCTTTGGAGTCAGAGCTCATGGGTTCAAATCCCGACTCTGCCGATTGTCAGCTGTGTGACTTTGGGCAAGTCACTTAACTTCTCTGTGCCTCAGTTCCCTCATCTGTAAAATGGGGATTAAGACTGTGAGCCCCAAGTGGGACAACCTGATCACCTTGTATCCCCCAGCGCTTAGAACAGTGCTTTGCACATAGTAAGTGCTTAACAAATACCATCATTATTATTATTCTTAATATCCTTAGTCAGGGCTAAGACAGGACAGATTTTCTGAGGCCTTTCCAGAGTCTGTCCTTGCTATTTAGACCTCTCTCTTAATCTCTCCCCAGTCCCTGCCCAATTATCTGCACACTTCCACATGGAAAACTGTCCAAAGAAACCATAAGTGTTCTGCAAGCATGTCAAGTAAAGACCAGGAAAATAGAGCTAAATTCTGTGACCACACTGAGCCCGTGAAAGAGGGCTATTAGACTGTTCTCTCGGTTATGACAATCTGCATTGGGTCAATGATCCTCTCTCTGTGTTTAGGTTCCTTTGCCATCTAAAATTTGGCAGTTTTAGACAAGAAGGCAGATTTGGGTACTAAGCCTCACTTGCTGCCGCCACTCTGGAAGGTCTTAGACAAATCACTTAAATTCTCTGCTCCAGTGAGAAGCAACGTGGCCTAGTGGATAGAGCCCGGGACTGGGAATCAGAAGGATTTGGATTCTAATACCAGCTCTCCTACGTGTCTGCTGTGTGACTTTGGGCAAGTCACTTCACTTCTCTTCCTCTGGGGAAGCAGTGTTGCTTAGTGGAAAGAGCACGGGTTTGGGAGTCAGGGGACATGGGTTCTAATCCTACTCCGCCACTTGTCTGCTGTGTGACCTTGGGCAAGCTGCTTAACTTCTCTGTGCCTCAGTTACCTCATCTGTAAAATGGAGATTAAAACTGTAAGCCCCCTGTGGGTACCTTGTATCTACCCCAGTGCTTAGAACAGTGCTAGGCACATAGTGAATGCTTAACAAATACTATTATTATTATTATTATTCTCTATGCCTCAGTTCCCTCATCTGTAAAATAGGGATTAAGATTGTGAGTCCCATGTGTGCCAGGGACTGTGTCCAATATGATTTGCCTTTATCTAGCCCAGAGCTTAGAGTAGTGCCTGGCATAGAGTACACGCTTAACAAATACCACAATTACTATATCTCTGTTGGTAAAGTGGTATGATAATTCTTCCCTTAACTATCTCAAACTGATTTTGTAAGGATGTAGAAAATTGTGTATATGACATTCTTTAGTTCCTTAAAGCACAGGCACCAGGAAAAGTCCAGGGTCATTATAGCCCCATTTTAATCCCATTGTTGCCAAGAGCATTGCATTTCAATCCAAACCTCCCTCCTTTTGCAATTATTTCACCTTAAAGAGAGACTCAACGTCTGACAAGGAGGAAGCAAGGGAAGAGCTAGTGGGGTGGTGATGATCTGAAGGGCCTGGGATTCTCAGCAGGCTTCTCAACTTATTTTCATTTGGAAATAGAAAGCTCAATTTTTTTACCCTTTTACCCTGCCTCATCTCATCTTAAATCTTCTGACATACAGTCAGTTCTGCCACAAAACATGTTTTCATTCTGTTCTGGAATGAAAGTGACAGTAGCATTAGGAGAATGTTCCATCCACAAGGCGGGTCTGTCTCATCCCATGACTGAATTGCATGTGCACAACAGTGATGTCAGAAGAAGCAGGATGGCCTAGTGGAAAGTGCATATTCCGGGAAATCGGCGGTCCTGGGTTCTAATCCTGACCTTGCCAATTGCTTGCTATGGGACTTTGCACAAGTCACCTATCTTCTCTGTGCTTCAGTTACCTCATCTGTAAAATGAGGATTATATCCTCTTCCCCCCAGTTTAAACTGTGAGCCAGAGATGGGACAGGGACGGTGTCCAATCTGATAAACTTGCATCTACCCCAGAGCTTATACTAGTGTTTGACACATAGTAAGAGTTTAACAAATACCATTTTAAAAAAAAAAGAAGCTGTTGTGCCTGAGGGCAGGAAGAGTCTGGTGTTCTACAGCCTCTAGGTTTTTGCCCAGCTCCTGGGAGAAGGGCAACAGGGAAGGGCATAATAATAATAATAATAATAATAATAATAATAACAATTATTATGGAATTTGTTAAGCGCTTTATGTTTGCCAAGTGCTGTTCTAAGCTCTGGGGTAGATACAAGGTATTCAGGTTGGACACAGTCCCTGTCCCACGTGGGGTTCACAGTCTTAATCCCCATTTTACAATGAGGTAACTGAGGCACAGAGAAGTTAAGTGACTTGCCCAAGGTTACACAGCAGACAAGTGGCAGAGCTGAGATTAGAACCAACGTCCGCGACTGTCAAACCCATGCTCTTTCCACTAGGCCACTCTGGGCATGGAGAGGTACTTGGCTGGCCAAAAAGGAATATTAGTCTGGAAAGAATATTTGAACAATAGCAGCCGCCATCCTCCTCTTTACGTCAACTACAAAGATTATGACTATGACTCTCGGTACTTTCTTTTTGTTCCATGATACTGTTTATAAAAAGGTTGGGAATTCTCGTGAGGTGTGTTATTTTTGAGGGGGTCTTCTTGAGACACCTATGAGGTGACCATAAAGGTGAGAAGAAGCTTTCTGCCTCCTTGCAATTGCCTTTGAGAGGACAAAGGTATCAGTTTCACCCAATCAGGTTTTGGGATAGGGCAGGCAATCATAGCTAGCTCATCCTGTCCTTTGGAACCAGAAAGGATTAGGGAGACGAGCCAGTAGCTCTTATCCCTTGCCTTCTCCTTCTCTCCTTCCTCCTCCTTCTGTTCTTTAATTCCTTTTATTCCCTCTCTTTCCCTCCCTCTCCTCTTTTCCCTGCCCCTTTTATGCCCTCATTCCCCTTCAATTCTACCCTCATTCTCTTTGCCCCATTCCTTGCCCCCTTTCCTCTATGTCTCCCCTCCTCCTTTCCCCAAGGCCTAATCCACTCCATGCTGTGCTCAAAGTGAAAAGTTGTAATCTCTGGGAGTGATACAATTCTTTAAAATCCATATAGTCCCCTGGCACCAGTCAATCCAGAAAAAAATTAACTCTCCTTTCCCACAAAGCATGTAGTAATCAGCAAGAAAAATTCCAGGCAACTGGAAGTTGAGAAAAATCAGTAGAAGGGAGCAGAGGAGTGACTGTCTGTGGCCAGGGAATGTGTCTGTTATATTGTACTCTCCCAAGTACTTAGTACAGTGTTCTGGACACAGTAAGCGCTCAAATACGATTGATCGAAAAGGTAGAGGAAAGGGAATTTTGAAGAAAATGGAGCAAACCAGGGAGGTGGGCATGATGAAAGTTTAAGGAAAGAAGCTGATCAAATTTATGCTCTTGGAGAATGTTTCAGCTCAATCTCATGGACTTTGGTGTTGTGAACCACATAGTACCACAGGTAAACTCCCATTTTGAATGAGTCTATATATTACGCTGCAGGTATTAAAGCAGAAAAGAACACAAACTCAGTGTCTTGAAAGCCACGCCAATCATAATAGTAAGCAAATGAAAATCACAGATAGCTGTTTGGAAAAGTTTTGCCTCAACTGTAGAATTTTGTGAAGTTTTTTTTTGAATTAGAAGAGCTCTGCTTTATAAAGTATTAATGCCTCTTAGAATAAAGGATATAGGCAAAACTATAACTGTTCATCTCCACATACAATTAGGCTTTTCCAGTAATTTTCAAACTAGGGGAGTTTCTTCTGTCGGCCCCACAATTAGGCCCCAGGGCTAATTTCAGCTGGTGTTGCAGAACAGGGAAGGGAAAATACATCAGACCCGCCATTTGAAAACTGAAGTGCTTATTTCCTAAAGTGCTTAGTCATTTCTAGCCACTTAAGCATCATTTGTGCTTTGTTCCCTGTGTATGCTTGCGTGAGTCATCTGGTGGGCGCTGCAGGGATGCTGAAGGAAACAGCCAAACATTTACCAGGCTTAGATTTCCTGACTAAATGAATTTGGTTGGAGCTGGCGGTACAGGACTTGAAATTCCCTTTTCTTTAGGTTTTTGGGGAATCATGGAAGACAAGACTCCAGACGTAAAGCAGATCACACTGTTCAGAGAACAATTAATGACTGCTCACCCTGGAGCCTCCTCAACCTGAATCAGTTTTCCTCCTTGATGCTAATAATTTCAGCATATTTAGTTCCTAGAATGAAATCCGTCTGTCGTCTGTTTCCGGCTGATCACCACAGCATAGCTACGTTCAGTCAGGGTTCTCCAAGATGTTCCTCAGCCTCACGGCCCAACCTTCCAATCAATCAGTAGTATTTATCAAGCGCTTACAGTGTGCAGAGCACTGTACTAAGTGCTTGGGAGAGTGCAATATAACACTGTTGGTGGACATGTTCCCTGACCACGAGGAGCTTATACGGCCTGGAGACTCCACTCCTGCCCTGACACCTTGAACCTTGGAACCTTGACCTTCTCGAGTTGGAGGTCTGCTTGTAGGTGGCTGAGTGAGCATGAGACTAGATGGAGAAAAGCTGGCCATTCAGGATACACAGTTTGGAGGAGGGATCAAAGGAGGGAATGCCACGGGGTGGGCAGCCCTTGGGCTGCTCTGGCATTGTAACCGATCATGGCATATGGCGGTAATACAAACACAAATGTAGAACTATGGCATATAGAAAGCTGGAAAATCTTCCTAGGGAGAAATCATAGACTCTTCAGACTGGGAGGGATATTTTAAGGTCGATTCATCTCCCCATCTACCTCCAATCAGGACTCGGAGAGGGCAGAAGTCTTCCATGGAGTCTGAGCATAGGGTGTGAGGTTCGGAAGAAGAAAAAGGCATCATCATCAATCGTATTTATTGAGCACTTACTATGTGCAGAGCACTGTACTAAGCACTTGGGAAGTACAAATTGGCAACATATAGGGACAGTCCCTACCCAACAGTGGGCTCAGACAGAGTGGGAAACAAAGGGAGAAGAATAAAGATCACTCCTACTGCTTTTTTATGGCTGCAGGAAATCCATCCATACAAAGAACAATTCTGCTGATAGGATGAATAACTTTTCCTCCTCCCAAATAAATTGCAGAAATCCCTTCCCCCTCATAGCCACATTTCTGTGAATTTCCCTAGTTTCTCCCTCACTGTGTTTTAACCAATGAGAGAAGTCCCCTCCTCAGCTCTTCCAGCTCCTCTCTAATCTCTTTCCTTCTTTCTCTGCTTGGCTCCTCTGATCTCTCAGTCCCTCAGCCTCATCTCTGGTTTCATATTAAACTCACTGGGAGGTAAGACAGTGAGACAGAAGTCAATCCAGCCCCTGGCAGAAAACCAGAGAAGAAGATCATGGAGTTCATGAGAAAAATGTCAAGTTGTTAGTTTGACCGGATGTATATCAACTGTCCCAAGATGGGCTGATGAGAGATGAAAGTAAGTCAAAGAGAGTAAACACTTTTATTATTCTTCAACATTTTATTGAGGGTCAGCAGCATGATATATGCTACTATTAAGCATAAAAACGTCTATGAAGTCTCTCAGATGATAGTAGAAATTTATTCTGCATTCTGTTTGACACATTCCCTTGAAGATTCAGTGCAGTATGGTTTTCAAACATGAAAAAGCTTTTCCCCAGTGGTAAAATTGGTAAAAGACAGTTCTTGGCTCTAGCAATAGGCTTTTAGTGATGAATTTTATTCTGCTTTTACTTTGAGCCTTTTTGTAGGAATGTGTTTATCAGTGCATATGTGTGCGTAGGAATTATCTTAAATCAGAGATTTTTGAGAAGACTGGGATACTAAGAAGCAGAAATGAAAGTGGTGCCAGGCACCACAGGTAGCAAATGCAACAACATAGGAAAAGTTAGTTGTTGCAGAATAGCGTGAGTTAGTTGTTGCCTGCTCTCTATGCGAAAGGATTTGTCAGTCGCACTTTTGCCTTTTCAGCTGGTCCTGCACATAAAGATACAATCTCACTATCAGATGAATCATCTTCAAACCAGAAAGTCCACCTGTATTAAATGCCTTGTGGCATCAGAATCTTTCCAGAGTCTCTGCTCGAGAGTCATCTCTCCCATGCCAGTCTTAAAAGTGCCATTATATTCCACAGCCCAGTACTCTGCCCCATTATTCAAATTGTGTTCCATGTGTTTTTAACTGTTTTGTACTCTCACAAGTGCTTAGTAATAATAATAATGATATCTGTGGGATTTGCTAAATGCTTACTCTGTGCCAAGCTCTGTACTGAGTGTTGGAGTAGATAAAAGATAATCAGGTAGCACAAGGAGCTCACAGTCTCAAATTGGAGGGAGAACAAAGAATTTACTCCCCATTTTTGCAGATGAGGGAACTAAGACACAAAGAAATTGATTGATTTGCCGAAGATCACACAGCAGGTACATGGCAGAGGGTGAATTAAAACTCAAGTCCTCTGATTCCCAGGCCTGTCCTCTTTCCACTCGGCAATTGTACTTCTCTAGTACAGTGCTTTGCACCGGGTAAGCACTCAATCAATGCTGCAGACTAATTGGTTTGAGCCCCTGACATGGGAGAGAGTCCAATTTCTGTTTGCCATACTGCAATTGAATGGTTTCCTGCTGTCTTCCATTTATCTCACACATTCCACTTAGCAAAGGTGTGATGTGAACAGTTGTCTTGGTACTAGTGGGCTGGCTGTGTTGCAGGACCTCATTGTCGATCATCCTGCTTTGCCATTTGATTTAGTAGTGGCTGGTAGGTAATGCTAAAGAAACTAAGAATCCAGATGAGGCATTTGGTATG
Organism: Tachyglossus aculeatus; assembly: GCF_015852505.1. Lineage (NCBI taxonomy): Eukaryota > Metazoa > Chordata > Mammalia > Monotremata > Tachyglossidae > Tachyglossus > Tachyglossus aculeatus. The sequence goes on from NC_052074.1 coordinate 10,934,767, forward strand.
TTCAGGTTTCACACCTAATGGAAGATTGGAAACCACTATGGCTCTGCAAACCTTCCATATGATCTGAAGCTTGGTGTCTCTTTGTCACCAAGCTATCTGTCAGTTTCCCAAGTATACCTGAGCCTTCTTTATTATTTTCTTTCACTTATTTTTTCTGCTTTGTCCAAAGTTGACCGTTTAACTATATATGATGATGATTAGGGTATTTACTAAGCGTTTATATTGGCTGACTACTGTGCTAAGCACTGGGATAAGTACGCATAAGCATTTTAGACTGTATTTTACACTGCAAAGTTTCTCCTGAATGGTTATAATAAAAGAGACCCACTTTCTCTAATTTTCTGTCCACAGTCCGTACAGTGTGGTAGTATTTGAGGCAAATCATGTCACAGTGACTCCCATCTACTGTCTTCATGTTAGTAACAAGCTCCAGGCTTCCTGAATGTCAGGTTATAGCCATCAGCCTTACCATTATTAATCGACCTCAATATCTTTTTTTTCTACTCAGGTACTCTCTATTTTACCTTTTGCCTATTATACTAGCCAGTGAATGAGGCTCTTCATTAGTGTGCTTAGGGGAATCAGGCATTCCCTATATTTTTAGAGATAGGTGACTCACAAGGCCCTAAGAACCCCTGCCCCCAAATTTTCAACCTAGAATCATTCCACATCTACCGAACGCATGAGGAAGGTAAATAGGCTGGAGGTTTTTTTTTTGGTGGGGGGGTTGCTTTGGACTGATCCATTTGCTGTCAGGCCCAGGGACTTCAGGGATACAATTGAGGGCTTGTGTGCCCAAGTCCATGGATCAGGGTGTAGATGTTGTGGCAGTTTTGGTACAAAACTTCTGGGCTTTCCTAAAGCTTGAGCCCTTTCGGATGACCCCTGAGCTTGGAACAGAAAGCAGAACCAGGAGAGTAGGGGCTCTAGAGGCAGAGGAGGAGCAGCAAAGGACAAGGGCAGTGTGTGAATGATAGGAGTTGGAAGTGAAATCTGCTGCCAGATACACTAGCATGGGGAATGAGGGAGAGTGCAGTGAGAATGCAGGAACCTTGGAGTTCTCTGTTGAAGGTGCCTCTTCCAGGATGAGCAACTATTCAGGTGACATGGAAACTAAATATTTTTAAATGTATTATTTTGGAGGAGAGAGAGAGAGAGAGAGAGAGAGAGAGAGAGAGAGAGAGAGAGAGAGAGAGAGAGAGAGAGAGAGAGAGAGAGATGGGACAGAAGGGGCTGTGCTTCAGCCACAGAGATACCCTTACTCTATGAGTTTTCTAGCATATTCTGTTCCCAAATGACAAGTGCTGTCTTCTTCCTATTACCACGAAAGAGGCATAAGGCAGGAGCCAAAACACCACTGTCAGAGAAAGCAGAGAAATCATCTTGCTTGTCCATGGATGGAGGGAGATGGAAAATTGCCTTTATGGTGAAATGGGTCCCTCAGGGAGAGTTGGTATGAGCATGTGAGATTCGGTATATTCCTCTCTTGGCTCGTACTCCTGTTATCATTGGAAAACAATCATACGCCCTCGCCCAAATGAAATAATATCCTGTTTGGACTGTTTTTCCTTTGCTCTCTCTGATACAGGAACCCATTTTTCCAGCTAGATATTAAAAGATGCTGGTGGCAGCAGGGTATCTACAGCTGATTGGATGAAACTGTTGCTACCCTGCAGAGGTGCTAAGGGCCCCCAGCATATCCACACATGGTCAGCACATGGAAAGTGGGTGGATAGAGTCTGGGTTGTTGAAGGGAAGACTCAGAAGTTGTACTTCCCAGGCAATATGGTCAACGTGACATTGTGTGTCAGTACTTCCTTGAGTCTGAGGAAGAGAAACTTGAGAAAAAACATTGCAGGAAAAATGGTTTGCTCTCTCTGTATTAGTTTTTTTTCTGCTAGCAGTGGGGACTTCAGTTCAGTGGCCATAAGTAAGGATTCCTTGGTGCAAGCAATTCCTGCCTGAAAGTGACTGAGTGAACTACACAATAATAATAATTATGGTATTTGTTAAGCGTGTTTGTTAGGTGTCAGGCACTGTTCTAAGTGGTGGGGTAGATACAAAATAATCAGGTTTGTCACAGTTACTCTCCCACATGGAGCTCTTAATCTCCATTTTACAGATCAGGTAACTAAGGCACAGAGAAGTGAAGTGACTTGACCAAGGTCACACAGCAGACAAGTGGCAGAGCCAGGATGAGACCTGTGACCTTCTGACTCTCAGACCTGTGCTCTATCCATTAGGCCATTCTCCTTCTCAAAAAATGAGAAAATGGAAAGTACATTAGGAGAGAAATAGCCATGAGCATTTTTTTAAATTATCCAATATAAGTGCAGAACCATACGCTCTTTCTCTCTTATCAAAATGCCCTTCCCAAAAGCCTCTTCTCAAGGAAAGCCACCTTCCTATTGATTGTCTCTTGCCCATCTGGCCTCTCTGCCTTTGGGTTGGGGAGAGGTCTTCCAGAGAAATTCACTGTTGTGTGGCAACATGTAAGGCTGGCCTCTTTAGATCTTGAAAACTCATGTTCTGGCCTCCCTGTTTATGGGCTCCATTCTTCAGCTATCAGCCATTAGGGTATCCTGTCCTCACATGTCTCACCCAGCAGGTTGTCTTGAGGGGAACAATGCTTTGATTTAGATTAGATTGACTGTTCCAGATTAAGACGTTGATAGGTCTAGGACAAAAATCTACTACTAAAATGGGATCTCAAAAAGAGGGGCCTGGAACAAGGACAACTTTAACCACTGGATCAAAGTAGCAGCTGCCCAAGCCCATCATCCTCAGGCCATGGCCTGCAGCTAATAAGAAGTCCCTCACCCAGAGAGCCTCTCTCCACCCCTCAGCTCTGCTAACTTGCCTTAACCCTGATGAAAGTAGGGACATGGACAATCTAGAGAGAGTGAAAGGGTGAATAAAAAGCACAAATCCAAGTGCAATTGTGTCACAGAAGGGAATGGGAGAAGAGGAAATGAGGGGTTAGTACCTTTAAATACTTGATATTCACCCCACCCTCAGCCCCACTTGTGAACATATTTATTTATATTAACTTCTGTCTCTGCTTCTAGACTGTAGACTTGTTATGGGCAGGAAACCTGCTCCTTATCGGGCCTGGGAGTTACAAGGTCACGGGTTCTAATCCCAGCTCTGCCACTTGTCTGCTGTGTGACCTTGGGGAAGTCAATTTATCTGTGCCTCAGTTACCTCATCTGTAAAATGGGGATTGAGACTGTGAACTCCACATGGGATAGGGACTGTGTCTAACCCCATTTGCTTGTATCCACCCCAGAGCTTAGTACAGCACCTGGCACATAGTGTGCACTTAACAAATTATTATTATTATATCCATAATTTATTTTAATGCTTGTCTTCCTCCCCTGGACTGTGAGCTGCCTGTGGACAGGGAATGTGCCTACCAACTCTTGTATTCTCTCAAAAACTTAGAACAGTGCTCTACACATAGCAAGCACTCAATGAGTACCATTGACTGATTTTCTAATCTGCAGACTGAGGGATTGGGTTTCCAGGAGAATAGTTTGTTTACTTGACATTGCTTTGCGAAGCAAAATGAATGGAAATGACGTGGACCTTTCTATATGTGCTAACATTCTAAATATTAAGTAAATGGGATCAAAAAGGATGGAAAAAGTTATTAGAGCCTGCAGGTAAATGTAGAAGAATTTGTAATTCTTACTTCTGCCCATGGCTCGGTCTCTACTCTGGCAAACTTCTGGAGCCGTAACAAGAGTAAATAAGATCATTTGTGTGAAAGCACTATTAGCTCTTAGGCAGAAAGGTGCTACAGAAACACAGGCTATTATTACTATTGGAATTATAATTAGAACTTGCAAGTAGGAGCTTGAAAAGACATTTTAAGCCCATCCTTAGTTGTTTAGGTCAGCTTTCCAGAAAGAGAAGAAAAAAAGTCCTCTTTACAACTAGAGCTGGGTATTTATGGTCCAAGCGAGAAATAGTTGGGTACCATGTGCTGGGGCTGCCTTTCTGGGAATAGCTCATAGCTTCCTTCTTTTAAATAGTGACCTTTGGGATGGATTTATATCAACATATTGGCTGGACCCTAAACAGAACACAAGGTTAGGAAATAAATGTGAGTTTCTGGCATTGGAGAAGCTTCCAGTAAGGGCTAAAATGAGCTTGTTTTTCAAGACTCAGGATCATTCCTCTAAACTGTAAACTCGTTATGGGCAAGGAACATGTCTGCCAATTCTGTTGTGTTGTACTCTCCCAAGCGCTTAGTACAGTGATCTGCACACAGCAAGCTCTCAGTAAATACGGCTGATTGATTTCTTCTCTCCACAGTATCCCCCAGAGAAACTGCAAGGAAGCTCTTAAACAGGGGGAGTGTGTGACTCCAGAGTGGACTTCCTCTGGGACTCCAGTCAGTTTTGCTGCTAAATATAGCCTGTGTTTAATGGGGAAATTCCAAGCAAACTAAAGGAGTGATATTGTATTCACACCATGATAGTGACTCCTATAAGAAGCTCTTGAGGGGACCCATTCATAACAGTGGCATGACTGCTAACCTGTTTGACATTTACAAACTGTTCAGGGCAGATTAAACCCCACCCCCTACCAACAGAGAGTAGAATCCAATTTGCCCAGTTTCCAATTCTTAGTTTCTTCTCTGTCCAGGTGTTCCTGTAATTTATTACTGACTAAACATCTCCATCACAGGATGAACAGGAACAGGGAAAGGAGGAGAAACCCGGGGCCGGTTACTTAGTTCTTTGTTAGCCGGAGTAATAAAAGGACTGATGGATGAGAAAGTTAAAACTGTTTTTTAAAATGAGGGATTTGGATTACCTGTGGATTTCAATTGTTCATACGCTCCTTGTCCCCCATGACCGCGGACAGTTTGGTGTAAATTTTGGTGATTTACACCAGAGAAGCAGCATTACTCAGTGGAAAGAGCCCAGGCTTTGGAGTCAGAGGTCATGGGTTCGAATCCCAGCTCCACCAATTGTCAGCTGTGTGACTTTGGGCAAGTCACTTAACTTCTCTGTGCCTCAGTTCCTTCATCTGTAAAATGGGGATTAAGACTATGAGCCCCCCGTGGGACAACCTGATCTCCTTGGAACCTCCCCAGTGCTTAGAACAGTGCTTTGCACGTAGTAAGCGCTTAATAAATGTCATCATTATTATTACTGTGATGCTGGGAATGAAGAGGTTCTTGAAACAAAGAAAGTAGGGGAGAGGTCTGCATCCATACTATAGTTTCCTTGTTTCTGAATTTAAATTTGATTAGATACAAATCCTCCTCATTCTACCACCCCTTAGCTGTCAGTCATGCCCTAACAAGAAATAACCACGTCCCACATTTAAACTGGGCACATTTCAAATTTGTTCCCGTAGCATCAACCAAATTTTTCCTGAAGAAATAGGAATGACCTCCGACCACCTTGGCCAGAGACAATCTCACGTTGTTCTATTTGCCTTCATCAAAGCCCTTGCTCCCAACTAGTTTTTGTCATGTTGGAACAGTTATCTATGACAAGTGATGAGTAACACAGAAATTTTGTGGTAATCATGTACTGGATTTGGAAAGTAAAACAACTGTGGTTATTGCAGCTAAATAGCATAACCCTTTAGCTTGTTTCTCCCTTGATTTCCAAAATGGAATCTAGTACCATTGAGAAGCAGCATGGCTCAGTGGAAAGAGCCCGGGCCTTGGAGTCAGAGGTCATGGGTTCAAATCCTGGCCCCACCACTTGTCAGCTGTGTGACTTTGGGCAAGTCACTTAACTTCTCTGGGCCTCAGTTGCCTCATCTGTGAAATGGCGATTAAGACTGTGAGCCCCACATGGGACAACCTGATTGCCTTGTAAACTCCCCAGTGCTTAGAACAGTGCTTTGCACATAGTAAGTGCTTAATAAATGCCATCATTATTATTATTATTATTATTACCAAGTACCCTCTTCCAGGCTAAAAATGCTAAGTATGCTGTATTCACAAGGAGTGAAGAAGGTAGGTTAATTGTCTTTATCATTCGTTCCATATGATTGCCTAAGATTTTGCAAATGTCTCTTGCTAAAATCCAATTTTGTCTACGAAAGCAGCTTTAAACTATAATCCTGCAGTCACACTGTGATGCTCCTTTTATAAGCAGCTCACCAGAGGATCCTTTCTTCAGTAGTAGCAATATGAGTGTTATCATGTTTTTCATTTATGAATATTTTTAGGGCAGAATCAAATTTCCCGATTGTTCTCTGCAGATTCAGAGACAGACTTGTGAAGTCCCATAATCCAATCATCTTCTCTGTGTATAACATTAGATGCAATTGTGTATTCAGGTACCACCACCGGGATAGTACTAAACAAATACCCCCATCAGTTGAAATATAAATGAAAAACATATTACACGTATCTGTCAAATAATAGAAAAAACAGGAATAATGAATGAGGCAGTGCTGGGCCCCCAAATAGCTAGAGACCAATTCATCTCTCCTAGACTCCTCGCTCTTCCCCTCGACAGAGATGCTGCCGCCTCAAAGATGTTCCTTGTTTTTCAATTCTCCTCAGATGGAACCGCACGTGACAGTTTCTTGAGGACATACTCTCAGTTTGGCTCCGGCCCAGATCTCTCACCAGCTGCCTCCTCACTAGACACTTGGTGAGCTGAGAAAATCCTTCCCTGGCTCTGCAGGAATTCAAAGAAGAAAATCTGTAACCCAAATGAGGAAATGAGGAGAAAAAAGTATTTAAGAGCGAGCAGTTATCATTCACAAAAGGGGACATAACCATGATCCCCTTCATCAAAGGTGATGAGCTTAAAGGGACCAAAAGCTGGCAGGATGAGGACAGAACCCAGAGGGGATAGGAACTGAAAGGTACATCTCAGTTCTTCAGTTCTCTCATCTGTAAAATCATCATCATCAATTGTATTTATTGAGCGCTTACTGTGTGCAGAGCACTGTACTAAGCGCTTGGGAAGCACAAGTTGGCAACATATAGAGACAGTCCCTACCCAACAGTGGGCTCAGACAGTCCCTACCCCACAGCGGGCTTACAGTCTAGAAGGGGGAGACAGACAACAAAACAAAACACCTAGACAGGTGTCAAAATCCTCAGAACAAATAGAATTATAGCTTCCATATTGGTCATGGATAGGGGACAGTTCAGCTGTCCCTGCCTCCTTAGCCTCTCGCACCCCTTCCATCTCCTGAATGGGGCTAGTTTTGGGGTCTGCAGGCCGTGGGGATTAAAACTGTGAGCTCCACTTGGGACATGGATGGTGTCCAACTTGATTAGCTTAATACAGTGCCCAGCACATAGTAAGTGCTTAACAAATACCCTTTTTTAAAAAAATTTGGGGGTAAAAGGGAGAGAGGAAGAAAGAGGAGAGGCTGTACTCTCCCACTGCAGCCTCTTCTCTCTTCCACTGCTGCCTCTATTACCCAAACGGGGCGACTATTATCATAACCAAAGCCTGGATGGACCAGATGAGACAGGATGACTGCAGGGGCACCAGGGATTATAGTCTAAATTCAGTTAACCTGCCCTGGACCAGATCAGTAAGGCAACCATCGCTGCTTCGCTGCCTTTTCCTCTCAGATGGTGGTGGACAACAGTGACCTGGGTTCAAGTGTGAGCTGGGCCCTTGGGGTCTGGGACCGGAGGACCAATGAGGTCACTCTCTAGGCCAGGGCTGGGGAATCAGGAGCTATAGGCTAGCCACAGCAGCACACAAGCCCCAGGCTCTGTGGTTCAGGCCTCAGAGAAAGGGGGCCTACCTTTTTCCCTTCTTTCTATCTCCCCGTCCCACCAGCTTCAGTCCACATGGCTCTGCCACTTGTCTGCTGTGGGACCTTGGGCAAGTTACTTAACTTCTCTGTGCCTCAGTTACCTCTTCCGTAAAATGGAGATTGAGACTGTGAGCCCTACGTGAGACAAGGGACTGTGTCCAACCTGATTTGCTTGTATCCACCTCGGCACTTAGTACAGTGCCTGGCACATAGGAAGTGCTCAACAAATACCATAATTATTAATTAATATTCTCCAGTCTGGTGGCAGTGGTGGCCCCTGGTTAGCTTCCCTCCTGCTACTCCCCTCCTCAATGCCTGTTTTTTCCAATCTCCATCCTGTCCTCCCCGTCCCATTCATCCCTCTTCAGTGCATTATGATTTGGGCACACATCTGTCTCCCCATGTCACCCTTCCCATTGGCTGAGGCAGACTGGTTTTCCTTTTAATCAGGGACAGCATCCCTTATAAACCTTGAACTTCAGGACTGGCTTGTAGAAACCATGCTGCCTTTGTCAGGGGTGAACCACCTACTGACCTGGGGAGCTAAAACCCATTGTCTTCGGAGATGTATTGGCCGCAAGACCTAGGGGACTGTTCATGGGAACAGCAACCTAGACTGCCTTCCCCCCTCACTGCCCTGAATCATGCATCTGGCTCACTCCCTGCTGCCAATGCTTACAGCAATAGTATCACCAATGCTCCACCTTATTGTACGCTTTATAATGGTGGGTGGGGGCAGAACTGGTTGGGAAGTGATAGGTGTTTGGTGAAACCCTGCCCAGAGTCGGGTGGGCTGAGATCCTCAAAGTATGTGCTTGCTGGGAACCGCCCAAGAGCCACACACTGACTTCAGAAGAAACACAAATGGCTTTAAGAGCCACGATTAAGACTGTGAGCCCTATGTGGGACAGGGACTGTATCCAACCTGATTTGCTTGTATCTACTCCAGCACTTAGTACAGTGCCTGGCACATGGTAAACACTTAATAAATACCATTAAAAAAAACAACTGACACCCCCAACATAGATGAACTTGTTACTTCCCAAGACCCAGGTATTTACAGGGCAATTGTTTGGGGGTGTGTGTGTGCACACCTGTGTGTGTGTGTGTGTATGTGATATTTCTTTTATGTTCTAAGTGCTGGGGAAGGTACAATTTAATTAGGATGGACACAGTCCCTGTCTGTCATGGGGCTCACAGTCTAAGTAGGAGGGGGAACAGGAGAACTGAGACAAAGAAAAGTTAAGTGACTTGCCCAAGGTCACACAATAAGCAATGGCAGAGTCGGGATTAGAAACCAGGTCCTCTGATTTTCAGGCCCATGCTCTTTCCACTAGGCCATGCTGCTTCCAGAGATCTTGCCAAGAGTTCCTGCCTGCTGGGCACCTGGGGATAATATATGACTCAGACAGCAATGACTCCAAACCACTCAATTTAGCAGAGTAGAAGAGTCAGATCAGCGTCAGAGCTGTTTTTCCCAAGCCTAAGTACCTTCCCCCTCCTCTTCCTTCTCTCTGCTTCTCTGGCTATAATACCTTATTTCTCTCAATAGGCTTATCAAAGTTTTTTTTTAATCTTTTACATTGTTTTTGTGTTTCTGTTACTTTATCTTTCCGGATGCATCCGTAGCTTACCTCCTCTCCCCAGCTTATTCTTAGATTGGGAATCCTTTGTGGAGCAGGGTTCATGACTAATTCTCACCCGTGCTTTTTTCCCCAGTGCTTAGTACAGTGCACTGCGCATAACCACATTTCCTTCCCAACATTGCAATAAAGCAGCCAGGTCTCTGCGTATGAGCAAGGGAAAGGGAATCATTAAACCATGGCACCACCTAGCTTTCAAGTCCTAGAGAGTCTCTCTGAGACTCTCCCCAAGTTCTTGCTGGTATCACAAAAAATGTCAAAATGACTTAAAAATGTGGGTGAATCATAACATTTTGACTCTCAGGAAAACCAACAATCCCAGCCAGTTCAGCGATAAGAACGAACAGATAGACTGCCCCGGAGCAGATCCGGTCCCTGTATCTCCTGCAGTAATGTGTGATGCTTAATAAAGGGTTAGCGCTTAAGTAACAGGGTATAGAAAATATGTACATTAGTTTTAAAAGTGATTGTCAGTTCATCAGTGCTTCAGTACTGCTGAAGTGGCAGTTGGAGGAATACAACCTCGGGAGATTAAAGATCAATCAGGGCAGGCCTCTTGGAGGAGATGTGATTTCAGAAGGGCTTTGAAGATGGGTATGGAGAGAGCTGATGGAGTACCATGCAGTCAAATGTCAGGAGTTTGTGTTTTGTGTGGAGACAGAAGAGTAAACACTGGGGGGTTTTGAGGATCGATCAGGGATGTTAACTGAGTGCGGAACACTGTACTAAGCGCTTGAGAGAGTACAGTACAACAGAGTTGGTAGACACACTCCTGGTCCACAAGGAGCTTACAGCTTATAGGGGGAGACAGACATTAAATTAAATTTTGGTTATATATAAACCCTTTGCAGGGGCTGGGGATGGGATGAATATCCAATTCTTAAAGGATGCAGATCCAAGTGCATAGGCGATGCGGAAAAGAGAGGGAATAGGGAAAATGAGGGCTTAATCAGGGAAGGCCTCTTGGAGGAGATGTGATTTTAAGAGTGATGGTCTGTTCTATAGGAAGGAGTGGGGAGACATGGGAGACTTTTTAGAAAGACGATCTGAGTAGCAGCATGAAATACAGACTGGAGAAGGGAGAGGCCGGAAGATCAGTGAAGAGGCTGAATCAGTAGGGTGTTTCTGTGACTTGTATTTCCAGAATGAGGTGAACAGATATGATGGAGATGGGATAGAGAAGTTAAGGGAAGTAGGGCGCTCGGAGGGGGGAGAAAGGATCATTCTTGGAATCACAGTTATTGTCTTCCCTCTTGTTCTCTGCAGCCACTTCACCTAACCCCCATACCATCAGCTCTGTTAAAACTGGCATCCAGGTGCCAAGACTTGGCCGTGGAGAAGAGCAAGATGGAGAAAGAGTGGACAAGAAGCTTCTTCTCTTCATCTTGCTCTCTGTGGCAATGTTAATAGCATTGCCACTGAGCCACCATCATTGCCACCCTACCTTAACTAGCCTGAGACTTTGGTGGGAGTTTCCAGGGCAATTAAGAAGCACATATTGTTAAAATAGAACCCATCATCTGCAGTCGAACAAGTGTCACTAAGATTAGTTCAGATATCATTAATTATTTGTGCATTAGCATCTTGAGATCAGTTCATTGTTCACCTCCCTAAGCCCTCTCTCCCTTCTGAGCAGGCTCCGAAGACAGTGAAAGAAGTGGGTGGGTGGGTGGCTCAGGGCTACCCAATCTGTGTGAACATTGACTCACTCAGAACTGGCTGTAGGGATTGGCTGCATAAGAAACCAAATCTGAGGGAGTGGATGTTAGCACATAATTTTTGGTGATCCCAAGATTTTGCAACCCTTTGAGGGTGGAGGGAGGAGTAGAACTAGCCTGTTGGGTAGCCTTATGCAAGGGATTTAACCTTTCTGTGCCTCAGTTTCCTCATCTCTTAAGTGGGGTTAAGGTACCTCTTAGATTTTGAGCCCAGTGTGGGACAAGGACTGTCCAGTCAGATTATCTTCTATCTACTCTAGTGCTTAACACAGTGCTTGATCCACAGGGAATGTAAAATAAGGAGCGTCATTATTGTTAGTACTAATTTGCCGCTCTGGTAGCTCCACTTCTTAAACCTCTTCATCTGTGGGTCAAACCCAGAGCTCAAATCTCCCCTGAGCAAGCCAGGGAGGGGGTAGACCAAAGAGTCGAACTCCAGGGAAGGCTAGAAATTCTGATCTCTAAGCCTCAGCAGAATGTCGGTTGCCCTGGACTATTGTAATGCTATCACTGACAGCCCCCACCCACCCTGGGGTCCCTCTCAGACCTATAATCCACTTCCCCCTCCTCTGCTCTCTTTCTTTTTACCAATCTACGCACTTTCTACAAAATCTTTGCTAGCTGTTCTTGTCCATATCATGCTTATCCTCTCCAATTTTCCCTTTCTTGTTTTTTCCTTTGCCTTCCTTTCAGTTTTGCTTTTTTTAGTCCAGTCCTCTCATACATTCCTTGTCCTGTAATTTCTTCCCTTCTTAATTGGCTTCTTCCCATGGAGACCTCCTGTATTCAATTTTGCCTTCATTCAGTTTCCTTTTTAACTTTCTCTCCCGTTGCTCTTTTTCCTTCCCTATCCTAACCTTTTCTTCCCATTTTTCCTATTTTCCATTCTCTCTCTTTTCACATCTTCTTCATAGCCTATTTCTCTCCTTTTCTCTGTGCAAGGATCTGTACTTTATATCTATCCACCGGAAAGCTGCTCTTTGCCTCCCATGTTCTCCAACTGCATAGAGTGCCCGAAGGCCTGTTTGTCCTGTCCCATTGTTAGACTTTTGGTTTGTTTCTAATTTGTTCTCCTGGACTAGGCAGCCTGGCTCTGATGCTTTGGACCTCTTCTGTTCTTTGGGTTCCAGCACCAATGGGGCAGAGATGATTTCTACCCACTCCAGGCTAAGGAGGATGTTCCCTGTTTGAGCCCTGTCCTCTTTTAGCCTGCTTTTAGGTGCTTCTCTGGGTATCTGTTTAAGAGCGTGGTGAGAAATTGGAGCAGACTGGAGACAATGCCTATTGCATCATTTTTCTGGAGGAAAGGTACCTAGATTTTGAGATAAGAAATTAAAATGCCTGAGAAATGAAAATGCATGAGGTAAATACCCATGTCTTAAAATGAGAAAAGAAAGGGTGTGATTTAAATACTCCCAGAAGAGGAAAGGCCTTTGCTAGTTTTAGTAGGAGGGAAAATATGGCCTAGTGGATAAAGTTCAAATCCCAACTCTGCCTGCCACTTGTTTGCTGTGTGACCTTGGGCAAGTCACTTAATTTCTCTGTGCCTCAGTTACATCATCTATAAAGTGGGAATGAAGACTGGGAGCCCAATGTGGGACAGGGACAGTATCCAACCTGATTTGCTCGTATCTACCCTAGTGCTTAGAACAGTGTCTAGCATATAGTAAACACTTTATACCACAGTTATTATTATTATTAGTAGTAGTAGTAATAAAAAAAGCAGAGAAGGATGTTCTCATCAGCACATGGTTGACAAGCTAGTTCCTTAGTCTCCCAGCACAAGAACAGGCAGGTGATAGGCAAGAAGTATGATTGGAGACAATCTATTATTATACACTGAGGTAGTAGCTGTGACTGTTAGAGCGGACATTTTCAACTCTTTCTAGCCTCCCCTTTCTATCGGAGAAGCAGCGTGGCTTACTGGCAAGAGTACGGGCTTGGGACTCAGAGGACGTGGGTTCTAATCCAGGCTCTGCCACTTGTCTGCTGTGTGACCTTGGGCAAGCCACTTAACTTCTCTGGGCCTCAGTTACCTCATCTGTAAAATGGGGATTACAGCTGTGAGCCCCACATGGGACAACCTGATTACCTTGTATCTACCCCAGTGCTTAGGACAGTGCTTGGCACATAGTAAGTGTTTAAGAAATGCCATATTTTATTTATTTAATTTATTGTTGCTGCTCATTTGGGAGAGAGATAATGATAATTTCTGGGAGTTTGGATTCAATCCATCAATCCATTTTTTTATTGAGTGCTTACTGTGTGCAGAGCACTGCACTAAGCAGTTGGGAAAGTACAGTACAATGGAATTGGTAGAATGATCCCTGACTGTATGGTGCTTACAGTCTAGAGGGGGAGACAGATATTAAAATAATTACAAATAGGGGAATGGCAGAGTATACGGATATATATGTAAATGCTGTGGGGCTCCTGTTTGTTCTGAAAGAGTGAAGGTTATTTTTTCTAGAAGGCCCTTGGACTATGTTGAGAGAACAGATTCTCCAGGACCTAGAAAAGCTAAAGGGAGCTGTAGGAACCTCAGGTCATTTTATAAACCACAAAAAGTTAAAAGAGAACCATGAACTCTTTCTGATTCCCTCTGACTGGGGCAACTGTACGGTTTCCAAACTAAATATGAAGACAGTTGTCACATGTGTCTATGCAATTGGGCACCCATATTCTATTGAGACATTAATAAGCACCAGCAAAGAGGAGTCTGATCAGTGGCAGAAACCAAATGGAACCTATCTGGAATACTCGTAAGATTTAGAATTAGATGAAAGTTGATCGGTACCATTCCAAGAAGGAGCTGGTTAGGAACTACCTTTCTGTCTTGGAAAGTGGGATAATAATTAGTAATTATGGCATTTGTGCCAAGCACTGAACTAAGCACTGGGGTTGTTACAAAAGAATCAGGTTGGACACAGTCCTTGTCCCACATAGGGTGAACTGTCTAAATAGGAGGGAGTAGAGAAGCAGCGTGGCTCAGTGGAAAGAGCCCAGGCTTTGGAGTCAAAGGTCATGGGTTCGAATCCTGCTCCACCACATGTCTGCTGTGTGACCTTGGGCAAGTCACTTCACTTCTCTGAGCCTCAGTTCCCTCATCTGTAATATGGGGATTAAGTCTGTGAGCCCCACGTGGGACAACCTCATCACCTTGTATCCCCCCAGAGCTTAGAACAGTGCTTTGCACATAGTAAGTGCTTAACAAATGCCATCATTATTATTATTAGTAGTAGTATTTAATTCCCACTTTACAGATGAGGAAACTGAGGCACACAGAAATGAAGTGATTTGTCCAGGATCACACAACGGATAGGTGGAGGAGTTGGGATTTGAACCCAGGTCCTTTTACCCCCAGACCTGTGCACTTGCCATGCTTCTTCCTGACTTTTGATGGTGGATAGACGTGGAGGATTTCTAAGCTGAAGAAGTCTTTGCAGCATTAGTTCCTTTGGGAAAGCCCTTGCTTCATTGGCCATTGGAAAATTTGTGGACTGCCGTGGACTGCTAAGTAGGTTAGGCAGTTGTCTACCATGGCCATTACACTGATGAGCAATGCTGAATGGAGCCCGATTCATACGCTGTCTTGGAGGACTCATCCACTCACATCAATCAATCAATCAATCGTATTTATTGAGCGCTTACTGTGTGCAGAGCACTGTACTAAGCGCTTGGGAAGTACAAGTTGGCAACATATAGAGACAGTCCCTACCCAACAGTGGGCTCACAGTCTAAAAGGGGGAGACAGAGAACAAAACCAAACATACTAACAAAATAAAATAAATAGAATAGATATGTACAAGTAAAATAAATAAATAAATACATAGAGTAATAAATATGTACAAACATATATACATATATACAGGTACTGTGGGGAAGGGAAGGAGGTAAGATGGGGGAATGGAGAGGGGGGCGAGGGGGAGAGGGGGAAATCACATGATTTCAGCTGCCACATCTTTACAGATGCCTCCCAAATTTACATCTCCAGTCCTGACCTTTCACCTGCTCTATAGTGACATTCATTCATTCATTATCACATTTATTGAGTGCTTACTGTGTGCAGAGCACTGTACTAAGCACTTGGCAGAGTACAATACACAATAAACAGACACATTCCCTGCCCACAGTGAGCTTACAGACTAGAAGGGGGAGACAGACATCAGTAAGACATATTTTTGGCATAGTGGATAGAGCATAGGCGTGAGAGTCAGGAGGTTGTGGGTTCTAATTCCCGCTCTACCACTTATCTGCTGTGTGACCTTGGACGAGTCACTTCACTTCTGTGTGCCTCAGTTACCTTATCTGTAAGATGGGGATTAAGACTGTGAGCCCCATGTGGGACAGGGACTATGTCCAACCCGATTTGTGTTTAGTGACTGGCACTTAGGATGCACTTACCAAATACCTCTCTTTCTCTCACTCTCTGTCTCTCTCTCTCTCTCTCTCTCTCTCGCCTTGTCTTTCTCACTCTCTCTATTTCTCAGGCTACCCAATCCGTGCCACACCCATCACAGATAAACACCGTGTCCAGACCTCATCACCTGACAATCAACCCATTGTAGTTCAGTGCTACAGATTGATTTTAGAGACTTAAAAATGGCTCAGCATTAGCTCCACTAGATGCAACATTTTTTAATGTGGTGATCTCCTTTATGGACCTGGGAGTTAGTGTAGGTTCTAATTAGTTGAAGATTTATCTCCTGGAGCTAATGTCATAAATCCTTTGATAAAGAGGCTTAGGGAAAGATTTTGGTAGAATGGAAATCTTTGAAAACCATGCATTAAATTGTTTTGATTGTTTTTTTAATTCCCGAAGTGGGAATGCATATTTTGGGAAAAAGTGATCGTTTTAAATTATTTTAGTGAAAGTGCATTTTTTTTAATTGGGCAGAACTGATTTGGGGGAATGATTTTCTGGCCTCTAGAATCTTATAAAAACAAGAAGTCCATTTTTTTTTTCTTTCAGAAAAGAAGAGTTGGATTAGCATCTCCTTCCTCTTGTCAGACGCAATAGATTTCATTGCGTCTATATATATGCGTCTGTATATATGTTTGTACATATTTATTACTCTATTTATTTATTTATTTTACTTGTACATATCTATTTTATTTATTTTATTTTGTTAGTATGTTTGGTTTTGTTCTCTGTCTCCCCCTTTTAGACTGTGAGCCCACTGTTGGGTAGGGACTGTCTCTATATGTTGCCAACTTGTACTTCCCAAGCACTTAGTACAGTGCTCTGCAAACAGTAAGCACTCAATAAATATGATTGATTGATTGATTGACTGATTGATTGATTGATTTCAGTGGGAAAAGAGTTTTCAGGCTCATAAGGATAAGATCTTTAAAAAACATACACAGCTAACAGTGCCATTGCCAACACTCCCTGTCTTGTTTGAAAAGAAGACTATATCAATGTCCCCTGAAATTAAAGGTTGGCCCAACTGCATTTTGTCTGCATGTGACAGTGTGCCAGAGGCACCTGGGATGATATTTACCCAAAGACTCCCCTTGTTTTTTAAAGAAAGCACTAATTTAAGTGAGATGTGTTTTGGACAGCCAGTCAATCAGCTGCATTTACTGAGTGCTCATTGCCTGCAGAAAAATGTCTAATGTCTGCTCATAGTGAAAGATGCCGCGGTTTAGCTTTCTAATCCAGGTTGTGGCCTTTGCCAGTGGGGATAGTAACAGTTTCGGAATATCTCTTCTGGTGAGAAAATGATACCAGTAGAAATATGACCGGAGGTAGAGACCTCTCTCTTCTGCAGAGAGTTCAGGGGTCTCACAAGAAGGGACTCCTGGCTTCCATGTATCTCTCTGCTCCCAGGTCATTAGGTAATTGTCCAGTCTGACCGAGCCTTTTTGGAATTACCTTGAAGAAAGCGAGGCTTTGGCAGGGATGATGTTGGGAGGAGGGTGGGGGTGGAGGGATATCTAGGGATGTATGGAGGGTGTACCCAGCCGGGGCATAGCCCTTGGCACCCACCAGAAGACGCCGGAGATAGCTCTGGCCTGGACCCTACTGCCAATTTCAATGCCACCCTGGTCTGCCGCAGGAAAGGACAGAGGGCTGGACAGAGGGCTGGACTGCTCTGTGGAATGGCAAAGCAAGAGACCTAAGTGGGAAAAGACCGCTTGGAAATCACCTTCACAGGAAAAAAAGAAGCCCCACCCCAGAATGCCTTGTTTTCTCCTTTTTGAAATGATTGGAATGATGAAAGAATCCTTTCTAGGGATTCTGAGATCCAAAGTGTCAGGTTTATTAGATTTCTTAGCCAAATTCAGTCAATAGAGCCATTCAGCTCTCTAGAGATACCGAGATAACTAGAGATAGAGATGCAGATATGTAGATCTCTGCTCCCGTAGGGAAAACGTGCTCGTTTCAAAGAAAACGATTTCTTGTAGACAGATCAAGTTTGTTATTCATTCAGAGCCCAGAGCAGGACCTGGCAGGTGCTGAGTTTGATTTGGACGGATGACATGGCCCAGGTGGAGGTGAAGCCGAGTGGGTAGGCTGACACACAAACACTACACACAGCATTCTGGTATGGGGCAACACCCTTCCTTCTGACCACGAATGAACTCATCCTGTGTCCTCGGTGAGAAATGCACCAGGACTTAGTCATTGGCATTTAGAGAGGCAGAATAAAGTCTTAGCTCTTCAGCCCTTCTGCAGGGCCTAGCTTAGATGAACCACACGCACCCTGAATCTTGTATTTCCCTTGCTGGACTCCAGCTGCCCCAGAAAGCCCAAATTGGTGTGTGACATTTGGGGCTTTTGCTTGGGGTAGGAGCCCTTCAAATACTGCAGTGGGAGTGGATATCTGCTGCTTTATGGAGTTGGCTTAGGATGATAAACACTGTCCCTGAACTCTAGGTCTGAAAGAAATCAAGTGGTGGGCTTAATTAAAATCAGATGGTGGATATAATGAAAAATTCATTTCTGTCAAGCTCCCCTTTTTTCTATTTTTTGTTTGGGCTCAGATGATTGATTCATTTCATGGGAATCTTCAAATCCTGGATTCTGCCTACACTACAAATTACTTTGCTAATTCATCTGCTTAAAACATCATTTGGGCATGATTATTCAGGCCTAACGGGAAAATAAAATAAATGAAAAATAAATGATGCCATTTGTTAAGCGCTTACTATGTACGAAGCGCTGTTCTAAGTGCTGGAGGGGATACAAGGTGATCAGATACAAGAGAAGCAGTGTGGCTCAGTGGAAAGAGCCTGGGCTTTGGAGTCAGAGGTCAGGGGTTCAAATCCCGGCTCTGCCACATGTCTGCTGTGTGACCTTGGGCAAGTCACTTAACTTCTCTGGGCCTCAGTTACCTCATCTGTAAAATGGGGATTAAGACTGGGAGCCCCCCATGGGACAACCTGATCCCCTTGTAACCTCCCCAGTGCTTAGAACAGTGCTTTGCACATAGTAAGTGCTTAATAAATGCCATTATTATTATTATTATTATTATTATCAGGTTGTCCCATGGGGGGCTCACAGTCTTAATCCCCATTTTACTGATGAGGTAAGTGAGGCTCAGAGAAGTTAAGTGACTTGCCCAAAGTCACACAGCTGACAAGTGGCAGAGCCGGGATTAGAACCCATGACCTCTGACTCCCAAGCCAGGGCTCTTTCCACTGAGCCACGGACCTGAGTTCTAATTCTAGCTCCACCACTTATTGCTGTGTGACCCTGGGCAAGCCACTTAATTTGTCTGTGTTTCAGTTCCCTCATCTGCAAAATGGGGACTTAATACCCGTCCTCCCCCTGCTTAGACTGTGAGCCCCAGGTGGGACCCGGTTATCTCATATATTACGTGTTTGGCAAATAGTAAGTGCTAAACAAGTATTATTGTTATTGTTATTATAAGATGAGGGGTTTGCTTGAAACAGCTGGATATTTCCCCCTCCCCCTCCCCTTCTCCATCCCCCCTGCCTTACCTCCTTCCCCTCCCCACAGCACCTGTATATATGTATAAATGTTTACACGTATTTATTACTCTATTTATTTATTTTATTTGTGCATATTTATTCTATTTATTTTATTTTGTTAATATGTCTTGTTTTGTTTGTCTCCCCCTTCTAGACTGTGAGCCCGCTATTGGGTAGGGACCGTCTCTATATGTTGCCAACTTGTACTTCCCAAGCGCTTAGTACAGTGCTCTGCACACAGTAAGCGCTCAATAAATACGATTGAATGAATGAATGAATTCAGGTTTAGTTGCATTTTCAGCCCCCGGTTTCTAGTAATTTGCCTGTTTAAATCCAGGTTGAGTGAGTACGTGCTCACTTAGTTTCAAGTCAACCAGGGTAGTGAAAGGACGAAACTAAGCCCCACTTTTCCTCATCTCCCACTCCCTTCTGCATCGCCTTGACTTGCTCCTTTTGCTCACCCTTCTCCCAGCCCCATAGAACTTATTTATATATCTGTAATTTTTATTTATTTATATTGATATCAGTCTCCCCCCACCTACCCCCCAGACTGTAAGATCATTGAGGTCAGGGAATGTCACTGTTTATTGTTGTATTGTACTTTCCCAAGTGCTTCTTCAGTATTCTGCACACAATAAGTGTTCAATAAATACGAGTGAATGAATGAATGAATGAATGAACAAGGCTTTTTTGCATGTTTTTTTTTGGTAAGGGAGGTATGGAGCATCAGTTACACTGGATTCTTCATGGTGAGTTCCCTTTGTCAGTGGCTGGGAGTCAAGGAGGGAGATGTGCATTATTCAGGCAGCTGGTTAACAGGTGTAAATAACACTGCAATATGACCCTTCACACCCTGTCAGAGGCTGTACTTATCACTCAATCAATCATCAATCAATGGTATCTATTGAGCGGTTACTGGGTGCAGTGCACTGTACTAAGAGCTCCATTCTGAGCCATGCCATTCTTGCTTAGCCCCCTTTTCGCTTTGCTAAACTATATCCATCCTGTCTTTAAAAACTCCCTGTGAAGTCTTCCTGATTAACTATACCTGATCTTCATTCCAGCTACCTTATATGTATCACTATAAATTTTATTTTCTTGTACCTACCCCAGCACATAGCACAGTGCTTGGCACATAGTCGGCACTTAAAATATACCATTATTATTCAATTATACGAATACATTTCTGTTTTCATTCTTGTAAACTTCTTTAATATTTCAAGACCCTATCATTTGCATTTGATAAATATTCATCATCAATCGTATTTATTGAGAACTTACTGTGTGCAGAGCACTGTACTAAGCGCTTGGGAAGTACAAGTTGGCAACATAAGTGCTCAATAAATACGAGTGAATGAATGAATGAATGAACAAGGCTTTTTCATATGGTTTTTTTTTTGGTAAGGGAGGTATGGAGCATCAGTTACACTGGATTCTTCATGGTGAGTTCCCTTTGTCAGTGGCTGTGCATTCTGTTTAATCGTATCCTATTTCTCCCTAAATTCCTCAAGTGCAGGGACTGGATCTTTTTCTTCTTTTCTAACTTTTCAAAGCATGTACTTAAGTGCTCTGAACAGTCATTCAGGAAATTTGGTTGCCTGACTGGGGGGTGAATTGGTGATTAGCTCCACGCCAACCTATCTGCATGTATATTTTGAATCATTTTGCTGGGGCATGGCGGATCGAGTAGTGTGAAGAGAGATTTTCCCAGTATCACTCAACTTCTTCGCCAGTTCTCCTGCTTGGCTACTTGAAGAGAATGGGCTAAAACCTCTAAGAGGTTTTAAGGTGGACTAAATAACATGGATTTTCAGGCCAGAATGGTCTCCCCAGGGTCAGTAATGCTCTTGGCAGCACTCAGTCTTCATGTGATTTGGAGCTGGGTTGGCTGGCTTGGAGGTTAAGATTGGCAGCCTATTTATCACCTTCTCAGACTGGCTTCCTAACTAGCCAGAGGTAGCTGCCTTGCCCTCTGGTAGTGGTGGTATGCTTTTCTCGAGCTTTTTCTCCATTCCTTTTACCAATCAGTTAACACAATTTGGTGAATATACCCTGGATACAGAGGACCGTAGTAGGCGCAGAGAGACATTTCAAAGGAAAAACCTGACACCATCCATGCCGGTCTTGAAAGATGTTTTCTCTATTGTTGACTGTTCTGATTTTATAACCTATACCGTTACAGCAAAGAAGCAAAAGAGTGGCATGCTTATTCTTTTCTTCAAAAATAGATAGAAGATCTGGGAAAAGGACAGAAAGACCCGGGACCAGCTTTGAGATTCCGTAAAGGTTTTATTTAATTTAAACCTTGTTCTGAGTGCTCAATCCAGCATTTCACCTGACATTCTCTCCTTCCATTTGGTAAAAAAAAAAAGGTCAATACTTTCTTGACCACCAAAGTCGCCAACATCAAAATAGTCCCCAGCCCTTCAGGTGATCCACATTTCAGAGTTTAACTTATTATCATCATCATTATTAGCATTATTACTATCATTATTGTATTTGTTAAGCATTTACTGTTACTAAGCATTACTAGTGAATCATGCACTGTTTTAAGCACTGGGGTAGATACAAATTAATCAGCTTGGACATAGTCCCTGTCCCACATGGGGCTCACAATCTAAGTAGGTATGCTCACTGATCTCTGTTATTGATCTTTTTGTAAACTAATTGCTTTTTTCTAGTAATTACTCACAGACACATTTCAAGAGCAGGCTTCAAAAGTCTCAGACTTAATTTAGTAAATCTCAATCGTCGAGGTAATGACTGAGCTCAGGATAATTTGCATTATATCCTTAATTACCCCTTCATTGGTACCCAAGATCATCAGTAGAGATTCTGGGGGTGGGTACTTGGAATAAGTGATTAATTCTAATGAGGACTCTGAGCAGTTCCTCATGTCAGAAACTCCACTTCCTCCCAGCATGGACAAGGCAAGCTTGGCAAACTGATCTGAAAGTACCTAAAATTACCAATTGGCCCCATGGTCTCAAGAAGAAGTCTTTTGGTGTTTATGCCTCAGGCTGTGTCAGCAAGGAGAGAGAAATGGAAAGGCTCCTCATCATTCCTTCATTCAGTTTGCTTAGTTCATTAGCCTGGGGGGTGTCCTTTTCAATCAATCCATCATATTTACTGAGCACTTACCGTGTGCAGAGCACTGTACTAAATGCTTGGGAGGGTACAACACAACAATATAACAGACACATTCCCTGCCCACAATGAGTTTACACTGTGGTTTTTTTCCTCACCCCCATCAGCTCCACCAGGCCATTACAAATGATTTACCTCCTGGAAATCTGATCTTCAGGGCAGCCAGATACACCAGGAGAAAAGACCCAAGGGACCTGAGACAAAAACTTTCTCTTTTTCTTTTCAAAAAATGGACACACTTCCATCTCTCTTTCTCTTTGGTTTCCCTGCCTCTTCCTCCAAACAGTGATCCAAGGAGCCCGGTTACCCATGTTACCTGGGGATGGGTACTTGGAATAAATGATTAATTATTTACCTGCCACCTGCAAAAAGTTGATTCCAAAGAGGAGAGAGCTAGCTGCCTTTCCAGGCAGCCCAGCCCCTGAAATCCTCAAGAGGGATTTCTCACAGGAGCCCTGGGAGAGTTTGGTTACAGTCCATTTGACAGAGGATGGAGCAAGAGCGAGGCAGGTTACTGAAGGGAAGGAAAGTGAATGAAGAGGCTATTTCCCAGGTGGGTTTATTACATAATCGCTAGAGCATGAAATCCCCTGATTCCTTACAAGCTTAAGGTGGCTATTTATCTGGTTTTCTACCTGATGGTCTGATTTTTAGCTGGTCTGCCTCCTTTCTAGAATGGGCCCAGGACCCGACACCTTTATGTCTGATATTTTCACTTTAAATGAATCAGCCTCCCTCCACCTCAACTCCTGTCTCCAAGCTCCATGGCTCAGAAGCAGTGCCATGTTCACAGGGACTTGGAAAAGGATTACAAAGGCTCTGGAGCAAGTAGGGGGAGTGGGGTCCCCCTTTGGAGAAATGCTATAGATTAGGGCAGGGCAGGGAAAGTATAGGAAGATTTTTCACAAATGTCATGGATGATACCCACATATTATTTTGTCTGCCTGGCAGAATGCCCACAGCCTCATGTGTACATATTTATTACTCTATTTATTTATTTTATTTGTACATATCTATTCTATTTATTTTATTTTGTTAGTATGTTTGGTTTTGTTCTCTGTCTCCCCCTTTTAGACTGTGAGCCCACTGTTGGGTAGGGACTGTCTCTATATGTTGCCAATTTGTACTTCTCAAGCGCTTAGTACAGTGCTCTGCACATAGTAAGAGCTCAATAAATACGATTGATTGATGATGAACGCTATCAGTGGCCACTCTTCTCAAGTCCTCTCCAAGGACTTGGCCTGGTGTATCACAGAGACGGGCTGCTTCAGGAGTTTTGCATGAAGTCCTTGTATTTTCAGTGAAATTGCTGAGCAGGTGGGCATTTGACAGAGCTGAGGTGATCAGAGCACTTTTACACTTTTAAGGCCTAATTCATCTTGCTTCATTCCTGTGAGCTAGACAGGGCAGGAGCCATTGCCCATATAATGGAGGGAGAAGGACCAGAGATGCCCCATGGACCAACTTAGGGTCTCCTGCCACAATGTCCAGGGTTTTAGCAATCAAGGTGACAGGTTCCTGCTTTAGGTGGGCACTGCTCACCCGCCTATGTTCTTGTTCTCAGTACAGTCCCCAAAGAGTGAAGGTGAAATATATGTGTTCTGGAGTTTGGAGACGCGGAAGATTTTGTGGGGAAGAGATAAGATCTTTGCTGGCGGTTCCTCTGGTTCATCTCAAACTAGCCTGAGGTAGACCAGTACTCCTGTTACAGCTGCAGTTAGGCCAGAGAAGGTGACGCCAATGGATGGAGGAGAATCAATCAATCAATCGTATTTATTGAGCGCTTACTGTGTGCAGAGCACTATACTAAGCACTTGGGAAGTACAAGTTGGCAACATATAGAGATGGTCCCTACCCAACAGCGGGCTCACAGTCTAGAAGAATAAAAAGGTTTTTGGGAATAGTATATTTATATATATATATAGTATAGTATAGTATATATAGTGTATAGTATATTTACATTATTTATAGGATCTCTGGTCAAATGTTTGTTGGCAAGTTAACCCACTACCTGAGAGACCCTCAGGGAAACTACTTTGGTTAAAAGAGCCAGGTCATAAAACTGTCATTCCCTATTTTTCTTTTTAAGTAGAAAGATACCAGCAGCTAAACCGGTGCAGGTCCCCTGAGTTGGGGAGGTGGTCGACTGTATTATCATGCCTGTACCAAAGAGCGTAATGACTTACTAAGCGCTTGGGAAGGACAAGTTGGCAACATATAGAGATGGCCCCTACCCAACAGTGGGCCCACAGTCTAGGAGAATAAAAAGGCTTTTGGGAATAGTATATTTATATATATATATATATATATATATATATATATATATATATATATATATATATAGTATATATAGTATAGTATATTTACCTTATTTATAGGATCTCTGGTCAAATGTTCGTTGGCAAGTTAACCCCCTACCTGAGAGACCCTCAGGGAAACTACTGTGGATAAAAGAGCCAGGTCATAAAACTGTCATTACCTATTTTTCTTCTTAAGTAGAAAGATACCCGCAGCTAAACCAGTGCAGGTCCCCTGAGTTGGGCAGGTGGTCGACTGTATCACCATGCCTGGACCAAAGAGCGTAATGACTTACTAAGCGCTTGGGAAAGACAAGTTGGCAACATATAGAGATGGTCCCTACCCAACAGTGGGCTCACAGTCTATCTACCTATCTATATATAGATATAGATAGTATATATAGTGGGCTCACAGTCTAGGAGAATAAAAAGGCTTTTGGGAATAGTATATACATATATATATATATATATCTATACTATTGTGTATATATATATTTACTATATATATATACACAATAGTATAGATATATAGTATATATATATATACACAATAGTATATATATAGTATATTTATATATATAATAGTATATTTATATATATAATGTAAATATACTATATATATAGATCGATCGATAGATTTCTATCTATCGATCGATCTATATATATAGATATAGATAGTATATATAGTATATTTACATTATTTATAGGATCTCTGGTCAAATGTTTGTTGGCAAGTTAACCCCCTACCTGAGAGACCCTCAGGGAAACTACTTTGGATAAAAGAGCCAGGTCATAAAACAGTCATTACCTATTTTTCTTTTTAAGTAGAAAGATACCAGCAGCTAAACCAGGGCAGGTCCCCTGAGTTGGGGAGGTGGTCGACTGTATCATCATGCCTGGACCAAAGAGCGTAATGACTTTTCTCATTTGATTAGGTCTGTCCCCCGAGTCAATATCCTGAGAGTGGTACAGCTGGATTGTGATTACCTCTCCAAACTCGAATACTTCATTATTTAGCAGCAGAAGTGTCCATCTTTCTCCCCTCCCGGCTTGGGCCCTAACAACTGGAGGGAATTTAGCAGCATTGTCTGGGGGGCTGCGTCTCTCCTGCCACACAATGCGACAGCCAGGTTTTAAAATAAAGGGCCGCTAGGTGGCGCCCGACCCCCCCGGTTGATTCCATTCATTCATTCATTCAATCGTATTTATTGAGCGCTTACTGTGTGCAGAGCACTGTACTAAGCGCTTCGGAAGTACAAGGCAACATAGAGAGACAGTCCCTACCCAACAGTGGGCTCACAGTCGAAAAGGGGGAGACAGAGAACAAAACATACTAACAAAATGAAATAAATAGAATAAACATGTCCAAATAAAATAAATACACAGAAAATAAATAAGGTGTTCACCACATTTACAAAACGTAAATGTTGCCGACAGGTCCGAAGTTTCTCCAGAAATGTCCTCACATTCTCAGAAACCTTTGGACTATTTCGGCCTTCTTGAAACCTTCAACGCGTTCCGGGCAGGGCCAGCTGAAAGCCAGACTGCTGTTAAAATCACATTTCATTCAAGAGGGCCACCCCAACAAAGCCCTCTTCATTCTGCATCTCCTATGCACTTAGTTGTGCAGCAGTGGATATTCGCCCCACAGTGGTTTAACGTTCATATCCGTGACTTTTAGACTGTGAGCCCACTGTTGGGTAGGGACTGTCTCTATATGTTGCCAATTTGTACTTCCCAAGCGCTTAGTACTGTGCTCTGCACATAGTAAGCGCTCAATAAATATGATTGATGATGATGATTTATTTTAGCGTCTGTCTTCCCCTCTAGACTGGATACTCCTTGGGGGCAGGGAATACGTCCACCGACTCTGTTGTATTTCTTTTAATGGCATTTATTAAGCGCTTACTATGTGCAAAGCACTGTTCTAAGCGCTGGGGAGGTTACAAAGTGATCAGGTTGTCCCACGGGGGCTTACAGTCTTAATCCCCATTTTACAGATGAGGTGACTGAGGCCCAGAGAAGTTCAGTGACTTGCCCAAAGTCACACAGCTGACAAGTGGCAGAGCCGGGATTTGAACCCATGACCTCTGACTGCAAAGCCCGTGCTCTTTTCCACTGAGCCATGCTGTTACTCTCCCAAGCGCTTAGTAGCATGCTCCACACACTGTAAGCACTTAATCATCATCATCATCATCAATCGTATTTATTGAGCGCTTACTATGTGCAGAGCACTGTACTAAGCGCTTGGGAAATACAAATTGGCAACATATAGAGACAGTCCCTACCCAACAGTGGGCTTATACTTAATAAATATAATGGATTGATTGAGTTCAAAGCAGGCGAATGGCCACCCTAGTTGATGTTGCTGCCCACCAGGCTGGACTGCTGCTTGAAGCTGGGAACCTTGGGGAGGGGGAAGGAAGGGTGATGGAAGAATGTTAAAACCAAGTGTCTCCCCCCAAAAAGAATGTCTGCAAGTGTCTCCCCCCAACACTCCAGAGACTCCAAAGAGGATGGTCAGTGGTCTCTGCCCCCAGAAGGAAGAGGAACAGTAACCTAGTTACTCTTTAAATTTAAGGTGGTTGAATCCCTCAGCCCCAGTTGTGTCTGTTAGTCAGTCTCCAAGACTGATTCTGTGTCCCCTGTGTGAAGATCCCTGTATTGGACTTCAGGAGGAGTTAGAAAAAGGAGAGCGTTAAATTGAGAAGATTACAATCAAAGCAGCGTGGCTCAGTGGAAGGAGCACGGGCTTTGGAGTCAGAGGTCATGGGTTCAAATCCCGGCTCCGCCAATTGTCAGCTGGGTGGCTTTGGGCAAGTTACTTAACTTCTCTGTGCCTCAGTAACCTCATCTGGAAAATGGGGATTATGACTGTGAGCCCCCTGTGGAACAATCTGATCACCTTGTCACCTCCCCAGCACGTAGAACAGTGCTTTGTACATAGTAAGCACTTAATAAATGCCATTATTATTAGTGGGGGAGGTAGAATAAACATAAATATAACATAACATATCTTACTGAAGAAGATAAAGAGGGTGAAAGAAATAAAGCCCACAAGGTCCAGCCCCTACTATGTACAGAGCACTGTACTATGTACTCAGGAGCATTTAATTGAAATAAAAGACGCAGCCTGAAACCTTTCCATTTTATTTTCTTTATCTCTGCTAGCAGACAAATAGAATATTCCATAGATTTAGATACAGAGACAGATTTAGAGAAGCAGCGTGGCTTAATGGAAAGAGCACGGGCTTGGGAGTCAGAGGTCCTGGGTTCTAATCCCACCACCACTTGTCAGCTGTGTGGCTTTGGGCAAGTCCTTAACTTCTCTGTGCCTCAGTTACCTCATCTGTAAAATGGTTATAAAGACTGTGAGCCCCACGTGAGACAACCTGACAACCTTATATCTACTCCAGTGCTTAGAACAGTGCTTGGCACACAGTAAGCACTTAACAAATACCATCCTTATTATTATTACAATGAACTTCCAGTCTAAATAGGAAAAGACATAGGAAGAGGATGGACCTGGAAACCGAGAGAAAGGTTCCCGTCTCTAGACTGTGAGCCCGTGGTGGGCAGGGATTGTCTCTCTTTGCTGCATTGTACTTTCCAAGCGCTTAGTACAGTACTCCGCACACAGTAAGTGCCCAGTAAATATGATTGAATGAATGAATGAATGAATGAATGAATGAATGAATGGTTTCATTATGCAGAGAGCTGAAAGGCAAGCAGGAGCCACATAGTTACCCGCCCCCGATCTCTCCCATTCCTCTATCAACCTTGGTATTGAGGAGAGGAGGTGCAACAAGTGGACAGAAGGCTGGTGGTATCAGCGTGGTGAAGGGGTAGGGAGGGAGCAGGGTGGAATGGTGGTCCAGGAAATATGGAGAGGCACAACTGTCTCCTTCCCCAGGAGGATCACTGTGGCTACAAGGCTCTGGGAACATTCGGAGGGTAAAGGATACCTACAGTTTGGCAGAGCTCTGCCCTCTGGGGAATGAGTAGGCCCTCATTAAAATGCCATGGCTCAAAGCTGTCATAACCAACCTAGTTACTAATTTAAATTTAAGGTGGTTGAATCCCTCAGCCCCAATTGTGTCTGTCAGTAAGTCTCCAAGTCTGATTCTGTGTCCCCTTTGTGAAGGGACACTATGAGGAGAAAGAAACAGGGAGCAGTAAACTGAGAAGAGTACAATCTAATGGGGGAGGCAGAATAAGCACAAATATAACACAGGTTAAAAAACAGTGATAGAAGCATAAAAATATTTAAGAGATCATTATAATTGTGGAATTTAAGTGCTCACTATGTGCCAAGCACTATACTAAGCACGGGGGTAGATGCAAGATAATTAAGTTCCATATGGGGAACTTAATATATATATTAAGTTCCATATATCCCCCCATCTTACCTCCTTCCCTTCCCTTCCCCACAGCACCTGTATATATGTATATATGTTCGTACGTATTTTTTTACTCTATTTATTTATTTTATTTGTACATATCTATTCTATTTATTTTATTTTGTTAGTATGTTTGGTTTTGTTCTCTGTCTCCCCCTTTTAGACTGTGAGCCCACTGTTGGGTAGGGACTGTCTCTATATGTTGCCAATTTGTACTTCCCAAGCGCTTAGTGCAGTGCTCTGCACATAGTAAGCGCTCAATAAATACGATTGATGATGATGATGATGATGATATGGGGCCCACAGTCTAAGTAGGAGGGAGAACAGCTATTGAATCTCCATTTTGCAGAAGAAGGAAGTGAGGTACAGGGAAGTGAAGCCACGTAGCAGGGAAGCGGTGGAGCCAGGATTAGAATCCAGGTCCTGTGACTCCCAGATCTGTTTTCTTTTCATTAGGCCACGCTGCTTCTATTAGTAGTAGTAATAGTATTTACTGTGCACCACTGGGTAGAATATAAGAGAAAGAGGAAGGAGTGGCCGAGCCCATCGGAGGGGGAGTCCGAGCTGGAGCAAACGGTAGCGGCCGGCCGGAGAGGGGACGGTCATGGGGCGACGAGCAGAGTGTTGGTGGGGGGAGACGGGGGGCAGGCGAGGCTGAAAAGGGACACAGGGACACCCTCCTCACCCCCCAACTCAAACCCTGACTCCTTAGAGGCCCTGGAAGGGCGACTAGCCTGCTGTGTGCATTTGTGCGTCAGTGTCTGTGTCTATGTACAAGTGTGGCCGTGTGGTTCCCTTGTGTGGACGTTGGCCTAGGTCTGTGCAGATGTTTGTACATATTTATCACTCTATTTATTTATTTTAGAGAAGCAGCGTGGCTCAGTGGAAAGAGCCCGGGCTTTGGCGTCAGAGGCCGTGGGTTCCAATCCCAGCTCCGCCAGTTGTCGGCCGTGTGACTTTGGGCAAGTCACTTCACTTCTCTGGGCCTCAGTCACCTCATCTGGAAAATGGGGATAAAAAAAACTGTGAGCCCCACGTGGCTGATCACCTTGTATCCCCCCTAGCGCTTAGAACAGTGCTTTGCACATAGTAAGCGCTTAACAAATGCTATCATTATTATTATTATACCTTACTGAGTACTTGGGAAGGACACAACAGAGAAGTGATTGTTGCCAGCCCCTGGTTTGTACCAACCAGGACCTTCCTGGACTGGGGGAGCCTCGGTGACACGAAGTAGAGTTCAAACCACATCTCTGATCACCAAGGCTCCTGTGGAAAGTTTTTACTTTAGTTTTATCAGCATGTAAGGGAGTGACACATACACACACTCACTCACTCCACTCCACCAAGGGTCCAATAGCAGCCTGTGGTCAGTTGTCAGCCCGTTCTGCCAATGCTTCTTCTTTCGGCTTCCAATTCTGCTGCTTCAGAGTGCTGCCCTCCTGCTGCTTCTCTCAGCATGCTTGAGTCTCTGCATGCTCTGCTCCTTGTTTCAGTGCTGCTTCTTGCTTTTTTGTGCAACCCCTCGTGATTCGAAACGAGCGCCTTTTATCTGCCTTAGGCTTCGCTTCTGGGGCTCTACTTGACAGTCATCGACTAGGCCCGTTACTGGGTAGAACAGGGAGAGAAAATCACGCCTCCCTCCTTGCTCCACCTCCACAGGCCCTCAGTCACCTCTCTCAGGTAGAGCCCCTCAGTGTCTTCTTGTTGTTCACGAGATCACAACCAGTCACGAATAAGGGAGCTCGTTGTGGGCTCACCACAGTGACACGTTACAGAGAACTGCCTCTGGCCTGGAACACTTTCCCCTTTATATCAGACAGATGATCACTCTCCCCACCTTCAAAGCTTTATTGAAGACACAGCTACTCCAAGAGGTCTTCCCTGATTAGACATTTATTTCCTCTTATCCCACTAACTTCTTCATCACCGTTGCACTTACACCCTTTATTCACCCCTCTCTCAACCCCACAGCACTTATGTACATAGCCATAGTTTATTTAATGTCTGTCTCCCCCTCCAGACTGTAAGCTCACTGTGGTCAGGCATGTCTACCAACTCTGTTATATTGCACTCTCCCAAGTGCTTGGTAGAGTGCTCCATATACGGCAAGCATTCAATAAATACCATTGATTGATTGATGTGATTCAAACCAGCTCGAGTTAGTTGGGAAGAGTTCATGTAGGAAGTAGATTTAGTAGCATTTTAAAGGAGAAAAAGAACCTGTTTGGGTGAAAGGAAGCGGGATTCATCAGATATCTAGGTTACAAGTTTATTTTGAGAGAAAATCATCAACTTGAAATGCTTTGGAGACATCTTTAAAGAACAGCAAACAGAAAGGAAAGGAAGGTGTTTCTCTTGCTCATTTGAAATGTTGCCCATGCTTCTATTCCTGTAAGCAGAGTCAGACAACTTTGAGGAAACCTGGACATTTTCCCAGTGACTGGAATTGAACTATCTTTCTTTGTCTTTTTGACTTCCGTTTTGCCCTCCCTCTCAAAAGGGCAGGCAGAGAAGATAATCCTGGTGGTAACACTGATTGGTACCTTCAAAAATCCCAACATGAAAGTTAGCATTTAAGCATCTTATTGCCTCCACTAGACCAGACCCTTGCAAATGTTACTAGGTGTGCTCGATTCCCCTTTTGTAGCTCGACTTGCATATCCTGAGTCTGTACTCTTTGGAGGAGCACATTTTCTCCTATGAGCAGGGCTCTTTCCTTGGGTCCTGCTTGGGAGGCCCTCACAGAGGAGTCCTTGATTGAGTCCTCTCTTTTTTAACAGCCATTTTATTTTGCAGCTGAGCTCTGACAAGAACACAGCACAGGAAGTGATGCTATCATTAGGTTGTCAATCAATCAATTTATTGAGCACTTACTGTGTGCAGAGCACTCTACTAAGCGCTTGGGAGAGAACACAATAATGTAACAGACATTTTCTGCCCACATCGAGCTTACAGTCTAGAAGATAACTGACTACATTATAGATCCACAAGTCAATGTGACTTTTTTTTAATGCTGTCTGTCAAGCACTTACTATGTGTCAGGCACCATATTTAGCGCTGGGGTAGATACAGAAAAAATCAGGTTGGACTCAGTCCCTCTCCCACCTGGGTCTCACAGTTAAAGGGCAAGGGATAAAGCAATATTCCCTATGCAAACTTGGGAAACAGGGTGTACAGGAAGATACTTGGAGAGGAGCCAGGTGAGCCAGAAGAATTCTTTCACTTTTTAAGTGGTATTGCCTGCATGTGGCTCTGTTCAATTGAATGTCTGAAAGTCCCAGGAGGTTCTGCCAGTCCTTCTGGGGATCATTTTCATAGATGTCTGCCCAGGGCTGCCCTCCACGCCAGCACTCCAGAAGAGAAATGGCCCCTCGTGGATAGTGTATTCCCTGCTTACCAGTTAAAAGGACCCAACCAACACTATTACACCAAGTCCCACTTGGGTTTCTGAAGTGCCAGGCAGACCCAAACTACCCTTGTGTGGTGTTGTTACAGGTGCAATTTCCACCTGAGTTTGGCAAGTGGATTCTGGGCTGGCCAGTGCCCACTTTCCTGCATGGTCTTCATTCAGTCACCAGCCAGACCCCAAACTGAAAGTCAGGAAGTTTAGGGCTAAGGCAGAGTCTATACTAACTTCAAGAAAGCCTCGCAAACTTATCCTGCCCCAAGGGGCATCAGGGTAGAGGAGAATGAGGCTTCAGGTGCCTTCCTTAAAGCAGTAATTGCCTGCTGAGCTTACTCTCCTTCCCATAAGGCCCCCAACATCCTCATCACTGCCAAGCTTCACCCTTTTCATACACCCTTTATGTAAATAAAGGGGCTCTACGAAGCCTGGGAAAGAGGTTCTGGCGACATAAATTTCTGTCAGCTTCTGAACTAGTGAGAGTTCATTTTGAGGCATGGTGGGTGGAATGGATTGGCCCTGGACCATCAGGTGGCCTCCAGAGGAGAGCCATTGGGCTGCTAATTGAGGCTGAAGGCTAATAGGAGGGAAGGAGAAGCAGGTGAGTGGAGTGGGAGGAAGGGAGAGTTTAGTGTGAGATTCAGGCTTAGTGGCAGGAGATTTTTTCCCAAGGTGAAATGAACATCCGTTTTCAGAGTGGGCTGGATGATTTGGTTTGAGCGGGGGGATGATTCAGCCACATCTACAGAAGCGAAGCAAGCCTGGTAAGGGGATGAATGTAAGTGAAATCTACTTTCGTTGGTTCTCTTGGGTTAGTTCCTTCAAACTGTCACTTCATTCTTCCAGATTTTCATGTAGGAAGATTAGGCCGGTACACAGAATCCACTGTGAGTGGGAGCCGGATTGCCAGGATATTGGCATCTAGTTCTATATGGGTAGCCGAGAGATGACCTCTGTTCCCCCAGAAGTTTCTTGCCTAACTTTGACAGGGAATAGGGATTAAGGGAGTTGTGTGTGGTGTGTAACTGCCAGGAATGTCAGTTGCTACACCTTAGGCCTGGGAGTGGATATAAAGTGTGTAAC
Organism: Tachyglossus aculeatus; assembly: GCF_015852505.1. NCBI lineage: Eukaryota > Metazoa > Chordata > Mammalia > Monotremata > Tachyglossidae > Tachyglossus > Tachyglossus aculeatus. Next base: position 10,968,166 of record NC_052074.1, read on the forward strand.
TTCTAGTTAATTTGGTTCAGGCTTGCAAGGGGGTGAACGCAACGTGGAAAGTAGCAGACACAATATGACAGTGGCAACTCCCATAGGGATTTTATCTTCCCATTATAATTTTCTGACTGCCCTGCATTTAACTTGGCTTAGGAGCTGGCCCTCTGTGTAATTATCAATTAACCTTCAGACATTGGTGTTGAATCTGATCTTCTTGTCAGAGGCAGGTCAGAAATGCGTTTGTATCATGTAGTGGTGGCTGGCCAGAAAGGTTTCTGCTGTCACTTGGTAGCCATCCCTGCGGAGACAGCTCTACTAATGGAGTCATGGTGTTGGAAGGAACCTTGAAAGAGGTCTCATAGTACACTCTCACAGTTTTTTCACCTCCAGTTAAGATAGATTTCTCTCTGGTTTTTGAGGAAATTAAGGCAAAATAAAGTATTCAATGTTTTACTCAATGACCCACAGAAAGTGAATGGAAAAGTCAGTCCAGAAGCCAAGTCGTCACCTGCAAAGTCCACCAGACTATTTTAAATCAGATATTGCTCCCATGCTGGAGTTTGGTAATCAAGGAAATAGACAGTGCCCAATTTTTCACCTGCAAATCATGTGGCTTATGAGATTGGGGAAAATGCAAAAAGGGTCAGGATAGCATCACTTCTTATTCCTCCACCCACATGTTGAAACCATGTTGGTGTTGTTATAATTATTGTTATTACTAGCAATTAAGTGCTTAGAATGAGCAAAACATTGTACTAAGCCTGGAGTGATTCCAAGAAAATCAATCAAGGCATGACTCTGGGCCATAAGGGAACTATTGATAATGATAAGAATAAGACTATAATTCAAGCAACGGTGAAAGTAAATTCAATTTCAACTGTTGAAAGTACCAAAAATAAAATATGTCAGTATTTGAAGGAGGCAATTCTTGGGTACTTCACTGCTCCAAGGAGGCAGATTGATTGCTGAGGCACTGACTGGGTTGTGCTTCATTCCTGCAGTGTTGGGAGAGGGAACATAGATTGTCCCAAGTATCGGACCATTCCCCAGGACTCAGAAGCATAGAGACCCCAGGCTGTGGAGCTTTCTGCTTCAGAGATTAGGAGGGGTTGAGAAAGAAAATCAGTCTAAGAATAAAGGTCCAGACGGGACTGGTGTTGGACACCAACAAAAACTTAAATGACACAAAACCAGCAGAAAGACAGGGATAAATACAAAAATAAAATTAAAAATATGACAGAGCGCTGTGGCTAAAGGACCAAAATTGCGGGTTCCTTTTGGCTTAGCGTCCAAAGTCAAAAACTACAGTCATGGAAATTTCATATTCCAAATGTCCTAGAGTTTATGGCTGGGGCTGCTTCTGTCCTGTCAGGTTTGTGCAAGGCTGGGTGGGATTGAGACTCCAGGATGACATCAGGAGTGGAGAGGAAGGGCAGTTACTATCCACTGTTACTGAGGAAGGACGGGGAGGAATACCTGTTACTATCCAGTGGATTCAAAGCTGGCACTTCTGTCCGTTGCTCCTACCTACTTGGAACGCTCTCTCCTTTTTTTAAGGTATTTGTCAAGCACTTACTGTGTGCCAAGCAATGTTCTAAGCACTGGGGTAGATACCAGTTAATCAGGCTGGATATAGTCCCTGTCCCACATGGGGTTTGCAGTCTCAGTTGGAGGGAGAACAGGTATTGAATTCCCATTTTGCAGTTGAGGAAACTGAGGCCCAGAGAAGTGAAGTGACTTGGCCAGGGTCACATAGCAGACACATGACCCCCCCCCCAGGCCCACGCTCTATCCACTAAGGCCGTGATATGCAACCATTTCTCCATCTCATCAGGAATGTATGGCCTCATCTGTTGCTTGGAACTCCTCTAAGCCCTTCTAAAATGCAGGTGCAGAGTTTGCCTGAACCCACCGACTCAGGACCACAAAGAGAAATGTGAATATGGGTGTAACCGGAATCTAGCAGAGATGTTAGCACCATGGGCCCCTGTCACGGTTTGACTGATTTAAGTATAGCAATGGAAAGCAGTGAGTGGGCTGAGATGCCTTCCAATGAGACACTTGGGATAGGACTGGGGAAATAATTGTGGAATTTGCTAAGTTCTTACTGTATACCAGACACTGTACTAAAGGCTGGGGTGGTTATAATATCAGCAGATCAAACACAGCCCCTGTCCCACATGGGGCTCAAGGTCTAAGTAGGAGGGAAAATAGGCATCATCCCCATTTTTATAGATGAAGAAACTGAGGTTACACAGCGGGCAAATGGAGTCAGAATTAGAACCCAGGACTCCTGACTCCCAGCGTCGTGCTTTTATCACTAGACCACACTGCTTTCCTCCTTGTGTGGAAAGGAAGCAGAAGGTGTATCCCAAAGTCAAGAAAGAAGCCTTTCAGTCTGGCCTAGTGGAAAAGGAATAATAATAATAATAATAATAATAATAATAATGATGGGAAATGGGGCTGGGAGTCAGAGGACCTGACTTTCTAATCCCAACTCTCCCAAATATTTGCTGTGTGGCCTTGGACAAGTTGCTTAACTTCTCTGTGCCTCAGTTCTCTTGTTCTTCCTCCTTCTTATCTTCTTAAGCTGTGAGCCCCATGTGGGAAAGGGAATGGGTCCAACCAAATTCACCTGTGTCTACCCCTGCACTTAGAACAGTGTTTGACTTAAATACCATACATTTTTGTTGAAAAAATATTGAAATTATTTAAGGACTAAGGAAAATAGGATTCATATTTCTGATCTACGGTTCATTCTATGCCTCAGATTTTACCTTTTCTTAATATCCTGTTCCATTAAACTGCTGAGGAATCTTGTGGCCTAGTTTAAAGAGCACAGGACTGAAAGGCAGGAAATTTAGGTTCTAATGCTGCTTTTGTCACTTGCTCGCCGTGCGGGTTAGGCCGAGTTACCTAATCTGTCTTTGCCTCAGTTTCCTCCACTGTAAAATGGGGATGAAACACCTGTTCTCCCTTCCCCACTAGATTGTGAGTCCATGTGGAAAAAGGGACTGTGTCTGATCTGGTGGTTGCGTATTGAACTCATTGCTTGGCACATAAGTGCTTAAATACTATTTTTATCATTATTATTTCTAACCACTACTTGGATCTGCTGATGGAGGCCAGCAGCAGAAACACAGCCACTGATTTCGACTGGCAGGGGAGTTTATGGGAAAGGAGGGAACCTTTAAGGAAAAGGAGACCTTCCAACAGGATACTAATAGAAGGTTTATAATAGGGTGAAACGGGGCATGGTGAACTACATTTGGAAGCGCAGAGCAGCCACCGCAGGGCAAGGGTGTCGTGTTCCCCGCGCCAAATTAATTCAGGCTATTCAGACTGAAGTTGCACTAGAGGTGCGGAGAGCTTTGGGTCTGGTGTGCAGATGAATGCCGTCACCGCCTGTGCCACCCAGACGACTCGATCAAAGCTGTCTGGGAAGAGAGCAGAAACAGTAAACACAGTTGGGGCTTTCCTCCTGAGACAGCTCGTGTCTAATAATAATGCAAGAAGGGAACTATGTAAAAATTTCCTAGAAACACATGACTCTCTTATAATCTGTCACATTCAACCACGAACAAACTGCTGCAAGCTCCAGATTACGTGCACTCTTATGGCCGGGATGACATTACAAACCACAAGCAAGTCTGTATGTTTGTTTTTGTGGTCACCATGTCCCCGAGAGCCCTTGAGATACCAGTTTCTCTGTACCCTGCTTACTCCCTTCTCGCCCTTTAGGAAGGCCTGGGGTTGATTGTGTATGTTTATTTACTAATGCGACATATGTCTCTGTATTCATCCTACTCCCATTAGACTGCAAACTCCTCAAGGACAGGAGATTTGTCTTTTCCTTCCTTTTTAACACTGCAGAGTGCATAGAATAACGCACTGTGTGCAGAGGATGCTCAATAATAAATACCATTGATTGACTGAGGGTTAGAAGATAGTTAAAATCAGTCCAGTTGAATGATGAGGGACTTCAGAAGGGTAGTTCCAATGTTCAGCTGAGTCAGACCCTGTTGGGAGAAAGGCAAAGTTAGCAAACAGTATTATTTATAATAATAATAATAATAATGGCATTTGTTAAGTGCTTACTATGTGCAAAGTACTGCTGTAAGCACTTGGGGGATACAAGGTAATCGGGTTGTCCCACGTGGGGCTCACAGTCTTAATCCCCATTTTACAGATGAGGTAACTGAGGCACAGAGAAGTGAAGTGCCTTGCCCAAGGTCACAGAGCTGACAAGTGGTGGAGCCGGGATTCGAACCCATGACCTCTGACTCCCAAGCCCGTGCTCTTTCCACTGAGCCACACTGCTTCTCTCTTTATGGCGAGGCTACTGAGTGCAGAGAGCTGTTGGGCTACTCCAGTAGAAATAGAAGACATGATACTTGCCCTTAAGCTGTTTATAATCTAATGGGAGAGACAGGCACTGTAATTTACAGGTTGGAGGAAGAAGAGAATGGAAAGAAAGGCTCGTGGATAGAACATGAGCCTGGGGGTCAGAGGCCCTGGGTTCTAATCCTGGTTCCACCACTTGTCTGCTGTGTTCCACTGGGCAAGTCATTTCTCTGTGTCTCAGTCACCTCAGCTATAAAATGGGGATTAAGACTGCGAGCCCCATGTGGAACATGGACCGTGTCCAATCCGATTAGCTTAATCCACCCCAGTGCTTAATACAGTTCCTGGCACATAGTAAGTGTTTGACATACACCATTTAAAAAAATGACTGTGTAGATAAATTAGAGCTTAAACAGTAAAGTATATAAATTAATATGTACCAAATTCCTAGGGATGGTTCTGAGTAGGTAAATGCTAAGGTGGTATTGCAGAGGTGCTGAGATTCATTCATTCAGTCATATTTATTGAGCGCTTACTGTGTGCAGAGCACTGTACTAAGCGCTTGGGAAGTACAAATCGGCAACATAGACATGGTAGAGGTGCTGGAGGAGAAAATAAATTAATCGGAGAATTCCTTCTGGAGGAGGCAGGATGGCAGAAGGTGGAGAGAGCTGCGGTCTGGCAAATTTGAAGGGCTGGGAATTCTAAACAAGAGCCCTTGCTTTCTGTACTTTGGGCAGACAAGCAGTGCTTTGCACGTAGTAAGCGCTTAATAAATACCATTATTATTATTATTAAGAGGTTCCAGACACTCCTGCAGCCTTGGAAGCCCTCCCAACCTCTGACGCCCCTTGCCCTCAACCATGGCAGAGGCCACCTTCTGCTGAGGCCATTTGCATTCTCTTGGCAGGGACAACAGATGAGCATCGGTCCTGAATCTTCAGGACCAAGGACCTGGGCAGAGGAAATGATGGTTGTGCTTGTGACTTGCGCACACCACTTGCATTCTCTTGTTCCTATCAGTCATGTTCCCGCTGGATCCCAGTGTGCAACAAATAGCGCTTGACCCCTGCCACAGTCCATAGTAACTTGGTGGGGAAAGGAGGGAGAAGGGGTCGAAGGGAAGAGAGCTAGCCCGATTAGTACAGTGCTTTGCACACAGTAAGCACTCAATAAATACTTCTTAATAATAATAATTAGGCCCTTTAGGGTAATAATAATGATGGTCTTTATAAAGCGCTTACTATGTGCGAAGCAATCAATCAATCATATTTATTGAGTGCTTACTGTGTGCAGAGCACTGTACTAAGCGCTTGGGAAGTACAAGTTGGCAACATATAGAGACGGTCCCTACCCAACAGTGGGCTCACTGTTCTAAGCACTGGGGAGGTTACAAGGTGATCAGGTGGTCCCACAGGGGACTCACAGTCTTAATCACCACTTTACAGATGAGGTAACCGAGGCACAGAGAAGTGAAGTGACTTGCCCAAAGTCACACAGCTGACAATTGGCGGAGCTGGGATTTGAACCCCTGACTTCTGACTCCCAAGCCCGGGCTCTTTCCACTGAGCCACGCTGCTTCTCATACTCTGTAGTGCCTTGAGCGAGAAGCCGGGCAGGGGCGCAGCACAGTGCAAAGCGCCTGTGTGGTCTTTGCCCACCCTACAGTGTGAAAGAGATAAAATCTGTTGGGAATGTGACCAACCTGATTCTCTTGCTCTATCCCAGTGCTTAACGCTTAGTGCTTAATGAACACCGCGATTATTATTATTTGTGATTAGCTCCTCTTGGGGAGGGGATGCCTCAGTGAGTGTTGTGCCCTTTTGCTTGCCAAAGCTCACCCTAATTCTGGGAGACATGGGGGAAGGCAAGGGGGGTGCAGTGGCAGCTGATGAGGGGCCCTGTGGAAGCTGGTAGAACCAGAACTTAAAAAAAAAAAAAGTGAAGATTGTTTCCTCATGCTTACTTCAGGAAGGAGCTGAGTGCGCATATATCCAACTGATATCCATATCCCTTTTAGACTGTGAGCCCACTGTTGGGTAGGGACTGTCTCTATATGTTGCCAACCTGTACTTCCCAAGTGCTTAGTACAGTGCTCTGCACACAGTAAGCGCTCAATAAATACAACTGATGATGATGATGATGAACTGAGAAGAGTCCTAGTAGAACCACTGATGCCAGGTTCCCTTTCTGTCTTCTTCAAATCTCTTGACATCACCTAAACCTCACTCGGTGCTGTTCTCTGTCTCTTCTCTTGGCAGTGAATCATCCACTTTATAGGACTCTCTAGCATAAGCGTCAAGCCTGTGATGATCAAAGAGCCCTCTCTTTCACTCCCCTCCACCTCCAACCTTCTTCCAATTGAAAACCTGATGCAAGGATGGATGTGCACTTACGTAACAGATCCAGGCCTGCGTCCAAGATGGGAGAAAGCAAATAGTGTGGTTGGTTAAGGACCTCTAGAGGGTATATAAGAGTAGGATATAAAATCAAGGACTGTGAGAGACAAAAGTCACTTCTTTCTTGTTGATTAAGCGTAGAGGGTGGAACTTAGCATCCATAAATACTCTGGCCTTAACAGAACAATCCTGCAGTCCTTACGGTAAACATCCTCATCTAATCCTTCTGGGTATATTTTCCCCTTTTCTACAATTTTCCCTGTTTCTGGTCAGACTAAAAATCTCTCCAGAAATGCCAGTGTCAGCAAGGACAGATACTTTCCCTTTTTCTGCGTTATTGTGGGGAGATGGATTTCATCCCTGGCCCTTTCACTTATGATTTCTGAGAAGCAGTAGAAGGAAGACTATTTCAAAATCTAGTGAGGCACCATTTTGGGGTTTTTTTTTTGAAGTCTGGCAGTCTAGAATAGGAGAAAAGTTTTCAAAGAAACTGAGGGTCACATGGTCACCGTAGGGCACTTGGTCAGTGAAGTAACTGTTGTAGGGTGGTCACTGATGGTACTAGAAAGCACTGGACACACCCTGTGCCAACCTGGAAGCAGCAGATGTTTGATAACAAGGTGGACTAGTGACATAGAGAAACGTGAAAAAGGTTCTTTCGGGCTTCACAGAATTTAGAGCATCATGAGGGGGACTTCTAATCCATTCTCTAAGTCCAGAACCAATGTGTTCCCCTCCCAGAATCCTATAAAATTGCTTTTGAGTTGTGGGAATCAGTGGTGGGAGCTATGGTGGAGTGATCCTGGGGGTTTTGGTCCATGGTTTTTAAATGCATCTAAGCGCTACATGAGTACCAGAGGTCAGAACAGTTGAAAAACAAACAGTCCAGTAGAATACCAGATGACTGGTCAATCAATCAATTCAATCAATCAATTGTATTTATTGAGCACTTACTGTGTGCAGAGCACTGTACTAAGCGCTTGGGAAGTACAAGCTGGCAACATATAGAAACAGTCCCTACCCAACAGTGGGCTCACAGTCTAGAAGGGGGAGACAGAGAACAAAACCAAACATACTAACAAAATAAAATAAATAGAATAGATAGGTACAAGTAAAATAAATAGAGTAATAAATATGTACAAACATATATACATACATACAGGTGCTGTGGGGAAGGGAAGGAGGTAAGATGCGGGGGATGGAGCTGGGGGGGGCCCTGGGCCATGGTTCCCTGTCAGGGCCACCACACTCCATCTTCCTTCTTCCTTTCCATCACTTCCATCCTTTCCATCACCTGCCTTTCCCTAATTCACGATGACTGGCAATTGACAGGGAAAGTAAGATGGGGAAAGGTTAAAATCAAACCCCTCAGACGATTGTCCTTCCAGCAGAGATTAGGCATCCAGGACTAGACCAACCTAGGTGAGCCAGCCTTAAAGGAGCCCAGAAAGTGGAAATCATGAGTTTGTTCTCTGAGGTTTATTTTGCCCTTATTTTGCCAGGGTAACCCCAGGAACTGGAAAACAACTGAGTCCTGTGTAGGCCAGAATACTGTTCTGAAAAGCTTCTGGGCTTCTCAAGAATAATTCTCTTAATAGCTAGTTTAAGCATCACGTTGACAAATCTACACTCTAGCAAAAAACTTATAGTCAAAATAAAGGAAACAAACAACTCTGTGTCAGTTTCTCTTGGAAGTCAATTTGGCTTGTCAATTAATGGGATTGCACAGAAATGGAATCACCAGACTGGGGCCCAAGGCGATGAGAATGTCATCACCTGTACTATGTACAATCTGCTCCTGAACATAAAACAATTGCCATCAAACATGAAAACTTATCCCTGGAGTGATGCCGATTTTGGGGTGATTTTCTTTGAACTGGTAATTGCTCATGGGTACTATGAACTTGCAAGTGACATTTGTTTCACTATGACATTTTGGAAACTTTTCCAAAACTATGACCTGGGCAGTTCTCATGGTAATTGATGTAATAATCTTTAGTTTATGTCCCTAAACATCTAACTTTATCATCCTGATAATCTCATATTATTTGTACTTACTATATTCCAGTACTGAGTACTCAATATGGAACAGCCAACTTAGCTGATTGTAGAAATATTATCAATAATAACAATATTGATGACTTCTTAAGGTGTGGAAAGAAGAATATTAAATATTTAGATGACCTAGAATCAACTAAGACACAATTCCTGTCTACAACAGATACATAATATAAGTGGTAGAGCTCAGATATATAAAACACATTTTACCTTTGACCCAAGAAGGAAAGGATAGTTGGGGACAGTCCAACGTAAGGAGCTCTTTGATTTCTAGAGCCGCTGGCCCAGAGAGAGGCCAGAGGATATGACTTATTTTTTAGAAGTGGGTTTAAGAGCCCTTGGCCTTCCTTGAGAGTGGATAACAATATTGCGCTTCTCAACAGCTTGTGGCTGGACTTCTTATCTTATCCTGGAGTAAGTTAAGACCCTGTTGCAAACCTGGGCAGACACGCATGATGGGAGCCCCTCCTCATGATCTGGCAGGTGTTTTTTAGACATTCTCACTAGCCTCTCCTACACTTACCATCTCTGTCACTCCTCTTATATCATTGCACAGACAGAAAAAGGGATCTGGTATTTTAATAATATTTTTACCCCACTTTGGATTTCTTTAGTGCCTTTCTTCCCAAGAACGTGAAGCACTTTCCCATCTCTTCTCTCATTTTACACTCACACATTATTTAGAAAAAATTAACAAGAAGTCCCCAGAGTGCCAAACATTCTTGACCTATTTACACATTAACAGTTCATTTAAGCCTTTCCTATGTGATCTATTTCATTTTTTCAAAAATACATTCTTTTGCCTTTAGAAAATGACTCAAAAGTATTTCATACCTTCTAATTTTCTGTATTACGTACTTTACTACTCTTCTTCTAGACTGTGAGCCCACTGTTGGGTAGCGACCGTCTCTATATGTTGCCAACTTTTACTTCCCAAGCACTTAGTACAGTGCTCTGCACACAGTAAGCGCTCTATAAATACAATTGATTGATTGATTGTTTCTAAAATGGATCATGCATCTATTAGGATTTATTGAGCTCCTATGGTGTGCAGCAGACTGTACTAGATGATCAGAACATGCAATAGAAATAAAGATCCAGGGCCTGCCAACAACTAGCTTTGAATCTAATGATTTTTACTTTTTTATTATCATTACAGTCAAAGATAAGGAGACGGGTAATTAAAATGATCTGAGAGACCGAGCAGTTTCTTTATGAAGAAGGAAAGATTAGAATTCTGTCTAGAAACGTGAAGGCTGAGAGTGGAGATGATTGACATCTACCAAATCGGAAAGGGTGTGGACAGAGTTAATAAGTGTTATGGGATTTGGTGAACAACAGAACCACGGGGATGCCCACTGAAGCTTGAAAGTGGTAGTTTTAGAACAAACAAAAGGGACAGTTTGTCTCACAGCAGGCTTTAAATACAGCCAGTTCTCTTATAACACGAGGGTCATGTTGTTGACAAAATCTCATTCAGGAACGCTGTGATTTTTCTGCCTTAACCAATTGTGTACATGGGCACGACCTTTCTTTCTGATACGGCATCGTTTGCTATCCAGAAAGATGTCCCTTGTGAGACAAACATTTCCTGATTCCATAAAGACATTTTAACCAAAATGCTTAATGGAAACAAGCCTTATGGGACAGCTGATTGTATATGAAATTCATCACCAAAGGAAGGAGTTCAGGTGGAAAATATCACTATGTTCAAGAAGGATTTCAATAAACTCTCAGCTAAGGGGAGTGAATAGGAGGACATTGACCTTCACCTTATTCCTCCAGGCATTCTTGTGTCATTTCTGGAGACAGAATACTAAGCTTGGATAGCCTTTGGGTTGACATAGTATAGCCTTGTTTTTCACTAATTCATACTCCCTATAACTTGGTCCCTCCCCAGTTCTTTAGCTATTTCTCAGAGAAAAGGCAGACAGATTATGATTGGCTAGAAACTCTTACTCATGCTGGAGTTTTTAATAATCATCTAACACCCTTGCTGCATCTTACAAGATGATGAATCACAGAATGGAGGACAAACTTTGATTTCAAAAATTGGAATCCCTTTGGGACTTCTAAGGCCTGAGTTAGAAGAAAGACTCGGAGAAAGTAACTTAGTGCCAGATGTGTCTCAAGGAACACCTACAATCCCGCTTTCTAATAAGCAGCAATGCTGGATCACTGCTGCCTAGTTTGCGTTTAATGGTGTTTGTTAAGTGTTTACTACGTGTCAAGCACTGTTCTAAGCACTGGGGTAAGTAAAAATTAATTAGGTCAGACACAATCCCTGTCCTGCATGGGGCTCACAGTCTTAGTTGCAGGGAGAACAGATATACCCATTTTACAGTTGAGGAAACTGAGTCACAGAGAAGCTAAGCGATTTGCCCCAGGTCACACAGCAAGCAATTGGCAGAGTTGGGATCAGAACCCAGGTCTGTATTTGTTAAGCACTTACTATGTGCTAGGCACTGTTTTAAGTGCTGAGGTAGATACAGGCGAATCACGTTGGATCCAGTCCGTGCCCCACATGGGGCTCATAGTCTTAATCCCCATTTTACAGACGAGGTCACTGAGGCACAGAGAAGTGCAGTGTCTTGCCCAAGGTCACACAGCAGGCAAGAGGTGGAGCTGGGAATAAGGACCCATGCTGCATCTACTAGGGCATGCTGCTTCCATTTTGAATTGAACGTCTGTGATCACTGCCCTTTGGTTCCATCAGATCATTGCTGCCATAGAGGTAATGAGTTGGGCCCAGAGAAAAATTGACTTCTCTTTTATTCATCCTTCCTCCTTTTCAATCCTGTCTTTTGGAAAAGTATGCTGGCGTTTATTGCACTCAACAGCAACCTATTATCGGCAAGGTTTTGGAGGTGGAGAGATTGAGGTTCGGGGGAAGAGGAGAGTGAGGGAAGGGATAAGGAGGACTCGTAAGATAGGGAAAACTGGTGGACACCTTGGAAGTCAGGGAAAGGAGTTTCTGCTTGATGGGGAGGGAAATAGTTAGCCATTACTGGCTTCTGAGAAGATGTGTCAAATGATGCAGATGGAAGGCGATCTGTCCAGCAGCATGACGTATTCAAGGAGGAGGAGGCAGGGAGTCCAGTGAGGAGACAGGCTCAGATTTGAAACAACAAGAGCTTGAATCAGGTTGGTGGCCATTTGCACGGAGAAGGGGCATATCCAAGATGAGTTGTTGGAGATGAATCAGTGGGATGTAATGTTAGACTGAAGGTGAGAGTTAAGAGAGAGTGAGGAGTCAAAGATGACACTAAAGAATGCTGTCTTCTAAAACAGGGAGGATTTGTTAGTCCAGAAAGTAAAATCACTTTGTAACCTAAATGCTGCCAGCGGCAACAGCCACGGTGTCTGGCGGCAGAGGTGAGTGGTAACAACGACGGCCATGGAAAAGATGTGGTACAGGGAATGGGAAGAGCTCAGTCTGTATTTGGAATTTGAAGTGTAGCGTCTACTCAGTCTTCTTTTTAAGATATTCGTTAAGCGCTTACTATGTGCCAGGCACTGTACTAAACACTGGGGTAGATACAAGCTATCCACATTGTACCTAGTCCATGTTCCACATGGGGCTCCCAGTCTTAATCCCCATTTTACAGACAAGGTAACTGAGGGCCAGAGAAGTGAAGTGACTTGCCCAAGGTCACACAGCAGTCAAGTGGCAGAGGCAGAATTAGAAACCAGGTCCTTCATGCTCTATCCAGTAGGCCACACTGCTTCAGGCTGCTTCTTGGCCTTCCAGTTAACTCTATCCATATGAAAAGGGGGTGACCAGCCAGGCTCTGATAAGGTGCCAGGCATGCTGCTCGGGGCTTCAGGGCAGAGGAAAATCATCAGTCGTATTTATTGAGTGCTTCCTGTGTGCAGAGCACTGTACTAAGTGCTTGGGAAGTACAAGTTGGCAACATATAGAGACAGTCCCTACCCAACAGTGGGCTCACAGGGAACAGGAGTGGCTGCAGCCTGGCTCTACAGAGACTTACACTAGGCCTGAGTTCTGGCCTATTTCCAGCACTGTTGATGGGGCTGTTGCCTGAGATGGCATAGTTAGGAGGCAGAGGAGGAGTGGGTTAAGTAGGGAAGATGAGGAGTTCTCTTGTGACTTGCTGAGTTTAAGGAACTGGCATGACATTCATGTAGAGAGGTCCTGGAGGCAAAAGGAGATATAAGACTGTAAGCTACTCACGGGCAGGGAACACGTCTACCAACTCTCTTGTACTGTTCTTTCCCGAGCACTTAATACAGTGCTCTGCAAACAATAAGTGTTCATTAAGTACCTGGATTGATTCACTGCTGGATTTATTTATTTATTTATTTTACTTGTACATATCTATTCTATTTTATTCTGTTAGTATGTTTGGTTTTGTTCTCTGTCTCCCCCTTCTAGACTGTGAGCCCTCTGTTGGGTAGGGACTGTCTCTATATGTTGCCAACTTGTACTTCCCAAGCGCTTAGTACAGTGCTCTGCACATAGTAAGCGCTCAATAAATACGATTGATTGATTGATTGATGATAGCAGAAGAGAGGTTGGGGCTAGTGAGGAATATTTTAGAGTCCCTGGCATAGAAGTGGTAGCTGAAATCGTGTGAGGAGATGAGCTTCTGAAAAGAGTGAGAGTGGAGGGAAGAAAAGTCAGGTGGACCCAAGATAGCCTTACAGGGCACCTATAATTAGAGGATGAGCAATGGAAGAAGAAATTGAGGAAGAGTGGTCAGAGGCCAGAGTAAAACCAGCTGAGTACTGTGTTAGCATTTTTGGGTATAGGGATTAGGAAGCGGGTAAGTGTTTCTTCTGAGCTCTCTTGTACCCTTTGGACACTTTTGGGCAATAGCCTCAGTGCCTGGCATGTACCCTGAAAGTTATTCAGGCAAATAGTATTGACTGAGTTCATTCGTTCATTCAGTTGTATTTATTCAGCACTTTCTGTGTGCAGAGCACTGCACTAAGCGCTTGGAAAGTACAATACAGCAATAGAGAGAAATTATACCTGTCCGCAACGGATTTGCAGTCTAGACCGAGTGACCATCAGTGGCAGGGCTCTGTGGTAGTCCTTGCTGCAGGCGTTCCAAAAAAAGACTAAAACATAGTCTCAGGGCTCAAGGCTTTCAGGGAGAGTGGAGTCTTAAGAAAAATTCAGATAATTAGAGTTAAAGGGCAAATGATATCAGTCGGGGGCACAGGTGTAAGGATGCCAGAAACATCTAGGCAAGGCAGATGGACTGGAATGATTTAGATTCATGTTAAGACTGATGTTTGTTTTCCTTGGAGATTTTTCCAGAAGGACATTTTCGTGGGAAGCCGGAGAAGAGACTCTGACAGCTTTGTTCCAGAGGGGTGGAGGTAGGGCATTGTAATTGGCCAAACTTTCCCAGATATTGCATCCTCATATGTCCACCTGTGTTAGCCTTTGGCCAAACCTTCCCAGATATTGCATCCTCATAGGTCCACCTGTGTTAGCCTTCCCTGGTCTAGCCAAAGCAGTGACTGCTAGTTGGAAATAACCTTGAAATTACAGGCTAGTGGTCCTAGTGATTAGAGTGACATAATTTCAACATTGGGTAGATCCTGCATTGCCAGGTGGATTATTTATTTGCAGCATACCTTTCCTTCAAGAACTCATGGTGTTATCTTGATCATTTTTCTTTGAAAGATGGTAATTGTTTAGCCCAACAAACACAACTGTGAGAAGAAGAACATGGAAAAAACAAGGAGGAGTAAAAAAGAGAAGAGAAAAAGGAATGGGTATTTACTAAGCTCTTACTCTGTGCTATAAACTGGGGTGGACTGTTCCATTTAGGGCTCACAGTTTTTCTTATCCCCACTTTACAGGCGGAGACACTGAGGCCAGAGAGGTTATTATTATAGTACTGATAATGGTATTTGTTAAGCGCTTACTATGTACCAGGCACTGTACTAAGCAGTGGGTTGGATACAAGCAAATTGTGTTGGACACAGTCGCTGTCCCATGTGGGGCTCACAGTCTCAATCCTCATTTTACAGGTGAGGTAACTGAGGCACAGAGAAGCGAAGTGACTCACCCAAGGTAACACAGCAGGCCAATGGCAGAACCGGGATCAGAACAGATCAAATCCCACGCTCTTTCCACTACTCCACACTGCCTAGGCACAAAAACTTCAGTCCAAGTCCCTGAACTGGGTGGGCACCTCAAAATTCTTCTCATGATCCTGGCTGGTCTGCTGCCTGGGAGGTGGATACATTGGGCTGTGTCAGCCTAGGCACCTTGTCATACATTTGTCAAAATAGTATGAGCAGCCGCTTCAGAAATGCAGGTGCCTCCCTTCGTGCTCACCCTCAAAGGACAAAGGCACCTCTTACACCTAAATCGAAATATGGAATCTCTCACGAGCCTCCACAGGGATTCCCTTCTTTAAACCCTTCCTACTCTTTCCTCATTCCCCAGAGTGCCGGTAATCCTCACTCCCTCTTTTGTGCTAGTTTTTTTTTTTTTTTCTGATTTCATCTTTGCTTCCCAGGCTTTCTTCAGTCAATGTGAGAAATGTACTTCCACTTTTGATCTGGGCTGATGGGATTATCCCCTTGAAGCTTTCCCCATCCCATCCTACTCCCCTTCTAGACTTTGAGTTCATTGTGGATAGGGAATGAACAGTGCTTGGCACGTAGTAAGCACATAACAAATACCATAATTATTGTTACTACCTCTGTGGTTCTTCTAGACTGTGAGCCCACTGTTGGGTAGGGACTGTCTCTATATGTTGCCAACTTGTACTTCCCAAAGGCTTAGTACAGTGCTCTGCACACAGTAAGCGCTCAATAAATATGATTGATTGATTGATTGTTATATTGTACTCTCCCAAGCTCTTAATACAGTGCTTCACACATAGTAAATGCTCAATAAATATAATTGATTAATTGATTGGTGTTGTCCCTTGTCCCCTTCTTTGCAGAAATCTTCCTCTTCACCTACTTTAATAGTTTCCCAACTCTTTTTCTTCACCTCATGAGCTCTCCATGTCTATTATCCTGGCCTCATTGGTACTCTCATTAACAGAAACCCAATTTCTTTGGTCTCTGACATCTTCCCCAGTTCTTCTGAGCCTGTTTCTGAACAATACTTTCTCAACAATTCTGCTTTCATACTGACAGCCCCATTCTCTTTCCTATACTTTGAAGGGTAAATGAGAAAATACTGTCAGGGGTGACCTAGGAGAGCAGAGTAATAAACAGAGCATCCGGAGGCAAACCCTGTAAAAGCTTGATGGTCATTTCTCCTCACCAACCCTACCAGCTCTCAGGTCATCTTTTTAGGTGTGTCTTTCCTGGAATCCAATGAACCAGTCTCTGGTTCAGATTTGAAATTATGTTCCTGGAGAAATATGAAAAGAAACTAGGCCCAGATTTCTTGTCACAGGACACAAATAATGGCATCTGGCTGGATGTCCTTTGGTCCCAATGTCAGTAAGTCAATTTTATTTATTGAGCACTGCTTCTCATTGGTAGAGTTGGAAGATATGTTCCCTTCCCACAGGGAACTTATGGTCTACAGTCACCACAAGGGCTGATCTGTGTGTATATTGTGTGGACACTGCTGTTGGTCTCATATTGGATTTTTCAGCCTCATGCATCCATAGGTAAACTTCATTGTCAGTGGCACCATTTTTGAATACAAAGCATTCATTATGTTCACTTGGGGAAAATTCCCTCTAGATTTATCTCCGTACAGCCCTCATCCCTTCCCTCCCAGGTGCCCAACAAATTCTCCATTTCCTGAGACTTTTTTCACTTCATAATTCCATGAAATGAATACAAGAAGTGAAGTATCTCTGGAGTTTTGGCAAGCAGAGTTAAAAATACTTATTTGGTGGTCATAATCCACTTCCTAGTTCTAAAGTGAAGATAAAACTGAATTCCTACTTGCTATATGTCAGTTTATTCCTTGAGCCATTTAAGTTTACAGGCTTAATTCTCCTCAGGAAAGACAAGGGGCTCTAAATTCTGGCTCCTTTCCAGCTGTCAGGATAACAGACAAGAGCTAGGGGGGTTGAAGAGTTTCCACTCCTGTACTTCTAGGAGAAAGTGTTACTAGCTGGGTAGCTTTGGCCGTGAACCAAACTAAACACTGGGAATTTATATTTAAAGATCATTAAAATTCCTGTTGGATCTTAAAGTCAAGGGAACTGGATCCCTGTTTTTCTCCTGATGGATGAAGGCATGTTTCCTAGCCTTTTAACAGTAGTAATAGCTGTGAGCTTTTCAGGCACTTAATATGTGCCAAATAATGGAGTAAACATAATATAATCAGATCAGATGCAGCCCCTGTTCTGCATGGAACTCGCAGTGTAAGAGGGAGGGATAATAGGTATTCAATCTCATTTTACAGATGAGAAATAAAGTCCAAGACTTCCGTCAAGCTCACTTAAAGTAGTGATGATCATTTGTTTAAAAACATAAACCTTCAGTTTAGAACAATTCTGTCAGGTTTAAAACCAGAGCTCTGACCTCCGTCATAAGAAGGACTCCTGTTAACATTCCCTGTTGTGCCAGGTGAGCTGCATAGGTGTCCTGTGAGTCATGGCTCTGAGAAGATGCTTGGTGTCAGGTTCCCACATGCTCACTGTTAGCTTCCAATGGTGATGAACACAGGTTATTAGAAGTAAAAGAGTGTGTGTGTGTATAGGCAAGCACAAGTGTACCCTTGAACTTGGAGGCAGCCAGGAATTCCTAGGAAATTCTCAGAACTGACTTGAAGCAATGTGATTAATTAAATATCGGTCAGTCCTATTTATTGATCACTGGGGCTGGTTTCAGACATTCAGCAGCCCTGAGGCAGGGAAAAATTGCCACCCACCCCATTCCATAAGTTGTCATATGGAAATCCATTCAGTTCACCTAGACTGTTTCTCTGGGGGGAAAAGGGGGAATCCCAAAGCACCCCCTTGCTCCAGAACCATTGCATTTTCCCTTCCCAGGTAGCACTGTTACCCCAGATGGCACTTTCTGACTTGAGAGGGCCCTTTCAAATTTTTAATTGCTCCCCGAAAATGCACCCTAAAGAAGTTGTCTCGCTTGCTTACCAACTGAACCTGTCCCTGTCAACCACTTACTGCATGCAGTGCACTGATAATAATTATGGTATTTGTTAAGCACTGACTATGTGCTGGTCACTTTACTAAGCGCTGGAGTGGATAGAAGAAAATTGGGTTGGACAGTCATTGTGGCAAGTGGGGCTCACAGTCTCAATCTCCGTTTTATAGATGAGGTAACTGAGGCACAGAGAAGTGAAGTGACTTGCCCAAGGGCACTACACTGGAGCTTTAAGCATGTTACTGTCCTGGAGGAGCTTACACTTTA
This sequence comes from Tachyglossus aculeatus, assembly GCF_015852505.1. Taxonomy (NCBI): domain Eukaryota; kingdom Metazoa; phylum Chordata; class Mammalia; order Monotremata; family Tachyglossidae; genus Tachyglossus; species Tachyglossus aculeatus. The sequence continues at coordinate 10,986,294 of NC_052074.1, forward strand.
ATGGAAGAGATGAGCACAGTGGAAACTCTAAGAACATTTTACGGAAACAAATACATGAATCAAGTACTCTCATAATTCTTTCTCCTCCAGCATCTCCATTTAAATTTTTTTTTTAAATTTCACCACTTTGACTATTCATTTCAAATTTTCTCCATTAGGTTTTGGCATTTCTAACTATTGAAAAAGCTAGCACACTCAGCATCTCTCTATCTCTCATAGTTCATCTTGGCCTTCTGCTTTCTCAGGAAGACCTCCAGACCTCACTCCCCATGCCCTCCAAGGATGAGTCCTGATTTTTTAATTTTAGGAAGTTCCTTCACCTTTTCGCCCTGACTTTCTTCTCTAGCTTGAAGGAATGTTGAAGAATTGTTCCTTCAAGTATGCTTTAGTGCCATTACTGCAAGCAGACTATTGAACAGGTGGACCAATAGTGTGACCCAATAAGGCATTTCTCTTGACTTCTGATCTAGTGCTGGAACCCAGTGGACTGGTTGTCTTCCAGATCCCCAGGTGATCTTTGTCATGCATTTAAAGGGATATTGGTCCTGAGATGAGAGTAAGTGGAAGTGATCACCGATAGTGCATTTAAGAGTTGTAACACAGTCATGAAACCATCCATCAATTTGATCTTGGTTGAGATGAGAGACGATCGGCTCATTCTGTCTAGTTCATGAGTTGTGTGATTGCTCACGTGACCTAAGTATGCTAAACATTCACTAGTTGCGTTTTATGAGTATCAGGAAGCTTGGGGATTAGGATTCCATCCTGTTTCATGGCAGATATCGAATGACATATCCTGAATAACCTGTCCCTAATTGGGTAACCCAGATTTAAATAGTCTCTTTAGTCCTATAACAAAAGAAGCCTGCTGCTTTAAGCTCAGGTTGCTTTAATAACTTTCATATTAGATTAATTCTTTGCTGTTGTCTCAGAGTGCAAGGAAAAGATCCACTGGGTCAAAGCCAAACTGAGAACTCAGGAACTCTGAAGTCAGTAAATGGACCCTGTTACCCGTGTTAACGAAGTGAGTTTCATTTTAGCAGGAATGTTAAACAGAGACAAATAGCACGACCAGATTCATTAGTTGAAGCAACTTGGATTGTGATGTGGTGGTGGTGGTTAGCTCACTTTCAATGACTTGAATTAATTAATTAACTTTCAATGACTTGATATCATTCAAGGACAGACCTGAATCAGGGTCCAAAAAAAGAGGTTGGGAGAATCAATCAATCAATGGCATTTATTGAGCACATACTGTGGGCAGAGTACTGTACTAAGCACTTGAGACAGTAGAGTACAACAGTTGGTAGACACGTTCCATGCCCACAACCACTTTACAATCTAGAAGGGAATTTACAGCCTAAACAGTGCATGGCCTAGTGAAAAATGCACAGGAGACCCATGTTTGAATCCTGGCTCTGACACTTGCCTGCTGTGTAACCTGCTGAGAAGCAGCATGGCTCAGTAGAAAGATAACAGGCTTTGGAGTCAGAGGTCATGGGTTCTAATTCAGGCTCTGCCAATTGTCAGCTGTGTGACTTTGGGTAAGTCACTTAACTTCTCTGTGCCTCATCTGTAAAATGGGGATTAAGACTGTGAGCCCCCTGTGGGACAACCTGATCACCTTGTAACCTCCCCAGCGCTTAGAACAGTGCTTTGCACATAGTAAGCACTTAATAAATCCCATTAAAAAAAAACCTTGGGCAAATCATTTAACCTCTCTGTGTCTTAGTTTCCTCATCTGTGAAATGAGGATTAGAAACGTGTTCTCCCTCCTCCTTAGACTGTAAGACTCATGAGGTTCAGGTACTCTGTTGGTTCATTATCTTGTATCTACCCCGATGCATAGCTCAGTGCTTTGTACATAGTAAGTGCTTAATAAATACAATGATCATTATTATTATTAGTAATGATAATGACTATGGTGCAACCATGTTAACCTGTCCAAATATGCCATTTGAACTGAAATGGGTGAGTCATCCTGAGCAGTAATTAGTCAAATTCAGTTCAGATGGTGATGTCACCTAATAGATGAACATCGGAAATCTGGAATGAGTAATGGTTTACCCAGGTTGCAAAAAAATAAAAAATCTTGCCTACTTCACTTCTACCATAAGTAAAATTAAAGTAAGTGGATGAAGACAGAGCCAAATAGGTCTTGGATGAGGCAAGAGAGGGTGCAATTTTGAGTGTTTTCTTGGTGTTCACCAAGTAGATGTCACACCCCATCCAAGGTAGAGAGCTTGGTCTGTCTGCACTCCCAAGAGGTGTGGCTAATGATTAAGTGAATGAGCCTGGACAACAAAATGACTCCAGTTTTATCAAGTACTTCAATGTTTTGACAGAATATAAAATTTTACACATATATATTTATATATGGTTTCTCTATATACATTCTCTCTCACACACACTTAGTTGCCATTTGTATTTGAAGAAAACATTACCAATGGTGAAATTTGTGTGAGAGGGAGGGAGGGAGGGAGGAATGGAAAAGGCCAAAGTGGGACCCACAGTCCTGGCAACGTTTTGCACATAAAAAGTTTGCCCCAATAAAGTATCAGAGAATGAAGTTCCCAGGAGCCGTGACGAGCCAATCATGTGTCTTTTCTATCAGAGACCATACCAAGGAAAGAAGGGATATTTTGGTTCTGTTGTGATGTTGCCATCCCTGCTGTTATCACTCCGTCTTTCCCACCAGATCTACCAAGTGCTCCTTGGGCTTTGTCAAACTGAACTGCAGGCCTGGGGCAGCAGTTTGGGGAGTTGTGTCCCTTAGGGGAAGGGAAAGTCCTGGAACTGAAGAGGAGGGAGAGTGAGTGAATTTTATAATTGATTCTACTCACTTCTGGGAAACAGAAGGTTTCAAGGTATATCCACGAGGGACTGGGTTCAGGACTTTTCATTCTTGACCCATTCAGCTTCAGGTAACTTCTTTAGCGAAGGGGGTGCCTAAACCCACATAATCCTTGTGTTACTAAACTGGGGAAAATGATTTTAATTCCCCTTCCTTAGGAATGTCTGAATCCAAAAGATGCCCAGGGCCATGTTCTCTGGAGCTAGCCATGGTTTCACTGGGCAGGGCTCCAGATCAGATAAGCCTTGGAATTTACACTCTAACCTCCGGGGCTAGATGTTGCCCTGGGCCAGCCATGTGGCTCAATGCCAGGAGCTGCAACAGTAATAACTGTGGTAGAGTCACCACATTCCTTCTCCCTTTGCCCCTGCCCTCCCCCTCCCCAATTCCTTATATCCCAGAGAGGAACCTCAGGGAGTCACTCTTCCTCCAAGAGAAGTCGACCAGTAAATGTGAAGCTTTATTCCCAAGTTTGTCAGCCACTGTTATCGAAAAGTAGGGTGCAAAACATGTTAACCGGTGTAAATTGGCCGCAGGGTTTGAGTACCCAAGGTGGTGACACAGATAGGAAAAATGGCTTGGAGACATGAGTTCAGATAAAGCAGTAAAGAAGGAAAGTGGCTACCTGCCCGTTCACCACCTGAGAGAGGTACGAGTGGCAAGCAGCCCCGATCCCAGCTGCTTCTTCCTCTTTTATTAGGTTTCAAATCTGAGCTACACAAAGGATTCCCGAGAGTAGTGCCGCACGTGAGGCCTTGGCATTCCTAGATCCCAAGTTAAAGTACAACTGTTTGTCATGGTTTGGTTAGTGTTAAAATCCCTGTTTACAAGATGTTATCAGGAGATAACGGAGAACACAGGCTGGGGACATTCCAAACAGAGAGGAGCCACTTTGGTTAATGTTACTTTACACACTGGAGTGCTTTCAGTCTGCACAAAATTGAGGGTTACTGTTGGTATGCACAAGATGGAGTCAGTCATGCCAAGTTTGCTGGTGGACAAAACCACCCAGCATGCAGATGGCAGGAATGAGGTCTTGGGGCCCAGTGTGAATCCTGCCAACAGGAGCTGAAACTCCTCCCTTCTCTGTGTTCCCTTTTCTTCTAGGCCCAACTCTTCAGTCACTAATTAGTAAAAATGATTTTATCCAGGATGCACAGGACCAAAGCCAATCTGAATAATTGAGTTTTTGAATTGATAGAATAATTCCATCCTTCCTCTCCCTCTCCTCCCCCTCTCCATCCCCCCACCTTACTCCTTCCCTTCCCCACAGTACCTGTATATATGTATATATGTTTGTACGTATTTATTACTCTATTTATTTTACTTGTACATATTTATTCTATTTATTTTATTTTGTTAATATGTTTTGTTGTGTTCCCTGTCTCCCCCTTCTAGACTGTGAGCCCACTGTTGGGTAGGGACCATCTCTATATGTTACCAACTTGTACTTCCCAAGCACTTAGTACTGTGCTCTGCACACAGTAAGCGCTCAATACATATGAATGAATGAATGAATGAATAATTCTACCAGTAGTAGAAAAGAATATAAAAATCCAAGTTTGGGAAAACGCCGGTTCGAGTATTTAGTTACTCAAACACTGGAGTACACTGAAAGTCCCTTCCCCCAACCCACTGTGCACTTTCTTTGTTCCTCATCACTTAGTCTCTACCATTTCCATGCTTTAGACATGGGTATTTACATATGAATAGAAGTGCCGTAAATAAAAATCCAAATCTGTCAGACATTCGTGGATCCCATGCAAGAGTCTGGGTAAAGGGAGGGTAATAGGTTTGTAGTTTTTGTGTGTATGTGGTTTTTTTTTTTCTAAAACCATGACACCCAGGAGCAGGAGTCTTACCATGGTCTATGCCTGGAAAGAAAGAGTGACCCTGGAGCTCTCCCCCAGTCGGCTTCATGTGATCATTGGAGAGTGCCCTGTTTTTCCCTGAGCCCTCCTCCCCCTTTCTCTCCACTTCTCCTATCTCAATCATCTGATATTCTTTACCTGTGGAGACCTAGGGTGCTGGGCGGCCGTCTCTGTAAAGATGTGGGATTATGATCTTCACCTGAGTACTGGGTCAGCCTGCACATGCCAGTCTTTTGGTGCACGCAGGAGTAGAGGAACTCATCTCCATGGCAACAGGGTAGTCGTGTCTTTATGCAGAACTGTGGCTGCCCTTGCTGCATTTTATGACTGTGCAAGAGCCAAATCAACAAACTAAAACAAGACTCTCTGAAGAGCTGACGTTATGAAATTCCAAGGATCCAAAAAACAGAGGGCTGGATGTGTGTGTGTGTGTGTGTGTGTGTGTGTGTGTGTGTGTGTGTGTGTGAGAGAGAGAGAGAGAGAGAGAGAGAAAGAAAGAAAAGTTAATTTCACAAACTTATAGTAATACCTGTGGTATTTGTTAAGCACTTACTAAGCTCTGGGGTAGATACAAGATCAAGTCCCACATGGGGCTCACAGTTTAAGTAGGAAGAAAATTCAAATAAAAGAAATATTCTTGGAGGTTGGAGGTGAAAGTGGCTGGAGAACGGACGGAGACATGAGGTGAAAGAGGACAGGAAGCCTGAGATCTGAGTCAGAGCACTACCAAGACATTTTCTAATATGTGGTACCAGATGATTATTTTATCTTTTAAACTGGGTGGTATGGCAATAGTGGCCCTGCCACTCTTGCCCAAAATACCCTGCAGGTGAGCAGGGGCTCGATTCAGAGTGAGGAGGGAGCCATTCTTTAGGTTTTGTACTAGACAGTCTGGTTTTCAGCTGGGTCAAGCCCCTGTCTAGAATGAGTATGGTACCAGGGAACATTTACATCCAGTACTGGATTTTTTGTTGGTTTGCCATTGCCTAAATTGTGACCAGTCTTTTTCCAGGTCATGGATCCATGCTTTTTTGTGAGACTGAAATGGCTCCAGTCCCAGAGCACGTGAAGGTTTTGAACAGGGATAGTGCAGTGATCACCTAGGAATGGAATGTGTAAAAGGGTGACTATTTCCACATGATCTTCATGCAGGAACTGAGGAGAGGGACCCTGCAGCCCAGTATCATTTCCCACTGTGTCACACGAAACTCAAGCCAAGAGCTCAGCAAGTTGTGAGCAAGAAACCTGGAAAGCTGCATCTGAAAAGCACTGACTCAGCACTGTGAGTTCCTGGAGGGCTGGGGAGAAGACACTCCCCAAGAGGAAGTTAGGCATTCCCAATCAAAACCCTTCTAAAATCCCATCTCCGCCAAGAGGTTTCCCTGAATAAGCCCTCCTTTCCCCTAACCACTCTACCTTTTGTGTTGCCTATATATCTATACCTATATATACCGTTATGCCTATATTCCCTATATACCCCATAGGCACTTTGATACCTATGCCCCTATGTACATATCTTTATACTCTTTTATTTCCTCTGTCTATAATTCATTTTAAAGTTTGTCTTCCTCTGTTAATTGTAAGCTCCTTGTTGGCAGGGATTGTGCCTTCCATCTCTATTATATTGTACCTTCCCAAGTGCTTAGTACAATTCTCTGCACATAATAAATGCTCAATAAATGTCATTGATTAATTAATTCAGGGAAATGTCCATAGTCTTTTGTGGCAAAGTAATGCATTATCGCTGAAATTACTCTTACATCTCCCTAAAATGCCTCCCTGATGCCAAGGGAAAAATCATTTCCCCATAACATTTCCAAATTCCATCACTTCTTCTCCAGCTAAAGATGATGGCATTTATTAAGCGCTTACTATGTGCAAAGCACTGTTCTAAGCGCTGGGGGGGATACAAGGTGATCAGGTTGTCCCACAGGGGGCTCACAATATTAATCCCCATTTTACAGATGAGGTAACTGAGGCACAGAGAAGTGAAGTGACTTGCCCAAAGTCACACAGCCGATAAGTGGCAGAGCTGGGACAGCACCATGCTGGTCTGGGCAATTGTGGGATTGACAACTAAATCAGCCTCCTCCCTGATCTTCCTCCCTCCAGTCTCTTCCACCTCCAGTCCATATTACACTCTGCTGCCTGGCTCATTTTCTAAAATATTTCATTGCTCATATTTCCCAACTTCTCAAATTCCCAGCAGTTGCCCTTCCTTTCTGCATCAAGCAGAAACTCCTGACGATTTGCTCTAAGGCAGTCAGTCAGCTCTCTCTCTGTCCTCCTCCTCATCCACTCTTTTCTCACACTACGCCCCAGTTTACACTCTTTGTTCCTCTCAAGCTAACCTACTTCCTTGCCTCCTTCTCATCTATTCCACCTCCAACCTCCTGCACACACTCTTCCTCTTTGTCTGTAACTCCCAACCCCTTCATACCCGACACACCCCAACTCTTTCTATCTTTAAAGCTCTTTTAAAATCACATCTCCTCTAGGAGGCTTTCCCCAATTAATTCTTCATCTCCCCACTTTATATGTCCAACTGACACTTTCATACTAGTATTCTCACAACCTTCCATAGCATTTGTATATGTCTAACATACTCATCATTTCCTACCATCTGTAATTTATTTTAGTCTCTTGTCTCACCAGCCAGACTATAAACTCCTTGAGGGCAGGGATCATGTCTACTGAGTCTCTTTCAGCCAATCCGTGGTATTTACTGAGCAATCACTGTGTGCAGAGCACTGTATTAACTGTTTGGACAAGTACAATGCAATAGGAAAAGGTAGGTATGATCCCTGGCCAACAAGACCTTACAGACTAGAGATGGGAAACAGACATCAAAATAAATCACAGCTGGGGAAATGGCAGAGCAGAAAGGATATAAACATAATTGTACAGCTGGGGGTGGGGTGCATATTCAAGGGCTTAAGGGGTACCGGCCCTAGTACATAGGTGACTCAGGAGGAAGGGCCATAGGGGAAATGAGGACTTAATCAGGGAGGGCCTCTGGGAGGAGCTACGATCTCACTCTGGCTTTGAAGATGGGGAGAGTGGTAGTCTCTCAGATATGAAGCAGGAGGGAGTTCCAGGTCAGAGGGAGGACATGGGCCACGGGTCTGCAGCGAGATAGATGAGGTTAAGGCACAGTGAGTAGGTTCTATTATTCTCCTTGAAGTGCTTAGAACACAAATACAATTACTGGTCGTTGGTGAGTCTTTTCGTTTCAACGCCTCTTCCCATTCTGGGGCCCCAAAGTCTAGCTTCTCTTCATTCATTCATTCATTCAATCATTTATTGAGCATTTACTGTGTGCAGAGCACTGTACTAAGCACTTGGGAAATACAAGTTGGCTTCATTAAGAGAAAGAGAGAAATGAAATGACCTAGTTTCACTCTCTTTCCTCCTCTCCTGGCCATTTCTCTGTACCATCTGACAGAAGGGAAAGGGTTTGACTTGGAGAGCTCTCCTTGGCCGATTTAATCCGAAGACGTCTATAACCTGTCAGGACACGGCACAGGTGTTTAGAAATCGGGAAAAAAAGGCATTAAGGACCTAACAAACAGACACACTAGGAATTTTTCTCACTGAACAAAGTAAAGAGCTGGATCTGTAGGGCCTGATGTTCACAGTGTTCTCTCCCATTCCCCAGCTCTTCTGGAGCTGCTGGGACTATTGGTCTTGACATGTCCTTCTCTCTGGGGTGGTTCTGATTCTGGTGTCTGTCATAAAGCAGTCACCTTGGGGAGAGGCTGGGAGCAATGCGTCCAGAAGACCAAGAAGAGATGAGCCATGAATATCAGGCATACCACCATCGGCAGGACAGCTAGGAAGGGAAATAGGTGGGTTTGGAAGCAGAAAGGTCAAGGCGTGTCTCTCTTTTTTAAATGGTATTTGTTATGCGCTTACTATGTGCCAGGCACTGTACTAAGCACTGGGGTAGATACAAACTAATCAGATTGGACACAGTCCATTTCCCACAAGGGGTCACACTCTTAATCCCCATTTTAAAGATGAGGTAACTGAGGCAGAGGAGTTGTGATTAGTCCAAGGTCACACAGCAGACAAATGACAGAGCCAGGATTGGAAGCCAGGTGCTTCTGACTCCAAGGCTTGCACTCTATCCACTAGGCCATACTGTTCCTTCTTCAGATAGGAAGTCCTCCAGCCCACTTGCTGATTCTTTAGAAAGTTAGGCAGTGGTAGAAATGAGGGATTTATAAGAAGGTGGTAGACAATGAAATAAACTGAAGTCTGAACCGCCAGGGTTCCCTGAGTTGGCCATATCCAGCCCACAATAAATTCCAGGGTGCCTGGTTGCTATTCCTGATTAACAAGGACTGAATCCACTTGAATTTTCTAGTACCAGAGAGCTAGAAAGTGACCTCGAGCTTTTCTAGCCCACCTCTTGGTCTCCAGGTAGATGAACGACTAAATCCTCCAGGATAGATTATGGTTGGTTATTTTTTTTAAAAGGGTCTATAGATCGTGGCTCTACAAGCTTCCTCAGTGGCCTGTTTGTGTTACTCTCCCTGGCAGGAAGTTCTTTCTTATGTCTGGGGATGCTCCTGTCTGTTCTTCCAGCTCCTCACACAAAATTTTGCAGTTTTATGTCTGATTTATTTTCTTCAACAGCCTCTGGCTGTAGGTAATATTATGTTTGCTCTCCGCTGGCTATGCTAGTACCTTTAGCTTGAGCTCCAGCAAGAGGTGCACCCTATATTCACTCCTCCCTCCACCCCACAGCAATTACGTACATATCCATAATTTATATTAATGTCTGTCTCCCCCTCTAGAGCTTGTTGTGGGTGGGGAATATTTCTACCAACTCTGCTATATCGCACTCAAGTGCTTAGTACAGTGTTCTGCATACAGTAAACACTCAAAAAATACAATTGATTGATAGAGAAGCTGTCCCCATCCCACTTGCTGTTGGAAATTCTCCCCCTCACCTTTCCACCTGTCTCTGAGGGTAGGGGAAGATGGGTTACTGTGGCCCCAAGATGGGTGGGGTAGGGGGAGAAGGTGAAGCAATGGAGGTCTGTTAAAGTGGGAACTGAGCTTGAAGATCTGCTGATCTCAAATTCTCTGAGTGTAAACTCACTGTGGGCAGGGAAGAGAATGTTTCTGCCAACTCTGTTGTACTCTCCCAAGTACTTAGTACAGTGTACTGCATATAGTAAGTGCTTAGTAATTGCCAGTGATTATAATTATATTTATATTGATGGCTGTTTACTTGTTTTGATGTCTGTCTCCCCACCTGTAGACTTAAGCCCACTTTGGGCAGGGATTATTTCTCTTTATTGCTGTATTGTACTTTCCAAGCACTTAGTAGAGTGCTCTGCACACAGGAAGCAGTCAATAAACATGAATGAATGAAGGATTGACTGCATGGAGGGAGAAGGGGGGCCAGTGGAAAGAATTAGGGAGAAGTTTGCTGTATGGCATAATGAAATCTCAGGCTCAGCTTCTTCAGTTCAAGCTTTTCCTTTCTTAATCTAGGTCATCATCATCATCATTAAATAACAGCATTTGTTGAGCATCTCTTGGGTATGGAACTTTGTATCAGGCACTTGGGAAAAAATGCATTAGAAATAAATGGCCTAGTCCCTAGTATAAAAGAGCAGCAAAAACATCATCTGTTTATCTGAATTTGGGGCCAGTGAGGGATTTTTGGGCTTAGATTTCTCACACCCAAAGTTAGCTGGATTGTGGCTGTGTTGTTGCCACAGTTAAGGGCAAAGAGTCAGAGGATAGTCTTACCTGAAAATATGTCATTTCTTTCTGGAGTAGAAGACTTGTAATTCTTGCCAATTCGGCCAGACAAGGCTATCATGACCACAGGGTAGATAGTGAGGATGTAGCGCACATACTGATCAAACAAGAGGTTTTCCAGGCAAAACCTGATGGGAGAAGCAAAGACAGCAATGCCTTTATAACTGCCACTTATTTGGGTTATGAAATCTCTTTGGGTTCAAGAACTCTTTTTTGTGAGAACTGCATTCAATAAGGGGGAAGTAACATCACTGTTTGCCCAAGTCACCTGGATGGAAGTGATATACCACCCTCACCAGCCACAGACCAGATTGGTATCACCCAGTGCCTGCTTTTATTTACTTATCTATATTTATCGGTAATTTATTTATTTATATTAATGACTATATCCCCCTCTAGACAGTGAGCTCGTTGTGGGCAGGACTGCGTCTGATTGTTGTTATATTGTATGCCCCCAAGTGCTTAGTTACAGTCCTATGCACAAAGCACTCAATACATACAATTGAATGAATGAATTTAACTGCTTGAGTTTGGTGCTGGGCTTAGGGCCGGGGGCATTCCATGCCACTGCCTGCAGAACCAATACAGGATTCCAGACAGAAAGCAAAGCTACCTGGGGAGATATGGAGCAGTGGAAGAAAACTCTGCCCTAACAGAAGCTGTCTCAGGGCACAGAAATTGCAAACAGCCTTCCCCAGACCCTGGGCAGGGTTGCCTCCCAGCAGGATCTGGAAACTGGGCAGTCTGTACTGGGGGCCAGAGGTACTGGGGGCCAGAGGAGGCCTTGCACCCCCTACACCAGCTCGGGCTAGGGTTTCCACTATTGTTGCTTGCCTCATGGCGCCAACTTGGGAGGAGATAGGGGAGGGAACAATAATTAAAAGAGTGGGATTTGTTAAGAATTTACTATGTGCCAACCACTGTTTCTTTTAATATCTGTCTCTCCCTGTAGACTGCAAGCACTCTTCGGGCAGGGATCGTGCCTACCAACTTTATTGAGTTGGACTTTCTTCTAGACTGTGAGCCCGCTGTTGGGTAGGGACTGTATCTATGTGTTGCCGACTTGTACTTCCCAAGCACTTAGCACAGTGCTCTGCACACAGTAAGCGCTCAATAAATACGATTGATTGATTGACTTTCCCAACTGCTTACCACAGTGCTCTGCTCAAAGTAAGTACTCATTAAATACCATTGTTTGGGGTAGATAATCAGGACATTCATTTATTGAATCATATTTATTGACTGTGTACTGTGTGCAGAGCACTGTACTAATTACTTGAGAGAATGCAATATAACATTAAGCACATGCATTCCCTTCCCACAACGAGGTTACAGTCTAGAGGGTCAGACATGGTCTCAGACCCATTTGGGGTCTAAGTAGGAGGGAGAACAGGTATAGAATCCCCATTTTAAAGGTGAGGAAGCTGAGGCACAGAGAAGACAAGTGACTTGCCCAAGGTGACCCAGAAAGCCAGTGGCATAATAAGAATTAGAATCCCTAGACCACACCCTCAAATGTGTGCTTTTTCTACGAGGCCACGCTGCTTCTCCATGGTACTTTTTTTTTTCTTAAAATTGGTGACCTCCTAAATCACTATCTGCCAAGACACTCACCACATCACCAGGATAAAGAGGAGGATGGTCAGGGAGACTGTAGTGGAGGTTGTGTTGGACACCCCTTTGGTGTATATCAAGACAACTGCAAAATTCAGCAGGGTCGCTACCGTGGTCCAGGTAGCATACAGTGCAATCCCATTCTGGACCTAGGACAATAAAGTGATCCTTCGATAGCCTGATCCTGTAAACCTGGGACAGAATTAGACTGGATTAGAAAATAAACCTATAACCCCAGATCATCCTCTTTAACTTAGCTCCTCCCCACAAAGGGTAAAGCAGAAGCATTTCTGAAACTTTCGTTCTGTCTGGGGCCCAGCAGAGGCTGGACAGGAGACCACTGGGCAAGCACAATGCTCCATTAGTTCTGTGGATTCTACACAGTCACTAAGATTCCCCTAATCTCGTGGTACTACAAACAATTGCCCAGGGATGGCAAAGGGTGGTTTCCAAACTCGATCTTAAGCTGCTAATTCTTCATGAAGTGACTCTAACCTACAATGCTTTGTGGCTCCCAGGAAGTAGGAGTTCCCAAAACTCCAGCCAAGATCCACTTCGGTCTGTATCTCAGTTTCACTGATGTCCTCCTATTTAGGATATATTTCCTGTTCACAATGCCCCTCTGCATGTTGTGCTTCTGCAGTAAATTACTGCCACTTCCTATTGGTTTTCCCTCATGCATTTCTCATGATTTCTTCCCTTCCAATGGCCCCCAATCCTCTGCTGAGAGGAAAAAAAAAATCAGGAATCCAGGCCATACTGGAGGCTTCAATTTACCAAGGAGAGTGAGGTTGGAATATCTTTGGATTTGAAATGTTGGAAAGCCCTTCAAACTAAGCTGTGGCAAGGTTCGAACCAAGGCTGAGTGGTCAATGGTTTCTGGGCTGGTTCCATCAGAGCTTATGTCAGACAGGCTGCCCCAGGGTCTCTCCTACCTGATGCTTGGTTTTTAGGTTGGGTTTGGAGAGGAGCAGCTTGGGCAAGGTGCCTTGGGCTGGCATCAGAGAGTGGGATCTAATGATCTCTAATTGTCAGCCAAAGGCTTATCCTGGTGCCTCCCAAGGCAGGATAGAGACAGAGAAAAGTCCAGTGGGTGACTCTTCTCCCGGTGGGAAAGGGCGGGGGCCCATAGCACTTCCTTGTGGGTGGCATACCAGAGCCCAGAGGAGCCACAGATCAGCCCGATGGAGCTCCCAGAGCCAGGCTTCATGGAGGTGGAGGGCAGGATATGAAGAGAGCTGTGTAGTTGGAGTCCGTGAGGGCTGTGAGGAACAGCAGAGCCAGAGTGGGACACCTGAATGGGGAAGGAAAAGGATGCGATAACAGTTGACTCCACAGTATACTTTGTGGTCTCAGACCTTAGCCCAGTTTGTCCAACCCTGGTCCGTCCCATGGGGCCACAGGTCAGGTCAGGGTGCCCGGATTGAATGGATGGATGATTCATTGCCTGAGTCTGGATTTGAAAACTGGCATCAGATTCAATCAATCAGTCAATCAATCAATCGTATTTATTGAGCACTTACTGTGTGCAGAGCACTGTACTAAGTTCTTGGGAAGTACAAGTTGGCAACATATAGAGACAGTCCCTACCCAACAGTGGGCTCACAGTCTAAAAGGGGGAGACAGAGAACAAAACCAAACATACTAACAAAATAAAATAAATAGAACAGATATGTACAAGTAAAATAAATAAATAAATAGAGTAATAAATATGTACAAACATATATACATATATACAGATTCCATTTTGGTCTTTCAGCTGTCACTATGGCTGGGTCTTTTTCGATCAAGGCTTGCCTGGTCATCCCTCTCCTTTACCCGTGGAATCAGGTACCTGGGAGTTTTCGATTCAGAGAGGGATGGTGGCAGCATGGCAACAGAAACCAGGTCAGGTGTTTGGAGAAGGCTGCTCTCCAACCCATGCAGCCCAGCTCATCCCTGTTAATTGGACCCAAATTTGTCCTGTTACACCTTAGCGCTCAATGATTAAGATTCTAGACACATTACTTGGAGTGTTCAGAGCCTGCTTCATTGGCATGTTGATTGACCAATCCTCTGCTGTCCAGATTGGAGGTCCGTTCCTCCTGGAATTTCCCAAAAGGGGAGGTGGCGATACCTAGAGGGATCAGACCTGCTCTCCTCACACTCCCGGCCCCACCAGCTCTTCTCTAGCCTTCCTGTTTCCCTCTCCTGGCAGCAGGAAGTGCTCTGCCCTTCAGAAGGGGACCTTTGGTCAGCAGGCAATCCCTGACACCCTACCCACTTGCTTTCAGTTTTCCTTTCCAAAAAAACCTAACATTCTTGAAGGAAACACCATCTCCAAGATGATAAAATGCCAAGGGCAGAATGCTGGGCTTGGTTCGTGCCGGGACTTTGTCAGAGCTGGAGCAGAGACGGATGCAAGGTTGGGACCAGGCCCAAAGTACTTGCCCCTCTGCAGGGAACCCCCTCCAACCACTCTGACCTCTGCACCCCCTCCTCCCCCTCCATGGATATTCAGAGAAGCAGCGTGGCTTAGTAAATAGAGCAGGGGCCTAGGAGTTAGAAGGACCCGGGTTCTAAATCTAGCTCCACCACACGTCTGCTCTGTGACCTTGGGCAAGTCAATTCACTTCCCTGGACTTCAGTTACCTCATCTGTAAAATGGGGATTAATAGTGTGAGCTCCATGTGGGACAGGGACTGTGTCCAGTCTGATGAACTTGTATCTAGCCCAGTGCTTTGAATGGTGCTTGGCACTTAGTAAGCACTTAACAAGTATGACAGTTATTATTCTTATCATTATATGACTCTGAACCACATGCACCCTGGAGTGGGGGGAAAATGTGAGGGGCATCTTTTCCTCACTGTCTCAGGTAAACACAAAGTATATCATTCTGACACGGCTTCCTGAAAACCAAAAAGCCATTTAAATGTATTTTCTTTACTTCCCTTTGCCACCCGTACCCATCCGCCACCCCCATCCTCACTTCCCCTTGATCCTTGACCCTTCTGATTCACGGCCCCACCATCCTGGATATGTCTTGAACACCATTGTCCTGCCAGGACTGTCCCACCTCATCCCTGCTGCATGGTGACCTCACAGCCCACCTCCCCCCGCGGCTCCCAAAGCCGAAAGATGGCAGGAAGGTGCCAGCTGCTCACGAACCCACCAGGATGCCCGGGGTCAATATGGTCTGAAGAGGGACCCCCACAGCAGGGAAGGGACAGGGCAATCATGGCATGATGAATGAACTCATGAAAATGGAGTGTGGGATGAGTTCGTGGTGGCGAGATCAGGAGAGGGCAGAGTGTGGATTCAAGGTTTCAGGGGCCAGCAAGGGATGGGAGAGCTGCAGAGGCTGGCAGGTTAGGGAGCTTGTGTTATGGGTTTGGGGCCTGGTGTGAAGGAGAGCACAGGGGAGCCTGCAGGGAGTGAAGTTAAAAGGATTAAATGAGGGAAGAGTGGTGGGCAGGATGGGGTGGGGATGAGTAAGTAAAGAAAAAGAATGTTTTAAATGACTTAGCTGGGCAACTTGTGGTGGGTGGTCTGGTTTGTGACTACAACCAAGGGTACCCAGTTGCCCCAACAACCCTCAGAAGGGCAGAGGCCCAGAGGGAACTGGGCAGAACCTGTACCTTCCCCTCTCCCCAGCTGGGCCATGCCTCCTGCATCTAGTGAAAGCCTTTTATGCCATTAACTTATGTAAATGAAGTTGTGGATGTTACCTTGGCCTTTCCGATTGTTCGGGGACAGGACTTCAGGGAAGGGAAAACCCCTTTGCCTTCTGGAAGGCCTACAGAGATTCCTCTGCCATGCACTAGCTCACCTTATCCAAGCTCTTCCCCTCCTCTAGGCTGACGCATCAATCAGCCCTGCTCGGGAGACTGGGCTTAGGTGACTGGGGTGATATGAAACCCCGAGCAGGAATCTATGCAGTCTCTCTAGGCCCAGGAAACCCAGCATCAGGTCTCTGCAAATGGGGTGAGCAGATTCAGGGGAGATGTTCTCTGGGAAAATAATCAAGGCAGATCGTGTGAGAACTGGGCCTGCTCTGAATCTCCTGGCACATGCATCCACTTGGCCTCCAGGTACTTACTCTTGGTCCCACAGAAACAACCACCTGACGTTGAGAACATTGCTCAGGATTCCCACCAGAAACAGTGGAACTGGCAAAACGCTGGGCATCAGGTAGAACCATCCGAATTCATTCCTGGAGAGAGAGAGAGCAAGGGCCGAAAGTAGGGTTCGCAGTGTGTTATTGGTTTTCTTTGTTCCTTTTTTGTATTTTAGTGGTATTTGTTAAGCACTTACTATGTACCAGGTATTGTTCTAAGCACTGGGGTAGAAAATAATAATAATAATGGCATTTATTAAGCTCTTACTATGTGCAAAGCACTGTTCTAAGGACTGGGGAGGTTTCAAGGTGATCAGGTTGTCCCATGGGGGGCTCACAGTCTTAATCCCCATTTTATAGATGAGGTAACTGAGGCACAGAGAAGTTAAGTGACTTGCCCAAAGTCACACAGCTGACAATTGGCAGAGCCGGGATTTGAACCCATGACCTCTGACTCCAAAGCCCGCGCTCTTTCCACTGAGCCACGCTGCTTCTCTATCAAGGAGATTGGACACAATCCCTGTCCCACATGGTGCTCACAGTCTTAATCCCCAAATTACAGATGAGGTAACTGAGGCACAGAGAAGTGAAGTGACTTGTGTAAGGTCACGCAGCAGACAACTGGCAGAGCCAGGATTACAACCCAGGTCCTTCTGACTCTTAGACCCGTCCTCTATCCACAGGGCCATGCCTCCAGGCCTTTGGGAAGGGCCCACTCCATTCTGATGCACTCAAATCAAACCTGGTGCCTGCACTCAGCCCCAGTGCCTGGATCAGCCTGGGTCTACCTCATTTTAGCATTTGTGTTTACTCTGGAAGCTGCTCACACCACTGGTAGCAATTCCCTGAATTGCCTGGCACAGAGTCCCAAATTCCCAGTACAAGTGGAAGATCCCGCCCACCAAGTTCTTTATGCAGGGAACATTTCCGCCAACTCTGTTGTATTGTACTGTACCAGGCGCTTAGTGCGGTGCTCTGCCCATAGTAAGTGCTCAATAAATACCGCGGATGATAATTAGGGAGAGAGAGAAGAGAGAGAAGCTCTATAAATGTGCCTATAACTCATTGTCCGGTCAGCAGATGGCACTGTATAATAATAATAATAATAATAATAATAATAATGGCATTTATTAAGCGCTTACTATGTGCAAAGCACTCTAACTGGCAATGTACCTAGAGGACTGGAATGTTGTAATACTGATAATAATAATAATAATAATAATAATAACATTTGTTAAGCACTTGCTATGTGCAAAGCACTGTTCTAAGCGCTCGACTGTTCTAGGTACTGAGTGACAGCCGGCCCAGAGGCTCAGTGAGGCACTCGGGATTGGAAATATTTTCTGGAATGTTCTATAATGGATCCTAAATCCCACCAAGGAGCAGTGTTGGCTAGTGCAAAGACCATGGGGTTGGGAGTCAGGAGACCGAGCTTCGAGGCCCGGCTCTGCCCCCAGCCTACTGTGACTTAACCTGTCCGAGCCTCAATTTCTTCATCTGTAAAATGGAGATAAAGATGGATGGTGAGTTCATGTGGGACGGCAACTCTGTCCAACATCATAGCCTCCTATCTGATAAGCAGTATGGTGTAGTGGATAGAGAATGGGCTTGGGAGTCAGGTCATGGGGCCTAATCCCAGCTCTGCTACCTGTGCACTGTGTGACCTTGGGCAAGTCATTTCACTTCTCTGTGCCTCAATTATCTCTAAAATGGGGATTGAGATTGTGAGCCCCACATGGGGCAGGGACTGTATCCAACCCGATTTGCTTTTATCCACCCCAGTGCTTAGTACAGTGCCTGGCACATAGTAAGCACATAACAATGCCACAATTATTATTATCTGCCCCAGCATTTACGATGGACTAAGTGTTTAATAAATGCCACAATTATAGGAGATGTTTCTTTTAGGTAGGTGTGACCCTTGGTGTGTTTGTGATTGTGACATGTCATAGAAGGAAGAAAGGAGTTGTCCAAACTGAGGACCCAATTCTCGTAATGGAAATGGGAGGGAATTCAATTCCAGGAACTCCAAATCCAAAACACATCCACCCCTTCTCATCTGGACATAACAACTTTAACCTATCAATGGAATAGTGTTTATTAAGCACTGTACTAAGTGCTTGGGAGTGTTCAGGATTCTCTGGGTAGCTCAGAGCTGCCAGTTTCCAGAAGGTCTTGTTTGTCGACCTGAAACACATTTGGGTCTGGTGCCTCACCCTCTAGATGAGTTAATTGCCCCCAGCCAGAGCTAGACATACCCCTGCCCAGTGCTCTTCACACAGTAAGCACTCAATAATACTAGTCATTGATTCACTGGTCTTAACCATTAACATGAGCCGCAGCTACATGTAAATGGCTTCCTGCCCCCAGAATATTTCAGGTCACCATTGAAAGTAGTCTAAAAGAAATCAGGTCAGATCAAATGGGAGAGAAATCGGACTCTGGCAGAGGTGAAGCTAATGTGGAGTGGGCCTGGGGTAATTTTCCGTGTTGGGTACCTTAAAGCCTCAGATTCTTCTGGAACAGAAGGTAAGTGATCGCAGAGTCCCCAACTCAGTCCCTCTAGGAGCTGCACCAAATCCTATTTCTCACAGTAGACTGGATCTCCTCTAGATTGTAAGCTTGTTGTGGTCAGGGAATATATCTGTTGTATTGTACTCTACCAAGCACTTAGTGCAGTGCTCTGCACACAGCAAGCCCTCAGTAAATACGATTGACTGACTGACAGTTGGATTCCAGCCATGAAAGCCTGGGTTCCTAAAAGACTGTGGATAGCCACCTGGCCCAGAAAGAGTGTTCTTTCTACCCTCAAGCTTTCAGGACCAGAAGGAGATTTCAGGACCATAAAGTCCTGCGCTGCCCCAACGATGGTCCCTGTTTCCCTACCCCAACCCCTCCATGAAAGCCAGGCTGAATCATCTCCACCTCTTCCCCTTGAAGATACAGTGGCATGCAGATGCTGAACAGTTCAAAAAAGCTGGATGAAATGCTAGGAGGCTTTTCCGCCCCGGGCCCTCTCTGCAAGGTTGTGTTCGGTCTAGGTATCTGTTGAGTGCAGAATCGAAGAAGGTCACTTGTCTTAACCTGGTGTTCCATCAGGTTTAAGTTTGGCTCGGAGCACTGATGAATGGGAGCTAAGGGGAAGGGAAGGGAAGACTTCTTCCGCGTATCTTCGACAGATCCCCGACAATGCATATCCAAGCCAAACCAATTGCCACAGGTAGATGATGTTCCAGATCAAGAAGGTCCAGCCGGCTGGGGTGAAGTCAGTGTTGTATTTGAAACGGTTCCAACACTCTGCGGGAAAATACCTGGAACAACAGATGTTATGACAACCAAACACCACAACTGACATAATCGAACTGACATCTCCCCACCCTACAATTTGAGGTTTAGCTCTCTGTATTAGCATAAATTCTTGACATTTAGTAGAAGTCCCTTGTGTGGCAGATGCTAGGGCCCTTACCTAATGGGTTTGCCTTCTACCACCAAGGGCCCAGATGTGATTATAGAACCACAATTCCGATGAACAGGTCTGACTTGAACCAAGCTGAGCCGGGGGAAGAAAAGACGTGCAATCTAAATAATAATTAGGACAAGACAAACCAGCCGACCCAGGCTGGGGAAAAAAAGAAACTTCAGAGAGCTGACACGCCGAGCCTCCAGTCCAAAAGACAAGACTCCTTGGGCCTTTGTCGAGGGGTTGACTGGGCCAGCCTTTGATGGTAGCTTTATTACACCTGAGCACTGACCTATTCATATTTTATTCACAACCGCCCCTGTGGGGTAAATTAGTCTCCTTGGTCCCATTGTGCAGGTGGAAAAACTGAATCACTGGCTAGTGAAGGGATTTGTCCGGAGCTTTTCAGAGATGCTCCCACGTTGGTATGTGACCCCATCATCTCTCGCTCACTCTCCAGAGAAAGTTTGGATTGGATAGAGAAGCCTAGAGCTTTGCTGAAGTCTGTGGCAGAGTATGTGTCCTTACCTTGGAATGTCTCAGAACCATTGAATACTACCATAACTGCAAAGGCAGTTACAGAAAGAGAAATTAGGGCAATCTTGGACTAGCTGTGGGTAGACATTCATTCATTCAATCGTATTTATTGAGCGCTTACTGTGTACAGAGCACTGTACTAAGCACTTGGGAAGTACAAACATTGTTCAAACCAGAATAACACTGGAAAGAAGGATTAAAAAGTCAGTGTCATTTTCCTGCCCAGTGCGGCCGTAGACATGAAGGAGGACAGATGAAACTTTCTGAAATGATTTCAAAATGACAACTGGGGAATTGGCCAATGTGAAAATAACATTTGGGAGCTTATCAATGAGTGTAAGACCGAGGGTTTGCTTGCGGCAGTGGTGGAGTGGCAGACTGTGGCTATCTGATTGAAGGTTAAATTTTGTGGGGTTTTATTTTCAGATAAGTTTTCTGATCCACACCAATTAACTCTACTTCCAATAAAAATTTTGAACATTTTGAAAAAAGTCAACGCAAAGTGTTCAGTTGTGCTTTTAGGTTGGGCTTCCATCTACCTTTGCCCTTCAAGGATTCCCAGCTTTTCTGTCACCCTGCTAGTTTGCTCAGTTGATTCAGACCTCAAAGCCTAAACCATAGCTGAGATGAGCACAATGACCCCAATCTCTAGATACAGGGAAAGTGTTAGTATCTAAGATTCATGAGCCACAGTACCCTTCAATCAATCAATGATTATTATTGAGCATTTACTGAGCACAGAGCACTGTACTGAGCACATGGGAGAGTACAATATAACAGAGTCAGTCCTTCCCCTTTGAATCTCTCCTGTGCACAAGTTCTTCACTCAAGTCTCGGGGACTCCTGTACACAGAGTGTGATGGAAGGAAATGGTTCTGAGAATTTCCAAGTAGGACCTGAGCTTGGGACACCCCATCATCACCAGCCTGCAGATTTGAAACTGATGGAACTGAAAAATTGTGGGGCTCTTAGCACAATTTCCTTTTCTTCAAACCTGGAATTCAGAGGTCAAGTATGTTGCAAAAGGCAGATCTGTGTTTCCTTCTTGAAACGAAGAGGAGGAGAGTCACTGTCCTTAGTTTCCCTGCCAACGCTAAGATTGCAGGAGGAATTCAGGAGTTTATACTAGCAGAATTAGTGCCACTCCAGAGCTGCTCTTTTCCTTGACTCTAATCATCAATGACTTAGAAAACTACACCACTAAGAACCATCACTGTAACCGCACTGGAAAGTTATGGGAAGAGAGTACTTCTCAGCCCCTCGTGATTGAGCAGAATTTGATGAGGATCTAGCAAGTTATTTCGCTTGTATCACTGGACTGAACTTGGAACTGCTTCACTCCCTCTCATCCCGTTTTTCCTCCTAAATGCCATAACAAACATCTTCTCTCTGGTGGGTCATTTTGATGCTTAAGGGAGGAAAATTGAGGCTGTCCCTTCAGGAAGCCAATCAATCAATCATATGCATTGAGCACTTTATGCAGAGCACTGTACTAAGCACTTGGGAGTACAGTATAGGAATACAACAGAGTTGGTAGACACATTGCCTGCTTACAATCTAAAGGAGGAGATAGACATTAATACAAATAAATTATGGATATGTGCATAAGTGCTGTGGGGTTGAGGGAGGGGTGAATAAAGGGAGCAAATCAGGGTGACGCAGAAGGGAGTGAAAGAAGAGGAAATGAGGGCTTAGGGAAGGCCTCTTGGAGGAGATGTGCCTTCAATAAGGCTTTGAAAGTGGGGGGAGTAATTATCTGTTGGATATGAAGGGGGAGGAGACTCCAGGCCTGAGGCAGGAAGGGTGCTGTCAGTCAGCCAATTGTATTTATTGAGCACTTACTGTGTACAGAACACAGTACTGAGCTCTTGGGAGAGTACAATATAACAGTGAACAGACACTTTCCGCGCCCACAACAAGCTTACAGTCTAGAGGGATCTGGCCACTGAGCAACTGCTGGAGGTTAGTGATAGTTTTGGTCCTGAACTGGAAGGAGCAAGCAGCTGTGAGAAAGCCCAGGAAGCAGAAGACCTGTCCTACAGTCAATCAGTCAGTGGTATTTATTGAGCCCTTACTGTGTGCAGAGTACTGAAGACCAAATAGGGAAAGAACCAGGCTTTGAAGACTGCAATTTTTTTTTAATGGCCTATGCCTTGAGAGGTGTGGGGTGTGGAGGAAATGTATAAGAGGGTGGTTTGTCCTAGGCCCCAACCCTTCCAGTTTTCAGTGGAACTGGGAGTTGTAGGGTAGAGCCTCATGTTTAGAGTTATCCTTTTTAGACTGGGGAGTGAGAAAGTGGGGTCGGGGTGGGGAAGACAATGAAAATGGCTATCCCATTTCCGGACATGGTTTCTCCAGATGCTTGAAAGGAAGCTTTGATTTCTGGACTATCGATAACAAGCAGATGGGTTTGATCATCATTCAAGAATCTGGCAGTGAAACTACTGTTAACCACTTTAAGTTTTAGAAGCTTAAAGCCAAAATGGGGAAATAGGGAGACAGAGTCTGGAACAGAAGAGGGGACATTTGAACTGTGCCCTTAACCACCTAGATTATAAACTACTTGAAAGCAGGGATTGTGTCTACTAACTATGATTTCCTTCCAAGCACATAGTACAGTGGTCTGAGTGGAATTAAAGCTCAGTAATTACTATTGTTTTGTTTTGGGTTGCCAGCCACCATGAATAATAATGATAATTATGGTACTTGTTGAGTGGTTACTATGTGCCATGCACTGTTCTAAGCGCTGAGGTAGATAGAACTTAATCAGGTTGGATGCAGTCCCTCTCACACATGGGGCTCACACTCTTAATTTCCATTTTACAGATGAGGTAACTGAGGTACAGATAAGTTAAATAAATTACCCAAGATCACGCAGCAGACAAGTGGCGGAATGAGACTCTGTGCTTAATATATCTTGGGAGAGGTGCTGGAGTTCTAAATTGTGACACTCCTCTCACTGCCGGTGGGCAGGGTTTGAGGCGTGGATGGAGTGGCCCCAGTATTCCCAGAAGTCAGGGCTCCAGCCAGGGGCAATGTTTTTTTTTTTAGAGCTGCATGGATGTTCAGTTGCTTGCAAGTTTGCCCCTCCTATCCTCCGACTCCCAGATCGTCTTACCCATCTCAGGTCATTATTATTTTTAATAATAATATAGCAATAATGATAATGGTGATAACCATGGTATTTGTTAAGTGCTTTCTATGTGCCAAGCATTTTACAAAGCCCTTGGGTAGGTAAAGATAATCAGGTCTGACAGGGGGCTTACAGTCTGAGTACGAGGAAGAACAGGCATTGAATCCCCACTTTGCAGATGAGGGAACTGAGACACAGAGAAGTTAAATGACTAGCTTAAGATCACACAGCAGGTAAGTGGCGGAGCCGGAATTAGAGTCCATTTCCTCTGACTTCCAGTCCTTTGCTCTTTCCACTAGGCCACGGTGCTTCTCTGTGCTTCATGCTGGTTACGCCTGGGTGAAAGTTAAAGGAGAATAGACAGAGGGCAGGCGACAGGAGCATGGATTTTTCTCCTCCTCTGAGAATGCACAGGGCAAGTCCTCCTTGCCACCTTATCCTCAGTCAACTTGCCACACATTCAGAAAAAACGGTTGCCGCCTCTCCCTCAGCTGCAAAGGACCTTGGCTGCTAACCCAGACCTTAGGTCCTCTGTCAATTCTGGGGGCTACCACCCCATCTCTGACCTCAGTTACCCAATCTCCAACTCAACCCTTCTCAAACCCTCTCACCACCCTACTGGGAAGCTAGAAGAGGATCAAACCATGGCTATTACCTCCATGAAAAAAGCAGGATAATTAAGTGGGACTTAAGGGATATGAGCGGCCCACACAGCTTTCTTCTACCAGGATATAGTTTAGTTTTCCATCTATTGTCTGAATTTTTTGAAGGATTGTTGCGGTGTCTGCACTTACCTGGAATTTTCTCACATCTGCTACCTGGGCTGGGCACAGAAAACCGCTGATGAGCCTTTTTACCCTGGGCTTTGAAACGATGCCAGAGCTGAGGTGTGTAAATCACTAGATCAGCCTATCACTCTGCTGGGTGTCTTATCACTGGGCTGCCACCTAGCAATGTGGCCCAATGCAGTCCTGACTTGGGCGAGCTCCTCGCCTGGGAGTGAGAGCAGTTACCAGGTAGAAAAGGAGGGATTGTCTCCCTTCGGTTTAAGGCTGACTCAGAGCGGTGGATCCGGAATCCCAGATCCTATAAAAATGACATTGGCTCGGCTTTCCGTGATCCTGCCAGAATCTGACCCCACCCCAGTGCCTCGGGGGCGGAGAGTGAGCTCTGCCCATTTGGGCAATGGTTTTGAGGCCTGGCGTGTTTCATGGAGTATCACTGCTCTGGTCACCGTTTGTCAAATCAAAACTAGGGTGTGGCCTGCTATCCTTGAGAGGTGAGACCCTCCGCCCTTCTTTTTTAATTGTGGTATTTGTGAAGCACTTCTTATGTGCCAGGCGCTATACTAAGCACACAGGTAGCTTGTATCTACCCCAGTGCTTAGAACAGTGCCTGATACATAGTAAGCGCTTTAACAGATAACACCATTATTATTATATGCAAGCTGATCAGGTTGGACACAGGCCCTGTCCCACATAAGGCTCACAGTCTTAATCTCCATTGTACAGTTGAAGAAACTGAGGCACAGAGAAATGAAGTGATTTGCCCAACATCACACAGCAGATAAGTGATGGAGGCAGGATTAGAACTCAGGTCCTCTGACTCCCAGGACTGTGCTCTTTCCACTAGGCCACACTGCTTCTGCCCATTCCCCCTCTCCCCACCCTCTTCCTGGTTCCCAATCCCCACTCTGTTTAGCCTGCTTACGCAGAGTGATGTGAAGAGTTGTTCGGGTTTTCCTGGTCATTTGGGCTCAGACATTTCACTTCTGAGGGATTCCTCTAAGATAGCGATCTAGACCCCCCTAATTTAACAAGCCTCCTCTTCCTCAAAACTTGGGCTTGTGAAGACCAGGTTGGCCAAAGAGGTGACTTCTGGTTAGGAGGTTTAGAAGCCACTCTGGCTAGACAACAGATCTTGGGGAATGCCTGTAGACTAAGGGTCAGGAAGATGTGTAATTTCAAGTAAATTGTTTATTTCTCCTAAGTCTTCCCTTGACTGCCTTCCACCATAAAGGATTTTGTTCTTTCTGTAGTTCTAATTATAGCTCATGTCTCCCAAACAGCAATTTCTCTAGGCAGATTAAAAGAAATTACTCACAATATTCCTTTGTTCCTCCTGCTGCAGAGCGTTTACGATATTCTCCAGCTCTGAGCTGATTTCCCTCGATTAGAGTCACCGTGTCTGGAAGAACTTAGGTTGAGGGGATTTATGCAACTTTCACAACTACTACCCATTCCTTTACTAACACGCACACTTCTTGTTATAAAGTGCCCTTTGGTTTGGCTCATTTTCAGCTATTGTCTCTGATTGGCTAAAGCATTTTGAGAAAGGAACGCCTGACTGCTCCACGTCAACCAGGCATAAATTGCTTCCTCTCGGAGCTATAGCTGACGAAGTTTCTTCTTTTATGAATTGACTAGGGAAGTGGCTCCTCCCCTCTCCTACTTAGCCTAGGTCCCCTCCCTGCTCCCATGGTTTTCCTGGCCTCCCTCCGCACCCCAAACTCATCCCCCTCTGGTCTTGGCATTTCTCTGTTTTTTCCGCAGCTCCAACACCGTGGATCTCACTGCTGTGGCCACCGCCACCTTGGCTTCCTCTCTTCTCAATGGTCCTTGCCTTCTGGGACTGCAAAATTGGAAGACAATGGCTGATGGGAGGGGGATGATTGAGAAGATGTGGTGGAAGAGGAGGAAGATGGGGACAGGGAAGAGCCATGGAGCTTCTCCCCTTCACTCACTCTCTCTCTGTGTCTCTGTCTCTATCTCTGTCTCTCTCCCTCTTCATCTTCCTCCAACACCATGACTTTGTAGCCCCAAAAGTCAGGGACTGCCATGAGCAGGAGGGGCTGGGATGCGGGGGGGAAGGGGGAGGTGGAAACAGCAGTGGCAGTGAGGCCCATCTCACTGGAGCCATGGAAAAAATAAATGTTACAAGAGTAATTGTGGGTTGGAGGCAGGGATTGTCAGGCAGGGGCAAGTTCAGGATTCAGGGAGAAAAGCTATAGAAACTCAGAGAGGGGGAGAGAGGTGGGGCTAAAATTTTGGAACTTGGAGGGGGTAGGGATGGCTTGATGTAGCTCCGCTGGGACTCTCACGACTTCTGAGATTCCCAGAACAGCAATAACTCCTCTGACAGGGAAAAACTGGTTACTAATTCATGCCTAGGGTTAGGACCCAGGGGGCTTTTCTTGGGTCCAGAAATAAACTGTTGGGCAGACCTTCTTTACCCTCATCTTTGTTTCAGGAAATAGTCATCCATGGTCTTCTTTTTTCCTGTTTCTAAAGTAAATAATTTTTAAATCCCAAAATACCTGGTAGTAAGGGGAGAAGATACAAACATAAGAGGGCCATTTGTTTGTAACTGGCTGTAAAAGTGAACGTAAATTCCCTGAATTTCAAAACTGTCTTTTTTAAAAGAACCATTTATAACCAGAGAAGCTGTCTTGATCGAGTACGTCTAATTGTTCCCTCCTCCTCCTCTTCCCCACCCCATTTATCCCCCCATCTCTTTGAATCCCCGCCCTGCATTTCCTTTCTTCAAAAAATCATGGAAGAACACAGTGTTCTCAAATCCCAGAAGTCTGCCAAATCCCTCCCGTTTTCCAGGGGGGTTGGTTTTCTTTCATCCATAGCTTCAATGGGTGAAAACTGGGAAGTGCCCCTCTCTTTTGCTCTGTCCCCCCTCCCCTCCCACCTCTCAGTAGGAACTCTGAGTCTTGGCTTCCCCCTTGCTGACCACCCCCTCAGGCAGTATTTCTGGGAGCCCTGGCACATCTGTACCTCGCAGGAAGGCCAGCTGACTGGCCTCTGAACACAGCTGTTCAGCATTTGCTAGACGCCAGACTTTTTGCTGCTGCAGGAATGCTCGGTAGAAACCCTGCAGACCCAACCATGGTGAAGAAGCATGGTATTTGGGAATAACAGTGCCAAACAGAAAAGGTGAAGTCAAACAGCGAAGGGTTGGCTCTAGGATGACGTCAGTGTTGAATGAGAAAGGAACCAAGTAGTTACGGGCCCTACGATAAAACAAGTTTAAACTTCTGACATCACAGAGGAAGCTATAAGATCTTGGATTCACTCTCAAAGTACCTCTGATGAATGAAGATGGCTTCAGCCTTGTCACTGACAAGAGGGAATCCTGAGGTAATGAAGAAATATGTCAATATTCTCCTGAACATACTTTCTCCCGTCCAAGAGGGAGCCACACAAGACACAGAAAATATATCAACGTTTGAGAAAGGCACTATTGTGGTCAAAGCTAGAACAGTGCCTGGCACATAGTAAGCACTTAACAAATACCATTTTAAAAAAAGAAAAAAGCCATGAAAAATGATAAAGTACTTGGATTTGATGGCATACCTGCTGATACCTTCAAGCAGGGAGGAGACCCCTGCTTAAATACTTATACAAGTTGCAATTCATGAGACACTGAAGAAATCGGTGATATTTGAGTGCTTACCCTGTGCAGAACACTCTACAGATAGTTCTTAGGTTGCAAGGTGGTGGATTCTTTGTTAATGTGTCAAATAGTTGCTCTTGGTACAGAAACACTGCTGATGGTGTAGTTTGTTGGCTAGTGTGGGCCTTGTAGTCCCTGGTACACCTTTCACTTTTCTTTTCTTGCTGTTATAAATGGGGCCAGTCATCCAAACTGGTTTCCAGCTGGTCTATCTCCTGGCCGGTATAGATATGGCCCCAGGCATCTTTATGTCCATATTTTTATTTTAATCAATCAACTGTATTTATTGCAGGGCATTGGACTAAGCACGTAAGAGAGTACAATATGATAGAGTTGGAAGACATGTTCCCTGCCCACAGGGAGCTTACAGTCTAGCATGGGAGACAGATATTAAAGTATATAAATGCCTTGGGGCTCAGGTTGGGGTATATAAAGGATACAAATCCAAGTGCAAAGGCAGATGGACTAAGGGAAACGAAGGTTAAATGGGGAAGACCACTTGGAGGAGATTTGACTTTAATGAGGCTTTGAAGGTGATATACAAGTGATTATCTGTCAGACATGAAGTGGGAGGGAGTTCTAAGCTAGAAGCAGGATGAGGGCAAGGGGTTGGCGGCACCCAGCCTCTCTCCACTATGTCTCCTGCTGCTGAGTTCCAAACCAAAATAATTTATCAGAGAGAACAATCTAGAGTTAATATCTTAGCTTGAATCTATCTAGCTGGGGCCCAGCCTCAGTGTCTCTAACAAAATGGGAAGCAGCATGGCGTAGTGGAAAGAGCACAGGCTGGGAGTCAAAAGGTCAGGGGTTCCAGTCCTGGCTCCGCCACTTGTCTGCTTTGTGACCTTGGGCAAATCACTTCACTCCTCTGTGCCTCAGTGACCTCATCTGTAAAATGGGGATTGAGGCTGTGAGCCCAACATAGGACAAGGACTGTGTCCACCCTGATTCGCTTGAATCCACCCCAGCTCTTAGAACATTGCCTGGCACATAGTAAGCACTTAGCAAATACCATTAAAAAAATGCTTTGTGCTTTTGTCCAGGATAGGACAAGGCCTGCAAAGCCCGCCCTGTGGTGGGTGAATGACGAGGGAAGTGAGGTGAAGTGGAACTTTGAGGAGCTGAGAATCTTATTCCACCGATTGGCCTACTTGCTCCTCGAGACCCGCGGCTCATAGACGGGGCACCTAGTGGGCGTGATCATCATCATCATCATCAATCGTATTTATTGAGCGCTTACTATGAGCAGAGCACTGTACTAAGCGCTTCGGAAGTACAAATTGGCAACATATAGAGACAGTCCCTACCCAACAGTGGGCTCACAGTCTAAAAGGGGGAGACAGAGAACAAAACCAAACATACTAACAAAATAAAATAAATAGAATAGATATGTACAAATAAAATAAATAAATAAATAGAGTAATAAATATGTACAAACATATATACATCTATATAGGTGCTGTGGGGAAGGGAAGGAGGTAAGATGGGGGGGATGGGGAGGGGGACGAGGGGGAGAGGAAGGAAAAGGGGGGAGAGAATCCTAGCCCAAGGCCTGCAGTGGTGACTGACTTGCGTGGTCTGCATGTGGGCAGGTCAGTACCCAGCCCCAGCTGGGCACACTTCACCCAGGGTACATCTTCCTGTCAGTTTAGGGGATATGGGCTTCTAACGCATGTGAAGCCGGCTCTGCAGAGGTACAAAAAACCTCCTCGCTCCATCAGAGCCAGAAAGGAAAAAACTGAACATGAGTTTGGGACTCTCCTATCTGTGGATTAAGGATACTGGTTTCCAAGTCTAAAGCAATGATCCCTTTGCCATTTCTACATCTCGCTCACTTTAAAAAGAATGTAGTACCAGCTGTAGGGCTATTTTGTCAACAGGCATAGGGTGGAAAATACTTTTCCCATGTGGTCTTATTTATTGGCTGGTTAGAGGTGGATTTGTCTGGTCCCGGCCAGTAAATTAGGAGTTCTGGAGCAGGGCAGCTCAGAATGGTGTCTGGATCTAGTGCTCTGCACACAGTAAGCGCTCAATAAATATGATTGAATGAATGAATCTGCAAAAGTTAAATTCTCATGGTGCCCAGACCGTAGAATGGATGCCTTGGACATTTTCAAAGGCTGGTCCATCGAAGATGCTTGTCAGCATCTGGTTAAGGATTTTAGGCAACAGAAAAGCTTTTCCCTTTACCAAGTCCATACAGACTAAGACCTTGGCCCCTCCTCATTTCAGTGCAGTATTTTTTGAGAGCTGCTCTAGCGTCTGGAAACCCTTCAAAAACACCTTACTTATAAAATAAAAATTGCATGGTTATTCTCGAAGCCAGAATGCATACTTGTGGAATTGCATCCTTTTCCAAGAAACCTTAACTTCCTAATTTGTAGGATGCTCAGCAATCAGAATTGAATGTCTTCCCCGTGGAGAATCTGACCTGAAACCACAGATTTCTCTCTTGTTTAATTTATGGAATTTTACTCTCTAGTGCCCATACTCTTACAATCTCATTGGGTATGTTTCTATTGAAGCAGTTTTTAAAAATATATGAGAGAAATTCTGACCTCACAAAAAGGATCTTAACAACCCACAGGCCCATTCCGTCAGACCACATATCTGAACATGAACCTGGCTTTGGCTCCAAGTTTTAGACCACGATGTGCAACAGTGGCTATGACCCTGGGGAAATGCTACCACCCAGTACCTCTTATAATGGGGAAGAGAAAAAAAAAACCAGTAGATACCTGAATGTCAACAGTCAATAGCAGGAGAGCAAGCACCTAGGCTGGGATAAGGTAATTAGAAAGAAAATGTTTTTAAATAATCACCCTGCCCCAAGTCAGTTCCAAACAGAATCTCCCAGTGCTGGTCTCTGGGGGAACCAGTACTGAGAAATCTTACTTCTCCATTTCTTCAACCAGGCTCAGATTTGGAAATTGATAGCTCTGGAAACTTTTTTTTTGGTAGAAAAAAGTTATAATTATATCGAAATTAAAATCATATCTTGACCAAATGATGACCATGATTCTGTCTCCTAGAGAGTTATTAATGTCTCATCTCCAAACCTGGACTGGAAACAACAGTACTCAATGTCTATTCAAATGAATGGCAGGCAGATAGGTATTGGACAGCATCAAGTCAATCAGTGGTATTTATTGATCGCTAACTATGTGCAAAGCACTGTACTGTTTGGGAGAGTACAGTAAAGCAGAGTTGGTGGATATGTTCCCCACCCATAATGAGTTTATGGTCTAGATGAGGAGACCAACACTGATATAAATTACGGGTGTGTACATAAGCGCTGTGGGGCTGATGGTAGGGAAAATATCAAGTACCTACAGGGTACAGATCCAAGTGCATAGGCAATCCAGAGGGGAGAGGAAATAGGGGAGATGAGGGGTTACTTAGAGAAGGCCTCTTGGAGGAGATGAGATTTTAATAAGGCTTTGAAGGTGGGGAGAGTGATGATTTGTTATATATGAAGGGCGAGGAGTTCCAGGCCAGAGAGTGGCTGGGGGCAAGGGGTTGGTGGTGAAGCAGGCAAGAGTGAGGTTCAGTGAGCAGGTTGATGTAAGAGGAGCCAAGCCTGTGGGCTGGGTTTTAGTAGGAAATCAGAAAGGTAAATTAAGAACATCTCTTGTGTGCAAGGTATGAGAAGGATGTGGAGAGTTAGAAAGTATAAGGCACAGTCCCTACCTTCAAAGAGTGTTCTATCAATCAATCAATCAATCAATGTAACTACGTGCAGAGCACCATACTAAGCACTTGGGAGAGTACAATACAACAGAATTAGGAGAGACATTCCCTGCCCATAATGAGGTTACTGAAAAGATGTAAATAGACAAGAAGTAGCATGAAACAGATATAAAATGTACAAAAGATGCGTAAGAGACAAATCACTTATAGCTACACATCTTTTACAGAAATCTCCATATGTTCAAGGAGTTAACATAAGGGCTGAGCGAAACTTCTACTGAGTGAGCAACTCCTCTGATATTACTCCGTGGCCTAGTGGGAAGAGCACGGGTCTGGGGAATCAGAGGACCTGGGTCCCAGGTCTGCCCCTTGTCTGCTGTGTGATCTTGGGCAAGTCATTTAAAATCCGTGTGCCTCAGGTACCTCATCTGTAAAATGGGGATTAAATCCCTCTTCCTCCGATTTAGACTATGAGCCCATGTGGGGCAGGGACTGTGTCCAACCTGACTACCTTATATCTACCCCAGCACTTAGAACAGTGCTTGACTCATAGTAAGCATTTAACAAATATCATTTTTTTACTGTATCTGGCTATTCAAGAAGGCATCCAAAGGAGTTGTGTGTCAGGCCAAATGGCCTTCTTTTGTCTTATGCCTCTTGAAAGTGGAAAGGCAAAGATCTGAGAGTCAGAGGACCTGGATCCTAATCTTGGCTCCGCTCTGTGACCCTGGGCAAGTCACTTAACATCTCTGAGCCTCAGTTTCCTCATCTGTAAAATGGGGGCAAAGTACCTTTTCTCCTTCCCACTTAGACTGTAAGGCCCACGTGGGACAGGGACTGTGTTCAGTCAGATTAACTAGTATCTTACCCAACACTTAGTATAGTGCTTAGCACATAATAATAATATAATTATTATTTAGGAATTCTTTATCTTCTATCCCCTTAGTTCCTGAAGGAGAAAGCTAAAACTTTCTCCTTTCATTCCATCATATTTATTGAGTGCTTACTGTGTGCAGAGTACTGTACTAAGGGCTTGGGAAAGTACAATGTAACAATAAACAGTGGCATTCCCTGCCCATCTGTCTCTGGGCCTTTGCCCGGGTGGTCGGTTCTTGCTGGTCATCGTCGGCATTGAACGGTACAAGCTGAGATGATCCAAAAGTTAACTGAGATCATTTGAGGACAGGCCCCACTGACAAGAATGGGGTTTCCTTTAAAGCCATCTTGGCGTGTCAAGCTATACCTTCCTGTACTAAAGTTAGTCTATGGTGTAAGCAGCTACAATCATTTTTTTCTTGTCAGGCAAGAAAATCATTAAACCATCCCAGTTTTCTTGTTTCCATCTCACCCGCTTTTGAGGTTTGTAAAGGACTTGACCTAGAAATATTTTCCTACACGAATTCCGTAAAACAAAAAAGGAGTCAGTGATATTTCCTAGTTCGCTGCCCAGAGCCACATACTACCTTGAGTGTTTCTATTCCAGTGCCTGATGCAGTCAATGGATTCAATTCAGCAACTTCCAGTGAAGTCTGGAGTCCAGTGACTGACAACCTACTAGTTTGCCAGGTCCAAAACCTCCCCTGCCATCCGAAAATATCCCAGCCTTAGTTCCCAGGCTTCTTTTCTGGCATTCAAAATAGCACACTGAAATGTACGTCCCAAAGGAGAAGCCATACGTTTTCCAAAAGGGGAGTGAACCAAACTAATGTTGCAAACAAGTTTACCCATGTACTAAAAAATTATAGCACTGTTAAACACCTTGAACATTCAATCTGGAGTCACTTCTTAAGAGGCAATGAAAGGCAATCAGATCCCCACAGAGGCATTTTAAAGTCTCCACAGAAGCATTAGGAGGATGAGAGAGCAAGATGGCATTTACCCAAAGGGATTTGGGTTGTGCACAGTCCTTTCTGCTCCCAGAGGGCCTCTCTATGTGGAAGGACTAGCCCTCTGCCTTTTTTCTCCCGAAATTCATTCTCCCGAAATCCATTCCCTTGACCCTTAGGCTAACTTTAACACTTGAAAACGGAGGTTGGGGGGGAAAGTGAGTTTTATCGCCATGGGCTACCACCCGCCCAAAGAGGGGCTCTTAAGTACTTGTTCTCCTGTGATTTTTCACCTATGGAAGAATTCATTAAATAGAACCAGTAGCAACAGTAGCAATTATTAAACAAATTATTACTCCCTGTGTTTTTAACAGCAATATATACAGGCAGGGTGGCTGTTTAGGTTATAGCTGTAGTTTGGAAGAGCCCACCAGGCAAAATGGGCATGCGACCATGCCAAGAGAGAACACGGCTGTCACTTCACTTCTCTGTGCTTCAGTTACCTCATCTGTAAGACTGTGAACCCCATGTGGGACATGGACTGTGTCCAACCTGATTAATTTGTATCTACCTCAGCATTTAGTATAGTGCTTGGCACATAGTAAGCGCTTAAGAAAAACCATAAAAGAAAAAAACCGACTGACGCAACCATTACAGGAGTATGAGGCACTTATGCTCACCCCATCACCAAAGAATGTATGTACGCGCCCATATACTCAGTTGCTTCCCCTGCCTCTAATTTATTTTAATATCTGTCTCCCTAACTAGATTGCAAGCTACTTAATGGCAGCGTTCATGTCTATTTTCTCCATTGTGCTCTCCCAAGCACTTAGTACAGGGTTCCTGCTCACAGTAAGTGCTCAAAAAGTGCCATTGATTGATTGATTGACAAAGGCTGATCTGTTAGTGGTTGTGGAGGGTCTCTCCCCACACATTTGCAGGTTTATACCTATAAGGGGAGTGGAGTACAATGCCCTGCCATTGACCTCATCTTGAGGGAGAAGACCCCATTGATAATATTGTTTTATGGTATTTGTTAAGTGCTTATTATGTACCAGACACTGTTCTAAGCACTGGGGTAGCTACAAGCTAATCAGGTTGGACCCAATCCATGTCCTTCGTGGGCCTCACAGTCTTAATTCCCATTTTACAGATAATGTAACCGAGGCACAGAGAAGTTAACTGACTTGCATTTGCATTGGGATGGAAAAATCTCTCCTTGAATCGTGCGTGCAGTAACACAGCCCTCAAACGAAGTGGCTTACAGCCCGTTTGTGAAAAAGACATTTTAGAAGGAGAGCCACAAATAGGTAAGGCAGGGAACCACATTAGCTGCTGACAGGAGAAACCACAAGCTGCTTGTTCTGACAGAGCTAAGTCTTTCATGCTCTTCTTTCTGTGAATGGGTGTAATTCTTATATTGGGAGCCGAAATAAATGTGCCTATGTAGCATGCACCACTGCTCTTAGGATGCTGTAATGTGTGTTTGGTACCTTCATAAGAGCTTGACAGGCATTCAACGAACTGTCTACCAACAAAAGCTTGGGGGATATGGAGTTAACTCCCTTTATGCCATGGTTGTCAGAGGGGAAGGGGAAAGCACTAAGGGAATGACAACCCACATTAGATGAGCCCACTGTTGGGTAGGGACTGTCTCTATATGTTTCCAACTTGTACTTCCCAAGCGCTTAGTACAGTGCTCTGCACACAGTAAGCGCTCAATAAATACGTTTGATTAGATGAGATGATCGTGAAATTTTGGTTGCTAACCCACCGCTCAAATTTTGGTTGGAAGGAGCCATTAAGGTTTTTCTTTGGTTAACATGGGAATGGCGACAGCAGCTTTGACCGCAACAAGTAGTG
Organism: Tachyglossus aculeatus; assembly: GCF_015852505.1. Taxonomy (NCBI): domain Eukaryota; kingdom Metazoa; phylum Chordata; class Mammalia; order Monotremata; family Tachyglossidae; genus Tachyglossus; species Tachyglossus aculeatus. The sequence continues at coordinate 11,021,483 of NC_052074.1, forward strand.
TTGCCTAGTGGGTAGAGCCCGGTCCTGGAAGTCAGAAGGACCTGGGTTCCAATCCCTGCTCCGCCATTTGTCTGCTGGGTGATCTTGGGCAAGTCACTTCACTTCTCTATGCCTCAGTTCCCTTATCTGAAAAGTGGGGATTAAGGCTGTGAGCCCCATGTGGGACAACCTGATGAACTTCTATCTCCCCTTCCCCCCTCCTAGGACAAGTACAGAGAGCAGGTGGCTGGGCTGCTGCCAGAGGAGGAGAAGCAGCAGGAGGGAGATTAAGAAAGGAGAACCCACTACTTTACTTGGGAGGTTCAAGTGCTCATGCAGAACACTTCTAGTGGATAATTGGAGTGTGTATGTGTGTGATCATCTTTCTTTTTTCATCCCATTCTCTACATCTCTCTCTCTCTCTCTCTCTCTCTCTCTCTCTCTCTCTCTCTCTCCCTCTCCCTCTCCCTCTCTCTCTCTCCCTCCCCCTCTTCCTTCCTATTCTTTTCTTCCCTAACAGTGGTCCATTTGCCCTACCCCCCAAAATCCCCCCCAGCATACACACCAACACACTTTGTGCTTTGGAAAAATATGGTTACCTAATAATAGGGCCAATTTTGCCTTGTAGTTTAAGATCTTCCGAAGGAGACTGGCTCTAACCAGCCTTCATTTTTTTCACTATATTGAGGGGAAACCAAAATTACTTTAATGCTGTTAAGGCAAAGTGGTTAACCTCTCCTAAATTATTCTTTAGAAGAAAGTTAAGAAGCAGGATGGGATTATCTCAACAGGGGCTATGAATGATCCTCCCTCCTGGAAAAGTTCCTTAAATTCTCCCAGCATGTCATTTATTTTCGGCCTGTCCCCGTGAGGCAGGTGGAAGCAGGTGGTGTTGTCTCCATTTCAGAGGACAGAAATTATGGCCCAGAGAGGTGGTGATTTATCTACAGCCACAGAGTAAATTAATCATGAAATTGGGACTAAAGCCAAGATCTTCTGCCTGCTCGTACTGATCATGCTCTCTCCCCACTCCCTCTTTGCTGCCAAAAAATAACACCTCCACTTCTGCAGTTCCTCCGGTAGATTAGGGGACTGCTTGAAGCACCTACAATTTTTCTAGGGACTCCCCCCACGTCGGTGAGTCACGGGGCAGTCGAGGCTCCCGGCTCTGACCTTCCCTTCCCGCCAGGAGAATAATAATAATAATGATGGCATTTATTAAACGCTCACTCTGTGCAAAGCACTGTTCTAAGCGCTGGGGCGCTTACAAGGTAATCAGGTTGTCCCACGGGGAATCACAGTCTTAATCCCCATTTTACAGATGAGGTAACTGAGGCACAGAGAAGTTAAGTGACGTGCCTGAAGTCACACAGCCAACAATTGGTGGAGCTGGGATTTGAACCCCTGACCTCTGACTCCAAAGCCCATGCTCTTTTCACTGAACCACGCTGCTTCCCCAGGAGGAGAGGGCTTATTAATAATAATAATCATTATTATGGTACTATACTTATAGACTGTGAGCCTGATGTGGGCAGGGATTGCTACTTATGTCTGTTTACTTGTTTTGTTGTCTGTCTCCCCCCTTCTAGACTTTAAGCCCGTTGTTGGGTCGGGATTGTCCCTATTTGTTGCCTAATTGTACTTTCCAAGCGCTTAGTACACTGCTCTGCACACAGTAAGCACTCAATAAATACGATTGAATTGAATGAACATAACTAGATACCCGATCCAGCACGAATGTAAATGATTTAAAAAATTATTCAAGCCTTTTGAATAAGCCACATAAAATAAAATGGTAGGTTCTTAAAATATCCACTTCATGGATCATTTGAGTTGCAAGTAAAGGCATAAAACCACTGAAATATTTTAGTTTCATCAGAGCAATGGAGATTATCTTCACTCAACCCCTCAAAAAAAAAAAGAATGTTTATCCTCCTCTTTTTCACAAGGTTATGAAACCACTGTAACCTGCCACAATGCTTTCCATAGCTGTAGTTATTATTATGATTATTATTATATTTGTTAAGCACTTTGCAACAAGCACAGCTCTAAGCACCGGGTTAGGTACAAGTTAAACAGGTCAGACACAGCCCCTGTTCCATATGGGGTTCACAGGCTACACAGGAGGGAAAACAGGCATTGAATCCCCATGTAACAGATGAGGACACTGAGGCACAGTAAAATTAAGTGACTTGCCCAAAGTCACACAGCAGGCAAAAACAAGAAATTGTTTACAAGGGCAGTGAGGAGATCCAAAAGCAAGAGCTTAGCCCATGAAGACCCTGGAGTAAGTGTAGAGAAGGCCCTCCTGATACTCTGAGAAAAGGAAATTTTTAATAGCTGCTAATCTGTACCAGTTAAACAATATAATTCACTCACTCTGAAGGGCTCCAAGAGAAACATCCATTAGAGAGGCAATGACTTTCTGGACAACTTTATTGCAGTTTCACGTAAAGACGGGCAGCTTTTTCCTCTGGCCTTGTTACTTGAAAGGTAAGAGAAGTGAACAGGCACTTTTCTCCCCTTTGTGATTAAAGTCTAGTAGCTCTTTTCAGTTGCACTTGTTAATCTTGTTAAATCCAAAGTGTCTCTTGGTTTTATGATCTCCGCTTACTTTCTTTCTCATTGACCTTGTGGCCATTGTGTAGCTAGGATGTCGTCTAATGAAAGAGGTGTACAGTTAATTCAAGAACAACGGGAGGGTGGATGGGTATTGTGTTCATTCACACATCTCTCACAGGAAATAGGCCAATGAAATGGATGCCTTGCTGAAGGAAATCCATTTTAAAATGAGCTTTAACTTTCTCTGAGGGACAACTATGGTGACTAGGAAGTTTTGATAAGGTAAACTGGAGTCTCCGGTGTTTGAGCTACTCTCTTAGAAAAAGCTGCTCGGCTTTTCAGGGTGAATTCATTCTCTTAGGGCTCAGGGACATCACAGAGAATGTTCTAGAAGCAGTGCTTTGGGGAAGCAGCCCCAGTTCCAATCTGATGCGAAATGTTGGTGTATTGTGTCGGTCAACCTTTTGAAACATGTGGAGGCCATAGTCTTGAAGCCATAATGGAAATGGACACCATTGTGCCACCAATCCTTCCCGCCAACACTGACCCCACAGAGGTGAAAAGGTGAACTCCGCTGACAGGGTAAGAGATCACCATAGAAGGTGATTGTGAGGCTTGTCAGAGCAGTTAGCATGGTGCCTTGAACCCAGTAGGTGCTCAATAAATTGTAATGCTACTACCAGGAGCACAGGGCAATCCATCCCAACTGTCACCGTTCTGGTCCAAGTACTTGTAATACCTTGACTCAACTACTTTGTCAGCCTCCTCCCAGACCGCCAAGCCTCCTTCCTCTCTTCCTTCCAGTCCACATTTTACTCTACTTGCCTGGATCATTTGTCGATCCCTGTATAGACATCGAGCACAAATTCCTGACCATTAGTTTTAAGGCAGTCAATCAGCTTTCTCTCCACTACTTATTTCTCACTCCCCTCCCACTACACCCCAGCTCACACACTTAGCTCCCTTCAAGCCAACTTATTCACAGTGCCTCATTCTTGTATCTCTCACCACCAGTTCTTGCTCACACCCTCCATTCTGCTTGAAACTTCCTCCCTGCCTTCACATCGGCAAACCACTGCTTTCCCCATCTTCAAGGTCCTTCTGAAATCCTATTTCCTCTAGGAGGACTTCCCTGCTTATTCTCTCATCTCCTCACCCTATTTCCCCCGCCCCACTACCGTTACCTAAGCACTTCAGTATTCACCCCTACCTCCGTGACCCTTTTGTACATATGTTTAAATTTTGTTGTTTCCCCTTACCTATTACTTTAGTGTCTGTATCCCCACTAGACTGTAAACTCTTTGACGGCAGGAATTATGTTTACTAACTATTGAACACTCCCAGGCATTTGGTAACGTGGTCTGTACAGAATAAATGCTAAATAATATTCTTGATTGGCCCATACTTGAAGCCATCCCTTGTTGGAAGAGGACATTTCCTGGATGTATTCAGAGATCCTCCACAGCAACCAATTACTCGAGGGAGTAATGAAATCTCCTTAAAATCGGGCTCGTTATTTTTGTGACGAGAGCCCTGAAATTTTCCTGCATAGGGCCCTGTTTGGTTTAGATTCTCTGTCAGTTGTACATTATTTTTTAAACACCCAAACCCTTGCTGTGTGAATTATTTATCTCCTTTTGCTGTGGGATGTAGGTCATCCCTATAAATGGCTCTCGATCTTATGAAAATGGTCAAATATAGAAGTCATAATAATGCATCACTAAAGAACTTAATTTAAAACCAAAGGAGAGGCTCCTGTTAAAATTGTGGCAACAGGATTGGGGCAAGTGTTCTGTCAAATTTATTGAGTGGTTACTGTGTGCAGAGCACTGCACTAAGAGCTTGGGAGAGTACAATATAACGAAGTTGATAGATACGTTCCCTGCCCACAGTGAGTTTACAGTCTACTCTCCCCTGCATTAAAGAGGGGTGGAAACTTACAGAGTAAGAATCTGCCATTTCTAAGTATAGTTATGCCAGAACAATATAGCTGTGAAGGACCGACAATTCCTGCAAGCCATTCCCCAGCCTTTGGGCAGAACGGCATTTAATCCGTAACAGACAGGTAGGAATCTCTCCTATTGTTGAAGGAGCCATTTCAGCCCATCTACCTTCACTGCAATAGAGAAGTCATCCTTATCATTTAATTTTCCTTTTTTGAGAAGCAGCATTAAAGACTTGGGCAAGTCTTTAACTTCTCTTTGCCTCAGTTTTCTCATCTGCAAAATGGGGATTAAGATTGTGAGCCCCATGAAGGCAATGGTCTGTGTCTAACCTGATTGTCATTCATTCGTTCATTCAATTGTATTTATTGAGCTCTTACTGTGTACAGAGCACTGTACTAAGCGCTTGGGAAGTACAAATCAGCAACGTATAGAGACGGTCCCTACCCGACAACGGGCTCTCAGTCCAGAAGGGGGAAACAAACAAAACAAAACAAGTAGACAGGTGTTAATACCATCAGAATAAATAGAATTATAGCTATATACACATCATTAATAAAATAGAGTAATACAATTGTACAAATATACACAAGTGCTGTGGGGAGAGGAAGGGGGTAGGGCAGAGGGAGGGAGGGGCGGTGATGGGGAGGGGAGGAGGAGGAGGAAAAGGGGGGCTCAATCTGGGAAGGCCTCCTGAAGGAGGTGAGCTCTCTGTAGGGCTTTGAAGGGAGGAAGAGAGCTAGTTTGGCGGATTTGTGGAGGGAGGGCATTCCAGGCCAGAGGTAGGATGTGGGCCAGGGGTAGATTATCGTATCTACCCCAGTGTTTAGTACAGTGTCTAGCACATAGTAACAAACACCATAACAAAGAAAAAATCAATCTACAGAAAGGTGGCTTTTTCACTCTTCATTTCATGGAGTGAACAAGCAAAGCTGAGGATCATATCTTGTTCCCCCTTTCCTTCCCCAGGGGGTAGCTCATCTGGGGTGCCTATTGAGTATCACTCATTCATCATCAGGATACTATAAAATATTTGCTCTCTGGTCTGGCCAGTGTTTCAGACACATTTAGCGGAAGGGAAATAGGCCGTTACCAGAGGTACCAGTGTTACCGTTCACCTTTGTCAGTTGAAGACATAACCTAATCCTTCCAGCCTTGCCTCCAAAAAAGGAACCAGATGTAAGTGTGTTTTTGCTCTGTTTTCCCTCAGACGGGATGGGAGAAGAATGTCTAGGGAAGGGCTCTGGAAGAAGAGACTGTCTGGGAGGTGAATGTTCTGGGTGAGTTGGGTGGGGGGGTGTCTGAGGAGGGGGTGAAATGGAAAAATAAAAGGAGGAGGGGAGCTGGAATTACTCAAGAATCAAAACAGCTTGCCTCCTGGTTGAGGAAGGTTTGGCTTCAAAGCAGAGGATCAGCTTGGGGACCCCGACCGACCAGCAGTATGGGATTGAAGAAATAACATGGGGCTTAAATACCTGTCCTCCCTCCCCCTTCGACTGTGAGCCTGTTTGGGACGAGGACTGGATCTGACCTGATTATTCTGTCTCTACTTTGGCACTGAGCGCAGTGCTTAGAATATAGTAAGTGCTTAACAAATACTACATTATTATTATTTTAAAAAAAAACCCAAAACTCCAAACGGTACCAGATTTTCCTCTTTCTCATGCCAGCAGGGATGCATTGTTCTGGCAGCAACCGTGAGACTAGAGATACAAATCCCAGGGTAGACTACTAGCTCACCCTGTTCATAATAATAATACTAATAATGATGACGGTATTTGTTAAGGGCTTACTATGTGTCAAGCACTGTTCTGAGTGCTGGGGAAGATACAAGCTAGGCAGGTTGGACACAGTCCGTGTTCCACATGGGGCTCACAGCATTAATCCCTATTTTACAGAAGAGGTAGCTGAGGCAGAGAGCAGTGAAGTGACTTGCCCAAGGTCACACAGCCGACAGGTAGCAGAGCTGGGTTGAGAACCCAGGTCCTTTTGACTCCCAGGCCCCTGCTCTGCCCATTAGGCCACACTACTTCTCAATGGCCCATACTGTCAATGGCCCTGTTCTATATGATCCATGTCTCCTCCCTCCTGGTGCCTTCTCCAAATAATGACTAGGTCTTTGACAAACCAAAAATATACAAATATTTTGTTCCACATCGTGCAAACTCCTGCTCACCGGGTGGAGCCCTGCATCACTGGAGTGGTGTGGAGAGAGGCACAAATTGGGGTGGAATAAAACTTCAGCTAATTTTGGTGACCCTCCAACCAAGTGGGTACAGCGTGGCCTAGTGAAAAAAGCAGTTATAATTAATCCCAGCTCTGCCAATTCATTCATTCATCCATTCAATCGTATTTATTGAGCGCTTACTGTGTGCAGAGCACTGGACTAAGAGCTTGGGAAGTACAAGTCGGCAACAGAGAGAGACAGTCCCTGCCCAACAACAGGCTCACAGTCTAGAAGACTGTGCTTGCTGTGTGACTTTGGGCAAGTCACTTCACTTCTCTGTGCCTCAGTTTCCCCAACTGTTCTCCCTCCTTCTTAAACTGAGAGCCCCATGCGGGTCAGGGACTATGTCCGACCTAATTCGGGGAAGCAGCATGGCTCAGTGGAAAGAGCCCGGGCTCTGGAGTCAGAGGTCATCGGTTCAAATCCCGGCTCCGCCACTTGTCAGCTGTGTGACTTTGGGCAAGTCACTTCACTTCTCTGGGCCTCAGTTCTCTCATCTGTAAAATGGGGATTAAGACTGTGAGCCCCCCGTGGGACAACCTGATGACCTTGTAAACTCACCAGCGCTTAGAACAGTGCTTTGCACATAGTAAGTGCATAATAAATGCCATTATTATTATTATTATCATCTCGTACCTACCCCTGCGTTTAGAGCAGTGTTTGAAACACAGTAAGCACTTAACAAATACCGCAAAACAAATAATATTACTCCCATCTCACTTTGTCTGTGAAGGTAAGCAATTATCTATTGAGTGTGACCAATGTAGACAGTTTGTCTGAAACTCTTCCTTATTAGGGCATTTTCATAAATTATCCAGATCGTAATTTGACACTTCATTGTGCCTGGGTGAACATAGAAGGTTAATGTAATTATACAGTCAAAGCTGACTTTTGCTTGCCTTACCTAAATAAAGAAAATTTTAGCCTGAGTGATTTGGATAATTGCTGCAACCTTCGTTTTACTGTGCGGTGAATCTTGGCCAAAGATGCTACATTTCCTCTTTGATCCAGTGATTCACTTGGTAATCTCTGCTCCACGTTGCTCTAGGAGGGCAGGAGATGCTTCCGTCCAAACAAGTTCCAAATATCTTTTTGACAGATTTAAATTAAGGATGGTCGAAAGCTTGGAAAACAACAAACAATGCCTGTAAAGGGGCGGGAGGGGGACAGGGGTGTGGGGTGTGTGTGTTTCCACTTCAGTGAAATAGAACCACCCTGTGTTTTAGAGACCTTGGATTTGGTATATCAAATGTGGATCATAATATAATAATAATTGTGGTATTTCTAAGTGCTTACTGTGTGCCAGGCACTGTACTAAGCGCCGGGGTGGATACAAGCAAATGGGGTCGGACACGGTCCCTATCCCACATGGGGTTCCCGGTCTCAATCCCCATTTTACAGATGAGGTAACTGAGGCAGAGAGAAATAAAGTGTCTTGCCCAAGGTCACACAGCAAACAAGTGGCAGAGCCAAGGGTCTATAATGACTGCTATGAACCCCTGGAAATCCCAAGTTGCTGGGAGGTGGCCATTTCTGAAGCAATGGTACGAGATCGTCTTTGCTCTTTTCTAATTTATAGTTAAAGCGTCTTAGAAAAGCTTTGTTATTCATATCCATTATTTTTCCTCCAACAATTAAAAAACACATGGCAATCTTCCTCTGGCATTTTCTTACTCATTAGTCAGGTTTTCTAAGTGATTGCTACATCAAAATCTTGGTTTTCTTCCACCCAGTTACCCAGGGAAGTTTCCACGAAACTAACAAACCTAAGGAACACTTCAGACTGCTTGACAGCAATATAATAACACCGAGGCAATAAAAGGAAGACCGTAAACCTAAAAATGAAAACAGAAATGTCAAATGTAATGAGGTGAGAAATGCAATGTAATTATGCCACACCAGCACTATGCAATATTGTGGCATTCCTACTTTAGCAAATGTCGGCTACAAACCAGATACTCGGCTTGAAATCATCAAAGGGCGAGGCCAATGGGATATGGGTACACACAAGGTAAGCCCTGACTTTTGGAGCTTGCTGGAAAACAGTTCTTAAGGCTTTTCATTTTTACCAACCGCCTTAAACTGTTTTTCCATTTTTATCTGTAGAATGGACAGCATTTTCTGCCCCAGGTAGAGCTGACTTCTGTTAATAAAACTAATAATAATTGTTATGGTATTTATTAAAGCACCTATTCTGTGTCAAACACTAAGTGCTAGGATAGATACAGGGTTATCAGGTTGGACACGGTCCCTGTCCCACATGGGACTTAAGAGTCTAGGTAGAAGGGGGTAGGATGAGGAAACTGAGGCACAGAGAAGTTAACTCTCCCAAGGTCGCAAAGCAGACTAGTGGCAGAATGAGGGTTAGAAACCAGGTCCTCTGACTCCTAGGCCCGTACTTTTTCCACTAGGCCACACAGCTTCTCTTTTTTTGCCACTCATAAGAGTCAGGGGAGTGGAGAAAAGGAAAGTACTTGGGGGATACTTCAGAGAAGTCAAAGGGAGCTACTGCTGGGTATCCAGAACGGAACTGTGGCATACCTTTTAAACGACAAATCATCAACTTGTACTTCCCAAGCGCTTAGTACAGTGTTCTGCACACAGTAAGCGCTCAATAAATACGATTGATTGATCTTCTGCAGTGAGGGTCATCCTAAATTCACGCTCAAGGCCGGGATATAGTTTCGTGCAACTCACCTCTTCCCCGATACCCCTGCAGAGTCAGGTAGGGAGGAAGACTGGGGAGAAGCTAGCAGGGGTCTCCAATCCCATGTCCCATCGCACGTCCACCCTGTACCCCCAAAATGGAAGGAGTTCTCAGTTTGGGAACCAGCGTTAGTTGTAGTCCTGGGACGCTGCAGATAAAAGGACACTGGTCCTCCCCCAGCCCGGTATTACATGTTGCTGCGGCCTCTGCCGCTGGCCTCCTCAAGTGCCCCTTAGCCACAGGGGCCACGGGGCACTGGGACCATTGTCAGCCCAAGGGCCTGCCCTTGAGCCTTTTTCCAAGGTCTTCTCTGGCAAGATCACAGATGAAATCATTCGAGTCAGAGGTGGTGTTGGGGCGAATCCAGGTCCCTCAGCCATGCTGAAGCTTGGGGCCCACAGTCCTCCGGAACTTCAGTTCCATCAGAAGTCTGAAGTCAGATTCTTTTGCTTGCTCTATCTAGGTTCGATTTCTACCTCTGGTTGTACTTGGATTTGCTCCCTTTTTTCACCCCACTCACAGCCCCACAGCATGAATGGCCATATCTGTCATTTGTTGATTTGTATTCACGTCTGTCTCCCCCTTCTAGACTGTGAGCCCGTTGTTGGGTAGAGGCCGTCTCTATATGTGGCCGATTTGTACTTCCCAAGCACTTAGTACAGTGCTCTGCACACAGTAAGTGCTCAATAAATACGATTGAATGAATGAATGATAGCTCAGAAAGGAGTCCAAAAGTGACCCCGTGCCCCTTCTCTTCTTCCATGCCCTGAGGAGGAGGCACAAACTGGATCAGGAAGGAGCTGTGGGTGGGGACGGTAGAATGGATTACTCTGAGCCCCTTACTCGGATGCAATGAGGTCAACTGCTCTGCCTTTTCCCTCCATCCCAAATCCCCCAAGAGTTAGGCTACTGCCTGGAAGAATTAATTTCAGGATCATTAAAAAAAAAAAAGCAGGGAACCGGCTCCAATTTCTGCAGCAACAAAAGCAATGAAATGGTAGGAGCTGGAGTTAATGCCCAGTTGCTTCCCAATTATTTGGCATTACAAAGTGGTGTTTGAGTCAAAACGAGGAGGTTATTATGATGGATATATTCTCTAAATACGCTTACAGCTCTTAAAGGAATGTTCTATATAAAGGATGAGCTGTATAAATTTATGTCTGGTGACTAAAGCATTCCAGTGTTGTATTTTATTAATACAGTATTAATTAAATATTAACTAAATGGGGAAGCAGCAGGGAAAAGAGCACAGGCCTGGGACTAAAAGGACCTCCACTCTAATCCTGGCTCTGCCAGTCGCCTGCTGTGCGACCTTAGGCAAGTCGCTTAACTTCTCTGTGCCTGTTACCTCAACTGTAAAATGCAAAGCGCTCAATAAATACGATTGAATGAATGAATGAATTCCTGTTCTCCCTCCTACTTAGACTGTAAGCCCCATGTGGGAGAGGGACTGTGTCCAAACTGATTAAAAAATTTTTATGGCATTTGTTAAGTGCTTACTATGTGCAAGACACTGTTCTAAGTGCTGGGGTAAATACAAAGTGATCAGGTTGGACACAGTCCATGCCCCACATGGGACTCAGTCTTAATCCCTATTTTACAGATGAGGTAACAGGCACAGAGAAGTTAAGTGACTTGCCCTAGGGCACAAAGCAGACAAGTGGTGGAACGAGGATTAGAACCCAGGTCCTTGTGATTCCAAGGCCCGTGCTTTATCCACTAGGCCACACTGCTTTTCAACTCTACCCCAGTGATTAGAGCAGTACCTGACCCATAGTAAGTACTTAAATACCATAAATAATTACCTATATATTTCTTGAGTGGAGGACAAGCTGGTAAAAATATTTAGAGGGTCAGAATTGATTTTTAATTCAATTACAACATTGTGTTAATATTTATAAAAACAATGAGTTATGCGGCAATTTACCAAAAAAGGGAAAAATAATAATTTCTAATACATAAAAGTTTTTCTAGAGGCCTGAAAAAGATGAGCACACAATATTTAATTTAGATCATTTTCTTTACTACCCATACTTGAAACGAACCCTTCAACAACGGATAGGACAGGCAGGCATTTTGAGTGATTTCATCCATTGATTGACCATGTTACCGCAAAGTTAATGCCTTTAAATCTCTAATGGGGACTTATAAGTGCATTACTTGTGAAATCAGTCAATAGGTGAGATTCACTAAACAGAAATTTGGCGAAAAAGAAGCAGTCAGACAATATGGCCTATAATAACCATTTTATCTAATTTTCCAGCTAAAACGGCAAAAGAACTCACAAAATAATGTATAGCAAAGTTAATTATTTCTCCCACTACTCCTAAAAGTCTATCTTTAATTTCATTGTGTACTGGGGAACCTGAAGCAGAGAGAAACCAAAATGACGTGGCAGATGTCAGTGGGGTGAGGTAGCACTGGAACTTCAGTTCTTTTTTTTTTTTTTGTTTTGTGTTTTTTCTGAATGGGTGTTCTGAATCCCAGAACTGGGCTTTAACCATTAGCTCATCCTCGCTTGGTTATTAGTTTTTAAACACCCTCATGACTCACACGGTGGAATGTTTAAACCAAAGAGGTCACCTAATATATGGGACAAAGATATGATTTTAATTGAGAAATTACCTAATCTGTCAAATGTGTAAAATCAGTAGTAGTGGTGGTAATATTTATTAAGGGCTTACTGTGTGCAGAGCACCATACTAAGCGCTGGGGAAATTTCACGGATAAGATTTAGACAGAGTCCCTGGCCCTCAAGGGGTTCACAATCTAAGAAAAACAACAAAGTGATTTTTAAAACCTTCTTAAAACCAGGGTAGTGTCCCGTAAAATCTCTCTTAAAGAGGCACAAGGCAATTAAAGTAAGAGTAGTCTAACACCTTGATTAACAGAATTAGACTGTCACCTGTGTGTGCAGATGGTGGTATTTGAGTGCTTCCTATGTGCATATATCACTGTACTAAGCACTTGGGCGAGTACAGTACAACAGAATTAGCAGACACGTTCCCTGTCCATAACGAGTTTGCAGTCTAGAGGGAGAGACAGACATCACTATAAATAATTTTTAATCAAATAATTGAAACATATGCACATATGAACAGCCAGTTCCTGACTTTTAGGAGTTTATGGTCTTAAAAAATGAAGTCCCTACTTAACAAAGGTTATAATTTGAAACTAAATTTGAACCCAGGGAAGAGACACAAGTGACCCCTTTTACATAACCTTGTCAACTCTAGGATACTTGAATGTACCTCCAGCTTGCCTAGCAGGAAATGGAAGACCCACCCAGGGAAAAACTCAGTTTCCTTCTACAGAAAACACCCCAGGCTCCTCAGCCGGAATAAGCAACCCGGGTTGGGAAAGGGATGAAAAGAGCTGTCATGGCACCTTTAACTCTCTTGCTGGGAGGGGGCTTCTTCGCACAAGCCAGAATCCATCAATCAATCAATCAATCGTATTTATTGAGCGCTTACTGTGTGCAGAGCGCTGTACTAAGTGCTTGGGAAGTCCAAGTTGGCAACATATAGAGACAGTCCCTACCCAACAGTGGGCTCACAGTCTAGAAGGGGGAGACAGAGAACAAAACCATACATACTAACAAAATAAAATAAATAGAATAGATATGTACAAGATAAATAGAGTAATAAATAGGTGCATGTCTCCCACTCCTCATCATCAATCGCATTTATTGAGCGCTTACTGTATGCAGAGCACTGTACTAAGAGCTTGGGAAGTACAAATTGGCAACATATAGAGACAGTCCCTGCCCAACAGTGGGCTCACAGTCTAAAAGGGGGAGACAGAGAACAAAACCAAACATACTAACAAAATAAAATAAATAGAATAGATATGTACAAGTAAAATAAATAAATAAATAAATAGAGTAATAAATATGTACAAACATATATACATATATACAGGTGCTGTGGGGAAGGGAAGGAGGTAAGATGGGGGGGAAGGAGAGGGGGACGAGGGGGAGAGGAGGGAAGGGGCTCAGTCTGGGAAGGCCTCCTGGAGGAGGTGAGCTCTCAGTAGGGCCTTGAAGGGAGGAAGAGAGCTAGCTTGGCGGACGGGCAAAAGGAGGGCATTCCAGGCCCAGGGGATGACATGGGCCGGGGGTCGATGGCGGGACAGGTGAGAACGAGGTACGGTGAGGAGATTAGCGGCAGAGGAGCGGAGGGTGCGGACTGGGCTATAGAAGGAGAGAAGGGAGGTGAGGTAGGAGGGGGCGAGGGGATGGACAGCCTTGAAGCCCAGGGTGAGGAGTTTCTGCCTGATGCGCAGATTGATTGGTAGCCATTGGAGGTTTTTGAGGAGGGGAGTAATATGCCCAGAGCGTTTCTGGACAAAGATAATCTGGGCAGCAGCATGAAGTATGGATTGAAGTGGAGAGAGACATGAGGATGGGAGATCAGAGAGAAGGCTGATGCAGTAGTCCAGATGGGATAGGATGAGAGCTTGAACGAGCAGGGTAGCGGTTGGGATGGAGAGGAAAGGGAGGATCTTGGTGATGTTGCGGAGCTGAGACCGGCAGGTTTTGGTGATGGCTTGGATGTGAGGGGTGAACGAGAGAGCGAAGTCGAGGATGACACCAAGGTTGCGGGCTTGTGAGACGGGAAGGATGGTAGTGCCATCAACAGAGATGGGAAAGTCAGGGAGAGGGCAAGGTTTGGGAGGGAAAACAAGGAGTTCAGTCTTTGACATGTTGAGCTTTAGGTGGCGGGCAGACATCCAGATGGAGATGTTCTGAAGGCAGGAGGAGATGCGAGCCTGGAGAGAGGGGGAGAGAGCAGGGGCAGAGATGGAGATCTGGGTGTCATCAGCGTAGAGATGATAGTTGAAGCCGTGGGAGCGAATGAGGTCACCAAGGGAGTGCGTGTAGATCGAGAACAGAAGGGGACCAAGCACTGAACCTTGGGGAACCCCCACAGTAAGGGGATGGGAGGGGGAGGAGGAGCCTGCAAAAGAGACTGAGAATGAACGACCGGAGAGGTAAGAGGAGAACCAGGAGAGGACGGAGTCTGTGAAGCCAAGGTCAGATAGCGTGTTGAGGAGAAGGGGGTGGTCCACAGTGTCGAAGGCAGCTGAGAGGTCGAGGAGGATTAGGACAGAGTAGGAGCCGTTGGATTTGGCAAGCAGGAGGTCATTGGTGCCCTTTGAGAGGGCAGTTTCCGTGGAATGTAGGGGACGGAAGCCAGACTGGAGGGGGTCGAGGAGAGAGTTGTTGTTGAGGAATTCTAGGCAGCGCGTGTAGACAACTCGTTCAAGGAGTTTGGAAAGGAATGGTAGGAGGGATATGGGACGATAACTAGAAGGTGAGGTGGGGTCAAGAGAGGGTTTTTTTAGGATGGGAGAGACGTGGGCATGTTTGAAGGCAGAGGGGAAGGAACCAGTGGAGAGTGAACGGTTGAAGATGGAAGTTAAGGAGGGGAGATGGGATGGAGCGAGAGATTTCATGAGATGAGAGGGAATGGGGTCAGAAGCACAGGTGGCCGGAGTAGCACTTGAGAGCAGGGCGGAGAGCTCCTCTGAGGATACCGCTGGGAAGGATGGGAGAGGAGCAGAGAGTGTTGAGAGCCGGGGGGTTGCAGAAGTGGGGGAAGTGACTCATCTGTCAAATGGGGATGAAGACTGTGAGCTTCACGTGGGACAGCCTGATTACTCTGTCTCTACCCCAGCGCTTAGAACGGTGCTCGGCACAAAGTAAGCGCTTAACAAATACCATCATGATCAGAGAAGCAGCATGGCTCGGTGGAAAGAGCACGGGCTTTGGAGTCAGAGGTCACGGGTTCAAATCCCGCCTCTGCCAATTGTCAGCTGTGTGACTTTGGGCAAGTCACTTCACTTCTCTGGGCCTCAGTTACCTCATCTGTAAAACTGAGATGGAGACTGTGAGCCTCTGCGTGGGACAACCTGATCACCTTGTCTCTACTCCAGTGCTTAGAACAGTGCTTTGCACATAGTAAGTGCTTAATAAATGCTATCATCATTATTATTATTATTATTATACATCTATACAGGTGCTGTGGGGAAGGGAAGGAGGTAAGCACATAGCGCTTAATAAATGCTATCATTATTATTATAATACATCTATACAGGTGCTGTGGGGAAGGGAAGGAGGTAAGCACATAGTAAGCTCTTATGTCTGCTGTGTGACCTTGGGCAAGTCACTTAATCAATTGTATTTATTGAGCGCTTACTGTGGGCAAGTCACTTAACTTCTCTTCACCTCAGTTCCCTCATCTGTCAAATGGGGATTAAGACTGTGAGCCCCACGTGGGTCAACCCGAGCACCGTGTAGCCTCCCCAGTGCTTAGAACAGTGCTTTGCATATAGTAAGTGCTTAACAAATGCCAACATCATTATCATTATTATTATACATATATATAGGTGTTGTGAAGAAGGGAAGGAGGTAAGCACATAGTAAGCGCTTAACAAATACCATTATTATTATTATAGTAAGTGCTTAATAAATGCTGTCATTATTATTATACATATACAGGTGCTATGAAGAAGGGAAGGAGGTAAGTGCTTAACAAATACCATTATTATTACTATAGTAAGCGCTTAATAAATGCTATCATTATTATTATACATCTATACAGGTGCTGTGAAGAAGGGAAGGAGGTAAGCACATAGTAAGCGCTTAACAAATACCATTATTATTACAGTCAGCGCTTAATAAATGCTATCATTATTATTATACATCTATACAGGTATTGTGAAGAAGGGAAGGAGGTAAGCACATAGTAAGCGCTTAACAAATACCATTTTTATTATTATAGTAAGCGCTTAATACTGTCATTATTATTATACATCTATACAGGTGTTGTGAAGAAGGGAAGGAGGTAAGCACATAGTAAGCGCTTAACAAATACCATTATTCTTATTATAGTAAGCGCTTAATAAATGCTACCACTATCATTATACATCTATACAGGTGCTGTGAAGAAGGGAAGGGGGTAAGCGCTTAACAAATACCATTATTATTATAGTAAGCGCTTAATAAATGCTATCATTATCATTATACATCTATACAGGTGTTGTGAAGAAGGGAAGGAGGTAAGCGCTTAACAAATACCATTATTATTATAGTCAGTGCTTAATAAATGCTATCATTATTATAATACATCTACACAGGTGTTGTGAAGAAGGGAAGGAGGTAAGCACATAGTAAGCGCTTAACAAATACCATTATTATTATAGTAAGGGCTTAATAAATGCTATCATTATGATACATAAATACAGGTGTTGTGAAGAAGGGAAGGAGGTAAGCACAGAGTAAGCGCTTAACAAATACCATTATTCTTATTATAGTAAGCGCTTAATAAATGCTACCACTATCATTATACATCTATACAGGTGCTGTGAAGAAGGGAAGGGGGTAAGCGCTTAACAAATACCATTATTATTACTATAGTAAGCGCTTAATAAATGCTATCATTATCATTATACATCTATACAGGTGTTGTGAAGAAGGGAAGGGGGTAAGCGCTTAACAAATACCATTATTATTACTATAGTAAGCGCTTAATAAATGCTATCATTATCATTATACATCTATACAGGTGTTGTGAAGAAGGGAAGGAGGTAAGCGCTTAACAAATACCATTATTATGATAGTAAGCGCTTAATAAATGCTATCATTATTATAATACATCTACACAGGTGTTGTGAAGAAGGGAAGGAGGCCAGCACATAGTAAGCGCTTAACAAATACCATTATTATTATAGTAAGCACTTAACAAATACCATTATTATTATAGTAAGTGCTTAATAAATACTGTCATTATTATTATACATCTATACAGGGGCTGTGAAGAAGGGAAAGAGGTAAGCACATAGTAAGCGCTTAGCAAATACCATTATTATTATAATAAGCGCTTAATAAATTCTATCATTATTATTATACATCTATACAGGTGCTGTGAAGAAGGGAAGGAGGTAAGCGCTTAACAAATACCATTATTATTATAGTCAGCGCTTAATAAATGCTATCATTATTATTATACATCTATACAGGTGTTGTGAAGAAGGGAAGGAGGCAAGCACATAGTAAGTGCTTAGCAAATACCATTATTATTATAGTAAGCGCTTAATAAATACTGTCATTATTATTATACATCTATACAGGTGCTGTGAAGAAGGGAAGGAGGTAAGCGCTTAACAAATACCATTATTATTACTATAGTAAGTGCCTAATAAATGCTATCATTATTATTATACATCTATACAGGTGCTCTGAAGAAGGGGAGGAGGTAAGCACATAGTAAGCACTTAAATACCATTATTATTATTATAGTAAGCGCTTAATAAATGCTGTCATTATTATTATACGTATATACAGGTGCTGTGAAGAAGGGAAGGAGGTAAGCACTTAACAAATACCATTATTATTATAGTCAGTGCTTAATAAATGCTATCATTATTATTATACATCTATACAGGTGCTGTGAAGAAGGGGAGGAGGTAAGCGCATAGTAAGCGCTTAACAAATATCATTATTATTACTATAGTAAGCGCTTAATAAATGCTGTCATTATTATTATACATCTATACAGGGGCTGTGAAGAAGGGAAGGAGGTAAGCGCAAAGTAAGCGCTTAACAAATACCATTACCATTATAGTAAGCGCTTAATACTGTCATTATTATTATACATATATACAGGTGTGAAGAAGGGAAGGAGGCAAGCACATAGTAAGCGCTTAACAAATACCATCATCATTATAGTAAGTGCTATTATACATATATACAGGTGCTGTGAAGTAGGGAAGGAGGTAAGCACATAGTAAGCGCTTAACAAATACCATTATCATTATTATAGTAAGCGCTTAATAAATGCTGTCATTATTATTATACATCTATACAGGTGCTGTGGGGAAGGGAAGGAGGTAAGCACAGAGTAAGCGCTTAACAAATACCATTATCATTACTATAGTAAGCGCTTAATAAATGCTATCATCATCATTATAAATATATACAGGTGTTGTGAAGAAGGGAAGGAGGTGAGCACAGAGTAAGCGCTTAACAATTATTATTATTATTATTAGCAGTCCTCTCCCAACCCGCCCCCCCCCCCCCGCCCCACGGGGCGTCCAATAGCTGCAGGGCAAAAGCTGAGCGAGTCAAGACAGGCCGGTCGGAACCGGTCCGGCTGCGGCCGTTTGCTTTATAGGCGGCCGGGGCCCGGGCCGGGGAGCCCGCTGCCCAACAGCACGCTGCTCCTCCTCCTCCTTCCTCCCTCTTCCTCCCTCTTCCTCCTCCTCCTCCTCCGGCGGCGGCGGCGGCGCTCAGCCCGGGCGCGCGGAAGGGGAGAGGGAGGGAGGGAGGGAGGGTGCGCGCGCCGGCCCCAGCCTGTCCCCGTCGGTGCGGGCGCCCCCCGGCGCCCCCCGCGCACCAAGATGGCGGGCTCGGAGCCCCACGGGGACGCGACCGCGGCGGCCGTGCTGGTGAGTGGCCCGGCTCGGGGCCCCCGCGGGGACCGGGGGGTTGGCCCTGCCCAGCGCTTAGCCCAGCGCTCCGCGCACACCATCAATGGGATTGAATGAATGAATGAATGAATGATGGTATCCCCCCCCCCCCCCACCGCGGCCAGGTGCAGCCCGGCCGCTGGGGGGCGCCCCCGCCGACAACGTGGGGGAGGCAGGGGGGCGCGTGCACGCCCCCCCCACCTCCTCGGGGCTGCCCCAGGGGTGGCGTGGGCCCCTCCCCAGCGCTTAGCCCGGCGCTCCGCGCACACCGAGCGCTCCATCGATGCGATTGAATGAGTGAGTGAGTGAATGAATGAATGAATGAAGGCGCCCCCCCCACCGCGGCCAGGTGCAGCCCGGCCGCTGGGGGGCGCCCCCGCCGACAACGGAGGGGGTGGTGGGTACGTGTGCGCGTGCACGGCCCCCCCCCCCCTCCTCGGGGCTGCTCCAAGGGTGGTGTGGGCCCCTCCACAGCGCTTAGCCCAGTGCTCCGCGCACACCGAGCGCTCCGTCAATGCGATGGAATGAATGAATTAATGAAGGTGCCCCCCCCCCCCCACCGCGGCCAGGTGCCGCCCGGCCGCTGGGGGGCGCCCCCGCCGACTACGGAGGGGGAGGCAGGGGGGCGCGTGCACGCTCCTCGGGGCTGCCCCAGGGGTGGCGTGGGCCTCCCCCGCCGGGCCGATTTGTCCCTCCCCAGCGCTTAGCCCAGCGCTCCGCGCACACCATCAATGGGATTGAATGAATGAATGAATGAAGGTATCCCCCCCCCCCCCACCGCGGCCAGGTGCAGCCCGGCCGCTGGGGGGCGCCCCCGCCGACCACGGAGGGGGAGGCAGGGGGGCGCGTGCACGCTCCTCGGGGCTGCCCCAGGGGTGGCGTGGGCCCCTCCCCAGCGCTTAGCCCAGCGCTCCGCGCACACCGAGCGCTCCATCAATGCGATTGAATGAGTGAGTGAGTGAATGAATGAATGAATGAAGGCGCCCCCCCACCGCGGCCAGGTGCAGCCCGGCCGCTGGGGGGCGCCCCCGCCGACAACGGAGGGGGTGGTGGGTACGTGTGCGCGTGCACGGCCCCCCCACCTCCTCGGGGCTGCTCCAGGGGTGGCGTGGGCCCCTCCCCAGCGCTTAGCCCAGTGCTCCGCGCACACCGAGCGCTCCGTCAATGCGATTGAATGAATGAATGAATGAAGGTGCCCCCCCCACACACACCAAGGCCAGGTGCAGCCCGGCCGCTGGGGGGCGCCCCCGCCGACAACGTGGGGGAGGCAGGGGGGCGCGTGCACGCTCCTCGGGGCTGCTCCAGGGATGGCGTGCCCCCCCCCCCCGCCGGGCCGATTTGTCCCTCCCCAGCGCTTAGCCCAGTGCTCCGCGCACACCAAGCGCGCCATCAATGCGATTGGATGAATGAATGAATGAATGAAGGTGCCCCTCCGCCGCGGCCGCAGCGCTGGGGGGCGGCTGGGTGCAGCCCGGCCGCTGGGGGGCGCCCCCGCCGACAACGGAGGGGGAGGCAGGTGGGCGCGTGCACGGGACCCCCCCCCCCTCCTCGGGGCTGCCCCAGGGGTGGCGTGGGCCTCCCCCGCCGGGCCGATTTGTCCCTCCCCAGCGCTTAGCCCAGTGCTCCGCGCATAGGAAGCGCTCCATCAATGCGACTGAATGAATGAGTGAATGAATGAATGAATGAATGAAGGTGCCCCCCCCCCCACCGCGGCCAGGTGCAGCCCGGCCGCTGGGGGGCGCCCCCGCCGACCACGGAGGGGGAGGCAGGGGGGCGCGTGCACGCTCCTCGGGGCTGCTCCAAGGGTGGCGTGGGCCCCTCCCCAGCGCTTAGTCCAGTGCTCCGCGCATAGGAAGCGCTCCATCAATGCGATTGAATGAATGAGTGAAGGAAGGAATGAATGAATGAATGAATGAAGGTGGGCCCCTCCGCGGCCAAACCGGGGAGGGGGGGGGGAGGCTAGGTGCAGCCCGGCCGCTGGGGGGCGCCCCCGCTGACAACGGAGGGGGAGGCAGGGGGGCGCGTGCACGCCGCCCCCCCCCCCCCGGGGCTGCGCCAAGGGTGTCGTGGGTTCCCCCTCGTCGGGCCGATTTGTCCCTCCCAAGCGCTTAGTCCAGTGCTCCGCACATAGGAAGCTCTCCATTAATGCGATTGAATGAATGAATGAATGAATGAATGAAGGTCCCCTCCCCATCGGCCGCAGTGGGGGGCGCTGCTAGGTGCAGCCCGGCCGCTGGGGGGCGCCCCCGCCGACAACGGGGGGTGGGTGGGCGGGGGTGCGCGTCCACGGCCCCCCCCACCTCCTCGGGGCTGCTCCAGGGGTGACGTGGCCCCCCCCCCCCCCCCGCCGGTCCGATTTGTCCCTCCCAAGCGCTTAGTCCAGTGCTCCGCGCACAGGAAGTGCTCCATCAATGCGAATGAATGAATGATGAGTGAATGAATGAATGAATGAATGAAAGTGCCCCTCCACCGCGGCCAGATGCAGCCCGGCCGCTGGGGGGCGCCCCCGCCGACAACGGAGGGGGAGGCAGGGGTGCGCGTGCACGGGACCCCCGCCCCTCCTCGGGGCTGCTCCAAGGGTGGCGTGGGCCCCTCCCCAGCGCTTAGCCCAGTGCTGCGCGCATAGGAAGCGCTCCATCAATGCGATTGAATGAATGAGTGAATGAATGAATGAATGAATGAAGGTGCCCCTCCACCAAGGCCGCAGCGCTGGGGGGCGGCTGGGTGCATCCCGGCCGCTGGGGGGCGCCCCCGCTGACAACGGAGGGGGGTGGGCAGGGGTGCGCGTGCACGCCCCCGCCCCCTCCGCCTCCTTAGGGCTGCTCCAAGGGTGGCGTGCTCCCCCCCCGCCGGGCAGATTTGTCCCTCCCCAGCGCTTAGTCCAGTGCTCCGCACATAGGAAGCGCTCCGTCAATGCGATTGAATGAATGAATGAATCAATGAATGAATGAATGAATGAATGTGCCCCCATCGGCCGCAGCGGGGCTGGGGGCGGCTAGGTGCAGCCCGGCCGCTGGGGGGCGCCCCCGCCGACAACGGAGGGGGGGTGGGTACGTGTGCGCGTGCACGGCCCCCCCCCCACCTCCTCGGGGCTGCTCCAGGGGGGGGTCGTGGACCTCCCCCGCCCGGCCGATTTGTCCCTCCTAAGCGCTTAGTACAGTGCTCTGCACATAGGAAGCGCTCCATCAATGCGATTGAATGAATGAATGAATGAATGAAGGTCCCCTCCCCATCGGCCGCAGCGGGGGGCGCTGCTAGGTGCAGCCCGGCCGCGGGGGGGCGCCCCCGCCGACAACGGAGGGGGGGGGCGACGGGGGGAGGTGGGGGGGCAGGGGTGCGCGTGCACGGAGGACCAGGGGTGTGCGCGTGCACGCCCCCCCCCCCGGGGGGGCTGCTCCAGGGGGGTCGTGGCCCTCCCCCACCCGGCCGATTTGTTCTTCCCAAGCGCTTAGTCCAGTGCTCCGCACACAGGAAGCGCTCAACCAAGACGACTGAATCATCATCATCATCATCATCATCAGTCGTATTTATTGAGCGCTTACTGTGTGCGGAGCACTGGACTAAGCGCTTGGGAAGTACAAGTTGGCAACATAGAGAGACGGTCCCTACCCAACAGTGGGCTCACAGTCTAGAAGGGGGAGACAGAGAACAAAACCAAACATACTAACAAAATAAAATACATAGAATAGGTAGGTACAAGTAAAATAAATAGAGTAACAAATATGTACAAACATATATCCAGGTGCTGTGGGGAAGGGAAGGAGGTAAGATGGGGGGGATGGAGAGGGGGGCCAGGGGGAGAGGAAGGAAGGGGCTCAGTCTGGGAAGGCCTCCTGGAAGAGGTGAGCTCTCAGCAGGGCCTTGAAGGAAGAGAGCTAGCTTGGTGGATGGGCTGAATGAATGAATGAATGAAGGTGCGATTCAGCGATGAAGAGGGGCGCCCCCGCCCCCCCCCCCCCCCCGTTGCATATGAGTTCCTGCCCTTTACCTGCTGTTCTATTCCAACTGTAATTGTGTCGTGTTATATTGTTAAGCCCGTCCACTTGCTTTGTTCTGTTTTGTCGTCCGTCTCCCCCACCCTCCTAGACTGTGAGCCCGTTGGGTAGGGATTGTCTCTATCTGTTGCCGAATTGTACTTCCCAAGCGCTTAGTGCAGTGCCCTGCACACAGTAAGCGCTCAATAAATACGATTGAATGAATGAATATGGGGGGGAGCTGCTAGGTGCAGCCCGGCCGCTGGGGGGCGCCTCCGCCAGAGGGGGCAGGTGGGCGCGTGCACGGGGGCCTCCCTCCCCCCACCTCCTCAGGGCTGCTCCAGGGGTCCGCCCCAGGCCTCAGGACACCTCCCAAGCGCTTAGTCCATTCATTCATTCAATCGTATTTATTGAGCGCTTATTGTGTGCAGAGCACTGTACTAAGCGCTTGGGAAGTACAAGTTGGCAACATAGAGGGTCCCTACCCAACAGCGGGCTCGCAGTCTAGGAAGGGGAGACAGACAACAAAACAAAACAAAATAACAAAATAAAATAAATATGTACAAATAAAATAGAGTAATAAATACGTACAAACATATATACAGGTGCTGCGGGGAGGGGAAGGAGGTAAGGCGGGGAGATGGGGAGGGGGCTCAGTCTGGGAAGGCCTCCTGGAGTCCAGTGCCCTGCGCACAGGAAGCGCCCAACAAGTACGACTGAATGTTAATATGTTTTGTTTTGTTCTCTGTCTCCCTCTTCTAGACTGTGAGCCCGCTGTTGGGTAGGGACCGTCTCTATATGTTGCCAACTTGTACTTCCCAAGCGCTTAGTACAGTGCTCTGCACACAGTAAGCGCTCAATAAATACGACTGAATGAATGAAGGAATGAATGACCCCGGGTCCGCTCGCCCTTCCCGCACCCCGGCCCCGGTGAGCCCAGCCTGGGCAGGGATTGTCTCCATCTGCTGCCCAGTTGCACCTTCCGAGCGCTTAGTCCAGTGCTGTGCACACAGTGAGCGCCTCCATCGATACGATCGAATGAATGGATCCGAGAGCGGCGGGGAAAGGCGGTCGGAGGAGCCCCCCATCACCCCCACACGTTGTCCCCCCTCCGCCACTCCTCGGTTTGGGAAAAGTGGTGGCCCAAGGAGCTGGGAATTTCACTGCAGTTGCGGACCGGGGGTGTCCTGAGAGCTCACCTCCTCCAGGAGGCCTCCCCAGACTGAGCCCCCTTTTTCCTTTTTCCCACAGCACCCGTATATATATTTATACAGATTTATTACTCTATTTTACTTGTACATGTTTACTACTCTATTTTGTTAATGATGATGATGATGATGATGGCATTTATTAAGCGCTTACTATGTGCAAAGCACTGTTCTAAGCGCTGGGGAGTTTACAAGGTGATCAGGTTGTCCCACGGGGGGCTCACGGTCTTAATCCCCATTTTACAGGTGAGGTAACTGAGGCACAGAGAAGTGAAGTGACTTGCCCAAGGTCACACAGCTGACAAGTGGCGGAGCCGGGATTTGAACCCATGACCTCTGACTCCAAAGCCCGGGCTCTTTCCACTGAGCCATGCTGCTATGATGATAATGATGTTAATGATGTTAATTATGATGTTAATGATGTGCATATAGCTTTAATTCTATTTGTTCTGACGATTTTGACACCTGCCTCCATGTTATGTTTTGTTGTCTGTCTCCCCCTTCTAGACTGTGAGCCCGGTGTTGGGTAGGGACCGACTCTCTATGTTGCCGACTTGTACGTCCCAAGCGCTTAGTACAGTGCTCTGCTGTGACTTTGGGCAAGTCACTTAACTTCTCTGTGCCTCAGTTACTTCATCTGTAAAATGGGGATTAAGACTGAGCCCCCCGTGGGACAACCTGATCACCTTGTAACCTCCCCAGTGCTTAGAACAGTGCTTTGCACATAGTAAGTGCTTAACAAATGCCATCATTATTATTATTGTAGATACAATTCATTCATTCAATTGTATTTATTGAGCACTTACTGTGCACAGAGCACTGTACTAAGCGCTTGGGAAGTATAAATCAGCACCAGATAGAGACGGTCCCTACCCAACAACGGGCTCACAGGCTAGAAGCGGGGAGACAGACAACACCACAAAACATGGAGACAGGCATCAGGAGCATAGTAGGCAGGCTCATGAGCGCTCAGTGCAGTGTCTGGCACGTAGTAAGCGCCGCCCCCGCCTTGAATGAATGAACGAAAAGAGGTGGTGGGGGGGGGGTCTCCCCGCGGATCCCCTCACTGCATATGCAAAGAGAATCTCACCCTGCGATTCTGTTTTTAGAAACTAGATGACGGGCATTTAAACAACTCCCTGGGATCTCCCGTGCAAGCAGATGTGTATTTTCCACGCCTCGTAAGTGATTTCTTTTTATGCTGCAGCTTTTCGCTTTAGGACGCCCACCGCACCCCGTCTCTTCCCTTCCCTCGTTTTATCCCCTAGGAATTTTCTTGATCTGAAGGCCAGACTCTGTCGTGGACGCAAGACAAATCTGCTTCTCTTTTCTCCCCCCCCCAGATCGTACCGTTTTGCGGGCACATTAAAGGAGGGATGAGGCCGGGCAAGAAGGTCTTAGTGATGGGGATCGTAGACCTCAACCCTGAGAGGTAAGATAGTGATGAATAATTATGGTACTTGTTAAGCGCTTATTAGGCGCCCTACTAAACACTGGGCTAGGTACAAGGTTATCAGGTTGGACACAGACCCTGTCCCATATGGGACTCCAGTCTAGGTCGGAGCAAGTCGATTTACTCTTCGTTGTACAGATGAGGAAACTGAGGCACCGAGCGGTGTCCATGGTCACACAGCAGACAAGTGGCAGAGCAGGGGTTAGAACCCAAGTTCTCCAACTCCCAAGCCCTTTTTCTACCCATTAGGCCACACTGCTTCTCTGGGGACACGAGCAGTGAGTGTCCATGGGATCTCCCGTGCAAGCAGATGTGTATTTTCCACGCCTCATAAGTGATTTCTTTTTATGCTGCGGCTTTGCAGCTTTATGCTGCCCACGGGGCGTCCAGTATTGGCCCTTGCCCCAACAGCCTGGCACTCCTCCTCCAGGGCCGGATGTGTTTCCCAGCTGAAGCGCTCCGAGAAAGGACCCGGTTCCCATGCAAAGAATTGGCAGGAATCCCTCTCCATCATTTTGCAGACAGCTATTTTTATCAGATCATAAACATAGGCTCACATTTCCCCTTTGACCCGTAGTGGAAACATTGAGACTTATAAAAATCCTGGTTTAGTTAAAGCACCTTAAAGAATGAAGAGGAAAAAAAAAGTACTTGAAATAAGCTGAAATTCCTTGGACACGTTTCAGGGCTATTTCTGGACACAGGACTTTTTCTAGGCTGGATTGGATTAATAATAATAATGGCATTTATTAAGCGCTTACTATGTGCAAAGCACTGTTCTAAGCGCTGGGGAAGTTACAAGGTGATCAGGTTGTCCCACGGGGGGCTCACAGTCTTTAATCCCCATTTTCCAGATGAGGTAACTGAGGCGCAGAGAAGTGAAGTGACTTGCCCAAAGTCACACAGCTGACAATTGGCGGAGCTGGGATTTGACTCCAAATCCCGGGCTCTTTCCACTGAGCCACGCTGCTTCTCAATTTTTCTTAGGATTATTAGGTGTGGTGTCCCAGTTCTGATTCGATTGGAATTACAGTCGGTTTGGCACAGTCAGTGGGAATTGAGTGGACAACAGGGTTAAACGTGGATACTGAAAAATGGGACGTCATTATTTTAGCAGCGTTCTGTCTTCCCTCCGTCCCCCTTCCCCCCACTGGAGCCCCGTTTAGCTCAACCAGACAACATGTCAGCATTCCTGGTAGAAAGTTGGGTGGGAGAAAAGAGAAGAAAAGGTAAACTACCCCCAGGGGAGAAGGGGAGGAAAAGGCCCTGGGTAACCCACCCACTGATAATCGGTCCCGGAGCTATTCGAGTCGGCTGTATTTGTCTTTCAGTTTTGAGATCAGCCTGACGTGTGGGGAGTCCGAAGATCCTCCTGCTGATGTGGCCATCGAACTGAAGGCTGTGTTTACAGACCGGCAGCTGCTAAGAAACTCCTGTATATCTGGTGAGCGGGGTGAAGAACAGTCGGCGATTCCCTACTTTCCATTCATCCCAGACCAGCCGTTTAGGGTGAGTACTCAAGGGTGCCGACTTTGCTACTAACCACTTGGACCTGAGGTGCTATTTTGTTTGCTCAAAGCCTCCAACGCTTTTGAATGGTCAAGCAGTTTGCCACCTAGGCAAGATAAATGTCCCGAAGAATTTCTGTGACCCAGCCGATATTTGCAACGGCACCCGCTGACTTTTTGTTTTCTACCTGGACGCTATAAAGCAGAAAGCTCGGAATATTGAAAGTAGTTCGAAATCCAATTGGAGTTAATCTCATCCGTTCCCAAGAGCACTTTTCAGCTGGCTACTCCTGGGTCGTTTAAATTATGTATGTCTTTATAAATTTGTCTCTTTATCAACTGGCGAGAGCATCTGTTCTGACAGTTCAGTATCGCAGTGTTCAAGGACTGTCCGCAGAACAAGAAGCTAATGCCAAAATTTTCTTCGCCACCTCTTCTTGGAATGCATACCATAACTGGCAGCAAGGGTTATGGCTCTGGGCCCCATATGTGTATGTAGCCATTAAGTCAGCAAAACTCTCATTGACCTTTTTCCAAATAAACTCGGCCCTTAACCCGAGGCCTTTCATCTAGAAATCCCGAAGCCCTTTACGGGGAATTAATTTGCAGTACCCATTTTGCAAACAGGGAAAACGAGGCTCAGAGGTTAAACGGCAAGCCTAGAATTATGTAGCTGTGTCAGTGTCAGAGTCTGGAACTCAAATCTTCTAATCACAGCCCTGGGCTGTAAGTGCCAAACCTTCAACTGGCTTCTCTGGGACGCTGGCCAGGGGAAGGAGGGGCCAGCGCGTCCAGCATGTGGGAATAACTCCAAGCTTTTGGCTCCGATGGGGAAGAAATAAGCCAAAACTGGGCTTGACTTTGCCCCTGTGAGTGATGTCACCTCAATAATAACATAAATTAGATGTGACTAAAATCATGTCAGCTACCTGGGGAACACCTATGCTTTTATAAATACACACTGGAAACTAATAATTACACACTCAGGTGGATTACTAAGGTGCAGTTCGGTTTAAAAAAGGGAGAGAACGTAGCTAGCTTTTGCAGTGAGAATCAAGCTATCTGTTTTACTTAACAGGGCCTTAGTAATTATACTCAGTTGGTCCAATACTAATTACCACGTACCCCACATTCTGGTTTAGTAATCCATCATATCCATGTTTGGTGCAAACTCTATAATTACTTGCTTCCTCCTTGCTTCTCTAATGCCATCATTCTGCTTGAAGAGGGAACTCCCAGTAGAGTTGGAGAAAGGTATTTTTTGGTGTTTTTTTTTTTTTTTGTATGGAGCGCAGCGGTGGGCTTAGCACTCTGCACTGTGGCATTGGGCTTGCTAAGTATCAAAGGCGAAAGCGGTTATCACGTTGGAGTGTTATACTCTCCCAAGCGCTCAGTACAGTTCTCCACCTGCAGTAAGCTCCCAATAAATACGGCTGATCGATCGTGTCTAAAAGGGGAGCGGGGAGACCTTCCCACG
Source organism: Tachyglossus aculeatus (assembly GCF_015852505.1). Taxonomy (NCBI): domain Eukaryota; kingdom Metazoa; phylum Chordata; class Mammalia; order Monotremata; family Tachyglossidae; genus Tachyglossus; species Tachyglossus aculeatus. The sequence goes on from NC_052074.1 coordinate 11,049,992, forward strand.
TTCCCAGACTCCATCTAATGGTAAACCCACTTCCTCGTTTTCCTTCCGACAGGTTGAAATTCTTTGCGAGCACCCTCGTTTCAGAGTATTTGTGGACGGACACCAGCTCTTTGATTTTTACCATCGAATTGAAACGTTGTCAGCCATTGACACGATAAAGATAAACGGAGACCTCCAGATCACTAAACTGGGCTGAACTTGTTCAGACTCTCTCAATGCCAAACGAGATCAGGGACGACCCTTTGTCTGGAAGAGCTGTCCTAGCCGAATCTGGAGACTTTTAAAGGCAAGCTTCACTGCCTCTGCTGTGTGTGCAGTTTAAACCCAAATGATGAACTGAGTTTAGGGCTTAATCGGCAGCAGTTTATCAGTTTTCAAATGGGAACATTGCATCGACATCAGAAATGCTCAACCATTTTTAACACAGACAATTCTTCGTGTGCAAATATCATTTCTGCACTGAAGTGGATGAGTGTAGCACAATCAAAAATATATATTTTAGTCAGGGTATTAAATAGAATATAGGTTGTTAAAGTTTTTTGCACAGCGTAATGTTATTACATTTTAAGGCTTCCCTGTAGTTTATTTATTTATACTCGATGTATGAATTAGAAAAATAAGCAATGTTATTGAGCATCAAGGACAGCAAGTACAAGAGTTTGGAATGTACAGATGTCTTAGGTTCTTTGGGTAAATTAAACATATCGTTCTTGAAACACATCATATTCTTCTTGAACAATTTAGTTCTTGGAGCGCCCTTTAACAGTGTAAGATTAAGTCTGACAGCGTCGTTGCTCTAAGTGCTTTACGGGGAGCTTTGCAATTTTTCAATGAAATGACAAAGGAAGATGAGATGTTTTTTAGGTATAGTTGTATTTTGGTTGTTCAAGTTCCTTACTGTGAATCAAAAGCTTTGGGGTTCCCTAGGACTAAATATCTGTCATCTCTAGAATTGCCCGGTAAGTTATTAAATTTAATATAAGGCACTTATAACTGCGAAGACAATTTAAAAGTATATTGTAGCAACATATAAAGGTGTTTTGGCCAGCCAACACAATGAAAATCTAAGAAAAGTCATGCAGAGAAACAGTTTTCAAAATATATCTACATATATCGATATGTCTGTGTGTATATATATGTTTATACATATATATGTATGTGTGTTTTATATATATATATACACACACATATCTATATATGTAGATATGTGTGTAGTACCGTGTAGATATATGTAATCTACACACTTCAAGCCAGCAAAAACAGGAGAATTTCACAGTTGATTTACTCTTAATACCTAAGGATTATACCTGCTTTGGTCTTCTGTGGAGCCTCAAAGCAGTTCCAGTTTCCCGCTAGGCTAATTGGGCTGGAAGCATTACTCTGTGAGTTTTATTGTTAGGCCAGGTTTCTGAGGTCAGCACAAGTTGAGTGGACCACCTCAGATTACCCAGAAACATCATCATCAATCATATTTATTGAGCGCTTACGGTGTGCAGAGCACTGTAGTAAGCGCTTGGGAAGTACAAATTGGCAACAGAACTCATTGGAACAATCAAATGGTTGGGCACCCAGGGCAGGAAGTCAGTTACACCATGATACAGAACAAGTTCTGGCTTCTGAATTTCCTGAATTGGGTTGATGGATGCCAGCCTCTCAACATTGCTTTTAAGATGGGTGGGGGTGGTGAATGGGCAGGTGTATTTATATATTATTTGGATTTTGTCTGTACTGAGCATTGAGTCTTGCCACAACATGTTCTTGTCTTGCTTTGCTGCTTTTACACAGCTCGCAGGCACTGAATGACTGTGTCATGTTCACGTGTTAAGAATGTAGACAGTGTTTCGGTACCAAAGTACATTCACCTGTAAGCAAAGGAAACACAAGTATGAATCTTTTACAGATGATGCATTTGGACTGTCCCCTAGTTTTTGAAACCTGAATGAATTGCTATGTCGTAGAAAGAGACTCTAGCAGAGACTTTGTTTTGGGCAGGTGTGGATTTTTATACCCCAGCCATCCTTCCAAGGACTCTCTGAGTGCCATTCAGTCAATACGTGGTATTTATTAGGTGCTTACTGTGTGCAGCGCACTGTACTAGATGCTTGGGAGAGTGCAAGACAACAGAGTCGGAAGACACGTTCCCTGCCCACAAGGAGCTTTCAGTCTAGAGGGGTGTTTACATTACCAGGTCTGCCTCTTCCTCTGCACTGCTATACTCGGGCTCTCAGCTGGTCCCGACCCTGGGTTTAACGGATTAGCACGACCCGAAAAATGGGTAAGTATCCAAAAGGACGTCCGTATCGAACCAGGAGGGGAGCCGAATCGATCCGATCGTCGTGACATTGGACTTTACCGAAAAAGGTCACCACTGATCTCTTGCCTAATTCATCTAGAACTGGAGGAAGCTGAGGAGGATGACTGAATATGACTATCTCCTAACTCAGAAGCAGGCTCTCTTAAACGGTTTGGCGGCAAAAACCCCGTGTTAACGTTTTCTGACCCGAACTCCTTGCTGCCTGGCAATATGCACCAGTGTCATTCCCGTAAGCATTAATGTTAACCCCGGGAGAGAAAATTCAGTGAGTATTTAAAAAAAATCCTGCTGCCCTAATCTCTAACGGTTTTAAAAAAGAATCGTCATCTGGCTCATCAACACGAGAGATCCAAAGTAGGAAAGTTTGGGTGAGCAGTGTGATTTGAGGTGTCAGTGAAAACTGCGGTCAGGAGAATACTGTTTCAGGCCAGAGTCTGAGTTTCCAAAGAGAGAATCAGTCCATCAGTGGTATTTATTGAGCGCTTGCTGTGTGCAGGGCACTGGGCTAAGCACTTGAAAGGGTACATTACAACAGAGATGGTAGATATGCTCCCTGCCTACAACCAGCTTACAGTCTAGAGACAGATATTAAGAGTTGAGCCTTGATATACATAAATCTAGACTCTGGGAAATCAGGCAGAGTTTTAGAAACTTCTGGCCAGCATCTAGATCTGTCCTGAAATGAATACATTTAAAATGTATTCGGAGTGAATGCACCTCCTTAGCCCAAATAGGCTGGCAAATCTTGGGAGTCATGGAGGTTAAGGTTGACTTGGCATTGGTAACAGCAAATTCTTTCATTTTATTCCGGAAATCAGACTAAGCAGGCAGGGAGAGGAATGTTGCCTTCACTGAAGCAGCCTTGATTTTCTTTAGCATTATGTAGAGATAATATTCCTATGAAATATTTTCCAAGAAACCCTTTCTTATTTCCTGCATGGTGTAAAATGTTGCGAACTGTGTTCTTCCCTTATTGAGTCACTGGTGAAAATATTTGCACTACAATAAAAGTGTTTTGTACTAAGTGTTTTCAAAGTTTGTAACAACCCAGGAAACAACTAAAGAGTGGATACACTTTCTCTTCCATCGTAGCCGTACTTCCCAAAGTAGGAGTGACCTATCTGTGTTTCTGAACTGTATTTAGTGGCTTAGACACTGTTTGAATAAAGGGTTAATGTGGCTCACCTCTACAGGCTGAAAGAGGAGACGGAAGAGACACATGGGCAAAATAGTCACTGCTGGGTGTGTAAATTGTCTGGATTTTTTTTTTCTTAATGCATGTCCCGGAATGATGGGATATGAGTAGGAGAGTGGGCTCTAATGTGGTTTTTCAGCAAGGAGCATCTATGCTATAACAAGCAGCATGGAATGCTTTTAGTCCTGCCCAAATTCAGCCAAATTCAGGCCTCCCCAACATCCTGAACTCTGATTATCCCTCAAATAGTCAGTTTCAAATGTCTTTTGAAGGGCAGCAGTCCCTGGGCTGGCTTGCCGGTTGCCTTGTACTGTAACATCAGCCTAGTGCCAAATCTAAATGTAGCTAACAAAAGCCCAGGGTACTGTGGAAGAAAGGTTTGCTTGCCACGTGCTACTTAAGATCCCTCAGTCCCTGTGGGAGGAGCACATTTTGGCGGGTAGCGTCTCTAAGGGGCTGTGGACGAAAGTCACACCTGAGTTTCCCTGTTAGGGGAACTGAACTTGTCTTAAATCCATCCAAGGGAATAAACCACTAGTGCCGTTCTTTGCCCCGGAACTGAATTTGTCTTAAATCCATCCAAGAGAACAAACCACTAGTGCCGTTCTTTGCCCCAGCTGCAGGTGACCCCCCGGGGTCAACAATCCGCAATCGAACTGCAGAAGAAGATGATTGGGAGGGAAGTGGAGTTTTTCCTGCAAGTTTTGTTGCCCTGTTGGCCTTCCCTTCTCTCTACCTCCTCATCCCTTCCCAGGCCTCTCTTCCACGTTCTGCCAAACCCTGGGAAGCAGGGTCCTGCTCCCAACTTTTTCCATTTTCCAAGGGTGGGTTCTGGTCTCGCTGGGCCCCAGGTCACGAGCTCCACATTGCCCCTGAATTGGGTTGGAAATGGACTCAGTAACTTTGAGACTTGAGGGGACTGTGTTAGCCTATAGGCCTGGCATCTGAAGATGTTCAGGCCCCCGCCTTCTGCCAGAGAATGGCATTGTGATTTCCACTCTCTCCATCCTAAAGAACATGAGTACGCAATTGTATTTCAAGCATGTGAGTTAATAATCATGTTTTTTGTTGAGGGCTTAGTATGTACCAGGTCGTGTCACATTAAGCAGCATCACTGGAAAGCAGCATGGCTCCTCAGTGATGGTATTTATTGAGCATTTACTGTGCAGAGCACTGTACTAAGCTAAGTGGAAAGAGCATGGGCCTGGGAATCAGAGGACCTGGATTTTAATCCCGGCTCTGCCACTTGTCTGTTGTTTGGCCTTGGGCAAGTCACTTATCTTCCGTGCCTCACTTCCCTCATCCTCAAAGTGTCGCTTCAGTGCCTGTTCTCCCTCCTATTTAGACTGTGAGCTCCGTGTGGGGCATGATTATCTTGTATCTACCCCAGCACTTGGTACAGTGCGTGGCACATAGTATATGCTTAACAAATAACCACGATTATAAGTCCTATGCTCTTGGGCAGATGCAAGAAAAATCAGATTGGGTAGAGCAGCATGGCTGAGAAGCAGCATGGCTTAGTGGAAAGAGCACAGGTTTGGGAGTCAGAGGTCAAGGGGTTCTAATTCCACCTCTGCCACTTATCAGCTGTGTGACTTTGGGCAAGTCCCTTAACTTCTCTGTGCCTCAGTTACCTCATCTGTAAAATGGGAATTAAGACTGTGAGCCCCACGTGGAACAACCTGATTACCTTGTATCTACCCCAGCACTTAGAACGGTGCTTGGCACAGAGTAAGCACTTAACAAATACCATCATCATCATAGAGTCCCGGAACCACACAAGACTCATAATCTTAAGAGGTAAATAGAATAAGAGGTGAGATTGCAATTGCCGTGGTGTTTCTGATCATTTTGGAAAATGATGGCTTTCATGAAGTGGGACATGGCATGAAAGAAGGCCTAATACATCTTGCATATCAGTATCATCTATTAGTCTTTTGATCCGGGGTCTTACAAATTTTTTTTTCTAAATAAAAACTTTCCAAGTGGGCAGTACAGATCGTAGCTGAAATGTTCACGTAAGGGTAGAAGAGCAAGAGAGCTTCTCCACTTGGTCTTGCAGGGGCTAGGTTCAAGATCGAGGGAAAATTTGTTGTAAGCCACGGATGGTAAAACATATAGAATTTGTGGCCCTCAAGAATTTATGTAGGCAGAAAATATCAAAAGGTGAAGATGGGTTTAGATAAATTCCATTATGAGGGCTCCATAATGAATTATTAGGGGAGAAAGTTAGGGATATCAAATTGTACATGTAGTTAGATGTACAAGGTGTATAAGAGAGCAACCAACCATCCATCGAACTTCCAAGCATCCTGGGCAACCAACCATCCATCGAACTTCCAAGCATCCTCTGTTCTCGACCACAGGTCTGTCGCAGCAGGGCATTTGCTGGTACTCATCTTTCTTTAAGCATTTTGCTGTTGAATTTTGAAGCTTTTATTTCCCAGAAGAATGTGACATTAACTTGAATGTTTCCAGTCATCAACGGGAAGCCCTTTGACCCCTGTATGTAACAGTCAGTGGATTCTTAATCATTTTCCCATTCTTCTTCCCCACCCCGCCAGATCTTTTGAAAAAGGTAGCTAACTTCCTTGCAAAGGTAATGCAAAGCAATTGGTTATGATACTTGTAATGCCATAACAAAACCCCAGCCACCCTGGGGGGACAGTAGAAGTGGGGAACCAGTGAAATAGCCTCAGGATCTTTCTGTAACTTTGGTAGTCCTGTTTAGTTCCTAGTATGAGCGGGAATCTTGGCTTCAGTTATACCTAGTGTAGTGTATTATTCATCCCCTCCTCCCAGCCCCACAGCATTTATGGACAGATCTCTAATTTATTTATTTATATTAATGTCTGTCTCCCCCTCTTGACTGTAAGCTCGTGTGGGCAGGGAATATATCATTATATTGTGACTTTGTACTCTCCCAAGCATTTGATTGATTGAAATACCTAACATCTCAGTAAAGGACTCTTGTTGTGGCTTCAGGTCATCCCCACTTTCTCGATTGCTGTAGATTTTTTTTAATCATTTAATAGTAACGATGCTAACAAATATTCAACTAATAACCTCTGGCCTTTCTGCTCCACCAGTATTCTGTCCTTAATTATTCAGCTAATGAAAGTCAAGCTTACCCGGACAAATTGGAGTAGGAACAAATGGAAGTGTATCCCAGTAGTTAAGGCAAGGTATGGGGATCTGGAGACATCTAAAGTCATCACCAAACTTCTCTGCCTCAGTTTCCCCAGCTACATAGAAATGATGTTGCTTGTTGGTAAAATGATTTGAGAGCATCTAAGTATCTATACTTAAAAGTATGCATCCCAGATCTTTCGTTTTGCTTTAAATAAAATCAACATCCCACAGTATCCATGCTATTCTGAGCTTAGTTTTTAGAAGATAATTATACAGTTTTGTTGCCTGCTTTCTGGATTTGGGGAAATACCATTAGAAAGCACAGTTTCTCATAATGCAATAATGATTTTCACATCAGCACATGGTATTCTGTATGTTTCAATAAAATGAACTAAAAGTATGCATGAAAACCTGGAAATATGTATCATAAACTGTAAACTTATTTTTCTGTGTTGTGCAACTTTGATAAAGTCCTTTTAATAAAAATCAAATGTGAAAGTTACAGGATTTTGGTAGTGTATGTAAATATATATGGTATATATATGGAGATTATGATTCTAATTCACATTTTTTCCCCATTTATTTCCAACTTTTCCTTCCCAAGTGAGCAGATTTGTTTTTAATCCCTTCATCAAATGACAGGAAGGCAGTATATAGCCTGGCGTTCCCCTCTGCATGGCACTCTGTCCTGACCTCCCCAATAAATCCACCAAATTACCTCCCTCTCCATTTTCAAAGCCCTCTTAAAAAGTCACCCCCTCCATGAGAATTCTCTGATTCATCCCCACCTCCCTAGCCATGACAACCCATTAGTTGCCTAAACATGCGTCTGTGTAACTGTTTATTTGTTAGATATGCATTTGCTTTTAATTATTTTTATATACATTCTCTCTTGGCAACGTGTGTCCCCTTGTCACCCCTATTTCGTGGTACGCCCTTTGAGAACAGGGATCAAGTCTTTAACTTCCACCATTCATTCTCAAGAGCCTAATACAATTCTCTCCACACTGCTTAATAAATGCTTTTAATGGAAATATTGCATGTATCATGAACATGTTGGATGTTTTTTCAATTGATTGATTTTTCTTACTTTGAAAAGGATCCAATTTACCATTCTGGGCACAGAGGGAGGAGTGAAGGGTGGAAGGACAGTGGGTAGTGGGGCTGACAGATAGGTGGAGTGAGGCAGGAAGCCTGGAGGCAGTGGAAGAATATAAAATCCAAGTCCCAGGCACCTGAAGAAGCCTTTCAAGGGCTCTTCAGTTGGATTGATGCCCAATTCCTCATGTCCATCCCTGGCAACCCGCCTTGTCCCCTCTGCTCTGATATACTTGCAGCAGGGAGTGTGGCAGCAGCACAGAGTACCAGGGAGAGGAGCTCTCCTGGAGAATCAGGGAGCTGAGTACTAAGAGAAGAGGATCCATTTGCTACAGGGGACCCATTCCCTGGATTATAATGGGACTGCCTGAGGAGAACTTAAACCTATGGCTGAAAAGGTTTCCAAGAGGTTGAGAAATTCACCTCCTGACCTCCAGTCAGGATCACAAGTAAGAAGGCTTGCTCGACTGGATCTCTGAGCAGCAGGCTAGGCCCGTGCCAGGACCTTTGCTAGTCGCTTACTATATGTCAAATGCCGTTCTTAGCACTGTGGTAGATGCAAGTTAGGTTGGACACAGGCCCTTTCCTGCATTGGGCTTACAGTCGAGGTAGGAGAGAGACAAAGAGCACTCGGGCCCAGAGAAGCTAAGTGACTTGCCCAAGGTCACAAAGCAAGCATTTGGCAGAGCTGGGATTTGAACGCATGTCCTCTGTTTCCCAAGGCTGAGCTCCTTCTCGTGTGCTTGACCAGCAGGCTAGGCCCATGCCAGGCCCTTCCTTGTGCCCTGACCAGCAAGCTAGGCCATGCCAGGTAGAGGCATGGGGGGCATTGAACAGCCTGCCATTAACGAGCCGGATTGGGGGGAAGCAGAGTTGGAGCTCAGCAACTGACTTCTGTCAGTCTTCTGTTCCCTCCCTGGAAAGTAGGGCTGCCCCACAGATCCCCTCCCCTCCCCTCTCAGAAAATTCCTGAATTCCCACTGAGCAATCTAGCCCTAAACCTGAATCATCTCAGGGTAGGTGAGACTCTCATCATCATCATCACCATTATGAGCATTTATCAAGTTTCTGCTGTATGCTGAACACTGTGTTAGGTGCTAGAAACACGGGATACAAGCAGAGGGCCTGCCCTCAGGGATCTTAAAATCCTACTTGGAATTATCTCCAGAAAAGGAGTGTCCCTCAGTCGCCATTTCCAGCATTGAACAAATCTGACTGCCAATGTAGTCATCCTTAGGATCCAACCTAAATCCTTTATTCTGCTGTTTAGCCCAGTAACCTTGTTCTTTGTTCAGCGGAGAAGGTGAGATGTTGAGCCTTTACTTGGCCCAAGAGGTGGTCTTATTGCAGACCGGCACTGGCTTCAGGGCCTGGCCAGATGGGGAAAGGTGAGATGGCAGACTTGGGCCCCTGAGGAAGCTCTGTGGTGTCTCCAGCAAGCCCAGATTTTAGGTTAATTCGATGTTTAAACTCACGTACTGAAAATCTTGAAAACTGGCCCTGCAAACATCTTCTCTCTGGGACGAATAGTTCCAAATCATTTAGCCTTTCCTCAGAAAACTCATTTCCCTCTCCTTGCCATTTTCTCAGTGATCAATCAATCAATTAATCAATGGCATTTATTGTGTGCTTACTTTGTGCAGAGCACTGTTCTAACCACTTAGGAGAGTACAATGTCATCATCATCATCATCATCAATCGTATTTATTGAGCGCTATGTGCAGAGCACTGTACTAAGCACTTGGGAAGTACAAATTGGCAACATATAGAGACGGTCCCTTCCCAACAGTGGGCTCACAGTCTAAAAGGGGGAGACAGATAACAAAACCAAACATACTAACAAAATAAAATAAATAGAATAGATATGTGCAAGTAAAATAAATAAATAGAGTAATAAATATGTACAAACATATATACAGGTGCTGTGGGGAAGCGAAGGAGGTAAGATGGGGGGGATGGAGAGGGGAACGAGGGGGAGAGGAAGGAAGGGGCTCAGTCTGGGATTGTCGTTGATCCTCTCTTCAGCTCTCTGCTGAATCCTTTCCAAGTTCTCCCTTGTCCCTCTTGTGAAGCCCAGGACGGGGTCCGACCTGCGTTGAGTATCAAGCAATCAATCAATTGTATTTATTTAGTGCTAAATAATGGAGGGTTTCCTTTCAGTTCCCACATTCTGGATTTATCATCTCTCACTTTATTGTACTCTTCCAAGTGCTTAATACAGTGCTCAACAAACAGTAGCTGCTTAATCTATTCTATTGATTGAGTGATGGGCTAGCTCAGTAGCACACTTGCTTTGCTCAAGTCAGTTGGCAGGTGGCCAGCTTATTACCAACTACACCTCAGTAAACATTCATTTGGAAAATGTCTAAATCGTCCTCCGAGAGGGCCAGTTCAGATGTCCTCATCTCTGGTGTTTCACTCCCCCTCCTGGGGAAGAGAAAGGAAAGGAGAGCTAAACCCCCAGGTAGTCTGAATGCCAGTCATTCATTCAATCATATTTATTGATTAGCTTGTACTTCCCCCAGCGCTTAGTACAGTACCTGGAACATAGTAAGTTCATAGGTAACAAATACCATGAAAAATAAAAAAGTTATGTGACAGTGACTCAGTGGAAAGAGCCCGGGCTTTGGAGTCAGAGTTCATGGGTTCAAGTCCCCGCTCCGCCACTTGTCGGCTGTGTGACTTTGGGCAAGTCACCTCACTTCTCTGGGCCTCAGTTCCCTCATCTGTAAAATGGGGATTAAGACTGGGAGCCCCCGCCGTGGGACAACCCGATCACCTTGGAACCTCCCCAGCGCTTAGAACAGTGCTTTGCACGTGGTGAGCGCTTAATAAATGCCATTTTTATAATTGAGAAGCAGCGTGGCTAAGTGGAAAGAGCACGGGCTTTGGAGTCAGAGATCATGGGTTCAAATCCCGGCTCTGCCAATTGTCAGCTGTGTGACTTTGGGCAAGTCACTTAACTTCTCTGTGCCTCAGTTACCTCATCTGTAAAATGGGGATGAAGACTGTGAGCCCCCCGTGGGACAATCTAATCACCTTGTAACCTCCCCAGTGCTTAGAACAGTGCTTTGCACATAGTAAGAGCTTAATAAATGCCATTATTATTATTATTATTATTGAGCACTTACTGTGTGCAGAGCACTGTACTGAGCGCTTACTGTGTACTGAGTAATGTACAGTCCCCGGCTCCAAGGGCTGGATATTGAGGTAAGTGACTTGTCAGGTGGGAACCTGTTGACTGCATCAGCCTCTTGATATTACAGTATTGGTTAAGCGCTTACTATATGCCAAGCACTGTTCTAAGCGTTGGAGTAGGTTCAAGTTAAACAGGTTGGACACAGTCCCTGTCCCACCCATGGAGCGCCCAGTCTTGATCCTCATTTTACAGATTCATTCATTCAATCGTATTTATTGAGCACTTACTGGGTGCAGAGCACTGTATTAATCAATCAATCAATCATATTTATTGACCGCTTACTGGGTGCAGAGCAGTGTACTAAGTGCTTGGGAAGTCCAAGTTGGCAACATATAGAGACGGTACCTACCCAACAGCGGGCTCACAGTCTAGAAGGGGGAGACAGACAACAAAACAAAACATATTAACAAAATAAAATAAATAGAATAAATATGTACAAGTAAAATAGAGTAATAAATAAGTACAAATATATATATACAGGTGCTGTGGGGAGGTGAAGGAGGTTAGGCAGGGGAGGGGGAGATGAAGGAGGTGGCTCAGTCTGGGAATTGAGGCCTAGAGAAGTTAAGATATTTGCCCAAGGCCACACAACAGACAAGAAACATCTCACTCAATCACGTGTCTCCCACCTATGTAACTACGTTCTTCTCCACTCTTTGCTCCTCTTGATTCTACTCAATGGGCTTCGTTTTCGTCTCTCCTGCCCGTCTCTCCTGTCAGCGACCTCTTGCTCACACTCACCCTGGCCTGGAACCCCTCACATCCCAGAAAACGTAGATTTTGTTACCTTCACATCTCCTCCAGGAGGCTTTCCCTGATTTATCTCTATTCTCTCCATCTTCTATCCCCGTCCTGCCACCTGAACCTTTCTCTTCCACCTAATCACTTTGAGTACTCTCAAAATGTATATCTCTTTTATACTCTATTACTGCTTTGTAAGTGCCCATCTCCTCACTAGATTATAAACTCTTTGGGAGTAGGGATCATGTATACTAATTCTATTGTACTTTCCCAAGTTGTACAGGGCTCTACTATGTGCCAAGGACTGGTGTAGAAATGAGATAATCAAATCATCAAATCGTTCCTGCCCCGTGTCAGAGAGCACCTCCTTCCCTTCCCCACAGCACCTGTATATATGTATATATGTTTGTACATATTTATTACTCTATTTATTTATTTACTTATACATATCTATTCTATTTATTTTATTTTGTCAGTATGTTTGGTTTTGTTCTCTGTCTCCCCCTTCTAGACTGTGAGCCCACTGTTGGGCAGGGACTGTCTCTATATGTTGCCAATTTGTACTTCCCAAGCACTTAGTACAGTACTCTGCACACAGTAAGCGCTCAATAAATACGATTGATGGTGATGATGATGATGTGTTGCCGACTTGTACTTCCCAAGCGCTTAGTACAGTGCTCTGCACACAGTAAGCGCTCAATAAATACGATTGATTGATTGATTTAAAGAGGGAGGGAGAGCAGATAGCTTCTCCCCATTTTACAGATGAGGAAACAGAGGCACAGAGAAGTTTAGTAACCTGCCCAAGGTCACCCAGCAGGACAATGGCAGAGTTGGAATTAAAACATAGAATTAGCGTGGCCTAGTGGAAAGAGAACAGGCCTGGGAGTCAGAGGACCTGAGTTCTAATCCCGGCTCTGCCACTTGTCTGCTGTGGGGCCTTGGGCAACTCGCTTAATTTCTCTGTGCCTCATTTACCTCATCTGTAAAATGGGGATTAAGACTCATGTGGAACATGGACTGTGTCCAACCTGATTATCTTGTATCTACCCTCGCGCTTAGTCCAGTGCTTGGCACATAGTAAACACTTAACAAATGTAATTTTAAAAAAAGAAAACTTGGGTCTCCTAACTCCCAGTTCCATGCTTTCTCCAATCTGCCCCTCCAAACCATAAACTCCCTGAGGGCAGAGATTATGTCTACAAACTCTACTGTGCTCTCCCAAACACTTGGTGCTGTGTTCTGCACACAAGAGGTGCTCAGTTAATACTATTGCTTGAGTAACTGAAAAGGCTCTGCTGTCTTTCACCTCCTCTTCTTACTATTAATAATAATAATAATAATAATAATAATAATAATAATAATAATACTTAAGTATTTACCAGGTATCAAGCACTGTTCTAAGCACTGGGGTACATACAAGTTAATTGGGTTGGACACAGTCCCTGTCCCACATGGGGCTCACACTTTTAGCCCCATTTTACACCTGAGGCAACTGAAGCAAAGAGAAGTTAAGTGACTTGCCCAAGGTCACACAACAGACATGTGGCAGAGCCTCGTGCTTTTGACTCAACAGTAGAAACAAACAGCCCTGAGGTGGTCTAGCAGCTCTGCCTCGACACCCTGACTCTCTTGTGAGAGAGTCTGGGAGGCCAAGAGATCTACGCTAGAAGGCCCCTTTACAGACGTGCCCCGGGCAGAGGTGATCTAGGTGATGGCTCAGATAATAATAATAGTAATAATGGCATTTATTAAGCACTTACTATGTGCAAAGCACTGTTTTAAGCGCTGGGCAAGAAGATGCCATCTGCGGAGACAGTTGGATGGCTGTCAGCTGCCTCCGCTGAGCTGGGTCCTTGTCTATCCACAGGCTAAGAGGCTTGACTTCCCTTCCAAGGCAAGGAAGGGATTAATTGGCAGGGCTCATCCTCTAGACTGTAAGCCTGTTATGGGCAGGGAATGTGTCTGTTAATTCTATTGTATTGTACTCGCCCAAGTGCTTAGTACAGTGCTCTGCACATAGTAAGTGCTCAATAAATGCCATTGATTGACTGATTGGTGGGGCAGGGAGCTATGTGGAAGGGGGTCCTGCCTTTTACCAAGGCCCTCAGGAAGCTGGAGCCAGATGGGAAATTCATGGCTTGAGACTTGGTGAGCTGCAAATTGGTGGCTAATTCTTGGGAATCCTGTGAGCCATTCTAATTACTCGGTTGCCATAGATTTGTTTCTCTCATTGGGCAGGAAGACTTCTAAGCTTTTGTTTTAATGAGCTTGTCTCCGACATAGCCCCATCATTGCTGCATATATTGTGCTTCCTTGGAGTGAGTCATTTAAGGAACCCATGTCGTGGGTAAGTCGCGTGGTGAGTGGGATAGCTTCCTTGTAAGGTTGGGAGTGTGAGTTCTTCATTCCTCCCTAAGTAGCCTTTTTTCCTCCAAGAGGCATTCTGCTTACCTGGCTTTGGTCTTGGCTGGTTTCAGCCCAGTGGGCAGAGCTGTAGCTCCCAAAGGATCCTTTTATACTGAAGGTTTTAGGCAAATAAAGATGCTGAAACAATGTACAAAAAGAATGTCATTAGAATCACCACCTGTGTTAGGGAAGAATAAAATAATTACCTTGAAATAAACACTCAGGCCCAATTTGCAAGCTTTGTGTTCAGGGTGTGCCCATGGACACTCAGCCAGAGCATATTCCCAACACGTAGTTGCCTACATGGCGGAACACCAAATGCATATCATCATGCGTGTGTTTGTCCATGTCTTCATGCCACTTGGACACTCCTGGACATACGGGACCGTCTCTATATGTTGCCAACTTGCACTTCCCAAGCGCTTAATACAGTGCTCTGCACACAGTAAGTGCTCAATAAATACGATTGAATGAATGAATGAATGAAAGGGGGATTCCAGAACTATCCAGTCCTCCCGTTCAGCCTCGCAGACCAGACCAGGTCGTTTACCAACTCCAAGACCATCTAGATGGGAGCTGCAGGTCAGTCAGGGTGACTGCTCTTCCACTTGGGAAATTCTTCTTCCCTTTACAGGAGCCAGCAACGTCATCTCCAGTCTAGGCCAGGAGGAAACTTGAAGACACTTCTGGGGCACCTGACTGGGCTCCCCTCCCCGCGGGCAAGAGATGTAGTGAGGCCTTTTGGGAACTCACTTCAGGGGTCGAAGAACTTTGGTCTCAAATTGCAGAATGGACAGCTGCATGGAATGAATTTCAGAGTCACTTTCCTTTTCTCCCGTGTGCAAATCCGACAGACAATTATTCTCCCCCACTTCAAGGCTTTATTGAAGGCACATCTCCTCCAGGAGGCCTTCCCTGACTAAGTCCCCTTTTCCTTTCCTTTTCTCCCATTCCTTTCTGCAACACCCTGACACATTCCCTTTGTTCTTCCCCCATTGCAGCCCCAAAGCACTTAGGTACATATTGTAATTTATATATTTATTTTAATGTCTGTCTGCCCCCCAGACTGTAAACTCACTGTGGGCAGGCTGTGTCTGTTTATGTTGTACTCTCCCAAGCGCTTAGTACAGTGTCCATAGTAAGTGGTTAGTAAATACAATTGAATGAACAAATGATATGGGGCAGAGCTGTTCCAAGAAGGCCAAGGCACCTCCCTGTGACTCTAGTCCTTCTTGGTGGCCTGAGAGCTGGCAGGGCTCAGCCATCAGGGATTTCCTTCTCTCTTCCTTTACTTTTATTTTTTCTCCCTCTCTCTCCCTTTACCCTTTCCCCCTCTCTCTGTTCTTACCTTCTCTCCCTCCCTCTCTCTTTACATCCTCTCCTTATTTATCTCTAAGCAACTGAATGGCATTGGTAGGCTAAGGACAAGCGGCAAGGCTGGATTTGTGGAGTTATATGACTCCTCCACTAGACTGTAAGGTCTTTGAGGGCAGGGATCATGCCTACTTACTCTATTGTGCTCTCCTAAGCTTTTAGTACAGTGTTCTGCACACAGTAAGAGTTCACTGATTTAGTCATCAAGATAAATTCAGAGACAGTGCTAATCTTGTTCATGCTAACCTTGTTCACACTAGGAATGAAGACGAGAGACCTTTTTTAGCTTGTCTCTGACATTGTCCTGTCATTTACGAGAAGCAGCATGGCTCAGTGGGAAAGAGCACAGGCTTTGGAGTCAGAGGTCATGGGTTCAAATCCCGCCTCCGCCAATTAGCTGTGTGACTTTGGGCAAGTCACTTAACTTCTCTGGGCCTCAGTTACCTCATCTGTAAAATGGGGATGAAGACTGTGAGCCCCCTGTGGGACAACTTGATCATCTTGTAACCTCTCCAGTGCTTAGAACAGTGCTTTGTACATAGTAAGCGCTTAATAAATGCCATTATTATTATTATTTACTACGACAGCTCAGGCATCTAGGCAAGAGGAATCTCTTCAGCCCAGGAACTAGGAACTAGACAGCGTGGCAAAATGGATAGACTGTGAGCCCGCTGTTGGGTAGGGACCGTCTCTATATGTTGCCAACTTGTACTTCCCAAGCGCTTAGTACAGTGCTCTGCACACAGTAAGTGCTCAATAAATACGATTGAATGAATGAATGAATAGAGCACTGGCCTGGGAGCCAGAAGGTTGTGGGTTCTAATTCCTGCTCTGCCGCTTGTCTGCTGTGTGAACTTGGGCAAGTCGCTTCACTTCTCTGGGCTTCAGTTACCTCATCTGTAAAATAGGGATTGAGACTGTGAGCCAGAGTGCTTGGCACATAGTAGGCGTTGAACAAGTACCATAATTATTATTATTAATCAATCAATCAATCAATCAATCAATCAATCGTATTTATTGAGCGCTTACTGTGTGCAGAGCACTGGACTAAGCGCTTGGGAAGTACAAGTCGGCAACACATAGAGACAGTCCCTACCCAACAGCGGGCTCACAGTCTAGAAGGGGGAGACAGAGAACAAAACCAAACATACTACCAAAATAAAATAAATATTAACTAAGTCCCTAAAGCCCTGGCAGATTGTATTGTCCTCCAGGAAGAGTTCCTCGTGACCTTTATTTTGATTTCATATTATAATTCATTTAGAGAAGTAGCATGGCTCAGTGGAAAGAGCCCGGGCTTTGGAGTCAGCGGTCAAGGGTCCAAATCCCAGCTCCGCCAATTGTCAGCTGTGTGACTTTGGGCAAGTCACTTAACTGCTCTGTGCCTCAGTTACCTCATCTGTAAAATGGGGATTGCCTGTGAGCCCCCCGTGGGACAACCTGATCACCTTGTAATGTCCCCAGCACTTAGAACAGTGCTTTGCACATAGTAAGTGCTTAATAAATGCCATCATCATTATTATTATTATTATTATACTGTCTGTCTCCCCTTCTAAATTGTACGCTCATTGCTATATTGTTATAGCGCTTAGTATAGTGCTCTGCAACACATCATCATCATCATCAATCGCATTTATTGAGAGCTTACTATGTGCAGAGCACTGTACTAGGCGCTTGGGAAGTACAAATTGGCAACATATAGAGACAGTCCCTACCCAACAGTGGGCTCACAGTCTAAAAGGGGGAGACAGAGAACAAAACCAAACATACTAACAAAATAAAATAAAAAAACACAGTAAGTGCTCAGTAAGTTTTGACTGATTGAGCTCTAGAGCCAGGGCCCCAGGCCATCCACGTGTACATTCCGCCCCAGTAATAAGTGGGAATCAGCAATCCACAGTGGAGAAAGCGGAGCTATTCCCGCTGCGGAAGGGAATTCCCAAAGGCCCTGCCCACGTGGAGAATGGGCTTCCTGTGGGTCCTCTCTGTGGCATTCCCCAGTCCACCAGGCTCTTAAGTTAGTGTCGGGAGTTTATGGGCCCAGATGTAGTAATCCACGGTTCCTATCCAACTGTTCCTCTCCTTTGCAGTTGCTTGGCGCGACCATGAGGCTTATGGGGATGAACCGAGGGTGGAGGTGCTTTTGGGGTGAAGCCTGAAGACATAAGCAATGGGAGCAGGGAGCAGCAGTTGTAGCCAAATAAGAGTATTTGCCTGGGGATGATTATAATACTGATGATATTATTCATCAGAGTGAAACTAGGGAATAAAAAGGTACCAGCAAGTCTTTATTTGCTCTTTGTAATGACTTTGAGTCATTTAGGGCCGAAAGTGATGAGGCTGGGTGGGAATAAGCTGCTCCAACAGCACCATATATAGCCATGGGAAGTAGGAGAAAATAGCCTAACTGGGTCAGTGTCTGGGGCTAGGGAGGGCAAGAGGGAAGGGATCAAGGAAATGTGCCAAGCATTGTACTTTCTAAATGCTGGGGTAGATGCAGGATAATCGGGTTGGACATTGGACACAGTCTCTGTCCCACACAGCGATCAAAGTCTAAGTAGGAGGGAAGATGAATATTGAATCCATATTTTACAGATGAAGAAAACAAGACTCAGAGAAGTTAAATGACTTTCCTGAGGTCACACAGCTGCCAAGCAGTGGCGCCAGGATTGGAACTCAGACCCTCTGACTCCCAAGCCCGTGCTCTTTCTTTGTGAGGAAATTAAAGAGTTCAGTTTTAGGAAACGAAGGCATTCTCAACATCATGATCAAATTCTAGGCTAGGCCACGCAAGATGGCAGAAGAGACAAAGCTTTGAAGACAGAAGCTGAAAGGAAATCAACTCCTGAATTATTCCTGTTGCGGCCTTGTTTTGGAAGGGGATTTCTATTCCCAGATCTATTGATTAGATCCAGCCTGCACTCACACTGGAAACTAATGAACATGATACAAGACACATGCTAATGTCTGCAGGGCAGCAACAATGGACGTATTTTTAGAAATGGGTTTCCACGGAATAATTGTGGCAATTGCATAATTGTGGATCTCTTATGTGGACAGGAGAAGTCATGAAGGAGCAGAGCAACAATTCCCACGAAACATGCAGTCAACAGAGGGATGCTGTCACCTGATTTGGCACTGTTCATTCAAATGCTTTGTCTCACCATGGACATCTTGGCCACCCACCTGCATCCTGGTGACCAACTAGGGGCAAATTTGGCACCTGGAGAGCAATAATCATGGTGATGAACAGGTGCCCTGCACACATAATTGGAGGGGGCAGAGCATCCACAGCTGGGCAGCCTACCAACAGACATCTAGTTACCTTCAACCACAGGGAGGTTTTGACTTCACATTGTAAGTATGAGCTTGTAAGTATGAGCTCAGTAAAATGGAAAAACAGCTGCCGCACATTATTTTGGAACAGATCTGTGACAGAAGGCCAACAAATCCTGGCCCAAGGACTCGATGTCCATCTAATTGAGAAGCAGTGTGGCTTAATGGAAAGAGCACGGGCCTGGGACTCAGAGGACCTGGGTTCTAATTCCAGCTCTGCCACTTGTGTGCTCTGTGACCTTGAGTTAGTCGCTTAACTTCTCCGTGCCTCAGTTTCCTCATTGGTAAAATGGGAATTCCATACTTGTTCTACCTCCCCCATGTGGGACAGAGACTGTGTCTGACCTGATTGACTTGTATCTACCCCAGTGCTTGGAATAGCGCTTGACACATAGTAAGCGCTTAACGAATACTATTATTATTATTATGGATTTAAACGTCCTCTTGCCTTCCCTTTCTGACCCGCCAGATCTCTAGAGCCCCCTGGGGAACCTGCCTCTCCATCCAGGTGCAGAGTGACTCTTGCACACAGTTAGAAGGTGGCAAGATTGGGCCCCTTTGCCTCTGGATCAGCCTGCTAGAGCATTGGAGAGCCCCCAAACCGCTTCCTTAGCCAGCATCCCAGCAGCTCTTTGAATCTTCATTGCTGCCCTTATTTACTTAGGTTCTGCTATTTTTATTATTTCTATCTTTCTTTGTATGGCCACCACAATTCCCCCACCCCATTCTTAGGCTGTCAGACCCCCTGTGCGGGCCAGGGACCTGGTTTAATTTCTCCTCCGCTTCACTCTTTCCCAGAACATGGTGCAGCCCTCTGCACACAGTGGCTCTCAATACATTCCACGAAATGACTGAATGAAATACTCGTGACTGAATAGGGCTGAAGAAGTAGAAGGTGGGGCCATTTCTGATTCCGGGCTGGACAGGAAGCCAGGAAGCCCCCGAGGAGATTTTCAGGCCTGAAGTGTCAGGACCGAGGCTCCTCCATTGCTCCTGAAATACCATCGAATACAATGGTTCATCTTTGGCCACTAGTGTTCATCTCCTTAAATCAGGTCAAAAGTTATCAAGTCCCTGGAAGACTCCCAGATCCTCCTTTACTAGGCAAATTTGGCAGTTTTCCTCTCTTGCTCCAGAACACGACCTTCCTGTTGGTAGCAGGCATTTAATTCTCTGATTATCCCAGGATTAGGCTTAATACTGTCCCAGAGATTGTCCTCTCCCTCCTCTCCCGACAACCAGGCAACAGTACTTACAAACGGCCTGATACCAAGTCTTTAAATGAACTTATTTTATCCTGACGGGCAGACACAAATTATTTAGAGTTAGTGGGAGGAAGAGGAAGGATTCAGATTTGATCCTGCCACAATAGCAGGAGCTGGGTGCCAGCCAGACAAACTGGAACCCACAAGCACAGAGCCTCTGAACCACCATGAGCCAAATCTGTTGTCTGTAATTTATTTCTCTAAGTGATTGTCCTTCCTCACCTGGATGGTGAATGCTTTGTGTGACGTGGAAGCTGGCATAAGATGGAGGAGGAAGATACTTTTACAACCCAGAGAGGCACTTGAAACACTCACATTTCAGGAGCATTGGGTTTTTTGTTTGTTTTTGTTTTTATGGTATTTATTTTATTTTGTTAGTATGTTTGGTTTTGTTCTCTGTCTCCCCCTTTTAGACTGTGAGCCCACTGTTGGGTAGGGACTGTCTCTATATGTTGCCAATTTGTACTTCCCAAGTGCTTAGTACAGTGCTCTGCACATAGTAAGCGCTCAATAAATACGATTGATGATGATGATGGTGTTAAGCACTTACTATGGGATGTTCCATTGGAAAGAATAAATGAACAAAATACACATTCTTAAGCTTTAAGAAGGTTTCACAGACATAACTGCTCTGGTAGATACGAGATAATCAGACTGAGCACAGTCCATATCCCACATGGGACTCATTGTATTAATCCCCATTTTACAGATGAGGGAACAGAGGCACAGAGAAGTTAAGTGACTTGCCCAAGGTCACATAGCAGAAAAGTGGCAGAGAGGGGATTAGAATACATCTCCTTCTGGTTTCCACGTCTATGCTCTATCCACTAGACCAGACTCCTTCTCAGTTGTTGGATTGAGACTGAATTCTAATATAAAATAACAACAATAATAATTCATTCAATCACATTTATTGAGTGCTTACTGTGTGCAAAGCACTGTTCTAACTGCTTGGGAGAGTACAGTATAACAACAGATATATTTCTGCCCACAGTGAGCTAATGGCATTTATTTACCCTGTGAGCCTCATGTGGTCAGGGACAGTGCCCACCTTGTAGTTAGAACAGTGCTTGGCACATAATAAGCACTTAACAAATACCACAATTATTATGATTAATTGCTAACTATATACTAGCCATTGGTTAGCTATAAAGTCATCAGATCAAACAGCCTTTTCCCCACGTGGGGCTCCCACGTGGAATCTAGGGAAAATATTTCCTAGCATTTGCCATTTAAAACAATCGGTTTTCTGCTAAATAATATTCAGAGATTTCTCTGTAACGGGTAGGCCTTTTGTTACTCTCAGAGTACAGGAGCGCAGGGAACAGAAGCCCTCTTCTTTTTTCCACTCTTTATTTCGCTTCTCTTGCCTTTCCGGTCCCCGGAGATGGACAGCGACCATCACGCTGTTGACAAAGAGACACTTAAAGGCAGGAATGCAACCTCTTGACAGGAATCAGATGTGCGTGTCAGCAGTATCTCTCTGGAGGGGATAAGATGCCAATTCAGATCACTCACAGACGGTCAGCCGGTTCTGTCAAAAAGCCACCGTGCTGTAGAACGAGGAGCAGTTAGATAGATAGGCCCTGACAATAAAGGAAGCACTCACTCAGTGAATGCCTGAGGACAACACAACACAAATGTACGCGCACACACACACACACATATGCCCACAGTCACTCACTCGGCAGGACCAGGGGATAATAATAATAATGTTGGTATTTGTTAAGCGCATACTATGTGCCAAGCACTGTTCTAAGCACCGGGATAGATACAAGGTAATCAGGTTGTCTCACGTGGGGCTCACAGTCTTAATCCCCATTTTACAGATGAGGGAATTGAGGCACAGAGAAGTTAAGTGACTTGCCCAAAGCCACACAGCTGACAGGCGGCGGAGCCGGGATTAGAACCCACGACCTCTGACTCCAAGCCCGTGCTCTTTTCACTAAGCCATGCTGCTTTTGTGTACCCCTTCTAACCCTCTCTGACTCATTCATCCATTTATTTGTTCAGTCAATTGCATTTATTGGGCACTTACCGTGTGCAGAGCACTATACTACTACTATTACTACTAATAACTGTGGTATTTGTTAAACACTTACTATGTGCCAAGCACTGTACTAAACACTATACTGTACTGAGGTAGATAAAGATGATCAGGTCCCAGCAAAGGACTCATAGTCTACCTAGGAGGGAGAACAGGTATTGAATCCCCATTTTACAGAAAAGAGAACTGAGGCACTGAGAAATGAAGTGACTTGACTCTAGTTGTGAGCAGGGAATGTGTCTGTTTTATTGTTATATTGTACTCTCCCAAGCACTTATTGCAGTGCTCTGCAGACAGTAAGAACTCAAAAAATATAATCGATTAATTGTCCAAGGTCCCGCAGCAGACAAGTGGCAGAGCTGGGGTTAGATGTTTTGGGGTAGATATAAGAGTATTAAATTGGACACAGTCCCACATGGGGCTCACGGTCTTAATACCCATTTTACAGATGAGGTAACCGAGGCACAGAAAGGTTAAGTGACTTGCCTAAGGTCACACAGAAGACAAGTGGCAGAGCCAGTATTAGAATCGAGGTCTTTCTAACTCCCAGGCTTTGCTCTATCCACTAGGCCATGCAGCTTCTTTATACTAAGCCCTTGGGAGAGTACAATACAATAAAGTTGGTAGACATGATCCCTGCCCTTAAGGAGTTTCCAATCTAAGCATTAGGCAGCATCACCTGGATTTTTAGGAGACTCCTGCCTGGACTTCAGAGAGTACTGACTCCTGACTCCCCGATGACTGGATGTTTTACACATGTCAAATGTATTTCCTTTCGCTCAGACTCTCCACCCTGTCTCTCAAACACACCTGGAGGGAGGGAACTCCCAGCTCTCTTAGAGGAGGGGATTTGATGTCTGGTTTCACCACCTCCTGGGGAAAGATTTAGTACAGAACACAAGCTGCCAAATTGAGAAGGAATCATCATCATCAATCGTATTTATTGAGCGCTTACTATGTGCAGAGCACTGTACTAAGCGCTTGGGAAGTGCAAATTGGCAACATATAGAGACAGTCCCTACCCAACAGTGGGCTCACAGTCTAAAAGGGGGAGACAGAGAACAAAACCAAACATACTAACAAAATAAAATAAATAGGAATCCCAGAAGTTGCCCCAGCTGAGGGGTTAGGTGGCACTGACTCATAGGAGGGAAGGTTGGGAGGGTAAGGGTGGCCAGACTGCTATTGGAAAAGCATAATGGCTAAGAGCTCTGTATATCGTCTCTGTTTTTTTTTTAAATGATAGTTGTTGAGTGCTTACAATATGTCCCATGCACTGTACTATGGGGATATTATTATTATTATGGTATTTATTAAGTGCTTATTATGTGCAAAGCACTGTTCTAAGCTCTGGGGAGGTTACAAGGTGATCAGGTTGTCCCACGGGGGACTCACAGTCTTAATCCCCATTTTACAGAAGAGGTAACTGAGGCACAGAGAAGTGAAGTCACTTGCCCAAAGTCACCCAGCTGACAATTGGCAGAGCTGGGATTTGAACTCATGACCTCTGACTCCAAAGGCCATGCTCTTTCCACTGAGCCACGCTGCTTCTCTAGAAGCTAATAGATATAAGCTATAAGATACAACGGACAGATACAAGCTAATCCGATTGGACACAGTCCATGCCCCCCAAAGGGCCTCACAGTCTTTATTTCCGTTTTACAGATGAGGGAACTGAGCCCAGAGAAGTGAAGTGACTTGCCCAAGGTCAAACAGCAGACAAGTGGCAGAGTCGGGATTAGAACCCAGGTCCTTCCGACTCTCAGGCCCGAGCTCTTTCCACTAGCCATGCTGCTTTCTCACTGTTTTTTTCTCCTTTTGCATTTAGCGCAGGCCAGGTCAAAAATGCACCCCACTACAGGCCTGGGGAAACTCCACCACTTCTCCTGAAATTAACAAACAATGAAACGGACTCTGCCCAAGACTAAACCTGCATAATGAATTGGGGATGAGTCAGTTCCCTGGTTATTTGATCCTGTTGATAGCCAAATTGACTAAATCTACTTTGGTCCCATTTGGACTTCAATTTCGATCAAATTAACTAGGTAATTCCCCCATTTCCACTTCATTTTGTGCTGTGAAGACATAGCCACTAACCAATAATGATAATAATAATAATTGTGATATTTACTAAGCAATTGCTATGTGCCATGAACTGTTTTATGTTCTGGGGAAGGTACAAGATAATCAGGTCAGAAACAGTGGCTTTTCCACCCCGCAGGGCTCACAGTCTAAGGAGGAGGGGGAACAGGTATTGAATCCCCACTTTTACAGATGAGGTAACTGAGGCACAGAGAAGTTGAGTGACTTGCCCGAGGTCACACAGCAGGTAAATGGTAGAGGTGGAATTAGAACCCAGGTCCTCTAATAATAACGATGATGATGGTATTTGTTAAGTGCTTACTATGTGCAAAGCACTGTTCTAAGTGCTGGGGGGGCTACAAGGTGATCAGGTTGTCCCATGTGGGGCTCACAGTCTTAATCCCATTTTACAGATGAGGTAACTGAGGCACAGAGAAATTAAGTGACTTGCCCAAAGTCACCCAGCTGACAAGTGGCGGAGGTGGGATTAGAACTCATGACCTCTGACGCCCAAGCCCGGGCTCTTTCCACTGAGCCACGCTGCTTCTCTGACTCTGCTCTTTCCACTGGGACATGCTGCTTCTACCGTAGGCCTGGGTCCACTCAGATTGGGAATCCCCATCACCAGACTTGGTAAGTATAACATTTCCGGCCTCAACCTGGCCCCCGGGAGCTTCAAACTTTGGTCTTAAAGCCTCCAGTTACAACAGAGCTTAACACCATTTGAATACAGTCATAGGCTACGTTCAAGAAGAGCGTACAACTCATTCACCTCAAACCACTATCAGGTATCGTGTTAGAGACCAAATAAGTCCATTAAAGCTGGAAACAGCAAAGTGGAAATCAATTATTTAAACGCACATTCTCTTTTGGCACTTTGGTTTACTAATTTTTACTGAAGAAGAGGCCTGGCCTAGGGTAGGGTTGGCAATTATTTTGCCCACGAGTCACTTTTCCCTTTTGGCCAACGATGAAGAGCTTCGGAGGGGGGAGATTTGACTGCAGAAGTGGTGACACTTCCTCAGTCTGCAGCCATTTCTTACCTGACTCCGGCCTCAAGGCCTTGGATTACCGCGGAAAGACACATCACCATCCTCGGATCGCAATATGGGGGGAAGCAACCCCCCGGGGACAAAAGAGTGGCCGCTCCAGATCCAGGCCGGACCCTGCCCTCGTCTCCCGCTCTCGTGGACTGGAAGTTCGACTATCTGGAATCCAGCCCGGCCTCTCTCAGGGTGTGTGGCTTTGGACAAGTCATTTACCTTCTCAGTGCCTTGATGGCCCCCTCATCATCAATCGTATTTATTGAGCGCTTACTATGTGCAGAGCACTGTACTAAGCGCTTGGGAAATACAAATTGGCAACATATGGAGACAGTCCCTACCCAACAGTGGGCTCACAGTCTAAAAGACCTCGGCAGAATGACTAGCTGCTCGGAAAAATCTCAACCTCTCTAGTAATAATTCCGGTATTTGTTAAGCGCTTACTTTGTGCCGGACGCTGTACTAGGCGCTGGTGTGGATAGCAGCGTGGCTCAATGGAAAAGAGCCCGGGCTTTGGAGTCAGAGGTCGTGGGTTCAAACCCCGGCTCCACCAATTGTCAGCTGTGTGACTTTGGGCAAGTCACTTCACTTCTCTGTGCCTCAGTTACCTCCTCTGTAAAATGGGGATTAAGACTGTGAGCCCCCCGTGGGACAGCCTGATCACCTTGTAAATTCCCCAGCGCCTAGAATCAATCAATCAATCAATCAGTCAATCGTATTTATTGAGTGCTTACTATGTGCAGAGCACTGTACTAAGCGCTTGGGAAGTACAAATTGGCAACATATAGAGACAGTCCCTACCCAACAGTGGGCTCACAGTCTAAAAGGGGGAGACAGAGAACAAAACCAAACATACTAACAAAATAAAATAAATAGAATAGATATGTACAAGTAAAATAAATAAATAAATAGAGTAATAAATATGTGCAAACATATATACGTATATACAGACGCTGTGGGGAAGGGAAGGAGGTAAGATGGGGGGGATGGAGAGGGGGCCGAGGGGGAGAGGAAGGAAGGGGCTCAGTCTGGGAAGGCCTCGTGGAGGAGGTGAGCTCTCAGCAGGGCCTTGAAGGGAGGAAGAGAGCTAGCTTGGCGGATGGGCAGAGGGAGGGCAAGCTAGAACAGTGCTTTGCACATAGTAAGCGCTTAATAAATGCCATTATTATTATTATTATTATTATACAAGCTAATCAGGTTGGATACAGTCGCTGTCCCACGTGAGGCTCGCAGTCTCAGTCCCCATTTTAGAGATGAGGAAAGTGAGGCATGGAAAAGCGAAGTGACTTGCCCAAGGTCACACAGCAGGCAAGTGGCAGAGTGGGAATTCGAACCCACAACCTTCTGATTCCTAGGCCTGTGCTCTAGTCACTAGGCCCTACCTATCAAAACGGGCCAGGGTTTACTCTGCAGCGAAATGCGCACACACCCTGCAGACCTTGAGCCAGCCCTGACTTATGGGCCCACCTGCTGTCTCCATGGGGACAGTCCTGTCGTGGGGCTGATGGGAAGGGTCTTGATGGTCCTGAACTCTGGGGAAAGGGTGGTCTAATAGATCCAATCAATCGATTGATCGGTCATATTTACAATTTGTACTTCCCAAGCGCTTAGTACAGTGCTCTGCACACAGTAAGCGCTCAATAAATACGATTGATGATGATGATGATGAGTGCTGACTGTTTGCAGACCAATCAATCGTATTTTTTGAGCGCTTACTGTGTGCAGAGCACTGTACTATCAATCAATCAATCAATCATATTTATTGAGCGCTTACTGTGTGCAGAGCACTGTACTAAGCGCTTGGGAAGTACAAGTTGGCAACATATAGAGACAGTCCCTACCCAACAGTGGGCTCACAGTCTAAAAGGTGAAGAGCAAAGGCAGCAAGTCACGGAGATGCAGAAGGGAGGGGAAGATGAGGAGAAGTGGGGCTTAGTCTGGGGAGGCCTCTTGGACGACATGTGTGAGCTTGTTGTGGGCAGAGAATGGGTCTGATATATTATTCATTCATTCATTCAATCGTATTTATTGAGCACTTACTGTTTGCACAGCACTGTACTAAGCGCTTGGGAGCTACAAGCTGGCAACATATCATCATCATCATCATCAATCGTATTTATTGAGCGCTTGCTGTGTGCAGAGCACTGGACTAAGCACTTGGGAAGTACAAGCTGGCAACATATAGAGACAGTCCCTACCCAACAGTGGGCTCACAGTCTGGGAGGGGGAGACAGAGAACAAAACCAAACATACTAACAAAATAAAATAAATAGAATAGATACGTACAAGTAAAATAAATAGAGTAATAAATATGTACAAACATATATACGTATATACAGGTGCTGTGGGGAAGGGAAGGAGGTAAGACGGGGGGGATGGAGAGGGCGACAACCTGATCACCTTGTAACCTCCCCAGCGCTCAGAACAGTGCTTCGCACATAGTAAGCGCTTAATACATCAATCAATCAATCAACCAATTGTATTTATTGAGTGTTTACTGTGTACAGAGCACTGTACTAAGCGCTTGGGAAGTACAAGTTGGCAACATATAGAGACAGTCCCTACCCAACAGTGGGCTCACAGTCTAAAAGGGCGACACAGAGAACAAAACCAAACATACTAACAAAATAAAATAAATAGAATAGATATGTACAAGTAAAATAAATAAATAAATAATCAATCAATCGTATTTATTGAGCGCTTACTGTGTGCAGAGCACTGTACTAAACGCTTGGGAAGTACAAGCTGGCAACATATAGAGACAGTCCCTACCCAGCAGTGGGCTCACAGTCTAGAAGGGGGAGACAGAGAACAAAACCAAACATACTAACAAAATAAAATAAATAGAATAGATAGGTACAAGTAAAATAAATAAATCGAGTAATAAACATGTACAAACATATATACACATATACAGGTGCTGTGGGGAAGGGAAGGAGGTAAGACGGGGGGGATGGAGAGGGGGACAACCTGATCACCTTGTAACCTCCCCAGTGCTTAGAACAGTGCTTCACACTTAGTAAGCGCTTAATACATCAATCAATCAATCGTATTTATATGATTTATACGTATTTATACAGACCACTGTACTAAGCACTTGGGAAAGTACAACATAACGAAGTTGGTAGACATATTCCCTGCCCACAACAAGCTGCACTCAAGAGGGACCCAACACTACCCCCGCCTCAGCCATATAAGCCTTCTAGGGAGGGGGTCAGTGGCCAAAGAACCCCTCATTCCTACCTGGTTGGACATCACCTTGTCCTTTTTTTTTAAAATGGTATTTAAGTACTCACTATATGTCAGGCACTGTACTGAGTGCTGGGGTAGATACAAGATAATCAAGTCATGGGTTCAAATGCCGACTCCGCCACTTGTCAGCTGTGTGACTTGGAGCAGGTCACTTCACTTTGTGTTGCCGACTTGTACTTCCCAAGCGCTTAGTACAGTGCTCTGCACACAGTAAGCGCTCAATAAATACGATTGATTGATTGATTGATTGATTCTCTGTGCCTCAGTTCCCTCATCTGTAAAATGGGGGTTAAGACTGTGAGCCCCACGTGGGACAACCTGATCACCTTGGAACCTCCCCAGTGCTTAGAACTGGGCTTTGTACATAGTAAGTGCTTAATAAATGCCAATATTATTATTATTATTATTAAGTTGAAGCAAGTCTTTTAGACTGTGAACCCACTGTTGGGTAGGGACTGTCTCTATATGTTGCCAATTTGTACTTCCCAAGCACTTAGTACAGTGCTCTGCACATAGTAAGCGCTCAATAAATACGATTGATGATGATGATGAAGTCCATGTCCCACGTGGCGCTCACAGTCTTAATCCCCATTTTACAGATCAGGTCACTGAGGCACAGAGAAGTGAAGTGACTTGCCTAAGGTCACACAGTAGATGAATGACAAAGGCCAGATTAGAATAATAATAATGATAATAATGGCATTTGTTAAGCGCTTACTATGTGCAAAGCACTGTTCTAAGCCCTGGGGGGATAGAAGGTGATCAGGTTGTCCCACGCGGGGCTCACAGTCTTCATCTCCATTTTACAGATGAGGTCACTGAGGCCCAGAGAAGTGAAGCGACTTGCCCAAAGTCACCCAGCTGACAAGTGGCGGAGGCGGGATTAGAACCCAGGACCTCTGATTCCCAAGCCCGGATTCTTGCCACTGAGCCACGCTGCTTCTCCCTCCTCCCTTAGGGGCGTCGATGAATTATGGATAAGACTTAAATAAGAAATTCATCTGTTTCTCAGAAAATAGGGTCACATTCCAATGAGTTGAAATTTGGGCTCCACCGTAGCTGGCTCAGAATAGGTTTCCACTCAATCCCAGCCTTACCCACCCACTTCTTACAGAAACACACGAAGCAGGAAAAGCGTTCGGCATAAAGCCTGAAGCACTGGGAGTGGGGCCCATTTCAAGTTGGCGTTCGTCTCCGTATGCTCTGATTTCTCTGTTTTTTCTGGTAAGGTGGTCCTTGTTGCCAACCTGTACTTCCCAAGCGCTTAGTACAGTGCTCTGCACACAGTAAGCGCTCAATAAATACGATTGATTGAATGAATGAATGAATAAAAGCGAATGCAGCGAGTTCTCCCGGAACATGGGGGTTCAGTCCTGGACAAACTTTGCGCTATAGAGAAGCAGCGTGGCTCAGTGGAGAGAGCCCGGGCTTTGGAGTCAGAGGTCATGGGTTCGAATCCCGGATCCACCACAAGTCTGCTGTGTGACCTTGGGGAAGTCACTTCACTTCTCTGAGCCTCAGTTCCCTCATCTGTAAAAATGGGGATTAAGACTGTGAGCCCCACGTGGGACAACTTGATCACACTGTATCCCCCCCCAGCGCTTAGAACAGTGCTTTGCACATAGTAAGCGCTTAACAAATGCCATTATTATTATTATTATTATTATTATTATTATCGTGTGCCCGCCTTGGTCACCGATACCACCCACGTGTGCAGAACGGTTTCTTCTGACACCGCATTGCCTTCTACCAGACAGACCCACGTCGTGGGAAGAACGTCGCCTTATTCTATCCAAAATGTGTGGTGAAAACAATTGTGGTACTCGGTGAGCCCTTACTAGGTGCCAAACAGTGTACTAACCGCTGCGGAAGATCATCATCATCAATCGTATTTATTGAGCGCTTACTGTGTGCAGAGCACTGTACTAAGTGCTTGGGAAGTACAAATTGGCAACATATAGAGACATCTATATGTCTCTCAACAGTGGGGAAGATGTGAGATAATCAGGTTGGACACAGTCCCTGTCCCACACAGGGCTTACAGTCTAGGAAGGAGGGAGAACAGGTAGAAGCAGCGTGGCTCAGTGGAAAGAGCACAGGCTTGGGAGCCAGAGCTCATGGGTTCTAATTCCGACTCTGCCACTTGTCAGCTGTGTGACTTTGAGCAGGTCACTTAACTTCTCTGGGCCATAGTTACCTCATCTGTTAAATGGGGATTAGGACTGTGAGCCCCACGTGGGACAATCTGATCACCTTGTATCCCCCCCCCCCTCAGCTCTTAGAATAGTGCTTCAATCAATCAATCGTATTTATTGAGCGCTTACTGTGTGCAGAGCACTGTACTAAGCACTTGGGAAGTACAAGTCGGCAACACATAGAGACAGTCCCTACCCAACAGCGGGCTCACAGTCTAGAAGGCAGGCTCACAGTCTAGAGCCCATAGTAAGTGCTTAACAAATGCCATCATCATCATCAACAGGTATTGAATCCCCGTTTTATGGATGAGGACAGTGAGGCAGAGAGAAGCTAAGGGACTTGCCCAAAGTCACATAGCAGGCGAGGGGCTGAGCCGAGATTAGAACCCAGGTCCTCTGATTCCTAGACCTGTGTTATTTCCACTAGATACATTAGAGGAGACTCTGTATTGAACTAACAATCACAATTCAGGTTTCTGTTAGGCACCTCGAAGAGCTATGAACGGGATGGGGATTGAAATCTGAAATACTCAGTTCTTCCCCAGGTGAGGGAGATGCTAAAAGAGAGGAGGTATTTTCTTTTTTAGGACGTCGCTCTAAATAATATGGCTATTAGGATCCTCACAGCCCCCTATTAGTCTTGAAAGAATCCTCTAAAGTCTGAGAAGCGACTGTACCCACTTGGAGTGGAGACTAGTTGTGAAGGAATTTTATGTCAATATTTCCGGCTCTGTTTAAATCATGACTCCTGGCATTGAGCAGCCATGGAGGGGGTAGAATTTCTGTCTGATCGTTGAAAATTAAGCACATCCATCTTATGCTGGTATTCACACAGGCAGAATGGCTGCATTCTGTTTCTTCCTCCAGTGATGATTGCTTTATTAGGGGATTTGGGGCGAATAAAATGTATTTCTGCCCTTTGAAATCTCTTCCTTTGGCTGTTTTTCTTCGCCCAGGGCACCAGTGTTGCTCTGAAGGAGAGGCTGGACGGGGTTAGGGGCGTTTAGCCATCCTGGACTGGAGGCAGGCCTGCATCGTTCTCTCTGGAGATCATCTCCTGGGAGCAGAGCTCCATTTTCCCACGGTCACGGGAAACGTAGGTGGCCGGCCATCCAGAAGCCAGAAACAAATCGTGGTTTCGTGTGGATGGGTTTTTTTGCTGAGGGTAGGAGGGAGGATTCCTTCCTGGAGGGCTTGTTCAGCCTGCGGGACTGTGGTAGGGTTATTTATAAACCCCTCTTGGTAAAGGAAGAACGTAAGAATGGCATCAATGGCGTGAATATTTAGGCAGGTGAGTTGAGGTAGGTCTCACTGAAAACTATGTTTTGAAGGCAGCTACTCTGTGCTCACAGAGGGAGGATCAGGAGGATATTGATGTTTTACCCACCCAAGACTGATATCATTCATCTTGTTGACCGGCTCCTTTCATTTTATGTGCATTGGACCAGATATGCCTATGATTGACTGTAGGAGCTCCATACCCCTGACATACACCACTGATTCTACAAAAACATCTATCAGTATGACTTCTTTTTTAGTGTGGGAAACGAAGGAAGGAAGGCAAAAGGGGGATGGGAAAGGTAGTAGTTTTATTCTTCAGTTTAACAAGTTCTGAAGGACACACTATCTGGGAGAACCTTGTTAGACTGAGGATTCTCTGAAAACTTGCACGTAATGCAAACTGTACACCTGCTGCAACTGATAACAATAAGACATGCAACCCATAACCCCCTCTAGAGTGTAAGCTCATTGTGGGCAGGGAATGTAACTGTTTATTGTTATATTGTATGCTCCCAAAGCAATAGCAATACAATAGTAAGTGCTCAATAAATATGACTGAATGAATAAACAGCATACGTGATGTTCCAACAAAATGTATATGGCTCTGTAGTCAATCAGTCAATTAATGGCATTTTTTGAGCTCTTATTGTGTGCTGAGCAATGTACTAAGGGCTTGGGTGAGTACAATTCAACAGAACAGTTGCTTCAGTACAATTGAGGTAGCATAAACTACTGGAAAGAGAATAGGCTGGGATTCAAAGGACATGGATTCTAAGTCCTTCCATGCTGATGGGGGGGTCCCATTGAAGGTAACAGATGCAGCGTGGCTCAGTGGAAAGAGCACGGGCTTTGGAGTCAGAGGTGATGGGTTCAAATCCCAGCCCCGCCAATTTATAATAATAGCATTTATTAAGCGCTTACTATGTGCAAAGCACTGTTCTAAGCGCTTGTCAGCTGTGTGACTTTGGGCAAGTCACTTAACTTCTCTGTGCCTCAGTTCCTTCATCTGTAAAAACGGGGATTAGGACTGTGAGCCCCCCATGGCACAACCTGATCACCTTGTAACCTCCCCAGCGCTTAGAACAGTGCTTTGCACATAGTAAACGCTTAATAAATGCCATCATTAGTAGTAGTATTATTATCTTGGTCCTGAGCCCTATCAATAAATCAGTCCATTAGCCAATAGTACTGACTGAGCCCTTACTTTGTGCTGAGCACTGTGCAGGCGCTTGGGAGAGTACAGCAGAGTTGTATTCTTAAGGCTTAATAACCTGTGAGAAGGAAATGATTACAGGGATAGTAGTTTGCAAAATACCATTCACGCTCCATTGGCCCTGCCAGTCGTGTTCCTCCTGGATCACAGAATTCATCAAACGAGTAGGTGGGCAGGGGTGGCCACGCATTGCATAGTGAACTCAAAGGTTATCATCAATCGTATTTATTGAGCGCTTACTGTGTGCAGAGCACTGTACTAAGCGCTTGCACTGTAAGGTTATAATGGGCAGGGCCCATTGACAGCTGAAGTGACCATAATTAGAGTAATGATGATGGTATTTGTTACTTGCTTACTATTGACAAACACTGCTCTAAGCTCTGGGGCAGAGTCATTCATTCATTCATTCAATCGTATTTATTGTGTGCAGAGCACTGTACTAAGCACTTGGAAAGTACAAATCGGCAACATATAGAGACGGTCCCTATCCAACAACGGGCTCCCAGTCTAGAAGGGGGAGACAGACAACAAAACAAAACATGTAGACAGGCGTCAAAATCATCAAGTTAATCAGGTTGAACACAGCCCCTGTCCCACATGGAGCTCACAGTCTTAATCCCCATTTTACAGGTGAGGTAACTGAGGCACCGAAAAGTAAAGTGACTTGCCCAAAGTCATACAGCAGACAAGTGGCAGAGCAGGGATTAGAACCCAGGTCCTTCTGACTCCTAGGTTCGTGTTCTATCCAGTAGACCACACTGCTTCTGCTGCCGAACAATAATAATAATAATAATGATGGAATTTGTTAAGCGCTACTATGTGCAAAGCACTGTTCTAAGCACTGGGGGGATCAGGTTGTCCCACGTGGGGCTCACAGTCTTAATCCCCATTTTACAGATGAGGGAACTGAGGCACAGAGAATAATGATAATAATGATGGCATTTATTAAGCGCTTACTATGTGCTTACTCAGCACTGTTCTAAGCGCTGAGAAGTTAAGTGACTTGCCCGAAGTCACACAGCTGACAATTGGTGGAGCCAGGATTTGAACCCATGACCTCTGACTCCAAAGCCCGGGCTCTTTCCACTGAGCCACGCTGCAGAGTCAGGACCAGAAGGCAGGCTTCCTGATTCCTGCAGCTGGGCTTTTTTCATTGGACCAACAGCGGGCACTAAGGACCATTCAATCAATTCTTGCTTCTGTTCTTTACCTGGTTCAAACCTTCAATTAATCAATCAAAGGTATTTATTGAGTGCTTATTATGTGCAGAGCACTGTACTAAGTGCTTGGGAGAGGACATACAACAGAATTAGACACATTCCCTGCACATCACCCGTCTTTTAGACTGAGCCCACTGCTGGGTAGGGACTGTCTCTATATGTTACCAACTTGTACTTCCCAAGCGCTTAGTACAGTGCTCTGCACACAGTAAGCGCTCAATAAATACGATTGATGATGATGATGATCATCTCTAGTCTGTAGGCTTCTTGAAGACAGAGAACGTCTACCAACTCTGTGGCACTGTACTTAGAACAGTGCTCTGCCCACAGTAAGCACTCAGTAAATACCATAGATTAATTTTCTGGCAGTCTGGAAGGGTTAATGTTGCTAACTTCCCTCAGAGGCTTAATATCTTATTCATTTTCATGCAAGCACCATGTGACACCAAGGGTCCTAGGATCTGAGAACTGGGCTCAGACTGGATTGGCAGCAAGTCAATCAGACTAGACTTGGGTGGTGGTGGGGTGGGGTGGGGGGGGCTTGAACCCCCAATTCTCTTCCAGGTCACAAGGGTGACAGCTGGCAACCCATCGCAATGGAAAAGAACTGGGCTAGACTGGGAATGGTCCACAGCCAAAGAAGCTGCTGGGCTGGTTTGGCCTGGGTCACTTCGGGCCTGGTGGCATTCCAGGATCTGGCCAGACTGGCATAGAAGAGGTGGGTGTCTGGCCAGGGGCCAGCTCCGTTCAGGCTCTGCTGAGAGGAGGAAAAGTTACCAGGATGATGCCATTTGACACACGGCAAATCAATAATGAGCATTTCACGCATTTCACCACAAGCCATAAAGGATTAAGGCACACTAAGGGGTCTGAAATTTGTCCTCTCTGCCCTTCAGAGATAAATCACCAGAATGACAAGAGTGACAAGGAGGGAGACAGAGCCAAGCCCACCCGGAACCTTCTGAGGTCCCCTAAACATTAGGTGGCACATTTTTTATTTCACTTTATTCCTCCATCTGATGGTGAATTTGCAGGTGAAACTCTGGTGCTCTTAGCATAACTCCTCATCAGAACTGCAAATTTCACCAGCAAACAATTACTAGTCATACGACCAGCACGTAAGCTGATCACAAAACAGCAATTAACCTGGTGGGGAGCTGCTGGTTTGGATCCAGTCCAAAGGGACAGTAAATACTGTGTTGCTTAGGGATATAAACACTAGCGCACACACACACACACGCACACAAATGCACAGACACACACACACACACACACACACACACACACACACACACACACACACACACATATATACAGAGTCAATGGCACCCACAAGTGGCTACTTGCAGGTACATTACAATTGCACCCACACTTTTCTCCGCTAAGGAAAACCTCCAGGAAGAGACAGGAGGTTTCGGGACCATGGAATCTGGGAATTCTAGACGAGGCTTTGTGTGAACGTATAAAAATAAAACATTTATTTTATTTTGTTAGTATGTTTGGTTTTGTTCTCTGTCTCCCCCTTTTAGACTGTGAGCCCACTGTTGGGTAGGGACTGTCTCTATATGTTGCCAATTTGTACTTCCCAAAGCGCTTAGTACAGTGCTCTGCACATAGTAAGCGCTCAATAAATACGATTGATGATGATGATGAATGTGTCTGCCTGTGCTTACGGACACAAGTCAGGCCTAAGATGACGAGCCCATTAGACCCGTCGAGACTTTCTAGACTGTGAACCCACTGTTGGGTAGGGACTGTCTCTATATGTTGCCAACTTGTACTTCCCAAGCGCTTAGTACAGTGCTCTGCACACAGTAAGCGCTCAATAAATACGATTGATTGATTGATTGATTCTAGATGAGCCACTGTAGCTGTCCTGATATGGGCCCGCAGGAGAATCAGACCGGCCACATAGCTATCACGTGATTTTCAGCCCAGTGGGCCAGCCCAGTCCAGGGTGGTGCCCTGCTCCAGCAGGAAGTCAGTTTGGGGTTTGGGGTTTGGCCCTTCACATTTTACAGCTTGGAGAAACTGCAGACTAGTTCCAGCCCCTCAGAGAGGAGCTGAGAGAAAAGGGATGAGGGACTGCCTTCTGTGAATAGAAGGGAGCGAGGAACAAGCCAATCTCTGGAGGTGGGGTGTGAAGCGCCACTTAAAATCTTAGGGGTTCACTGGAACCATCATCATCATCAATCGTATTTATTGAGCGCTTACTATGTGCAGACCACTGTACTAAGCGCTTGGGAAGTACAAATTGGCAACATATACAGTCCCTACCCAACAGTGGGCTCACAGTCTAAAAGGGGGAGACAGAGAACAAAACCAAACATACTAACAAAATAAAATAAATAGAATAGATATGTACAAGCAAAATAAATAAATAGAGTAATAAATATGTACAAACATATATACATATATACAGGTGCTGTGGGGAAGGGAAGGAGGTAAGAATGTGGAATGTGTTCGCCGCGCAGTAGACTGCCTTGCTTGCTTGGACATACTCTTTTTCTCTTCCTAAAAGGTCGAGACTGAAGAGAAGTTCTAGGGATGCTAGCAGAACTCCACATCCCAGGAATCCCAGCACAGCAGATTGCATTGCTACGTAATAATAATAACTGTGGCATTTGTTAAGCACTTACTATGTGCCAGGCACTGTACTAACTGCTGGGGTAGGTAGATACAAGCAAATCAGGTTGGATACTGTCCCTGTCCCACGTAGGACTCCTAGTCTCAGTCACATTTTACAGATGAGGTGACTGAGTCTTAGAGAAGTGAAGTGACTTGCCCAAAGTCACACAGCAGGCAAGTGGCACAACTGTGCTTAGAACCCATGACCTTCTGATTCCCACGCCTGTGTTCTATCCACATTCTGGTGGAACGTGAATTCTAGCTCAGCTCACTTCATTGATTGAATCATCCTGTGCCTCTGATTCTGGGCAGGAATACAATATCTCCTTCTGAAGACCCTCACACCAAAACTTCTGTTTCCCCAGGGCCATAACAGCCACCATGTATTTCCTTTGCTCTACTCCTGGCAAGTTCCTCAGATTTCTTTTCTGATGTGATGCAGAAGCTCCCTAGACATTTGACATTTTGCATCCATCTTCTCATTAGAGTAATTCCTAGGCTTTGATTACCCTGTTTTTGTCCTACTTGCTCCCCCTCCCACTGCATCAGAGACTTGAGATAAGAGAGACAGTACCACTCTAAAGAGTGGCACAGTAATTAAAGGATAAAGGAGATGCTCAGTATTTAAATAAATTAATGAATGAAAAAGAGGTTGAAAAAAACTGCTAAGGACATTGGAAATGGTAGAAATCTGCTCCGAAGCTGGCGCGCTGTGGCGGGCAAGGGCACGAGAGGAAACTACCAAGAACTGATTCTCTGACATATCGAGGAGCGGTGTGGCCTAGTGGAAAGAGCACAGGCCTGAGAGTCAGAGGATTTGGGTTCTAATCCTGGCTCTGCCAGTTGTCAGTTATGTGACCATGGGAAACTCGCTTAACTTCTCTGTGCCTCAGCTTCCTCATCTGTAAAGTGGGGATTTACTGCCTGTTCTCCCTCCTATTTAGACTGTGAGCCCCGTGTGGGACAGGTGCTGTTTCCAGCCAGTGTTTAGAACAGTGCTTCAATCAATCGATCAGTCAATTCATTGAGTGCTTACTGTGTGCGGAGCACCAGGGAGTTGACACACTATGTGCTTGAAACATAGAAAGTGCTTAACAAATGCCACATATTTATAATAACAATAATACCAATTGAACAATTAATGACATTTACAGAGTGCTTACTGTTTGCAGAGCAGTTTTCTAAGTACTTACAAAAACTACACTAGAATAGAGTTGGTTGATGCAATCCCTGCCTACGAGGAACTGACAATCTGTCAACTTTTGAGTTCACAGCATATCCATGGGACCTTTCGAAAGGAACGCATGGGACCCCACATATAGAATACACTCGGTAACTGATCAATCGATGGCATTTATTGAGCACAATCTGTGCAGAGCATTGTACTAAATACTTGGGAGAGGACAATAGAGGTAATCCACTCTATCCCTTCCTTCAAGGAGTTTATAACCTAGCAGGGATGCAGACACTAAAATAAATTACTGGTGAGGGGAAGCAACAGAGTTTAAAGATTTTCACAGAGGTGCTATGGGGAGGGTTGGGGAGTGATGATATAAGCACCCAAAAGCTTAGGGGTTAAAGACTCAAGTGAATAGTTCCAGGAAGGAAGGAGGGCATGAGCAAGAGATAGATGAGTGGGTTGGCTTGAGAGGAGCAAAACGTGCAGACTGGAGTGTAGAGGGAAGAGCAAGGATAAGTAATGGGGGGAGACAGCTGAGTGCCTTAAAGTCGATGGTCAGGAGATTCTGTTTAGTGCAGGGGGGCACTAATGCCATACAATAATAATAATTATGGTATTTGTTAAGTGCTTACTACGTTCCAAGCGCTGTTCTATGTGTTGAGATAGATACGAGGTAATCAGGTTGTCCCACATGGGGCTCACAGCCTTAATCCCCATTTTACAGATGAGGTAACTGAGGCACAGAGAAGTTATGTGACTTGTCCAAGGTCATCCAGCAGACAAGTGGCAGAGCCGGGATTTGAACTCACGCCCTCTGACTCCCAAGCCCGTGCTCCTTCCACTAAGCCACACTGTTTTCTCATGTAGGACTGGTGGCTGACATGGGACGAGGTAGTTTCCTGGCCCAGATTACTTGTCCTGGATTGGGAATGCCCCGAATCAGGAGAGGCTAGAAGCACTGTGTTTAGGTCAGTGTTTGGGTCAGTGTATTTTACAGCAGGGAAAGGGTAAGGAAGGTAACTCCCTGTGATTTCTTCTTTTGGATATTTCCTAGAACCTACCTGACATTGATTTTCTAGAAAAAAGAACAGCTTCATGAATATTAATATCCTTATGAATTAACATCAGAGAAAAGTGTTTGGGTCCCACAGGGAGGATTGGGGTTTGAAGATGCAGCGGATACGTTCAAAGCCCAGCCGGGGATTGGTTGAGATGGGCGGCAGTCACGGCACTCGGTGCTGCGGGATGCTAATGAACCACTCAGGCAATGAGGGTGGAGGACACAGTGGGGCATGTGCAAGACCCCGGCGGCCTCAGGAATTTGGGGCACCAACAGCTTAGATTTTTCCTGGGCACACTGCAAGTGGCCTGAGCATGCATGGGCCTGTGTGGCTTGTGAATGACCCAGACACAAGCCCAAGGGCTAGGCAGATCCTGCCTCAGGGGGTTGAATAGCTCAATCAACGGTATTTGTTGAGCACTTACTATGTGCAGAGCACCGAACTAAACACTTGGGACAGTACAATTTGACAGAATTAATGGATATGTCCCCCGCCTATAGTGAGCTTAGAGTCCAGAGAAGGTAGCCGTTGCCTTCCCAGAAATGGCACTGTAGAGGTGAAGCCATTAGCTCCACTCCCACGGGTTTTGGATAGGGAGGGCAGCCCCTGGAGCTGGATGGAGGGGTCAGGGCAGCTGGAAATGGAGCCTCCAAGATGTCAACACCTCCTGTGCATCTGCCCCCCTGCACCAGTGACCGTGACTCTGGCTGTATCAGGGCTAACAGGGGCACCCGTGGGGTCCCGGGGCAGATCTGGAGCTCCACTCAGCTCAATTGGAGGCTTGGGACGTGAGCCAGGGGCTCTTGGGGCTGCGGGTGAGTGTTTATTATTTCACCTCCGCCTCTAGGCTCCAGTGCTGGCTGGGGACTTTGTGTGTCCCACTGGCTCCAGTGCCAGTTGGGTTTTTTCCTTCCCCATTGGACTCCGAGACATGGTTATTGGATTCTTTTTCTCTCACACTGCGCTCCAGGATGGTCCAACCATTTCCCTCACCCCATCAGGCTTGGGGACTAGCTAACTGTCTTTTGTGTCCCTGCCAGATTCTCTGTCTTCTCTCTCTCTGTCACTCTTTTTCTTGTCCCTTGAAAATCCCATCCCCTCTTTGCCCCTCCCCAATGCAGTCCCCCTCTAGACTGTGAGCTCCTTGTGGGCAGGGAATGTGTATAACAACTCTGTTGTATTCTCCTAAGTGCTTAGTACAGTGCTCTGCACACAATGAATGCTCAATAAATACTATTGATCGATCACCCAAAAGGAAAAATTGATACCCCTGGGGTCAGGCACGGGGTCTGTGGATGATTTTCTATTTCCTTTGACAGGGTGGGAAGTGGAAAGATCAGGGGACCGGATTTTTGTGACTTCAAGGTGGAATGGGAAGAGGGACCGGGGGTGGAGCCCTTAGGTGAAAGGGCTGAAAAATCAATTGATCAACAGTATTTACTGAATGCCTTCTGTGCATAGTGCATTGCATTAAGCATTGTACTATAGTAGCCATGATGCTTGTCAGCAAAGAACTGACAGTCTAGTGGGAAAACGTTGGTAAGGCTGAATATTGAGTTAGAGATGTACAAAGGGAGAGAGAGAGAGAGAGAGAGAGAGAGAGAGAGAGAGAGAGAGAGAGAGAGAGCAAAAAGACAAAGAGGATTAAGACAAAATAAGACGGAGAAGGGGGGGACTGGGAAAGGGCGGACAAAGAAAGAAGACAAAGAGAGGTAGGAGAGGTAGTCAGGGAAAGATGAGGAGAGAGGGATGGGGGGAAGAAAAATAATAGAGGCTGGGCTAGAGAAGACAGAAGCTAACGGGGCATAGTAGTTAGTTTTTTGGACAAGACAGGCAAACATAGCTAACCTGTCCCACCTAATTTATCCAAAAGGGGAAGTGCCCAAAACAAGGGAACAAGGCTAGACAGAGGTGGTAAGAGACAAGAAACAAGAGGGCAAAGTGGAGAAGGAAAAATAAGGGAGCAGCGGGAAGAAAAGAGGAGAGGGTCAGTGGGTCTAGGAGCAGCATTCATTTGCTTCCCTTTCATCTCTTCTTTCTCTTCCCCATCCAGTCTCTGTCCCCTTGCATTCTCTAATCCATTCTTTCC
This sequence comes from Tachyglossus aculeatus, assembly GCF_015852505.1. Classification (NCBI taxonomy): domain Eukaryota; kingdom Metazoa; phylum Chordata; class Mammalia; order Monotremata; family Tachyglossidae; genus Tachyglossus; species Tachyglossus aculeatus. The sequence continues at coordinate 11,091,346 of NC_052074.1, forward strand.
CCTTCTCTCTATATCTTCCCCCCCACCTTTTTCTTTCTTCCTTTGTCTTTCATTGTCTTCGCTCTCTCTCTGACTCTCATTCCCCCCACCCCCACTGCAACCCACAAACTGTTTCCTCTTTTCGGCTCTGTCAGCCCTGCCCTCTGGAGGCCCTGATCCCTCCTCTCACTCGGAATTTTTTAAATGGCATTTTTTAAGTTAATTAAATTGGAAACTCTGCTCTAAATCTATGTGTTTTAACATTTCTGTTTTCGGTGATCATAATGGTTCCCTCTTTCTCTCCCAACAGATATTCTCAACAGACACAATTGCCCCCAACATCCACTGGAAAAGAAAAAAAAAAGATGGTATTTGTTAAGCGCTTACTGTGTGTCAAGTACTCTTCTAAGCGCTGGGGTAGATTAAAGATAATCAGAATGGACACAGTCCCTGTCCCACATGGGGCTCACAGTCTTAATCCCCGTTTTACAGATGATGGAACTGAGGGCCAGAGAAGTAAAGTGACTTGCCCAGAGTCACCCAGCATGAAAAGTGGCAGAGCCGAGATTAGAACCTGGGTCCTTTTGACTCGCAGGCCAGTGCTCTATCCACTAAATCATGCTGCTCCCACTAGAAGCAGCATGCAGATAGTTCCCACTAGATCTTAAACTCCTTGAGGGCAGGAATTATACCTACTAAATCTATTGTTTTATACTCTCCCACGTGCCTAGTACAGAGCTCTGTACACACTAATGACTCAATAAATACGACTTATTGGTTGATTGATTGATTGACCCACCTAGGTCATTGTCCAACATATGAGAGGACACATGCTGTAACTGCCTTTATAGGCTGCTATGGGGCATTCTAAAATATAATCTGGTAATAGAAAGACAGAGGTAGAAGATAAATTCTCTCCTACTTCTCCTCCTTTCATCAAGGGATTCAGCACTGCACAGTTGTGAACTTTGAAGCTTTTCTATAAAGAATTGAGGATAAGTTCTTGCTAGATCATTCCTTAGATTTGGTGCATTAGCAGAAGGACCAAATCCAGGGATCTTGTCAATTCTTCCCTGGTACAACCTGGCTATCCAGGGATCAGTTCTCCTCTAGAACCAATCAAACCAAGTAGGTAATGCACACAGCTCCTACGGACTGTATCTTATTGGACAACGAAGTGACTATGGTCCAAGATCAGGAAAAAGACGCATGCCCCTTTGACAGTACTTTGCATGTACGTAACACAGATTAACCGAAGAGAAAAATGTTCACACGGGTCTCTAATTGGGCACTCGTAGGCACATCTGTCTGAAAATCTGACTCCGACAGACCTCTTTGGCAGACGAACTAATGGCTGGGAATAACTATTAGCAGCCACTCTTCAATTCTTAGAGGAATGAATTTTTCCACTCACAGCAAGCTGTTAGGTTGTAATTGTCTCCTTGGAGCCTTGCCCTTCTTCTCCAGCTCAGAAAATACTTCTTTAATAAGCCGGGGAAGTCACACACATACGCACACATATGCATGCGTTCACACCCACACTTATACACGCAAACATAATGTGCCTACACAATATTCCTGGAGGAAAGGAAACAGCACAACTGCTGCTGCGATCAGATCTAGACAGCTGGGCCTGTTAGCAACACCGTTGACCCTCTAGCCTCTGAGCCTGGCTAGCACTGATTTGAGGTGGATGCACCATCCCCTTGTCCACCTATGACAAGGAAATTGGCTCAGGAAGATTAGCTCCTGAACCGCTCTCCTTCATTCATCTGAGATTCCCATGAGAAGCTGTGACCAAAAGCTGTGATGGGGACAGGCATGAGCAGACTTGGTGGCTATTCCAAATACACTGCAGGAGAATGGGCTGGGGTGGGGACACAGTACCCGAGGGGCACAGGTCGGCAGAGCCTGGGAAAAGGAGGGTGAAGGAAAGTTCCAGAAATGCAATAAATTTGAAATCAAGCGGGGACTTGGGTTTCCTGAAGTATGTGCAGGCTGGGGAAATCTGGGAGCAGAGTGATGGTGGAAGAGAGAGGGAAGGCCGGTGGAAAGGGAGAGGGAACGACAATTCCTCCAGGAGTAACGTTCACTTAATTTGGCCAGGACCTTCCCTCTCCCCAAATCTGCCACAAGCCAGGACAGCCCAAAAGCATCTCTAATGATATTGTATCTACTCCAATCAATCAATCAATCAATCGATCGTATTTATTGAGCGCTTACTGTGTGCAGAGCACTGTACTAAGAGCTTGGGAAGTACAAGTTGGTAACATATAGAGACAGTCCCTACCCAACAGTGGGCTCACAGTCTAAAAGGGGGCAAGTACTAAAAGGGGGCAAGTACGCTTGGCAAGTACGTGACACAAAGTTAGCATGAATTCAACAATAGTAATAATAACTGTAATAATAATAATCATAATGGTTGATGTATTAATGCTTTTTATGCGCCAAGCATTGTGATTAGTAGCTGTGGTACTTGCGGTGTTTGTTCAGAGGAGCAGCATGGCCTAGTGGATAAAGCACAGGCCTGGGAATCAGAAGGTCATGGATTCTAATCCCAGCTCCACCACTTGTCTGCTGTGTGACCTTGGGCAAGTCACTTAACTTCTCTGTGCCTCAGTTCCCTCATCTGTAAAATGGGGATTAAGACTGTGAGCCCTATGTAGGACAGGGACTGTGTCCAACTCGAATATCTTGTATCTACCCCACTGCTTAGAATAGTGTCTGGCACATAGTAAGCATTTAAATACCATTATTATTATTGCTATTATTATTGTTAAGCAATAATTAAGATTAAGTGCTGGGGTGCTTGTATCCACCCCAGTGCTTAGTAGTGCTTGGCACATAGTAAGCACTTAACAAATGCCACAGTTATTATATAAGTAAATTGGGTTGGACAGAGTCCCTGTCCCATGTGGGGCTCAAAGTCTCAATCTCCATTTTACAGACAGAGAAGTGAAGTGACTTGCCCAAGGCCACACAGTAAACAAGTGGTGGAGCTGGGATTAGAACCCATGACCTTCTGACTCAGTCTCCTGGTCTATCCACTACGCCATGCTGCTTCCCCTAATAGTGTTTTATTATTGTTGTTGTTGTTACAGAGACGCTTGGGTGGGCCACTTGACTTCTCTGGACCTCAGTTCTCTCATCTGTAGAATGGGGATTTAGACTGATCACCTTGTATCTCCCCCAGTGCTTAGAACAGTGCTTTGCACATAGTAAGCGCTTAACAAATACCACCATCATCATCATCATCATCCAAAACAAGATATGCACAGTATGCTTTACCACAGTATTTCTGTTTCCGTTTATTTTTTGGCAATCTCAAAAATCAATCAAAATCAACTAGAATGCTACTTGCTTTGGAATCTAACGCTACCAGCTGCAAACTTGGCCAGAGGGTGAGTTTATTTTAACAATTGAGAACACTAGTGGCTACCCCTACAGCGTGGCTCAGTGGAAAGAGCCCGGGCTTTGGAGTCAGAGGTCATGGGTTCAAATCCCTGCTCCGCCAATAGCCAGCTGTGTGACTTTGGGCAAGTCACTTCACTTCTCTGGGCCTCAGTTACCTCATCTGTAAAATGGGGATTAAGACTATGAGCCCCCCGTGGGACAACCTGATCACCTTGTAACCTCCCCAGCGCTTAAAATAGGGCTTTGCTCATAGTAAGCGCTGAATAAATGCTATCATTATTATTATTATTATTATTACAGTGCTCTGCACACAGTAAGCACTCAATAAATACAATTGAATGAATGAGTGAATAGAAGGGGGAGACAGACAACAGAACAAAACACATTAACAAAATAAAATAAATAGAATATGTTCAAGTAAAATAGAGCAATAAATATGTAAAAACATATATACATATATACAGGTGCTGTGGGGAGGGGAAGGAGGTAAGATGGGGGGATGGGATGGGGGGACTCCAATCAATCAATCGTATTTATTGAGCACTTACTGTGTGCACAGCACTGTACTAAGCGCTTGGGAAGTACAAGTTGGTAACATATAAAGACGATCCCTACCCAACAGTGGGCTCACAGTCTAGAAGGGGAAGACAGAGAACAAAACCAAACATATTAACAAAATAAAATAAATAGAATAGATATGTGCAAGTAAAATGAATAGAGTAATAAATACTTACAAACATATATACAGGTGCTGTGGGGAAGGGAATTACTCTATTTATTTTTCTTGCATATATACAGGTGCTGTGGGGAAGGGAAGTACTCTATTTTTCTCATACGTATTTACTATTCTATTTATTTTGTTAATAATGTACATAGAGCTTTAATTCTGTTTGTTCTGACGACTTTGACACCTGTCCACACGCTTTGTTGCCTGTCTCCTTCTAGACTGTGAGCCCACTGTTGGGTAGGGACCGTCTCTATGTGTTGCCAACTTGTACTTCCCAAGCGCTTAGTACAGTGCTCTGCACACAGTAAGCGCTCAATAAATATGATTGAATGAATGAATAGAAGGGGGAGACAGACAACAGAACAAAACACATTAACAAAATAAATAGAACAAACATGTACAAGTAAAATAGAGTAATAAATATGTACAAACACATATACATATATACAGGTGCTGTGGGGAGGGGAAGGAGGTAAGGTGGGGGGATGGGAGGGGGGACTCAATCAATCAATCAATCAATTGTATTTATTGAGCGCTTACTGTGTGCAGAGCACTGTATTAAGTGCTTGGGAACAGCATGGCTCAGTAGAGAAGAGCCCGGGCTTTGGAGTCAGAGGTCATGGGTTCGAATCCCTGCTCCGCTGCATGTCTGCTGTGTGACCTTGGGCAAGTCACTTAACTTCTCTGAGCCTCAGTTCCCTCATCTGTAAAATGGGGATTAAGACTGTCAGCCCAACGTGGGGCAACCTGATCTCCTTGTAACCTCCCCAGCGCTTAGAACAGTGCTTTGCACATAGTAAGCGCTTAATAAATGCCATTATTATTATTATTATTGGGAAGTACAAGTTGGCAACATATAGAGACGGTCCCTATTCAACAGTGGGCTCACAGTCTAGAAGGGGGAGACAGAGAACAAAACCAAACATATTAACAAAATAAAATAAATAGAATAGATATGTACAAGTAAAATAAATAAATAGAGTAATAAATACGTACAAACATATATACAGGTGCTGTGAGGAAGGGAATTACTTTATTTATTTTTCTTACATAGATATATTTAGAGAAGCAGCATGGCTCAGTGGAAAGAGCCCGGGCTTTGGAGTCAGAGGTCATGGGTTCGAATCCCGACTCTGCCACGTGTGCTGTGTGACCTCGGGCAAGTCACTTCACTTCTCTGAGCCTCAGTGACCTCATCTGTAAACTGGGGATGAACACTGTGAGCCCCATGTGGGACAACTTGATCACCTTGTATCCCCCCTCAGCGCTTAGAACAGTGCTCTGCACATAGTAAGCGCTTAATAAATGCCATCATCATTATTATTATTATTACAGGTACTGTGGAGAAGGGAATTACTCTATTTTTCTTGCATATATATAGGTGCTGTGTGGAAGGGAATTACTCTATTTTTCTTGCATATATACAGGTGCTGTGGGGAAGGGAATTTCTCTATTTTTCTTGTACATATTTACTATTCTATTTATTTTGTTAATGATGTGCACAGAGCTTTAATTCTGTTTGTTCTGACGACTTTGACACCTGTCCACATGCTTTGTTGCCTGTCTCCTCCTAGACTGTGAGCCCACTGTTGGGTAGGGACCGTCTCTATGTGTTGCCAACTTGTCCTTCCCAAGCGCTTAGTACAGTGCTCTGCACACAGTAAGCGCTCAATAAATACGATCGATTGATTGATAGAGCTTTAATTCTGTTTGTTGTGACGACTTTGACACCTGTCCACACGCTTTGTTGCCTGTCTCCTTCTAGACTGTGAGCCCACTGTTGGGTAGGGACCGTCTCTATGTGTTGCCAATTTGTCCTTCCCAAGCGCTTAGTACAGTGCTCTGCACACAGTAAGCGCTCAATAAATACGATTGATTGATTGATAGAGCTTTAATTCTGTTTGTTCTGATGACTTTGACACCTGTCCACACGCTTTGTTGCCTGTCTCCTTCTAGACTGCGAGCCCACTGTTGGGTAGGGACCGTCTCTATGTGTTGCCAACATGTCCTTCCCAAGCGCTTAGTACAGTGCTCTGCACACAGTAAGCGCTCAATAAATATGATTGATTGATTGATAGAGCTTTAAATCTGTTTGTTCTGACAACTTTGACACCTGTCCACACGCTTTGTTGCCTGTCTCCTTCTAGACTGTGAGCCCACTGTTGGGTAGGGACTGTCTCTATATGTTGCCAACCTGTCCTTCCCAAGCACTTAGTACAGTCTCTGCACACAGTAAGTGCCCAATAAATACGATATATTGATTGATTGATTGATAGAGCTTTAATTCTGTTTATTCTGATGACTTTGACACCGGTCCACATGCTTTGTCGCCTGTCTCCTTCGAAACTGTGAGCCCACTGTTGGGTAGGGACCGTCTCTATGTGTTGCCAACTTGTACTTCCCAAGCGCTTAGTACAGTACTCTGCACACAGTAAGCGCTCAATAAATACGATCGATTGATTGATAGAGCTTTAATTCTGTTTGTTCTGACGACTTTGACACCGGTCCACACGCTTTGTCGCCTGTCTCCTTCTAGACTGTGAGCCCACTGTTGGGTAGGGACCGTCTCTATGTGTTGCCAACTTGTACTTCCCAAGCGCTTACTACAGTGCTCTGTACACAGTAAGCGTTCAATAAATACAATTGAATGAATGAATGAATGAATGAATTAACTGTTTCTGCTGGTTTTAACCTCCGGCGCTTTCCTGAGGAAGCGGGGCCTGGGCCCGCCCTTCCCCGTGATGGAGCCTCCTTAGTCTCCTCATAGATAAAGGGCATTGTGCCCAAACCAAAGATGGCGGAAGGCGCCCGGGACGGACGGCGCCTGCGCAGCAGGCCGCGTCTGTGACGGAGCCTTCTCAGTCTCCTCGCAGATAAAGGGCATTGTGCCCAAACCCAAGATGGCGGACGGCTCCCTTCCCCGTGACGGAGACTCCTGGCAGATAAAGGGCATTGTGCCCAAACCCAAGATGGCGGACGGCGCCTGCGCAGCAGGCCGTATCTGTGACACTCCTCCCCCCCGCCCCTAGTGATCACGCGGCCCTCTTCCCAACGCCCCATCAATCAATCGTATTTATTGAGCGCTTACTATGTGCAGAGCACTGTACTAAGCGCTTGGGAAGTCCAAGTTGGCAACATATAGAGACGGTCCCTACTTAACAGTGGGCTCACAGTCTAGAAGGGGGAGACAGACAACAAAACAATCATCAATCAATCGTATTTATTGAGCGCTTACTGTGTGCAGAGCACTGTACTAAGCGCTTGGGAAGTACAAGTTGGCAACATCTAGAGACAGTCCCTACCCAACAACGGGCTCACAGTCTAGAAGGGGGAGACAGAGAACAAAACAAAACATTCTTTCATTCAATCATATTTATTGAGCGCTTACTGTGTGCAGAGCACTGTACTAAGCGCTTGGGAAGTACAAGTTGGCAACACAGAGAGACGGTCCCTACCCAACAGGGGGCTCACAGTCTAAAAGGGGGAGACAGACAACAAAACAAAACATTCATTCATTCAATCGTATTGAGCGCTTACTGTGTGCAGAGCACTGTACTAAGCGCTTGGGAAGTACAAGTTGGCAACACAGAGAGGCGGTCCCTACCCAACAGGGGGCTCACAGTCTAGAAGGGGGAGACAGACAACAAAACAATCATCAATCGTATTTATTGAGCGCCTACTGTGTGTAGAGCACTGTACTAAGCGCTTGGGAAGGACAAGTCGGCAACATCTAGAGACAGTCCCTACCCAACAGTGGGCTCACAGTCTAGAAGGGGGAGACAGACAACAATCGAATTTATTGAGCACTCACTGTGTGCACAGCACAATCAATCAATTGTATTTATTGAGCGCTTATTGTGTGCAGAGCACTGTACTAAGTGCCTGGGAAGTACAAGTTGGCAACATATAGAGACAGTCCCTACCTAATAGTGGGCTCACATCATCATCATCATCATCATCATCATCATCATCAATTGTATTTATTGAGCGCTTACTGTGTGCAGAGCACTGTACTAAGCGCTTGGGAAGTACAAATTGGCAACATACAGAGACATAGAGCTCACAGTCTAGAACTTGTCATCTGGGTGACTTTGGGCAAGTCATTTCACTTAATCGTATTTATTGAGCGCTTACTGTGTGCAGAGCACCGTACTAAGCGCTTGGGAAGTACAAGTTGGCAACATATAGAGACAGTCCCTACCCATCAGTGGGCTCACAGTCTAGAACTTGTCAGCTGGGTGACTTTGGGCAAGTCACTTCACTTCTCTGGGCCTCAGTTGCTTCATCTGTAAAATGGGGATGAAGACTGTGAGCCCCACGTGGGACAACTTTGATTACCTTGTAAACCCCCAGCGCTTAGGACAGTGCTTGGCACATAGTAAGTGCTTAACAAATACCAACATTATTATTAGAAGGGAGAGACAGACAACAAAATATTCATTCAATCGTATTTATTGAGCACTTACTGTGTGCACAGCACTGTACTAAGTGCTTGGGAAGTACAAGTTCGCAACATAGAGAGACGGCCCCTACCCAACAGCGGGCTCACAGTCTAGAAGGGGGAGACAGACAACAAAACAAAACATTCATTCATTCAATCGTGTTTATTGAGTGCTAACTGTGTGCAGAGCACTGTACTAAGCGCTTGGGAAGTCCAAGTTGGAAACATAGAGAGATGGTCCCTACCCAAGATTGGGCTCGCACTCTACAAGGGGGAGACAGACAACAAAGCAAAACATTCATTCATTCATTCAATAGTATTTATTGAGCGCTTACTGTGTGTGCAGAGCACTGTACTAAGCGCTTGGGAAGTACGAGTTGGCAACACAAAGAGACGGTCCCTACCCAAGACTGGGCTCACAGTCTAGAAGTGGGAGACAGACAACAAAACAAAACATTCATTCATTCAATCGTATTTATTGAGCGCTTACTGTGCGGAGCACTGCACTAAGCGCTTGGGAAATCCACGTTGGCAACACAGAGAGACGGTCCCTACCCAACAGCGGGCTCATTCATTCATTCAATTGTATTTATTGAGCTCTTACTGTGTGTGCGGAGCACTGTACTAAGCGCTTGGAAGCATCTGTCTATATGTATATATGTTTGTACATATTTATTACTCTATTTGTGTATTTATTTTACTTGTACATATCTATTCTACTTATTTTATTTGGTTAATATGTTTGGTTTTGTTCTCTGTCTCCCCCTGTTAGACTGTGAGCCCACTGTTGGGTAGGGACCGTCTCTATATGTTGCCAGCTTGTACTTCCCAAGCGCTTAGTACAGTGCTCTGCACACAGTAAGCACTCAATAAATACAATTGATTGATTGATTGTAACCTCCCCAGCAATTAGAACAGTGCTTCGCACATAGTAAGCGCTTAATACATGCCGCCATTATTATTATTACAGTGCTCTGTACACAGTAAGCGCTCAATAAATATGTTCACCTGTATATCATCATCATCATCAATCATATTTATTGAGTGCTTACTATGTGCAGAGCACTGTACTAAGCGCTTGGGAAGTACAAATTGGCAACATATAGAGACAGTCCCTACCCAACAGTGGGCTCACAGTCTAAATATGTATATGCATACACCTGTATATATGTATATATGTTTGTACATATTTATTGCTCTATTTATTTATTTTACTTGTACATATCTATTTATTTTATTTTGTTAGTATGTTTGGTTTCCTTCTCTGTCTCCCCCTCCTAGACTGTGAGCCCCCTGTTGGGTAGGGACTGTCTCTCTCTATGTTGCCAGCTTGTACTTCCCGAGCGCTTAGTACAGTGCTCTGCACACAGTAAGCGCTCAATACGATTGATTGATTGATTGATTGTAGGGACTGTCTATGTTGCCAGCTTGTACTTCCCAAGCGCTTAGTACAGTGCTCTGCACACAGTAAGCGCTCAATACGATTGATTGATTGATTGTAGGGACTGTCTCTCTATGTTGCCAGCTTGTACTTCCCAAACGCTTAGTACAGTGCTCTGCACACAGTAAGCGCTCAATAAATACGACTGACTGAGCGTGGCTCAGTGGAAAGAGCCCGGGCTTTGGAGTCAGAGGTCATGGGTTCGAATCCCAGCTCCGCCACGTGTCTGCTGTGTGACCTTGGGCAGGTCACTTCACTTCTCTGTGCCTCAGTTCCCTCATCTGTAAAATGGGGATTAAGGCTGTGAGCCCCACGTGGGGCAACCTGATCACTTCGTATCCCCCCCAAGCGCTTAGAACAGTGCTTGGCACATAGTAAGCGCTTAACAAATGCCAACATTATTAGCCAGCTCTCTTCCTCCCTTCAAGGCCCTGCTGCAAGCTCACCTCCTCCAGGAGGCCTTCCCAGACTGAGCCCCTTCCTTCCTCTCCCCCTCGTCCCCCTCTCCATCCCCCCATCTTACCTCCTTCCCTTCCCCACAGCACCTGTATACATGTATATATGGTTGTACATATTTATTACTCTATTTATTTATTTATTTAACTTGTACATTTCTATCCTATTTATTTTATTGGTATGTTTGGTTCTGTTCTCTGTCTCCCCCTTTTAGACTGTGAGCCCACTGTTGGGTAGGGACTGTCTCTAGATGTTGCCAATTTGTACTTCCCAAGCGCTTAGTACAGTGCTCTGCACATAGTAAGCGCTCAATAAATACGATTGATGATGATGATGATGATTGATTGTGGGGAGGGGGAGAGGAAGGAGGGGCTCAGTGTGAGGAGGCCAACCGCTCCCGGAAGTGACGTAAGGCGGCGGGTTTTCCGCCCCGCCCTCCCCCGCTGCATGATGGGAAGGTGTGTGAGCTGGGCGGGATGGAGGGAGTGTGGCGGCGCTGAGAGTCGTCGGGGTGCTCCCGGAAGTGACGTAAGGCGGCGGTTTCTTTCCCCCCCGCTGCATGATGGGAAGGTGCGTGAGGCGGGCGGGATGGAGGGAGTGTGGCGGCGCTGAGAGCCGGCGGGGTGGCTGAGGAGGGGAGGCGGCCGCTTGCTCCCGGAAGTGACGTAGGGCGGCGGTCCCCCAGCCGCCCCGCCCTCCCGCGCGGCATGATGGGAAGGTGTGTGAGGTGGGCGGGATGGAGGGAGTGTGGCGGCGCTGAGGGCCGTCGGGGCGGGCGGGCGGTCGGGCGGCCATGGCGCGGCTCCGCTGACAGGACGGCGGGCAACGCGCCGCGGCGGCGGGCGGGCAGCACCCAGCCGTTCCCCGGGGGCCCGAGCCATGCCCAGCGCCGACCGCCCGGAGGACCCAGGTGAGGCCCTCCCCCCCCCCCCACCACCGAGGAACCAATCCGTCCGTCCATCAGTCCTATTTACTGAGCGCCCACTGTGTGTGCAGAGCGCTGGGCTAAGCGCTGGGGAAGTGCAAGTTGGCAGCATCTAGAGACGGGCCCTACCCGCACAGTCGAGAAGGGGGAGACGGACAACAAAACAAGACATACTGACAAAACAAAATAAATAGAATAGTAAGTATGTACAAGGCCTTCCCAGACTGAGCCCCTTCCTTCCTCTCCCCCTCTCCATCCCCCCCGTCTTACCTCCTTCCCTTCCCCACAGCACCTGTATATATGTTTGTACATATTTATTGCTCTATTAATTTATTTTACTTGTACATATCTATTCTATGGAGCCCCTTCCTTCCTCTCCCCCTCGTCCCCCTCTCCATCCCCCCGTCTTACCTCCTTCCCTTCCCCACAGCACCTGTATATATGTTTGTACATATTTATTGCTCTATTAATTTATTTTACTTGTACATATCTATTCTATGCAGCCCCTTCCTCTCCCCCGCGTCCCCCTCTCCATCCCCCCATCTTACCTCCTTCCCTTCCCTGCAGCACCTGTATATATGTTTGTACATATTTATTGCTCTATTAATTTATTTTACTTGTATATATCTATTCTATGCAGCCCCTTCCTTCCTCTCCCCCTCGTCCCCCTCTCCATCCCCCCCATCTTACCTCCTTCCCTTCCCCACAGCACCTGTATATATGTTTGTACATACTTATTACACTATTTATTTATTTTACTTTACATATCTATTCTATTTATTTTATTGTGTTAGTATGTTTGGTTTCGTTCTCTCTCTCCCCCTTCTAGACTGTAAGCCCACAGTTGGGTAGGGACTGTCTCTAGATGTTGCCAACTTGTACTTCCCAAGCGCTTAGTACAGTGCTCTGCACACGGTAAGCGCTCAATAAATACGCTTGATTGATTGATCAGGTTGTCCCCCTCTCCATCCCCCCGTCTTACCTCCTTCCCTTCCCCACAGCACCTGTATATATGTATATATGCTTGTACATATTTATTACTCTATTTATTTGTTTTACTTGTACATATCTATTCTATTTGACTGTGAGCCCACTGTTGGGTAGGGACTGTCTCTATATGTTGCCAATTTGTACTTCCCAAGCGCTTAGTACAGTGCTCTGCACATAGTAAGCGCTCAATAAATCCGATTGATGATGATTTTGTTAGTATGTTTGGTTTCGTTCTCTGTCTCCCCCTTCTAGACTGTGAGCCCACTGTTGGGTAGGGGCTGTCTCTATATGTTGCCAGCTTGTACTTCCCAAGCGCTTAGTATAGTGCTCTGCACACAGTAAGCGCTCAATAAATACGATTGATTGATTGATAGAAGGGGGAGAAGGGGGAGGAAGGCAAGGTGGCGGCCGGCTTCCAGCCACAACCCCCTCCTCCTCCTCCCGGCGCCCCGGGCCTACGGGTGGCCGACTGCACTCAGTTTACCCCCGGTTCCCCTCCCCCCCCCGGACTGGGGTCATTCATTCATTCAGTCGGGCGCTCACTGTGTGCGGAGCACTGTAATAATAATGATGGCATGTATTAAGCACTTACTATGTGCGAAGCACTGTTCTAAGCGCTGGGGAGGTTACAAGGTGATCAGGTTGTCCCCCTCTCCATCCCCCCCGTTTTACCTCCTTCCCTTCCCCACAGCACCTGTATATATGTATATATGTTTGTACATATTTATTACTCTATTTATTTTACTTGTACATATCTATTCTATTTATTTTATTTGGTTAATATGTTTGGTTTTGTTCTCTGTCTCCCCCTTCTAGACTGTGAGCCCACTGTTGGGTAGGGACTGTATATGTTGCCAGCTTGTACTTCCCAAGCGCTTAGTACAGTGCTTTGTACAAAGTAAGCGCTCAGTAAATATGATTGATTGATTGGGGCTCCCAGTCTTAATCCCCATTTTCCAGATGAGGTCACTGAGGCCCAGAGAATCAATCAATCGTATTGAGGGCTTACTGTGTGAAGAGCACTGTAATAATAATAATGATGGCATGTATTAAGCGCTTACTATGGGAAGCACTGTTCTAAGCGCTGCGGAGGTTACATTCATTCATACTGAATTCATTCATTGATTCAGTCGTATTGAGCGCTCACTGTGTGCGGAGCACTGTACTAAGCGCCTGGGAAGTACAAGTGGGCGACGTAGATGGGCCGTACCCAACAGCGGGCTCACAGTCTAGAAGGGGGAGGCAGACAACAAAACATATTAATAAAGTAAATAGAATAAATATGTACAAGTAAAATAGAGTAATAAATATGTACAAACATATATATATATATGTATATACCAATCAATCAATCGTATTTATTGAGCGCTTACTGTGTGCAGAGCACTGTACTAAGCGCTTGGGAAGTACAAGTTGGCAACACATAGAGACAGTCTCTACCCAACAGTGGGCTCACATATATGTGTGTGTGTGTGTGTGTATATATATATATATATATATATATATCACCGCCGTGTATATATAAGTAAAATAAATAGAGCAATAAATATGTACAAATATATATATATGTGTATATATATGTATATCTATCACTGCCATATATATATATATATACACATACACATATACATATATATATATATATATATGTATGTATGTATTCATTCATTCAATTATTATTACTATCACCTTGTAACCTCCCCGGCACGTAGAACAGTGCCCTGCACATAGTAAGCGTTTCATAAATTCATTCAATCGTATTTATTGAGCACTGACTGTGTGCAGAGCACTGTACTAAGCGCTTGGGTAGTACATGTTAGCAACATATAGAGACGGTCCCTACCCAACAGTGGGCTCACAGTTTATATATATCACTGCTGTGTATATATATATGTATATATACATATATATATTTATCACCGCCCCCTCCCCATTGCTCCCCCCCCCACCCAAACCACCGAGGGAAAGTGAGGCTGACAGGTGCAGTGCTTAGAGAAGAATTCCTTCATTCATTCATTCGATCGTATTTATTGAGCGCTCACTGTGTGCAGAGCACTGTTCTAAGTGCTTGGGAAGTACAAGTTGGCAACATAGAGAGACGGTCTCTACCCAACAGCGGGCTCACCGTCTAGAAGGGGGAGACAGACAACAAAACAAAACATATTAACAAAATGAAATAAATAGAATATGTACAAGTACAATAAATAGAGTAATAAATATGTACAAACATATATACATTTATATGTATGTATATATATCACTGCCGTGTATATATATATTATTATTATTATTATTATTATGTGCTTCCTATGTGCCAAGCAATTATGTGCTTCCTATGTGCCAAGCACTGTCCTAGACTCTGGGATAGACACAAGATAATCAGGTTGTCCCACGGGGGGCCCACAGTCTCAATCTCCACTTTACAGATGAGGTAACTGAGGCCCAGAGAAGTCAAGTAACTTGCCCAAAGTCACACAGCTGACAAGTGGCGGAGTAGGGACTAGAACCCACGACCTCTGACTCCCAAGCCCGGGCTGTTTAATAACGATGGCTCTTTCCGCTCAGCCACGCTGCATTAGATTAGGCTGCGTATCTAATGTATTTCTGGCTAAGGGTGTGATTTCTCAGCAGTCATTCAATTTAATGTTTCTAGTTTATTACCGTGGGACCATTTCTTTTTATGGATTTCATCCCTCCCCCCATTTTTGAGTTAAATCAATTATTTTGAAAGATTGGTAGCGTCAAGCTGGCCTGATAGTGATATTGATGAAGTCAGAAACAAACTGCAGATTTGTATTGCCTGAACTGGTGAAATTTTTTAACTTCGTCGTTTTCTGTCTTAATTTAATACCGGGCAGGTACTATTATAAAACTCGAGGTATTAAGATGTTAATGAGTTGGTTACAGCCGTAGTTGATTTTTGTAAAAAAGCATCCAGAAACCGAGTATTTTTTCGGTACCTAACCAAGAGCATAGATTTATATGAATCCTAAAGCCTGCCCTCTGGGGAATACGACCTAAGACTTCAGCCACAATGTTTGTCATTGAGAAACTTTTTTCGGTCAAATGCCATGAAGAAATGCAGCCAACTGTTTGGGTTTTTCAAACCTGTGTTTAAATCCACAATTATTGCAATGGGAAAGAAAACTGCATTTCCAATTTACTTTGCGTATTATTAGTAAAATTGTAATTAAGGCCCTTTTGTTTACTTTCTGCAGTTCAGCAGATTGTCAGTTTCATTTCCTGTTTCTCATAAAGTAGGGCACTGCTACAATGTTGTTGGCAAGCAAGCATTACACAAGTGTCCTATTCTTAAATTTTCTAAACAAATTTTCACTAAGACATTTCTGTTCTTGAATTTATTCTGTCCAGAAGATATGTAGATCCTGAAGCTACCTAACAGTACTGTACCGATTAATATACGTGACTAAATTTGCTCATCAGCAGTTTGTTCTCATTTTTCTACTGGGTAGTATTTTCAGAAAGTTTTGTGCGTATATTGTAAATATTTTGTTTCATTATGATTGGCATTTTAACTTTTTTCCCCTCAATCTTAAAGTTTGTAGGCACTTAGGTGTCAAAAAATGAATGCCTGGTTCAGTAATTTGAGCAAATAGGTTCTCACAACTGAAATGGCTTTAAGTAAGCATCATTGAATCCAAATGATTTCTCAGATTTTAAAATTTGGTTGTATAAGGACTTTTGGAATACATCATCCAGTGCTCTTCAAAACACTGTTAAGATCATACCTTAGAAACAATTTCATTAGGAGTCCCAAGAGAAAAATAAAATCATCATGAAAAAGAAATCAACAGCAGGGCCTGCAAACTTTTTGGGCTTCGCATTTGGGTTCAGCATATAATACCTGTTCCTCAGCACACATTTTCAAATATAAATTATAAAATCAAATTATGAGGTACTGAGTAAAGATTAGTGGGTGCTATAAAGAGCTTTTGATTTAAAATACCCATTGTAGAGATTGTTTGAAGGTGGAAATCTGGAAAAGAGAATAATCCTGTTTCTTGTGGGTGAGGAAGCTGACCTAATACTGTATCACTTTTCTTAGCCTCCGACTCTGTGATGAAACCATTTAATCATAAGGCATTCCTGTAGGGTTACCTTTCCTTTCTAATCATCAATAAAGGGGCTGTTGGACTTAAATGGATGATGTTAGAAGCCCTTAAACTAGAAGGAAAAAAGTACTTTTCATGGTAGTTTAGCTGTGGAATGTCATAAACATTTGTACTTTCCACCTTCAGAAAGTAGAAAATAGATTTATTTTCTTCCAGCTTTGGTTGTAACCAAGCATATTCTGTATGCTTGTAGTATATAATTTCATAATTCATCATGTGACTTTGCTTTGTACTAGTTAAACAAATTTAGTGCATAGCCTGAGTTTTTGACCTCTTTCTTTCAATTCTGCTTCTAAATAGATTTATTTCGTGAAAATTGATGAACTGAGAAGCTGAATGTTTATGCTTAAGAATGAACATTTCAACCAAGAATTTACCCTTTGGGCTAATTTCCTCTTGGTTTTTCAATATTTAGCAATGCATGTTAAGTTGAAGGATTTTATAATTGGTACTCAAACTTCAAAAGACACAAGTGTTCTTAAAAAAAAAACAAACCCAACCCAATACATTTCTCAGATAGAAACAGATGACCCAGAGTAATCTGGTTAAATTGAAACATTCCACTGCTATTTTAGGGCACATATTAAACATAGCTTTTATTTATGCTGTTTCAGTGAAATTGAGGGGGATAAGGCTCTCAATGGGTTAACTACTTACTATTATATCAATCAATCGTATTTATTGAGCGCTTACTGTGTGCAGAGCACTGTACTAAGCGCTTGGGAAGTACAAGTTGGCAACATATAGAGACAGTCCCTACCCAACAGTGGGCTCACAGTCTCACAGTCTATTAATGTATGTGTATCATCTTACCCAATGCATTTTTAATTATTTGAAAACTGGTACCGTACTAAGCTATGATTAAAGGCTTCCAACTTTTCAACTAGTGGAGGGAAACAAGTGCGTGAATTTCATATTTTGTAATCTTGCTTTACACACTTAAATTGTATTGGTGGAAAATTGGTTTGATGCAAGAGTAAAAATTAACTATCACCCACCAGCATTTGGTATCGTTCAAACAAAAAGGGGAAAGAACAGAGGTTTCGGTGTAAAAATAATTTGGCTGTGACTGACTATGGCGTGCTCCTGCTCCAGCGCTTTTGGCAGGGGCTGCATCCCCATCAGTATTCCTTCATCAAGTCGGATTTAATGAGCACTTACTGTGTGCAGAGCACTGTACTAAGTGCTTGGAAAGTACAGTTCAGCAACAGAGACAAGCCTTAAGCAACAATGGGCTCCCAGTCTAGTCCATATGTGCCCAGGCTGGGGCAAGTCTTCAATGACCAGCCCCATTTCCATCCATTCTCTGCCCCTGCCGTCTCTTGTTCACCATTGCCAACGCTACTCTCACTCCGGCCCACCCCTGCCCCGAAACTGAGCCCCACGGAAATGCCAGTTCCTTTTTTTTTTTGGTTTTGGTTTTGCTTTCAACCTTGTCTGTTGTCCCTGAACCCAAATATTGACCTTCTGTTAAGAAATGAAAACTCGAAGGTAACTTGATGTGGTTGTATTTCTATGCAAGACAGTTCCTTATTGTCAAAATAGCAGTATTTAAAAATATCCTTTACTTTGAAAATTTAGATAGTAATGGTAAATCACTATGGTGGGCGTTTTCTTTTCAGCAAGTAAAATATTATCGGGCTGTCCTGCAGTCAGTCAGTCAGTCGTATTTATTGAGTGTTTATGGTGTGCAGAGCACTGTACTAAGTGCTTGGGAGAGTACAGAGTTGGTAGACAAGTTCCTTGCCCACAACGAGCTTACAGTCTAGAGAGGGAGACAGACATTAATGTAAATAAATACATTATGGATATGTACATAAGTGCTGTGGGGCTGAGGACTGAATAAAGAGTGCAAATCCAAGTGCGTTGATGGCACAGAAGGGAGTGGGAGAAGAGACTGTATGTATAATTTCTTTAAGCATAGTTTACTTGTTTCTTATTGGGCCCCAAAAATATTTCCTATCATGTACTGAAAACTTCATTGTGATTTGTTTATTTTTTCCTTTTTAATTGCTCAGTAGAGACAAGAAGATGTCTGCCTGCAAGATGTGTAGACAAAGATATTTCTTACACAGTAATAGTCAGTCAAAAAGTTTTTTTGTTTCTGTCATTGGAGAATTACACTTTTCACTGATTTGATTTTTTTGATATTTATGAGTGGAAAAAACAGCAGTATGTTTTGAACTGAACTCATTATTTCTTAAACTGACCTTTTTTAAAAAATCAAATTTTATTATAACATGCTAATTTTTCCCAGGTGATTTGAGAGAATAGATTTTCAAATTTTTTTTTGTCTTTAGTTAAATATCTATTTCTCCCCTTCAACGTCCTATATCACAAATTTACCCTGACTCTGAGGTTGTTTTTAAAGTCTCTGAACCGCAAATTACTCAAACCCAAACCACTGCCAAGTAAATCTTAATATTTTTATGTAGCAACAAATAGTTTTGCTACTTTTATGATGAGAAGCAGTGTGGTCTAATGGAAACAGCACGGGCCTGAGAGTCTTCACAACACGTACTTCCTAAGCGCGTAGTAGTGCTCTGCACACAGTAAGCGCTCAATAAATACAATTGAATGAATGAATGACCAAGATCCGCCCTTTCCTCTCCATCCAAACCGCTACCATGTTAATATAATCACTCATCCTATCCCAACTGGATTACTTCATCAACCTTAGAGAAGAGAAGCAGCGTGGCTCAGTGGAAAGAGCACGGGCATTGGAGTCAGTGGTCCAATTGGAAAATCACTACTCCCTCATCTTCAATGCTCTTCTGAAATCATATTTTCAGGAGGCCTTTCCTGATTAATATCTCATCCTCCCCACCCCCATTCCCCCCTATACTCCCTTTCTTCAATTCCATGTCACCTGAGAATTGGGGTACTCTCCCTTCCTTCCATAGTATTTATGCCAAACAGTGATATTTATTGAGCTCCTATCGTGGGCAGAACATTGTTCTAAGAGCTTGGGAGAGTACAGTACATCGGAGTTGGTAGATACATTCCCTGCCCACAACAAGTTTACAGTCCAGAGGGGAAGACAGACATTAATATAAGTAAATAAGTTATGGATGTGTTACATAAGTGCTGCGGGGTCTTTAATTTGTGAGGCAGCGTGGCTTGGTGCAAAGAGCACGGCTTTGGGAGTCAAATTACTTGGGTTCTAATCCCGGCTCCATCACTTGTCTGCCGTGTGATCTTGGGCAAGTCACTTAACTTCTCTGTGCCTCAGTTACCTCATCTGAAAATGGGAATTAAAAGTGTGAGCCCCACGTGGGACAACCTGATTACCCTGCGTCTACCCCAGTGCTTAGAACAGTGCTTGGCACATAGTGAGCGCTTAAATGCCACAATAATAATAATTTATTTTAGTGTTGGTCACCGGTGCTAGATTCCTTGATGGCAGACATCATTTCTATTAATTCTTTCTCTTGTGTGCTCTCAAGGGCTTAAATTCAGTAGTACAATGCTCAGCATAGACTAAGCATTCAGTCAATACTGTTGATTGATTAGTGTGGGCAGCAGCACCTGCTTGAGCTGCCTCTCCTCTTCTCACCACTGCATATGGCCCTGATCCAGTGCTGACTCGTTCTGTGGCTTTGCGGGGTTCGGGTGGGTTGGGGAGGTGGTGTTCCAATCTAGAGAATAATATGGCAAGGTTTGGGGGGTGGAGGGAGTGACAGCTGCTGTAGTTGAATTTAAGATGAAAAAGAAGCAAAGTGCCATATTATAGAGAACAGTTCAGGATGTCGGGAGCGAGGGTTGGGCAGAAATTTGCCCGGAGGTTAAGAAGGATAGGACAGGGACAGAGAGGGAATTGACTCTCCAGTAGGGATTGGGCATAATAGTGGGGGAAGAGTTTATCTTGAGAAAGTCAGCAGTGTTGTCTTTAACTCCCTGGGTCGTATCAGTCATTTAATAGTATTTATTTAACTCCCACATGTGATGGGGTGTTTGTAACCTGGGCTCCACCTGTTTACAGATGCTATGGGACTGAGACCAAAGACAAGGAGCACAGACACACATGGACTGCACAGTGTCCGTAGGCAGATAGTAATATTGTCTGGCAAAATCTTTCAAGCAAACAAAACAGTTGCCCTGTTCTATTTGACACTACCCACTTGACTCAGACAATATGGAATGTAGTACTTGGTCCTGTGGGTGAAGGAGAATGCTTTGCATTGCTGGTGTTGATATCTTAATGATTGTAAAGTCTTATTCTGTGTTTCAAAAGGAATTTGTGTCTTCCCCTGCTAAAATGGAAGCTGCAGTAAATGGCTTTGAGAGGTTGAAGACAAAGGGAAAAGGGAATCCTTGAGCTAGAAATGAAAAGGCTATTGTGTAGAGAAAAAGTATGCCCTTTTTTTTCCATTAAGACCCAGGAAAAGTTAGGCCCCTGAGAATATTTTTGCATATAAATACACCCATCATTTTCTCAAGCATAGTTGATGATGTTATTTTGCTCCAGGTAGTAAATTGTTGAGGGTGAAATAACTATGTTTTTTCTGTTGATGAAATGAATGACTGAGAGGAAAGGGTAAATGTTTATTTGAACAGATGCAAAGTTTTCCTTGTTTTAAGATATTTTGAATACATAAACTGTATAAAGGAAAGTAACAAGGATAAATCCAGTAATGCAACCAAAAACATCCGGAAGGAAATCAGAAACACTGATCACAGAAATCTAATAATATAGTTGCTAAGCACTGGTGTAGATACAATAAAATCAGCCCCACATGAGCCTCAAAATATTTGGAAATAGCCAC
Source organism: Tachyglossus aculeatus (assembly GCF_015852505.1). Taxonomy (NCBI): domain Eukaryota; kingdom Metazoa; phylum Chordata; class Mammalia; order Monotremata; family Tachyglossidae; genus Tachyglossus; species Tachyglossus aculeatus. Next base: position 11,112,618 of record NC_052074.1, read on the forward strand.
ACCTCTTTCCTATTTTAATTGGAAACAAATTAATAAGTATCTCTACCCGGGTCTGAAACGTCAAATTAAAAAAGCAATTTAAATTGAGACAACCTCCATTATTGTGATGTTTAAGTGCTTACTATGTGTCAAGCACTGTTCTAAGCACTGGAGTAGATGCAAGTTAATCAGGTCAGACAAAGTCCTCATCCTGTATAAGGCTCACAGTCTAGGCCGGAGAGCAGGTAATGAACCCCCATTTTACAGATGAGGAAATTGAGGCACAGAGAAATTAAGTGAGTTGCCAAAGTCACACAGCATGCGAGCATCGGAACCAGATTAGAACTGAGATCCTTTAACTCATAGAGCAGTGCTCTTTCCATTAAGCCATGCTTCTTGACTAGAAGACCATTGATGGCCTTCTAGAGTTTATCACTTGCTCACTTACCACCATGTGTGGCAGGGGAGGTAGGTTGGTCTGGTTCCCAAGGAAAGCAGTGATTTCTCTAGGCTTCCATTTGAAGCTGCTTCTAAAAGGAATTCTGGTCAGCAAAATAAATGGAAAAACCAGACGAATTGGGTTTTTTCCCCTTAGATTCAGTGTTTGTACATTTAAAACATAAATACCGAGCCTCTGTATCATACGGCATTTTTAAAGTAAGTCTAACTTTGGATAAGAACATGAGCCTGTAGTCTACCCTGTGATCACTGGTTTATCCAGCCTGCTTTTCTCTTGCCATCAGTAGCATCAGTGCGTGCTTGGAGAGTCAATGTGATGGGTGGCCTTTCTTGACAGCCAAACTGCATGATTAATGTTGTACCATCTAACATCCCAATCATAGGCCCACCATCCGTGAATCTCGAGTTTTTGCAGTGTTCCAGACTTTTCCCTCCAGCATCTATTAATTACCCAGACTGTTTTAAACCTATTAATATTTTTGGACTGCCCAATAATTTTCAGTTTAAGAACCACTGCTTTCCAAGATGAGATAGGATTAGATAAAAAAAAAAAAAAGTCTAACAGATTCTAGAGTGAAAAGAAAAGTATGGTCCAATCAGTCAGGTCATGCAGATCTCTCTAAAAGCCAGTCAGAGCATTTTAATGAGGATGTAATTTTAGCATGAAACATGGAAAAGGTGAAAGATATTCTCTTGTACTTATTAAGTAGTTATTTCCCTAATCTTGGTTAATACTGATTTCTTATAAATGCAAAACTCAAATAGTATATTTTAAAATAATTAGATTTCCCCATAAAAGTTGCTCTGTTGATTCCTTCCGATCAGCTGCCGCTGTGATCCTTTCAAGACGTGGTTTGACCCAGAGGCTCTAGCCACACTAAAGGCAGAATAATATGTCTCCCCTTGCCTGACATCAGTAGAATAGAAGATCCATGGTCTTGCAGGGATTCACTATCAAGAATGGGATCTCAGCCCACTCCATGCAGATTCTAATCCTGGCTCCGCCACTTGTCTGCTGTGTGATGTTAGCAAGTGCTTAACAAGTACCATTAAAAAAATAAACTTCAAGCTTTCTTTGAGTTCTTTGATTCCACACCTGACAAGGAAATCAGGTTCTCCTCATATCAACAAAACTGTGCCTCCTGAATCACCTGATTCAGTGAGAATCTGGAAGAATTTAGACTCTAGCCCAGAGTGGCGGGAACCCAGCCCTGTATTTCCCAATGTCTGAATGGTTTGGAAAGCATGATTGCATAAGGCACAAATTCTCCATCAACACAGTTTCCTTACTAGGTGGGATTTAACTGTGCAATATTTTCAAAAGGCTCAATGAACTTTGTGCTCTGCTAGATAATTTAGTAAATAAAATTCACAGTCCTTGCTGTAGAACTTAGAACCATAAAAAAAAGACATGGACGTGTTTTCAGGCATTGTCAGATAGAGATCACGCGTATTAAAGTCTTGTATGTTTTGCATTTTGATAGCTCTCCCTTCCCCTGCTCTTTGATTAATATATCCTTCCGAGATCAGGGAGAAGAGGTGTACTTCCAGTAGTGAAAGAGTAGAAGTTACCAGGTGGAAAGTGGAAGACAGGGAAAAGGTATAGGGGAGAGTTTGGGAAGCAAAAGTACACTGTGACTGGAAACAGCAATAATAATAAATGTGTTTAAGGGCCAACCACTGTACTAAATCCTGGTGTGAATACAAATTAGGTCAGAAACAATCCCTGTCCACATGGACCTTACCGTCTTAAAGGGGAGGAAGAAAAAGAACATTCTGCAGGTAAGGAAACCGGGCCTTAGAGAAGTAGGGTGGCTTGCCCAAGGTCACGTCACAGGCAAGTGGCAGTGCAGGAGGATTAGAACTCAGGTCTCCCAACCCCCAGGCCTGTGCCCTTTCCACTAGGCCATGCTGCTTCTTGAGGGAGTAGGGTGCTGCGAGCAGACCCTGACCAATGGGAAATCATCATCATCATCATCAATCGTATTTATTGAGCGCTTACTGTGTGCGGAGCACTGTACTAAGCGCTTGGGAAATCCAAGTTGGCAACATATAGAGACAGTCCCTACCCAACAGTGGGCTCACAGTCTAAAAGGGGGAGACAGAGAACAAAACCAAACATACTAACAAAATAAAATAAATAGAGCCTTCTCTAAGTGGCTTAGAGAAGCAGCGTAGCTCAGTGGAAAGAGCATAGGCTTTGGAGTCAGGGGTCACGGGTTTGAATCCCAGCTCTGCCAATTGTCAGCTGGGTGACTTCAGCTGGGAAATTTCAGGAGAGTGGGTCGTGGCGGTAAAGGAATGGTTCTATCTCCCTGACGTGCTTATTCCACTTCTTATAGATTACTGGATTGATCTTTGGGTTGTTCTACCTTCTGATAAATGCCACCGAAGGAATGTTTAGTGGTTCCTTAGTGCACCCTTTTCTATCCTGTCATTATCAACCATTTAATTTACCACCTTGGTTTATCAAACAAATCAAATTCATAGATGCCATGAACAGATAGGAAGACAGAAACTTGGACTTTTTCTTTTGATGATTTGCTAATACAGGTTGGAATCATTTCTCTATTTCCATTTTTTTCTCTCCACTTCTTTTACTTCATTCAATTCATTCATTCAGTCGTATTTATTGAGCACTTACTGTGTGCAGAGCACTGTACTAAGCGCTTGGGAAGTACAAGTTGGCAACATATAGAGATGGTCCCTACCCAACAGCGGGCTCACAGCCTTGAAGATATTCTAGATTATCTAGAAGACATTGTGTAAGCACTTAGTGCAGGGTTCTGTGCATGGTAAGTGCTCAGTGAATGCCGTGGATTGATTGATTCTTAACTGTTTCTTTAAATTACCAGAGTTTAGGGGAAGGGGCATGGAGTCAGGAGATTTGAGTTACAGTTCCAGCTTTGCTACTAGCCTGCTGTGTGACCTAGGGCAAATCACTTAACCTCTTTGGCCTTCAGTTTCCTCATCTTTAAAATGGAAATAAAATACCTGCCTCTCTCTTCCTCACAAGGAGATTGTGTGGATAAAACGAGCTGCTTAATATATGAGGACTTTGGAAAACTAAAAAAAGCCAAATGCAAATAAGGCAACATTCAAAAATATCCTGAAATATCACTTCTCTAAGTGGAAATAAAGTGTTTCCTTGCAATTCCAGTAGCCAGAGTATAGCATCCTTAACCTAGAATTAAGACTTCTATATCTAGTCCTTATTCACATCTATAACAGAAGGAGCTTTTATACAGTATTTGTATGTTCTACGGCACTCACCAGGTCTATTTAATTTGCTTTTTATTGCACCAAGCTAGGCAGGTTGCTCAGAAGTGTAAACTCATAACTTCAAGAGAAGATAAAAAGTGGCCAGTATAATGGGCAAGGAATTGGAATCTTCTGACTTTTTAAAACTTTGTGCCTTTCTTTATAATTGAGAAGAATGTAATAATACTGGCAAACATTTATACTGAAACAGCTAACTTTCATTTTTGATTTTACTTTTTAAAGGATCAAGGTTTATAAACTAAAAAGAGGCTTAAACTGAATTTTTTGATTTTGAAAATAAAATAATTAGAATCTTTGTTAAGATTTTCTCCATTTTCAGAATTTCTTTATTGATTAATTCATTAGATGAGATTTGCTTACTTTTGGTGTGCATGGCCTTAATTTTTAGATAATGCCTTTTGTTTAACTGATACTCATTCTGTGGATACTAATTACTTCTAATACCTAGCCTTGCTCTCTGCCACCATTTTTCTACACCTTGGTTCTTGTTACCATTTTTCGCGATTGGTTCTTGTTTCTTTGCTAGTCAGTGATACTTTTAAATCAACCACAAGGGCCAGTGTTGATCACAACATGGCCTTCTGGCACAGAGGTGTAGTCAGTTCTGCAGTAATTTGTGTTTTCACTGCACATTTTAGCTAAGAGGTTGTTAGGAAATTAGGGAACATTTGCCTGATACCGTTAGCTTGTTGATGGAGCATGCCGCAGTGTCAGGAAAAAAGGTTTGTGGTAAAGAGTAGGCAGTGGAATGGGTGAATACTATAGCATGAGCTTTCCTTAGATGGGAGTTCTGCAAGAATAAAACAGCCCATTTTTTAGGAGAACTGGGCATACCCTCAATTCTGGCAGAATTAGGGAACATTCTTCTGCACATTCAATCTGTCACAAGATCCTGTCAGTTCCTACCTTCACAGTATCTCTGGAATCCGACCTTTCCTCTCCATTCAAACTGCTACCGTGCAGATCCAGGCACTTATTATTTTCTGCCTTGATTTCTGCAGCAACCTCCTCGCTAATATCCCTGCCTCCTGCCTTTCCCCTCTCTGGTCCATATCTCATTCTGCTGCCTGGATCCATTTTTCTGAAAAACCATTTTGGCCATATTTCCCCAGTCCTCAGATACCTCTAATGGCTGCCTATCCACCTCCACATCAAGCAAGAACGCTTTACCATCAGTTTTAAAACACTGAAATAGCTCTCCCTCCTACCTTACCTTACTAATCTCTCACTACAACCCAGTCCACACATTTTGCTCCTCCAGAGCCAACCTACTTACTCTTTATAATAATAATAATAATAATAATAATAATAATGGCATTTATACCTGTCTTGTCCTATTCCACCCCTGAACCCTTGCCCATGTCCTCCTTCCAGCCTGAAACTTCTTCCCCCTTTGCATCCTACAGTCCACCACTCTGCCCACCTTCAAAACCCACCTAAAATCACATCTCCTCCAAGAGAACTTTCCTGATTAAACTCTCATTTTCCTTTTCTGCCCTCCCCTCTGTGTTGACTATGCACTTGACTGTGTATATCACGTAAGCACTTTCATACTCACCCCAGCCCCGCAGCACTTATGTAAACATCCTTATACTGTACTATTTCCCGTATCTGTAACTTCTTTCAATGTCTGGCTCCCCGACTAAACTGTAAGCTCTTTGTGGGCAGGGGTTGCCTCTACTAACTCTGTTGTTTTGTACTTTCCCAAATGCTTACTACAGTGCTCTGCACAGTAAGTGCTCAATAAATTAATTGATTGATTGACATCACGTCTGTTTGGAACAAAACAATATGGTGCCAGAATAGTAATGATGGTATTTGTTAAGTGCTTGCTATGTGTCAAGCACTGTTCTAAGCACTGGGGGGGATACAAGGTAATCAGGTTGTCCCATGTGGGGCTCACAATCTTAATCCCCATTTTACAGATGAGGGAACTGAGGCACAGAAAAGTTGAGTGACTTGCCCAAAGTCCCACAGCTGACAAGTGGCAGAGGTGGAATTAGAACCCATGACCTCTGACTCCGTAAGCCCACGCTCTTTCCATTAAGCCACGCTGCCAGAAGGAATGATTGTACTTATGTACATGGTGTCTGACATGGGATGAATACTTCCAAGCAAGCTTCCTTAAGGCATGATTCTGCAAGAATGTATCCCCCATTTATGAGAACCAGATAGATTTCCTCACTGCCTGCAGACCTCTTTTTTTTTTAAAAAAAAAGTCAGAAGCCATCTTAGCATTGAGTACCGGGGGCCCAGTGCCTCATCATCTCTTTTGTCATTAGACCCACTCTAAAATTCTACTACTAATGATGGTATTTAATAAGCATTTTCTATGTCCCCAGCTCTGGGAGAGATGCAAGGTAAGAAGATTGGACACAGTTCCTGTTCCACATAGGGCTTATAGCCTAAGAGGGTGGGTGAGCAAAGAGGTTATCCCTATGTTAAAGATGAGAAAACTTTGGGACAGACTCAACAGCAAACGTTCAAATGAGGACCATTTCAGAGTTTTTAGTTTAGAATATAATAGATTTTCTTATGGATTTGCCTATTTTTACCTGGCTAGTAATAATGATGACTTTGTACTGGAATTTGAGTGGAACTTGAGTGCTCATATTGTTCCTTTTAATGATTCCAATTTTTCTGACTTGACACAGAATCCTATCCTCAAAACAGCCTTGAAAATAGTTTTCAAGAATGTGTGTCCACTGTGGTGTGTATGCAGATATGTGGGGGGATTCGTGTGTGTACAGCCCTCAAAGATTTTGCTAGTCCAAGGACTTTCATAATTAGAGTATAAATTAAACTTGATTTTTATCCACCCGCTGCCTAAATTAGCTTTTTAGACTTCTATTCCTTTGTTTCCTCGTCTTTTTAAATGGATAGCCTGCCAAACATCTCCTTTGCAGTTTTTCTGGAACACCAAGTAGCCCACCTCAGTGCAAATTATTTGGTCATTTGCAGTTAAGTTTTCTCACAGTATCATTTGTTTCTCAAATGCCAATCTTTTTCCATATATTTTTCAGATAGTTTGCCAATCCTGTCACTTTGTGCCCCTTGCCCCTTTACTTCTAATTCTTTTGCCTTTTAGTTTCCCCAAGAAGGGAGCAATGTCATTACCCTGACCTCCTTTGGTCAGAGAACACACTGAGCAAGATCTGAAAGGATCTCAAATTGATGTTCCTCTTTGGTTGAAGGGAGGAAATTAAAATTGGATTGTCATTAGCATGCACAGGTTGGGGTGTATATCAATCAGCCAATGGTATTTATTGAGCACTTGCTGTGTGCCAAGCACTATACTAATCGCTTGGGAGAATGCAATATCATATGGTAGCCAGTGGCTGTTCTCCCGTATCTCCTAACAGTTTTGTTTTCAAAAAAACCCAGAGAGGAAATCCACATTTTGCAAGAGTGAGAAGGTTGTGAATTGAAAGTCACTATTGCTTAAGAACTTATAAATTTTCATCAGGATTTGGGGTGACCTGGTTTTCCACATCCTCAACTGTATTTGGATATGGACATCAGTCTGCAGAACTGCCTTTAGAATTTAAGCCAACTAATATTCTTAATTTCTTTTTCTAAACTGACCTCTTTTGGTACATTGATCTGCCTTAGAGATGGCTCAGGGAGGTTGGGATGGTTCTAGCAAGTTAAGGATTTGCTTTTAGACATTTTAGAGGAAAGGAATAGGAGTGAATGAATCCTAAACGTGATCCTAGATATCCAGATTGATCCTAGATATCCAGATAATCAGCCAATCAGTGGTACTTATTGAGTGCGTACTGTGTGCATAGCACTGTACTTAGCAGTTGGGAGAGTACAATACAACAGAATTAGCAGAACATTCCCTGCCCATAACAAGCTTAAAGTCTAGAGGGGGAGCAAACATTAATATGAATAAATAAGTAGTTTATAATGCAAGTAAATTCAGTCTTTTAGTACTTTTATTTTTCCTTTGGGTAAAGCGTCACTGCTGGTGTTTAGGAAGATTTCCGCAGAATATGGGTCACGATTTTTGAATTTACAGCAACTGCCACAAAGGTAAAATTAATGCCTGCCCATGCTGCCACCGCCTCAACAAAAAGTGACAGGGGAACAGAAGTCTCCGGACTCCTAGCCTCGCCCCCAACAGCCAGAGCTAGGGGTGGAGGTGTATGTTGAGAGTGGAGGGAGACAGCCCTAACATCAATGCTGAAGTCCAGGGCCTGTTTCTGTGGTTCTAGAAATAAAGCAACTGCAACTGACAGTTCTGCCAATATTCAAGTTCATGTAACGCAGTCATGCTCCATAGACCTGCATTAGGGCATTCTGGCAAATAGTATATCTGTGAGTGAAGTATTTCTAAATCTGTCATTTGTACAGGCCCATGAGTTCTTTAGAATCCCTGAACCAGAACACTAGGGAGGAGACCATTCTCATCTAACAGGAGGACAATGTGGAAAAATTAAATAGCTATACATTTTACATGCTCTTAAAGTTGTTGCTTGGCACATATTTCTCCACTCGTCAAAATCCTCCGTTGGCTTCCTGTTTCCTTCTGCATCAAACAACATCTCATTACATTTGACTTCAAGGCTCTCCACCAATTCTTCCCATCTTACGTGTTTATTTTATCTGCTTCTCCCTAGCTTGCTCTCTTCCTTTCCCCCAAGCTAACCTTCTAACTCCACCTTGCTGTTGATTCCGGCCTCTGTCCCCTTGGTCACACTGTTCCCCTGGACTGGAACTCCATTCCTTCCCAGTCTGACAGGCCGCAGCCCTCACTGTATTCGGATTCTAATAAAATTCCGCCTCCTCGAATGAGTTGCCTCTGCTTAATTCCCATCTCCCGAAGTTGTATAAACCCACCAGCAACCTGTAATGCTTATTCATTCATTCATTCAATTGTATTTATTGAGCGCTTACTGTGTTCAGAACACTGTACTAAGTGCTTGGGAAGTACAAGTTGGCAACATATAGAGACGGTCCCTACCCAACAACGGGCTCACAGTGTAGATGTATTTGTACCCATCTTAAACACTTGTGTATATGTTTATGCAACCTGTTTATTTGTTCATATTTTCTATGTTTGTCTCCCCTATTGTAGTATCTACTTCTTGTGGGCAGGGAATGTGGGCTTCTTGCCCAAGTGTTTAGTAAAGTGCTTTGCACCCAGGAGGCACTCCAAAATGTCATTACTACTAGTATGGATGGTGCAGAGTTTTGAAAGGAGGTGATAACAGCAAAAAGTAATGTCGTTTTGTTTTGTTTCTATGTAGATAAAAATTAATCTTCTGAAAGCAGTGGAACAATGGAACCTGACATCATCCGAATGTATTCTTCTTCCCCACCACCATTAGATAATGGAGCCGAAGATGATGAAGATGATGAATTTGGGGAATTTGGTGGCTTTGCTGAAGTTAGCCCTTCTGGGGTAGGGTTTGCTGATTTTGATGCACCAAATTATGTTAATTCCAAGGAAGAATTTCTCCCCACAAATCATTTTATGCCAATTCATGGCTTTTCAGAGAGTGTAGAGAGCCTTACAAGCTTTAAGTCTGTTAAAAATGGCAAAGACAAAGGCAGCATTGCAGAACTTTCTAGTCCCACCAAAGGACAATCTGATATGCTGTCTTCTACCACCAGCAAAGAAATAATTCAGTCCAGAACTTCAACTCCTACAGTTGATGCCATAGAAAGTCCAGGTGATTTAAGAAAAATAGAGGATTTGAGAGAAAATAGTAGAACACCTGAAAGCGTCTCCTCTGAAGGTTTTAGAACTGATGGGGAAGTGACTTATCAAGATGAACAAATGGACAGCTGTAATGGTGAGAAGCCCTCGTGTCTAGAACTTCTAACAAATGGATATGCATTATTGGAAACGGTAAATCCTCTGGGAGCGGATGATCTGGACAACATCACTAACTCACAGGGACTAAAAACTCTCAATATTCATAGCACCAAGTTAAATTTAGAATCCATGCCCCAGTCTCCTGAGGAGTTCGCAGATTTTGCCTCATTTTCAAAAAAGGAAAAGATACCACTGGAAGAAAAAGGAATAAAAGTTGTAAAAGACCGTGAAGCACTAACCGTTCAGGAAAACAATAAAATAAACAGAGTTAATGAACTAAATTCTGTCAAACAAGTGTCTTCAGAGAGAAGTTATGAAAATGAAGAGATTTTTGTTCAAGAAAATCAGTTCTGCATTTCAGAAACTAGTGTAGCAATTAGTGAGGATTTTAGTAATGGCAATCAAAGCCCTGCAGCGCTGGAGCAGAATGAATTTATAAGTTCTAGCACCCGTCCAGCCTTGAATTCAGCAGATAAAACTGAAAACACAAAAAGCCTTGGAAGGAGAGAACAGTCTGAAACTAATGAAAAGCTTGATTTGTCAACTTATAAATGTGCTGTTCCGTGTGTGGATGATAAAACTTCTGAAACTGTTAAACTTGGTGATCTTCCAAAAGTAGAAAATAACAATATTAGTGAAGAAGTCCATAGTTTCAGCAGTCTTCCCTTAAACAAAAATGCTTTGGATGATTTTCCAGAAGTGAAAAATGATAATTGTGGTAATGACTCTGTGTTGAGCCTTGACACAAACGAGGATGATTTTGGGGACTTTGGTACAGTTAGCGGAACAACCCGCCCTTTTGCCAGCAGTTCTCAAGAGTCAGTGGATGCTGAAACTTTAGAGAAACCCTCTAAACAATTTGCACATTTTAAAGGACAGGGTGATGACTTTGGAGATTTCGGAGACACAAGTACTGCAAAAAACTTTACTCAATCAGAACTAAAGCAAACTTCGCATGCCTTGTCAGAGGAGCATGAGGTCACGAGACCATCTTCTGGGTTGGGAGTTGAAAGTGTTGCTAACCTGATCTATGATAGTGACGGTCAATTTGGAGATTTTGATTCTGTGCCAAAAACGCGAGATGAGTTCCAAGACTCTGATGACTTTGCAGACTTCAGTTCAGCTGGTCCTAACCAAGCTGCAGAATGGAGTGCTTTTGAAGACGAACAAAAGGAGAGTTGCTCGTGGGCTGCTTTTGGAGATGAGCAGGCCGCTGAATCTCATCACAGAAAAGAGGCATGGCAGTCACATCGGACAGATGAAAGTGTTGATTATCCGGTGACCCAAAAGACTCCTGGTGGCCCTTTGGCAACTCTTCAAGGAACCATTGGTGACCATTCACAAGAATCAGCACCGTCGGTTCAGGTACCGTTTCTCCTTTAATGTAGTAGATGAATTTGCTGCCGGTGCGTCATCGGTTCGGAACATTTTTGTTGGGCACCTGTGAAAGGTATGTCTTGATTGATGTAGATCTAACACATGTAACAGTCCCTTCTCTTTTTCACTGCACTCTGCATCTGCTTAATTGTAAATATACCCTCCCATCTTAGAGAATTATTAAGGTTTCTCTCAAAGAATGCATGGGTAATTTCAGTGTATATCTCTAATAGTTATTAAAAAATACTCAGTAGAGTATCTGGTTTAAAATTAAATAATAGTCTCCAAAGAAATACATGAAAAAGTCCTCCAAAGAATTAATAGAATGCATTTTTGAGCTGGGTTCTCAAAAATGAATACACTCGGAACATTGCATCCAGATTTTCCTGCCAGTTTTATTGTGAGCATCCAAGAAATTTGGTTTTTAAAGGGAAATAAAGAGGAGGAGCACCACGGCCTAGTCGAAGAAGCACGGGCCTGGAGAATCAGAGAACCTGGCTTCTAATCCAGCTCTGCCAGTTGTCTGCTATGTGTCCTGGGGCACGTCATGTAACTTCTCTATACCTCAGTTTCCTCATCTGTAAAATCGGTGTTCAATGCCTGTTCTTCCTCCCACTTAGACTGTGAGCCCCAAATGAGATAGGGCCTGTTTCCAGCATGATTAATGTGCATTTACCCCATTGTTTAGACCAGTGCTTGATTCTTGGGAACTGCTTAACAAATACAATAATAAAAAAGTATTATTACTATTAATAATAATAATAACAAATTGAGAAGTTTTAATTTGAAATGGCGTTATTGGAATATCATCTTAAATGTTCTTTAATGAGTTAAACATATTTAGAAATGAATGATGGCTCCTGATCATTCAAGTAGTTCATGTGGGATTTGATTATCTTGTATCTACTCCAGTGCCTAGAATGGTGTTTGGCACATAAGCACTTAACAAAAACCACTATTATTATTACAGCACTAAATAAGTGTGCTATTTTAATTCCATTTAATATTATTGCAGATGACTTTAGGACCTCTCTAGTAAAAGTGCATATTAAATACCTCAGGCAGAAATGAGAATGAGAAGATCTGTGAACTGGTACAAGAGTGCAAGAGATTGGGGAATGACCCCTACTCCAAACTGTAAATTAAGTTAGTACTACAAGTAATCAACTTTCCATATCCACAATCTTCTACTTTTTGTGGAAATGTTCTAAGGCAATGTCTCTATTATCAGTCTTCTTACCTGTAAATTTTTATGTTCTTCCTCTTTAAAGAAATGTAAATTGGGTTTTATAAATTTGGTTAGGTAAAGAAGCTTCCTGGAAGTGTGGTAAACTGAATTTTTTAAGGTTGCTTGCTAGTACAGGTGCTTAGTAGAGTATTCTGCACACAGTAAATATCCTTGACTAATAGTGGGACGTCAGTGAAGCAGTCAAGGACCTTACCTTTTGGGGAGGGCAAGCCAAAATGGGAACCTGAAGCAGGAGCTGGAAACTATTGGGGAAAAACAGAGAACAGTACAAGATTCAGAAAGAACTGTTTTTAGCAAAGCCCAATGCTGAAACATAGCTTGTTTTCCCAGTTGTCCTGTTTTTCAGGATGGTGAAGAGAATGGGTGGTGAGTTAGGGTTGTGGGTAAGGAAGCAAGGGAACTGTAGGTTTCATGTTGACTTCTTAGAAGATCTAGAAATATGTGTCAGAGTGTCAGTATTGTCTATATCCTATTGTCTATAGTAGACAATCCTGTGTCCTGAAACTTAAAAAAAAACATACCAAAGAGTAGAGACTGAATATTAATTTTTAAAGTTATTAATTGTAGCTAAGGCTCTAAATGTATTGTGATACAGGTTTCCTTGACAGTTTCGTCTCTTGAAAGTATCTGCTGTTAGAGTAAATGGAGTTAGGGAACGGCTAGGCTTCTGTCTCTGTGGTTGATATACAAGAAGATTCATAGGAAATAAAACCAAAAAAGGTTTTGACCACTTTGAAGCAGGCTGCATTCTGACTCATCACCAGACATTGTACTTCCTTTGTCAATAATTAATTTGCCTTCCACAGAGACCTTAATGAAAACTGTTTAAAAACTTACCAGTACATTTATGGGAACTGTGTATCTTAGAGTTTCAAATTCTCTGGGTAATACTTATCAAGTTCTGATAAGGAGAAGCACAATGCAATAATACATGGCCCAGGAAAACCTGGGTTACACTCAACTGTAAACTGTGGTAGGCAAAATGGCCCACAAAAAACTGAATATGGATTCTCATAAGCTTTCTCGGCGAGGAGCATCTACATTTGAAAGGTTTTTGGAATCAGTCAGTGGTATTTATTGAGGTGCATACTGTTCAAAGCACTGTATTAAGTGTTTGGGAAGGAATAATACAATGGAGTTGGTAGATGCAGCATTCAACTGATGTTCCAATAAATTTCTGTCCCCAGCAAAGCCTCATGTTGGCTGTTTTCATTCTGGTTTTGCACACCAGGTCCTAGTAGAGCACCATTTCAAAAGGATTTGGAGTATGGTCCTTTAATAGGTGTGTTACCTGGCATTTTCCTAGAATCTTTTCTGAATCCTTGGTACCACATCTTGTTTGATCCGGATTTTCCTTCAACCCTGTGCTCCCATCAGGAATCTGAGGTTGCAGGGAATGTGCCTTTTCTGGGTGAGGCATCCAGAATTCCTAGGAAGCCCCCTGAATAACAGTTACTCTATTCAGTTTGACCCAGGCTCACTGGTAGCTCTGAACCTCTGTTGTGTGACCATTTAAAAGTGCTGCATGATTCCCTGGAGTTCAGAGCAGCAGGTGAGTCTGGTTCTATCATGAAAGCTTGGGTGTTCTTCTGTAACCTGTGCAAATGTTGGTTAGCAGCAGCAAGGGAGCCAGGGGACTATCTAGGTCCCTTAGGGCATTCAGGGGAGTGTTTAAATGCCATGTGTTCTGTAGGACTTAATTGTTTGAGGTTTGCAGCATTCTACTAGATCTCAACCCTCCAAAAGGCTAAAGTATTACAGCTTCTGCACTTCTTAACTCAGAACCTGCAAGTGCGCTTTAGAATAAGTAATTTAGAACCCAGGGACTACCATAAGTCTTAAGTGGCCTTGCCCAGAGTTTTGTGAACTGTGCCCTTAATAATAGATTTTAATGCATAATATTTGCATTTGGGATCTGGAATGTAGGTTAGCTGAAAAGGATTTAGAAAATTAGTAAAGAAAGAAAAATCAAAGAAAAAATTGAGGGGCCTGAAAGGACAGAAATTAGCTCACTGCACTAGGAAAGAAATGTTAGACCAACTGCAGAAGACAATCAAACGTATCTCCGACTGTCAGCGCTTAGTATAGTGCTCTGCACACAGTAAGCACTCAGTAAATACGATTGATTGATTGATTGATTGATTGTCAGTCCAGGGCCCAGAGTAGTAGTAGTAGTAGTAGTAGTGGTAAGAGTATTTATTAAGCACTTTGGGCAGAACACTGTACTAAGTTCTGGGAAATAATACACAGGTGCAGATGAGACATGGCCCTTTACCCTCAGGGACTCACAGTCTAAAAATTAAAAAAGAGAGGACTGGTGACAGATGTAGAAGAAGAGATTAAACAAGACATTAAGACAACTTAAAGATAAAAAGCAAAGTTCTCTAGGTTACTGTGGCTGCTCTGAAGGAGCAGAGGAGCAGAATTTCAGGCTCTTTGTGGGTCAGAGTCCACAGTCACAAGTGCAGACACAGTGACTACTGCAGCAGTAGTCACCACGGCCTTCCCAAGGTTTTGTGGAAGTGACATGCCGTGGCTGCTTTTCTCTATCCTGCTAGGGTGGTCCTAAGTAGGCCAGATAGATGGAGGTTCCTCGTTGATGCGGAGGAGAGCACGGTGCGAGATCCTGAGAAGCAGGGTACCTGTCAGTAGTGGGAAAAGCCAAGGAACCATGGTGTCGCAGTGAGATGGTGGCAGTTGTGGTGGATTCATTTTGCTGTCTGGTGCAGAGAGGCTGGAGATTACCCTACAGCAATCAATCAGTCATTTTTTGAACACTTACTGTGTGCAAAGCATTGCAGCTGTTGTTCGTGAGAGTGCAGTACAGCAGAATTGACAGACACGTTCCCTGCCTTCAAGTAGTTTTTGGTCTAATGGGGGAGACAGACATTAAAATAAATTACGGATATTGGGCGGGAAACGTGTTTATCAGCAATGTTATATTGTACTCTCCCAAGCATTTAGTATAGTGCTCGGCACACAATAAGCACTCAAGAAACGATTGATTGATACGTACGTAAGTGCTGTGGGGTTGAGTGTGAAGTGAAAAAGGGTACAAATCTAAATGCAGCAGCTTAAATCCACACAGCTTGCGGGTATAAAGAGCATGCCAGGACACGTGTGTGTGTGTGTCTGTGAGAGAGAGAGAGAGAGAGAGAGAGTGTGTTTGTGTGTCTGTGTGTGTTGGCTGAGGGGTGGGGGAACTGGCAGGTTCCCAGAGGATTTGCGTGGCCATTTGGTGGAGAGAGACAGAACTAGAAGAGGGACTAGAGGGACCTTTATCAGAGTTGCTCTCCTGGGCTATTTAACTTTCCCCATTTTATACTGTTCCAAACAGCATCCTTCCTTCTGTGACAGTGAAGTGTGGTCACTCACACTATTCCTCTGTTCTTGGGTAGGAGGCTGGTGGTATCTAACTCTCTTCACCTTGGCCTCTAACCCCTGCTGAGAAAGGACATTAATTTAGTCTCCCATTGAGACCTTTAGATTTATTAGTGGCTTCCTTAAAGATGTCCTCCTAATTGCAGCACTGGGTAGGGGCATCACGTTCTGGAAAACACTTACAGATGTCAGTAACAATAAATAATAGATTTTACTGGGAATGCTCCCTTGAAGTAATTTATTCCACTTGAACCTCATCTGGATTCAGCTAGCATCAAACACAGGCGTTAAATGAGTATGTCCAAGTTCGGTTTTGGTTCAAATGCAACTTCGGACCATGAAAGTCTGAGAATTCAAAGCTCAGTGGCTCAGAATGAACAGAGCTCTTGATGATGGACTTCAGGAAACAATTCTGTGTTGGGGAGGGACATGGAAATAGGACATCTTTGCCATTTCTCATTTCTTTAGTGTTACTTGCTTACCTATGTGCATATCCCCTTGTTTGTAAGCAAGCAATCCCTTTTTTGTTCCAAATTGTCAGAATTATGCATTCTTTTAATTGGATTAGATTTGTTTTCTTGTTTTTTCTCCGTTAGTCCTATTTCTTTCTGCATTTTCTTTAATGTTTTTCTTTTTCTCTACTTCTCCGTCATTAAGGTTTTGCATCTCTCGCTGTCCTCCTTCCGGCTCTTTTTCTCCATTCCATCTTTCCTTCTCTTTCCCTTTGATATTTACATTAGAACATTACACATTTAACCCTGTTCCTTTTCCATTTTTTGGTGTGAAATAAGTACCCCACAGCATCCATTGATTTTTTATTAAGCTAATGACCATTTAAAATGTTAGTCACATTGATTTTTATTAATGTCTAGAATATTATCTCCTACACAGTATTTGCATTGTTTTCTTTTCCACCCTATTTGTGCATATTTTCTTTTACTGTATGTTTCTAATATTTTTAATCCCAGAATTTTAATTTTTGAAAATAACCTTTCACATGCAGGCTTTTGTCCCTAGGGATTCTTTCAAGAGGGAATTGATTCTCTCAGAAATATTTTAACTTTTTGTTTTTTCTCATTTTGATTAACTTTTTTCTTTATTTTTCTTGGAAGTCTTACTTTTTAGTGATTATGGCTTTCCCCAGTATTTTTTAATTCCTTCATTTTGCTTTTAAAATCTATTTCTTTCATTCCTTTTTTCTTTTTATTGCCCTCTTAGTTTGTACTGCTACTTTGTCCTGCTTTTCATTTTGTAACTAATTATGTTTAGTTAAGCATTTTTTTTGCTGTCCTTTTGGATTCTGACCTTCTGAGTTGTGTGTGTCTTGTCTTTGCTTAGATTTTGCCAGCTGACAGTTGCCATTAAGCATGGAGGGTCCCATACACAGCCTTTCCAAGCCCAAATAGCAAGCATTGGGTCAGTTAGCCCAATGCATTAGCACTTGCTGTTGAGTTAAAGGGAATGCACTCTGGGCTCCTTCCTATTCTGGCTCAGGAATGCTAAAAACAAGGCAGAAAATTAGAAACAGCCAGCCCCTCTCAGCTCCCTCCTACTGTCTCCTTTTATTTCCCCTACTCATTAGTTTTTTCTTCACCAGTTGATGGCATGGCTCAGGGGAAAGAGCCTGGGTTTTGGAGTCAGAGGTCATGGGTTCAAATCCCAGCTCTGCCAGTTGTCAGCTGTGTGACTTTGGGCAAGTCACTTCACTTCTCTGTGCCTCAGTTACCTCTTCTGTAAAATGGGGATTAAGACTGTGAGCCCCCGTGGGACAGCCTGATCACCTTGTAACCTCCCAAGCGCTTAGAACAGTGCTTTGCACATAGTAAGTGCTTAATAAATGCCATTATTATTATTATTACTTCTTAGTCTTTCAGTCTTTTACCCCTCTGTGAATTCTCCTCCTCCTCTGCTCTCTTCATTGATTTACAATCTCTACCCCACATCCATTCCCCCCATCACACTTTTCTGTCTGTCTTCTCCTCTGCTGGTCCCCTTTTTTTTCCCCCTGCTTTGAGTTGCTCCACTTTCCTCCTCTCTCTCCCCTTATCGTCTTTCCTTACTTAGCTCTTTTCTGCTCCTTGGCCACTGATACAGGGCCATGGAGGATAGCCAGCCCACTCTGTGTCCTAGCTGGGATCTGCAGTTCTCTTTCCTGTCCCATGCAGGATTTCTTTGTGAAAGGAAACTATGGGATCATCTGCTGGTGAATGAAAGATTTATAGCCACTGTGGTGGGTAGGTTGACTGTGTGAACCTAACTGTCCTTCCAATTTTTCCCTCTTAAGACAGGGTGTCTCTAAACCTTTCATTTACCTGGGTTGCCTTCCAATTTGCAGTTGGGACAACAAAGATTCTCTCCCACTCCCCACCCCCAGTAAGGGCATTCAACAGAAGCTCACTCTAACAGTTTTATAAGTACAGTTAGAAAATGACTCCCAGACATAATTTTGGCAACTTAAGCATTTTATACTGTCTTTATGAGAAAATCCTATCCATGGAATCTGTTGAGAAATGGGGGATGCTAAATGACTAAGAGTTTATTCCCAACCCACCCACTTGGATTCTAGTTCCATTAGCAAATTCTGACACTCATAATCCATTTGTGATCAAGTGTTACAATGACTATCCCCTAAGAGGATCCAGTGTAAAATGAAATATTGGTTTGCGTCTTTGAAAAGTAAAAAGATGATTTATTTTGTTAATTGAATCGTGATTTTATTTGCAGATCGTTTTCAGGTTTGATTATTCATCCACTCTCTGTAAAGTGAGCACTCTGAAGCTGAGCCTGACCCTCGCCTTTCCCCTTCATAGTTCAAGTGCAGAGTAGGGAGGCTTGTAAGTAGGATTTTTTTCCCAAATCCATCTGTCTGCCTAAAGTTTGTAAATTAATATTTATATGCGGTTAGATAATCGAAGCACCAACAAAGGGGAATCCAGATCTGAGGCTTTTTGTCATTGAAGTTCTTCATTAATGAAAAACAGTAGTCCATTTAAAAATTTAATTTTTATATTTTTCATGCATTTGACATTTTGCTTTTGTTTTAATCTATATAATATACTACAGCACAAGATTAAGTTAATCAGTTTATTCTTGGAAAAATATTGACTGGGCAGAATCATATTTCAGAATAATAAACATTACCCCTGGTGGGTAGTGGACATGTCTACCAATTCTGTTGTATTCTCCTAAGCACTTAGTATAGTGTCCTGCCCACAGTAAACATGCAGTAAATATCATTAATTGATCACAGTGGGTAATAGTTGCCTTCATTTTTAATCTTGAAAGCTAACAATTGTCTCATTCAAGCCCGATTTATAACCAACATTACAACAGTAGATTTGTACCTGAAAACTGATTTAATAATTAATGATGGTGAGGTATATGGTGTATCCCTTCAAGCAGATCAGATAACATTGACTTGAATATTGCTTCTAGGTTTCCACCAGGGCCTAGTGATATCAATAAACAAGTCTAAACAAGGAGGGAAAAGCTTGAATTGGATAAATTGGATAGAATGTATTCACCATTTTAAAAAAATGAAAAGACGGTATAAATTGGAGGGATTGTAATCCAGTAGGCCTGGGCTGGGGGATCAATGAACCAGGGCTCCTTTCAGTGAGTTCTCACTAACTGGTTGGCCGAAGAAAGACACTGCTTCTCACTATTTTAATTTGCCTGTCGGTAAAATGAGGTAGTGTTACTTGGTAACTCGTAAGACTATTCTGAAATTAAGTGGCTCTCTAAAGTCTTTAGGGTTTAAAAAGGTAGAAAATATGTCAGCCAAATTTATTGGTTGCTAGCATTGGGGATGAAAAGATTATTCAACACATGTACCAAAGTACACCTAACTCGGGCCTTTTAAAAAAAATGTTATTTAATAAAAATAATATAGTAATAATGGGTATTTGTTAAGCGCTTACTATGTGCCAAGCACTGTACTAAGTAAGCACTGGGGTAGATGCAGGGTAATCAGGTTGTCCCAAATGGGGCTCACAGTCTTAATCCCCATTTTACAGATGAGGAAGCTGAGGCCGAGGGAAGTTAACTAGCTTGCCCAAGGTCACACAGCAGATAAGTGGCAGTGGTGGGATTAGAACCCACGTCCTCTGACTCCCAAGCCCGTGCTCTTTCCACTAAGCCATGCTACTTCTCTGCTTTAAGTGCTTACTATGTGCCGGGTGCTATACTAAACGCTGGGGTAGATACAATAATCAGATTGAACACAATCCATGTCCTATGTGGAGCTCTCAGTCTTAATTTCCATTTACAGATGAGGTAATTGAGGCACAGAGGCATTGTGACTTTCACTAGGTCACAGAGCAGACAGGTGGTGGATTCGGGATTAGAACCCAAGCCCTGCCGTACTGCTATCTATTTTAGTTACTGTGGAAGGAAAACCGGCAGTTTTTGCTGGTATCCAGTAAGGGGGAATAGTTTGACAGGTAAAGTACTCCAAGGAGGCAGGCTACCCTCCTGAATAATAATAATGGTATTTGCTAAGTGCTTACAATGTGCCAAGCACTGTTCTAAGGGCTGGGGAAGATGCAAGGTAATCAAATTGTCCCACGTGGGGCTCACAGTCTTAATCCCCATTTTACAGATGAGATAACTGAGGTCCAGAGAAGTGAAGTGACTTGCCCACGGTCACGCAGCAGACAAGTGGCAGAGCTGGGATTAGGAGCCCGCTATTGGGTAGGGACCGTCTCTATATGTTGCAAACTTGTACTTCCCAAGCGCTTAGTACAGTGCTCTGCGCACAGTAAGCGCTCAATAAATACGATTGAAGGAATGAACTCACGACCTTCTGACACCCAGGCCCATGCTCCAGCCATTACGCCATGCTGCTTCTCAAGCCATTAAGTCAGTCTTACTTATTAATGAGCCCTTACTGTGTGCAGAGCACTGTACTAAGCACTTGAGAGGGTGCAATATAGCAGATGTAATAGACATCATCAATCGTATTTATTGAGCGCTTACTGTGTGCAGAGCACTGTACTAGGCGCTTGGGAAGTACAAGTTGGCAACTTATAGAGACAGTCTGTACCCAACAGTGGGCTCACAGTCTAAAAGAGATGGGAAAGGAGGAGGGAAGGAGATGGGAAAGGGGGAGGGAAGGAGAAGGGAAAGGAGGAGGGAAGGAGATGGGAAAGGGGGAGGGAAGGAGAAGGGAAAGGAGGAGGGAAGGAGAAGGGAAAGGAGGAGGGAAGGAGAAAGGAAAGGAGGAGGGAAAGGAGGAAGGAAGGAGAAAGGAAAGGAGGAGGGAAGGAGATGGGGAAGGAGATGGGGAAGGAGGAGGAAAGGAGATGGGGAAGGAGGAGGAAAGGAGATAGGGAAGGAGATGGGAAATGTTCCTTGCCCACAACATTCACATTTTCACTTCCTTTGACACTTGTGTGCTTATGTGTAAGTGATCAACAAGAACAGATGATCCATAGCTTGTCCCCAAGAGAATTACATAACCACCAACATTAAGCCGGCAACTTTATTTTTCAACTTGTGCTTTGGAGGATTACTTTAGTCGCTGTATTGTTATCTCTTTGGTTATTCTAATTAGCACTAGTAGCCAAAGGGTGCAGTTAACCCTTCCATCCCAACCAAAGTGAAGATGAAGGGAAGGCAGTTCATGTAAAATGAAAAGGGAAATAGTGCAAAGGAACAATATGAAGGCTTGAGATTGTGAGGATTCATCTTTATCCTTGTACATGGCCTGTTGCTAGCAAAGATATTCTTTTCTCAAACACAGATCCTATATTAATATCCTGGTTGGAGGCAGAAATTGAGACTGTTCTGCTAAGATCTTTGACAAGGAAGGCCCAGCCCAGAAATTAAAAAGCAATTGTTCTATTTCAGCTATTTTAATGAATGAATAAAAATTCCCACCTCAGAATCCAGCAACTGAGTGACGAAATTGAGTTGGATCAAAGACCTTTACCCTCTCCTTCTTTGGGTTTAGAGTCGATTACCAGGCTTCTCTCTGTCCCTCTACTTCAAACTGCTAATTTGAAGCAATTAAGAGCATTTTCTTTCTCAGTGCCCAGGGGAGAGGGCAGCACTAGGAGAGACTGACTGCATGTAGGAAAAGCAGCCATCTTTGAGTGTCTGTGGAACAGTTTTTGAGTTCTTTTGGATGGGCAGGTCATTAACATGCTAGTGCAAATCAATTTGCAGAACAGCCCGCAGAAGTTTTTCCAGTTTGTCAGAATTTTCTAGAGTTGAATCCTCCAAGTTTGGGGGTTATATAATTGCAGCCAACCCGACTGGATGCTTATGTGAGGCTGGATGGACTTGGAATGACATCTTGACATCGTGTGCTTCCTTGAATTGCTTTGCTGTGCTCCCTCCTAATGTGCCCCCAGAGACCTCGCGAGTCCAGATCAAAGTACTGTTCTTGGACAGCGAGGAGAAGCTGCACTTTTAAACCTGTTAGCCCAGGCTGATATGGTCTGGAGAGCAGTAGGCAGTGTGGTCATTTGTCTGGCTTTCAGCTGATCTGTTCCCTCTCTGGTACTTACGGACAATCAAATGCCTTTGTGCCCGGTATTTTTATTTTAAGTGCCAGGCTCATGCTGCATCAGTTCCTGCTGCTAAATTTTGTAGCTGGGAACAGTGGCCCTGTTTACAGGAACCTTGGAGGCAAATGCATAAAGAAGTAGTCAGGTTTTCCCCCAGCTTGGTGGTCTGGCAGGTATGAAGCAGGGGGGAATACCAAGCCAGAGAGAGGACATGGACAAGGGGCCGGCGGGGGGAAAGACAAGATTGAGGTATGGTGAATAGGTTGGCGTTAGAGGAGTGAAGTGTGTGGGCTGGGTTGTCATTTGCAAGGCAACACTGCTCTGCTGACATGGAAATTCCTCAATTGCTGCCCTTCAACAAATTAGTACAACCTGGATCTGGAGTTTCCATAACTCTCTTACCCTCGAGTAGCGCTGCTTCCTGCTGGGTGTTTCAAATCCGGGCCGCGGGGGTGGTGAGGGAAGGGTGAGCGTATCATCACTGCTCCGAAAGCTGGATTAATTTCTTTCCTCCCCAGTTTATGTTTTTCCTAACTACCCCTTGAGAATTTCTGCACCAGTCACACACTTTGGTACTCACAACCACTGTCTGACATAGCCTACTACTTAAAACGCTCACTCACCTACATGGCAACTTTTCCTTCTTCCTCCTCTCTGTAAATTATTTTAGTGTCTGCCTCCCCTCCTTTTTTGTAAACTCCTGGAGGAAAGGGATTGTGTCTATTAATTTGATTGAGCCCTCCGAAATAGTTAGTACCGTGCTCTGCACAGAGAAGGAAAATCAGGTGACTAAGGTGCCCTCGTGGCAAAATGGTCTGTCACTGATTGAGGGTCCAGAGTCCAGGCCCAGGACTCTACTCCTTCTGTCTCCTTTCTCCAGCCCTGGTTGATCATCATCATCAATCAATCAATCAATCAATCATGTTTATTGAGCGCTTACTATGTGCAGAGCACTGTACTAAGCGCTTGGGAAGTACAAATTGGCAACACATAGAGACAGTCCCTACCCAACAGTGGGCTCACAGTCTAAAAGGGGGAGACAGAGAACAGAACCAAACATACAATCGTATTTATTGAACGCTTACTATGTGCAGAGCACTGTATTAAGCGCTTATGAACCATGCCCCCAGTAGCACCCTCAGAGGCCTGGGAGGTGTAGGGGTAATATATTTTACTGAAACTTCTATTATTTACATATGAGACTGTTATTCCAGGAATGGGGTGGGTTTTTGTCTTAAGTAGATACCCAGTGAACAGAGTGAGAGAGGAGGGGGAAGGAAAGTGTCTGAAAGTGAACTGACAGAAAAGGAGAGGCTAAGTTATAATAGTCAATTCTGTGGACCATGTTGGTGTTTGTGTTTGTTCTGCTAAGGGAAACCCATGCTGCATCGAATTTCCAATTAGGTAGTTACCTGATCCCTTCAGAGGTAGTATTCATGGCCCTCTGATGGAGAGAGACTAAATGCTCAGCCCCATGATACCTGCAAGTTGCAGGAGCCCAGGGATCTCGAGTCGAACCCTTCACCCCGGGTTTCTCAGTTTCCAGTAAGAATTCTTCCAAGTTATTTTTGTTTTCGTGGATGGTTAAAGGAAAGAATCTAACTTGGGGAAATCATATTGAAGAAGGTAGCCTGTTAAGTATATTGTTTCATGCAAAGCTTTCAAGGTTATTTATGGGAGTTACATATTTCACCCAAGTTCTGATTTTTCAAAGGAAGAATTTTAGATTTTTAAAGCATTTATCCTTAAAGGAATTTTACCACGCATTTCCATTTTCTAGTTCATTCCTATAGTATTCATCAGTGATTTGCAACTTTTTCTTACTCAAGGTATAAAAAATCTGCAATTATCAGATTTAAGCAATGAGTATTAATATTTCAGTATTGGATGTTTTAAATTTTCAAAATTAAACAAATTAATTTGTACTTCGGTTTAGCAGGAAATATGAGGTAGTTGTATGTGTCTCAGCCGTCAAGACCGACATAAATACAGATAAATGGGGAGACAAGGAGAGGGAAAAATCCCTCTCTCAGCATTTCGGTGCACTTTCAGTTCACTCAGTTCCTCAAAAACAAGAGGGTTACAGTCCTGACAAACCCCACATTTGTAGAATGTGTGCCTTAATGAAGTCATGCCCACATCCCATTTTTTCCAACATCGCATTCCATATGCCATTTTCCAGTAGACAAGTTATCCCTTTTGTAACCATTTAATCTTTAGCACTGCAACCAAGGCAGTCTTTTATAGAAAAATTAAATGTATGTGATAGCATATTCACTGTGTAAGCAGTTTACATTCGGATTGTATGTGAGAGCTAAAGTACACTTCAATACTCTGTGCAGTTAAGGATTTAGGAATGTGTGATTTTTGACAACACATATAGACTGTCCCTAATAAAGAGTTAAAATGGATTATTATTGTTATTGTTACTATGTGCCACACACTATACTAAGCACTGGGGTGGATACAAGCAAATTGGGGTGGACGCAGTCCCTGTCCTACGTGGGGCTCACAGTTTCAATCCCCATTGTACAGATGTGGTAAACTGAGGCACAGAGAAGTGAAGTGACTTGCCCAAGGTCACGCAGCAGACAATTGGCAGAGCTGGGATTAGAACCCAAGACCTTTTAACTCCCAGGCCTGTGCTCTATCCATTGCGCCATGTGCTATATATAGATATAGACATATGCAGTTTTGCTAGGGGAGAAGGTAGATTACTTAGTTTGTGAAGGCACTACAAAAAGTGGACAAAGAAACTTACTAAATGATAGAAGTACTTGATGAGTTGCAGAAATGATGAAATTCAATTCAGTTGTATTGAGCACTTGTGTGCAGAGCACTGTACTAAGCACTTGGGAGAGTACAGTACAACAAAGTTACATCAAGTGGAAGGACTTCTTTGGAGACATTCCTACCTATTTGAATTCATACCACTTGACAGCTATCTAACATCACCCCAAACTCTTTCTGGTGCAAATGTTCAATGGAAAGGTTTTCTGTATTTAGTTTGAAATTGCACAGGATTTTTTTTTTAAATATTCTTCATAAGTATTACTATTATTAACTCCTGAAAATGGGAGTTTGAGGAGGTGGGAGAAACACCTTTGGCCTAGTGGGAAGAGCACAGGCCTGGAAGTTAGAGGACCTGGGTTCTAATCCTGGCTGTGCCTCTTGTCTGCTGTATGACCTTAGGCAAATCACCTAACTTCTTTTTGCCTCAGTTTCCTCAACTGTAAAATGGAGATTCAGTGCCTGTTCTCCTTTTTACTTAGACTGTGAGCCCGTGTGGGACCTGAGAATCTTGTATCTTCTGCCCCAGTGCTTAATATAGTGCATGGCGTGTAGTAAGTGCATAACAAATATCACCATTATTGTTATTAGTTTCTTAGACTTCAGAGATTTAACCCATTATGACTATTTTTCCTTGAAAACTATAAGATAAAATTAGAAAACTGGAAATCAGTTTCTTTGGGGGTATTTTTTTTTTTACATAGGCTGCATTGATAAGCCGTCTGCAACGAATATTTGAGGCCTGTTTCCCTGCTGTTCCTGTTTCTGGGGCTGAAGAGAAGGTTACTTCCCTGAAGCTGTTGTTGGAAAACTTAGAGGAAAGAACAAGAGAGACCTCAACAGAAAGTGGGTAAGGAACTTTGAAGTTCTCATTGATTAGAATTTATTTAAGTAGCGTAAGCTGAATCATATTACTCTCGGTTGCATAGTTAAATTTACTTTAAACTTTAACTTTGAATATTTTAAGAATTTGTTTACTGGAAATTTTCTAATGAACACAGGTATTGGTGTAATTTCATGCAGTTGGTGGTTTCTCAGTTGCTGTTAGTGATGCCTAAGAGAGATAGTTAATTAGAATGTGGCTTATTACTTACACTTGCTACAAATTGCTATATTAATTCACGTGTTGATGAAGTCTAAGTAGACCATGTTCTGTCTGCTGTGGGCATCATTTTCCAATTATAAGTGTGAATAATAATTGTCTAGGAACACTAAAGCAACTTTAGTTCTCTGGAGTACTTGTGCTTGGGAATAAGTTTAATTGGAATTTGTAACATGTCAGTCATATTAAAACTAGAGTATGCAGTGAAAGCTGAGTCATCTGATTTTTTTTTTTTTTGTATTGGCATCTCTAGAGGACTGCTGGACGTGTGGACAGAACTGCAGGATATCCATGAAGCATATGGATTGAAATACCAGTGGGGAGGCTCCCACAGCAACAAGAAGCTTTTGTGCTCTTTGGGAATCGACACCCGAAATATCGTGAGTCTTGTTATAGTAAAAAGGCCTTACCTAACAACTTCAAAATCCTGCTTTTATTTTCCACCAGCTCTCGTCCAAAAAGATCATTTCACATACGATTTGTTATTTTTGTCTTTAAATGAATGTCCAATCAAAGTTGACTGTCTTTTAAAGTGAATCCCCACGTAGTTTTTCTAAACAGCATTTATTTGCACAGGAGAGCTTTCCTGCTAAATACCTTACTAGTGTGCTTAATTTTAAAAACATTTTCAGAGCCTTTATACTGTTCTTAAAATTCAGTGCTAACTCTTAACAGATGTAATAAAATGCCTGTTAGCTTATTTGAAAACATAGTTGATTTAGTTGGTCACTGAAAGAGATGTTAGACTATTTCCTTAGTACTGTTTTTTTCTCCTTCACATCTGCAGCTCTTTACAGGCAATAAGAAGCAGCCTGTTATAGTGCCCATGTACGCAGCAGGACTGGTAAGTACAGGAAAGCCCTCATTTATGTATCTATTGTATTATGTGTTGTAATTTTCCATTAAAAAGCATACCCAAAGCAACAGTTAATTCCATACGTTTTGTGGCAAGAAAGATGAATGCTTGAAACAGGTGAAGTTGAGTAAATTGAAACGTATGTTTGGCTGTTGTTGCAAAACTTCTGACCATTGAACTTCTCTTTGCATTTTCATAATTTTCTTGGTACTGTAATGAGTTAGTGAGGGTTTGAGGAAATGTTTTAGATGTAATCCTGTTATGAAATTTAGATATTTGTGTGTCGTCCCATGGGAATCACATATTTAGATATAAATCCAGAAATGCCAAGGCTGCAGTTTTCATAGAAAGGAAAGCAGCAACCCCAACAGTAAGATCTAGCATTAAGACTACAATTTTAATGAATTGCACCGGAACCCAACTGTAAGCCATGACTTAAAACTTGTTGAATTTTGTTTTTTCAGATATGCCAGGTAGTCCAAGAAAACTCTGAAGGAATGATTAATTCTGTTCCTTATCAAGAACTATTTATATTTGAGTTTTGATGTTTGTGTGTGATGGACTTTTGAGTTATAGGTGGTCTGAAAAATTATATTTGCTCTTTAAAACTGTGGTTAAATTCTTCCACCAATACCTTAAAAATGAAGAGGAAATACCTTAAGGCCAAATTGGAAAAATGAAGAATTGGAAATTTAGGCTAAAGGACAATTTCCTTGATCATTTTTGAGCATGTGAAAATGGGTTTGCAGTGGAAGTTTTCTTGTTGCTGTGTCGGCTTGACCTACAACATTTTCTTCCATTCTTAAATTGCTGCTCTAATGATTTCAAGCATTTCATCTATTTTTAAAGCATACTACTTTTACAATGTAGAGGTTAAAATCAAAAAGAGTAGTGCAAAGGCAAGTATCTTGTTGCCTCTTTCAGCATTTGGGCCCTTGATAATAGATGAAATATTCTTTGTCAGTCTTCTACTTGCTTGAAGGGGATATGGTCCCTTTCAAAAGCCCTTATAATCCAAACAAGTCAAGTGAAGTCAAATTGTCCTTCTAGTGTCTCCCAATGTATTGTTTCAGGTGCTGATTTGTGATCCAGAGTGCTACTTTAAAAATTTTTTTTATGAACAGAGCTCTAGAAAACCACACTGTTGTTTAGAAAACTAGGGTTTTTATGAATGTGCTTAATACAGGTTTTAAAAGGATTCCTAAACCTTTATTTACAACTTGTGATTTTTTTTCAGGGTATCTTGTTAAATTCTAAGTTCTGAAATGTATGCTATATAAATATGTGTGATGTATTTTCTTCCTGGTTTCAAACCAGGGAAAAGATATTTAGGACTCATCATCATCATCAGTTGTATTTATTGAGCGCTTACTGTGTGCAGAGCACTGTACTAAGTGCTTGGGAAGTACAAGTTGGCAACATATAGAGACGGTCCCTACCCAATAGCGGGCTCCAAAGACCTGAGCTATTTTCAAGAATTACAAATCTTTTATTAGCAATGTATCTTTCACACAATGATCATGCTCCCCCTTTCCAGCACCTGAAACTACCACAGCCACTTGTGCAGCTCTAGAAGGGAGACTAGCCTCTCTTGCTCTCTCTCTATTTTTTTAAATGGTATTTAAGTGCTTACTATGTGCCCGGTACTGTATTAAGCACTAGGGTAGGTACAAGCCAATCAGGTTGGACACAGTCCACATCCCACATGGGGCTCACAGTCTTAATCCCCATTGTATGGATGAAGTAACTGAGGCCCAGAGAAGTGAAGTGTCTTGCCCAAGGTCACTCAGCAGACAAATGGCAGATCCAGGATTTGAACCCTGGTCCATCTGATTCCCAGGCACTTGCCGTTTTCACTAGGCCACTCTGCTTCTCTCTGCTACCTTACTTTACCTGCCAGTGTTCCCAAGGTGGTGACGTTCTGAAGATCTCAACTCACCTTTCAGATGTGTTCAGGGGGAGACTTAGACGACGTGGAATGCCAGCTCTTGTGCCCTGACAGAATCACTTAGAAGAACATGTGCCACTCTCCCATCCTGTTCCCAGATAGCACACAGCCAGGCTATTCAAGCTCCTTGTAATACGCTCAGTGAGTTTTTACCTAACGAGTAACAAAGTTTCACAATGCCCTTTTCTATCTTCCCCATTTCAGGCCCAGACTTGATGTTATCACAGGTTTGGTTTCTGAATTTTTGTTGAGCCTCCAAGAATATTAAGAAATCAAACTGAATGAGGGTCTTCTTTTCAGAGGCACTTTAAATCATCCCTAGCACGTAAAATTTAGGCATGAAAGACATTACTAATTCCTTGGAAGAGGTAGTGGCTTTTAATAAAAATACCTACTTTGTGGGTCTCATGAAGCAAGGCTGTAAAAATTTTATTAAGTCATCCCAGGTTGTTCTATGTTCCTCACTGATCAAACAACTTCTGAATTCATTGTTGACTTGGGTCTGTACCCTGCTTATAGAAGAAATCTTTATTACTTTCATAGAAATTGACAACTAAGCAGTGAGATGTTTTCAAATTTGGGGGATTTTTTAATCTGATTTTTATAGTTGTGCTTAATTTCCAGAGATAGTCATATTTTCAAGGGCTCATAATCCTTAAATTTTCCATTTTAAAATTCATTGATTTGTCTGATGGAAGAAAAGTGCATGTAAGGCTCATGGCTCAATGATTTTGTTCCCTTTTATTAATTTAGTAGTGTGTTGATACTTATGCAGATGTTGACTTTATTTCTTCCCTTATTCATACTTGTATACCAAAGTGTCCCTCATCTTTTCATAAGTTGTCTATCATTCCCAAGTTTCACAAGTTGTGGTTACAGACAAGAAATGTGAGTTCATTCTCCCTAGTCTCAAGGTAGCTAGTCCAAAGGAATAAAAACCAATGGGCCTACTGATTTGGTAGTGCTGAGTTGAACTGGGCTATTCTTTGGGAACTAAAATTCATTTAATTAACTTGTATGGAAACAGTGTCTCAAATTTTGGCCTGTGAATGTGTATATTGAATTTTTTCATACGTTCCAAATTAAATACAAATAAATGCAGGGTAGTCATGCACCAGAAGTTCAGGTAGACTATCAAGGATCAAACATCTCCTTGAATAGTACTCTTGCTTCTAAATCCTTTTTCTAGAATAAGTTTTTATAAGGGTGGAAAGGATATCCTTTAAACTGGGAAATCTTACATTCCAAGTGCTTCAAAGCCAAGGGTAGACTGTAGAAGGGCTGATTTTGTAGAACATGGATCCTACATGCTATTGTGCTTTCCTCCACTCTTCTTCTCCTTCTCCTACCTGCCCTCTACCCCTTCCCATATTAGCCACTAACAATTATTCACGTTGTTGCATTGGAACCCTTTCCCCTTTCATTGGATGTTTTGTTATAACTTTTGGTGGAAAACAGGAAGAGAGAAATGCTGATTATTTGTGAAATTTGTCCTGAGCTAATGTTGGAAATTAAGGAGCAGTCTTGTTTAAACTTAAAGGGTTTGCGAGGAAATAAAGTTATTTTGTAAACCATTCTCTGGCATTGGTGAGTATGGAAGGTAGAATTCTTTTCATTACAAATATAACTCCTTTTTTCTGGACGTACTTGTGAAGTAACCTGCTTTTCATATTGGGTTTTACTATTTAAATGCTGCCTTTGATATATTTTAGCCATTATGTAGTTTTTGCTTTTGAAAGCCATTTTAACTTTTTTAGGGTATGTTAGAGCCTACCAAGGAACCACTGAAACCTGTATCTGCTGCGGAAAAAATAGCTTCAATCGGGCAGACACCTCCAGTATCACCAGAGATGAACACGTGTACGTCTGATCAATTCCAGGTAAAAGATAATACTAGAAAAGAAACTACTCCAGATTGTTGTTATTTTACTGGAGATTTTGAATTTATATTAAAATATACCTGATAAAGACATATGCCCAAATATATATTTTCCTCCTAGAGAGCACTAGGTTAATATTCAAACAGAAAAGTTTTTCTTTGAGAAATGGCTAAAATACTGGTCATAAGTGCACGATTTAAGTTTCCCCACATTATGCTTTAGTTTAATATATGTAATATATTTGGCAAATTTTTCTATGGTTGATATGAATTTTTTTAACATAGGCATTCAGATATTTTTATAGTAGATATAGAACATGACGTTGCTAGTTTTTTTATATATTTGCCACTTTATGACCCTGACAGAGTGTTTTTTGTGCTTTATTTGCCCTGAGAGCATTTAAAATGTAATCTCTTTGGGTTAAAATCTTTCTCAAGTGAAAAGCTGTTGTAAAAAATAATTGAAAAGTGGTAGTTTTACAAGTGAAAAGTGCCATATTAAAATTCAAGGTGATTTCTATTCCATTCTCTCTTACTTGCCCCTTCAGCACATCAGAATAAGAAATTACACAATATACAATAAGTAGTGCCATGTCCTTAATCTATCATTAAAATCAGGAAGAATATTTCTACTTGTTCAGTTGCTTTCTATTCACAGATCCAATTAGAAGTGGCTCAGTAATTCTTGCTGAGCTCATTTCTTTACATAGAAGGAAAAAAGTAGTAAAATGCGTTGTCATTTTCAGAAGGCTTAACAATTGTAGTATTTTGCAAACTAACATTCACAAGTTTGATGCCCGTTCTTATCTCTTGTCTCCTTAAAAGCATCTTCAGATTGTGCCTAATGTAAAATATATTTATGGCCTAAACTAATTGAATCAGGAAATCATGCCACCTATTCATTTTCTACATTTGATTATCTTGTCACTAACCTGATATTTTCTATTTTGATACCAGCAACGAAGCAATTAGGGAATACATTTCTTGTTGGCATCATGGCTTGATTTTTAGAATCTGTCCAGAGCTACCAGAATTAATGTCCCCCCCCAAATGGTCAGAATAAAGCAAAATGGAATTCAGTGAGAGTGAGTACCGGTTAGTTCACCTAGGAGGGAAAGACAAATTTCACAAAGGTAAATTAAGAAATGACAGGTTATATGCAAGTATATTTGTGGCCGGGAGGAGGAGGAGAAATCAAGGGCTCAGGGTGGATTAAAAAATAAAAGTAAAAACAATGTACTTTTTCCTCTTGGCATTTAAAAAAAGCTAGCATGGGGACAGGATAGCAGCCAGAAGAACATAAGGAACTATGAGAAAGATCTGCCACTACTTTTGATGTCGATCAGGCCCTCACAGAGCTTTGTTTCCAGTTTTGGCTGAAAAAGATGGACAATTGAAAAGAGTTCAGAACAAAGCATTTATAGTGATGGTGCAGGTGAAAAGTAGCCCGAAGTGACTAGAAAAAAAAAAAGCTGTGAAGTGATTTTAATAATAAATTTTTGGATTAGGAAGAATAGTTATGATAATAATAATTATGGTACTTGTTAAGCACTTACTATGTGCCAAGCATGTTCTAAGTACTGGGGTAAATGCAAGTTAGGTTGGATACAGTCCGTGTCCTACATAGGGCTCATACTCTTAATGCCGCTTTTACAGGTGAGGTAATTGAGGCCCAGAGAAGTGAAGTGATTTGCCCAAGTTCACAGAGCAGATGTGGTAGAGCTGGGATTAAAACCCTTGACCTTCTGACCCCCAAGCCCGTGCTCTATCCACTAGACCATGCTACTTCTCCACGTTGCTTCTGTAAATTGGGTAGTGGGTACCTCTTCATTTTACCCTGAGGAGGGTCTGCATTTGGCTTTAGAGTTGCCCTCAGTCTCACTATTGCCGGAGGTGGGGCTAAATCAGTTCTTGTGTAGAGCGGGTTTTTTTATTGTTTTGTGTTGTTTTTCCCTCCTGGTTAGACCTTGCCCCCCAGCCCTGTGCCATGCTAGGGGGCCTGTTGTGCATGTGAAGTGAATACCAGTTTGCACCACTGAATACCAGTTTTGCACCACTGAATACCAGTTTTGCCATACCCTGGGCAGTTGCCACATTAACACTTTTCTCTGCATTGGTCCTGACTCTGATACAAAGGAAAGAAATGGAAACGTGAAGAAAAAAAAAAGACATTTTGGCAGTAAGGGTTGTTCAGCCTAGAGCAGGCTACCAAAAAGAACGATGAAGTGGGAAGAGAGAACCCTAGTAATAGTTTCCCTTTATTTTTATCCTTTTTAGCTTAGATTCTCCCCTGAGCTGTGGCCTAACAAGTAATGAGCTGAAAGATTTGTATGGAGCAAAGTGCTAAAAGAGTGTAAGTGGAAGCAGGAAGTAGTTAGTACATCATTCTGATGAGACTACAGCTTCTTCTTGGATTTCCTGTGCAAAACAGCTCTTGGAGTTAGTTTTAAATGCATGGATTTTTTTAAAAAAAATCCAAAATCACCATCAAAACTTATAGAATGCCTCTTCTGTAGAAATAAGATGCAGTTCATGCCCTCAGGGAGCTTACAGTCCATCATCTTTCCTTTCTGTACTTGCAGCTCCCTTCATTGTGGGACTCAGAACCTTAAGATTGTTTTAGATTATTGTCCTAGGAATTATCCCAATAATAATTATGGTATTTGTTAAGCTCTTGCTACGCGCCTGGCATTGTACTAAGCACGGGAGTGGATACAAGCAGTTCCGGTTGGACATAGTCCCTGTCCCGCATAGGGCTCACAGTCCATCCCCCATCCCTAAATTGTGGACAGTTTAGGTTAACACCACATTTCAATTTCCTCATCCATAGGGCAGGACTAAGTACTTCAATTTACTGGAGTTCCTGATATTGCGGTTTGTGTTTTTTGAACCCTACTTTATAGGAATATTGTAAGCACTAAGACTTTTAACACTTAAGCATTAAAAGTTTAATGTGAGCAAAATGATATTCTGCAATATGAGAGCATGTTTTGCAAGGCTTGTTTTAGTTGCTGGTTTTAGTGACAAAATAGCCTTTTAAAGAAGTGGAAAAGTTCTAGGAGTGATATCAACTTCCTAGACAGGCCAAGATGGACTTACATGAGCTATAATGATCAGTGTTGGGAGCATACGTAAAGAATAAGTGATAACTTATAAGCATTATCAAACTTTTTTATATTTTTTTTTCCATTGGATAGGAAAAATAATTCTTGGTCAAGCTTAATTTTAAAACCCCCCTAAGTATACACATTATGAGATTGTAACCGTAGAAGTGTGGTAAAGCAATCTTCAGGTCTGCTTCCTCGTAGATTTTGCTAGCCTAAAGTTTGTTCCAAAACTTTTGTAGTCAGGGAACATGTCTACCAACTCTGTTATATTGTACTCTCCCAAGTGCTTAGCACAGTGAGCAGTCAATAAATACAATTGATTTTTTCCCCCCACACCAAAGCATTTCAAGTTGATTGTGTATTTCATATGGGTTGAATTTAAACATAAATATTGGGAAAATATTTATTTTGTGTGTGGGTTGCGGGGGTTTGGCCAACAAATTTGAAGGTGATGGTACAATTGGTGCTGTGTCCTTTGTGCCTGCAACCACAAATATGATTGACAAACATACAGTAGTAATATTTATTAAGCCCGTACAGTGGGCAGAGCACTGTACTAAGTGCTTGGAAGGAGTGTATCCTTTCAACCCCTGAGTTAAAAATAGGGTCTAGTTTCTTGGCTGCTCTGGCCACTGCTTAGAAAATCTGCTGTTGATGGTAATTCTGCTCCTTATTGCACAGGCCTTGCAGCATTTTTTGCCCTTAGCTGAAACCCTGAATTCTGGAATACTATAGACCAATCTGTCTGTTTCCTGCTGCTGCTTCCCAGCAATAACTGTCAAACCCCCATTTTCATTATGTTCTTTATTGCATCATTATCCTGTTCTGTGCACACTAGTGGTGTGTGGTTTTTGTGTTCTTTTTTTGAGATACTTGTTAAGCTCTTATTAGGTGTCATGCACTGTGCTAAACGCTGGGGTTGTACTAAATGCTAATCAAGTTGGACACAGTCCATGCCCCCAAGGAGCTCACAGTATCAATCCTCATTTTACAGATGAAGTAACTGTGTCACAGAGAAGTTAAGTGACTTGCCCAAAGTCACACAGCAGACAAGTGGCAGAGCCAGGATTAGAACCCAGGTCCGTCTCACTCCCCCAAGCCTGTGTGCTCTATCCACTAGGTCACACATTTTGTTTGGGAGCACTGCTTGCTCTATTTATCTAGGTGTGTTAAGGGATGGAGGAATTGAAAAGCCAGCCATATTCAAATCAATCAGTTGATCAGTGGTTTTTATTGAGTGCTTACTATGTGCTGGAGTAAGTGCTTGGCAGAGTACAGTACAACAGATTTAGCAGAAATATTCCCTGCCCCAAATGACCTTATTCATCCAGAGTATTGCTTTAAAGTCTGAATATCCCCTGCCAGTATATTATTTTTTTAAAATCATACATTATAGGTGACAGAGGGAATTTAGATTTCTTAAAATGGAAGAATTAAGGATGGGCACCGGAGTGGAACAAGTCACTTCTAGATTAGAAGTGAGCTGAGATGAATTGCATGTCCCAGTTATAGCATGGGTGCACTGGGTTGCTTCTGAGGCGTCTGCATCTTTGAACATGGAAAACTGGGTGTTTTGGGAGTTGCTTCAAGGTAGCAGCAGCTCCAAAATGACCCGGACTTTTGAGGCAATAATCCTGGTGTAACCAAGATACTGTAGGACTCCAAATGGACTTCCCTAAATCTTAGGGGTCTCCAGCAGCTCATTCCGCAGTTTCACTTAAGCCGAGATGCATTGAGAGAAGCTATTCCTGTAGGAAAAAGACAAACAGACCATTTTCTTATTAGTAAGCTTAGTTTTGCCTCTGCTTTTTGTTTCACATTTTATTTAGGGGGAGGTTAGAGAGATTGACATACCAAGTGAGCACACTGTTTCTCACTGCACAATAGCTTATTTAAGGGATGATTTATAAACAGTGTATATACACCAGTGTATTCTTTATTAGGTATGTCAGTAGGGTTCTTATTCACTTCAAGTAAGTCCACAAAATGCATCTCCCTCTCCCCCC
Source organism: Tachyglossus aculeatus (assembly GCF_015852505.1). NCBI lineage: Eukaryota > Metazoa > Chordata > Mammalia > Monotremata > Tachyglossidae > Tachyglossus > Tachyglossus aculeatus. Next base: position 11,148,372 of record NC_052074.1, read on the forward strand.
CGACCCCCCCAACTCCCCTGCCACTACCTTGCAGCCATTTTGGTCCTGTAAGGAATAATCACAGAATGACCATGTTATCAACCTGTTCACTTTCCCATTTTAAGAATAAACCCCTGAAAGCTTCCTGAGAAAGCCATGTAGATTTCCTTCCTAAACACTAATCCTGGTTAAGCTATCTTTCTTAAGTATCAGCTACTAAAAACTACTAAAACTTTTATATGGTGAATTTTAATGGTCTTCTCTTTGGCTTAATTTGTATTTTTACATATATATGTATGCACACATATATATATATATATACACTTCACAATGAGTGTTTTTACTTTGCATTTTGGAGAAAATATTGTTAATGAATTAGGTTTTTCTGACAATGCGAGTGAATCTAGGTAATTCGTGATGAGATGTCAAAAGAAGCAGTTGTGCACGTGTGTGGATTCCATCAAGGCACTGTACTCTGAGAATTTTCCTTGTGTAACTTCCTGCGCACCAGTAGAGCTGAGAGTACCGATTTAAAATAATTTTTAATGCAGGAAAGTCCGTCTCCAACCGCATTTCAAATGATTTGAAATCCTTTATCTCTTTAATATGCCCGCTTGTATTTGTATTATTTGTATAGTAAATAAAATTGTTTTAAAGTCTAATAAGAGGAATGAAGCCCTGTGTTAAAATTACAAAATCATAACTATTTAGTAAAATATAATTTGAAAAGAATTACCTCATATCATCTTCCTCTCCACTTTTTTATGAATAGCTTCCATGAATAATTGAAAAAAGTGATGTTTTAGAAGTCATCCATCAGTTATATTGATTGAGTGCCTCGGGTACAGAGCACTGTATTAGGTGCTTTGGAGAGTACAATGATTAAAATGATCCAACTTTAAATATAATATGTATATCATTCGTTTGTAGATAAGATATTCAGAAGTTATGTCATTCTGTTTTCCATTAGATTAATTCTTACCTTATTTGATGTGAAGCAAATTTCTTATGAGGCATTCTATGTTATTGTAACTTGAACTGTTTTTAAAATTTTGATTTCTTTGACTTTTCAATTCTAGGAATCTCTACCACCTGTCCAGTTTGACTGGAGTAGCAGTGGCCTTACTAACCCTTTAGATGGTACGTCTCTCCGTAGAGCCTCTAGCACCAGAGCTAGAGTTAAGAAAGCTACAAAGTTCAGACAAACTTCTCTCTGCTGATTATTTTTTTTAATATATATAATTTCCTACTCTTATCTTTGGAAATTCAGGCTTTCTTTCTGATTAACAGATCCCTAAGCAAAGCAGTAATGAATGCTGATGGTGTATTATCATAACACTTAGAACTAGGTAAAAGTTTTGGTTATTCAATTTATACCCATCCCAAAATATCATTATTAAGTCTCACAGTTTCCAGGGCTAATTATTTTGAAGTTCAAACAGTCCCCCAGTTGGAGTCTTTACATTTGTTTTTCCAAAAATAAAAATTTATCTTTACTGACATTACTTCTACGGCAAAATTGAGTAGTAGATAGAGGTTGCTTCAAAGCACAATTGTTTAACCAAAAGCAGGTTTACTAAAAATAATTATTTATTGACTACATCTTCAGATTTACTAGTACATCAGAAAGCACCAGAATATAAAATGTGCAGTGTTATGTTTTCACTTTTTTCTAAATTAAACCCAGTATCTCAGTACGTTTAACGTGGCAATAGGTAACCCTGTACATTTAAAATTTGGAAAAGGGGCATTGTAACTCAGTAATTTTGTTTTTGAAAGAAAAAGAAAGTTCACTATTGGTCTCTAACCTGTGGATTCAATAAAGTGAAGTTTCACAGATGGTTACAGTAATAAGCATCAGTGACTCCTTTTGCACTGTAGAAGTTGTTTAAACACTTAACCAAAACTACCTGTTCTACCTTATTAGTTTGCTTTGTAGCGGTGGTCCCAGGATAGCTAGAAAAAAGCTGATTGAGTAACCCGGTGATGAAAGAAAGCCTGGATGGACCGTTTTGCTGTTGTCTGGTGTCTTATTACTTCAGTCAAATCATCGTGCTTTCTTTTAACAAGTAACTTCTTTAAAATGTATCCTGTTTCTGATTACTGTTTCAGTGTTAAAGGGGAACAGTACACCTTGAGACTGGAAAAAAAAAAGAGGGCGGGTCAGCTAGCATCGGTTACTGGTGTTTTGTCTGTATTTTAAATTAGGCCAATAATATATCAATCAGTATCCAAAACCTGACAAATATATTTGTCAGCAATTTTAACAAATTGTTCAGCAAGGGGCTACCAGTGCTTCTGTGAAAGACTGGTTTGGGTCTGTTCAGTGGTTTAATTTATGAGGAAGTGAGGTGAAAGTATTGTTTCCCTTTAACCAGGCAAACGTTTCCTCCTTTGGCCTTTCTGGTACTGCTCCATTTTTGATTGAAATAAATTTTTCTTTTTCTCCAAAAAGTTCCTAGTGTTGAATTCCTTGCATTGTACATGATAAAATGTACATTGAATTAAATTGTTATCGTCTCTAGAAATGACAAACTAAGACTGTAAGCATTGTTCTGCTGTTGATTTTTAAATTGTGTAATGATTACTAATTATAACTTGCATGTTCAAGTGTGTGTCTTACCCCTTTTTACACATAACCCCTCCTCCCTTGGCTTACCTTCTGTATGGCTGCCTACCAACCCGGTCACTGAATTTCAAGCTAGTGGAGGTTCCACTCTTCTGAACCTTGATTTCTTTGGGCCCGTGGATGACAGTAGCTCTAGCAGTACCACCACAATCCCAGGTCAGCAGAGTGTTCAAACCGCAACTCTAATCTGTTAATTATTTACTGAAAGCATGCCCACATCACTTGACTTTCCTATAAACAAGGGAAACAACCTCATCGTAGTGCTCTTTGGTGGCTTTCTAATAAATTGTTCTTTATCAGCTGTTATTTTCTGATACTAAGATACTACCAATGACTCAATTTTGAAAGGGTTTCCATGCAAATTTTTCAAGTGTGATGTGACAAAGAGTTGAATCTAGCTTTTCGATCTGAATGGCTTTTAACTTCCTTAGGCCCTAAATGAGTGAAGGGAGATTGTTGTCTTTTTTCTCCCCAAATGAAAAATATGATGTTTTGTATGCTTATTTTCAAAAGCACATTCTGTAAAGCCATGGGAACAAAGACAATAACTTATGCCTCTTTTAATATGCAAAAGTGACTTGACATTGTAGTGCCTGTGATTAGGAAAATCGCACATCTGGCATTCATATAGTCGTTGTACTTTGGTGCTGCTAAGTGTATAGTTAGGTCCTGAAATCCTGGGACCCAATACTTGTTTACGGAGATGCACCTAGAACTATATTACAGTTTTTTTCCAGTCAGTTCTTAAATAGAAGGTGTGCTGTTAAGTCCCAGATGAAAGAGAAATGTTATGAAAGTTTCTAGAAAAGAGAGGTGCTGTGGGTCCCCCAGCAGTTAGACACCTGAATAGATGTTGGGAAATGCCTGTACAAGTAGTGTCCAGCCCTGCAGAGATCCAGTCTATGGACAGAGGACTATAATGTACCTGTCATTTTCTACTTTCAATCGAATAAAAAGTGAAAATTGTAATCACATTTTACGTTTACATTTTCTTTAAGAGGGTTTCCAGGAGCCCCTGTCACTTGGAGTTAGGATCGGGTTGTCATGCCAACTGGTCCCAGGGCCACAGATGATGTAGGGAAGCAGTATGGCTCAGTTGAAAGAGCACGGGCTTCGGAGTCAGAGGTCATGGGTTCAAATCCCGGCTCCGCCAATTGCCAGTTGTGTACTTTGGGCAAGTCACTTCACTTCTCTGTGCCTCAGTTACCTCATCTTAAAATGGGGATATTAAGACTGTGAGCCTCCCGTGGGACAACCTGATCACCTTGTAACCTCCCCAGCACTTAGAACAGTGCTTTGCACATAGCGCTTAATAAATGCTATTATTATTATTATTATTATTATTACCAACCTAAACCCCATGGCTGGAGCAGGGAGGGTATGGTCCTCCTCCTCCCCCCTACCCCTCCACCCTGGCTGACCCTCTCACATCCACCTTAAATCCCCAAGAGCAGCCTGGTTTGCCCTGCTCCATAGGAGAGGCCCTCCCTACTGAGAGAAGTGAAACTGGAGGGGGAAGGCTCAGGAAGGAAAGATGACAGAGAGAGTGATAGCCCACAGTTCCAGTTTTGAGGATATAGTGACCGTTTGTACAACCACCCCTTGTACACATGATGGGTGCAGTAGCCAAATCCCCACATCCAGCTGAATGGATTCCTAGTTTGCAATGCCTTTAGTTAGCGCAGCCTTGGAAAAACCAACCCATCCCATGTTCGTGCTTCAAAATTGTTCTTTCCTGTTACTAAAATTCAAAATGCACTTGATCTAAGGGATCTACCAGTGTAAAGGTATATTTTAGTTACACTTTGTTTTCAGTTAGCTTGATTCTTGATGAGTAAAGATCCAAAAGCGTTTATAGATTTCCCGGAATGGATACCAAAGCCTATTTCTCCAAGCCTCGTTTTCTCATGACCCCTGCCCTGTTAAATTATAATTAATATTAAGACATTCATTTTTTTTAATTTTTGTCTAATTAAAGTTAATTTTTAGTTTTACTTCAAAATCTATTTTAAAGCCAGCAGTATATTTCCCCAAGTAACACGAGCACATAAAGAGATACAGGAGTGAAATGGTAACCAGGTTTAATGTACAGTTGGCTGGGAGTCAGAAGAGGCAAGTTGAAGAGCAGTTTTAAGTTCCTTAGTGGAAATGAAAGTGTTTTTAGCATGGTTAATTTAGTATCGGTTACTTTTGAATCCATTTTTATCCATTTTAGTATTCTCATTAACGTGCTGTAGCTGTTGTGTAAATTTGATTACTAAAGAGCTGCTTTGGCTTTTTATGGCTATTAGTTTTTGTTCCAAACTTATCATCATACTACAGGTATTAACACCTTTCTTGGTATGCCATTTCACCACTTGTTTGCACTTTTTCTGACTTGTTTCTGGGAAAGTCATTTGTGTCTTAGCTTGCAATTATTTTGTGTGTGAAATTTATTGAGGAGGTTGGCATAGAAATCTGTTGGCTACTTGTTTCATGTAACTTAGACCTCATTAAGGTTCTGTCAAGAAACCCATAACTCTCTCAATTATTTATATTGTCGAGTCACACTGTTTTAGAGAAGTAGTTCCACTATTTTGGAAAAGTCCACTACTTAATTTACTACTTTTCTGACAGCAATAACCAGGGTTACTTTTAGAAAATTTAGACAGCACCAGCTGTGTACTAGCTGGGTTTTTTCCAGCTCCTTTTTGTTGCCAGTGAGGATTTAGTTAATTCATGTAACAGGAGCGTGATATATTCATTATACATTAACTGAACTAAGGAACCTCTGTAGTTAGAACCTAACCTTTTAAAATACTCCTTTGACCCTTGAAGAAATGTGTAACTTTTACTTTATTTTGCTAAAATTGCAACCCTGTAGAAAAAACACAAGTCGATTTGAACTACTTATGCATTTTTTAAATGTTAACCACTTTTACCTTAATGAGATCTCAGAGTTTAGGGAGAGTCAAAATGCATTTTCTATAGCCTTCCTCCCTCGTTGAAAGTCAAGACTGTGGGGCTTGCCGCTTTTGCTTGAGTTCTGTGAACATCTGAGATCTAATTTTGTTTAATTCCTAGAAAGTATATTAAATCGTATTCTATTCTTGTTTCTCCATTTCAATATGTAAATTATCCAAAAAGGAGAGCATTTCTTGTGATTGGAAAATACAAAGCCTAGGACAAGACTGTCTCAGTGAATTTGGGATGATTCCGGTGGGCGAAGATATTTCCCATTGGTACAAAGAAAGAATTCTCTTAAAGTTGTGCCTGTCATGTGGTGAAAAGTTAATGAGCACAATTTATGGCCCTGTAGTTAAGCAATAATAATTGAAGTATAAGGTGTTTCTCTGGAGATTAACGACCAGTGGGGAGGGGTTGACATAAGGTATAGTTCTGAACTCCATCGACCGCAGCTCAACATTAATATTCGGGAAGAGCTTGGCATCTCGTTCATTTGTGCTTATATAAGGTAAAAGTAGATGGGGAATGAAAAGTCACCATTTACATATTTATGTGGCTGGTGTGTGGGAGTTTTTCCAGGAATGAAATCCCCAGAATTTGGACTGATAAAACTGTGGGACTATCCTTTTTAACATTTAGACTCATGGATCCTGAGGCAGGATCATTTTGGACCCAAGCGTAATTTATATCCAGAAACTTTGTGGCACAAAACCATCAGTCTGAATTGGAGGTGGATTGATAACTGATTTCTAGAGCCTTATAATGTTTAAAAATCTAGCCTTGCCGTTGTATTTTTTTTGTAGCATCCAAGCTAGGTATACCACACCCAGTGCTGGGGCAGAGGGTCCCTGATTTGATGGGCATCTTGTATCTTCTCCCAGCACACAGGTGACCTCCTTCCCTGCCTTCCCAGTTTGCATGGTCCTCATCTACCCAGCAGTGGGAAGGAGCCCTTTGGGAATAACACATTTGGCTGTGGAGACAACTGCATTGCCATTATTGTGGCTCACAGTGAAGGAAGACCTTTCTCATACACACACGCCTCCTAATCGTATTTAAAAATGAAAAAGAGCATCAGATTTTGACAAAAAAGCAAACATCTGCATTACATCCTTTGTGTTCACTTTGCTTAAGTTTTAACAAACTGCATAGATTTTCTGGAATGGAGTAACAGTGACAAATTGGGAGTGGGGGTCATTTTTAAAAGAACTACTAAAAATTTATCACAAAGTTGGAAGAAGTAAGGTAGCACTTGTAGAATGGTTGGAGAGAAACCTGATTTAATGTAGTAATATTAAATTTCATCATTACATTTAAAAGTAGCGCATGTCTCTCCTATTTCAGATAACCCTGAATTGGCAAATTTTTATAAATGAAATTTTATGAACCATTTGGAACCATATATTTCCTTATTTTCAGGGTCTCAGAGGCTAAACTTTTTATCAGAAATGTATCACTCCGCTTTAGGAAAGCTTTTAAAATTGTGGTTAAAATAACAAGCAAACTAATATTTGATGTTTTCATAGTATATTTTGGTAATGGAATGACTCAGATGTTTGCAGAATTATGCCTTTGGCAGCTTGGATTGTAACTGATGATCCAGATGTATGTTACCGTTACTGACTATCATTTTATACTGTAAGGTGTGGATCCGGAGTTGTATGAGTTGACAACTTCAAAACTGGAAACGTGTAACTCAAGTCTCAAGGTGGCTGATGCGTTTGCAAGACTCATGTCCACCGTTGAGAAGACGAGCACATCTACAAGGTAAAGTGCAACAGTGGCTTAGTTTCTGAGAAGACGTGTTCGTTGGATGCTTAATGAAGCCCTGTGGCTAAGTGGAAAGGGCACGAGCTTGGGAGTCAGAGGTTGTGGGTTCTAATCCCAGCTCTGCCACTTGTCAGCTGTGAGACTTTGGGCAAGTCACTTAACTTCTCTGTGCCTCAGTTACCTCATCTGTAAAATGGGGATTGACTGTGAGCCCCATGTGGGACAACCTGATCACCTTGTATCCCCCCCAGTGCTTAGAACAGTGCTTCACACATAGTAAGTGCTTAACAGATGCCATCATCATTATTATTATTATTGTTATCTGTTGGCCATGTTTAATGAAATTACCTGTTACAGATAGGCTCATAACCAAGAGAATTTATACTGCAGTAAGAGTACTGTTTATATCTTTCCCTTCCCTTGCAAACCCGTGATTCACCCTCACTATTAAAAAGAAGTATTTATCTTTGAAGGCCCACTTTCTGTACACTACTCTGAAAAGTATTTCAGCTGTTCTTTCTGAATGAATGCCTCCACCCACACTTCAGATTCTTGTTGCCAGCCCTGCTACAATAGACATCTTAAGCTGAAGAAAATATTCATTAATTTCTTTGGGGGGTGGTGTAGCAAGCCTTTTACCTTCCTCGAAGGATATGAATGATCACGTTGTTTTGAAACTCCACTCTTTGTAAACCTAAGCAGGACTGGGCATAATTAGAATTTGAAAACTTGCTACAGTATTAATATTTCCCCCGACCAATTCCCTTGATGAGGTTTGCGATGTGAACAAAATCCTTCAAATCTGCCTTAATCATGCCGGTATCCTTTATCATAGCTGTAATCTTTTATCCTAGTGCTTATTTGAAGCTAATAAAGTTTGAACCCTTAAAAGCAGCCCATTTAAAACTATAGATTTAATGAAGCATCCTGAAAAGAAGAATCCAGTAATAAGAGGGGTTTTTCCGAATCAAATAAAATGTACTTTTTCAAATCAATACTTAACCAATTCACTTTCGATATCGGGATGCAATTAAGGTGAACTCCTCGCTGATTTTAAAAATCAGCATTTGCTAACAAGAATGGCAGAAGCCAGAGGATTGGAGTTAGCATGACCTTGGTGTAACGACAGAATGTTCAATGGGTTCGATCAGTCGTTGTGCATTTTAGGCCTTTAAGTGGGTTTCTTGTTTTTCACCCTAAAATCCTGCCAGTTGCTATGTGAAGAATTTTGAGATTGTTAGTCGCGTATATTTAATTTTCAAACCATCAGGAGGAGCTCTAGACCTCAAGGTTCGCTCGCCTTTTCTGGATCAGTTCCCAAAGCCGTGTGCTGTGGAGCAGGAGACTCTCTCACCAGCTTGTCACGGCCCTTGCTCCCATTTTGAAATTGTCCGCTTTATTTGGGGGGCCATCATGAACTAACTTCCAGTTTTAAAAGGGTCTCCTTTACATGTCATAGAAATCATCTTCAAACCACCCAAGCTGCCAACTCACGTGATTCCCATTTTGGGGTGGCTAGATAAAGTTTATGCCGGAAATCTGTCTAGGTAATGCAGTTAGGAATTTAAAAGCTCAGTATGAGCAAAAGCAAATAGGATGAGGTAGCCTGAACCCATAGCTGCAAGGCTTATTGCAGAATGAACATGCGTTACTGATGCCATGTTCCTTTACATATCGTATGCCTTAAACCCTCCACCACTAATATTTACTGAGAGTTCAAAAAGGGATTGGCGTGATTAAGTCTTCCATGGGTTATGATGCTAAATAAAGCTGGTAGTCTGAAGAAAGGAAATTTGATAGGCCAGACCTCCATTTCTTCCGTCTTTGTAAATAAGTCCTTAGGTTTGTTCTTAACAAGGATAATTGCTGCCCTTTGAGAATTTTTTTTTCTCTTCCTCAGAGTGGCAACTTTTAATTCACTGTTCTTTCACTGGACTTCTCATTTTAAATGTGAAATAAACATGAGCTTTGCTTGCACATAGAAACACCCTATGGCAGCTTCATGTATACATTATATCTAATCATAATAGACTAACAGTCCATAAATCAGACAAAAACAGAGGTGCTGTAACTTTTCCTGACATGGAACAGTTAAGCCGGCCAAAGCTTGAATACAAATTTAGTATATGATTAAGTCTGCCAGGCTAATAGCCACTTACCCACTCACTTAGGGCAAGTAACAATTTACACCAGGTGGGTAGAAAAACATACTAATTTTATCTTTTTCACTTCCTGTATTCCTCCTGTGGGAAGGGCATTTAGTTTTTTGTTTGTTTTTTAAGATAAATGTTTGTATACTTCATACTTCATATACTTCAAAAGACTGAACTCCTTGTCTTCCCTCCCAAACCCTGCCCTCTCCCTGACTTTCCCATCACTGTTGACGGCACTACCATCCTTCCCATCTCACAAGCCTGCAACCTTGGTGTCATCCTCGACTCCGCCGTCTCGTTCACCCCTCACATCCAAGCCGTCACCAAAACCTGCCGGTCTCACCTCCGCAACATCATCAATCATCATCAATCGTATTTATTGAGCGCTTACTATGTGCAGAGCACTGTACTAAGCGCTTGGGAAGTACAAATTGGCAACATATAGAGACAGTCCCTACCCAACAGTGGGCTCACAGTATAAAAGGGGGAGACAGAGAACAAAACCAAACATACTAACAAAATAAAATAAATAGAATAGCTATGTACAAGTAAAATAAATAAATAGAGTAATAATAGTAGCAACATCACCAAGATCCGCCCTTTCCTCTCCATCCAAACCGCTACCCTGCTCGTTCAAGCTCTCATCCTATCCCATCTGGATTACTGTATCAGCCTCCTCTCCTATCTCCCATCCTCCTGTCTCTCCCCACTTCAATCCATACTTCACTCCGCTGCCCGGATTGTCTTTGTCCAGGAATGCTCTGGGCATGTTACTCCCCTCCTCAAAAATCTCCAGTGGCTATCAATCAACCTATGCATCAGGCAGAAACTCCTCACCCTGGGCTTCAAGGCTGTCCATCCCCTCGCCCCCTCCTACCTCACCTCCCTTCTCTCCTTCTCCAGCCCACCCTGCACCCTCCGCTCCTCTGCCACTAATCTCCTCACCGTGCCTCGTTCTCGCCTGTCCCGCCATCGACCCCCGGCCCACGTCATCCCCCTGGCCTGGAATGCCCTCCCTCCCCACATCCACCAAGCTAGCTCTCTTCCTCCCTTCAAGGCCCTACTGAGAGCTCACCTCCTCCAGGAGGCCTTCCCAGACTGAGCCCCCTCCTTCCTCTCCCCCTCCTCCCCCTCTCCCCCCGCCTTACCTCCTTCCCTTCCCCACAGCACCTGTATATATGTATATATGTTTGTACATATTTATTACTCTATTTATTTTACTTGTACATATTTATTCTACTTATTTTATTTTGTTAATATGTTTTGTTTTGTTCTGTGTCTCCCCCTTCTAGACTGTGAGCCCACTGTTGGGTAGGAACCGTCTGTATATGTTGCCAACTTGTACTTCCCAAGCGCTTAGTAAAGTGCTCTGCACACAGTAAGCGCGAAATAAATACGATTGCATGAAAGAATGAATATGCAGAGTTGCTTTTTATGTACATCAGTTTTGTGTCTAAGTATCTTTGAACCAAATTATTATGGGGCTAATGAGATAGAGGTAAGTTGAAAATAGAATTGCTTGTTCCAGTGAAAAGCTACAGGACCCTAAAGCCTTCATCAATCAGTTAATATTTATTACTGATCATCTGCTTGAAATTAACATGAAATTAAAACATACCGTACCTGTTCTTGAGGAGCTTTTGATCTTATTACACCAATTCTCCATGTAAGAGAGAGAATAAGACTGGAAGTAATTTGAATAGTGAAGCCTGCCTCGGTTGACAAAGCGTTTGGTTTAAGCATCCAGTGAAAGGCAACTGGTCCAGGCAGGCCTAAGGAGATTACAAAGTGAACGTAGTTGTTTCAGTGCTGTGGGGATAGTAAGTCTATCTAATTGTTCCATCTACTGTTTTCTGTATCAAAATTTCCTTCGGCTAACTCCTTCTGAGCAGGGATTATGTCTACCAACTCTTTTGATTGTACTCTCCCAAGCTCTTAGTGTAATGTTCTGCACAAAGTAAGTGGTCAGTAAATACCATTGATTGATTTATTGACTGGCTTTTTGCCACCAACCAGGAAAAGCAGCTTAAAGCAAACAAATAGTATGTTAAACTTTATTGTATACTGCGTGATTTTGTTTGCTACGAAGCCAAGAATGTTACGTGTGCGAGATTTATTTCCAGCCTCCTTCACGCACGTTTATTTCTCACCTGATTCTGATTAGAACTAGATATTAGAGAGGGGACCCAACCAGGAATGGTGAAGAGATATCAGTGAAAGATTTAGGAACAAGTTAACCAGAGGCTTTGAGGGGTCGCTATGAAAAAATGATTAATTCTGAAGTCTAGCATGGACCAAATTCTTATAGGCGTGAAGTTTATCCATCCTACAAATAGCTCCATTTCCTGCTAGCTGCTAATTAGCTGCCTGGGGAAGCAGTGTGACTTAATGGGAAGAACGTGGGCTGGGGAGTGAGAGGACTTGGGTTCTAATGCCAGCTCTGCCACTTGACTGCCTTGGGACCTTAGGGAAGTCACTTAAACTTCTCCGTGCTTCAGTTACCTCATCTGTAAAATGGACATTAAGTCCTCCTCCTGCTGACTTAGACTGTGAGCCCCATGTACTTGTTTGTCCTGGAAGTGGTGATGAAGTACACCTTTCCCAGCCCAGGGTAACCAGTTCAGTTCCTCACCTCTTCTCTGGAGGCATGAGACACAACTTTGAATAATAATGATGATGGTATTTGTTAAGCGCTTACTATGTGCCAAGCACTGTTCTAAGCACTGGGGTAGATACAAGGTAAGCAGGTTGTCCCATGTGGGGCTCACAGCCTCAATCCCCATTTTACAGGTGAGGGAACTGAGGCACAGAGAAGTGAAGTGACTTGCCCAAAGTCCCACAGCTGACGAGTGGCGGAGCCGGGATTAGAACCCACAACCTCTGACTCCCAAGCACGTGCTGTTTCCTCTAAGCCACGCTGCTTCTCTTCTCTTGAAGACAGTTCCGACCCCCTCTCCTGTCATGGAGAAGCAGCATGGCTCAGTGGAAAGAGCCCTGGTTTTGGAATCAGAGGTCATGGGTTTGAATCCCGGCTCTGCCAATTGTCAGCTGTGTGACTTTGGGCAAGTCACTTCACTTCTCTGGGCCTCAGTTCCCTCATCTGTAAAATGGGGATTAAGACTGTGAGCCCTCCGTGGGACAACCTGATCACCTTGTAACCTCCCCAGCGCTTAGAACAGTGCTTTGCACCTAGTAAGCGCTTAAGAAATGCCATTATCATTATTATTATTATTATTATTATTATTATTATTATTATTATTATTATTATTATTATGGAGGTCCCGGGCTCCTTCCCGGTTCTCTGTGGAGCTGGCTGGCCAGAATATCTCTAGGATCTTGTGGCTCTGCCATAGGCCCCAGGGCTAATCCCTGGCAAGCGTGGTGCCCATCACCTTCTGCAAAATAGGGTCCCTCAGAAAGGGCACCATTTAATGTCACTGGTTGAGAACAGTCAAGATTCAAGGATATTTCACTGCATGGCAAAAGCTGCATTTTAGAATCATACAGTTAGTGTCACTATCAGCAAATATCTGTTGTGTGCTCACGGTTCCCCTAATGCTACGCTAGCTGCTCAGCTTCTCGGGCATTGGCTTCAGGGGAGACAGAAGCCAGATAAAGTATTGATCTGTCTTGTGTAAGAATTTCTACCTGCTTTGTTTTCACATATAGGTCAGAGCCAAACAAATAGCCACTCGTGGTGCCAGACATGCCTAATTGACTCACTAATTGGGATCTTTCCTTGGTAGATTGCCACTGGGTTCCCTTGAAAGCCAAAGCATTTAGGAGTGGAGAATTGAAGGGGGAAAAAAATCAACTCTAATCTGAAAACTGCGTATCAGTCAATCTGTGGTATTTATTGAGCACTTTCTGTGTGCTGGGCACTGTACTAAACCCTTGGGAGAGTACAGTACAGCAGAGTTGGGAGACACGTTCCCTCTCCAAAAGGGGGAGCCGGCATTAATATAAATAAATTACGGATTTGTACATAAATACTGTGGGCCTGAGGGTGGGATGAATATCGGTTGTTTAAAGGGTACAGATCCAAGTCAAGTTGAATGGAGAGGGAGTAGGATTTGTGAGTAGGAGAATTTGTCCACAAAAAAGGATAAATCTTAGTTTATGGAATGTTTTAGGAGTACCAGGTTTAGGAAGACGTGGTTCCAATCTAAGAAACAGATCACCGCTTGCTTAGGATCTTTTAGATGAGATTACGATATTAGTTTGTTCTTAACTCAGATAAGCAAATTATTGCATCATTCCCTGAGATGACTTGAGTCAAATAGGTTGTTTAAAATGACTTCACACTGAATCCACACATTTCTCTTCCCTCATCCCCCCCCCACAACCCCCTAACACACCTCGGTGTTTTATTTTGAGGAAATGGCATTTTCTTTTGGGTGTTATTAAATTACTCTTCTCTCAGCCCCTCCTTTTCTCCACTCTTCACTTTCCCAGCGCTGCCAATTTACAGCCTTTCTTCGTTTCATTGGGGAGAGTCGGGAGCCCATTACATAGTAATCCCACTAAATTATTAATGAAATGATGTCCAATTTGACACAACTTTAGACACACATAAAATATTCTTCTAGTAAGAATGAGCATTTAATAACTGTTCGGATTCGTTGGGCATTGCTTACATGATGGAGTCTGCCGATGGAGGTTTCTAACCATATAGATAATGCCCAAGAACCTGTGGGGTTCTGCCAGCCCAACCAATATTGAGTCGCTCCCTGGAGGGTGAGGCACCATTGTCCTGGCCATTGGAGGGAAGCCTACGGGCATTTTCGGGATCAGTGGTCCTTATGAGGCAGAGAGGAACCACTCTTCTTCCTACCCATTCCTCCTGCCCTTGCCACCCCTAAACCTGTTCTTGATGAGACGTTATCGTCCTTTACCCCAGATTCAGGTACAGTCAGTTCTACAGTGAGGAGGTTATGTCCTTGGCAAATTAATCAATCATACTTATTGAGTGCTTACTGTGTACGGAGCAGTGTACTAAGCATTTGGGAGAGAACACTACAGCAGAGTTGGTAAGCACGTTCCCTGCCCACATCAATTTTACATTCTAGGGAGGAGATAGACAATATAAATAAATTACAGATATGTGCAAAAGAACTGAGGTGGGGGTGAATAAAGAATGCAAATCCAAGTGCAAAGATGATGCAGAAGGGAGTGGGAGAAAAGGAAATGAGGGCTTATTGGGGAAGTCCAAATCTCCCATTAAGGAAAATCCCATTATTGTATACCTGTCTGTCCAGACAGGTGCAGTTGTTGGAAGAACGATCCCTAATTCCCCAACTGTGTTCTAGCCAAAATGTATTGTGGAAAGCACCCACTACGGAAGAAGCGAGTATGTGATTCCAGGTGGGGTTTGCCTCAATGAAGCCTCACCTGGCTGTTTTGCTCCTAGTCCACTGCCTTAGAATCTAAGCTCGGCTGAGGTTTGTCTATTCTGTGTTCTCAGCATATAATAATAATAAAAACGGTATTTCTTAAGCGCTTACAATGTGCCAGGCACTGTACTAAGCACTGGGGTGGATACAAGCAAATCGGGTTGAACTCAGTCCCTCTCCCGCATAGGGCTCACAAGTATTCATCCCCATTTTACAGATGCGGTAACTGAGGTACAGAGAAATGAAGTGGCTTGCCCAAGGCCACACAGCAGGCAAGTGGCGAAACTGGGATTTGAACCCGTGACTTTCTGACTCCCGGGCCCATGCTATACCCACTATGCCATGCTGCTCCTCTGCATACTTTCAGCATGTCTGAAAGCATCACAACTGGATTTTAGTCCTAAAATTCTGGTGTCTGTTGATTGTCAGTTGTTCCTCAGAGGTTTTTTTCATTCCCCTGTGATTTCTGTGCGGATTCAAATGAGAAGTCGTGATTGGGGAGGAAAAAATCTAGGGGTTCAACTAATTAACTGCAGTAGAAGCATTTTATACGGAAGACTTCCAGTGAATTTAGACAGCGACTTAACAGGCAGAAATAGATTAGTTCTGGGCCCAGCGCCTAAAGAGCCCCCCCAGTGAAAGGAAGCAAAAACTTAGAAGCAACATGGTCTAGTGATAGAGCACAAGCGGGAGTCAGAAGGACCTGAGTTCTAATCCTGGCTCTGCCACTTGTCTGCTGTATGACCTTGGGCAAGTCACTTAACTCCTCGGTGCCTTGGTTACCTCATCTGTAAAATGGGGATTAAGACCGTGAGCCCCATGTGGGACATGGACTGTGTCCAACCTGATTAGCTTGTCGCTACCCCAGTGAGCAGAACAGTGCCTGGCACATAGTAAGCGCATAACAAATAGCATAAAAAAGGACTGGGGTCAGTCATCATCATCAATCGTATTTATTGAGCACTTACTGTGTGCAGAGCACTGTACTAAGCGCTTGGGAAGTACAAGTTGGCAACATATAGAGACAGCCCCTACCCAATAGTGGGCTCACAGTCATTGAAAGAAGGAGTTTGGGAGCAAAAATGCTTTGATCAGCTAAGGGAAAATATTTCTCAAAATTGGGGATATTCCCAAACAAACTGAGAGATGGATTCCAGAGAGGCAATCAGTTGTATTTTTATCAATCAGTGGTATTTATTGAGTGCTTACTGTGTGCTGAGCACTGTAGTAAGTAACCATTTGGGTGAGTACAATACAATAGAATCAATCAATCAATCAATCGTATTTATTGAGCGCTTACTGTGTGCAGAGCACTGTACTAAGCGCTTGGGAAGTACAAGCTGGCAACATATAGAGACAGTCCCTACCCAACAGCGGGCTCACAGTCTAGAAGGGGGAGACAGAGAACAAAACCGAACGTATTAACCAAATAAAATAAACAGAATAGATATGTACAAGTAAAATAAAGAGTAATAAATATGTACAAACATATATACATATAAGCAGGTGCTGTGGGGAAGGGAAGGAGGTAAGATGGGGGGGTGGAGAGGGGGAGAGGAAGGAAGGGGCTCAGTCGGGGAAGGCCTTGTACATATTTACTATTCTATTTATGGGTAGACAAGTTCCCTGCCCACAGTGAGCGTAGTCTAGAGGGGGAGACAGACTGTTGCTTGAAATTTCAGATGATGCAGAGGCGGCCACCCACTTGTTTTCTGGGTATTGGCAGTGGAGAGCCCGTCGGATCTATGCTGCAGTCTCTGTCCTCCCACCTTTGTGCTCCCGGGATGGGGTTAGCCTGTGATAATGATCTGCAGAACCCTCTGTGGTTTAGTCCCTGGTTTCCTTCGCGATTGCCTCTCTCTCTCTCTCTCTCTCTCCCTGTCTGGCCATCCAGAGTAGCAGAATGCAGCCCGAGGCCTTTGCTAATAGTTCCCAGATGGGAATCCCCACGGCTTGGGCTGTTTCCTCTGAGCCAGTTTCTGTCTTTGGGAATTCCCAAAGCCCGAGTCTTCGATTTCCAGAGGCCCGGACCAGACTCATCTTTTAACTTTTTTTTGCTTTTTTAACTTTTTAACTCATTAGAACTTTTGGTTATGGATGGCAAATGGGGGGAGCCCTCTAGGATAAAGAATTCCCGACAGTTTCCCTGTCCCTATCATACTGTGCTAGAGTCTTCCGGATGGGTTTTTGGTTGTTAAGATCCTTATCCACTGATAGTAGTCTCCTTCAGGGACCCAGCATTTGAAAACACAGGCTTCCAGCAGGGTGTAGTGTGGCAGGTGGTTGTGCTTTAGAGAAGAGAAGCAGCGTGGCTCAGTGGAAAGAGCCCGGGCTTTGGAGTCAGAGGTCGTGGGTTCAAATCCCGGCCCCGCCACTTGTCAGCTGTGTGACTTTGGGCGAGTCACTTCACTTCTCTGGGCCTCAGTTCCCTCATCTGTAAAATGGGGATGAAGACTGTGAGCCCCACGTGGGCCAACCTGCTTACCTTGTATCTACCCCAGCGCTTAGAACAGCGCTTTGCAAATAGTAAGCGCTTAACAAACACCAACGTTATTATTTAGAGCGAATCTGAAGAGGGAAAAAATTTGGGAAAAATTTTGGGAAAAAATGCAGGTAGCTACAGTGTTGCTGGTGGGGGTGGATGGGGAGTAGTGATCCGAGGATGGACAGCATTCATTCATTCATATTGAGCGCTTACTGTGTGCAGAGCACTGTAGTAAGTGCTTGCAAAGTACACTACAGCAATAGAGACAATCCATGCCCACAACGGGCTTACATTCTAGAAGGACGAGACAGCAATGTGAGTGATGTACTTTTCTTTTTTCATCTGTGAACAGGAGGCCTAAAAAGGAGGAGCACCTCAGTGAAGAGGCTGCCAAGGTGATTGCGAGCCTTCCCGACTTGACTTTCATGCATGCCAAGGTGTTGATGTTCCCAGCCACGTTAACCCCTTCAACAAGCTGCCAGGACAAGGTAGCCTGATAAGCGGATGGGAATTGGACAATTTCTATTGATTTTTTCTTTTTCCTTCCTCCCTCGCCCCTGTGAGCAAAAGCGTTCTTGCTTTTAATTAAAACAAATTCAAGTTCAGCTGATTGGTTGGTAAGCAGCACTAGAAAGGTATACATAGCAATGTATATTTATTTACATACTGAGGTCCTAAAATTTATATTAGAAAAATGTAAATAATTGGGGGTGAACATTTTTTGGAGATCTATTCTTTTTGTGTTGCTGGGGTGTATACATTTATGTCTTTGTGGAATACACTGGTGGTGTCCTTCTTACAAAACTTTAAAAATTAAAAAAAAATCCAAAATTCAGATTTCACTGTCTGAAATCCCCTTCAATGTTCTCAGATTACATTAATTGTCCTTTGTTTCTAGCACATATTGATTACTTTTGCTATATTTTGCTATCCCAAAATAGTGCAAAAGTCACTTTTACTTTTGTGTGAGTGGTGGGTTTGTTTCGGATCCTTAGAAATCGGCTAATTCCGAGGATTTGGGGTTGTTTTAATCTTTTCAGTCGGGCAGATTGCTAAATGACCTTTTGTAAGGTGCGGTCATCAATTCCTAATCTGTCTTTTTGGTATGGATCATTGTTAGAATTTGATTAGGGGGAGTTATGAAGAGATTGGTGTCTCTTTTAATCAGTTTGATTTGGAGAAGGACCAAAATTGTATGAATGTCTTACAATAAAATTTACCTGTTGATGGGTTTTTTTCTTTCTATTGTACCACTATTTTGTTTGAGGATTTTGCACAGTGTAAAATGACATAATCATAGATTGCTATGGTTTAGGCTGTACATACAGTAAAAACTATGGGTTGTAAATGTTTGGGGAAATTCCTATGGAAAAAAGAAAGATATGTAGAAGAACCTCTAACAAGGTTAACTAATGTGCATGCCCAAGGTCTTTTGAGATTGAAGTGTGTAAATTTCCTTTTAGCTTACACAAAAATAAAATAATTTAAAAGAGACGTAGCCTAGTGTCTTTTTTGTGTGTGAAGAAAATAGGGATTGGAACACATTTGGTGCTTCACAGGGCAAAATGAATAAGCTCCACTAGGCAATTAAATCAACTTCTTTTTTGCTTTGGCTGCAGAGTCCCCTAGAAATAGTTATTAGGGCTTCCGCTTGTTGGAAACCAGATGGAGCTTGAATCTGGCCTTATAAGAATTGGATCACTTCTTTTGGCACAGACAAGCTGTTTTGCTATGTGGAGCGTTATAGCCTAAAACTAATCACAGCGATTTATTACAATATGGCTTCATCAGAGCCCATTAGCAATATTAGACTGATAGAGTTGGGTTTTTCAGACAAATACCACAGAGAGTGAAACCAAGTTGGGTAGAAATTTCCAAAGAAATCATTTGAAAAGGCCGTAAGTGGATTTTTTTGATTCAGCAATTGATTTAACTTGATGATGTTGTGCCAGGATGTCTGAAATGCATATTTCACTGATATAGAAGGACCTGGCGTAGAGGAAAGAGCACGGGACTGGGACTTAGAGACCTGGGTTCTTGTCGCGGCTCTACCATTCACCTGCAGCGTGACCTTAGGCAAGTCACTTAGACTCTCTGGGCAACTGTTTCCTCATCTGTAAAATAGGAATCCTCATCTTTCCGCCCAAACCCTGTCCCTTCTCTCTCTCCCTTCCCTGTCTTTCCCATCACTGTAGACAACACCCACCAGCCTCCCTGTCTCACAAGCCCCGAACCTCGGCATTATCCTCGACTCCTCTCTCTGAATCAACCTGTCATCCAATCCTGTTGGTTCTACTTTTACAATAATACTCTCACAACATCTCTGGAATCTGTCCTTTCTGCTCCATCCATTCAATCGATCGTATTTACTGAGTACTTACTGTGTTCAGAGCACTGGGAGGAGAGTACGGTACAACAGTTGGTAGACATATTCCCTGCCCACAGCGAGCTTGCAGTCTAGAGGGGGAGACAGACATTAATGTAAATTAATAAATGACAGATATGTACTTAGGTGCTGTGGGCTGAAGGAGGGGTGAATAAAGGGTGCAAATCCTAGTATAAGGATGATGCAGGAGGGAGTGGGAGAAGGGGAATGAGAGCCTAGTCAGGGAAGGACTCTCGGAGGAGATGTGCCTTCAAGCTTGAAGGTGGGGAAAGTGATCATCTGTCAAATATGAAGGGGGAAAGTGTTCCAGGCCAGAGGCAGGACGTGGGCGAGAGGTTGACGGCAAGATAAGACGAGTTGAAATACAATGAGTAGATTGGCATTAGGGGATTAAAGTGTGCGGGCTGGGTTGTAGTAGGAAAGCACTACTTTCCTTGTAGTAATAATAATAATAATAATGATAGCATTTATTAAGTGCATACTATTTGCAAAGCACTGTTCTAAGCGCTGGGGAGGTTACAAGGTGATCAGGTTGTCCCACGGGGGGCTCGCAGTCTTCATCCCCATTTTGCAGATGAGGTAACTGAGGAGCAGAGAAGTTAAGTGATTTGTCCAAAGTCACACAGCTGACAAGTGTGGCCTGGAATGCCCTCCCTCCGCACATCCGCCCAGCTAGCTCTCTTCCTCCCTTCAAGGCCCTACTGAGAGCTCACCTCCTCCAGGTGGCCTTCCCAGACTGAGCCCCCTCCTTCCTCTCCCCCTCTTCCCCCCGCCTTACCTCCTTCTCCTCCCCACAGCACCTGTATATATGTATATATGTTTGTACATATTTATTACTCTATTTTATTTGTACATATTTATTCTGTTTATTATTTTGTTTTGTTCTCTGTCTCCCCCTTCTAGACTGTGAGCCCACTGTTGGGTAGGGACCATCTCTATATGTTGCCAACTTGTACTTCCCAAGCGCTTAGTACAGTGCTCTGCACACAGTAAGCACTCAATAAATACGATTGAATGAATGAAAGTGGCGGAGCCGGGATTTGAACCCATGACCTCTGGAAGACGGAGGCAAGGTGATTGAGTGCTTTAAAGCTGACGGTAAGGAGTTTCTGTTTATAGAGGTGGATTGGCAACCACTGGAGGTTCATGAGGAGTGGGGAAACATGGACTGAATTTTTTTTCGAAAAATGATTCGGGTAGCAGAGTGAAGTATAGACTGGAGTGGGGAGAGACAGGTGGCAGGAAAGTCAGCGAGGAAACTGCTGCAGCAGTCAAGGCAGACTGCAAATCCAAACTGCTATCATGCTGATCCAAACAATTATATCCCATCGACTACCGCATCACCCTCCTTGCTGACCTCCCTTCCTCCTTTCTCTCCCAACTCTAATCCATCCTACACTCTGCTGCCCAGATCATTTCTCTAAAAATACATTCAGTCCATGTCTCCCCACTCCTCAAAAAATATCCAATTCTTGTCCATCCACCTCCACATCAAACAAAAACTCTTTCCCATCAGCTTTAAGGCAGTCAATCAACTCTCCCTATCTTACCTCGCTGATCTCCTGCTCCAAGCCAAACCACGCACTTTCAGCGTGGCTCAGTGGAAAGAGCCCGGGCTTTGGAGTCAGAAGTCATGGGTTCAAATCCCGGCTCCGCCACTTGTCGGCTGTGTGACTTTGGGCAAGTCACTTAACTTCTCTGGGCCTCAGTTACTTCGTCTGTAAAATGGGGATTAAAGCTGTGAGCCCCTCATGGGACAATCTGATCACCTTGTAAACTCCCCAGCGCTTAGAACAGTGCTTTGCACGTAGTAAGCGCTTAATAAATGTCATTAAAAAAAAAATGCCAGCCTGCTGACTGTATCTCGATCAAATGTGTCTTGTCACCAACCCCTTGCCCACATCCTCCCTCTGGCCTCTATCTCTTCGTATTTGAGGCCACCACTCTCCCCACCCTCAAAGCCTTCCTAAAATCTCTTGTCTTCCAAGAGGCCTTTGCCAACTGAGCCCTCATTTTCCATACTTGCTCTCCCCTATGCATCGCCTATGCACTTAGATCTGCATCCTTTAAGCACTTGGTATTCACCCGACCCTCAGCACTTGCTTACATATCCTTTTACCCCACTCTAGCCCCTATCAGTAATTTATTTCAAAGTCTGTCTCCCATTCTAGACTGGGTTTGGGAGCCCCTTGTGGGACTGGGACTCTGTCCAATCTGATTATCCTGTATCCACCACAATACTTAATAAATTAAGAGCTTAGTAAACTCCATCATTAGCATGGTACTGATTAAGATTAGTATGTAAAATCACCGTGCTCAACTTGTAGCCCTATACTGAAAGTCGTTCATGTGTGACCCACAGAGCCAAAGCACCCTTTCCCCTTTCTTCAAACTTTAATGTCTAGATTGAGGGCCAGTGTATGGGGCTTAAAATGGAACTGCTCCTTCTGAGCTGGACACCTGCTTATCCTGACCATCAGAAAGGTATGATGTAATAATAATTGTGGGGTGCGTAAAGTGCTTACTATTTGCCAAGCAGTATACCAAGCAGTTAGATACAACATAAATCAGTCACAGTCCCTGACCTAAACTTCATCCTCCCTGATAGTTGGAGGAAGAGGTATTGAACCCCCTCTTTAAAGGTGAGGAGACTGAGGCACAGAGAAGTTATGTGACTTGTCTGAAGTCACACAACAGGCAAGTGGCAGAGCCGGGATTAGAACCCACTTCCTCCAACTTAAAGATCTGTGTTCTTTCCCCTGAGCCACACTGCGTCCCTGCCAATGTGACCCAGAGGCATAAGGTACCTAGTTGGCTAGTGCTTATTTTTGACATTGTTTGACTCTCTCTCGTGAGACAGGCTTTCTACAATTCTGCAGTGTCCAGAAGGTCAGTATCTTACCTTGATATGACCTCGCAACGTGTGCAGCCTATAGAGAGATGGACAATGCTCCTGCAATATTCCTATGACGAAACCTTCAGACTGGAGCAGCTGGAATTCGAGAGACCCAGGTTTTCCTTTATGGTTGCTGAAACTGCCTTCCGCGTGTTTTCCTGACATCCAGGTTTTCCTTTTCAGTTGCTGAAACTGCCTTCCATGTTTCTTCCTTTGATCAGAAGTGGTGTGTTGACGTGTTGTCATGGATTAAGATCAAGGCTTCGGGTTTGGGGGTACGGATATGGGCGCCTTTGAA
Organism: Tachyglossus aculeatus; assembly: GCF_015852505.1. Classification (NCBI taxonomy): domain Eukaryota; kingdom Metazoa; phylum Chordata; class Mammalia; order Monotremata; family Tachyglossidae; genus Tachyglossus; species Tachyglossus aculeatus. Next base: position 11,171,307 of record NC_052074.1, read on the forward strand.
CCAGACCGGTGTGGTGAATTGCGCTCGAGAGAAGTATTGTGAAAGAAAGTGTGTTTGGGATCTGACTTCACCTTGAAACCTTTGTAAGTGGTGAAGGAGTGCCTGGTTGTGGGGCGGGTTGGGGGAGAGTAAAAGGGGAAATCCGTCAGCTGCAGTGTGATCTTCAGAGCCGGCCTCGGCCTCACAATTGCACCTGGTGGCAGCTACCCGTTTTCTTCCAAGTCTGCAGCAAAGCACAACATGGTGAGCCTAGCAGAGTGGGGAATGGGAGTCGATAAGAGCCCAGAAGTTGGAAATCTGGAGCCCTGAAGTGATGCGGCAAGACTGGGTTTCCACCCAAGTTTACGGCCCGAAAGTTGCGGGTTGTCAAACCAAATTCCAGGCGGCATACTCTGTGGCCAAGGGATTTTGCCTCTTAATTCTCACCCTTCACCTTTCTGCGTTCTTTCAAACACCTTATTTATTTAATTGCGTGTGCATGGGACCAATAGAGACATTTCAACCAGAAATGACCCTTTATTATCGTCGCCGCCTCCGGTGTCAGCCGCACTTAACTCCAGGGGCTATTTGCCGATAATTTGAGAAATTGTAAATCCAGCAGGATTTTGATCGGCAGAATGTACCGGCCTGTTAGAACCTTAGCCAGCCTGCCGCTTTCTCCGTAGGATTCTTTCTGGCTTTCTCTATGGGATCTTTTTTTGATTTCTATGTAGCAGTTATACTCAACACCTCCCGCCTTTCCCGTCAGGTAAAACCCAGGAGCAGCTGGCGCGGTCTGAGTATTTTGTTAAGGTGAAATCGACACGGGGCCCAGGGGTGTGTTGGGAGCCAGGGGCTGCTGGAGATGCAGTCTTTCCAAACACACAAAACAGAGATCACGGTCACTGTGTTCTCCAGCCCCAAGGTTCTGTGCTAAGAGCAGGAGTGAACATGGCAAACTGTCACTTTTTTTCCAGCTTGCAGAGGGACCGCACCTCAGGTTCTGTTTAGTACCTTCATCTGTTCACTTGAGGGGAAGAGCGTGGGAGGGTGTAATATGTTGCTAATTACCGCCTTCATTTCTGCTGCTCATGGTAGTCTCCTTGTGACACCAGTAATAATAATAATAATAATAGTAGTGACAATTGTATTTAAGGGCATACTTGTGTACCAGGCATTGTGCTGAGTGCGAGAGTAGGCACAGTACAATCAAAACAGACATACGGTGCCCAGTTTAGAGGGGAGGAAGAGCAGGTAATTAATCCCCATTTTAAAATGAGGAAACCGAAGCACAGAAAAGTCGGTTTACCCAAGTTCATCCAGCAGGCAGATGGCGGAGCCGGGATTAGAATCCAGGCCTCTGGAGATGCTGCGGCATCTCCAAGGAAGGCAGCCACTTAAGGAAGGGTAATGATTCCTGTCTGATTCTTCTGTGTGGGCGCACATGTGTGTCAATCAGTGGTTTATATCAAGTGCTTACTATGTGCAGAGCGCTGTATTAAGCTCTTGGGAGGATACAACAGAGTTGGTAGACACATTCCCTGCCCTCAGTGAGCTTACGTATCCCACCAAGCATCCCGCCAGATCAACTGCGGCGAGACCCAAAGCGGTTTTCAAAGGGAAAACTCACATGTTTCTCATTTTCAACCAAATGAAAGGATTTGCAACCTGATCTCTTCTTCATCATTTTTCCAGATTGGCTGAAACGTTTGAGGCCCCGCAGGTCTGGACTTCTGGCCGTATGATTGCATGCTCGTGTGAGTCATTTGATTGTCCAGGACACCTCCCGATCGGTAGCTGCTCCCCTGAACTCGGTGCTCACTGAATTTTAGTCACCCCCTGTCAAGGGGGGCAGAGAGATGGGGCTCAGGGCTTGCAAGGCCACGGGGCCCTGTCAGTTGGGGTGTCGACTGATGTCTGAGTTCGTAGGGCTGGCCGATCGCACAGGGCTCCAAAATGGTGACCGCTATTTGTGGCAGTCCACTCCATCATCAGTGATTTTGCTGCCAAGGGTTACAGCTCTAATTCCCACCTGTTTATTCTCTCCCAGCGCCTAGTGCAGTGCTCTGCCTGCAGTAAGTGCTTAATAAATACTATTTATTAAGGTTAATATTTATTAAATATTAATAAATATTTATTATTTATTTATTATGGAGAAGCAGTGTGGCTCACTGGAAAGAGCCCGGGCTTTGGAGTCAGAGGTCATGGGTTCAAATCCCAGCTCCGCCAACTGTCAGCTGTGTGACTTTGGGCAAGTCACTTCACTTCTCTGCGCCTCAGTTACCTCATCTGTAAAACAGGGATTAAGACTGAGCCCCCCGTGGGACAACCTGACCACCTTGTAACCTCCCCAGCGCTTAGAACAGTGCTTTGCACATAGTAAGCACTTAATAAATGCCATTATTATTATTATTATTATTACTACTACGGTTCAAAATTTGGTCATTTTTTTAAAAATGGTACTTGTTAAGCGCTTACTGTGTGTCAAACTGCCCTAAGCGTTGGGGTAGGTACAAGTTAATTGGGTCGGAAACAGTCCCTGTTCTACCTGGGGCTCACGGTCTAAATAGGAGGGAGAACAGGATATTGAATTCCCATTTTACAGTTGAGGAAAGTGAGGCACAGAGAGGTGACTTGCCCACGGTCACACAGCAAGCAGTTGGCAGAGCCGGGATTAGAATCCAGGTCCTCTGACTCCAGGGCCCTGTGCGCTTTCCACTAGGCCATACTGCTTCTAAATTCTGAGGTTCTGAGTGGTAGAGTCACTGCTAAATAATGTTGGTCCCATGCGCTGACCGCATTGACACCCACTTGATGTCCCACTGTATATCGAACAATCAATGGCATTTATTGAGCACTTACTATGTACAGAGTGCTGAACTAGGCACTTGGAGAGTATACTACAACAGAGTTGGCAGACACGTTCTCTGCTCACAATTCTGCTCTCTCTCTCTCTAAATAATAATAATAATAATAATCATGGCATTTGTTAAGCGCTTACTACGTGCAAAGCACCGTTCTAAGCGCTGGGGGGGATACAATGTGATCAAGTTGTCCACGTAGGGCTCACAGTCTTAATCCCCATTTTTACAGATGGGGTAACTGAGGCTTAGAGAAGTTAAGTGACTTGCCCAAGGTCACACAGCAGACTTGTGATGGAGCCGGGATTCAAACCCATGACCTCTGACTCCAAAGCCCGGGCTGTTTCCACCGGGCCACGCTGCTTCTCTAAATGCTCTGCCCAGGCCCACCCCTGCCCCTGCTTTTAGTTCCTCACCAAGGACCCCAAAGGGGACCCCACAGGTGCAGGCTGCTTGGCTTCTCCCCAGTGGCCAGTGGTACGGATCCTAAAGCTGGACAGTGAAAAAAAAACCGGATAGAACATTGATTCTTGTGAAATGTGGTGTTGGAGAAGGCTTTTGTGATCACCATGGACTGCCCGGAAGACAAACAAATGGATTTTGGAGCGAGTTAAACCGGAGTGGTTTTTGGAAGGCCAAATGACTCAACTTAGATGAGCATATTTTGGGCACACAATCAGGAGAACTAAATTCTCTGGAGAAGACACTAATGCTTGGAAAAGTCCAGGGAAATTGTGGAAGAGGCAGACCAGCCGCGAGGTGGATGGAGACCATAACGGTAACGGAAGAACTATTAGAAAGGTTGCAGATTGTGGCAGAGGACAGGACGTTCTGGAGAAAGTATGTCCACGGAGTCACTATGAATCGGAAACGACTTGGCGGCACTTAATGGTAATAATAAACGGCCAGTGAGCGAGCAGGCTACTCTCTTGGCTCGCAAGGTGCAGCCAGAGGGACCTGGGCGACTGTGTTAGGTTGGTCCGGCCCTGTCCGGGAGCCCCAGGTAATCCGAGGGAACAGAATTGCCAGCATAACTGCCGGGCTGATACGCTGAAAGCAGCTGTCAGATTTATGATCTGAGGTCTCGTATGACATAAAGGGTGCGACCAGAGTGTGCATTCGGCGGGGAAAGGAGCCCAGCCCAGGGATTGTCTTTCACCCTGCCTGCTTACTGTCTCACAGCCGCACTTCTTTGCCTTGGTCCACTCTGTGTATTTCTTAGCCCTGCTGGGTTCGGGCGACCTGGTTTGGACATCGCACTTGGAAGCCCAGTGGCGGAGTTGCCCCGGGGGCTCTGGACACAACGGCCAGCGGACCACCACCTGCTTGAGGTGCCCAGAACCTTGGAGCGCTAGCTTAATCACCCAATCAATCAATCAATCAATCGTATTTATTGAGCGCTTACTATGTGCAGAGCACTGTACTAAGCGCTTGGGAAGTACAAATTGGCAACACATAGAGACAGTCCCTACCCAACAGTGGGCTCACAGTCTAAAAGGGGGAGACAGAGAACAGAACCAAACATACCAACAAAATAAAATAAATAGGATAGAAATGTACAAGTAAAATAAATAAATAAATAAATAAACAGAGTAATAAATATGTACAACCGTATATACATATATACAGGTGCTGTGGGGAAGGGAAGGAGGTAAGATGGGGGGAAACCCACTGCGGGCCCCCTCCCCTGGGACAGCGGACAGAGTCCGTTCCTTCCAACGTTGGGTCAGGTGGGAGAGGAGAGGGGCATCAGCTCCCTTGTCCAAGGGCCTCTTGGAGAGGTGCAGTTGGGGACCACAGCGGTCGTATTTTTCATTTTCGCTGAGTTTCTGTTTATTCTGGGGCCAGGACTTTGATGTGGCTGGGAATCTTTAGCTAATTTGGCCGAGGGAACATTTCAGACCAGTGTTCGTCTTGTTAAAATAAAACATCTTTCTTTGGTTCCAATTAGCAACCTCTCAAACTTTTCTCTCCCCCCCACCCCCACCCCTACCCCCTCCAACGTCGATAATCGCCAACAAAAGCCACCCTGCTGTCTTGCGGGGCCCTCCCCCTCTCCTCCTCCACCCGATTCGATCACCTTTTTCATCTCGCAGATGTGCTGTCAGTAAAACTTATGAAGCAGCAGCTGCTGCAACTCGGAGTAGAAAGGGAGTTGGCCATTTCCTTAACCAGCAGCTCCAATATGTAACTCTCTCTCTCTCTCTCTCTCTCTCTCTCTCTCTCTCTCTCTCTCTTAATTTATAACCCGTTTGCTGTTTCAGATGTTTGGAAAGAAAAGTACTTAGTGTGCTGGTCCTGAAAGAGCAAAGTTTTTTGTTTGGTTTCTCTGGGAAATCGGGGTGTTTTGGAGAGGGCACTTGTTTGCTTAAACTTAAAACAAAACAAAACAAAAAAACCCAAATCTCTGAGTTGTGTTTCCTCTAACACCTGTAGGTGTGGATGTATTTTCTGGTGGGTCACTGCCAGTAGCTGAGACTTATCGAAGACATTTTGTGGTGTTTCCCACTGTCCAAAAACACGGAGGATAGCACAGGAGGTGGTACTGAACCACAAACTTACCTGAAAACTAGTGACCAAAAAAAAAGTTTTTTTTTAAATGAAAGAATAATCTTTCCCCTCTTTTCCATAACGAACCATCATGTAGAACGTAAATCTACAAGTATTTTTTCTCCTCTGGATTTGGCCTCCAAAATATCAGGAAAAACCCATAAAGACCCCAAAAGACCAGCCCAATCAACACCCATTCTCTCTGTCAGTCTCTCTCTCATGTCAGGCCTGGTCAGAGACAACTTAAGGCTGTGCTTTCACAGAGGAAGAGACTATGACTGAGCAGAGAGTGCAGCACAGGAGAGGCTCTGGTGTGGGAAGGGAGATGTGTCTGTGCCCCACTATGGTCAGGAGAGAGGGTCGGAAGATGCCAGGGGAGCGTGTGGATGGGTGGGTGAGAGTAATAGCAAGAGTTTTCTGGGTGCAGAGCATCGCACTGTGAAGTACCCAGGAAGCGGCCAAGTCGGAGAACCCACATCTCCGCACTCTTCCCGCGGCGTATCCAGTTGACAATCTAGGGCACTAAATGAGCAGAGTCGAACAATTTCCAAAGCAACCGTAGAATTGTTTAAGAACTCTATGGCTCTCACGCTCCCAAATCTGCAAAAACGCATGTGGTTCACGCAGCCAGCAGCTTGGACAGAGAGACATCCCCACCCCGGGCTTTTCCCGGCTAAGTGGGTCACTCTTCCTTTGTCCCTGGTTTTAATTGTAGTCGGAGAGGGTTTGGTTGGGCAAGACTGTGAAAGAATCGTCCAGAGATGGTTATTCAGACCATCCTCTCCTGGTGGTCTATATGTATATATGTTTGTACATATTTATTACTCTATTTATTTTTTTTACTTGTACATATCTATCCTATTTATTTTATTTTGTTAGTATGTTTGCTTTTGTTCTCTGTCTCCCCCTTTTAGACTGTGAGCCCACTGTTGGGTAGGGACTGTCTCTATATGTTGCCAATTTGTACTTCCCAAGCGCTTAGTACAGTGCTCTGCACATAGTAAGCGCTCAATAAATACGATTGATGATGATGATGATGGTGGAGCTCCCAGCGAATGAGGCCTGGCTTTCACTTCATGTGCAAATTGATAAGAAAGAAAGACCTGTCTCTGGCACCCCACGCACAGCGGCAATTTTAAGACCGATGACCTGTGAGGCGAGAGGAAGAGGGAGAGGAGCTGAAATGCAGTGAGATCAGAAGAGGCTTTGCTACGATGAGAGAAGAAATGTCCCGAAAAGTCACCAGTTCTGGGTCTCACAGCTCCACCTTCCTAAGTGGCCGATAAGGTATTTCCACCTCATTGCCGCCCAGCACTGAGAGTCAGGGAAATCACCCAAGAACAGGTTCCACTTGACGAGCATCTCTCCCCCTGCCCCCACTCTTGCTTCCTTTATTATTATTATAATAATCATCAATCGTATTTATTGAATGCTGACTGTGTGCAGGGCACTGTACTAATTGAGAGAGTGTAACAGAGTTGGCAGGCATGTTCCCTGTCCACAATGGGCTAACCTAATAATAGTAATAATGATGATAATGTAATATTTGGTCTGGTTCCTGGCAGGAGCTACCCAAATGTTTGGCTGTAGGGTCTCTTAAGGGACAATATCAGGGGAGCAAGCCCATAGATGCTTCAGAGATTGGGGTGCATGTTTATGCAATCTGTAGCTGGACTACCAGGTGAACCCCAAGTAGGGGGGGCATCTGAGAGCGGGTAAGCGAGGCAGGTTGTTACCCTGAACGGGTTCTCGGAGGAGGTGGGGAGGAAGTCTGGAAAGGGGGCTTGAGTTCAAATTTCATCCATTCGTAGTTTGATACCATTTTCGACCTGCCGGTATTTCATTAAAAACTTCATTTTAAATGGGGCTTCCTTTTATGACCTAGCTCTGAATGTGCCGTGGATGTTGCTTCTACCTCTGTCGTGTTCTCTTCCGCCCACAGTACAACGCTCCGCATGCCATACAGCACTCTGCCTGCTGTACAGGGCTCTGCATGCAGGAGAAACAGCATGGCTTAGTGGAAAGAGCGTAGGTTTGGGAGTCAGAGGATGTGGGTTCTAATCCCAGCTCCGCCACTTGTCTGCTGTGTGACCTTAGGAGAGCTACCTAACCTCTCTGCCCTTCGGTTACCTCATCTGTAAAATGGGGGTTAAGACTGTGAGCCTCACGTGGGACAACCTGGTTACCTTGTATCTATCCCAGTGCTTAGAACAGCGCTCGACACAGAGTAAGCGCTTAACAAATACCATTATGATGAATTACTGTGAGCCCACTGTTGGGTAGGGACTGTCTCTATATGTTGCCAATTTGTACTTCCCAAGCGCTTAGTACAGTGCTCTGCACATAGTAAGCGCTCAATAAATACGATTGATGATGATGAAGGGCCCAATAAACACTTTTTGATCAGTTGATCCATGTAGATGCCTGTTAACCATCCCGCAATTCCAGGACGGTCGGTTTGCGGAGTGAGAGTGGGGACCAGGAGCGGGAAACGAGGACTGACTGGAATTGGGGTGCAGGAGTGAGACGTGAGGATGGGAGTGGGGTGTGGGATGAAGGAGAGAGGACCGGAGGGGGATGGGGAGTGGGAGGGGTGTGAGCGACCCTCCCGGCCTGCGGCAGAGTCCCTCCAGAGAAGGTAGTGGTTGCCATGTCACCAGAGCCCCGGGGAACTTCCACCGCAGCGACCGGTTTGGTGCATCCTATTTATATCCCGGCTCTCCAAAAATAGATTTGCAGTATGAGCTGATCCAAGAAAACCTGGGGAAAAAAAGAGGACAGGGAAAGTCAAGAGTGGGGGGGAAAGGCCTGCAGAGCAGGAGAAAGGGATCTGAAAAGCAAAATGATTGCAGCAGAGGTTTCCGAGTCCCAACTGCCCTGGTGGGGACCAGAGGGCAGAGTCCGGCAACGCTGAGCTCCTCCAGAGTCCGTGCGGGCCGTCGCCCGGACCGCAGGCCGGCCCACCCCACCTCAGGGTGGCCGTTGTTCCTGGTCCCGATTCCGGGTTTTTTCTAACTGCGGGCCGCACTTGAACTCTGGGAGGACCGAGGGGCTTGGCACAGATTCCTCTTAGTTGGACTTGGCAGAGTCGTCGGTGTGAATTGGGCCATCTGGCCTCGGGGACACCTTTGTCCTGGAGGGCTTTGTTTCAGGCAGGCAGCTTTCATTTTTGAAGCCACCAAACGCCGAACAGGTGCGGCATTGAGGGCCGCCTGGGAGGAAAGGCCTGCGAGGGAGGCTTGCGGTTTCTAAGATGGGCCTTAATTGGGGTCGGGCGAGACGGAGCCAGCTGCAGGCGGGGCCTCCCTGCCGCCCGGAGCTCCGTCTTCCCGGTAACTGGGGCCGTCCGCAGTCCAGCGAATCAGTGCCACCGCTCAGATGGACGGGGCTAGTGGGAGCGAGAAGGCCCGTCAATCCGCACTCTGACCCACGGAGCAAAGGAAACAAACAAAACACTTCCACTATGGAGGGACTTTAATGGTCTTTAATAGAACGTAAATTCCAGCGTTTGCGGCGGCTGATTCAGGGCTTCCACACCCACAGATCTACAAGCCGATGCTGGAAGTGGTTGGGGGAATTGGACCCCGTAGTGTATTTTGAGTCGTATTTTTCATGTCCAAAGCCCACCCAGTCGATTTCGGGAGCCAGTGGCCGGGGGTGTAGGCGACACAGGGTCGTATCGAATAGAAAGAGCTCTGGTCTGGGGTCGATACTGGGGGCACGTAATAATAACTCTGGTATTTTTAATGTACTCACTATGCGCCAGCCACCGTACTAGATACTGGGATAGATACAAGTGAATTGGGTCAGACCCGATCCCTGTCCCACACAGTCTCTGGGGGAAGGAGAACAGGTATTTCATCCCCATTCCGCAGATGAGAAAGCTGAAGCACAGAGAAGTTAAGTGACTTGCCCTAGGTCACGCAATGGGCAAGTCACAGAGCCGAGATTAGAGCCCAGGTCTTCCTCCATTCAAGGCCCTACTGAGAGCTCACCTCCTCCAGGAGGCCTTCCCAAACTGAGCCCCCTCCTTCCTCTCCCCCTCCTCCCCCTCTCTATCCCCCCCGCCTTACCTCCTTCCCTTCCCCACAGCACCTGTATATATGTATATATGTTTGTACGTATTTATTACTCTATTTTATTTGTACATATTTATTCTATTTATTTTATTTTGTTAATATGTTTTGTTTTGTTCTCTGTCTCCCCCTTCTAGACTGTGAGCCCACTGTTGGGTAGGGACCGTCACTATATGTTGCCAACTTGTACTTCCCAAGTGCTTAGTACAGTCTCCCCCATCTAGACTGTGAGCCCACTGTTGGGTAGGGACCGTCTCTATATGTTGCCAACTTGTACTTCCCAAGCGCTTAGTACAGTGCTCTGCACACAGGAAGTGCTCAATAAATACGATTGAATGAATGAATGAATGAATGAAGAGCATGGGCTTGGGAGTCAGAGGACATGGGTTCTAATCCCGGTTCCTCCACTTGTCTGCTGTGTGACCTTGGGCAAGTTGCTTCACTTTCCTGTGCCTCAGCTATCTCATCTGCAAAATGGGGATTAAGACTGTGAGCCCCACGTGGAACAACCTGATTACCTCGTATCCACCCTAGTGCTTAGAACAGTGCTTGGCACATAGTAAGCACTTAACAGATACCATTATTATTATTATTAAGAACTCCTCTGTGCCCTGTCTCCATATCCTTCCTTCCCCTTCCAATCCCTACCCTCCCCTTCTCTCCCTTCCCCTTTCTTCCCTTTTATAATAATTATGGTATTTATTAAGTGCTCACCATGTGCCAAACACTGTACTAAGTGATGGGGTAGATACAAGGCAATCAGGTTGTCCCACGTGGGGCTCACAGTCTTAATCCCCATTTTTACAGATGAGGTAACAGAGGCACAGAGAAGTTAAGTGGCTTGCCCAAGTTCACACAGCAGATAAGTGGCGGAGTCGGGATTAGAACCCACAACCTCTGACTCCTAAACCCATGCTCTTGCCACTAGACTATGTTGGTCCTCCTTCCCTTTCCCTTCCTTTCCCTTCCCTTCCTTTTCTCTTTCCCCCTGTGCCCTACCCCACATCTTCCCCACATCTGCTGGGAGAAGCAGCGTGGCACAGTGCAAAGAGCCCGGGCTTTGGAGTCAGAGGTCATGGGTTCAAATCCCGGCTCCACCACTTGTCAGCTGTGTGACTTTGGGCAAGTCACTTCACTTCTCTGGGCCTCCGTCCCCTCATCTGTAAAATGGGGATGAAGACTGTGAGCCCCCCGTGGGACAACCTGATCACCTTGTAACCTCCCTAGCGCTTAGAACAGTGCCTTGCACATAGTAAGTGCTTAATAAATGCTATCATTATTATTATTCCCCTTACCCTGTCCCATCCCCTCTCCTCATTTTAACCCACTAGAGGTTGTGCCAGAGGAAGTGATGCAGTAGAGGCATATCTCACATCTCACTGGCCAGTTTAATAATGGCATTTATTAAGCGCTTATTATGTTCAAAGCACTGTTCTAAGCGCTAGGGAGGGTACAAGGTGATCAAGTTGTCCCACGGGGGGCTCGCAGTCTTAATCGCCATTTTACAGATGAGGGAACTGAGGCACAGAGAAGTTAAGTGATTTGCCCAAAGACACACAGCTGGCAGTTGGCGGAGCCAGGATTTGAACCCCTGACCTGGGATTTGAACTCCCAGTTCCCCTGGGAGGCTCATCCTCAGGGGCAGCTGGCATCTGTGCCCAGCAGGGCTGCTGGGGGAGGCCAGTAAGTAGCCCCAGCAGTCCTAGAGCAGCAAAGCACGTGCCAACGCGTCCCCCGGCAACACAACACCGGCCCGGGAGCCTGCTGCCAGGGCCTGGGAGCCTTCATTCATTCAGTCGTATTTATTGAGCGCTTACTGTGTGCAGAGCACTGTACTAAGCGCTTAGGAAGTACAACATATAGAGACAGGCCCTACCCAACAGTGGGCTCACAGTCTGGAGTTCTGGAGCCCTGCCTTCCCCACGACGGCCCTGCCCGAGCTCCGTCTTTGCAGAAGATTCGCCAAGACCAGGACTGCTGCAGGAATCAATCAATCAATCGATCGTATTTATTGAGCGCTTACTGTGTGCAGAGCACTGTACTAAGCGCTTGGGAAGGACAAGTTGGCAACATATAGAGACAGTCCCTACCCAACAGTGGGCTCACAGTCAGTGGGCAGGAAGGCCGGTGAAGACCCCCGACACCACAGAGTTGGTGAGTCATTTACATCGCTCTCTGCTCTGAGTTCGGGGGCGGGGAGACGGTTCGGTCGAAACGTGGATAAATCGAAATCAAAAAATGTGGATTTTGCCCCATTCCTCTGTGCTGCTGGTCAGGAAAAGCTGGGAGCTGAGCCAGCCCGGCAGGACAGCGGCCCCCCATTGACTCGGGCCTCGTGGAGTGGAATAAATCCTGGCTCCCACCCACGTGGCAGGGCAGCACCTCTCATCATCATCAATCGTATTTATTGAGCGCTTACTATATGCAGAGCACTGTACTAAGCGCTTGGGAAGTACAAATTGGCAACATAGAGAGACAGTCCCTACCCAACAGTGGGCTCACAGTCTAAAAGGGGCTCACCCCTGCACCCCAAGGAGTTAGTATGATGATGACCTGCCTTAAAACCAGTGCTCGGTTGTTTCAGCTTGATGCCCAGAGGAACGGCTAACCACTGAAAGATTTTAAGCAGTGGAGAAACATGTGCAAAACATGGTTTTTTAGAATAATGAGCTAGGCAGCAGAGTGATGCATCATCAATCGTATTTATTGAGCGCTTACTATGTGCAGAGCACTGTACTAAGTGCTTGGGAAGTACAAGTTGGCAACATATAGAGACAGTCCCTACCCAACAGTGGGCTCACAGTCAGTGGGCAGGAAGGCCGGTGAAGACCCCTGACACCACAGAGTTGGTGAGTCATTTACATCGCTCTCTGCGAGTTCGGGGGCGGGGAGACGGTTCGGTCGAAACGCGGATAAATCCAAATCAAAAAATGTGGATTCTGCCCCATTCCCATGTGCTGCTGGGCAGGAAGAGCCAGGAGCTGAGCCGGCCCGGCGGGACAGCATCCCCGCACTGATTCGGGCCTCGTGGAGTGGAATAAATCCTGGCTCCCACCCACGTGGCAGGGCAGCACCCCTCATCATCATCAATCGTATTTATTGAGCGCTTACTATATGCAGAGCACTGTACTAAGCGCTTGGGAAGTACAAATTGGCAACATAGAGAGACAGTCCCTACCCAACAGTGGGCTCACAGTCTAAAAGGGGCTCACCCCTGCACCCCAAGGAGTTAGTATGATGATGACCTGCCTTAAAGCCGGTGCTCGGTTGTTTCAGCTTGATGCCCAGAGGAACGGCTAACCACTGAAAGATTTTAAGCGGCGGAGAAACATGTGCAAAACATGGTTTTTTAGAATAATGAGCCAGGCAGCAGAGTGATGTATCATCAATCGTATTTATTGAGCGCTTACTGTGTGCAGAGCACTGGACTGAGCGCTTGGGAAGTACAAGTTGGCAACATATAGAGACAGTCCCTACCCAACAGTGGGCTCACAGTCTAGTCACTTCACTTCTCTGTGCCTCAGTTACCTCATCTGTAAAATGGGGATTAAGACTGTGAGCCCCCGTGGGACAGCCTGATCACCTTGTAACCTCCCCAGCGCTTAGAACAGTGCTTTGCACATAGTAAGTGCTTAATAAATGCCATTATTATTAAAAGACTGTGTATGGGTTGCATACACGCGTAAAAGACTGCATGCATAAAAGACTGTGTATGTATGGGTTGCAGAGGGGAGAGACTGGAAGTGGTAAGCTCAGTCATATTTGTTGAGCATTTACTGGGTTCAGAGCACTGTATTAAGCACAGTGTAACAACACAATATAACAGAGCTGGTAGATACGTTCCCTTCCCACCAGGAGCTTGCAGTCTAGAGGGGGATACTTTATGCAGATAGAGTCCCAATACGAAGAAAGATGTAGCCTCTGCCTCCAAGGCACTTTTATAAATCAATTCAAAAAATTTACCTGCCCGCAATCATTTTTTTTTAACATGCCCATATGTCCCCTTCTCCCCCTCCATCCCTGGAAACAAAATATAGGAAACAGGCATAATAAATCAGAATAAATTACAGCTATGTATATAGAGAAGCAGTGTGGCTTAGTGGTAAGAGCATGGGCTTGGGAATCAGAGGTCATGGGTTCTAATCCCAGCTCCGCCACTTGTTTGCTATGAGATTTGGGGCAAGTCATTTAACTTCTCTGTGCCTCAGTTATTTCATCTGTAAAATGGGGATTAAGACTGCGAGCCCCATGTGGGACAACCTGATAACCTCGTATCTACCCCAGTGCTTGGAACAGTGCTTGCCACATAGTAAGCGCTTAACAAATACCATCATTGTTATTATTTTATTTTATTTTTATTTTATTTTATTTTGTTAGTATGTTTGGTTTTGTTCTCTGTCTCCCCCTTTTAGACTGTGAACCCACTGTTGGGCAGGCACTGTCTCTATATGTTGCCAATTTGTACTTCCCAAGCGCTTAGTACAGTGCTCTGCACACAGTAAGCGCTCAATAAATACGATTGATGATGATGATGATGATGATGATGATGATTATTATTATTATTATTATTATTAAGTGCTGTGGGGCTGAGGATGGGGTGAATATCAAGTCCTTAAAGGTACAAGCAGTATGACTTACTGGAAAGAGCCCCGACTCGACTTGGGAGTCAGAGGCTGTAGGTTCTAACCCCAGGTCTGCCACCTGTCAGCTGTGTGACCTTGGGCAAGCCACTTAACTTCTCTGTGCCTCAGTTACCTCATCTGTAAAATGGGGATTAAGGCTATGAGCCCCATGTGGGACAACCTGATCACCTTATATCTCCCCTGCGCTTGGAACAGGGCCTGGCACATAGGAAGCACTTAACAAATACCATCATTATTATTATTATTTTCAAGGGTGATGCAGAAGAGAAGAGGGGGTAGGGGAAATGAGGGCTTAGTCAGAGAAGGCCTAGTGGAGGAGATGTGATATTTTAATAAAGCTTTGAAGGTGGGGAGAGTGATGGTCTGTTGGATATGAAGGAGGGAGTTCCAGATCAGAGGTAGGACATGGGCAAGGGGTCAGCGGCGGCAAGATAAGTGAGATCAAGGTACGGTGAGTAGCTCGGTGTTAGATGAACTGAGTGGGCTGGGTTGTATTAGGAAATCAGTGAGGTGAGGTAGGAGGAGGCAAGGTGATTGAGAGCTTCTGTTCGATGCAGAGATGGATGGGCAACCACTGGAGATTCTTGAGTGGAGAAACATGGACTGAATGGTTTTCTAGTGAAATGAATTGGGCAAAATGGAGTGGGGAGAGACAGGAGGCAGGGCAGTCACCAAGGAGATCGATGCAGTGGTCAAGGCGGGACAGGATAAATGCTTGGGTCAGAGTAGTAGCAGTTTGGATGGAGTGGAAAGGGCAGCTTTTAATGATGTCATGAAGGTAGAATCGATGAGATTTGGTGACAGATTGAATATGTGGGTGGCCAGGTCATGATGGGGAAGAGGGGTGTGGGGAAATAGGGAGTTTGAGGAGGGAGGTAAATGCCTGAAAACAATTGGTGAGGGCAGTGGACACGGGAGTCAGGAAATGAATGAGGCGACCGATGCATCTGTCACTCCCAGAATATAACAGGTGCCTAGACCAGCATGGAGTAGGATTTAATGACAGAGTGACTATGGGTTTGGAAGAGACGGAGGCATCCAGGATAATGACAAGTTTGCGAGTCTGAGTGGTGCGGAGGGCGGTGGTATCAAATGTGATGGAAAAGTTAGATGAAGAAAAAGATTTGGAGGAGGTCGTTTTTGGGCAAATTGAGCTAATGGGGTCAGCAGGACATCCATGTAGAGATAGCCTGGGAGATGTGAGACTGCAGAAAGGGGGAGACGTCAGGGCTGGTGAGGAAGATTTGAGTGTGTTTCACGTAGAGGTGGAGCTGAAGTTGTGGGAGTAGATGAACTTTCCAAGGGAGCGAAGGTACATTAAGAAAAGAAGGAGAACAAGAAACAAGTCTTGAGGGACCCCCCCCACGGACAGGGAGTGGGGGACAGAGGAAGAGCCTGGCCAAGAGACTGAGGAGGAGAGGCTAGAGGGGTAAGAGGAAAACCAGGGGAAGATTGTGTCAGAAAAAAACAAGGTTAGAAAGCATTTCGTGAGAAGGGAGTGGTACCCAGTGCTGATCTTTCACTAAGGTTCCCGCGGAATGTGAAGGGAAAAACTATTTTCCCCCAAACCTTTCTTTTCAAGCCCTCATGTATCGTTTGGTTCAGGTGGTTTATCGTCTGAAAAATAAGGTTGCAACATGCCCATGTAGTCAAAGAATGCCTGTTCCCTTTATTTTGTTTCCAGGGATGGAGGAGAAGGGGCTTATGGGCATGTTAAAAAAAAATGATTCTGGGCAGGTAGATTTTTTGTATTGATTTATAAAAGTGCCTTGGAGGCAGAGGCTACATCTGTCTTTGTATTGGGACTCTATCTGCATAAAGCATCCGTATGCCCAAACACACATCCACACAAATAGTTGTAAACCACTAAGCTCCTCTTGGCATGCCTGGAGACCCTCTTCTTAAGCCTCTGAGTCTCGAACCCACAGATTTGGGATCTCGTCAAAATTAAATGAGCAAGGCAAGAAGGGCTGCATGGGTGGATTGCAATGAGTTCCGAGGGGCTCGTTTCTCAGATGGCCTTGGTATCCTTGGAAATTGGAAATAAGACCCTTTGCTGATGGTTCTGAAATATGTGTCTTCCTGTGCCTCCATCTCTCTCCCTGGACTCACACCTTCAGCACATTCCCTTCGAGAGCATCCCACCCCCCGTCATGCCCATGCTTGCACACACACTCACTCATGCCCATGCCCGCACACGTGCACTCTTGCTGGCCCTTGCAGTGGCCCGGGCAGTTTTGCTGAAGGAAATGGATTTTTCTCATGGCTGAGTCAACTGCCAGGAATCAGCAGCCCCGTTCCCAGCTGGGATGGAGCTGAAGTCTGAATGTCCACGGCCCTGACAGCCCAGGGTGACCGCAGCTCTTCTTGCTGGTCAGTTATTATTCACTGAAAACCACGAGACTGAGAGATACGAGCCCACTGTTGGGTAGGGATTGTCTCTATATGTTGCCAATTTCTACTTCCCAAGCGCTTAGTACAGTGTTCTGCACATAGTAAGCGCTCAATAAATACGATTGATGATGATGATACAGCCGGTTTTCAGCTGTGCTTATTCCGTACCCACAAAGTTGGGGATTGAGTCCAGTTGTGATGCCCACACTCCTCATCTGTCTCTCTTTTCACGCTCTCTCTCTCTCTTTCTCTCCTCTCTCTTTTCCCCCCAATCTTTCCCTTTCTTTCTCCCATTCTCCCCTTTGTCATTTGGATATAATAATAATAATAATAATAATAATAATAATAATAATGTTGGTATTTGTTAAGCACTTACTATGTGCAAAGCACTGTTCTAAGCGCTGGGGTAGATACAAGGTAATCAGGTTGTCCCACGAGGGACTCACAGTCTTCATCCCCATTTTATAGATGAGGGAACTGAGGTCCAGAGAAGTGAAGTGACTTGACCAACGTCACACAGCTGACAAGGGGCAGAGCCTGGATTTGAACCCATGACCTCTGACTCCAAAGCCCGGGCTCTTTCCACTGAGCCACGCTGCTTCTCTGATATGGCATGCAGTTTCCCAGCTGGCCCTGGGAAATTCCCCCTGGTGATCCCGAATTGCACTGGAAGCCCGTTTAGTGGGATGGGTGCTCAGTATAGTGCTCAGGGCACAATAAGCTCTCAGCAATGGATCACTGGACTGTCCACTTCCTAGGCAGGAGCCCATTGTTGGGCCAGACCAATGGCAAATTGTTTGCTTGCTTGTTTTAGGGTATTTGGGAAGCGCTGTGTGCCAGGCACTGTACTAAGCGCTGGGGTAGATACAAGCTAATCAAGTTGGATCCTGTCCTATTTGTTCTATTATTGTTCTATTACTCTATTTGTTCTGACGACTTGACACCCGTCCCCGTGTTTAGTTTTGTTGTCCGTCTCCCCATTCTAGACTGTGAGCCCGCTGTTGGGTAGAGACCATCTCTATATGTTGCCGACTTGTACTTCCCAAGCGCTTAGTTCAGTGCTGTGCACACAGTAGGTGCTCAATAAATACGATGGAATGAATGAATGTGAAATAATAATAATAATGACATTTATTACGCGCTTACTATGTGCATTGTTCTAAGCGCTGGGGAGGTTACAAGATGATCAGGTTGTCCCACGGGGGGCTCACAGTCTTAATCCCCATTTTCCAGGCCCAGAGAAGTGACTCACCCAAAGTCCCATAGCTGACAATTGGTGGGGCCAGGATTTGAACCCATGACCTCTGACTCCGAAGAATAATAATAATAATAATAATAATAATGATGATGACTGAGTCCCTTCCTTCCTCTCCCCCTCGCCCCCCTCTCCATCCCCCTCATCTTACCTCCTTCCCTTCCCCACAGCACCTGTATATATGTATATATGTTTGTACATATTTACTACTCTATTTTACTTGTACATATCTATTCTATTTATTTTATTTTGTTAGTATGTTTGGTTTTGTTCTCTGTCTCCCCCTTTTAGACTGTGAGCCCACTGTTGGGTAGGGACTGTCTCTATATGTTGCCAACTTGTACTTCCCAAGCGCTTAGTACAGTGCTCTGCACATAGTAAGCGCTCAATAAATACGATTGATGATGATGATGATATATGTTTGTACAGATTTATTACTCTATTTTACTTGTACATATCTATTCTATTTATTTTATTTTGTTAGTATGTTTGGTTTTGTTCTCCATCTCCCCCTTTTAGACTGTGAGCCCACTGTTGGGTAGGGACTGTCTCTAGATGTTGCCAACTTGTACTTCCCAAGCGCTTAGTACAGTGCTCTGCACCCAGTAAGCGCTCAATAAATACGATTGATTGATATTGATTGATTGTCCGTGTCCCACATCGTCATCAATCGTATTTATTGAGCACTTACTGTGTGCAGAGCACTGTACTAAGCACTTGGGAAGTACAAATTGGCAACATATAGAGACAGTCCCTACCCAACAGTGGGCTCACAGTCTCAATCCTCATTTTGCAGATGAGGTATCTGAGGCACAGAGAAGTGAAGTGACTGGCCCATGGTCACACAGCGGACAAGAGGTGGAGCCGGGTTTAGAACCCAAGTCCTTTTGACTCCTAAACCCATGCTCTGTCCACCAAGTCACGCAGATCCCCCCAGTTGCTTAAGGCCCGTTCAGGCTGAAGGCAGTTGCCGGGCGGTCGGTCCTAAGGGGTTCGAAAGGGTCTGTTCACCAGGCTCCAAGTCAGTCTGCTGTAATTTGTGTGACTTTCTTCCCCTCCCACCAAGTAGAATGTGGTTGTGGGGCTGGGAGGGTTTCTGTTATAAATCCTTAAAATTAAAATTACCAGCAGAGCAGGGTGCAATTCAACACCCAAACATTCGCAAGACGCTTTGATTTAATAGCCGGTTTTGTCTGCTCACAGATGTTAGGCAGCTTGGAAGAGGGGTTATTCTTAATAATAGTAATAATCGTGATGTTTGTTAAAAGCTATGTGCCAAGCACTGTACGAAGCACTGGGATAGAGACAGGTTAATCAGGTCAAACACACTCCCTGTGGCTCATGGGTCTCACAGCCGAAGGTATGTGAGGTATGTATGTATGGTTGTACATATGTATGTATGTATGTATGGTTGTACATATTTATTACTCTATTTATTTATTTATTTATTTTACTTGTACATTTCTATCCTACTTATTTTATTTTGTTGGTATGTTTGGTTCTGTTCTCTGTCTCCCCCTTTTAGACTGTGAGCCCACTGTTGGGTAGGGACTGTCTCTATGTGATGCCAATTTGTACTTCCCAAGCGCTTAGTACAGTGCTCTGCACATAGTAAGCGCTCAATAAATACGATTGATTGATTGATTGATTGATTGAAGGAGAACAGGAATTGAACCCCCATTTTACAAATGAGGAACGGACCCAGAGAAATTGTGACTTTTTTTTATGGTATTTGTTAAGCAGTTACTGTGTGCCAGGCACTGTACTAAACAGTGGGATAGAGGCAATCAATCAATTAATCAATCAATCGTATTTATTGAGCGCTTACTGTGTGCAGAGCACTGTGCTAAGCACTTGGGAAGTACAAGTCGGCAACACATAGAGACAGTCCCTACCCAACAGCGGGCTCACGGTCTAGAAGGGGGAATATATTCAGGTTGAACCCAGTCCATGTCCCACATGGGGCTTACAGTCTTAATCCCCATTTTACAGCTGAGGTAACTGAGGCCTAGAGAAGTGAAGTGACTGGCCCAAGGTCACACAGCAGGCAAGAAGTGTAGCCAGAATTAGAACCTGGGTCCTCTGACTCGCAGACGTATGGTCTATTCACTAGGCCTATGGTCTATTCCCTTCTAGACTGTGAGCCCACTGTTGGGTAGGGACTTGTACTTACCAAGCACTTAGTACAGTGCTCTGCACATAGTAAGTGCTCAATAAATACGATTGATGATGATATATGTTTGTACAGATTTATTACTCTATTTATTTTACTTGTACATATCTATTCTATTTATTTTATTTTGTTAGTATGTTTGGTTTTGTTCTCCGTCTCCCCCTTTTAGACTGTGAGCCCACTGTTGGGTAGGGACTGTCTCTAGATGTTGCCAACTTGTACTTCCCAAGCGCTTAGTACAGTGCTGTGCACACAGTAAGCGCTCAATAAATACGATTGATTGATTGATTGATTGATTGATTCACTAGGCCGTGCTGTTTCTTGCTGCCACACTGAGCCTTGTGTGCATGCTCAGGGCTTGCTGCCTGGCACTCAGAGAGGAGGCATCGCGGGAAGGCAGGCAGGATCCCGGGTGATGGGTCTGAGCCAGTTCGCTGAGGACCCGGGTTCCATCCTCCTTCCTCTCCCCCTCGTCCCCCTCTCCATCCCCCCATCTTACCTCCTTCCCTTCCCCACAGCACCTGTATATATGTATATATGTTTGTACATATTTATTACTCTATTTATTTTACTTGTACATATCTATTCTATTTATTTTATTTTGTTAGTATGTTTGGTTTTGTCTCCCCCTTTTAGACTGTGAGCCCACTGTTGGGTAGGGACTGTCTCTATATGTTGCCAATTTGTACTTCCCAAGCGCTTAGTACAGTGCTCTGCACACAGTAAGCGCTCAATAAATACGATTGATGATGATGATGATGATCCTACTTGGTTAGCTGGTCTTCAAGGAGGGTTTGGTCCTTTTCCCCAGGGTGGTCGGTTGGGTTTTGAGTGCCTTCTGGAGTCTTCTGGACCGCAGAAGGGAAAGCCTCTCCCTTCTCGGCCAGCTGAGCTGGAAGCAGGAGAGCGTTCCCAGTCTGCCTGGCCCAAGTGAGGAGAAGGAGGAGAAGGAGGAAGGGAAGTGTTGTTCAGAAAGGCCTAAGTGGAAGTAGAGTTAAAGTTACCCTTCCAAAGGGAATTCCCTTCAATCAATCAATCAATCGTATTTATTGAGCACTTACTGTGTGCAGAGCACTGTACTAAGTGCTTGGGAAGTACAAGTTGGCAACACAGAGACAGTCCCTACCCAACAGCGGGCTCACAGTCTAGAAGGGGGACACAGAGAACAAAACCAAACATACCGACAAAATAAACTAAATAGAATAGATATGTACAAGTAAGATAAATAGAGTAATAAATATGTACAAACATATATACAGGTGCTGAGGGGAAGGGAAGGAGGTAAGATGGGGGGATGGAGAGTGGGACGAGGTGGAGAGGAAGGAAGGGGCTCAGTCTGGGAAGGCCTCCTGGAGGAGGTAAGCTCTCAGTATGGCCTTGAAGGGAGGAAGAGAGCTAGAGAGAGGAGAGAGCCTTCGTCCCAAAGAGTTCAGTCATTCAATCGTATTTATTGAGCACTTACTGTGCACAGAGCACTGTACTAAGCACCTGGCAAGTACAAGTTGGCAACAAGTTGGCCCGCCAGGTAGCACCAAATGGCAGTGGATTCAAATGCGACAAGAGAAATGCACATATTTTTTGCTTTCCCAAGCACAGAATCCATTTGCAGAGCGGATCCAGCAGGAGGGCCCAGCCGAGGAAGCCCTAATTCTCACCCTCCAGGGTCTTTTGCTATTCTGTTCCTGGTTCACCAAAACAGGATCAAGGACAGAGCAGGGGCAGAATGGGCTGGGAACTGGGGCCGCTTCCAGCTGCACTAGGCTGGGGTGGAGAGCTAGACGCTGAGGAGTTCAGAAGTGGGTCTTCCTCCCTTCAAGGCCCTACTGAGAGCTCACCTCCTCCAGGAGGCCTTCCCACACTGAGCCCCTTCCTTCCTCTCCCCCTCGTCCCCCTCTCCATCCCCCCCGTCTTACCTCCTTCCCTTCCCCACAACACCTTGTATATATGTCTATACGTTTGTACGTATTTATTACTCTATTTATTTTACTTGTACATATCTATTCTATTTATTTTATTTTGTTAGTATGTTTGGTTTTGTTCTCTGTCTCCCCCTTCTAGACTGTGAGCCCACTGTTGGGTAGGGACCGTCTCTATGTGTTTCCAGCTTGTACTTCCCAAGCGCTTAGTACAGTGCTCTGCACACAGTAAGTGCTCAATAAATACGATTGATTGATTACTCTATTTTACTTGTATATATCTATTCTATGTATTTTGTTAGTATGTTTGGTTTTGTTCTCTGTCTCCCCCCTCTAGACTGTGAGCCCACTGTTGGGTTGGGACTGTCTCTAGATGTTGCCAGCTTGTACTTCCCAAGCTCTTAGCACAGTGCTCTGCACACAGTAAGTGCTCAATAAATACGATTGATTGATTACTCTATTTATTTTACTTGTACATATCTATTCTATGTATTTTGTTAGTATGTTTGGTTTTGTTCTCTGTCTCCCCCTTCTAGACTGTGAGCCCGCTGCTGGGTAGGGACCGTCTCTATGTGTTTCCAACTTGTTCTTCCCAAGCGCTTAGTACAGTGCTCTGCACACAGTAAGTGCTCAGTAAGTACGATTGATTAATCTATTTATTTATTTATTTTACTTGTACATATCTATTCTATGTATTTTGTTAGTATGTTTGGTTTTGTTCTCTGTCTCCCCCTTCTAGACTGTGAGCCCACTGTTGGGTAGGGACTGTCTCTATATGTTGCCAGCTTGTACTCTCCAAGCGCTTAGTACAGTGCTCTGCACACAGTAAGTGCTCAATAAATACGATTGATTGATTACTCTATTTATTTATTTATTTATTTTACTTGTACATATCTATTCTATGTATTTTGTTAGTATGTTTGGTTTTGTTCTGTCTCCCCCTTCTAGACTGTGAGCCCGCTGTTGGGTAGGGACCATCTCTATGTGTTTCCAGCTTGTACTTCCCAAGCGCTTAGTACAGTGCTCTGCACACAGTAAGTGCTCAGTAAGTACGATTGATTGATTACTCTATTTATTTATTTTACTTGTACATATCTATTCTATTTTATTTTGTTAGTATGTTTGGTTTTGTTCTCTGTCTCCCCCTCCTAGACTGTGAGCCCACTGTTGGGTAGGGACTGTCTCTATGTGTTTCCAGCTTGTACTTCCCAAGCGCTTAGTACAGTGCTCTGCACACAGTAAGTGCTCAATTAATACGATTGATTGATTACTCTATTTATTTATTTTACTTGTACATATCTATGTATTTTGTTAATATGTTTGGTTTTGTTCTCTGTCTCCCCCTTCTAGACGGTGAGCCCACTGTTGGGTAGGGGCTGTCTCTATGTGTTGCCAGCTTGTACTTCCCAAGCTCTTAGTACAGTGCTCTGCACACACTAAGCGCTCAATAAATACGATTGATTGATTACTCTATTTATTTTACTTGTACATATCTATTCTATTTTGTTAGTATGTTTGGTTTCGTTCTCTGTCTCCCCCTCCTATCAATCAATCAATCAATCGTATTTATTGAGCGCTTACTATGTGCAGAGCACTGTACTAAGCGCTTGGGAAGTACAAATTGGCAACACATAGAGACAGTCCCTACCCAACAGTGGGCTCACAGTCTAAAAGGGGGAGACAGAGAACAGAACCAGACATACCAACAAAATAAAATAAATAGGATAGAAATGTACAAGTAAAATAAATAAATAGAGTAATAAATATGTACAACCATATATACATATATACAGGTGCTGTGGGGAAGGGAAGGAGGTAAGATGGGGGGGATGGAGAGGGGGACGAGGGGGAGAGGAAGGAAGGGGCTCAGTCTGGGAAGGCCTCCTGGAGGAGGGGGGCTCTCAGCAGGTCCTTGAAGGGAGGAAGAGAGCTAGCTTGGCGGAGGGGCAGAGGGATTGGGGGCATTCCAGGCCCGGGGGAGGACGTGGGCCGGGGGTCGACGGCGGGACAGGCGAGAACGAGGTACGGTGAGGAGATTAGCGGCGGAGGAGCGGAGGGTGCGGGCTGGGCTGGAGAAGGACAGAAGGGAGGTGAGGTAGGAGGGGGCGAGGGGATGGACAGCCTTGAAGCCCAGGGTGAGGAGTTTCTGCCTGATGCGCAGATTGATTGGTAGCCACTGGAGGTTTTTGAGGAGGGGAGTGATATGCCCAGAGCGTTTCTGGACAAAGATAATCCGGGCAGCAGCGTGAAGTATGGATTGAAGTGGAGAGAGACACGAGGATGGGAGATCAGAGAGGAGGCTGGTGCGGTAGTCCAGACGGGATAGGATGAGAGCTTGAATGAGCAGGGTAGCAGTTTGGATGGAGAGGAAAGGGCGGATCTTGGCAATGTTGCGGAGCTGAGACCGGCAGGTTTTGGTGACGGCTTGGATGTGAGGGGTGAACGAGAGAGCGGAGTCGAGGATGACACCAAGGTTGCGGGCTTGTGAGACGGGAAGGATGGTAGTGCCGTCAACAGAGATGGGAAAGTCAGGGAGAGGACAAGGTTTGGGAGGGAAGACAAGGAGCTCAGTCTTCGACATGTTGAGCTTTAGGTGGCGGGCGGACATCCAGATGGAGATGTCCTGAAGGCAGGAGGAGATGCGAGCCTGGAGGGAGGGGGAGAGAGCAGGGGCAGAGATGGAGATCTGGGTGTCATCAGCGTAGAGATGATAGTTGAAGCCGTGGGAGCGAATGAGGTCACCAAGGGAGTGCATGTAGATTGAGAACAGAAGGGGACCAAGCACTGAACCTTGGGGAACCCCCACAGTAAGGGGATGGGAGGGGGAGGAGGAGCCCGCAAAAGAGACTGAGAAAGAACGACCGGAGAGATAAGAGGAGAACCAGGAGAGGACGGAGTCTGTGAAGCCAAGGTCAGATAGCGTGTTGAGGAGAAGGGGGTGGTCCACAGTGTCAAAGGCAGCTGAGAGGTCGAGGAGGATTAGGACAGAATATGAGCCGTTGGATTTGGCAAGCAGGAGGTCATTGGTGACCTTTGAGAGGGCAGTTTCTGTGGAATGAAGGGGACGGAAGCCAGACTGGAGGGGGTCGAGGAGAGAGTTGTTGTTGAGGAATTCTAGGCAGCGCGTGTAGACAACTCGTTCAAGGAGTTTGGAAAGGAATGGTAGGAGGGATATGGGACGATAACTAGAAGGTGAGGTGGGGTCAAGAGAGGGTTTTTTTAGGATGGGAGAGACATGGGCATGTTTGAAGGCAGAGGGGAAGGAACCAGTGGAGAGTGAGCGGTTGAAGATGGAAGTTAAGGAGGGGAGAAGGGACGGAGCGAGAGATTTCATAAGATGAGAGGGAATGGGGTCAGAAGCACAGGTGGCCGGAGTAGCACTTGAGAGGAGGGAGGAGAGCTCCTCTGAGGATACCGCTGGGAAGGATGGGAGAGGAGCAGAGAGTGTTGAGAGCCGGGGGGTTGGAGAAAGGGGGGAAGAGACTT
Source organism: Tachyglossus aculeatus (assembly GCF_015852505.1). Lineage (NCBI taxonomy): Eukaryota > Metazoa > Chordata > Mammalia > Monotremata > Tachyglossidae > Tachyglossus > Tachyglossus aculeatus. Next base: position 11,196,640 of record NC_052074.1, read on the forward strand.
TGGGGAGGTCGGACCTGATGGATTTAATTTTGTTAATGAAGTAGGAGGCCAGATCGTTGGGGGTGAGGGAAGGAGGAGGGGGAGGAACCGGGGGCCTGAGAAGGGAGTTGAATGTACGGAAGAGCTGGCGGGGGTGATGGGCATGGGTGTCAATAAGGGAGGAGAAATAGAGAAATAGATTCTTTACCGTCCGAAACTGCTCCCCATCGGCCAGAAGCACAGCCGCTGCTCTGGCAGGAGAGAAAATCAATCAATCAATCAATCGTATTTATTGAGCGCTTACTGTGTGCAGAGCACCGTACTCAGCGCTTGGGAAGTCCAAGTTGGCAACACATAGAGACGGTCCCTACCCAACAGTGGGCTCACAGTCTAGAAGGGGGAGACAGACAACAAAACCAAACATATTAACAGCATGGAAGCAGGCTGGCCTAGTAGAATAAGCACTAGGCTTGGAGTCAGAGGACCTAGTTCTAATCCTGATTCTGCCACTTGCCTTCTGTGAGACCTTGGGCAAGTCATATCGCTTCTTTGTGCCTCAGTTTCCTCATCTGTAAACTGGGAATAATAATAATAATAATAATAATAATAATAACGGCATTTGTTAAGCGCTTACTATGTGCAAAGCACTGTTCTAAGGTCCCCCTCTCCATCCCCCCCGTCTTACCACTTTCCCTTCCCCACAGCACCTGTATATATGTATATATGTTTGTACATATTTATTACTCTATTTATTTATGTATTTTACTTGTACATATCTATTCTATTTATTTTGTTAGTATGTTTGGTTTTGTTCTCTGTCTCCCCCTTTTAGACTGTGAGCCCCCGTTGGGTAGGGACCGTCTCTATATGTTGCCAACTTGTACTTCCCAAGCGCTTAGTACAGTGCTCTGCACACAGTAAGCGCTCAATAAATACGATTGATGATGATATGGGCAACTTATGTTTGTTCCTCTCCCTCTCATTTGACCATAAACTTCCTAAAGGCAGGGATTGCAACTTTTATTGTACTCTCAATCAATCGTATTTATTGAGCGCTTACTGTGTGCAGAGCACTGTACTAAGCGCTTGGGCAACATATAGAGACAGTCCCTACCCAACAGTGGGCTCACAGTCTAAATACCGTAAACATTGTACAACTGCTCTGTGGAGTGAGCGGTCAACAAAGCATGTTAAAAAAAATAATCAAATTAATTGAAATCTAGGGGATGACAGATTCTATTATCTTTATAAGTTAATCTTATTTGATGCAAGCAAATTTAACATAGCCTTTTCTTTGTGCGGTAATGATGTATTTAACACAAAGGTAAATAAAGTCAACTGTTCATTCCCAACAGCTGAAGTTTTTTTTTTTAAAAAAAACTGTGGGCTATGAGATTGTAAAGGGTGTAAGTGAGGTGATCTCTTTCTTTCCGCTCTTCCAAGCACTTAGTCCAGTGCTCTGCACTCAGGGGCTCGGTAAATATCGTGAAGGATTGAGGGGGGTGGAAGGGATGCTTCCAATCTGATAATCAACTGGGGAAAAAAAAAATCCAGGGTCTAGCTGGGCACTGCTCATTTCTCGATTATGCTTTGCTCTTGTGTAGGGAGAGGAGTCACTTTAGCCAAGTTCAGAAGGAAATTTCACAGCCCAGCCTCCTGACTGTGTCCACCATCCTTCCCAGGGGTAAAAGCCTCCAGGATTTTTTGGGCTCCTGCAATCCTGCAGCTGGCGATCACCACTGCTGAGCGGCAGCCACTAAATCCCAGCTGGGCCGGAGCGCTGCCGCGGACTCTCTCGACGGAGCGACCCGCCATCCTCAGCCGCCACCCGGGAAACACGAGCCGGAGCGCAGCAGCCAAAATGGAAAACTCGTTGCTTTGCTGTCCTGCTGAAGCCCGCGTCCTTGGCCCTCCTGGCATTTGAACCTCCGTCCTCACCTGGGCTACTCACGGTAAGAAAGCCTCCCGAAGAGGGACTGCGTGAGGTATATAATTATAGGAATCGTGCTACTATGGCCCATGCACTCGGGTAGACACAAAGTAACCAAGTCTGAAACAATCCCCATCCTACACGGGGCTGTGTGGAGAACAGGTGTTGAATCCCCACATTATAGAAAAGGAAACTGAGGCCCAAGAAGTGATTTACCCAAGTTCCCACAGCAAGGAAGGGGTAGAGCCACTGGTTCACCTCCGCCATCCGCAAGGACAGTCTTCCCTCAGACCACCCCCGCTACCCACTTAATAATAATGGCATTTATTAAGCGCTTACTATGTGCAAAGCCCAGTTCTAAGCACTGGGGAGGTTACAAGGCGTTCAGGTTGTCCCACATGGGGCTCACAGTCCTAATCCCCATTTTACAGATGAGGGAATTGGGAAGCGATGGGGGTGCTATTACACCAAGCCCCCCCCAACTTGAGATGAAATCCTCAAGGGAAATTCGAGGTCACAAACAGAAGTGTTTGTGTTTTTAGACACTTTTAGACTGTGAGCCCACTGTTGGGTAGGGACTGTCTCTATATGTTGCCAATTTGTACTTCCCAAGCGCTTAGTACAGTGCTCTGCACATAGTAAGCGCTCAATAAATACGATTGATGATGATGATGAAGTGGGGGTGGGTTGGTGGCCAGGGGAAATGACATTATTGAGTTCAGGAATTCGGACTGTTGAAAGTATAGACTAAACCATAAGTGTTAAAAATCATTTGTATACAACTGAATGATTTGTGTCCCTGTGGGGCCGAAAGGCCTTGGGTTTCCCCCTTTCCCTTCTCCCACCCCCTACTCGGGCCGGTCACCATTTGTTTCGGTTGAAAGTTGTAAATCAGCTTGGCTGCTATTTTAAAATTGATGCTCGCAAAGCCAGTAAGAAAAGGAGTTTTGGTTTTCAGATAATTTTATTCCATTTTAATTTTCTGGTCCCACCAAAGGGGGGAGAGGGGGAGGAAAGTCACTGACTTTTTCAGGATCTTGAGTCCTTTCTTCCTCACACTTAACTGAGGGAGAAGGAACAGAACAAAAGAACTCCGAACAGGCCCCTTTTCAATCTTTTAACTGTTTATTGTATAATATAAAACTACAAAAGACTGCTCATTTCCATGTACATTTGTCCAATTGTTTTGATTACAGCCCATACCTACATGTGAATACAGTAGTCTGGTTTCAGATGTATATGTCTGTAATATTGCATAGAAAAGGCACAGCTCTAAGGTCTGTGGGGGAAAAATTACAGCCTCTTTTTGACAACAACAAGCCCTCCTCAACAACCATGCACTGAACATTTCACACTATTTACACCTTTTCCAGAATCTTTTGCTGTTTACACGTATGGATTACGTTTCTCTTCCCATTTTTCCCCCCCTTTTTCCCAAAAGCATCCCAGAATTTGTTAGCTTTCTTTCCAGCCAAAATGAATTAAAACTTGCTCATTTTCAAGTAACGTTCGGTCTAATTCTCAGAAGTACTGAAAGCAACTGGTACAGAAACAGGATACGAAAACCTCTTCAAGATCAATTGCGCAACAGTGGCAGGGAATTAACCATTTTTCACCGGAACATCTTTAATTTAACTCCATTTTTTTCAGAACGTGGAAAGGTCTGATCCACAACATCGAGATTTAAGCAATTTAGGCTAGTAACATACAGCAGAAGAGACGCAATTGCCGCACAAGGTAGTTTGTACTTCACATCATTCATTTAAGGAAGGTTTTCGCTCCATTGATTCCCTCTTCCCTTGTGCTCCACGGCGATTATGAAATTTAAACTTTAAACGCCTCCGTCCTGTGAAATGGGTTTGTTGATTAATCGCATTTTCTACACCGCAGCTTGGGACAGTGACGACACTCCGGGCTGTGGTGTTTAAACGCTTGGACCAACGAGAATAATAAATACACTCAAGTATAGTGGAGCCTTTGGGCTTGTTTTTGATTCTTTTCCACGACCGAGACGGTGACTGTGGTTACACTCTCCTTAATACAGGACCTTGCCTAAAAAAGTCACTTTCAGAGCCCTGATTTTTCACAACGGTTTGGGGGAAACCATCTCCAGCCTCATCCATACTTTTTTGCATATTTCATACAGACCCACATTAGAAAAGAGAGTAAAAACGAATGTGAACCGTGCATACCATGAAAAGAACTCAGTTCATTTTCCATGAGTCTGGCTCCGATCCCCTTTTAATACAGATTTACATTCCTACAAGAGAATACATTCCTACCATACATTCTGTACATGTTACAATCCAGATGTTGTTAGCTTCACAATAAAATAAATATATTTACAAAGGAAAAAAAAGGAATAAATAACTTATGAAAAAAAAAATCACTTCAACTCCAAAGCTCTTTTATTCTGCTCTCGTCTTGTCACTTCATTGCACATCAGTGTCACTCTACTCCCCTCCCTGCCCAGCGTGGATGTGCCACTCGGACTCGGCCGCGTTTCCTCGATGTCCGCACCGCGAACGGAAATGGTTCCTGCTGTAGAACTGAACTCCCAAAGCAGGTCCCTCCGCAGACTTGGGGAAGGTGAGGGAGGGTGTTTGAAGCCACAATAAGATTTACTCCATTTTACTACATCGTTTTTTTTTTTTAAAAAAAGAAAAAGAAAAAAGAGACGCTCGTTATGTCCTTTTTTAAAATGGATCACCTTGACGTTTTACTTTCTTACTCACAAGGCTTCAACGGCCAAGAATTTACAGCAAGGGAGTTGAGAGGATTACATTTTTTTTTTTTTACTGTCTTGCAAAAAAAAAATGCAAAGAATAACTTTTAGACAACGCTCCTCTGCTCTGAAAATGGCGCTTATTTGAACTGCTGCCTAACATATGGTACTTGTTTAAATACACAATTTGCTAATCCAACGAAAGTGCAGTCATTCTAAGTTACTGTAAATCTGCCGTAACAATGGTAAATCGATCGCTTGCCATATTGTTATCCTGAACAATCAACACTAGTGTGCGTGATATGCGTGTGTGTGTGTGTGTTTTGAGCAGGAGGCTGCAGTTTTCCGACACCTACGTTTGTAAAAATCATGGAGTCTGGGGCAGAATTGTTCTTCTACCAGGAATGGAAGCTCCGGAATGAATAATAATCATACTGACACTGAATTCCAAATAAAGCCAATCCCTCTCGCCTCTCCCTTGCCAACTCTCAGCTGAAAATGGTCCCCCATGCTCCCAAAGGTTAATGTCAGATCTGTTCGCAGTATCTAAAAAAAGTTAGCAATGTTAAGGTCCCTTGCAAGAGAACAATAGCAGCTCCATCAGTTTCTTGCTGCTTCACTGAGTTGACAATCATCCTTTTTAAAAAAAAAACACACTAAAGGTGGTAGAAAGTAAATTAGGATCTGGAAGGATTTAATCATCTTACACGAACACGAGCCTTCTGCTTAGATGAGCAGTTCCTTCATCACGAATTTATTTGCTTTGTCATGTGCATCATATAAATATATAAAATAGTCTATGGCCTGGTTAAAGTGCCTTTTTCAATAGGCAGAAAAGACCCAATTTTATCCATGGCAAGAAGTGAGCAGAATTGACTGAATATCGTCAAATGACATAAAACATAATTTAAACTTTCTTAAATAAATATAAAAGTTATTCCTAAAGAAGCCATATGCATTTCAACAATATAGGTTGTAACCTGCACTCAACAGCTAAAGTACCATTAAAAAAAAAAAAAAAAAAATGCCATTACGGTTTCGGCGACAGGCATGATACATTGCAAACATTTAAAAATCAGATGTACACCACAACGAATAAAAATGCTATTGGTGCAGTAACAAAAGACTTCTCAGGTGTTATGGGGGAAACATGCATAGAAAGCTGTGTCTGTATATTCATTGTAAAACAGGCTTATAAAGTGTAAAGCAGTTAGTTAACACAGTTGATACAAGAGACCAACCAGATTTGGAGATGCCAAAGGATGTAACGCGACTAACTCCAGTTTCAACGGCAATGGATATTTAAGTAAGAGTCCATCCAGTGCAGGTAAGAGATGAGCTTCACTGCAGTAATACTGAAGATGCTGTTTTCAGCACTTGCCTATAGAGTGAAAAAATGCTTCAAGAAAGGGCGCGTAAAAACTGAACAGAAAGATCATTAAGAAAACACTGGGTCTGCCTTTTAAAAATAAAACAACCTCTATCATTGAAACAGGTAGTTCAATTTCGTAGAATGGCCGCCTGCCACCCAATCCAGTTCGGACGTAATGCTGAACTTGTGGCAACCCCGCTAACGAATTTTGCGAAACAAAGGAAATCGGAGGTTAAAAACGGAGCATCTGGGATTTTTAAAAAAATTGAAAACACAGCTGGGCACGCGTGAGGCCCTAGTTTTTTTTCGGTAGCCTTCGCCTCAAAAGAGAAAGCCACAAAGAACCATCACCTAAAACCCAAGTTTCACTGCTGTTTCCTGCCAACCGCTTAACACGTGTTTTGTGAGTAGACATGGCTCTAGGTTTAGAAATCACAGTAGTGCACAGGTGTTTAGAGATACCGGGGGGTGGGGGGGGTCAGTCCTTGTGAAACTTGGGTGTAATTTTCCCCGGCCCTTTCTTCAAAGCACTTTTTGGGTGTGTTTGCATTCAGGGAGATCAACTGCAGATTAATTTGATCCAATTTTCTCTTTGCACCATACACATATAAAACATTACAACTCTGTATAAAAGTACAAGCGCACCTTGTACGTCTGAAGTATGCAGGAACTATGTGAGCAAATCCTATCAAAATAGCTATTTTTTTTTGTGTGTGTATAAACAGCATCTGTTTTTAGAAAAACAATATCATAAACTGCAGAATCTGTACAAAAATATAAAATAAATTTGGGCAGCAGTTTCTAACAGCCATGTAAATGCAACACTTAGAGGAGTAGCTAATGCCTCTGAACGGCTGAATTGCTAAAGTCAACCTATACAGGGCTAAAATGCCAAAAAAGGTACTGAGATTATCTAAATAATAATTTTTTTTTTTTTACCTCTTGCAATAAAACTTATAGAAAAAATAGACAGATATGCACATGCAATTTACAGCTTTCCCCAACTTAATCCTTGTGCTTCGCTTTTACAATCCCAATATTTGTTTCGTGTGTGTGTATGTGTGTCAACAACATAGTAATATATCATCAATACGTTTTTCTTTGCTCTCCCAGGAGATCCAGGTCTTCCTTGAGGAACCACTTCCAATCGCCAGAAGTGGCCGTACGTGGATGAAGGCACTCCAACTCTGCTTGAAGCAAAAACTAGTGTGATCCTTTTCTGTGACAAAGGCAAGCAAGGACGCATGCACAGTGCTGTGAATCCGCAGGGGGTGGAAAAAAACACTTCCGAGTGGGTATACTGGGACATAAAAAAGTTGCTAGGTTCCGTCGGCTTTACGACCCAACGAGCACCTCCATTATATGATCCAGTTCGGTCAGGTCCATTTTGAAAGGCTGATTTGGGGTGACTGGCTGACTGCTATAAGGGGCTAAAGTCTTGAGGAGGTCGTCCGCCGACACCGGAGCCATTTTGGAGGCAGCCCCGGTAGCGGGGGTGCAGGGGTCGAAATCATACATCGACGTGTCGATGTCGGCGAAGAGGATGTCATCCAGGGTCAAGTCCGTGAGAAAACCCGTGGACGTGGTTATCTCGAAGTTGCCGGGGAGAGAGTCCATCAGCTTGGGGTCACCACCTGTTCGGCTCTCTTGGACTCCCTCCGACTTTTGAGCGTTCGACCCGCTGGAGTTCTCTTTAGAGCTGTCTGTGGCTGCTACGGCTGCTGCTACTGCCTCAGTGGAGGTAGGTGGTGGACAGAGCTCCTCAATTTCGTCCAAGGCCGAGGAGAAACTGTCCTTTACGGGTTGGATAGTCGGAGGGGGGAGTTTGGTGGGGCCGCCGGGTTCGACGGCCTGGGAAGTGCAAAACGTGTCATCCTCCAGCAGAGAGGCCGGAGTGAGGCAGGACTCCAACGGTGTAGTGCTGACCGAGTCGGTGGGGTGAGCCGCCGGCGAGACGAGATGGCTGAAAGCAGGCTGGGCCTCCCGGTAATTGTCACCGAGGGTGTCGGGAGGCTGGGAAGTGGTGATGAACACGGGCCTTAAGCTGCCTTCCTGTTTGAGCTCCTCTTGGATTCGCCTCAACATGTTGTTAATTAAAACCGTCTTTTGCAAGCTCGGCTCTGTCAGTGGCCTGTGGTTATACAGTTTCATAAGGGAAATGTTGAAGATAGTCTGGCGCTGTAAGGTGTACGACACCTTAGATGGACCGTCAGTGGGAGACACCACTTTGCCTTCCAGCCCATCTTCATGCTCATCAAACTTCCGTTTTCCTCCTTTACCCAACATATATCTGCGGACGAGATGAAGGAAGGAAGGAAGAAAAATTCGATGAAATTATTATCACTTTAAAAAGGGATTCTTTAATCGGAACGTCACTGGGGCCAATCAGTCAATCGTTGGCGCTTAGGGTACTTACTCTAGGCAAAGCTCCGTTCTAAGGGCTCAGAAGAAAACAATATACCACAGAGGTGGCAGACAAGCTCCCTGCCCTCGGTCCGGTCCAGAGGCCAGGAGAGGTTTGGAGAAATTCACAGATGAATTTTTAAGGGGTTACTTACGGGGGAACTTTGGCTAGGGATATGGAGAGGAAGGGTCTGGCAAGTTATCTGGAAATCCCTAAACATTCAGATAAAATGATGACAAGGAAGGAACCATCACCTAGTTCCTCCACACATTTTAGGAGCCACCATCGGAGCTGGAATTTTGGACTGAAATAAAGGACAGTTCTGACCCAATGGCAGGATGCCTATGTTCACAAATTAAGCTACTAAGACATCAGATCAAACATTTCGCAGCACGCCTGGCTCCGGTGCATACATGACGTTGATCTAACGTGAAAGACAGACACTTAAAAGGCCGCAGTGCCTCGGCGGATAATCGAGAAGTAAAAGACTTGTGAAATTCATGCAACTGACTTCCCATATGCACACAAAGCAATTTTTATTACTGGCTAGTCTGTTGAATGTATGTCTTGGGAAATGCGCACAACACGGCCAAGTTACAGTTGCCATAGAAACCATAACTCCAAGTTTCCAACTTCTGTGCTTAAATTCTCAAACCTAAAATTATCATACAGGTCTCCTTCTCTCTCCCTCTCTCTGTAGACATTTTATTTTACAAAATAAACCCCAAAGAAAAATACCCCAATGATTGTTTTTCGAGAACGAAATCCCTGTTCTTCCCCGAAGTGCTTTCCCTCGATACATTTGACACGGAATGCTGTTAGGGAATGGGGAAACGTATGTCCGTCTGGATAGGACGTGATGTTGGATGAAACAGTGGCGCACGTGTGTTTGGCACCAGTCGACCGCGTGCTTAACGTTTTTTTCCCCTAACGCAGTGATCTGCAGCAATATAACCTGCGTGTCGCAAGAGAACTGAATGTACTTGTGTGTGTACACATACACAGTCAAAAGCTCAACCGTACATGGGAATGGAAAGGAGAGGGGTACAGACAAGCCAGTAGTTGGGGGATGGCTTGGAATCCAACTGGGCAGTGCAGAGCAACTGTCTAGGGAAAAGGGTGTAGCTCTAGCAAATCAAGCGTATTTATTGAGTGCTTACTACGTGCAGGGCAGCAAATACCACTCTTCCCTTTCCTCCCTCAAATCCTTTTGAAAAAGTCACCTCTTCTATGAGGCATTTCTTGTTTGATTCCTCCCCACCGTATTGATCATCAATCAACAGCATTTACAGATTGCTTACTCCATGAAATGCACTGTAGTACACTAGAGATAATGGATACAGTCCCTGCCCTCGAGTAGCTTACAATCAATCTAGTAGGTTACTTATGTTATTTGCACCTTCACCTAGTTCTTCCCCTACCCGTTTTAACTGCATGTTTTGAATACAAGGCTGCTAGGGAATTAAGGGACATTCTACCGTTTGCACCTTGTTACTTATTTGTCTGCTTTATGCCTCAATTCCTGCCTCTCTCCCTTTAGAGTGAAAGCTCTTCAAGGGGGAGGAATTGGGTCTTTGACATCCCCTGTTCATTCTCCAAGTGCCTAGTACAGTGCTGTCACCCTGGGGATGCTTGATAAATGTAGTTGATGGTGACGACAGTGAGGACGACTATTCTAGGCTGAGTGTTACTGAGTGGTAGATGGTCAAAGGGAAATTAAGCTTCACAACTGGTGGGAATTTTAAAAAGTGGACGGTAATACTATATGCAAATACTGAATTGTAACAGAGGAAGGAAAGATATTGTAATAATTAGTATTATACCTCTCACCACAAGCCAACTAGTTCCCTCATCATTCTCAGGACCTTTGTTTGCTTGCTTGCAGCGAAGTCCCTGACAACTCCTATAGCTTCACTTGGAAGACCGCGCCAGAGTCTAATGGAAGAATCTGTGGTATTCGGCCCAAGTTTTCTCTTGGCTCACTTACGTCTTGCGCATTTAGGATCTGAGTTCAACTGGCTACACTTCAACAACTGAATCTCTGGTTGTAAACATGTGTTTGGAACAGTGAACTTGGGGCATTCCTTACCAAAATGAGGCACCCTGGGTACAGTCACACACAGTTCACGAGCAGCTGCGTTGCCCTTGTACTTCCTCCTTGAGCAAAGTAGATTTTCCTTAGAGAGGCGAGAAGCCACAACACAAAATGGCAGGACTGGAAGGTCCCTTGGGAAGTTACTGGGACATTCCCCGGGCTTCAGCAGGACTACACTAAAGGATCTTGGGCAGATGAGACTCCAGCCTGTTTCTACAACCTCCTTTGGTAAACTAGTCCGAGGTTTCCCGCTCACTCCTGTCAGGAAACTCTTACTTGTACCGATCAAACTTTCCATTCACTCTGTTCCATCCATCAAGGAGTTTATTAGCTGGATCCTGGGCCTGTATCACCTTGGTAGGGATGGGAGGGAGTGGAGCTTATTTGCCTGGGATTTCCCACATCTTGAGAAAGTCCAGCTACGTACAGGTAGCAGTGGGGGTTGGGGGTGGGGGGAATAATATCACTTGGTCTCGATGGTGGAACGCCAATCTTTATAGAAGACCTAAATAGTTTTTAACTCTGTAATCATGTGACTCTCTTTCGAAGCCCCTTCAACCTCTTCACATCCCTCGTAAATTGCGGGTCCCCACTCTGGACAGTGGACTTAAGTCCAAGTCATCCCCGTGGTGGAAAGATTAATCTAATAGTTCTTCTAATGTTTCATTTCTTTTATATAACTCGGTATGATTTCTTAACAATATATTCAATGTATGGTCAACTCTGAACTCAGGAACTTCTCTCATTAACAAACAGTCCTCATCATGAACTTCTGTAGTGCACAGGTTTATCCCCCCACCCCACCTCCCCGCCCACTGAATTTCATACTTTTGACTTCTGTCCATTTTTCCAGCTTCTTTTTCCATTTCAATCCTATGCTCCAAGATGCTAACCACAGCTCACCTGGATCCTAGATTGGGAACACTAGCAAATTTCATAAGCACACCTATTATCTCTTGCAGAGAGGAGAAAAGGCTTCTCTCTTGCAGAACAGACAACACAATTAAGGCCATTACTTGAAAGCACCTCAAAATAGCTTAGACTGTAAGCTCCTTGAGAACAGGGTACATACTTACCAACTATACTGGACTCTCCCAAGCAGTCAGTATAGTGTTCTTCCCAAAGTAAGCACTCAGTTCACACCATTGATTGACTGACTGATAACATCAGTCCAATTTCCAGTCACAATAATACTACTAATTGGATTTTTTAAACGCCAAGCACTGTTCTAAGCGCTGGGGTAGATACAAGCTAATCAGGTTGGACACAGTCCCTTGTCCCCCATTGGGCTCACACTAATAATCCCCATTTTACAGGTGAGGTAATAGACACTAAGAAGTTAAGTGACTTGCCCAGACAAGTGGCGGAGGAGGAACTGATTCCCAGGCCTGTGTGCTATTCATAAATCATATTTATTGAGCACTTTCTGTGAGCAAATCACTGTACTACAGGCTTGGGAGAGTACAATATAATAACAGACACATTCCCTGCCCACAACTAGCTTATAGTCTAGAGGGGGAGACAGACATTAACATACACACATAAATAAATAAATACATTACAGATTGGAGGGAGGATGAATGAAGGGAGCAAGTCAGGTTGACACAAAAGGGAGTGGAAGAAGAGAGGAGGGATTAATCAGGGAAGACTTCTTGGAGGAGAAGTGCCTTCAATAAGGCTTTGAAGTAGGGGAGAGCAATTATCTGTTGAGGAGGCGGCCGACAGAGCGGGGCAGCGCTGGCAGGTAGCGGGCACGCGGTCGCGCTTTCCCTCTCTTTCTCATTGCCCTATTTCTTAATTAATGTTGGTATTTGTTGAGCCCTTACTTGGTGCCAAGCACTGTTTTAAGCACTGGAGTTGGGGGGGATCCAAGGTCATCAAGTTGTCCCACGTGGGGCTCACAGTCTTCTCCCCCATTTTGCAGACGAGGTCACTGAGGCCCAGAGAAAAATAATAATGTTGATGGCATTTATCAAGCGCTTACTATGTGCAAAGCACTGTTCCAAGCGCTGGGGAGGTTACAAGGTGATCAGGTTGTCCCACAGGGGGGCTCACAGTCTTCATCCCCATTTTGCAGAAGGGGGAACTGAGGCCCAGAGAAGTGAAGGGGCTTGCCCAAGGTCACCCAGTGGACAAGCGGCGGAGCCGGGATTGGAGCCCATGACCTCTGGCTCCCAAGCCCGGGCTCTTTCCACTAAGCCAGGCTGCTTCTCTGAGCTTCTTTCTTAAGCGCTTGCTCTGTGCCAGGCACTGTACTGAACGCCAGCGAGGCTCCAGTGAGAAGCACTGGAGCAGTGAGAAAGTTCCCTTCTAATAATAATAATGATGGCATTTATTCATTCATTCAATCATAATTACTGAGTGCTGTGTGCAGAGCACTGTACTAAGCGCTTAAGCGCTTACTATGTACGAAGCACTGTTCTGAGCGCTGGGGGAGATACAAGGTGATCAGGTTGTCCCACGTGGGGCTCACAGTCTTCATCCCCATTTTACAGATGAGGGAACTGAGGCCCAGAGAAGTGAAGTGACTTGCCCAAAGTCACAATCAATCAATCACTCGTATTTATTGAGCACTTACTGTGTGCAGAGCACTGTACTAAGTGCTTGGGAAGTACAAGTTGGCAACATATAGAGACAGTCCCTTAGAGAAGCAGCGTGGTTCAGTGGAAAGAGCCCGGGCTTTGGAGTCAGAGGTCATGGGTTCGAATCCCGGCTCCGCCACATGTCTGCTGTGTGACCTTGGGCAAGTCACTTAACCTCTCTGAGCCTCAGTTATCTCATCTGTAAAATGGGGATTAAGACTGTGAGCCCCACGGGGGACAATTTGATCACCTTGTATCCCCCCCAGCGCTTAGAACAGTGCTCTGCACATAGTAAGCGCTTAACAAATGCCATCATTATTATTATTATAGTCCCTACGCAACAGTGGGCTCACAGTCTAAAAGGGGAAGACAGAGAACAAAACCAAACATACTAACAAAATAAAATAAATAGAATAGATATGTACAAGTAAAATAAATAGAGTAAGAAATATGTACAAACATATATACATATATACAGGTGCTGTGGGGAAGGGAAGAAGGTAAGATGAGGGGGATGGAGAGGGGGACGAGGGGAGAGGAAGGAAGGGGCTCAGTCTGGGAAGGCCTCCTGGAGGAGGTCACACACCTATCTACTTGGTTTTTTTTTGTTGTTGGGTAGGGACCGTCTCTATATGATGCCAATTTGTACTTCCCAAGAGCCTAGTACAGTGCTCTGCACAGAGTAAACGCTCAATAAATACGACTGAATGAATGAATATGCGGAGGGAGGGTGTTCCAGGCCAGAGACAGGATGTGGGCGAGAGGTCGGCAGCAAGACAGACGAGATTGAGGTACAATGAGAAGGTTAGCATTATCCATTGGGCTATGCTGCTCCCCTGCTTCCAGTTTTCAGGTAGGGCCACACCGAAACCATCTTTTGACCCCTTAGATTTATCCTGAGAGGGTACATTGGTGATCATTCTTGGACTATGATACTCCAACCAGTTATGTATCCATGAAATATTTCTGTGGTCTAGACCAGTGCATCACAACCTTCATTGACTGGAGGTACTACTAGTTCAGATATGCCACTTTAGCTGTCATTTTGCGTCCTTGGTGATGTTGAGTTTTAGGGGTGCCACCGTTGTCGGTGTCGTGCATGAGCAAACATGACCCTAAACCTAGGAAAAGGTTTGCATACTTGTGAAAAGTAATTAAATGGAAGCGCTCCAAGAGTTTGGCAGTGCTTTGCACATAGTAAGCGCTTAATAAATGCCATCATCATTATTATTATTATTATAGCTGCTGTTTCCCACAATCCCAACACCATCTGGGGAATTCTGACCTATAGGTTTGTTACAGTTGGGTTTTTTTGGGGGGGTTAATATGGTATTTGTTAAATGCTTACTATGTACCACTCACTGCACTAAGTACTGGGGTAGATACAAATTAATTGGGTTGGAGCACAGTCCATGTCCCATGTGGGTCTCACAGCCTTAATCCCCATTTTACAGATGGGGTAATTGAGGTACAGAGAAGTTAAGTGACTTGCTCAAGATCACACAGCAGACAAGTGGAAGAGCCAGGATTAGAACCCAGGTCCTTCTGACTTCCGGGCCCATGCTTTATCCACTAGGCTATGCTGCTTCTCCAGAATTAACTGGAGTTTTCTGGTTTCATATCAAAGTCAAGGTAAAGTCAAACCAGCTTTGCTTTTAAAACAGTGTTCAATTTAAGGACACTAAGGCTTTAGCGTGTGGCTCACTAGGTCTTATGTGGGGCTAGCTTTGGTGCTGGGCTTGCGCCGATCATGAATTCCCTTGATCATTCTGAAATCTAGACACTCTTGCTTCCTGGAACCAAATGATTTTCCCCCACACAGTCATTTTCCTAGCACTATCAGTTTGACCTCAGGTAATTCTACAGAAGTCTTGAAGAATTGTGGGGGTTACTGAACACACAAAAACGTGTGCATTCTGAATGCCAATGTTTTGGGGAAGTTATAACCCAAAAGACAAATTTCCCAGTAAAGTGTACACACACCACCTCAAAAGGGATCCTGTTGAGAACACCTTTTCAGCTCTTCTAGACTGTGAGCCCGTTGTTGGGTAGGGACTGTCTCTATATGTTGCCGATTTGTACTTAGTACAGTGTCCTGCACACAGTAGGCGCTCAATAAATACGATTGAATGAATGAATGAATTTAACTGTCTTCTTGAGGGCAGGAAATGCGTCTAGCAACTGTGTTTTGTTGTATTTTCCCAAGTGCTTACAACATTGCTCTGCACTGAAAAGCACTCAAATACTACTGATTGACTGATCAGTGCTGGAGTTTTAGTGGGGCATCAAGGCACCAATGAAAAAATACGAACATCCCAAACGCCTGTAGGCCACCATTTTTTTTATGCAAAGGAAAACAGACGGAAAGGGCTGGAGTGATTTCTCAGTAAACAATAAATAACCTCCAATAGTTTGTTCAGAGAAACAGAGTAGAGTTTGGGTCTTTCCACTTGGAAATTAAAGCATGAACACCAATGTTGATGGAGCCCTAAAGAGGGTAACTGAGTTCATCTCCCAGCCCAATAACTTCTTGTGACACTTTGGGGAAGTTTTTAACCTTTCGGTGCTTCTGTGAGAATCTAAATAATGACTCCCCATCAATAGCCAAAGAATTACTTAAGTGTGAATGGGTTAGTGTTTATAATGAACATTGTCTCCTTCTTCAAAAAATTTCTATAATAATAATAATACATCAATTTCCCTTTGCCAGTCCCTGACATAAATATAAATACGGACAAAGGTAAGATCAATTTTCCTGATGCAATTTTTTGGTACGGTAACCCCTGGCTATCAGGTAACCTTTCTCTAATGGACTAGGTTGTCAAAAAAGGGAATTAGAAGCAGCATGGCCTAGTGAATAGAGCACAGGCCTCGGGGTCAGAGGGACCTGGGTTCTAATTCCAACCCCGCCACTTGTCTGCTATGTGACTTTGGCCAAGTCTCTTTAATTTCTCTGGGCCTCGGTTACCTCATCTGTAAAATGGGGATTAAGACTGTAAGCCCCATGTGAGACCTGGACTGTGTCCAACCTGATTAGCTTATATCTACCCCGGTGCTTAGTACAGTTCCTGGCACAAAGTAAGCACTTAAATGTCATAAAAAATTACCATAGCTGTTTTAACGTACAGATAAAAGGAGATCCCGGAAGTTGTTAAAAATGTCCATTTGTGTATGACACTTTTAAAATTAAGCTATACATGTTTCTAAATGGGGAAACCATGAAGTTCGATAGCTTAATTTCATTCCACACTATAAACAGGAAGTCTGTTGGGGCATATCATCACCATCATCATTATTATTATTATTATTATTATTATTAATACTTGTAAAGCATCTATTTTGTGTAAAGTACCAGCCTCTCTGCCTTCAACCTCTCCGCCTTCAGTCCATACTCCACACTGCTGTCTGGATCATTTTCCTGATAAACCTAGCTTAGAACCCCATGTCCCCTTGTCTTAAAAACCCTTCCATAACTAGCAATGATTTCTGTCACTGTCTTCAAGGCCTTTCACCACCTTGCTCAACTTTACCTATCTGTGAATATTTCCTGTTCCCACTCTTCACTCCTCCCAAGTCCATCTGCACCCTGCTTTTTCCTTCCCTGCCCCCCTGGAATTTCCTTTCTTTCCCCAAACCTGCCCAACTTCAACCTTCCCCTCCTCCGATCCCACCTCTTCCCAAGACCCTCCCTGATAATTATCAGAACCCGAATCTTATCAACCCTTCTGCCACTTCTTGCACTTATGTATTTATTTATACCCAACCAAAGCACTTCTATGTATGTGCATACTTGACTGAACAATCAATTTTTATTTATTCTAAGTCCACTGTTTGGGAACATTTTGATTTATTTCCTTGTGGGCAGGAAAGCTTCTGTTTCTGTTTTACTTCCCAAGAGCATGAGTACAGTGTACTTCATTCATTAGGTGCTCAAATACCACCACTACTACTACTACTTCTACTATGTGGTGCAATTTTTAAACAGTTTTCAGTAGAACGTCTGCTTGGTACCTGAATTCAAACAACTCTGAAGTACCAATTTAACGTTAGTGAGGACTGCATTATGGGCAACATTTTAGAATTAGCATTAGACCAGTGTTGTGTTGTTTTATTTTAAAGTCACTAAATTAGTAATGATAGTGTTTCATCGCATTATATCTCATACCTCTTAAAAAAAGAACTCAAAAACCCAGATCTACAAGGACCTTCTCATTACCTCTTGCTTTGATCTCCATGGCCTCTGACTCCTTAGTTGTGCCCTCTTAACTACGGGACACACTCTCCTTCCTCAGGTTTACCAGACCAAAGCTCTCCCTTCGGAAACCCCAGCTCTTCAAGGGGGATTTTCCTGCTTCATTTTCTTCTCCCCCACATTCTAGCCTCCCTACTCTTACTCCAGCGTGTACTTCTTACTTGAGAAGCAGCGTGGCTTAGTGGAAAGAGCACGGTTTTGGGAGCCAGAGGTCATGGGTTCTAAACCAGGCTCTGCCACTTGTCAGCTGTGAGACTTTGGGCAAATCATTTAACTTCTCTGTGCCTCAGTTACCTCATCTGTAAAATGGGGATTAAGACTGTGAGCCCCATGTGGGACAACCTGATCACCTTGTATCCCCCCCAGTGCTTAGAACAGTGCTTCACACATAGTAAGTGCTTAACAAATGCCATCATCGTTCAGCACTTATGTGCTCACAGCCAAAGGACTTTCGTGCATTCTCTCTTTAAGCACTTAACCACTCTCTTCCTCGCCCCGTTAATAATTTGTGTGTTTCCCTTGCTAGATTATAAACTTCTTGTATCTTTACCTTCTATTTCATTTATTCCATCATATTTATTGAGCACTTACTGTGTGCAGAGCACTGTACGAAGCGCTTGGGAAAGTGTAAAATGGGGATTAAGACTGTGAGCCCCCGTGGGATAGCCTGATCACCCTGTAACCTCCCCAGCGCTTAGAACAGTGCTTTGCACATAGTAAGCGCTTAATAAATGCCATTATTATTGTTATTATTATTATGATATAGCAATAAAAAGAGACAATCTCTGCCCACAACGAGCTCATTGTCCCAAGCACCTACAGGGCTATGCCCCAAGCAAACCACTCAAATACGAGTGATGGATTTAATCAATGTCCTTGGCTCGTGGCACCTGTAGTCCAGAACACCCCAGAAGCCATCACCACTATCTTTAGTGTTGCTCGCAAGCTGGCTTCCGCTGCTGGCCTTAATAACGCTCCAAAAATCGCATCTCCAGGAGTTGCTCCTGTCCATTCTCGGCTCACCGGTCCTGCAGCAGCCTCAAGATAGCAGCGTGTCCAGCTCCCCAGGCTTTCAACCCCCCTCTGCCCCGGGGTGGATGCCCTAGAGCTCTCTTCTGCAGCTGCCTTTGGGCCTCTCCTGCCAGGCCCCCAAGAATTGTCAGAAAAGTGAGCTGCAGGCCGGGGAAGGATCTGCTTCAGGTCGGCTGCAAGAGACAGGGATGAGGTCAGCTGCAGCCACTGCAAAATGCCTCTTCTTTGGCTTCGTTCCCGGCTTTCCAGTTGTCTTGGGCTGCTCGGTGGCAGACACGGGGCGGCGGGGTGTGAGGCTCCCTCTGCTCTGGCTCCCCAGCCCTCCTACACAACTTCTGGGCCCACACTAATTTGTTTTAACACAGTACGACAAGCCATATTTCAAAAGTGTGGGTGGGGCCTGGATGTCATATGACTGAACGGTGAAGGAAGCCCCGGATGAGGCGTGATAGGTTTGTACGGCGTGCAAGTGGACTAGGTGGAATGCTCATGCGCTTTACACCAAAGAAAACACACAGAAGCATGTCGTAATAAAACATATTCTACAGTGTCATCATTGCCACATTTTGGGATTCCTGGGTGATCACACCTCATGGGACTTGCCTGGCCTGACTCTGGCTCCTCTGCATTAGATTCACTTACCGGACTGCTCAGCATTTCACACTTTCCCCAGACCCAACTTGAACCTCTTCTGCCCTACCCCATTGCAGTCCCCAGAGTTTAACAGGCCACTGGTGTGATGCAGTAGGGGAGGGAAGTGGTAGGGGAAAAAAAAGGTGTCTTCCCCAGCATTTAACCAAGCACATAGCAAGGGTTTAATAGATACCATTACTAACTGAAATGCAGAGCCTCTAGGGTCTTGAGCAGGAGCTGTATATCAAGTAGACCCCTAGACCAATCAGGAAACACACACACACACACACACACACACACACACACACACGCAACATCATCAAGGCCTCAACCCATTGCGGCTGTCCGTCCAAAAGCACTAATAGCATATTAGTCTCTGTTACAGGCTGGCTAATGAGTCACGTCCCATTAACACTACATACAAGAAGAATCCATAAACTTTTAAAAATTGCCATTATGTGTGTCCTGCACAGATACATGCTGCACTGCAGAGTATAAAACATACTAGGCACAAGCAAATTCCAGAGACCAGGATAACAACAAAAAAATCTGCTTTTAACCCCATTTCTTCTTGCATAGTTTTTACAGGAATGCTTAAATGCCACATTGTTTTAATTTTGTCTAAGTCCACTGGCCTATCTGCCCCATGTCTTAATTTAAAAATCAACAAGGCGGCTCAGCCCCTCCTCCCACAATTTGCTTAACACACTATTCAAAAGCAAAAAAGCCTTCACAGCATATGGAGGAGTTCTAGGGGTGGGTGGGGATGGGGGCGGAGGGAAAGGGGAGAGTCAAGCTTGTAAGTTTGGCCAAAAACAAGAGCAGAGAGGATAAATCTATAAGGCAGGGGCTTTATATTTACTTCAATCTCCTCCTTAAGCCATACCCAATTTAAAAGGAAAAAGCAAAGCCAGGCATCTGAGGAACCTGTGGGCATGAAGCCAAACTGCTTGGCTGACATCCAACATTTTCTGGGCCTGGAGTCTCGGGTTCGCTTAAACTCTAAAGTTTAGCACCGTGCTACAGAAGCCTGTTTTTCCTCTCCCTCCCCAGCTACCTCAATGGAATGCCAGATCTGTGGCTTTTTGATAAATATTTTGTAGTGGCACGTGTCTTTTCATTTCAAATGGGAGCAGAAAATACTCTGCTGATGGACACAGGATAAAAATCAGGCATTTCTAAGAGCTTTCTACCAGCATGGGGATGGATGGGCAACTACCAGACGAAACATATACTCATTCCGTTTTCAACAGGGAAGAAAATAAAATTTCCCACTTTGAAGTTGCCCTTTCCTGAAATTGTATTTTATCTACAAGTAGCATTTTAAAGGGCTTGGAAACTTTGAAATGTGTGAAGTTTTAAAACTCCGTCGGTTTCTCTTCTGATGTTGGAGAAAACGCTTAGCCCCTCAAAACAAAACCCAACCCTAATTTTAGCTTCAGGCAGTAGGCCCCTCCACTCCCCGCCAAAAAACTAAAAATCACAATTCCTTTTCAAATCACTCAGCATGGTTTCCTAGAAATATAATTTCCTTTCTTCCTTCTATCAGGGACTTACTTCTCCAAGGTTTTTTTTTTTTTTTTTTTTTAAGACACTACTATGCAAGATCAGCAGTAGTGGCTCCGAGGGAGCAGAGAGATCAGTTTTACCAACTCTATAATATTGTACTATCTCAAGTGCTTAGTACAGTGCTCTATACATAAGAAGTGGTCAATAAATAGGATGGATTGATTGATGGACAGGAGCCAAAAGCAAACCGTTCCATTATCTGGGAAGCTAAAAAATGAATACAAACTTTCCATTTTTATGGCCCCACTGCTCTTTCCTACAGTTGATCTATTATAATATCATAAAAGAAACATCGGCGAGACAGGAGTTACCTGCTCAGCATGTCCTAAAAACTCTTAGTTCTCCTGTCCCTTACCACTCCCTCTGGAGCAATCGGCATACTTACTTACAAATACAGCTAATTTAAACTCTTTAAGGGAAAATCCGGTCACCCAAAAATATTTTCTTTCAAGATAATCGAAAGATGACATAAATACTTGGAACTGTCTTTTGTTTGTTCCTGTATTAATTATTTACATTTGAAATGAGGGCATTCCCTCCTGATTGAATTTTAGCTGTCTTGCCCTAATTTTTCGAAGTCCAGCAATTTAATGGCGACCAAAATAGGGATTGCACTAAAAACAAAACAAGAATTCACACCCCTCCCCCTTCTCTCAATTTAGAAAGACAAAGAGCAAGTCTTCTGAGTTAGACATCTTTATTGGGGAAGACAAGAACAACTGAAACACGGCCTTATGTGAAGCATGGAAATGGGGCATTTATTACTCTCAGAAAGCCAGGACTTCACAGCATACTAGTAGTCTGTGTTTTGGGCTCCTTTACAATAACACAGGTCTCTGCCCCCGCCCCGCCATTTCCCTAAAAGTATCCAATTTTTTAACCTGAGGTTATCTGTACTAAATAATGTTTTACAAAAACGTTTCTCTCTTCCTCCACTTCTTCAAGACTGTCCCTAATCGTCTTTCAGTCTGATATGATTAGAGCAGTGTTTGATGCTCCTGTTTTTCTAGGCTCGGTTAGGGGCCTACTTTTATACGTTAGTAACAAATCAAATGTTTAGAAGAACTTTGAAACCTTCCAAATTGAACTCTGCTTTCGGTTCCACTCCTGTGTAGAAATACTTGCCATGTCAAATTTATACAGGTTGTATTAAAGCTCTGTTAGCCCACACCTAAAGGCTTAATCTGCCTATCTCTCTCTGGGCTTTTATTCAAGTGAATAAAAAAAGGTTACTTAAAGCATATAATGTAACATTTCCATCTATCTGTAGGGGCTTTATTCAATATAAACTGTTTCTAAACATACCTACGAATCCCTCTGCTGACATTTCTGTTCCACACGGAAAGAAGTTTAACTCATGTTCAAAAAAGTTATTCAAGCTAGAAATGGCTATAATTTGGTCATTTTTTCTTAGAAGGTGTTTCTGCAGAGCTAACGGGAAAGTGATTACCCAAGCACAAGGAAGCTTGTGCAATATACATCCCTGCAATGTAGAGTGGAGTCAGTGACACACAAATAAAGGGGACCACAAAAATATTAAGAAAAGAAAAAGAACTGCCAGTAAGTCAAGGGAGCAGAATTTTTCTAATAATAGAAAACGTTATTGAGGCTGATTCAAGACATTCTGTCAATCTCTTGAAACCCAAATTTGGTTTTTCTCTCCTCATATTCTTTCAAGTGACTCAGCTAGCAAAAAAAACACCAAAGCACTGCTTCCCTTGAGATACTATTCTGGAGTGCAGCAGACCTCACTGTTACATAATAAGCTACTTAAATAAAAAAAAACAGTTTAACAGTATTTGAGAAAAATGCTTGAACTGTAATTGAAAAAAGAACCTTAAGAAGCCACATCCCCAATCTGCTCAGTTATGCTGTCAACTTAAGGCTTCCAAAAGCTGAATGGTCTAAAGGACTGCCTGAACCCCACCCATAAAGCCGATATTGCTGGGTTTTGTGGGGTTTTTTTAAAGAATTTATGCTAATTTCAATAATTCACAGGCAGTGATTTGTCCCCGGAGATCCAAAGTTTTAGGAAAAGAAAACCCAGAGGGATCTAAGTGTGAAGTGTATCTTAAATCAAGGCTGGCAGTGGCTACTTCCTCACAGATATCCTGTGTAGTTGAACCACAACACTTTAGAAAGAAAGGGGGGGGGGGGGGAGAGAGGGAGAGGGGGAGGCGGGGGGGGGGGGCAAATACACATTCTTTCAGTTTCTTTACAGGGCAAGAGGGAAAGGAAGGAATGCCTCTGCAGGCAAAGAGTAATTCTGGACAAAAACATCTTTTAACAAAGAATAAACAGTGACAAACTTCCCAGACCCAAGGAAGTTGTCTCATACCTGAAATGAGACTTAACAATGAATTCCTTTGGCACTATTTCTGAAATACAGAAAATAATTCCTGCCTATTGCCTTCACCAACCTTTCTTCCCTCTTTTTTTACATGTAGCAATGGTTTGTGAACTGGTTCAACTAGAAACCCTCCATTCTGAGAGGTCACCCTCTACCTCTACCAAAGGGAGGGAGGGAATCCTAGGCAAATTATGAAAGAAATTAGTCTACAGAGGAAAAACCTTAGGCCTTTCTTTGCATCCCAGCTGATCACTTAACACCCCAAATGCTTTATTACACTGGTGATTTAAGGGTAATTTCCAAACAGAGGGAAAAGAATCATCTTGCATTGTGGTAGACTGTTGGATGAGTAGGGAAAGCTTGGCTTGCTCTAAGCCCAATTTGCCCTGTTAAATATACACATTTTTAGCTCAATTAATCAAAAGAACAAATTCTGCAGCAGGAGAAACATGGAACAAAACAGTGTCTCAGGGAGGTAGTTGTGACAAAGTATGTACTGGCAGTTCTAGAATAAATTACGAGAGACAACCAGTTTAAGGCACTAGCAGGGACATGCAATGCACTATTAGCTCATTGTAGACAGGGAACATTGGAGACAGGGAACATGTCTACCAACTCTCATACTGTACTCTCTCAAGCGCTTAGTACAGTGCTCTGCACACAGTAGGTCCTCAAAAAATAGGACTGACTGATCGACACAGCTGGCTCAGAAGCCATCACTGTTTTGCGAAATTTTTAGATTATTATTTTTCTATCAGGCAGGAGGGAAGGTGGAAAATTGGAAGGGCAACCGTACAGCTCTAAAACAAGCAAAATTCAGGTATCATCATCATCATCAATCATATTTATTGAGCACTTACTGTGTGCAGAGCACGGTACTAAGCGCTTGGGAAGTACAAGTTGGCAACATATAGAGACAGTCCCTACCCAACAGTGGGCTCACAGTCTAAAAGGTATCCAAGTGATTGTCCTCTGCCACGCAGCAATTTTTGAAAACAGGGTCAATCTCAACCTCCATCACAGAGGCACCCTTCTCTTTAATTAATGGGCTTTCAAACCCAGCTCTCCGCAGAAGAGGCGGGGGAAAACCGAGAAACTTAATGTTGCAGTGGAGTGTTTTTTTCCCTGCTTTCTAACCAAAATGCAGCCAAGATTTCGGAGGTCCCTGCTGGAACAGCCATGTTAATTGGCAAGTAAGGCAGAGCCTTCCCTAACAAATCAGCAATGTAATTATAAAGTCAGTCAATAGAGTAAAGCCAGCGAACGTGTTCCAGCGATATTTTGAAACTGTAATCCGATACTACTGTTTCCATCTTCGTGCCTTGCCTGTTCTCCCTTGTTGCATACTGTACTATTTAAGGCCCAGAGGGCAAAGCAAGCTCTTGCTGTTTATTAATGATCAGACACTACATTTCGACCAAGATCCGCACGAATGATCTACTCTACTTTCGACAGTTTCCTAAACCTGCAGATGACTGAAATTGTGCCAGTTATCTTTTGAGTAAACTAAGAGCAACAAACTGTGTAGTTCGAAATACTCACTAAGTTTTCTTGTGGTTTCAAAAGAAGGCTTCAGCTGAAGTAACTAATTCCCGCAGCCTGCAAAGTCTTTCAGAAAGCATACGCTTCTATTACATTAGAAACAGTTTCTAATGCTGTCAGTTTTGTCAAGTGTAACCTTTTCTCAGGGAAGGGGAGAAATTCGTTTTAATGTTTTTGACATAACTGCACTTAGCAAACAGAACAATGACAGATTCGGCTGGAACACATTCCAATAACTATCATTTAGAATAAATTACTGCCTCATTAAAGAATCATCTGAAAAAGAAATAGGTCTGCTGCAATATAACTCTTAAGTGATACAAAGTGATTATAATGGGAGAAACTGTATTGATTCCTCTAGAATTAGTATGTTTTTTATACTGTTACAGGGATCTGTACAGGAAGAAGAAGAAGAAGAAGGATTAAAACCTGAGGGCATTCGCTTCCAATTGTAACTCTTATGCAATTTCTGAAAAGCTTTGGTCAAATCACTGAGAGGATGGAGGCGGAGAGAGATATCTGTGCCTCAGTTTTGCCAGCTGAAAAATACGGATGCTATTTATCATTTGTCCATTCCTTAACAATACTGAAATATTCATTGATTAACTTCCATAAAGATCTTTGGGAACCTGAAAAGCTTACTGCGTGAGTTATTCTCCTGCAATCGAAGGAATGGGTGAGCCGGATTAAACTTTGGTACTTTCAATAAACGTGCCCTGTACCTGCACACTGCGAACAGCGAGGTTCAAATGTCCCTCTAATCCGCTTGGCTGACTAGGGAGAGTGGAAGAGCAAAGAAGATAGAGTTGTGAAGCTTTAGCCCCAGCCATCCCGGAGGAGATGTGTCCAAGATGATTCCCAAACTCAGGTCTCCACGTGGCAGTGCTAAGTAAATTGGGGCGGGGGGGGTGGACGGGGGCGGCCAAGTCCAAATCGAATTATGTTCTGCTATGTACACGGTTCAAACTCTCTTGGAATACTGCAGGAAACCTGTATGCTAGCGAAGAGTCACGTTAATGTCTCAGTCCCCTAAAATGATGCTTGTAAACCCAACAACAAATACTTCCGGCAAATCAAAGGGACTCCAAGAAAAATTCAGTTCAGATTCTCCTGAGAGGGTTACGAAGTGGGCTTCAAACCACGCACAAAGGATTCCCGGAATTTGTTGCCAAATTGTATTTTCCAAGCGCTTAGTACGGTGCTCTGCATACAGTAAGCGCTCAATTTCTAGACCGTGAGCCCACTGTTGGGTAGGGACTGTCTCTATATGTTGCCAACTTGTACTTCCCAAGCGCTTACTACAGTGCTCTGCACACAGTAAGCACTCAATAAATACGATTGATTGATTGATTGAATAAAGATGATTGAATGAATAAGTTTTAAGTACAGTGCTCCTGAACTTTACCATCCTCTGAGCCTGGAAAAATCCAACCCCTTCAAGTAATGAGCTACCAGCAGGTTAAATGGAGAGGGCTTCAGGCTTCCTGGACTGAAGAGCGGCAGGAAGGATGGAGGGGAGGGGCAGGGTAATGGTAAATTGTAATATAACTATTTAAAAGCCTTCAGAAATCTCAGAAAGGTAATGAAGCAAACCATAGGTCATACACACCACCGGACATGTCATATTCTTTCTCTATGAAAATTATGAGCTATGTTGCAAAATGCTACATATATGGAATAAGAAGATAGCGATGAATATGTTAACAGTACTCTTGTTATACTGTCTCTTCCCTTGAAAGTTTGCTATTACCTTCAAAACACGGCTTTTTATATTCAAGGACTGGGTCACGTTCAGATAGTTCAAAGGGACATCCGAATTGGAGTATTTATAAAGTCTGGGTAATATACCGAAAGTTACAAAATCTTTAGCGTATTATTTCAATCTGCATGATTTCATTAAAGATAATGAGAGTTATGTATGATCCTCAAAAAGGCTAGACTCCTTTGTGTATAATGGAAATATTTTTTTCTCCTTTATTTATAATTACTTGGATGGGATCCTTGCTTTCAACCCTGTAGTAGCATCTTTTCCCCAAAGATATCTTGTTTTTCCCCTCACGTTGTAGACCCTTAATAAACACCATCTGAAAAAATAACTACTTAGCACAGAAGCCAAAGACTTTGCCAAAAAGCATATTAGCTTTGAAAATGGGGGGGGGGGGGGAGGAGGGAATTGAATAATTGCTACAGTCAAACTGAAATTAGGTACCTGGAATGATTTTGAAAGACATTTCTAAAAAATGAAAACATCTTAGTAAGAACAAACAATCCTGGTTTATCTTCTATGTTTTACTTAACCAGTTTCTTGCCACTAAGAGGCAATGAACATAAGCAAGCTACAACAGGAAGTGTTTCTATGGTGTTATTTTTTTTTCTTAAGTTGTCTTCATGTTCTTAAGACTTGTTTCCAACCTTTGTTGCTTTCATATACTGAATGCTGCACTAGTGTCCCATGCACGTTAAAAGGCATGCCAAGAAAGAAAAAACAAAACACCCACAATCAGTACTTCAGTTTTACCTCTGACGGTTGGTGAGAGGGAAACAGACAAGGGCTAGTTTTTTGTTGGTGCTGCAATAAACTGTATCATGCATTCTAAGCCTTGCATTCTTTACAGAAAAAGAGTGTTTCCATAAAATGCAATCTGAAAAGAGGACATAAAAATTTTTATTTAAAGATATTCGAAGGGGGGAGGGGGAGAAAATAATCAAATCTGACATTTTGCCCACTCACCAAACCTTATTCCAAAAACTAGTACGAAATACTTATTTTCCTACTTAGGTAAACTAGTAAGAAATACTTATTTTCCTACTTAGGTAAAGAGCAAATTGGAGGGGTAGCCAGACTGATTTTAAATTTTTGCAAAGCTATACAGGTCAACTTAAGTGTTAAAATACATGTGAAATGTACACTATAAATGTACAAACCATTCAAACAGGGAAGAAAAAAGAGACGACCTCATCTGATGTTTTGGAGTATTAAGCAACATTAAGGAAACCAGGCAATTGTTTTTCAATAAATATATTCTAGGGACAACGGAGTGTGACAACAATAGTAAACTTTTGAGATTTGGAGCTGTAATAATAACAATGATAGAATTCAAGCACTTACTGTGTGCCAAGCACTGTTCTATAATAGCCATCAGAGCTGAAACTAATAAGTAAAATTATTTAGCCAAGCACCAAGTAATCATTGATACTTACTGAATGCTTACTGTGTGCAGATCACTTAAGCACTTGGGAGAGTACAATACAACAGGGTTGATAAAAGCGCTCTCTACCCACAATGAACTTACAGTCTAGAGGGTCTTGTGATTTTATTCATGCCATCATTTTTCCTAAACACTCTGAGAAGTGAACTGTTTTCAGAGGTACACACATTTTGCATTTAAAAAACAAACCATATCTCATATCCTGCATTCGAAAACCAACCATAACTCAGAGATTAGTCTGAACTTCCACCAGTTGGAATAGTTTTTCAAGACATGATACAGTGAAAAATAGTAGTTTGTTTTTCTTGGAATATGCTGCAAAACAGATCATGGTAAGGACAATAGAGAGAAAAGAAAGAGCATAGTAAGGCAGTGCAATTTCTTCTTCAGCTGCAAACCACATAGCACAAGAAACCACTATACCGTATCAGTTTTCCATGAAGGTTCAGCGGACCAGGGGGAAAAAAAAAATCTATCTGGTCCATAGAACCAACCAGTCTCGTGGTTTGGGGGCTTATAAAACAGGAACAAAAATGATCACCAAGGATTAGTTTAAAATAGGCTGGCTACCTTGTCAGCTCCTTCGTACATTCATTCATTCATTCAATCGTATTTATTGAGCGCTTACTGTGTGCACAGCACTGTACTAAACGCTTAGGAAGTACAAGTTGGCAACGTATAGAGACGGTCCCTACCCAACAGCGGGCTCACAGGACGTGTGAGTGAAGCAGCGTTGCTCACTGGAAAGAGCCCGGGCTATGGAGTCAGAGGTCATGGGTTCAAATCCCAGCTCTGCCACATGTCTGCTGTGTGACCTTGGGCAAGTCACTTCACTTCTCTGAGCCTCAGTTCCCTCATCTGTAAAATGGGGATGAAGACTGTGAACCCCATGTGGGACAACCTGATCACCTTGTATCCCCCCAGTGCTTAGAACAGTGCTTTGCACATAGTAAGCGCTTAGCAAATGCCATTATTATTATTATTATTATTTTATGGGCAAGTTCTTTGGTATGGAGCTGACCTTAAGATCCTGAGACAGACAAATTGAGTTTAACTCAGGCAATATTTTTGAAGACATGGGTGGGGTTCTGCAGAGGGACTACTTAAAGCCCCACTTAGCGCTGTATGGAGCGACATGATAAGCAGCTGCTTGGGACGGGAGGAATATACGGGGCTAGTGGTTGATCTGCCGTAGAAAATGGTCATTACACTGTCCATTTCTGTGCACACGCACATGCAAAAAAAGTCAGAAAGCTCAACATATTCAGTCATACAAGTCAGTTCACTACATGCTACTTTTGTAACAGCCTTAGCATGCTTTCCTTCACATTTCTCGAACATGTGCGAGTACACTGGGATGGGGTTTTGTTTCTCAATAAAACATGAAAGAAGCTTTTCCATACACGGGGAAGAGCAAAGCTTAAATACGTGAGCTCCAAAACTACGGAGACAAGAAGATAGAAATGTTCGTGTGAATGATGTTTTAGGAACTTTGGTTCGCAGCTACCTACAGTTACTAAAGACAAAGCTGCCTTTGGGCGCTTAAAACTAGTCAGACCTGCTGTGGCAGTTGTACAGTCTGTTTTAAATATGCCCTCCACACTCCTTCTAACTCCCACCCCAGTGTATCCGCATAGTTTACCTCCAATCATGGGCGTTGCTTTAGTACAGTTCACTCAACAAGCTCTGCTGTCCCCTCTGCAAGGAAAAGATAGCTTTGAACAGATGGATGTGAAAGTCTAACCAAGAACTGGCTAGCAATACTGGTCATATTTTGATCTCCCAACTGTCTTGGTCTCAGAAAAAAACTGATTTCGCGATGGATTAAAAATCATGGATAAAAAACACGATTTGGTTCGCTACAGATAATCCGGGCAGGTATTATATCTGAGAAAAATATAATCCCTTACTTAAATCCTGTACCAACTGAAGGCACGCTAAACAGGAGGTTTATAGTAAGGCCAAAAGAAATCCAGTGGCATTTCCATCGGCAAAACCCTTAACTTTCATGAAATACTTTTCCAGTCACTATTTTCAGTTACACCATTAGGGCATCGTCGTCGTCGGGTTTAAATGCAGAAAGCTTTTTAAAAGTTCATTTCAGTATTTGTATTAAGTATGCACCTCTTAAGTTTTGCTTTCTTAATCCTGTCCATTTTAACAGGAACAAGGCATCCATTTATTTCTTAGAATATGAATGTGGTCTTATTGGCCTGACATATGCCTTTCACAGAATCATACAAAGAATGAACTGCAAAGCAGTGCTAATGGAGAAAGACACTGCTCTATACAATGGATGATGTGATGCCATAGGGACCAATTCTACCCTTGGATAAATTAGAGGTTCCCACCATCAGCATTCAAGGACGAATTTGGCCTTTTAGAGTTTATCTGGAAGCAAACCAGAAGTAGCCTACTCTTGAGGGTACTTACGCTTGCTTTCTTTAAAAATGTTGAATTTGAACTATGGACACCCCTGAGAGAGGTCAGTAAATGGCTGCTAGTCCAGAGCAGCAGTCACTGTTTGCCAGTTTGAAACAGAATAATAACTGATTGCAGGTGGAAAATATCTGATGACACCCGCCCAAATTATGAACTCTTTCAGAGTCTCCAGGTTCTACTTTCTGAAACTGCTTGAAGTTCATGATGAGAGGATTTGCCATGTTAGGTTCGGCCTTATTGCCAGCCTGTCTATTCACAAACTGGACCTTGTTCTTTCTCGCTTGCCTTCAGCCTGCCGCATGATCTTTGGACTCCGTAATCAGAGCTTACTTTTCTTTTTTTTTGCCGAGAAACTATTGCAACTGGAGCTGCCTCCTTTTGTACCATGCCCACAAACACCCAACACCATCTAAAAATTGATCGGTCATCAGGCCTATAAAATACAAATTTAAAGGAACTGCACAAAGGAATCTGCACAGGTGAATGAATGATCTATCTTATAAATGAACGCATGTAATTAATTGCCTAGGGGCTAAATTATGCAAAATGGATCTGACCATTTTCATCATCCCATGAAATTGTAACCATTTTTTTTAAAGGTGAACTGTACCAAAACACATTTCACTTAAATGCCAGTAAACAAAATCCTGTATTTTTAAAGACCTAAAATTTCATTTTAGTATTTTCTATTTTCTGTCAACTACTCGAGCACATACAAGTAAAAATGATTTTTAATAGACGACTGAATGCTTCAGTTCTTTTGTAGCCTGTCCATTTTCTTTCCTGAGCCCCAAGATAATGGTGTATCCTTACTTTGTCTCTGGAATTTAAGATTGCTTTAAATCACAGGTGCATAAACTAACAGTCCCTGTAAATGCCTGATGATGGAATTTCAAAATTATTCATTTATAATAATAATGGTATTTGTTAAGCACTTACTATGTGCGAAGCACTAAGTGCGGGGGCAGGGGTACAAGGTGATCAGGTTGTTCCACGTGGGGCTCAAAGTCTTCACCCCCATTTAACAGATGAGGTAACTGAAGCACAGAGAAGTTAAGTGACTTGCCCAAAGTCACACAGCTGACAAGTGGAGGAGCCAGGATTAGAACCCATGACTTCGGACTCCCAAGCCCAGGCTCTTGCCACTGAGCCACGCTGCTTCTCTACATACATATACATATTTTTATACATATACCAAAATACATACCGAAGTGCTAATGTCAACTACAATGTGCAAGTGCTTGGTGACCAAGTGGGCTACCTAGTCAATCAATCAGTCAATCGTATTTATTGAGCGCTTATTGTGTGCAGAGCACTGTACTAAGTGCTTGGGAAGTACAAGTTGGCAACATATAGAGACAGTCCCTACCCTGCTGGTCACTAGTAAATGAAAGCCAAAATGTTCATAAATATCCAGATCAGTCTATTCTCTTCATTTCTTAAGGGGAAAGAAAACTTTAATAGCTATTGCCTAAGAGAAGGCAACAATATCTCCTCTTATATTTCCTTAATGCTACCTAAAATACTTACTGTGGTGTTTCTGGATGGACCAGAACCTATCAATGTCCTCTAGGCTGTAAGCTCCTTGTAGGCAGGGAACATGTCTACCCATTCTACTATACTGTACTCTCCAAGCTCTTGGTATATAGTGCATGCACATAGTAAATGATCAATAAATATGATTGATTAACCACTCCCCCGTTCTTAAATGCTCTAATAGAGTTAAAAATTAGTTGTGAAAATCGAATGCATCCTAGAAGACATTTACTTTCTTGCAATTCAGAATGCCTGTTTTAGAATGAGGGGGAATGGAAGGGAAGAGGGAAGGGAGCAAAGAAATAAGACGCTACTTTTAACAGCTGGTCAACAGCACAAAAAATACCAGGAACTAGTGAAGCTAAAGAAAACTTCAATTTCTTTATGCGTGAACTTATGGCAGGGGAAACGTAAAACTGGCATACAACTCTGGTAGGAGTAAGGGGTGTTCTGTTCCAAGATGTATATTTTCATCCAGAGGGCAGAAGAGTGCCACAGACAAAACCCCGGCCCATCCAAATGCGAATAGCCTTTCACCCTTAAAGAAAAAGGGCTCATTCGTTTCCTAAGAGATGGCTCTCCTTGTTGGTGGAGGCACTGGCTTATCTGACCACAAACAAACCACGAAGTGCACACGTGTGTGTGTGTGTGTGTGGGGGGGGGGGGGTGTTTGTGTGTTAGTGTGTTTATGTGGGTGTGTGGGGGCGCTGTCAAATGGATCTTGTCATCTCACGGGACACAGCAGACTATCGTGTTCATTTCACTTTTACTAATGGCTGGTTTCTAACTGCAAAGACAGACTCTCCAGGCCCTCTAAGCCTACATATTGTACATTAAAACCATGCTAAATTCTTGATAACATTTCAAAACATACGTACTGCGAATTACTAATAAAAACCTTCTGAATACATCTTAAATTTGAACTTACATTTTTCCCAAGAAGCGAGGGATGCTCAATTCTAGAACCTCGAAACAGAACTGCCAGAATCTCAAGGATGTCTCAACCTGCTAACAGCCCATCACCCACCCCAATACAGGAACTGACTGTTACATATTCTGAAACACGAGTGAGAAAATGGCAAAAACAAAACCACTCCGCTGCGAGTGAACACGGTGAGGCTAAAACACGAACTCGAGTCTGTTGCTTGTTTTATTAAAAAGATTCGATCACGAGCCATACAAGCGGCATGGTCCTGATACCAAAATGTTTTGGTATAGGTACTCGGTCTTTAAGATGAAAATCAAGCTACTAAATGAAAATGTACAATTCTGAAGGTATTCATTCCTTCTCTGGAGAAATACGTGTTTGATGAAAAGGCCTTCTGAGAACAACCCCTGCCCTAACTCTAATCAGAGGGCATTTTAGGGGTTGGAGAGAGAGTCCAGTCTTCTTCTGACTATCTGGGGCCACTGGTGGGCCAACATATGCCGGGGTTGGTTCCTGGATCCTAAACTTTCCACCAGAGATGATTTTTTTTTTTTAAAAAAAAGGCAAAACCCCCACACAAACTCATTTCACCTTGCGTTAACCATCCAACTTCCCTAGTTACCTGGGAAAGGGAGGGAGGAGGTAAAGGAAGATGCAGTTTACAACTGCTGCCCCCACCCACGAAGAGAAGCAGCGTGGCTGGGTGGAAAGAGCCAGGGTTTTGGAGTCAGAGGTCATGGGTTCAAATCCCGGCTTCGCCACTTGTCAGCTGTGTGACTTTGGTCAAGTCACTTCACTTCTCCGGGCCTCAGTTCCCTCATCTGTAAAATGGGGATTAAGACTGTGGGCCCCCCGTGGGACAACCTGATCACCTTGTAACCACCCCAGCGCCTAGAACAGTGCTTCGCACATAGTAAGCGCTTAATAAATGCCATTATTATTATTATTATTATTATTATCCCGGCTCCGCCACTTGTCAGCTGTGTGACTTTGGTCAAGTCACTTAACTTCTCCGGGACTCAGTTCCCTCATCTGTAAAATGGGGATTAAGACTGTGGGCCCCCCGTGGGACAAGCTCATCACCTTGTAACCTCTCCAGCGCTTAGAACGGTGCTTTGCACGTAGTAAGCGCTTAATAAATGCCATCATAAAAAAAAAGTCACAACTTCTCCGGGCCCCAGTTCCCTCATCTGTAAAATGGGGATTAAGACTGTGAGCCCCCCGTGGGACAAGCTCATCACCTTGTAACCTCTCCAGCGCTTACAGCGGTGCTTTGCACATAGTAAGCGCTTAATAAATGCCATCATAAAAGAAAAAGTCACAACTTCTCCGGGCCCCAGTTCCCTCATCTGTAAAATGGGGATTAAGACTGTGAGCCCCCCGTGGGACAAGCTCATCACCTTGTAACCTCTCCAGCGCTTAGAGCGGTGCTTTGCACATTGTAAGCGTTTAATAAATGCCATCATAAAAAAAAAAGTCACAACTTCTCCGGGCCCCAGTTCCCTCATCTGTAAAATGGGGATTAAGACTGTGAGCCCCCCGTGGGGCAAACTCATCACCTTGTAACCTCTCCAAGCGCTTAGAGCGGTGCTTTGCACATAGTAAGCGTATAATAAATGCCATCATTATTATTATTATTATTATCTCGTACCTACCCCTGCGTTTGGAGCAGTGTTTGAAACACAGTAAGCACTTAACAAATACCACAAAACAAACAAATAATATTACTTGTAACCTCTCCAGCGCTTAGAACGGTGCTTTGCACATAGTAAGCGCTTAATAAATGCTATCAAAAAAAAAAAGGCACGGAAACTTAAAAACACAAAACGATGTTTCGGCGACTTGGGCTGTCGAATGCGTAGCAAGCCCGGCGCCGGGGTGGGGAGGGGGGGAACAAACACTTCCAAAAGTCAGCTCCAAATTGGTCCAAGCCCAGGCTCCTGCTTCTCCCGGAGGACGGTGGCGTCTAAGCGGGGCCGTTTGAGCAGCAGGAGCAGCGTTTAGTAGCCGCCTTCGCCTTGCCAGGGCCAAACGGTGGCAGACCCCCGGGGCTCGGGGGTGCAGAGGTGTTGGGGGGCCGTGCTGGGGAGGGCCCACTTACCTGCTGCCGGCAGCCCCCCGCCCTCCTTCTCCTCTAGCCCTGGCCGTGCCAGCCGTCTCCCCCCGGGTCAATCAATCAATCGTATTTATTGAGTGCTTACTGTGTGCAGAGCGCTGGACTAAGCGCTTGGGAAGTACAAGTCGGCAACATATAGAGACGGTCCCTCCCCAACAATCAATCAATCAATCAATCGTATTTATTGAGCGCTTACTGTGTGCAGAGCACTGGACTAAGCGTTTGGGAAGTACAAGTCGGCAACATATAGAGACGGTCCCTACCCAACAATCAATCAATCAATCAATCGTATTTATTGAGCGCTTACTGTGTGCAGAGCACTGTACTAAGCGCTTCGGAAGTACAAGTTGGCAACACATAGAGACGGTCCCTACCCAACAATCAATCAATCAATCGTATTTATTGAGCGCTTCCTGTGTGCAGAGCGCTGGACTAAGCGCTTGGGAAGCACAAGTCGGCAACATATAGAGACGGTCCCTACCCAACAATCAATCAATCGTATTTATTGAGCGCTTATTGTGTGCAGAGCACTGGACTAAACGCTTGGGAAGTACAAGTCGGCAACATATAGAGACGGTCCCTCTCCAACAATCAATCAATCGTATTTATTGAGCGCTTCCTGTGTGCAGAGCACTAGACTAAGCGCTTGGGAAGTACAAGTCGGCAACATATAGAGACGGTCCCTACCCAACAATCAATCAATTAATCGTATTTATTGAGCGCTTACTGTGCAGAGCACTGTACTAAGCGCTTGGGAAGTACAAGTTGACGGTCCCAATCCAACAATCAATCAATCAATCGTATTTATTGAGCGCTTACTGTGTGCAGAGCGCTGGACTAAGCGACTGGGAAGTACAAGTCGGCAACATATAGAGACGGTCCCTCCCCAACAATCAATCAATCAATCGTATTTGTTGAGCGCTTCCTGTGTGCAGAGCACTGTACACACATAGACAGCCAGTCCCTACCCAACAGCGGGCTCACAGTCTAGCAGAGAAGCAGCGTGGCTCAGTGGAAAAAGCCCGGGCTTTGGAGTCAGAGGTCGTGGGTTCAAATCCAATTGTCAGCTGTGTGACTTGGGCAAGTCTTCACTTCTCTGGGCCTCAGTTCCCTCACCTGTAAAACGGGGGTGAAGGCTGGGAGCCCCCCATGGGACAACCTGATCACCCTGTAAGGTCGGAACAGTGCTTTGCACAGAGTAAGCGCTGAAGAAATGCCATTATTCATTTTAGGAGGGGGAGACGGAGCCTCGGTCCCGGTGCCCAAGGCTGCCCTCGGTTGCCCGGCGGGGGCACGGCGTTCCTGTATCGCCTTCCCCCACCCTTCCTCCTCCTCCTCCTCCTCCTCGGCCGGACTTACCCCATGCAGCTCCAGCTGAGAACTAAAGCATCGGGGCAGCGGGGCGGCCGCTCCCCGCAGCTACACCAGCTCCATGGGGCGACCCCCGGCCCTGCCCCCGCCCAGGCACCGGCAGCTACCGACCCTCCCGGCTCCTCCGCCGGCCGGCGCCAACCATTATACAATGGTGGAGCGGGAGAGGCAGGAAGAAAAGGGGCGGGAGAGGGAGGCGGAGAGGTGGTGGCGGCCGCAGGGAGGGAAGGAGAGGCAGGAAAAAAAGGGAAAGGGGGAGGGAAAAGGGAAAAAAAAAAAAAAAGACAGCCCCGACTGGAACAGCAGCCCGTCCTCTCTCGGCACTTGCCATGCAAGAGTGACGTGCGGCGAGCGAGGCCCTAGCAAGCTCCTTGCCCTCTGGCTCACGTCAAGGCCCCTCCTCTTCCTCCTCCTCCTCCTCCTCCTCCTCCTCCTGCTGCTGCTGCTGCGGGACCTCGGCGGATGATCCGCGATCGTATTTCTGGAGCGCTTACTGTGCGCGGAGCGCTGGACTCAGCGCTTGGGAAGTCCAAGTTGGCAACCTCGAGGGACGGTCCCTCCCCAGCGGTGGGCTCACAGTCTAGAAGGGGGAGACAAAACCCAACATGCTAACAGAATAAAATAAATAGAATAGATAGGTACAAGTAAAATCAATAATAATGATAATAATAATGATGATGACATTTATTAAGCGCTTACTATGCGCAATGCACTGTTCTAAGCGCTGGGGAGGTTACAAGGTGATCAGATTGTCCCACGGGGGGCTCACAGTCGTCATCCCCATTTTACAGATGAGGGAACTGAGGCTCAAGAGAAGTTAAGTGAGGCTCAGAGACGTTAAGTGATTTGCCCAAAGTCACACGGCTGACACTTGGCGGAGCCGGGATTTGAACCCATGACATCTGACTCCAAAGCCCGGGCTCTTTCCCCTGAGCCACGCTGCTTCTCTAGCAAATAGAGTAACAAATAGAGTAACAAATATGTACAAACATATATACAGGTATACAGGTGCTGTGGGGAAGGGAAGGAGGTAAGATGGGGGGGTGGAGAGGGGGACGGGGGGGGAGAGGAAGGAAGGGGCTCAGTCTGGGAAGGCCTCCTGGAGGAGGGGAGCTCTCAGTAGGGCCTTGAAGGGAGGAAGAGAGCTGGCTTGGCGGATGGGCAGAGGGAGGGCATTCCAGGCCCGGGGGAGGACGTGGGCCAGGGGTCGATGGCGGGACAGGCGAGAACGATAATATTGGTATTTAATAATCATCATGATGATAATTATAATAATAATGATGGCATTTATTAAGCGCTTACTATGTGCCAAGCACTGTTCTAAGCGCTGGGGAGGTTACAAGGTGATCAAGGTTGTCCCACGGGGGGCTCACAGTCTTCCTCCCCATTTTGCAGATGAGGGAACGGAGGCGCAGAGAAGTGAAGTGACTTGCCCAAAGTCACCCAGCTGACAGTTGGTGGAGCCGGAATTCGAACCCATGACCTCTGACTCCAAAGCCCGGGCTCTTTCCAC
Source organism: Tachyglossus aculeatus (assembly GCF_015852505.1). Lineage (NCBI taxonomy): Eukaryota > Metazoa > Chordata > Mammalia > Monotremata > Tachyglossidae > Tachyglossus > Tachyglossus aculeatus. The sequence continues at coordinate 11,234,220 of NC_052074.1, forward strand.
AGAGCCACGCTGCTTCTCAATTGATGGCATTTGTTAAGCACTTCCTATGTGCGAAGCGCTGTTCTTAAGCGCTGGGGGTGTGTGATAATAATGATGTTGGTATTTGTGAAGCGCTTACTAGGTGCACAGCACTGTTCTAAGCGCTGGGGTAGATACAAGGTAATCAGGTTGTCCCACGTGGGGCTCCCGGTCTTCAACCCCATTTTACAGATGAGGTCACTGAGGCCCAGAGAAGTGAAGTGACCTGCCCAAAGTCACACAGCTGACAAGTGGCGGAGCCAAGATTTGAACCCACGACCTCTGACTCCAAAGCCCGTGCTCTTTCCACTGAGCCAAGGTGATAATAATAATAATCCTTCCCCTCCCCACAGCACCTGTATACATGGATATATTTTTGTACGTATTTATTACTCTATTTTATTTGTACGTATTTATTCTATTTATTTTATTTTGTTAATATGTTTTGTTTTGTTCTCTGTCTTCCCCTTCTAGACTGTGAGCCCACTGTTGGGTAGGGACCGTCTCTATATGTTGTCAACTTGTACTTCCCAAGCGCTTAGTACAGTGCCCTGCACACAGTAAGCGCTCAATAAATACGAATGAATGAATGAATAATAATAATAATAATAATAATGGCATTTGTTAAGCGCGTACTATGTGCAAAGCATTGTTCTAAGTGCTGGGCGGATACAAGGTGATCAGGTTGTCCCACATGGGGCTCACAGCCTTAATCCCCATTTTACAGATGAGGGAACTGAGGCCGGGAGAATAATAATAATAATGATGATGGCATTTATTAATCAATCAATCGTATTTATTGAGTGCTTACTGTGTGCAGAGCACTGTACTAAGCGCTTGGGAAGTACAAGTTGGCAACATATAGAGACGGTACCTACCCAACAATCAATTGCATTTATTGAGTACTTACTGTGTCTAGAGCACTGTACTACGCGCTTGGGAAGTACAAGTTGGCAACATATAGAGACAGTCCCTACCCAACAGTGGGCTCACAGTCTAGAAGTGGGCTCACAGTCTAGAAGGGGGAGACTGAGAACAAAACAAAACATATTAACAAAATAAAATAGAATAGATATGTACAAGTAAAATAAATAGAGTAATAAATACGTACAAAAATATATACATATATAGGTGCTGTGGGGAAGGGAAGGATAAGGGTTTATTTATTAAGCGCTTACCATGTGCAAAGCACTCGTCCTGCTGGGGCGGCTGCAGGAGGCTGGGCGGCCCTTGCCCCTCGGCCGGGACCGCAGATAATAATAATATTGGTATTTGTTAAGTGCTTACTATGTGCAAAGCACTGTTCAGGTTACAAGGTGATCAGGTTGTCCCATGGGGGACTCACAGTCTTAATCCCCATTTTACAGAGGAGGGAACTGAGGCCCGGAGAATAATAATAATAATGATAATGATGGCATTTATTAAGCGCTTACTATGTGCACAGCACCGTTCTTCTAGACTGTGAGCCCACTGTTGGGTAGGGACCGTCTCTATCTGTTGGAGAAGCAGCGTGGCTCACTGGAAAGAGCCCGGGTTTTGGAGTCTGAGTTCACGGGTTCAAATCCCGGCTCTGCCAATTGTCAGCTGGGTGACTTTGGGCAAGTCACTTCACTTCTCTGGGCCTCAATTCCCTCATCTGTAAAATGGGGATTAAGACTGTGAGCCCCCCATGGGACAACCTGATCACCTTGTAAACTCCCCAGCACTTAGAACAGTGCTTTGCACATAGTAAGCACTTAATAAATGCTATCATTATTATTATATGTTGCCAACTTGTACTTCCCACGCGCTTAGTACAGTGTTCTGTACGCAATAAGTACTCAATAAATACGATTGACTGATTGATTGATTGATTCTAAGCGCTGGGGAGGTGACAAGGTGATCAGGTTGTCCCACGGGGGTCTCACAGTCTTAATCCCCATTTTACAGATGAGGCCCGGAGAAGTGAAGTGACTTGACCAAAGTCACCCAGCTGACAGTTGGCGGAGCCGGGATTTGAACCCATGACCTCTGACTCCAAAGCCCGGGCTCTTTCCACTGACCCACGCTGCTTCTCAGCGATGGGAGGCGGAGCCCTGCTATTCCTGCTATCACTTACATGTGCCTTTGTCCCGGGAGATCAGATATGTTAAACCGCGGTCCGGCTGGGCTCAGGACCTGCTGCTGCTACAGCAGCAGGAGGAGAATCAATCAATCAATCAATCAATCGTATTTACTGAGCGCTTACTGTGTGCAGAGCACTGTATTAGGCGCTTGGGAAGTACAAGTTGGCAACATATAGAGACAACAGTGGGCTCACAGTCTAAAAGAAGGAAGAGGAAGACATCATCATCATCAACAACAGCAACAGGGGTGGATGGCGTTAGAGACGAGCATCTCCCTCCCTTCGATTTCTTCCCAAGTTCTGACCGAAGGGCCAGAGGGAAAAGTTGGCAGGGAAAAGGGAATGACCGTAAGAGTGGGGAGGGCGGAGGGGAACCATTCCGCAAATCGCCCCCACCCCGAACCTTCCAAAAAGCCAAAAATAGAAAAAACAAGCGAGCCGCGACCGCCGGTGACAAAAGGCAGTTGCTAATGCACGGCCCGGCCCGGCCTGCTGAGTGGAGCAACCGCAAAAATGACAACTATTTGAGCTATTCGACAACTTGAGACTGGTCAACAAGGCAGACTGGAGCACGGCGAGTCCTCCGCGGGGCATTCGTACTCCGCCAAAACCATCAACAGCTGGGGCTTGGCAGAGGGAGGTTCGAGGACAGCCCCCCTTTACCCCCCAAACACACAAACACACACGTGTCGTCCCTCCACGGCATCTGTCGGCCACGGCAGGGTCCCTTCCAGTCGCGGGGAGGCAAAGACAGAAGTTGTGTTTCGATTTCTCTTGGCAGTTGGGTTGGACAGACCGGGACGGATGGACGGCAACGTGCGCTGGTCCATCCCGAACCCCTCATTCTCGCTGTCACGATTTCACAAATTGTTCCCGGAAACTTTAGGATGCGGGCCTTTGGAGGTGTTTGATGCTAGAGGGCTAGGAAGCGTCTCTTCTAGGTGCATCCCATCCCGCACACAAGTAACGGGTCATGGTGCCAACGCGGGAAGAAAAGAGAAACACTGTGGCTTGGTGGATAGAGCGTGGCCCTGGGAGTCTGAAGGACCTGGGTTCTAATTCCGCCTCCGCCACTTCTCTGCCGTCACCTTCGGCAAGTCACTTCGCTTCTCTGGGCCTCAGTTCCCTCATCTGCAAAATGGGAATTAAGACTGTGCGCCCCATGTGAGACAGGGCCTGTTCCCAGCCTGAATAACTTGTATCTACCCCAGCGCTTAGAACAGTGCTTGGCACATAGTAAGTGCTTAACAAGTACCATAATTATTCATTATTAAAACTAGTTTGGCTTTAGTCCCGCGGGCTGCAACTTTCAGCCCCAGCCCCGGCCCTGCCTGCTTTATCTTGCTATGGACCAGAAGCATAAGGGTGCCAAAGTGCTCTGTTCAGAAATTCAGCTTTGATAGCTTCCCCTGTGGATTTCTTAACCTTCCAAATCTGGATTTCCTTCGCAAAAATCAGGCCTAATGGCGGTGATCAGTTGGGTCAGGGAGTGGAAACCTGAGACGGATTGGGAGGAGGTGAGGGAGCAGGGAAGGTCTGCTGAGGGAGGAAAGGGATCCAGTTTTAAATTAAGTTCTACAGAAAATTAGGATGGTGGTTTTAAGTTATTTGAATGGGCTACATTTAAATGAAGGTGCTATGAAAGGCAATTCAACCACCTTAAAATTTTGGCTGCCACCCGAAAATCATCTCAAGATCATTTTGGCCTTTAATGATCCACTAAACTAGTTGTACTTTGGGACAATAAAGCTTTAAAGATCGAACATAAAGGTGATTATTGGTCATTAATATCAAGACAAATTTAGGCACTATATTAAAAATGCTCTAATGATTTACAATCAATCAAATTTATGGTGGAGTTTAAACTCCCTGATTGACCAGAATGTTGTGAAAAATACATTTTTTTTAACGAGAGGGGGATGTAAGCCACCTGAAAGAGGCGCCATGTTTTAAAATGCTGTTAAAATCCTAAAATGGTCCACTTAAGAAAAGTACAGCAGCTATCAGAGGCTAATTAAAGGTGGATTTTATCAATTTAAAGTCTTCAGATAATGATTCTTAAAATTCCAGTTCTCTGCAGGTAGCCTTAGTGGGTCTTTTTTAGATGGGGTTCAGTGTGGGCCTCGGTGGGGGCATACCATATACTAAAAATGTCACTCTGAGGGAGAGATGATCCTCTTTGCCAATCCACCAATGTTGTACTAGTTAGAGATTGTACTATTAACAATTTTCCACCCACTCACCCACACTTTCAACCTCTCACATTGAGAAAAACCCACTGAAATAAAACCCGTAATCTCACATATCAATGGGCCAGATTCATGAAGCTTGCTGAATTTGGATAAGCGGTTACTGAAATAATCTGAGGCAAACCGGCAAAAATTAAGTCATCTTTGGGATAACTGGCTATCTTCCAGCAGATGGTACAATGCAGATGATCTTCCACATGTTTGGAAAAGCTAGAAACTGAACAAATTCCTGCCACCTTTAACGGGTGCACTGCCACAGCTCTGATTTGGGAATCGTCAGAAAAGCAGTACGCTGTGGCTTAAGCTTGAAGTGCCCTTCACTTCCGCTTATTTCATCTTGAGAAACCAACAGGTTGAAAAATGTGTCAATTTCATACATATCATTGTTAAATACAACTTTTCTTCTTGGGTCTCTGATATCTCTGCCCAAGCAGCCAAGGCTGCTGCCTCAACAGCTGCCTAACCCCTCTTATACCAGGTGGTTAACTCCTTCCCTAGAGACGCTGCACAATACACCCAACCCCAGGCCTGCCTCCCTGGAATCTGAATCCACAGTGTGTAGCCACCGCTTCTGGACTTTGGCGTCTGCTGTCAAATCACAGGCTAAATGCCCAGTGTTACTGTGTGGTTCTTTTAGCTCCTAGTCATCTCTACATGACCAAAGATGGACGCTTCTGTTACCTACAGTTCATCTCTTGCATTTATAGTTTCTTCAAGTTTCACGAAATTTTGGTACTTTTTAAACTTGTTGAAAGTAATCAGTGACTTTCCAAATCCACAAGGAACATTCAAATAATACATCTGTTAGGAAAGAAAAGAAGTGGTCATCTTTTAGACTGTGAGCCCACTGTTGGGTAGGGACTGTCCCTATATGTTGCCAACTTGTACTTCCCAAGCGCTTAGTACAGTGCTCTGCACACAGTAAGCGCTCAATAAATACGACTGATTGATTGATTGATCAAATCTTTATAATTAGCCATCATTTAAAAAAACAACACTAAAAAGTTGAATTTCAGAAAACAAGGTGCTGTTGTAAAATGTTTTGTGAAATATCACTAGGCATTTTTAGTTCCAAAGTTGGATATTGCTGTTTCCTTTCTGAGAAGCAGCATGGCCTAGTGCATAGAGCACGGGCTCGGGAGTCAAAAAGCCTGGCATGGCTCTCCCCCCAGGCTCTGCCACGTGTCTGCTGTGTGACTTTGGGCAAGTCATTTAACATCTCTCTATAATAATAATAATAATAATAATGGCATTTGTTAAGCGCTTACTATGTGCAAAGCACTGTTCTAAGCGCTGGGGGGGGATACAAGGTGATCAGGTTGTCCCACGTGGGGCTCACAGTCTTAATTCCCATTTTACAGATGAGGTAACTGAGGCTCAGAGAAGTTAAGTGACTTGCCCAAGGTCACACAGCAGACATGTGACGGAGCTAGGATTCGAACCCATGACCTCTGACTCCAAAGCCCGGGCTCTTTCCACTGAGCCAAGCTGCTTCTCTCAATGTCTCAGCTTCTCTATGTCTCAGCTCAGTTACCTCAGCTGAAAAATGGGGATTAAGACTGAGTCCCATGTGGGACATGGACTGTGTCCAACCTGATCAGGTTGTATTTACCCCAGCTCTTGGAACAGTGCCTGGCACAGTGCTTAACAAACACCATAAAAAAATAAAATATTTGAACTAGTATATCTGAAAAATAGTAGAAAAGTAACAAAAACCCCTAACGTTAAGCACTTAATTTCCATTTCCAAAAGAAACTGAGGTAATAATTAAATAATTCGGAGAATAACTTAGGGAAATAAGAACAACATGGAGATCGGTCTTTAACACAAAATTAGCATAACTTTTTTTGCCTTTCTGCTTCATTTTCTTTTTTCCTGTTTCACTATATGTACTACTGTTGGCTAGCTCTAGGATGGAAAAATAATAAATGGCTTCTTTATAATTCTTAAACTATGATAAAAATAATTAATACCAAACTGGGTATTTACTGGTACAGCTGATCAAATCATCTCTTTGAGCATTCTGAATATAGAGGCTACTGAATACAGATACTTCTGAATCAATGTTTAAAAATATGACTACTGCTTCAATTCTTTCTGTTCATCATGCTGCATTTCTACTGCCTGCTTATATAAAGCTGAGCAACAAGGACATGGAACCTCACTGGACAGGCCCCAAGATACTTCCACCATTCATTCATTCATTCAATCGTATTTATTGAGCGCTTACTGTGTGCACAGCACTGTACTAAGCGCTTGGGAAGTATAAGTTGGCAACATATAGATACGGTCCCTATGCAACAGCAGGCTCACAGTCTAGAAGAGCTGTAGTGCATGTAAGAATCACTGACTGACAAATTTTAAGTTCTGAATACAGTTTCAAGATTAATGTTCTGGTAGTCCCATTACTGAATAGGTTTTCCAGGGGAAGATGTAGTAGACAATGATTAGAAAGCAAAACAAAAACAATGCAGAGAGATCTACACCATTACCAGGCTCAGAGGAGTCCCTGTAATTCTACTCTCCACTTAGAATTCCATTCCTTTCCCTGGAAGGTCATGTAACTATCCCCACTTCAACTCCTTCCTGTCCTCCTCAATTCTGTCAAATTCCTCTTGCCCTCTCCCTGAAGTCACCTATCCCACATACAGACCCGTGCTCCAAATGATCCAATCCTCATTTTCAACTCTGCTGCATCCCTCTTACTCTGAGGTTAACTTCCTGGTAAAACCCTGATAGGCTTTTCATTATTCTACAGCAGAAATCTGACTTTTTTTTTTTTAAAAAAAAGGAAAATAGTTTGTGCCCCATCTGGGATTAAATTCAACTCCAAATAATTGACACAGTGCTCCTATTAGGTCGAGGTTATTTTCTTGAGGAACCCAACGTTAAACGGAAAACTTTCACTGTATTATGCATTTTTGGATTAGTGCCATTCACATGCACCCCACTGTTTCTTCTAACATTCCATTAGGGTCTATCCAGTTTGACACATGTTGCTGGAAGAATATTCCCTTAATTCCCTGGCAGCACTCTATCCAAAACATTTTTGTATTGTATTTGTTAAGATCTTACTATGTGTCAGGCGCTTTACAAAGTGCTGGGGTAGATACAAGCTAATCAGGGCTCACAGTGTTAATCCCCAGTTTACAGTGAGGTAACAGGTACAGAGAAGTCAAGTGACTTGCCCAATGTTACACAGCAGACAAGTGGTGGAGTAGGGATTAGAACCCAGGTCCTTCTGACTTTCAGGCCCATTTGCTATCCACTGGGCCATGCTGCTTCTTGTGTAGCAACATGTGACATATTGTTTCAACCTGCATTATGGAAGAACTGAGTATATTTGAAAAAAAAAATGCTTTTATAAACCTTCTTGGTTAATAGTTGCAGACACTAATCCTTTATTTATTTTAAAGTTGTTTAAAGGAGGAAGGGTATCCATATCTTAAAGCACTCAGAATGTATACATTTATCCACTGAAAACAGGCAACAAATTACACCCAATTCTCCTATAACACTAAGTTTATGTTCTTGCCAAACTTTGCAATGCAAGTACTTGTTTTGATGCCACATTCAAGCTCAAAAAACAGTTTCCTGGATAATATGGCAACTGAGCCCAAACAAGCTCAAGATCACATTGAAAGAACACGTTTAAGGAACCTTCGTATTGGAAACACGTTATGGCCGAATCTTCTTTGTCCTCCCTGGAAATTCCCTTTTTGACATACTTGGGCCCCAGACCTTCTGAGATGGCTCTCTTCTCAGCACAGTCCCTGTACCTATTTTCACTCTCTCACTCCCAAAGTCTAATCCTTATTATTCCGATAATCCCATCCCACATCCTCTATACTTCCAACTGCCTCTACTTTTCACCTCTGGCTCCTTCAGAATCTGTTTGATGAGCCTCCTACTAGTACCTCCTGCTATGTTTTTCTCTTACCCTCCCGGATTTCTCCCTTCCACCTTTTCCTGATCCTTTCCAGGTGCTAATGAGATCACCCATCCAAAAATATTCCCTCTTAATTGGCTCCTGTTCATGTCCTTTGACCATTTGCTCCGTAAGAGGTTGCCCTCTGTATAAAATTCTGAGACCAATTCCACTCCAGCTCTTCTGGAAATTCTCAGTGAGTATTTGGGTTGACGACTTCAAAACTTTCATCTTTCAGAATGAAAGCCCTCTTTTACCTCCACTTCCTCCACCTTCTATGTCATCTGTGCACTTGGATCTGTACCTTTCAGACATTCAGTCTTCACCCCACAGCACTTATGTACGTATCTGTAAATTATTCATTTATATTAACATCTGTCTCCCTCTCAAACTGTAAGTTCATTGAGGGCAGGGACTGTGTCTGCCAAATCTGTTATATTGTGCTCTTCCAAGTGCATACTACAATGTACTGCACCTAGTAACCACTCAATACCACTGATTAATTGATTCAGAAGTACATAAAATGGAAGACTTTTTGTGTACTTCTAAGAGGCAAACTCCCCCAGAATAACAGAATATACCAACCACTCCATATCGCAACCATTTCTCAACATTGCTGGTTCCAACTGAGCACTCTAAATCTCATATTATCCTCCCACAGTCTAGTGCTCAGTTCCACTGGCTACATTTACTCTCTCAATTGTGTAGCATGTCTATGCCTCTATATTTCAGTAGAAACTGCATTATATATTGTATACATTGTGAAGAATTTTAGAAGCTTGATGGATAATAATAATGGTATTTTGTGACCTTGGGCAAGTCACTTAACTTCTCTGTAACTCAGTTATCTCATCTGTAAAATGAGGATTAAGACTGGGAGCCCCATGTGGGACAACCTGATTAATTTGTATATACCCCAGCGCTTAGAATAGTGCTTTGCACATAGTAAGTGCTTAACAAAAACCATCATTATTATTATTATTTGTTAAGTGCTTACTATGTGCCAAGCACTGTTCTAAGTGCTGGGGTAGTTACAAGGTAATCAGGTTATCCCACATGGGGCTCACAGTCTTAATCCCCATTTTACAGATGAAGTAACTGAAGCACAGAGAAATTAAGTGACTTGCCCAAGGTCACACAGCAGACAAGTGGCAGAGGTGGGATTAGAACCCATGTCCTCTGACTCCCAAGTCCATGCTCTTTCCCCTAAGCCAGGCTGCTTCCCTATAAACAGATCTTTGAAAATAATATAATTTAAGTCATCCTCCTCATCGAAAGTTTCATACAGTATTTGAAATACTTAAAAATGTTGAATTTATGGTTGGAAGAATGAGTGCTGGTGGTGTTCACTATTAGTCCTGGTCAACTGGCCATACTAAGCAGTGAACTCATCACTACTTACTCACTGTTTCAACCACAAATTACAGTTTATAGTGGGGACACCATTGTGATTTTCACGACAAAGCACAAGATCAGGCTTATTTTGATCAACATCAAAATGATCCCAAAAGGAGAGTCAAGATTCACAGTACTGTAATTATTTGATTGACTGCTCTAGTCCGAATGTGGATAGCATCATATGCAAATAGCCTGTAAATAATTACTAATCTGAACAATTTAGCCAACCTGAAAGAAAAATGCCAAATCATCAATTAATCGTATTTATTGAGCGCTTACTGTGTGCAGAGCCAAATGTCCTAGATAAAAGTTGTACTCTAAAGCTACCCATAGTACTTAACATATTTTTCCCTTGCCATTTTCACTACTGAAGTGCTGTATTTAAATTACGTCAATAAACATAGCTATGCTTAATATTCATGGGGAAAAACGTGTTGGTGTTTAGAAGGGGCAATGAAAGAACCCATAGGAAAAGCTAGCGACAGTTTCAGCCAATACTCAGAAACATCTGAAATAAACCTGCAGGCCCAGAAAAATATCTTGTCAGCCCAATCACATTTACCAAGCTCTCCCCTTTTCCCTCTTAGCTACTACTCCCCTTAGCCAGAGAAATCTGGGACAAGTGCTTAGGGTGGCCAATGATGAAATGCTTACCTTTGCCAACTCAGAAGTAACAGATCATTGTTACATTATGTACATCAAGCAGGTTTTACAACATAATGAAATGATATCCTACAGAAACTTTTACAGAAAACTGTAGAACCTAGACTGTGTCCCCATGGGAGAGCCCTGACTGCCCTGATCCTTTGATCCAGGGCAGCTGCATAGTCTACCAGGTTCCTATAAACTGGGGCTTCGCTTCCAAGCTAGCAGTGGGAGTTGAGGTTCTTGGGAGGCTTTGGTTGTGACTGGACTTTGGATGTCCTGGGTGTTAGTCCCCTTGACCTCCAGACCTGTTGAACACTGTGCTTTGTCTTCCACGCTGTCTTTTAATTTATTTTATTTCATCTTTCATTCATTCATACAATCATATTTATTAAATGCTTACTGTCTGCAGAGTACTGTACTACGCGCTTAGGAGAGTACAATATAACAATAAACAGACACATTCCCTGCTCTCAGCAAGTTTACATCTTAGCTATAGGGCCTGCTGCTAAACCCCTCACTGTCTTATTCTTGTGAGTCTCAGAGATTGTGAGAGTCTCAGAGAGTCTCAGAGATTGTGAGTCTCTGGAGAGTCAGGGACCATACTTTTACATATTTTTTTCCCCAGAATTCAGTACAGTGCTTTCCATTTGGCGGGTACTTAACAAACAGTATTACTAGAAATAGTCTGAGGAAGAAGGTTGGGTATTCAAAATAAAAATACTGGACAACAAAGAAGTCGGTGCTGTGCCGGTACCAGATAGGGGAGAGACCAGCTGAAAACTGGACTGTCTGGTCTGAATGGCCACCCGAAGTGGGGCACTGTGATGACCAAGGAGACCATAGAAATGAAGGGCCTCAATTAGCTCTACAACCGTGCTGCTGTCAGCCCCACGTCACTGACTTCCTGCCGACTCCACAGGCCCAAGCAGGCATTCCTGGTAGCAGCCAGCACTCCCGGGAGGTCAGAGATAGCACCAGTTACCAATGGCACAGGTTCTAGCTCCGGTTCAGGAAAATCCTATTCTCTGGCAGGAACTTCAGCCTAGGTCAAAGCAGCCAGTGGAGGAGGAAATAGCATTGTCCTAGAACTGTGCTGTCATTGATCACTCTGAGACAGATCAGAGTTTCTGCTTTCCTTGGTTCCAAAGAGAACCCACAATATGGGCTAGAGAAGCCCCCCACGAGGGCGGTGAAGGGGTTAGAGAGATGGGAGCTAAACTCAGGCTCATTGTTATAACATCATTCCAGACTCCCTCTGCCCCCACCAGTTAACTCCAGCTGCCTCTGCACCACTGATTCCTGCATCACGTAACGAAGGGAAGACAGACATATTCCGGTGGACAAATATGCCCTGAATTCGTCCACTTGCACAATTTCTGATGAAAGCTGATAAAGTCATACTAGAAAAAGAAGAAGAAGTTGTTAAAATTCTTACTGGTTCACTGACTGACTTCTTTTAGGCCCAGATTCAAGCCAATTTGCCTGTCTGGTAGTTCAGATTTGGCTCTCGTCTACACATAGACAACTGAAAATGGGGAATATGCATGTCCTACCACAGACTAGTAAACAGCATTGCTGAACATACAACATAGGCACTGAAAGACATTATATCCAGATGTGTCTAAATCATCCCTGGAATCATTACTGCACTCTCTGTTCCACTAATCATTGCTGCTGATAATCAGAGCCAACTATTTTCAATGATATGACAAAGAGTGTGTTTGGTGAGGATATCTTTTTTTTTTTAAAAAAATAAAACTATTAAGCTACTTTCTAGTCTCTATAACAGGGGGAACGGTGTTACTGTTCCAGCACTTAGAACAGTGCCTGGCACATAATAATAATAATTACTAATTATGGTATTTGTTAAGGACTTATTATGTGCCAGGCACTGTTCTAAGCACTGGGGTAGATACAAGAAAATCAGGTTGTCCCATGTGGGGCTCACAGTTTTAAGCATCTATCTGTAAGAGCTTAACAAATACCATCATTATTATTATTGTTGTGGGAAGGCAGTATGGCTTAGTGGAAAGAACACAAGCCTGGGAGTCAAAGGACCTGGGTTCTAATTCCAGCTCTGTCACTTACCTGCATGTGATCCTTGGCAAATCACTTAACTGCCCTGTGCCTCAGTTTCCTTGCTTATAAAATGGGGATTCAATATCTGTTCACCCTCCCAGTGAGACTGTGAGGCTCATGTTGGACAGAGACTATAACCAACCTTATAATAATAATAATAAAAATAATAATGGCATTTATAAAGCATTTACTATGTGCAAAGCACTGTTCTAAGCGCTGGGGAGGTTACAAGGTGATCAGATTGTCCCACTGGGGGCTCACAATCTTAATCCCCATTTTACAGATGAGGTAACTAAGGCACAAAGAAGTTACGTGACTTGCTCAAAGTCACACAGCTGACAATTAGTGGACAATTCTTTTAGACTGTGAGCCCACTGTTGGGTAGGGACTGTCTCTATGTGATGCCAATTTGTACTTCCCAAGCGCTTAGTACAGTGCTCTGCACATAGTAAGCGCTCAATAAATACGATTGATTGATTGATTGATACAATTGATGATAATTAGCGGAGCCGGGATTTGAACCCCTGACCTCTGACTCCAGAGCCCATGCTCTTTCCACTGAGCCACGCTTCTTCTCATGCATTATTTATATATAATATTATATATATATATAATTCTTATAATTAATTATAAGAATAATTCTTATAATTCTTATACTCTACTTGTGATGGTGTGCCCCATGTGGGACCTCCTATCTACTACATTGCTTGGCACATAGTGCTTAACAAATTCCACAATTATTGTTATTATTATACAGTTCACAGAAGGTCACCTCTGCAAACTTAATTGGAAAGAAGATGGATGGATGATGCCCGGAACCTGGACGGACTTGATGCCATGTCTTTGAGATGAACTGCAACCAATTTGGTGGCATGACTGAAGTTAGGCTGAGGTGAATACCCCATCCACCATTCTGGCCCCTCTCCAACAACTCCCCAGTGATTTCACGAGGTGAACTGGAGAGGTACACTGAAAATAAAGGAAGGAGGCTGTTTTCCCCACTGCAGCTCCCAGGGGCCTGTTGGAACACCCTTCAGAACTTGAACATGAGAACAGGATCCAGGAGAAATGCAATATATTCCTGGTGCTACCAAATGTTGGGTTTTTTTTTTTTTTATATACCCTTGCTTTCTGTGCTCATTTGTGAAAAAATTACAAGAAGCCTAGATCTTGGGTCTCAAATGACAGACAGCGTAACTAGATCAATCAATCAATCAATCGTATTTATTGAGCGCTTACTATGTGCAGAGCACTGTACTAAGCGCTTGGGAAGTACAAATTGGCAACACATAGAGACAGTCCCTACCCAACAGTGGGCTCACAGTCTAAAAGGGGGAGACAGAGAACAGAACCAAACATACCAACAAAATAAAATAAATAGGATAGAAATGTACAAGTAAAATAAATAAATAAATAAATAAATAAATAGAGTAATAAATATGTACAACCATATATACATATATACAGGTGCTGTGGGGAAGGGAAGGAGGTAAGATGGGGGGATGGAGAGGGGGACGAGGGGGAGAGGAAGGAAGGGGCTCAGTCTGGGAAGATAATACAACTTAAAAGCTTTTCATTCCAAAATTGCAGCAAAATTCTGTAAAGATGTTTCTGTTGGCTAGTCTTTCCAAAAAATATATTTGGCATGCAAAGAGAATATGAAGATGGCCATGGAGATAAGGTGAATCTGAACCCATCTTGACCACTACTAGCCAAAGATTCCTGCGTATCACCACTTTGGATTTTTCTAAGTTTTATGGGGAGGAAGGAGAGTACTTAAGATACTAAAAGCATAATATTTTGAATTTTCCTATATTCTTTTGCTACTGATGTGGAACTGTAGGTAAACTTGTCTTTTAAAGACGTGATGCCAGAACACTTAGTCTGATTTTAAAATAGATACCAAGAAGTAGATTTTGACATGTTGTTGCCAACTTGTACTTCCCAAGTGCTTAGTACAGTGCTCTGCACACAGTAAGTGCTCAATAAATACGATTGATTGATTGATTGACATACTAACTGAAGTTTCATTGAACTTCACTTCTAAATGCCTGAACTCAAGAATTGTTTTTACCAAAATGTATAGGAAAAATTAGTAAAATATCCAAAATACAGCAGGTGGGAAAGAGCTGAGAACAAGTAATGCAGATATGCTTGAAAACCAAGAAAGTTTCGTAGAACTTGATTAAATTTGGTTTAATTATACATAATTTATGTTTCCTACTAACTTTAAATTGACTGCTCTTCATTTTTTTTAAAAGATCAGCCTCTAAAGAGAATAATGGTTGGATGTCGGTCCTTCAAAGTTTGAGTTTATGGACAAAATAACAAGAAATGAATGATCTACAGAACTTCCCTTTTTTGAAAAGAGAAGTTGAATCTGCAACACCAAATTTAGAAGAAAAAAAAAGAGTGGATGCAACTAAGAGCCTGAGAATATCTGCTAAAGCATAAATTCACGCCCTGTTCTGTTTAAAACAAATATATGTAGTTCCTAACTGATTCATTAAAATTGATGCATGTACTTAAAGGTGGCCCATCTTCCCTCTTTCAGAACAATATGTGCCATATATTCTTAAAAAATACTTTAAGAATCAACTTAGAGCAAAAAACTGAATGCACATCATGGTTTCATTGCTGGTTATAACCGTGATAATTATTGAATTGACCTCATTTAGCTATATTAGTGGGCAGTCAGCAAAATCCAGTACTGTATCTTCAGGTAAATGACTGCTGTGTGAGTGATATTGGCAATTTCAACACCAATTAAAATTGTCTTTAACTTTTTTTAATATATCATAACCTAAATTAGAACACTGCTCGGCGCTTAGAACAGTGCTTGGCACATAGTAAGTGCTTAACAGGTACCGTAAGTAAATTACTAAAGAAAAGGTCAATGTTTGTTTTGCAATTTAAATCCTTTATAATTTCCAATCAATTCTGAATCTTCCCTACTTAGTCTGACAGGCATCATCACAACTGTTATTGTGGTAAAATTCAAAGTTACAAAAGTGCAGTTTCTACACATTACTTTCACTTTAGAGATAAAAAAAAAGTAAAGGACTGTAACTACACTTGAACAGGGAGGCAACCACACAGAAAAAAAAAATCTTCAGAAAAGTTCATCAGAAGTGGTAAAGTCCACCACAAAAGCCCACCCTTTCGTAAAAAAATACAAGGTTCCACTTTCAAAAACATTTCACATGCTTAATAATAAACCACAGCAAAAAAATATTTTCACTTTAAACCATTAAAACCTTTTCTCTTGATTTGACTTTAGGCAGAATAAAATTCCCTCCACTCTGGGTACTATATGTTTTCTTCGTAATACCAAAAAACAATAAACACATTAGCAGCAGCCCAGATTTCTTGGTAGGAACCAAGTTGGGAATGATTTGACACCTCTGTCTCGGGACAGAAGTTCTCCTGAACTTCTCGCTCTCATCTGGCAGGCTGAAATCCAGAAAGGTGACTGCAGTTTTCCTAAACCTAAATTGTCATGGATCAATCCACACGGTAAGTGCTCAAAAAGTACAACTGATTGGATTGATCAATCAAAAGTCTGCCTCACAAGAATGGCAGCCCTTTTCTCTGCCAGATGATTCACTTTCAACTGAAAAGAGAAGCCTTTTATTGAAAGTAAAAAACAGAAACAGAAACACACTTTCCCTGTAAAATAATATTGTCTTCCATTGGATCAGGTAAATCTCTTCGCTGACATGTTTTACTTCCCTCTTGCTAAAAGTTTCTCTAGGTGTGGGAGACATAATAGAAAGAAAGCACATTTGCTGTCCTGAACTTTTTGGAAAGTTTACGTTGTCTCACAGTGCATGGCGTGACGCTTTGCTTTTATTTTATTTAAAGGCGACGTTCTCATGCAATAAGTCTACATTTTAATCACACACACTTTTTTTTGCTAGCAAGCAGTCAAGTCCTTCTGTAGCTAGGTGGTTCTAAATAAAGAACTCTAGTCAACAACAGGAAATAACTCCCACAGAAAAAAGGGGCAGAATACAAACTCTCACCAACTCTTGTATACAGCTCACAACGGCCTTTTGTTCCATGCACATTAAGCCTGAAATCTTTTCTCTTCAGAGCATGTTTTTTGCCTTTGCTGGGCAATTCAACCTTTCTCCCCTTTTGTAGCAACACAGTCTTCCTGCTCTCTTTCCTCCAAGAAGGGACACCTAAGGGTTTGGGCAGCAGGAAACTGAACAGAAACTTCAACTGAGGGACTTGTTTAGGAGAAAAGGGAACATCTTAAGAAAAGCAAAACCAGTCCTGGGTTACAAATGCCCTGTTGGCTTTCATTTTAGGTAGTGGATTATGCGATGGCACATTTATATACAGTTCAAGGAAACCACGATGTACGTATTTTGGAGAAAAGGGAAAATGTTCTACCTGTGAATTGTATTTCTATAATTTATCTCAAGGCATCTGAATTGGAGGGGTAGTCCTGCTGTAACTGGTAAAGACAGTTCAACGTGACTGAAAATTCTTCATGCTGACAAATCTTGGCTTTTACCCAAAGAATCTTCCCATAAACTTTAAAAAGGCACAGAAAAGACACTACACAATCCATCTACTAATTTGGAAGACTTTTGCACTGTGTTGCTTAGTCAAATGAACTGCGCTTGGACTTCAGGGTCTGTACAGTTGTACAGGAGATCCGAATTATCTTAAGATATTTTTGCTCCGAGCTCATAGAATGAGATGATGAGATCACTTAGAAAAGTGCTCCAGCACTTAGAACAGTGCTTGGGACATAGTAAGCGCTTAAGAAATACCATAATTATTATTATTATTCTATGTACATGTACATACATGTACATATGTACATTATTCTATGTACATTTTAATGACATTTCTGTCAAGACTGGATGCTTCGTCATGAACCCTCAAAAAATGGCATATAAACTAGAAGAAAAAGGGGAAAACGTAGAGGGATCACTGATGATCCAACAGGAATGGGCAGATGCTAGAGATAAGAAAATACGCAAGTTTGCCTTGTGGCCAAGTAGCTACCCATTGAGGTGAACAGCTTCTTAAACAACAGTTTTACCTGATAACTGAGGTTAAGACACTAACAGAGACATGAGAAAATTCATAGACCCTCAAACATAAAACACAAAAACCCTGATTTAACAACATCTCCCAGATAATACTGGTAATTAATTCAGGGAAGGGAGATGTGTCCACTTCCCATTTGTGAAACCTTCCTGAATCATTAGACGTACTTTAATTCAGCATTATTACTCATGCATGATTGTTGAGTACATAATTCTAAGTGATTTTAGTTAAAATGACGTATCTGACCTTGATTCAGGGACATTGATTCATTCAAACATATTTATTGAGCACAGAGGTCGTGAGTTCTAATCTCAGCTAAGACACTTATCAGCTGTGTGACTTTGGGCAAGTCACTTAACTTCTCTGTGCCTCAGGTACCTCATCTGTAAAACGGGGATTAAGTCTGTTAGCCGCACGTGGGACATCCTGATTACCTTGTATCTACCCCAGCGCTTAGAACAGTGCTCGGCATATAGTAAGCACTTAACAAATACCATCACTATTATTACTGTGTGCAGAGCACTGTACAGTGATAATGTCCCTGTGAGAAAAGTAGCTTCTACTTAAATTTAGATTTGCGATGTGGTTTTCAATGTGTTCTGAGATGTGTTTGTAAGCATGAGGACTGACTGCAGATCTAATTTTGACTCTTAAAAAGTCCAGATTCAGATTCAAAAAATGACAGCAAGGGTCTTCCCTCTCCTGCCCCTGTAATCATCATTTTTGGAAGGTCACCTAAAAATTCACTGTTAAAGTAGGAACCTTCACCTAAAGGAGTAGCGAGTTCCATTTTTTGACAATTTTCTGCCTAGAACAACACTAAATTTCCATTGGAGGAATGTAAACTGATAAAGACTACTCAGAAATGAACATGCACTCAAGTACAACAAAACCAGATTCTCCACCCTCATCTTCCACACACACACACACACACACACACACACACACACACACACACAAACACACTTTCCCTTAAATCATATTTCACTCTCAGGACTTCTCCGCTAGATAAAGGAGAAGTTTAGTGGAACAACAAAAAAAAGAAATATTCAACAACCAAGCTGAGATCAAGTGTTTTCACCATTTTATCCAATTCTTTACTCTCAAATGAAGTACCAGCACTGCCTAGCTATGCTATGGTTAAATCTACACCAGATACATATAAATGGAGATGAAAAGTTTGAAGGATTACAGTCCTAATGATACTGCACTTGGATATTTTTGCTAGGACGGTGTCACAATTTAGCACAGCAGCAGTTAACACAATGTTTTGTTGCAAAACTGGATCCTCCCGTATGCTTCCTAATTACTCCAGAATTCTGTCCAATGGTCAGTTTTCATCTGTGGGCATTATGATCCTGTGCTCCCATCCTTCAATCTCTCCCCTCACACCTCAACTAACTTCTTTGAACCGTAGCGACTGCTTTGAGGCAACAGAAAGCAACAGCAAGCTAAGGGGAAAAGGGCTGAGGTAGATAAATCAATCAATTAATCTATAAATTGCATTTATTCAGCGCTTACTGTGTGCAGAGTGCAGTACTAATCGCTTGGGAGAGTACAATATAGCAAAGTTGGTAGAGACATATTCTCTTGCCCACAAGGAGCCTACAGTCTAGAGGGGGAAAAGTGAGTTATGGACATTTACATAAGGGCTGTGGGGCTGAAGGTGAGGAGAATAAAGGGTATAAACCCTAATGTGAGGGCAATGCAGAAGGAAGAGGGAATGGGGAAATGAGGGCTCAGTTGGGGAAGGCCTCTTGAAGGAGAAGCAATCTTATTAATAAGCTTTTGAAGGTGGGAAGAACGATGGTTTGTTGGATATGAAGGGGGAATGAGTTCCAGGCCAGAGGTATGTAGGGCACGGATGAGGATTCGGTGGCAAGATACACAAGATCAAGTTATGATGAGTAGGTTGGCACTAGAGGAATGAAGTGAACATGCTGGGTTGAAGCAGGAAATCGGGGAGGTAAGATAAGAGGGGACAGGGTGCATTAAAGCCGATGGTAAGGAGTTTGATGCAACCATTGGAGGTTTTTGAGGAGTGGGGAAACATGGACTGAACCTTTTTTCAGAAAAATGATCTGAGCAGCACAGTGAAGTATGGACTGGAGTGGAGAGAGACAGGAGTCTGGGAGGTCAGCGAGGAGGCTGATGCCGTAGTCAAGAGTAAATGTTTCAATGTCGGCAGTCTTAGGGTGGGCTTGAAATCAGGTCTGGTGGAAACCAGCTCCACAAACATTGATTTTGTTTGTACAATGCATAGCAGTCTGTTAACACTTGGTGGGCAGTAGTTTTAGGTTTGCTTCACAGTTCCAAGCCCAAAATAGATTCTTCTCCTGCAATATTACTTTCAGAATATCCTTTTGCCCCTTTTCATTTTTCTCTTTAGCCAGAGATAAAACAGAAACATACACCAAGAAGTCAACCAAGAGACATTCTGCTATTTAAATTTCAATCTATAACCCATTTTTATTACAATAATGAATTCCTATTTTAAATCATCAATTTCTAGACTGGACAACCTTCTTCAAAAAGGAAAGGAGATTTTTCTTTAATCTAGGTCAGAAGGCAAGGCATTTGAGGTAAACAATTTATTCTCCTTTGTAAAACTGAAATAAGGCTTTTTGGAATCGAAACAGGTATCAATCAATCAATTACATTTATTTAGTGCTTACTATGCGTAGAGCACTGTACTAAGCATTTGGGAGAGTACAATGCAACAGAATTGGCAGAAACGCTCCCTGCCCACAGCAAGGAATTAGGCAAGAGGAAATAATCGAGGCCACCAGGTCTTCAGCAGACCTTTTACATACTTACGATGACTAGGACTTTTCTTAGTTTCCCTAGTGTTTAGACTTGCATTAAAAAAATTCTTTAAAAATCACCATAGTCCTTTGAAAAACAAAAATAACACAGAAAGTTTCAAATTTGAGAAAACTTTGAACCAAGTCTATCTAAATGAGGTAGCTTTAAAAAGTAATGCTTTTTGAAAAGAGATTCCATGACTTTATCTGGATTTATATTTATTTACAAAAGTCTTCTAACATAGCATGGTTGCCCATGCCCTCCCAGAACAACTAAACTGCCATGCATAATTAAAATACATGGTATGCCCACTTATCCTCCAACAGAGTTTTTCTTCTTACAAAACACTCTGCATTAAGAAAAATTGGCGTTGTCATACTGCTGATCCTTTGTAACACTGCGCTCAAGCGACAAGCTGTTTCTTGGGACACTGAGGCATGCCATAGCTAAATAGGCTCATGCTGTTGGGTTAATATTCCTTAATTTCTAACAGTCTAGCCAAAACATAGAGTGGTGACAAGCACTATGACATAACTGGATGTATTAAACTCATTATAGAGCATAAATTCTATGATTGGACCAGGACATTTTTCTTCTTATTCTTAAGAATGTTCACTTAACAGTATTTATTGAGCACTTACTCAATGTAGAGCTTTATACTAAGTGCTTTGGAGAGTACAATAGGGTTGGTAGACACGATCCCTGTGTACAAGGAGCTTACCGTCTAGCGGGTTAGTAATTTAATATGAAAGAAACTTTGCGATGCTTTGAGGGTCACACACTGCCTGATCACAGAGAACCCCGCAACGAATTCCATCCCCTCCATCTTACCTCCTTCCCTTCCCCACAGCACCTGTATATATGTATATATGTTTGTACATATTTATTACTCTATTTATTTATTTATCTTACTTGTACATATCTATTCTATTTATTTTATTTTGTTCGTATGTTTGGTTTTGTTCTCTGTCTCCCCCTTCTTGACTGTGAGCCCACTGTTGGGTAGGGACTGTCTCTATGTGTTGCCGACTTGTACTTCCCAAGCGCTTAGTACAGTGCTCTGCACACAGGAAGAGCTCAATAAATATGATTGATTGATTGATTGAATTCTTAGTGCTTGCTAGTGAGGAAATGTGTTCTGTAGGTATAGCCAACTGGCATTTTTTAATTAATCACAGTTTTGAATAGAAAATAAGAGTGCCATAGAGAGAGGAAAGTAAGATTTCAACCACCACAAATCCAAGAGTAAGTATTCATTTTCAGTTGCAAACCTGATATCCGTAGCCCACTTTAGTAGTAATATTTAATGGCCAACTACTGGGTAAAAAGCACCACATTGAGCAAAGGGAAAGAAGCACATGGATGAGATATGGGTACGGTCTCTGGCCTGAGAAGGGGAGAAGGTGGTGGGGCAGGAGACACATAAGATGGAAAAATAATGAAAGACAAGGAGGATGATATCTTATGTGTTTTTTAAGGCACTTTAAAATCATCGATAAATTAATATTTTGATATTATTCTCTCTATTTAATGAACCAGGTGACCAGGATACAAACAGGTTAGATGAGTTACAGAAGATCATCTAGCCACTTGGTGTTGGTGTTACGATTTGAACTCGTGGGTTCCTGACATTTAACATTTGGGGTTATGACTTTCCCCTAAACCTATTCAGATGTAAAAAACACAATTATCCTAAATCCTGGATGCATATGACCTTCATCCACTACTGCCTCGGTGGCTTATCTTCAGCCTCCATTCTCTCCCCTCTCTAGTCCAAACTTCACACTGCCCAAATCATTCCTGTAAATGAACTGCAAATAATAAATATGGTATTTGTTAAGCACTTACTATGTGCCAAGCACTGTTCTAAGCACTGCTGTCTTCTTAGTCCTCAAAAACCTTCAAAGGTTGCCAATTCCGCTCCCCATCCAACATAAACTCTTGCCCAGTGTCTTTTGAGTTGTTTCCTTCTACTTATCCACTCTCCTCTCATTGCACCCCAGCTCACGATCATCATTCCTTTGGCTTGCAGCAGCACGCAACAGTTCTGTTTTAGCCTTTACCAGCTATTTCTTGATGTATGCCACTAGATCCGAGAGGTTCAGTCAAGGCTAGTGGATAGTGCCATACAAGCTATAAATTCACGCAGGCAAAGACTTGTAGATGAAGAAAAGTCTAACAGTAAAAACATCTTTGGAAAGAATGGCAAAAACATATATTTACAGATGTTTTCAAAACCACTTTTAAGAGGGCTGCTGTGTGTCTTTAAATGGAACGTGGGCACCTCTTATCTGAGTTATTTTAAATACAAACTCAATCAATAATGTCATATCTCAGACTACATGTCAAAATAAATTTCTGAAAACATACTCAGTTTGAACCACTCGTGTTGATTTGTTTGGAAGTCCACTGTACTCAGTAAATTATTTTTACTACACTTATAAAACGTGCAAAAGCCTAATATTTAAAATAGCAAACAAGTCTTTGTACCCAAGCTAAGCCTCTCTACACAGAGCTTTAGCTCAGAGTGAAATTTTATGGCTGAATCTTAAATGCTTGGGGTGGGGGGTGGGGGTGGGGAGAGGAGCACAAGAATGGAAATGCTAATATGGTCTTTGCTAGTGAACAAAAGCATTAGTAGTTGCTATTATAATGATAGGTCCTGACTTTTGCTCTCTCAAAGGGAAGAAAAAAACATATCAAATGCATTGAGTTTACTAGCAGCTGGGTGCTATTTGAAATACTGCAGTAATTTCAGGGGTGTATCTTACTTTTTTAGGAAAAAAAAGTAGTACTATCTTTCAGTGATGTTTCAACCCACGTGAACTGATGACACAAACAGAGCTTAAAATGGCTGTGATTCATCTTATGCTACAATCGTGCACAGAAGTGATGTATCCACTGTATCCGTGCCTTCAAAAGCTGTATAATTTAGATTCAGTTTCTTCTGCCCCCATTACGCATTAACTTTAGCTTCAACAAAACACAATCATCCACCTCCAAACCATCCTCCTACAAGCTGGAAGAGGAGGCATGCAGCGGGACTGCAGTGAATCAAAGACCGAGATTACAAAATACATGAAATTGGAAATCTTTCTTCTTATAAGATTATTGTAACACAAAATAACTTTTTGCTACATATATGCAAGTGCTTGTAGGATAAATCAAACGGTCATTTTATATTTTGCTAATTATGTACGCTCATTTATCCGATAAGGTTAAAATCAATTTTCCTTGGTTCATATGGCCATCCATTAAGTTAGATTCATCTTCTCTAACCCTCTAACAGCTCCAGCTTTATTACTTAACTTGACTGGTCTGATCAGGTCAAAGGGCCAGGAGGAGTATAACTCTCTACAAGCTCTAGACTGTAAGCTCCTTGTGGGCAGGGAACATGTCTACCAAGTCTGTTATATTCTACTCTCCCTAAGGCTTACTACAGTGCTCTGCACACTCAACAAATAAATACCACTGATTGATTGGTACTAGCTCAATTGCAGGCCTAACGAGAGGCTGCCAACTATTAAGGATTATATGTGGTAAATTTGTGACATAGATTACGGTTCACTACAGATTAAGCAAAATTCCACTCATTTAAGGCATCAGGCCAGTTTGATCTGAAGTGAACATGCTTTTTATTTGCTAAATCGCATTATGTGACTGACATTAAAAACACAGTTGTCTCCAAAATGAAAAAAGGCCCACATAATGACTTAAAATGTATAGACCAATAAATGATGCAGGGTTTATACCACTACCCTGTAATTATTTCTGACATTTTCCTTCTCCTTAACCAAAGCAAGCAAATCCTGAACAAGAAATGCAAATATACCTGTTTTCCTCCAGTCACAAGCCTAAAATAAGGACTGAAGACATCCTTTACTTTCTTAGGAGTGGTTGCAGGTCTCAATTCCAAAGAACAAGCAACCAGAACCCTCACCCCCCACCTCCTCTTCCCTCTTCTCTGCTATAAAGTTCTAGGTAGATTATGTAAATTTCTTCCATCCAAAAATATCACCAGGGATTTTAAGAAGGTAAAAGGAAGGGGAGAAAGCTTCAGATTCCAAAAATGCTTCAAGTTCTACAGGATAAGTCTCTCCCCCCTAGTCTTTGGCTCTCTTCTTGCTCTCAAGTGGCAACTGTTACGTATACTCCTCCTGAGGCCATGTGGAGATGGTAGTTCCCTTTGGTCAAAACTGCACTACCTTGGTTGGGGTGACAAAGACCTCCTATATAGAAAGGGAGCTTGACACAAATTTATGTTGTGGAGCAGATTTGATTAAACCTTTTTTCAAAAAGAATTCAGAAGTGATAAGCCATTTAAATTTCTGCAGCAATTCTCACTTTGTAGTCTATTATTATTATTATTATTATTATTACTGTTATATTTATTAGGCACTTACTGTGTGTCAAGCACTGCTCTAAGCACTGGGTAAAATACAAGTAAATCAGGTTGGACACAGTCCCTGTCCCACATGGGTCTCACAGTCTAAACAGGAGGGGGGACTGGCATTTAATCCTCCTTTTACAGTTAGGGAAACTGAGGCAAAGAGAAGTTAAGTGATATGCCCCAGGTCACATCGTAAGCAATTGGCAGAGCCAAGATTAGAACCCAGGTACCCTGATTCCCAGGCCTCTGCTCTTTCTACTAGGCCATGCTGCTTCTCAGCAACAGTAACTAATGTTAATAACAACAATGATGTTCTGAATATCGGATATTTCCTACGCAAAACTATCAACACATGTCTTTCACATATATGACTCACATATATATTTCACTAATTTATCCTCACAGCATTCCTTCAAGGTAGACAGAAGGTAGGGATTTTTTTGTTGAAATAGCAGTACAATCCTCTGGAGGAGGGTGAACTCTCTTTACAGCTTGGAAATCCTATGCTTCAATACGATGAAAATCTGAAAGAAGCGAGGTTTAAAATCATTCCATTTTGGTGAATCAAATGGGCCCCATGTTTGTTAGCCCAATATTTGATCCTCAAAACAAGACTTGCAACTCATGGATGTGTTCCTATGGCAGCATGCTGAAACTGCAAAAAAAAAAATTGTATCTGTGCTTAGTTAAACATGGCCAGATGATCAGGGTTGTGCTCACGAGAAATGCTTAAACAATGGAAGAGTATGGCTCTGTCGCTGTCATAAAACAATCCCCAGAGGAGATGGGTTCAGGGTTCCTAGCCCTACATTACTCCCCATTGTCAGCAGGCATCCTCTGAATTCAAAGCAAATTTCCAATTCACGGAGGGCTAAATTGTCAGGAGAGGACCCAGGACTCTAGAGCAAAGAAAACAATCCTGTACCAGTTTTAGACTTATCTGTGCTTTCTGCAGGACCAACCTCTGATAGCTAAGCCATTTTCACTTGCTCAGTCCTTAAAAACATGCAAAGTTTGAAACCCAATCAGAACTCATTGCTCTACCCCATAAATTTCAGCCAAGATTTGTGATTTTTTAAAAAAACAGTTAATGTCAAAGTGCTACTACCAAGCAATACGAAAAACATCAAAACACAACAGAGTCTACACTTCCCTCCATGCAGAGGCAAAAACACTTGGTTATTTTACAGGAGCTGAACATACTGGAAAGTGACAAAGAGAAGAATACACTATGAGACTTATGAGACTTATAGCTGTTATAAGCAGGACTTTCAATTCCCAAGACCCACTGAGAAAAAAGCCAGGGACTAGTAGTGGTTCTGCAGCTTTCAGAATTGGACTGTAAATAGCCAGATAATTAATTGTTATTTTGAGTTAACTCTTTTTAGACAATTACTCTGCATAAAATGGCATGCATCACCATTTGATTAGATCACAACACGCTTGTCAGAAAAGTGATGTAAGTGAGACATCTTTAAACGCGCTAAATAAAGGCGCCCTTTCTTGTTATAGAAATCACCTTAGCTCAAATCAAGTTTGAGGAGCTGTACTTCTTTCACTGAAGAACTGCAGACAGGAATCTCAAGATTGCTTTCACCCCAACCAGTTATTCCAAATTCTCTGAGTGGCGGGGGAGGGATATTAAAAACTCATAGCCGTCGTTTTAATCTCCAACATAGGCAGGATGCACTACGCTACTTAAGCAGAAATTGAGATGGGAGGAACTTAGGGGAAGCAGGCCAACCCTCTCCAATGGTATACCAATGCTGTCCCCAGCCCATCTTACTTTTGCCCCCAAAAGATGATGTAAAGGTTTGTTTGAATTCTAAGGACACAGCCAAAGTGACTTATATAACAGAGGCCCACAGTAGCAGCACCTTTGGGAAAGGGATGATGCTAACATTCCTTCATTCATTCAGTCATATTTATTAAGCACTTATTGTGTGCAGAGCACTGTACTAAGCGCTTGGGAAAGCACAATACAGCAATAAAGAGTGACAATCCCTGCCCACCACGGGCTCACATAGCTAAGGATGGGAAGCAGGCAACTGACCAGCCTTCTGCATTTAGAAATGTTTTGAATGATTTGTTTGTCCCAGGGGTATTACGTGTCTCCGCTAAAAGAGCATCAGAATGTGAAGATACCTGTACTTATATAGAGATATGTATATATGAAATATGTATACCCCCACATGCACATATGCACACAAACACAGGTGCTCTATTTAGCAAGTATTAATTTACAGTAAGTGTCGGAATGTATTAAGCTCTCATACGGGAAAGCATAGTAAATTTTTCAATGTGAAAATTAACTCGGCATCTAAGTTTGGATTGTAGTACTGGAATTTTTTTTTTAAAAAAGGACAGAAAAGCATTTACCACTTAAAAATAAATAACACACCACGGGTATGTTTAGCCCCATTAATGGATTTATGTTTGTTGAATTTTAAAGCCTCGTAACTGACTGGGTGTCATTTCATCTGCTAGATTAAAATCACTTAGTGAATATTGTATTGTTCACTGTTCTCGCTGTCATTTCAGCGTTTAGAGCCTTACTACTTCTTCTGCTGGCTAGCTCACCAGCTAATGAAACCTAGCACAGAAGCAGCTGCCTGAATCTATGTCGAACTGCATCTGGCACCCATCTATCTTCCAGCCATCTAAATTCACCTCTGAAATCATACAAAAGCAGCCGCAGAACTCCCTGCAGCCACTTCAACACACCAGTCTTTGTCTCATCAAGCCTGTTAAGCGATTTACAGCAATTTATTTTTAATTTGCTTCATATTTTACAGTGGCAGCTTTTCAAAAGAAGGGGAGAAGTTAAAAAAAAAAATCCCAAGAAAATAAAGATCTTTTTAAAAAAAAAAAAACTCCTGTGAAGATTTGGTAGACTATCATTAAACCAGTTTTGGCTGAAGCTGTGTGTTTAGGGGTTTGCCAATGGAGACACACTGGTGCCTGCAGCACTCAGACAGGGAGGGGAGGCTGCTGTACAATTCTTGAATTGTTGTATGGTTATTAAATATGCTGTAGTACAAATACCCACCAGGGCTAAAGGTTTTCAGTATACCCGCTCTGTGAGTAATCAAAAATACTGGTTTAACAGGTAAACAACGCGCAGCTGAATTTAAAAAAATACAAAATAGAACCTTAACTTGGGATTTTTCTCCTTTTTATTTTCCTGAAGGAGTGCGCAATTAAAGCCATTTTTCCATTTATCAATAAAATGAAATTGATTGGATCGCTTTCAGTGTTCTGGCTTGATTCCTGTCCCCAGGTAATCGAGACAGTGCCTTTTAAGGGAGTGAGATTTTCTTCGCCTGCTCAGAATGAGACTAAGTAAAAGGGAAAAGCAAAGGGGTGTTAAGACCTATGGCTCCAGTGGTAAAGCCAAACCATAGGTTGGTAACTAGGGCTAATTTAGTGCCTCATTCACTAATGTGTGAAAATGAAATTTGTCTCATGAGGTGCTTTCCCATCCCCATGAGAGAATGGCTTTTTAAAACTCTACTTTGTAAAAGTAAGTTTTGCGTTTGTCAAGGAGATGGATCCTCGTGGTCAAATTTCTTCCTTCCACTGTGGCTCATACCCATATGGACCCTTACAAAGGCAAGGCAGTGACCAGGCATTGGATGCCGCGCTGTCCCTGTCACCGTGTCCGTGTGGAGTACTCAGCGTGCTGAAGCCTACCCAAGGTTTGACCCTTCTCTTCCCAGGCCGCCCGGCTGGTGCCAGTGTCAGTCCTATATCTCCACATTTGCAATCAGCAGTTCAGGTTGTGGTGCTTTTTCATTTGCACCCGATCAGGAAAACCCAGAATGAAGACACCAGTGTGCTTAAGCTCACAATGCTAGTGAAGGATCTCGGGTTCCATCTTAACCACTACACCTCCTGGACTCCATGTGGAGAAAAAAGTTCACTGTTCTTTGTAGGAATCTAGATGATTTATCCCTCTAAACTATAAGACCGCTGTGGGCAGGGAACGAGACTACCGACTCTGTTATACTGAACTTTACCAGGCATTTACTACTAGCAAATGCTTAGTACAGTGCTCTGCACAAAGTGCTTAATAAATATGATTGCGCCCGATCAGGAAAACCCAGAATGAAGACACCAGCGTGCTTATGTTCACAATGCTAGTGAAGGATCTCGGGTTCCATCTTAACCACTCCACCTCCTGGACTCCATGTGGAGAAAAAAGTTCACTGTTCCTTGTAGGAATCTAGATGACTTATCCCTCTAAACTATAAGACCGCTGTGGGCAGGGAACGAGACTACCTACTCTGTTACACTGAACTTTACCAGGCATTTACTACTAGCAAATGCTTAGTACAGTGCTCTGCACAAAGTGCTTAATAAATACGATTGAATGAATGTATTATTGCTCTGCACGGAGTAAGTACTCAATAAATATGACTGATGGATTTATACTTAATTGCCACTGAAATACTCTTTGATATTTTTGTAACAGAAGCTTCAGTCCTCTTTAGACCAGGGGCAGGTTTTTATCAGTATTATTTTATATTGTTATATTATACTCTTTCAAGATGATGATGATGATGGTATTTGTTAAGTGCTTTCTATGTGTCAAGCACTGTTCTAATCCCTGGGGTAGATGCAAGGCAAGCAGTTTGGATGTAGTCCCTGTTCTGCATGGGACTCACAGTCTTAATCCCCATTTTACAAATGAGGTAACTGAGGCAGAGAGAAGTTACATGGCTTGCCCAAGGTCACACAGCAGACAAGGGGCAGAGCAGGGATCTGAACCCAGGTCCTTCTTATTCCCAGACCCGTGCTCTATCCACTACACCACACTGCTGCCAAGAGCTTGGTATTAGTGCTCTGCACAACAGTAAGAGCTCAATAAATACGATTGATTACTGTATTACTGTATTTGTTAAGTGCTTACTATTTCTCAAGCACTGTTCTAAGCACTGGGGTAGATACAAGTTAATCAGGTTGGACATAGTGCCTGTCCCACATGGGGTTCACAGTCTAAGTAAGAGGGAGAACAAGTATTTAATCCCTATTTTACAGTAAAAACAGGCACAGAAAAGTTGTGAGTAGCTCAAGGTCACACAGCAAGCAATTGGCAGAGCAAGATTAGACCTTGGGATCTCTGATTCTCAGGCCCAAGCTCTTTCCCCTAAGCCATGCTGCTTCTAATTCTCCTGATTCAAGCATTTTTATCCACCTCAACTACTGCATCAGCCTCCTTACTGACCTCCCTGTCTCCTGCCTCACCCTTCTCCAGCTCTTATAACACTGTTGCCCATATCACTTTCCAAAAAAAAAAAAAAAATTCAATCTATAGCTCCCCATTCCTCAAAAATTTCCAATAATTACTCATCCACCTCTGCATCAAAATCCTTATCAGCTTTTAAGCACTCAATCAACTCTCCCCCTCTTATCTTATCTTACTGATCTCCTACTACAACCCAACCCACACACTTAGCTCCTCTTAAGGACAACTCATTTACTTCCCTATGTACCAGCAACAGTCTTTCAGTGCTTTTGCTTAAACTACGGGGTTTATTTGCTAACTTGGGGCCAACTACATAAACGCAAATACACAGCATGCCACCGGCAAGATGTGAAAATGTCTTCAGTCACATTAGTGATGTCAACAATAATAAGCAAATGTATCATGAGGGCAGGGATTGTGTATACCATCTCTGTTGTTTTGTACTTTTCCAAGCATTTAGTACAGTGCTCTGTACACAGTAAATGCTCAAAACAATTGATTAATTGATCATGGTTTAAAGTTTGGAACATAAATGCCATACACTAGGTAAAATACCCAAATCTTCGGGCCCTGAACATCAAGTAACAAGAGTCCCCAGCTCCTTGCAATTTGGGCAGCTTGCATGGGTGCATGGGTAGAGGCAGTTTTGATGTCTGTCTCCCCCCTTCTAGACTGTAAACCTGGTGTGGGCAGGGATTGTCCCTATTGCTGAATTGTACTTTCCAAGTGCTTAGTACAGTGCTCTGCACACAGTAAGCGCTCAAAAAATGTGACTGAATGCATGAAATTATTGAAGAAGAAGAGATGAAACAGTACCCAGACTGTGATTCACATTTAAAGTTCTGTTCCAAAAGTTATTCTGCCAAGGATCTTTAGGAAAGTCTAAATTTGAACAGATCTTTCAAGTTTTATTTCAAAGTCTGCCATCAGTCAATCAATCAATGACATTTATTGGCTGCTCACTGTGCACAGAGCACTGGACTAAGCACAGAGAAAAGTGCAACCTTCTCGCTGTGCCTCGTTCTCTGAAAGCTCACCTCCTCCAGGAGGCCTTCCCTGCTCTCCCTCTCTCCCAATCGCCCCCACTTGCTCCCTCTGCTCTACCCCTCTCCCCAACCCACAGCACTTGTGTGTACATACGTACATATTTATAATTCTATTGATTGTATTAATGATTCATTCAATCATATTTATTGAGCACTTACTGTGTGCAGAGCACTGTACTAAGCACTTGGGAAGTACAAATCAGCAACATATAGAGATGGTCCCTACTCAACAATGGGCTCACAGTCTAGAAGGGTGAAACAGACAACAAAACAAGTAGGCAGGTGTCAATGCCATCAGAATAAATAGAATTACAGCTATATGCACATCATCAATAAAATAGAGTAATAAATATGTACAAATGTACACAAGTTCTGTGGTGGGGGGAAGGGGGCAAGGCAGGGGGAGGGGACCGATGGGGGGAGGAGGAGGAGAGGAAACGGAGGGGGTTCAGTCTGGGAAGGCGTCCTGGAGGAGGTGGGCTCTCAGTAGGGCTTTGAAGGGAGGAAGAGAGCTAGTTTGGCGGATGTGTGGAGGGAGGGCATGCCAGGCCAGAGGTAGGACGTGGGCCAGGGGTCGACGGTGGGACAGGTGAGAACGAGGCACAGTGAGGAGGTTAGCAGCAGAAGAGCAGAGTCTGCGGGCTGGGCTGTAAAGGAGAGAAGGGAGGTGAGGTAGGAGGGGGGCGAGGTGATGAAGAGCTTTGAAGCCGAGAGTGAGGAGTTTTTGCTTGATTCGAAGGTTGACAGGCAACCTCTGGAGATTTTTGAGGAGGGGAGTGACATGCCCAGAGCGTCTCTCTACAAAGATAATCCGGGCAGCAGAGTGAAATATAGACTGAAGCGGGGAGAGACAGGAGGATGGGAGATCAGAAAGGAGGCTGATGCAGTAATCAAGTCAGGATAGGGTGAGAGATCGCACATAGTAAGTGCTTAATAAATGCCATCATCATCATCATCATTATTATTATTATTATCATTATTATTATTATCATTATTATTATTATTGAACCAGCAAGGTAGCCGTTTGGATGGAGAGGAAAGGGCAGATAATAATAATAATAATGATGGCATTTATTAAGCACTTACTATGTGCAAAGCACTGTTCTAAGCGCTGGGGAGGTTACAAGATGATCAGGATATCCCCCGGCGGGGGGTTCACAGTCTTAATCCCCATTTTACAGATGCAGTAACTGGGGCACTGAAAAGTTAAGTGACTTGCCCAAGGTCACACAGCTGACAATTGGCGGATCAGGATTTGAACCCATGACCTCTGACTCCAAAGCCCATGCTCTTTCTACTGAGCCACGCTGTAGATCTTGGTGATGTTGCAGAGGTAAGACTGGCAGGTTTTGGTGATGGATTGGATGTGTGGGGTGATGAGAGAGCGGAGTGAAGGATGACACCAAGGTTGCGGGCTTGTGAGACGGGAAGGATGGTAGTGCCGTCTACAGTGATGGGAAAGTCAGGGAGAGGACAGGGTTTGGGAGGAAAGATAAGGAGCTCAGTCTTGGACATGTTGAGTTTTAGATGGCGGGCAGAAATCCCAATGGAGATGTCGTGAAGGCAGGAGGAGATAAGAGCGTTGGAGGGAGGAAGAGAGAACAGGGGTGGAGATGTAGATTTGGGTGTTATCAGCATAGAGATGATAGTTGAAGCTGTGGGAGCGAATGAGTTCACCAAGGGAGTGAGTATAGATGGATGGGTACATATCTGTAATTCTATTCATTTATATTGATGCTTGCTTACTCGTTTTGATGTCTGCCTTCCCCCTTCTAGACTCTGAGCCTATTGTGGGCAAGGATTGTCTCTGTTGCTGAAATGTACCTTCCAGCGCTTAGTACAGTGCTCCGCACACAATAAGCGCTCAATAAATACGGTTGAATTAATGAATGTATGAATGTAATACAATAGTTGGTAGGCATGATCCTTGCTCTCAAGGATAATACAAACCGTCCTTTTATGCTCCCAATGTTAATTTTAAATGCATCTCCTACATGAATCCTCTCCAAATCAGTGGGCATTCATTGAGTGGCTTCTATACCTCCCTTCAAGAAACAGAAGAAAGGTAGCCTTGCATCTACCTTAGCAGGTAGCCCTACCTGCTAAGAAGTCATTTTCGGGGGGCTAGAAAGGCAGAGTCCAGAGTCCACACTTCTTTTCTTATGCAATGTGCCCCAGTAACTCCCTCCCCTCCCCCATCTTAGTAGGGGTTCATTCTTCTGGTGTCCTACCGGATTGTGAAATCCTAAGGAAGGCATGGTTCTTCTGTCAATTCCCCTGGGATTAACTGTTCCTTTCCTGAGATGGGGGAGGAATTCTCACAAGGGATTTCACAACTCTGCAAACAATTTAGGGTGAATTCTAAATCCTGAATGCGACCATGAATGGTGAGAGTAGAGCAGAGATTTTCCACCCTCAACACCCCAGAAGAGAAGGGGATAGAGAGCGTGTATCGTGGCTTACCCGGGGCTCAATACCAGCACCTCTGGATAAGGGCACGGGACTTGCTCTGCAGTCTCGGAACCTTTGAACAGTGCCCTGGCATCTCTTAGGTTCATTCAATCATATCTCTTGAGTGCTTACTGCATGCAGAGCACTGTATTAAGCGCTAAGGTTCACACTCTTAGCTTAAAGTGAACAGTGCTTCTAGGACCAAGCCCTGTCATGGTTCCCTGAGGCTACAGCTGTTAGCACCGCCTGCAGCTTTTGGTCCCAGAAACTTCCATTCCTCAAAATCCACCCCTAGACTGAGGGCTGAGTGGACTGATTTGGCCAGTATTCAGGACTCCAGCAACTCCCCCAGGGCAAATTAAGCACTGGGTAGCCCCAGAAAAGCAACAGCTAAGTGAAATAAAGCAGCTGACACCCAGGTCTCTCTGGGAAGATGACGAGATAACAGAAGGTGAAAGGCTTATGGTCCACTTACCAAAGAGGAGCAGAAAACCCAGGAGACCCTAGGGGATGAACTTAAAAAAGAAGGTTACATTGCAAACACTTGCCTTGGGGAAAGAAAAGTCTGGGTTCCAAAGTGATGAATGATGGAAAGCTCACATATTTAGAAAATTCACCCATCCCCAAGGAGATAAAATCTGCCAATGGAACCTTTCTGTTAGGAGCTGCAGGGAAAGCAATGCTTATGGAATTACCAAAGAGTAACTCTGGGAAGAGTTGTTTGCTTGATTGGAAATGAGTGGAAGCTAGCTGGGCTGGGAAGAAGCAACTGGGAAGGAGGCTGGGGTACCATGAGGAAAGGTTCATACAGAACACATGCAGGCCTGAATTCAAGAAAGAAGAACTCGTCTCTGCTCATAATCAGTGTGAGAAGCAGCACGGGCCTGAAGTCATAAGATCTGGGTTCTAATTCCAGCTCTGCCAACTTACCTGCTGTATGGCCTTAGGCAAATCACTTACCTTCTCTGTGCCTCAGTTTCCTCAACTGCAAAGTGAGGATTCAATACTGTTCTCCCTCCTATCTAAGCTGTGAAGCCCCATGTACGGCAGAGACCTTGTCCAATCTGATTAATCTGTTATCTACTACAGCCCTTAGCCTAGTGCCAACTTGCCAACTTGTACTTCCCAAGCACTTAGTACAGTGTTCTGCACACAGTAAGTGTTCAATAAATACGATTGAATGAATGAATGAATGAATGAATGGTGCTTTACACAGTAGGCACGTGACAAATACTATTTAAAAAATTACTTTAGCAAGATTTTGAGAATTACAACGTCCACTAGACTCTGCCCACTGTGGCATTGGAATTCACAAGCATTATTCCTGTTCACTTCTAAGGCAGACAATCGGAGCAAAGGGGGAAAAGTCACACTACTCTTGGGGCTCTATCATCCTATAGCTCTCCTTCCCGGGTTCTACGAAATTTTCTCACATGGTTCAGCTGTCCAGTACAACTGACTAACTGTGGAGAAAAGTGCCTGCACTCATGGAAGGCAATTTGCAAAGGATTCCTGTTGATTATGTAATTCCCACCACTCCTCCACCGTCCTTTTAAAACCTCGGGAGCTTAGCGACACTTGCAGAATTATTGAAGACCTATTTGAAGTCTGACAGGAATTCTCTACTTCAACTCATTGTTAAAATGGTCTCTTTTCCTCTGAGAATATATGTGAGTTAATCTATGCATCCCTCCTAGGCATTAATTCATTCACAACATTTATTTACCCTCCACTGAACTGGAATTGTGGGAAATTGAAATAAAAAAAATGAGGCCCTGCCCTCAAGGATTTTACAGTCTATGAGGACGACAGTCTTACATAAAGAGGCAACATACAAGTAGCTGAAAATTTCAACTGGCAGGTAAAAAATGTTTTATATATATCTTCAACCAAACTAAGCATATATGCAGGATTTGCAGTAAACAACTAAACTATATGTCAAAACAAACCCACAGTAAGTGCAAGTTCTTACTAAAAAGAATTGTACAAATATCATATTTGCCTAATTTGAGGAAGAGATGCACTTTTTGGAAAAAGATGTTTTGTTTAAGAGTAGTAGGTGTAGGAGCAGTTATTAAACATCCATTTGGTGGGATGATTGTACTAGGCTTTGTGAGATGACTGTACTAGGCTCCTGGGGCACATCGAATAACAAAGTGACATGATTTTTAACCACAAAGAGTTTACACTCTAATGGGGAGGACGAGAGGCAGCAAAACTGCTTAGTTTCTTTGAAACCAGATTTCTGAACAATTCAGACATTTTCACTTGCTGAATAATTTTTAAAGGTTGTTGTTTAGAGGGTAGCAATAGTATTTATTAAGTGTTTACTGTGTGCAGAGCACTGTACAAGCATTGGGAAACGGTATTCACGTAGGAATTATACAAAGACCCTGTCCCTCAAGGAGTTCACAGTCCAAATGTACATTTTAGTGCTTTCTTTTGAAACAGGATAGTTCCAGAAACTGCCCTTAATAGTCAATAAATAAGTGCTTCATTATCTACAACCAACCAAGACAATTTCTCATACTATATTTTTTCTTGTGTAAATTGTCAATTTGTTTTGCCATGAAGTTGCAGATAATGCTAAAACAGAGAACCATAATCAACAATAAAGCACTAAGGAAATAATGAAAAAAATGGAATGCAAGGGCACTGTACACATATTTATGACACAGAATATCTTGTTCAATTAAGAACAAACTGTTAGACACCTACAGCAGTTTCCAAAACTCTTGGAAACAGTTTATTCACCTGTGGGATGACCAAGCACACACTTGGTCAAAATATTAATCTGAATGATATTCCTATATCTGGTTTCAGGGTTCTGATTCCCCTCATCCAGGCACATTACATTATTAAATTCACTGGTGTTCAGTCCACTTTTGGTAAAAAAAAAAAGCAAACTAATAAAAATTACTAACACACTGTTGACAAAAGGCTGTGTGCATGAGTCTGAAGCCAGGTCCACAGGATAAAATGAACTTCAAATTGGATGTATCGGCCATCAATTCAAAAGTACACCATTTTCCATCAGGACTGTTCTAATCTGTTATATACTACAAGGTAAAAGAAATGACAATTTGAAGAAAATAAATCCTCAAACACTATGTTTCTTAATGGCAGAGATGCCTGCAGCTTCACTGTCTAAAGAACGGAGGGGTGGGGTTGGGATAAGCTATGACAGATTTCTGTCATGTCTATTTGATCACCTGAAAGCTGCTTCTGATCATAGAGCTGGATTTATTTTGGTTATATGATGATGATGTCTTCAAGCGGGCCATCTCATTGGCCCTAGAGGACCTCATCAATCCTTAACTGCTCTCATTATTTTTCAACTAATATGCTGATTCTTCTTATCTGTTAAGAGGTGCGACGTCAGCCATCAGCAAAGCAGAGAATTGACTCGCTTGTCACTCTAGTCCTCATTCTGAAAGGAAATGTTGACAACTTTGCTTTCCCTTTTTGCTTAAGCAGAAGTATCTTTCCCCTTCGCTTTCTTTCATATCAACAGAAGGCAAGAACTCACTCCTCAAAATCTCATCAGCATCAGCCAAAAGGGAAAGGGAGTAAGATTTGGGGCTGGGGAGAAAAGCTGACGGTCTTTCCATCAGGCAGCCATACTGATATCAAGTTTCCCTAGGTGGAATCTGAAATGGGAATGGTGTTTGTTGTATGCTGCCTCTGCCACCATCAACTTGGTGTGTTCAGGGCAATTCCCACAGACACTGGATGCTAAAGGTTAGGTTTGCTCATGTTGCTATTGTGGTGACCTCACATTTGATTTCACCCCAAATCCCATGTTTAGAGTAGGTTACTAGGCTTCTTTCTGTGGCCTTCTACTTCAAACTACTAAATTCCCCGGCTTGACTGTGAGCTCTTTTTTTTTAATGGTATTTCCCAAAGCACTTACTAAGTGCCAGGCACTCTACTAGCCCTGGAACAGCTACAAGATAATCAGGTTGAACACCGTCCCTGTCCCACATAGGGCTCAGCGTTTTAATCCCCATTTTACAGATGAGGTAACAAGCACAGACAAGTTAAATGACTTGCCCAAGGTCACACTGCAGAAAAGCGGCAAAGTAGGGATTACAACCTGAGTCCTCTGACTCCCAGGCCAAAGCTCTTTCTCTTAGGCCAAGCTCCTCGGGAGAAGTGATCTTTTTTCTTCTTTTTCTATTCTCTAGTGCTCTTCCAAATGCTTAATACAGTGCTATGAACACAGGAAGCGCTTACAAATGCTATTGATGATGATAATAATGTTGCCAATTTGTACTTCCCAAGCGCTTAGTACAGTGCTCTGCACACAGTAAGCGCTCAATAAATACAATTGATGATGATGATAATGATTTACTTTTGTCCACTGAGAATGGGAAAAGGGAAAGTAAAACTGTGGGCCCAAATACTGATTCAGGTTTCTGGGAAAGGAAGGCATTGATTAAGAGCAATTAGAAGGCAATGTTAAAACCAGAGTCCCACATATTCAGGAGTGTGGGAAAGGAAGACCCTCATCCAAGCTAAAGGTGATTATGCTAGTCAAGAAATAAAAGCCAAGGGCCAGGGAAGATTGGGCTCCCAGAAAAGTTCATTAACATAGACAGGCTAAAACAATTAGCCAGAGGCAGAAGATTCTACATTAGGGAACAAATACTTAAGAAAGAGAAAGAGAAAAGGCCAATCATAGAAAAGCAGAGTGAGCTAGTAGAAGAGGTACATATTATATGCAAATGAGCTAGAAAAATGGAATTTTTCATTCTCCAGGTGAGATTCCTCCTCTGGGCTAAGGGACTGAAATCTCAACAAGTGAACACTGTCCTGAGATGCTGGAGAGGCCAGTCACACTTCCAGTTGCAGACAGGGACAATACAAAGAGAGGACCCTGGAGGGAAAGTACAAAATCTGGGACATGTGAAAAGAGTTAAACTGTTGAATCTATGGTTTAGGGATTTTAAACACGAGGCAGTTATAACTGGATTTCCCTTCTCATGTTGTTTCTATGACCAAACAATTTTTAATTACTCTAGGCTCATAAATATTAAAGCTGGTTATATTCTAAGCAGGGTGTTTTGTTTTTAAAGCAGGAAAAAAAACTTATTGGGAGGGGAACATACGAAAGGGGAGGGGTCCTCTAGAAGTTGGGATGGACTGGCTAGGACCCCAAAGAGTAAAAGTGTAAACACATCCAAAACAGAAATCCTCATCTTCCCACTCAAACCCTGCCCTCCCCATGTCTTTACCATCAATGTAGACAACATCACTACCCACCCTATCTCACAAACCCATAACCTTGGCGCTATCCTCAACTCATCTCTTTCATTCACCCCACATATTCAACTTCTCACCGAATCCTGTAGTTTCTACCTTAACATTGCTAAAATCCATTTTTTCCTCTCCATCTAAACTGCTACTACACTGATCCAAGAACTTAATCATATCCCATTTTAACTACTCCATCAGCTTCCTTAATGACCTCCCTGCCTCCTGTCTCTCCCTACTCCAGTCCTTACTTCACTCTACTGCTGATAATAATAATAATAATAATGGTGATGGCATTTGTTAAGTGCTTACTATGTGCCAAGCACTGTTCTAAGCACTGGGGGGATACATGGTAATCAGATTGTCCCATATGGGGCTCACAGTTTTAATCCCCATTTTACAGATGAGGTAACTGAGGCACAGAGAAGTGAAGTGACTTGCCCAAAGCCACACAGCTGACAAGTGGCGGAGCCAGGATTGGAACCCATCCTCTGACTCCCAAACCCGTGCACTGAGCTATGCTGCTGATGCTCATGCTCCCCACTCCTCAAAAATCTCCAGTGGTTGCCCATCCACCTCCTCAAAGAGAAACTCCTTACCATTGACTTTAAGGAAATTAAAGTCCGCCCCCATCTTACCTCACTGATTTCCTACTATAACCCAGCCCGCACGCTTTGCTTTTCCAACACCAGTTTAGTCACTGTACCTCTATCTTGTCTATCTCTCTGATGATCCTTTGCCCATGTGCTCCTTCTGACCCGAAACTCTCTTCTCTTCCACATAGGACAGGCTATCACTCTCCCCACCTTCAAAGCCTTAATAAAAAGCCACATCTCCTCCAAGGAGGCCTTTCCTGATTAAGCTTCTCTTCTATTACTCCCTCTCCCGTCTGCATCACCTATGTACTTAGATCTGTACCCTTTTATCACGTGATATTCACCCCACCTTCATCCCCACAGTATTTATTTTCACATTCATGATTTAGTTGTATATATTAATGTCTGTCTCCCCTTCTGGACTGACTGTAAGCTTTTTATGGGCAGGGAACATGGCTACCAACTCCGTTGTATTCAATCAGTCAATCAATCCTATTTACTGAGCACTTGGACTATCCCAAGTACTTAGTACAATGCTCTGCACACTGTAAATGCTCAATAAATATCACTGATTGATTGATTTTTCCCTTCCACCTGCAACCAAACCAGTAAACACTTAGGTCCTCACCGAATTCCTTAACACCCCTCTACCCGCCTCTACCCCGCAGCTAAATTGTAAGGTCCTTGAGACAAGACATATCTACTTACCCTATTGTAGTCTCCCAAGCACTTTATACAGTGTTCCCCACACAATACACATCAAGAAATATAATTGATTGATTGATAGATGGCACAGTAAAGAGGAAGGGCTTTTCTAAAGATAGGTGAGAACTTGACAAGTAATAAAGATTGAACCAGATTAGAAATGGCAATCAATAGCCCCCCCACCCTGACTGGATTTTCCTCATCCAGTCATGCCCTCCCTCGACCAAGGATTGCGACTCCCAGTGTCTTTAAAACGGGCTCTTTTCGACTAATTCAGCTCTGGTTGCTTTATTCAACCATTAGACCTGTAAAACCAACTTCCATAATTAATCAAGAAAGATTTCTCTAAGATCCTAATCAGAAACCGAAAATTTGGCAGTAAAAGATATCATTTAGGGAGCAAGGACAATCTCCTACAAATCTTTAGAATAGGTTTTAAGCAATTCTCTTGACTTGTAGGCCTTATTCACCCTGCCCTGGTCCTAACCAATTTGCTGGATCATTTTGAAGAAGGAATCCCAAAATTCTCTGAACTCAGCACCACTAACACAGGAATTTTGGTATAAAATGCTGCACATACAGCTGAACGTATCAGAGAATTAGAACGCAATTGTGCAATGATGGAATTTGACCAGGTATCAGGATGTACTGTTGATGCTTTGTACATAGTAAGTGCTTAACAAATGCCATCATTGTTATTATTATTAAAAGATCCTTCAGATTGTAATGCATGTAAAAAAGACTGCCTTTCTGCTAAACTAAAATACTTAAATTCTACTTCCATTTCAATTCTCCAATTTCTATCCCCCATCTCCCAAACAAGTTAATATCACTCAACTATGCATGAGGGATGAAAAAATTAATCATAGTATACAATAAAGGTTTAATACTAAAATAACTGCTTTGGACTTGGAGCAACAATTCCATTATCAATAATACAAAAGTACTGTATAATTTTGTGTAACTCTATGGGAGAACAAGTATATGAACTATTTGTCTTCTTCTCTAGTTCCTTGTGGGCAGGGACCATGTCCACCAGGTACTCTCCCAAGCATTTAGTATAATGCTTTGCACACAGTAAACTGCTCAATAAATACCACTGATTGAACTAAATATTTAGTTTATGTTTTCATTCATTTATTTCAGGTATTTCCCTGTCGGGAATGTGCAACTGAATACAGCACATCATACAATGGAACATATTTGGTGAAATATTCTAGAAAAGGAGTTATTTGCTAATGACTCCCAAATATGGAAGTGGTAACTGA
Organism: Tachyglossus aculeatus; assembly: GCF_015852505.1. NCBI lineage: Eukaryota > Metazoa > Chordata > Mammalia > Monotremata > Tachyglossidae > Tachyglossus > Tachyglossus aculeatus. The sequence continues at coordinate 11,275,479 of NC_052074.1, forward strand.
GAAAAGAGAAGCTGTGCATCTAAAAATGCCTTACTGTAGTTATTTTTAAAAGAAATCACTGAAACTAACTTGATCAGATATACTGTCATAGCCTACTTGGTGATGCAAATTGTGTGGAAACATGGCAGTGAATGTTAAATCCAGCCCGTCTATCATTAAAAAAAAATCTACTTCTCACCATTGTCTCACCAAAGGTAAAATGTTTACTAAACTAACACCCCAGAGTTTAAAATCTGCCAGATACTTATCTACCAGTTTATTCAGAATCTTGTCCTACAGGTATCCAACCTATTCAACTTTCAGTCTTATGGTAGCTGCACAGGAAAGAGAACAGTCTTGTACTGTTCTCTAAGAGTGAATTCTTAATATCACCAGTAAGCTTAATCAATCACCTAAAGTCACACGCTATACTTATAAAGGCAGCTGTTCTCTGATTTTGAAATCAGATTATTAATTGATAATCACAGATTATCAAATTTACACTTAGCTCTAAATTTACCCATTCTATTTAGACATAATAGTGAAATAACACAGTGTGGCTTAGTGGATAAAGGATGGGCCGGGGAGCCAGAATCAATCAATCAATCAATTGTATTTATTGAGCACTTACTGTGTGCAGAGCACTGTACTAAGCGCTTGGGAAGTACAAGCTGGCAACGTATAGAGACAGTCCCTACCCAACAGTGGGCTCACAGTCTAGAAGGGGGAGACAGAGAACAAAACCCAGAAGGCCTGGGTTGTAATTCTGACTCTGCCACAGGCCTGCTGTGTGACTTTGGGCAAGTCACTTAATTTCTCAGTGCCTCAGTTTCCTCAACCGCAAAATGGGGATTCAATACCTGCTCTCCCTCCTACTTAGACTGCGAACCCCATGTGGGACAGAAACTGTGGCCACTTAACTTGTATCTACCTTCAAAGCCCTACTGAGAGCTCACCTCCTCCAGGAGGCCTTCCCAGACTGAGCCTCCTCCTTCCTCTTCCCCTCCTCCCCCTCCCCATCCCCCCTCCTTCCTCTCCCCACAGCACCTGTATATATGTATATATGTTTGTACGTATTTATTACTCTATTTTATTTGTACATATTTATTCTATTTATTTTATTTTGTTAATATGTTTTGTTTTGTTGTCTGTCTCCCCCTTCTAGACTGTGAGCCCGCTGTTGGGTAGGGACCAGCTCTATATGTTGCCAACTTGTACTTCCCAAGCGCTTAGTACAGTGCTCAGCACACAGAAAGCGCTCAACAAATACAATTGAATGAATGAATGAATCTACCTCAGCACTTAGAACAGAGCTTGACACATAGTAAGCATCTAATACCATAAAAACAAAAACAAAAAAAAATTGAAAATCAGGCCCAGTTAGAAACAAAATTCCAACTTGAAGGCAAAGCCCCATTCACACTGGACACACACCAGAGGAAAAAATTCTATTTTCTTCTGAGTCATTGCACAGAAAATATGCCCAGGCTTCTCTTCTGCCTCGAGAACGAAGATTATTTCCCACCAGGGACCAGGTAAAAATGTATGGGCTGAGTTGACGAAAAATAGCTGGAGGGATATACAGCGCGCAGATGAAGCTGCAAGCAAATGTCTCCACATTTTCTCTTGTAACATGACACCTGGCTTTAGTGATCACTCCAGCCCTTGAATTAGGAATGGAAAATGTGAGAACTCACTTTTACAGCAAAGATTTCGGGGGAAAAGATCCCTGGACGTTTTGCTTGCACTATTTGCTCAAGTGGACTTTAACACTCAGAGAGAAATGTTATTTACACATCCAGGTACACAGACCTGTGGGTAGTGCAAAGGCTATTCAGCAGTAGCTCTAGGACTGTGACATAGAACGTTTAGCCTACCCAAAGGTTTCAACCTTAAATTGTTCTTTTTTGTTTTACTGTCACCCCCACCAAAAGTCACTAAACACAATCTTGTAAGTACAATGCTTTTTCCTTCATGCATCATCATCATCATCATCAATCGTATTTATTGAGCTCTTACTGTGTGCAGAGCACTGTACTAAGAGCTTGGGAAGTACAAGTTGGCAACATATAGAGACAGTCCCTACCCAACAGTGGGCTCACAGTCTAAAAGGGGGAGACAGAGAACAAAACCAAACATACTAACAAAATAAAATAAATACAATAGATATGTACAAGTAAAATAGAGTAATAAATATGTACAAACATATATACATATATACAGGTGCTGTGGGGAAGGGAAGGAGGTAAGATGGGGGGATGGAGAGGGGGACGGGGGAGAGGAAGGAAGGGACTCAGTCTGGGAAGGCCTCCTGGAGGAGGTGCACACTTTACCCTTTGTAGACTCAGATAAAATGTTTTTATTTTTTTCCTAATTCTATAAAAAATGGGACTCCCACCATCCGTAAACAAAACAGAAAACCCACTGCAAAGTGTGATCTCTCCTTGCTTGGTCCAAAGACAAATCTCTCACACTAATGGAGGTGGGAGCACTGCATCCACCCGCTTGAGGTGGGGAAACAATCAGGCAGAGTGTTGTAGGATTGCCGGGCTCTTTGAATTAGGCAATGCACAGGCAGACAGTGCTTTTTAATGCCACACAACTTATATTGTTTGCACTCTCCTAGAAAGGACCCTCAGTGAGAGCCCACTGATGGCGCTCACCAATACTGAATGAATCTTTGCTGATGCAGACGTCACAGGGGCATGTTATGTGAGCTACGTGGGCTACACAACGTAACACAGTGACAACAAACAAAACCTTTTGCAGCAACCTACAGAACCTGGAGCATAACTCTGTGCCCTGCTTCACAGCATTCTCTCCCTCCTGGGTCCCTGTATACAGGGACTGTGTTTCTGAGCCATCAGTGGTATTTGCTGAGCGTTACGGTGTGCAGAGCCCTGTACTAAAGGCTTTGGAGACTAGAATAGACTAGAATTCTGTACAGTTGGCAGACACAATCCCTGCCCACAAAGAGCTTAAAGGATCCAATGTGGAGGGAGAGTGGGAGTTTAATCAAGTCATTCATTCATTCATTCAATCGTATTTATTGAGCGCTTACTGTGTGCAGAGCACTGTACTAAGCGCTTGGGAAGTACAAGTTGGCAACATATAGAGACGGTCCCTTCCCAACAACGGGCTCACAGTCTAGAAGGGGGAGACAGACAACAAAACACAACATGTAGACAGGTGTCAATCATTTATTGAGTACTTCCTGTGTGCAAAGAATGGTACTAAGCACTTGAGAGAGTACAATGTCGCAGGGTTGGTAGACATGTTCCCTGATCACGAGGAACTTACAGTCTAGAGGAAAAGTATTTAATCTTCATTATTCAGATGAAGAAAATGAGGCACAAAGAAGTGTGACTTGACCAAGATCACACAGCAGGCAAGTGGTACAGTGGCAATAGAACCCAGGTGTTCTGAGTCCCAGGTCTGTGCTCTTTTCAATAGTCCACACTGCTTCCCCAGTAGAAGGAATATTAACTAAATATTTAATATAAAAATAATGGGATATCCAATGATGTTTCAGTACTAATCAGGAGATTGACCAGCTTAAAGATGAATGGTCACCCTAACCCTAAACTTGGACCTTCAGGTGAATTACAAATACTCAATAATGATCAGTTTCAAGTTCCTACTGGGGAAGCACATCTATTTTAGGCTTCTAAATGCTGTGAGTAAATTCAAGATTGGGTTTTCTGCATGTACAGTTTAAAAAAGCCTTTTCTTTTTCCATAAAGCTTCTTTAAGGTCAGTGTTCTTAGAACTAAGTAAATTAAATCCTGCTAGATCAAGAGGGAAAGAAGGCAGAATGGGAATCCTAAAGATAAACATACTGATCATACAGTCGCTCTACTCCGGGGATATAGAGTTTTCCTTCAAGCTCAGGCAGGAAGTGATTGGTCAACTGTGAGACAAAATGAATGTGACGTGCTGTTTCTGTAGAAAATGATACCGCAGTGGCCCGAAAGAGTTAATGTAGCTTCCCCAAATACTTAAGTTATGACCATAGAGTGATGTAAAAATTAACCCAAAGTGTGGCCTGAAGACCATTTCATTCATTTATTTAATTATTTCAATTAAAGATCTAGCCGGGTCAAATTAAGGGTGTGAGGAGGTTAAGAAGACAGTGCACTAAGAAGAGTTATCAAAAGGAAAGGACTTTTCCCATCTTAGAAAACTGAAATGCTGCTCTCTCTCCCTCTCTTTTTTTTTTTTAAGAGGAGAAAGAGAACTTATGACAGAGGAGGAGAGAAAATTAAGGTGACCTAAGGCTGCTCAAGCTGTTCAGCTTTCTCTTGGTTTCCCTACGGTAGACCAACCTCAAGAAGAACAGAAAAGTGTGAGTACAGCTACACAAATCTTCAGTATACAATGAAATGGATAATGAAAATATTTCTTCTGTCTGCCACTTCCAGAACAATCACTTGATTTACTGCAAATTCAAATACACACATCTGCCATTTATCATGAGACCTGTGGACATCTAGTCAATGTGGAAAAAAAGGGTATGCCATGTAGCACAGGGAAGGATTGGCTTGTCACCAAGAAGAGGTAATATTATGGATCCAGGCAATGAAGAACTTTATTGTATGTGCCAGCCAACTGCATTCACCAATGTATTTGCTATGGACTTTTTTTAAGGGTAATTTCTTTTCCAAATAAATTCTAAGTAGCTCCTTTGAAAACTAAGCTTTTTCTCATTTGCTTTAACAGTTGCAAAGTACGTACTTTAGATTCCTATGCTTTTCTCTCCACTTCTTTTCAAAATTCAGATTTGCGGTAGCAGAAGTAATTAAAAGACAATCAACCACAAGTCTAGGAGTAGCCCACCGCTACCTCATTCTCTTCCTGCAAGCATTGTGCCTACCATCTTCATCCCACCGTCAGCAACCTCAAAACCTTTCAGCTGTGACCCCAAACTAAGATTGGCTTAGAACTGTCTGAACTGAAGTTGGGGAGAATTTAGGGCTTACTTAGAACTAAAAATTACACTGTGCTAAATAATTAAGTTTAAATAATGAAATGAAACTTTGAACCAATCAAGTATTATTTATTATTTGCTAAATCTATATTCCTTCTCTTCTTAGAGAGCTCCAAATGTTAATCAATGCCTTTTGACATTAATGACAGTGATAAATTATTTTTTTTTTTCCAGTCAAAGCTACAGGACATTTTGACTTTGGAATAAGCTTTTAACTTAAGAGTCGGCTCTTGGATTTACTCTGACATGATATCACATCATGCCAGGGATTTTTCATCAAATGAATGGGAATTGGGAATTCACACACCAGTTGTTATTACAACGAGAAACAGTAAACTGGGTAAATCAAAATGATAAAAACCTTTCGATTATTAAAGATTAGGTGACACAGAACTTTCTTTCCACTGCTTCACTTCCATTTCACCACCATCACCACCATCAGCAACAACAACCTATCATCATCATCATCAACAACAACAACATTTGTAGAGTACCTCCTGGTACAGCCATTGTACTAGACAATTAGGAAGACATACAACACACGAAAAAGACATCATTCCTGCACTTGAAGAGGTTTCAATTTAACAGGGGAGGCAAGCGGACATAATTACCCAATAAAAAATAGATAGGAGTCAAAGAATGGAAAGAAATGATTAAAAAAATCCACAGGCAATTAAATTCATAAGCTATCTTTCTTAAAAATTCACCATCTGTGCCTCATTTTTGCCACTTCTGTCTCTGGATTGCCTGATCTTCTAGAACACATCTCTAGAAAAGCCTTGGCATCAACACTGTTCACTTGCTCCATTCACATCACTTGTAATATTTTCACGTCCTTTTGGAATCCACATTCAACAAAAATTGACCTTATCTTTTCATGTGTCACCAGCATTACACCACTTGACTTCTAGGGCTGAGTTTTGTTAAACGTTGCTTCATTCCTAATAGAATTAATTTTTAAACTCCTAAATAATGGAAGTGTGAAAGAGCATAGGCATTGGAGTTAGGAGTCCTAAGTGCTAATCCACGTTTTGCTGCTGGTCTGCTTTGTGACCTTGGGTGAAGCTTTTCTGAAGCTTAGTTTATTCATCTGTACAATGGGGATAAAGAACCCACTCTCCCTACTTAGAATGTGAACCCACGTGGGGCAGAGACTGTAATTTGATCTGATTATCCTACATTTATTCCAGTGCTTAGCACTTAGTACCATTAAAAAAATATGTCTCCCTTGTTCTGCAAAAGCACAAAACCGATCATTTGCCTAACTTTTTATTTGGAAGGCACAAATGTTCGGCAAGATTGACATTAGAAACCCTTTAAAAATAAAATCCACGCTGACACCTTAAGCCAGGGTGTATCTTCCTCTGAATTCACTGTTGCAAAAGCAGTGGGTTTTTTCGACAGCAGGAGTGGACAGTTGTGGTCTTTTGGCTACTGAGCTATTTTCTATGGTTTGTAATTGGCCGCAGGACAGCCAACAGTGTTAGGAAAAGTCAGTCAGGCAGTGGTATTTGTTGAGCACTTACTGTGAGCAGAGCCCTGTACTAAGCACTTGGGAGAGAACAATAAAACAATACAACAAACACATTCTCTGTTCACAATGAGCTTACAGACTAGAGGGGGAGACAGACAGTAATATAATATATATATTAATAGTATAGTAATATAGTAATATTATATACCATTAGTATATTACTTATAGTAATACAAGTAAAATTGCTGACATAAGTGCTATAGGGCTGTGGCGGGCATGAATAAAGGAAGCAAGTCAAGGTACTGCAAAAGGGAGATGGAGAAGGGGAAAAGCAGGCTTAGTCAGGGAAGGCCTCTTGGAGGAGATGTGCCTTCAATAAGGCTTTGAAGAAGGGGTGGGGCGGTTAACTATGGTGGTTTTAACAATGGCACTGAAGCTGCCTACGCCTCCAGAGGCTCTGTTCTGATTCTGAATAGTTTGGGAATACAGTTAGTAACCTCCACGGGGATCACAGTGTATCTGAGGCTACTACCAGCATCCAGAGCTTAAATGGAATAAAGTAGGAGCTTCCACAGATGGACACAGGAGGGCCTGCACAATTAATTTCTCATTTCCCTCTTTAGGTCTCCTACCTCAAATGTCAAAACTTATGGCCTCCCAATCACTTAACCCCCACCATAGCACTTACAACCGCACAACAGCACTTACATACAGATCTTATACACTCTACTATTTCCTCCCACTTGAGATGTACTTTAGTGCTGCCTCCTCTGTAAACTCCTTGCAGGCAGGGATCATTCATTCTATTATATTCTCTCTCTCTCTATCTCTCTCTCTCTATATATATATATATACACATACATACACACACACACACTCACTACTGTGCTCCGCAAACAATAGGTGCTCAATTAATACTATTTTTTGATTGAGCATAGCAAATAATACATGGTGGGGTCGTGGTGTAAGAAGGGTTTGAAACCAGTGGTAAGGAGTTTCGACTTGATGGGAGGGAAATAATTGGACCTTTTGGATTTTTGAAGAGTGGAAAGATGGGCATAGAACAATGCTAGAGGAAGATGGTCTGGACAGTGGTAGGTGCATTATATTTTCCACACGTTAGCTAGCATGTCAAAAGTAAATTCAGCCTTGTAAATAAGTGCCAAGCTCATAGATCCAGCCTGTCCCTCCCACCCACAAATTAGGCAAGGCCTCAGAAAAGAAAACTAGGCTGGGACAACTAAGAATTTTGAAAGTGAAAATATGACCACTACAACTTTCTCTTTTCAGCCTTGATACAAGGGCCCGAGGAAATTTTTCAGGATAATGAACATTTTTGTAGGAATATTTTAAAAATCTCTAACATGATTTTTAGCACTTTATTTCCTAAATATCCAAATGCTACAAGCAAAACAAGGCTGGTAAATAATAATAATAATAATAATAATAATAATAATAATAATAATAATAACAAATAAGCATTTGTTAAGCATTTACTACGTGCCAGGCACTGTATTAAGCATTGGGGTGTATACAAGCAAATCGGGTTGGAAACAGTGAAGGATACCATGTAGAAATTTCGTGTGAAGTAGGGGTATCGAGAATAACTACAGAATGCCAGAGACACTCTCGGCGAATGGAATCACAGTAAGACACCAAACAAAACCAATGTGACATTCTGGCACTGTGCTGCAATGAGTGCTTGAATCCTAAGATTTCACTGTCGTGAACTCGGCATCTCCATGTATCGATGCCACCTCAAAACACAACCCCATGATGCCACACCACGCACATTTTGTCTCCCTGTGAATACAATGTTGCCTTTTTCTGGAAGAAGATAAGGAGACCTTGGTGGCTTGTGCTACTCTGCTCCAAACTCATGCTGCAGCTCAGTGAGTGATCTGGAGCAAGAACAACTGCTTTCTGAGCTACTAACTTCACAGGAAAGTAGTGTGGACTTGCAGAAAGAGGAAACGCCTGGGAGTCAGAGGAGCTGGGTTCTAATTGGACAGGTCACATAATTTCTCAGTGCTTCAGTTTCCTCATTTGCAAAATGGGGGATTCAATACCTGTTCTTCCTCCCACTTAGACTGCTCATAAGTGCCAAGGGTGATTGTTAGGTTAACACATCTGGCGTGTGAATTAATCAGGGAAGGCTTCCTGGATGAAGCAGAATCTCCAGGGTCACATGGGGCTTACAGGAAGTGCATCTCTAACCCTGCGTGGGGGCTGGGAAAGGGAATCCCAGTTTTTAAAAAAGGAGTTAGGTAAAGAACTTCCAAGGAAGGACCATGGGAGGAGAATTAGTTCAGGAGTGCATTGCTGGAGAGCTACAAATTGTGAATTCCCCAATCCACATAGGCCTTCCTAACCAAGCTGGAGGAAAGCCAGTTCCCACAATTCTGATCATTAGAAGTGAATTCTGCTACCTTGGGCACACCCTGGCCATTGGCCCAGCTTTAACTTGGTGCGACCCTTAATAAGTATAGTTATGGTGCTGGATGCCTTGATGTTCAGTATTTTTATTTTAAATTCCTAGTCTTCCTCTGACTCAGCATCCGCTTCTGAGTTTTGGGGTCCAGAAGCAGCACCCATCTATACAGGGACCTGGAAGGGTAGCTTGAAAGGCACTGGAGAAATGCTCTAGGATTGGGTAACTGGGATGGACCTCTGCAAAACGGTGCATAAAATGTCATTATGATAAACCACATACCTGGCGCATGTGATGTCACATACCCCTCTCGGTCCAGCAACCATGAGGGTCATTAGTGAACACGCTACATGCACGCCCCTGAGCCCCTGAAGGATGGGCATCATACCTAATTCTCACCGGCAGCGTGGTGCAATGGAAGAGCCGTGGACATGAATGATGGAGGTCCTGGGTTCAAGTCCCTGCTTTGACACCCTTTGCCTGTGTGGCCTTGGGCAAGTCACTTAACCGCCTCATGCCTCAGTTTCCCCAGCTGTAAACTGGGGGTAATAACACTTGAACCCTACCTTGCAGGAGTGTTGCAAGGAGTAAATACCTAAATAATGTAAGGTGCTTTGGTAATAAAAGCACCACATAGAAACACAATTTCCAGCCCTTATTATGGTGTCTGACACATAGCGCTTAACAAATACCATAATTAGTATTATTTCCCACACTTAGTACAGTGCTCTGCCCATAGTAAAGGTTTAATAAATACAATTACTACCACTCTTTCTCTGAACAGCTCCCCTACCCCACTCAGTGAAGGAAGGCAAGGGAGTTTTGAATTAGCTTGAGTCTTCAGTCAGCCCAAACCCCTTAATGCTTCTTCTACTTTCTTTTCACTGCTGCTTCATCTCTATACCCTTACTTTACTTACAAGTCAGTACCGGAGAATTGGAGCTACTAGAGGTAATGCTGCTACTCCACTGCTACCTTGCTGGTTCAATCTCTCATCCTATTCCGACTGGATTACTGCATCAGCCTCCTCTCTGATCTTCCATCCTCCTGTCTCTCCCCACTTCAGTCTATACTTCAAGCTGCTGCCCGGATCATCTTTGTGCAGAAACGCTCTGGGCTTGTTACTCCCCTACTCGAAAATCTCCAGTGGCCACCACTCAACCTACGCATCAGGCAAAAACTCCTCACCCTGGGCTTCAAGGCTGTCCATCACCTCGCCCCCTCCTACCTCACCTCCCTTCTTTCCTTCTACAACCCACCCCGCACCCTCCGCTCCTCTGCTGCTAATCTCCTCACCGTACCTCGTTCTCGCCTGTCCCGCCATCAACCCCCAGTCCACATCCTCCCCCTGGCCTGGAATGCCCTCCCTCTGCCCATCCACCAAGCTAGCTCTCTTCCTCCCTCAAAGCCCTACTGAGAGCTCACCTCCTCCAGGAGGCCTTCCCAAACTGAGCCCCCTTTTTCCTCTCCTCCTCCCCATCCCCCCCATCCTACCTTCTTCCCCTCCCCACAGCACTTGTATATGTTTGTACAGATTTATTACTCTATTTTACTTGTACAAATTTACTATTCTATTTATTTTGTTAATGATGTGCATCTAGCTTTACTTCTATTTATTCTTATGACTTGACACCTGTCTACATGTTTTGTTTTGTTGTCTGCCTCCCCCTTTCTAAACTGTGAGGCTGTTGGGTAGGGAACGTCTGTATATGTTACCAACTTGTACTTCCCAAGCGCTTAGTACAGTGCTCTGCACACAGTAAGCACTCAATAAATAGAATAGAATGAATGAATGAATACGCTAGAAAAGCCTGATGCTTTGGAGTTAAAATATATCGGATCCTTTGGTAACATACTGCTATTACACGGTACCTCTATAGCTAAGCCTGTTGAAATCGCCTAGCAGAGGACAGCAAAGCCCTCACACCAAATAGTCCTGGGCTGGAGCATGCAAGGGCTGATGCTTTCTGTTGCTCGGAGCTAAGCCCCGATTCCCTCTCTGGAATCCCTGGAGAACTAGAGAAGCAGCATGGCTCAGTGGAAGGAGCACGGGCTTTGGATTCAGAGGTCATGGGTTTGAATCCTGGCTCCGCCATATGTCTGGTGTGTGAGCTTGGGCAAGTCACATAACTTCTCTGGGCCTCAGTTACCTCATCTGTAAAAGAGCCCCACATGGGACAACTTGATCACCTTGTATCCCCCCCCCCCCCCCCCGCCCCCAGCACTTAGAACAGTGCTCTGCACATAGTAAGCGCTTAACAAATGCCATTATTATTATTATTATTATTATTATTATTATTATTGTTAGCAATGGAGAAGCCAGGCTCCCAGCTTCCCCCCACCCCTCTGACCACTCAGGCCTTGAACTTGGATTTTCTCCATTTTAAACCAACCATGCTGTAGAGCTTCTCACGTCTCTAATAAATGTGTTTTATTTATTTTAAATTGCATGCTGTGATGGGCAGATTCACAGCATGCCAAAAGTAAGTTAAATCCAAATTTTGCCTCCTGTAGGTATATTCACTATGTGAGTGTATACTTTAAATGGCCTGAGTGTTCAGTGTTTGCACATCAAACAGAATAGTTAGGAAAAGACCCTTTTCAGTGTGGCTGTGGAACTTTAAGCAGCAGCTATCATGTGTACACATTTAACTAACATTACGGTCCTTAGACATGCATCAGGGGGTAATGGGTGGGGCATTTTGGAGCTGACCATGGCTACTGTGGAATGAGAGAGAGAGAGGAGAGAATGATGATGATCAAAAGTGAAGGCAGGAAATGGGTGGGAGGGAGGGGGGAAATGCTGAACTACAAGGTCATGGTCAGGAAACTGCCTTGGCAAGGCATGTGGAAAACTGAGGTATAGAGAATCAAATGGCACATACAGTAAGGCAGTGGTTAGCTCACTCCCAGTTTTCGCTTTTTTTTTTTTTTCCATTATCGAGGTTCAAATTAAAAGGAGAGGACTAGAAACAGGGCGTTGGGAAACTCCCCCTCAAAATTGTATTTGAAAAGAGCCAGTCAATCTGGAGAATACCACCAATAAAGAGCACGAAAAACCAAGCAAAGGCCCCTCAGGCCCACCGACTAAATATGCTTTATACTAACTGCAAGAGGACCAAAATCCTGCTGCCTATTGGTTAAGAAGCTAAAAATCAATGGGAGAAAACATACTAGAAACAGTACAGCTCTAGCAGTAGGTTGAACCCAGGACAGCGAATTTGCTGGAGGCGGCTCAGAAATCCTTTAATTGCAACATTTTGCTGTATTTGCAAATTTAAAACAAAAACAAAAAACAAACCTAACATAGACCTAGATCTCTGCCCCCTTAGGGGAAGGAAGAGATGAAGGGATGCTTGAGAAATGAGTGTAACATTATTAGAAATAAATATAAATACATAGGGCAGGATGAAGACGTAATATGCTGCAATTATGGCTGCTTAATTTAATCCATTATGCTTAAGCAGTGGCAGGAAATATGTCCCCTTAAGATGGTATGAGGGTAACATCTTCAAAGTTGACTGTATAGAGGTGACCAGATTTCACGGTTGAGGCAGGAGAAGGGACAGAGGTGACAGAAGACAGAGTATGCACTTAATACAATTGATTGATGGATCATTGGCTTTAAAGCAGTCAACCAACTTGCTCCTTCCTACCCTACCTTGCTGATTTCCAACTATGACCCAAAGCATACACTTCGCTCCTCTTAACGCCAACATACTGTGCTTCAATCTCGTCTATCTCTCCACTGACCCCCTTACCCATTTCCTCCCTCTGGCCTAGAACTCCATCCCCCTTCCTAAAAAACAGAACAATCCTCTCCCCAACTTTCAAAGCCTTATTAATATCATCACATCTCCTCCAAGAAGCCTTCTCAGATTATGTCTCTATGTGTTGCCAATTTGTACTTCCCAAGAGCTTAGTACAGTGCTCTGCACATTGTAAGCGCTCAATAAATACGATTGATTGATTGATTGATTAAGCCCTCATTTCCCCTACTCTCTCTCCTTCCTGCACTGCCAATGTACTTGGATCTGTACCCTTTAAGCACTTGATAGTCACCCTACCCTCAGCCCCAAAGCACTTATGTACATATAATTTATTTTAAAGTCCATCTCTCCTCTAGACCATGAGATCCTTGTGAGCAGGGAATGTGCCAACCAACTCTGTTGTATTGTACTCTCCCAGGTACTTAGTACAGTGCTCTGCATACAGTAAGTGCTCAATAAATGCTACTGATTAATTATTCTGGTTAGCAGTCTAGATGGCAAGGAACTAAACTTGCAAAACACATGCACACCTCCCCCCAGCCCCCAGAAAGGACATTTATAAATTTCATTACTAATTATTACAGCATGGATTTTCTAGGTTTAACTGATTTTGGTCAAATTTCTATACAATAAGTCAATTTTGTAAAATTGGGTTAAATCCAACAAGCTTAGATTGTGTAATGAACCCATATCTGTGGCTTACTGCTTCTCACACCTTACTGTTTGCTCTTTCCTACACCTCCCTCTAGACTGAAAGCTCATGTGGGCAGGGACTGTGTCTGTTACATTCTACTCTCCCAAGCGCCTAATACAGCGCTCTGTACACAGTAAGTGGTTAATAAATACAATCGACTGACTCCATCCACACGGGCCCCTCTCCATCCTCTTCTTTCCCCTCTTTCTTCTCTACTTCCCTTCCTGGTCTGAGCCATAGGAGGAGCTCCCAGGGTATTAAGGAAGAGGAAGCAGTCAAATATATTTATTGTGCACTTACTGTGCACATCGCAATGTACTAAATGTTTGGGAGAATACACTATAATGGAGTGCCCACAAGGAGTTTACAGTCTAGAGGTGGAGAAAAACTTTAAAATAAATTCAAAATATGTATATAAGTGCTGTGGGGCTGAGGCTGGGGTGACTAAAGGGTACAAATCCAAGTGCAAAGGCGACATCAAAGGGAGGAGTGCAGGAAATAAGGGCTTAGGCGGGGAAGGCCTCTTGGAGGAGATGTGATTTTAAAAAGGCTTTGAAAGGAGGGGAGAGTGACGGTCTATCAGATATGATAGATGAGGGAGTTCTAGGGCAGAGGCAGGACTTTTGGGGGTGGGGGGCGGTTAGTGACGAGATAGAGAAATTGAGATACGGTGAGTAGGAAGAGAGGGACAAATCTCTCCTCCTTTCATAAGGCTCCTTTATGTCTGTGCATGGAGACTTCAACTCGGACTAGTTGCTTCCATTCTCCGGTCATTCAGACAAACCACGCTACACCACAGTGGGGGTGATGAGCTTGCCGGATCAACGTGGCTCTAACAGGAGTGGAACTACAGCACTCGACTGAGCCCAGTGAGAGACTCAGAGTTAAGAGGCCTCTTGTATTTACTCTGATCTCTCTTCCAAACAACTTCATCCATTCACCCCGTTATGAGTGCCCCGCAGGTAGCTGGGAAGTTAAGCATTCATTTAGCCATTTATAACATTCGCAGATATTTTCAAAGAAACACTTGCCATGCAGATACAGTGCTTAGTAATCTATAAAAATGAAACTCTTGATAATTGAAGTCCGATTTCTACCCAAACAAAAACTGCATCACATAATAACCGCCCAAATTCTGGTTTTAACAATTGTCAAAATCAATTCTCTATTGCTTACTGTATGGGTGTTAGACAAGACAGATGTGGTGAGTGGAGGGGATTAGGGGAGAAGCAAAGGAAAAGAGGGGAGCTAGCCTCCAGTCTCAACTCTGGAAAACTCCACTCTGCCCCATGCAGGATAAGAAGACGGGCAGGGCCCTTCTGTATGAACAAAGGTGGCTACCATACAGTAGAGAGTCACCATTTGCCTGGGCTGAGTGTCAGGCAAATGCTTGAAAAGTTCCAGGTGAGACTGGGAAGGCATACTTCTTTTTGCAGGCTTCTGGATGTGGATGGGTGGATCATCTGACAGAAAGACCCCCAGACAGATCTCAATCAATCAATCAATCAGTGGTGATTATTGAGCACTTCTATGTGCACAGCACTGCACTTAGCGCTTGGGAAAGCACAATAGATTTGGTGAATACGATCCCTGCCCACAAAGAGATTACAGTCTCCTGGGAGAGACAGACAATCAATCAGATTAGGGACAGAGGAATTAGTGGGGTACAAGAATATTTACATAACTATGTAAGGGAAATTTCTGGCAATGACACCAATGGATGTTTGTGAAAACAGGGTGATGGTCACCTTTGCTTGTTGGGGGTCATCTGTTACTTGTGGCAAAAGACATTAGCATCTGCACAGTCTCCTGGGAGAGACAGACAATCAATCAGATTAGGGACAGAGGAATTAGTGGGGTACAAGAATATTTACATAACTATGAAAGGGAAATTTCTGGCAATGACACCAATGGATGTTTGTGAAAACAGGGTGATGGTCACCTTTGCTTGTTGGGGGTCATCTGTTACTTGTGGCAAAAGTCATTAGCATCTGCATACTCTTACCGATTGCCAGTGATGTCAACTTTTCATTTTAAGTGCAGGAGTGGAGGAGGAAAACAGAGGAAGATGGAGGAAAAAAGGGAAGTAGAGGATGGCAAGGGGTACAGATGGAGAAAAGGAGAAGGGTTTTGGGTTTTTTTGCTGTTTCACCTTTCATTTTTGTCAAGCCTCCCCACTAATTCTTAGTTTGAGGAACAGGAAACATGCCTAATTTTTTATATGACATTTGTTAAGTGCTTTCTACAAGTCCAGTACTGTTCTAAACAGTGGAGAAGACACAAGGTAATCAGGGTAAACACAGTCCCTGTCCCACATGAAGGCTAAGTAGGATGGAAATCAGATACTTAAATCCCCATTTTGCAACTGCGGCACAAGTCAAGTGACTTGCCCAAGATCACAAAATAGCCAATTAGGTGACAAGGGCAGGCAATTCTCTAATTGTCATCCATTTTGTATTTCCAGCGCTTAGTACAGTGGTTTGCACACAGTACATGCTTAATAAATACAATTACTACTACGACCACTACTATCAGTACAACTTTCAGATGCTTTCCGACTCCAAGATGCAGGGCAGACCAGCTATGGCTGTCTGTTGTACCCATAATACCCTGGGGACATAGTCAATAGCTTTATCAATAAATGGTACTGAGCACTTACTGCGTGCACAGCACCATACTAAGTGCTTGGGAGAGTACAATAAAGTCAGCATACACCATCCCTGCCTACAAGGCCCTGCTGAGAGCTCACCTCCTCCAGGAGGCCTTCCCAGACTGAGCCCCTTCCTTCCTCTCCCCCTCGTCCCCCTCTCCATCCCCCCATCTTACCTCCTTCCCTTCCCCACAGCACCTGTATATACGTATATATGGTTGTACATCTTTATTACTCTATTTATTTATTTATTTATTTATTTTACTTGTACATTTCTATCCTATTTATTTTATTTTGTTGGTATGTTTGGTTCTGTTCTCTGTCTCCCCCTTTTAGACTGTGAGCCCACTGTTGGGTAGGGACTGTCTCTATGTGTTGCCAATTTGTACTTCCCAAGCGCTTAGTACAGTGCTCTGCACATAGTAAGCGCTCAATAAATACGATTGATTGATTGATTACAAGAAAGGGATTTTTTTCCCCTTGGTACTTCCTAGGGTTTCATCCTCTTCCCACTTCTTCCCCGAGCAGGTGGCTACTGTTACCAGTGATCAGGTGGTCCACAGGGCACACTGCGACCGCTGCCAGGAAGATACCTGCCCCAGCCTGTATCACCCAGACAATTGGGTCATCTCTGGAAATGCTCAAGAAGAAATCGCCTCTGGAGGGTTCACGCATACCAGCATCAAAGCAAGGATCTCAACTGAAAGGTTCCCACATACAAATCATCAAAAGGAGAAGAGATCAAGTTTACATCATCAGAAGAGGACTCTCCCCTTCCCACAAGGTTCCCGCATACCATCATCAAAAGAAAGGATGAACTTGATCATCAGGCTGGACTCTGATGAACTGGAACTGAGGGGTGGAGTTGGGAAGCAATTGGTAGTGTGGATTTCTTTCCCTAAAAAAATAGAGGCCTACGGCTTTGCTGCAAAGGTGTGCATCTACTAGATTATACTGGGATGGCCTACCCTACCCATATGGGGCCAGTGGGGTATTTCCCTAAAAACATAGAGGCCTAAGGCTTTGCTGCAAAGGTGTGCATCTACTAGATTATACTGGGATGGCCTACCCTACCCATATGGGGCCAGTGGGGTATTTTGATAAAGAAGATTTGTCAGGAACTATGACCTTGGTGCGTGGAGCTCTTTGAAAATCCCTACCTCGTGGGATGGCCCTGTTACCGAGCTCCTACACCTCTCACCCCACTTGGCGTGGTAAAACAAGCCACAAAGAGGGTAGGCACTTGGTGAGAAAGGGTGGTGGGGGATGGGGGAGTCCCAGGACATTCTTCATGTCAGCAAACTCCTTCTGCCCCAGGATACTGTCTTGCAGATGGGAAGCTTGGAAGGCATGGCCCTGCTCAGCCTTCTCCTGCTATCATCTCTGAGAGCTCTTAAGCATGACCAGATGCTAACGGGGGGTGGGGCACAGATGTTAGACATACTTTAAGCATGCACAGATTCTAATAGGAAAGGTTTTAGCCTCTACACCACTTTAAAAAAAAATGTTGTTTTTAACTTTCTGCGAGATAGTAAAAGAGTCCTGTCTTGTCACACCCAGCCCTAGCCAGCTCCGCAGTACTCTGCTTCTCCAGTGTGGAGCCAAGGAAAAGAGCAAAAAGGGAAGACAGGATAATAATAATGGTGGTAATTTGTAGAATATAGGTATAGGTATAGAGAAACAGCGTGGTTCAGTGGAAAGAGCCCGGGCTTGGGAGTCAGAGGTCATGGGTTTGAATCCCAGCTCCGCCATTTGTCAGCTTTGTGACCTTGGGCAAGCCACTTAACTTCTCTGTGCCTCAGTTACCTCATCTGTAAAATGGGGATTAAAACCGTGAGCCCCACATGGGACAATCTCATCACCTCGTATACCCCAGTGCTTAGAACAGTGTTTTGCACATAGTAAGCGCTTAACAAATACCATCATTATTATTTGTTAAGGGCTTACTATGTATCAAATACTGTACTACGAGCTGGGATGGATAGATGCTAGAAAATCAGGTAGGGCACAGTCCCTATCCCACTTGGGGCTCATAGCCTAAGGGGAAGAGAGGACAGGTATTGAATCCCTGTATTTTATAGAGAAGGAAACTGGGGCACTGAGAAGCTAAGTGACTTCCCCCAGGTCACTCAGCGGATAAGTGACGGCACCTTGACTCTCAAGGGACGGGAGGAGAGATAGGGAATAAAAAAAGAGAGGGAGACATGAAAAAAGAGAAGAATGTAGAGGAAGGAACAGGGTGGAAGTCTGAGAAAAAGTAGAGGGGAGTACCGGAGGAGAACATAGAAAGAAGATGGTAAACAGCAAATCAATCAATGGTAAGCTTGTTGTTAATAATAAATAATAATAATAGTACTTTGTAAAACGTTTACTATGTGTGAGGCACTATATTAAACACTGGAGTAGGTACAAGTTAATCGGGTTGGACACAGTCCCTGTCCCGCATTCATTCATTCAATAGTATTTATTAAGCACTTACTGTGGGCAGAGCACTGTGCTAAACGCTTAAAAACATCAACGATGAGGATAGGGCTCACAGTCTTAACTCCCATTTTACAGATGAGGTAACTGAGGCACAGAGAACGGAAGTGGTTCGCCCAAGATCACAAAGCAGACAAGTTGTGGAGCCAAAATTAAAATCCAGGTCAATCAATCAATCGTATTTATTGAGCGCTTACTGTGTGCAGAGCACTGTACTAAGCGCTTGGGAAGTACAAGTTGGCAACATACAGAGACAGCCCCTGCCCGTGCTCTTTCCAGTGGGTCATGCTGTTTCCCAAGCACTTAGTACAGTGGTCTACACACAGTAAGTGCTCAATAAATACGATTGATTGGTATTTGAGCGCTTACTGTGTGGAGAGCACTATACTAACCACTTAAGGCAAAATAGGAAACAAAAGAGGTGAGATGGGGAGTAGGGAGATGGGAACCGGAAAATGGGAGGGACAAGAGAGGAGGAATACTACAAAGACAGAGAGAGAGAGAGAGAGAGAGAGAGAGGGAGAGAGAGAATACCAAATTTCTTTACTAGTTTAAGATACATAGAAATGATATGATCTATTATGACCCACAAATAAATCTGCTATCCAAAAGCCAAACATCCATCACTAACTGTTCTGCAGATCGGATATATCATTTAGAATATTAGCAAGTTACTCATATTTTCTCCTAAATCTGATTAAGTTCAAAGAGATCATGGGCATCTGAGAATAAAACATGTTTTCCCTAGCCTCCATTACCATCACTACCAGCTTATATGTGAAGAAGAAATGCATTCCACCCATCCAGATGGTTCATAAGTACATGTTAAAGGCTAAGATTAGTAGCATAGGATATACACCTCAGTGCACTCAGTTTCCATCACCGAGAACCAGAAGAGTCTCTTACTGTAACTGCAGTCATCATTTTGCTGTTGTGCATGCCCTTGTTTCTCTCGTGATTCTCCCACTCCAAAATCTCCAATGAGCAAAGTCACTATCCTCAATTCCTGCTTGGGGTTTGAGGGCATATGGAACATCATCATCGTCATCATAATAATGATAATAATAACAACAATGTACTGTTTGTTCAGCACTTACTATGTACCAAGCACAGTGCTAAGCACTGGAATAGATACAAGACAATCAGACCACAGTCTCTGTCCCACATGGGGTTCCCAGTGCTTCAAGGCTCAGTTTTGAGTCCTCTTCTATTCTCCACTGACACCAGTCCCTTGGAGAACTCATTCAGTCCCTCAGCTACATCTACCATCCCTCGCAGTTGATAGTGGAAAGAGCATGGGCTTTGGAGTCAGAGGTCATGGGTTCAAATCCCAGCTCTGCCACTTGTCAGCTGTGTGACTTTGGGCAAGTCACTTCACTTCTCTGGGCCTCAGTAACCACATCTGTAAAATGGGGATGAAGACTAGCTCCCTGTGGGACAACCTGATTGCCTTGTAACCTCCCCAGTGCTTAGAACAGTGCTTTGCACATAATAAGCACTTAATAAATGCCATTATTATTATTATTATTATTATTATCTCTCCAGCTCTGACCTCTCCTCCTCTACAGTCTCACATGTCCTCCTGCCTTCTGGACATCTCTACTTGCCAACATCTCAAGCTTAATGTGTCCAAAAGAGAACTTCTCATCTTCCCACCCAAAGCCTCTCCTCCCCATGACTTCCCTCTCACTGTAGACAGCACCAATCAATTATATTTATTGAGCACTTATTGTGTGCAGAGCACTGTACTAAGCACTTGGGAGAGTACAATATAATAGAGTTGGTAGACACATCCCCTACCCACAACACACGAGCCCGTATATAACATTAGCATTATCCTCGACTTATCCCTCTCATTCGACCCACTCAATCTGTCATAAAATCTTGTCAGTTCTACCTTCACAATATCTCTTGAATCCACCCTTTCCTCTCCATCCAAATTGCTCCCTGCTGATCAAAACACTGATTTCCTACCTCAATTACAGCATCAGTCTCCTCGCCGACCTCCCTACCTCCTGTCTCTCCCTTCTCCAGTCCATACTTCACTCTGCTGCCTTGACCATTTTTCTGAAAAACTATTCAGATCAAACCTTCCCACTCCTCAAGAACCTCCACCACCTCTGCAAACAAAATCCCCTTACCATCTGCTTTAAAGAACTCCATCAGCTCTCCCCATCCTACCTTACCTCACAGCTCTCCTACTACAATCAAGCCCGCACACTTTGTTCTTCTAACATCAACTTCTATACCTCTGTACCTCAATTTCATCTAAACCTCCACTGAGTCTTTCCCCATATTCTCCCTCCCATAACTCCCTCCCCGTTCATATCCAAAGATCCACCAGTCTTCCCACCTTCAAAGCACTTCTAAAAACATATCACCTCCAAAAAGACCCTCTCTGAATACACCCTCATTTCCTCTATTCGGCCTTCCCTCTGTGTGGTCTATTTAAGCCTTTCCTTAAGCCCTTCAATACGCCAGCCCCAGAGCACTTATCTAAATATAAGGATACTCTACTATTTCCCCTATCTATAATTTATTTTAATGTTCGTCTCCCCTTGTGGACTGTAAGTTCCTCGTGAACAGGGATTGCCTCTATCCACTCTGTTGTATTGTACTTTCCCAAGCACTCAGCACAATCCTCTGCACAGAGTCAGCACTCAATAAATAGCATTGACTGACCAATTGAGAAGGAGTTCCAAGCAGGAGGTAGGGCATTCATATCCGTAGAAAGGGCTCAAATTACATTGAGCTTCCCACAGCAAAATGGAAGTATAGCAACAGTGGTACAAAATGAGTACCAAGTGGGATATAAATTCAAAACTCAGAACAATGTCCTGTCCTGAGACTTTGCTACTGTGTTCTCAGTACCTTTAATGTGTTTCACATGGCTCCGTACAATCACAGCGGCCTAGAATCAAGATTTTCTTGTCCCACTTTGGGAACCTTGAAAATAAGAAATTCTAACCTTACTCTCTATTCTAAAAATAATAATTATAAAAATGATAGTATTTGTTAAGTGCTTACTATATGCAAAGAACTATTCTAAGCACTGGGGTAGGTACAGGGTTATCAGGTTGTCCAACGTGACGCTCACAATCTTAATCTCCATTTTACAGATGAGGTAACTGAGGCACAAAGAAGTTAAGTGACTTGCCTAAAGTCACAAAGCTGACAAGTGGTGGAGCCGGGATTAGAACCACGACCTCTGATGCCCAAGCCCGCGCTCTTTCCACTAAACCACACTGCTTCGATTCAAGTGTTCATTCATTGCCATAGTGTTCTGCTTCCCATTATCACACAAGAACATAATTTCATGGATAAGGGTGAAAGGGCTTCAGCAAGAAGTTGATTGGGAAAACAAAAATTAGTTTTCAGGTTTTTAGCTGCTGAGTGATAAAATCAGGAATCTCTTTATTCTACAATAATGAAGAATAGTGAATTGGAAGCTCTGTGCAACATAAGAAAGCTTTCATAAAATAACTCTGGGATATTGATTGATTTTGCCTTGCTCTAAAGAAAATCAATCGACTTACTGAGCACTTACTCCATGCAGAGCACAGAATCTGAAAGGATTTTAGAAAAAGTTTATATCCACATTCCAAAATTCCTCTGTAAAATTACTCGTATAAAAAATAGCAGTAATAAAAATAAAAATAATAATTGCTCTTAATCAGTGCTTACTATGGTGTCAAACACTGGGGTAGAAACAAGATAAACAGATGAGACAGTATCCCTGTCCCACAAAGGGATCACAGTCTAAGGAAGAAGTATTTTATTCCCTATTTTACAGATGAGAAAACGGAGGCCCAGAGAAGTTCAGTGACTTGTCCAAAGTCACAAGGCAGAAAAGCTGGTTTTAAAACGCAGGTCTCCTAACTCCCAAGCCAGTGATCTTTTCATTAAGCCACTCTGCCTTTGTACAATCAATGTTTTGTTTGCTTAGTAGATTAATGAGCGATTTCTTCTAACATTGCTTCTCTTTCCAGGACTACCAACTTTTGAGAAGGCAATCTCATTTCAAATTTCCGCTAACCACTAACCAAGCACAAGTTAATGCAACATAAAATTACCAACAGAAATAAGAAATACATCAAAATTCAGATTCTCACAGGAGCACTCATTTACCAACCTGGCACTCTAAAATAAAGCAGGCAATATCCTAAATTATGGGATGAGGTGAGGAACAGAAAATTCCAGGCCAGATGGATAGTGGGCCAGGTTCCCATCCTACATAACTCTGTGGAATTTTCTCCCCTAGGGCTATTAAAGAAGGGAATTTGGCCCAATCACTGGAAAGTTACAAATGAGTGAAAAATGTAGTTGCAATGGAATGTTAGCATGTGAACCTAACTTCAGTGTTCACATCTATGTAAAAACATGTAGGAAAATGTATGGCATAATAGTGGGAGGGGAAGAGGCCTCCAAATCACTTCCCAAGAATTCATGAACATTTTCAACCTACATCCTCTAGCTTTGGCCTGAATGTCGAAGAGAGATTCTCAAGGACAGAATGCACTGCACTACACAGATTACTCTCTCAAGGATCCGTTTTCTTGTAAAGTTGACCCAGTTCGTGGCTAGTTCTGCAAAGTTGCCATGCACAACACCTCTTACTAGCCAGCCCCAAAACAGGGTCGCTGGAGGGGAAAACTCAAGCTATATAGAGCCAGTCACAAATGGGGCCAAGTGTGTACACGCACCTGGAAGCTGATTTAAAGGAACTTTAAAATGGAAGAGAAAAGCAAAATCTTTTCTTGCTCTGGGAAAATTCACCTCACCTTTGCCTGTACCTGCTTTACTGGAGGCTATTTTTTTTTTCTTTGAAACTCACAATACTGCTCCCATTCTGCTTACGTGATCTGTGAGAGGGAACATTTCATGCACGTAAACCTGCCAAGCACAGAAGAACACAATGCAGTTTGTCCAGATTCAGTGGGAGTTCCTGGGAAGGCAAACCTTCATTCTGGTGAAAGGCAGGAATATGAAGGCATTCCATTTGTGTTTGCTGACAACATGATCACTTTAATATAGTGGAACCTGGGATTATCACTGATCATTTCTGCCTTCCCAATCAATTCAGCTTGATTTGGAGGCTGCCCAAATTATTGGGGGGGAAATTCTAAAAGGCTTGTGGGGTTTTCTGTTGTCTGGCTCCCACTGAAGACAGTTGGAATCATGTGGCAGGCTCTCCAGGCAGTTCTTTTGAAAATCTGCCCTAAATGATTCAAAAATGATTACCAGGGCCATGTAGTGCTAAGGGATTGGTAGAAAGTGATTTTTTTCCTTGGTAAATATTAAAACTTCGGTAGACAAATGTCTAAGGAGGAACATAAAGATACAATTGCATCTTGACTTTTTTCTAGTCTTTACACCTCAGCGGCTGAGAGAACGTTTGGAGTTATTCCGAAAGGCTGCAAAGTGACCATGTTTGGCATCTGTCATAAACAGGAAGTCACATCAGAAAGGGCTTCTTAATAAATGTTTCCTGTGGACCGAGATCAGATGGGGGGTATCTGCAAACTCATCTGTGACATTTTCAATGTTTTTTCATCTGCCACACTGAACTAATGCCAGTGGCAAAGTTGTTAAAGATGGGAGAAACAAAGTTATACTTTCCATTGATCATAGAGTAAAAAAAATTCAATCAAGAAATGACCTCTTTCCTTCCCCCAAAATATAAATCTATCAAGACTATCCTGACATGTTCCACTACCCATAGCACCCCCCTGCCCTGAGTAGGTCTTACAAATGTATACAAGGAACAGACTCTCCTCAGCTACCAGCTCTCTCCCCCACCCCCCCAAAAAAATATTATGATAGTACTAGTAGGTAAATAAATTAAACTTTTAATGAGACCAGATCAGTTCAACTCACATAACGCTTGTACTACCTTCCTTCCCCTGGTATGACACATGTTCAAAAAATTGCCTCATATGCATATTCCGGTCAAATTGGAAGGAGTGGGGGGACAAGGGGAAAGAAGGTCATGAGTATCATCATGGAGGAATACTGCTCCTGTTTGGAAATGCCAGAGGTGAAAGCCAATCCAACAGTGGAATATTTTCAGTGAATTTTGTGCTGTTAGAACCAAGTAACATTCCAGAGCCCTAATACTTCTACACAGGTCAAAAATATCTCTTTTGGCTACTGTTTCCAATACAGCAGACACCCTGGTATTGCCAGACAAGTAATGCGCCTGCCTAAAGAGTTCAATTCTAGGCCCTGTCCTGTCCATGTGCTCGGCCTCTGATAAATTCAGCTGTACAGCAAGACGGGGAAACACACATTTGTCCTCCGGGTGACAATCATTTGTTTACAGTTATGAAAACAACTCCGAGAAGCTCCGGCTTCCCCTGCCACGGGACCTGACAAACACAGGACCACTTCGGGAATCACTTTCCACTGAGAACTTAATTTCAGAAGACACGGAGCGGGTGGAGGGTGCTGCGGTCGACCCCAGGCCGACCAAATGAAAAGCCCACCATTGTGCCGGTGCGTGCCGTTCTCACAGGCACAGTTTCTGCCGCTTTCTGCGAAGTCTTTGGCCACTCAGGCCACACCCCTCGGCTTGGCACGCTGCAGATGCTGCGCCTGGCTCCCTCAGCAGGACCCTGTCTTTGAGAGTCCTACCGCAGAAAGGAAGTGAAAGGCTTTGGCCAGCAGCTGTTCCTGCCGCTTATTCTCTGTCATTCACAGAGCAAGGGTTGGGGGCGAGGGGGGTGGTGGTGGGAGGGAGGGGGATGTTCGGGAGGCAGCAACTTGTTTCCTTTGTTGAGGTGGAGAGTGCATGTGACCGTGTTTGGCTCCCAATCTATCCGTCCTTCAGATTGCCTTTTCTCAAACCCCGCCGTCTCACTTGTAAGTCCCTGGAAATTTCTATTTCTTTCTAATAGGAGGAACGTATCAACTCTCTTGAGCGTTTGAATCATTAGGACCAAAAATAGGTTTTCGGCACCAGAGTGGATTCCTGCCACAATGTTTCAGTGAAAACCTGGGTGAGAGAACTTCGTTAGGAGCTGGCACCTGCACTGCTGCCCTCCAAATATATGAAATTACAATTTGAAAAAATCGAGAATTTTCACACCACCAGCTCCAATGCAGATGACTCTCAATTCCCTATGGGGATTCCCATCTTCAAAGATCCAGGCGAAGGGCCGGGTGGGGAAATAGTGATTTTCAATTGTCTTCATTGAAATTTGAGGAAAATTCCGAAATGGACACGTATTTTTTTAAAAAAGGACTCAAATAACTACATATATTTATACATACATGTGTGTACATGTGTTTACATGTGTGTGTATGTATATATACATACACACACACACACATTTGAAGCCCCTGGATGGGCTGCATTTTAAGCATGAAAATCTGCTGCTCAAGCTACTTTTTGTCATAACATTCAGATTTCTGAAGAACAGCACAATGATTTTTCATGTTTGTTTTGACCCTCCCACTGTTACCAACACAACCGAATTACAACCATTCAGTTTTAACTGTTGACTTTGGCAACGGAATATCTTAGGTTTATAAATGCTCTTAGTGGTAAAATGAACAATAGAAGACAGTCTTTGGAATGGCCTGGTTACGAGGAGAGCCAGCTGTTAATAAATTTAAGTTACAACAGCTTAGTTTCTGAAGCAGAATAGGAACTTCAACTATCTTTTCAGTCAAGACAGCATTTACAGGCTTTTACCATGGTTGCTATTTACACGACTATTTCGAAAAGGATCTCCTCTCACTAAAGGGTACATTAGGAGATTCCTTACAGGAAATCCAACGTTTAACATGACTGAATGCATTAGTGATTTACTAGCCCACTTAGCAAAATATAAAGTACATAAAGTTGCTCACAGCTAAACTTTTTGGGAAACAGACATTAAGGCACTAAAACCCATACATGTATGTGAAAGAAATATTCTTTAAATGTGTACTACTCTCTGTGGTTACAAAAATAAAGACACCAAAACCAGCCAGAAGCATAATAATTTCAGGCTCAATTGGCTTTAGCTGGGCTAAGTAAAACTTGAACAATCAGTATAACCATGTCAGAAATGCCCAATACAAATAAGCAAATTAGAAAGTCAAATACTGTCCGCGCGACTCTGTTAAGTTTTGACTGGGTTCCAATCCCTTTTCAAAGGACTCTAGAATTTAAAAAGAAAAGGATTTCCACAATGAAATGGCAGAAAAGGTTGATTCAGAAGTACAGATCAGGATTCAAATATCCTTTTACACTTAAATCCCTTCACTACTACATCTGAAGCTATCAAGAACTGCTCTATTATTTCTGTCATTGACCAATCTAGTTTTTTGCACTGAGTCCTCTAAAGTGAAGCCAAAGATTATCAAAACCAATGATAGGCTTTCAACAGCTCAGTCAGTTGAAAATCTCTGAAGTTGCACTGCTATCACTACTGCATGGGCTGACGTCAGACTGTTGTTTACAGGAGATGGGATGCTGCCAATTTCCACTGAGTTGAAGACAGCAGAGTCCAGCCTCTTTTGGCTGAATACGAGCGAGAAAAAACTCCCGTCAGTGAGAGTGTGGATGGTGTGGATGAGAATGGAAAAATGGTCTTGGAGTCTAGCAGCAAACACACACACAAATAGATCAAGAAGCACACAATCTTCAGGAGGGCTTTTGGGAGCAAAACAAAACTCACCAAAAATCCAATTTCACTTTCCTCACTAGGCACACAGCAAAAATTAGGTCCCCCTCATGGAATAGAACTTTGGTGTTTAATCAACCCTATTTTATAATCATCTTCTTAAAAACACAGTAAGTAGACAGCATTAATTAATATGGAGAGCAGGGAACGTGACTTCCAACCCGGTTATACTGTATTCTCCCGAGTGCTTAGTTAGGTGCTCAGCACCCTTTACATGCTCAATAAGATTGATACGTAAATTCACAAATTGTGAAGCATTAATAAAAAGCAAATGTGTGTTTCAGTATATAAAATGTAGGCCGTGACAGCTCTAAATGCAGAACCCAAATTTTATGGAAACTACTTGATTTTCAAAGTGGCTGGAGTTGCTTCCTCTTACAAGATCAGGAAATACTCATAGTAATATTAGCACACTCAAACTGAAATCACTATTGGGAGACATTCTGTTAAAATTTATTACTGGTAAAGGAAAAACAAAACCAAAGCATCTGGCTTATTAACATTTGCCCATTCGTGATATTTCCTGAAAGAGAGCAACTGTTAAAACAAATTTGGAAGAAAAAAGAGAATAGGAAATCTATTCAGCACATTCATTCTTCTACTCGCCATCCTTACAGGGATGGTATTTAATCAATCAGTTGTATTTATTGAGCACTTACTGTGTGTGCAGAACACTATACTGAGCATTTGGAAGAGTACAACTGAGTTGGTAGACACTTTCCCCATGCACAGTGAGCATTTAAGGCAGGAGTAATATGGACAATGATCATGTTTGTAATTGACACTGGAGGTTTACTTCAAACTGTCAATCTGATGAAAATTTGAAGATGGAGAGGTTGAAGGGGAGGGCAGAGAAAGTAACTAGATACTTGGAAACATGAGTGTTTTTCTTCATCTAGAATCATATGAAAAGGTGGAGGACCTTTGGCTTGAGTAATATAAGCAGTAGCTCCGAGGAAGCAGTCATGGATTTAGTTCCTAAGTGAGCTACTGATTTACTGTGCCTATAGGTGAGTTACTTCACCAGGGATGCTAACTATTTATAAATTCACAGACAGTCCATTAAAAACGTACTAAACTTGGTCGTGTCTACAGAGCCCGCAAAAACATTTCCACATCCGTAAATCCTGATGACCACCACGCTGAGGGAGGAGCAAGAGGAATCCTGGGGCCTCATCTGCTTCTTCGTCGGCTCTTCATGCAAAGCAGCGACTGTCTGGATGAGGAGTTCGTCCTGAGTCTGGCCAGCGGCTCCCATGGGAACGGCGGTCCCTGCTCCCCTCCACCCCTCCTACCCCTGAACTTTAGCTCTCTGAACCTTTGGATCTGTCAATAAAAAAGTTGGAAAGCCAGTCACTTTTACTCATAATGTCTGTAAAAGCAATCCCCAGCAGTTGGCAATCCTGCTCTCCCTGTACTGTACTTTATTTTCCACAGGTGTGACTATCATTTGCAGTTTCTCAACTGGCCTAGTGGAAACAGCATAGGCCTGGGAATCAGAAGACCTGGATTCTAATTCTGGCTCCGCCAATTACCTGCTGTGTTATCTTGGGTAAGTCGCTTAACTTCTCAGCGCCTCAGTTTCCTAGTCTGCAAAATGGGGATTCAATACCTAGTATTTCTCCTACTGAGAGTACAAGCCCCATGAGGGACCTCATTATCTTGTGTAATAATAATAATGATGGTATTTGTTATGGGCTTACTATGTGCCAAGCACTGTTCTAAGCACTGCGGTATATACTAGGAAATCAGGCTGTCCCACTTGGGGCTCACAGTCTTAATCCTCATTTTACAGATGAGGGAACTGAGGCACAGAGAAGTTAACTGACTTGCCCAAAGTCACACAGCTGATAAGTGGCGGAGCCGGAATTAGAACTCACGATCTCTGACTCCCAAGCCCGTGCTCTTTCCACTAAGCCACGCTGCTTCTCTACGCCAGCTTGTATCTACCCCAGTGCTTAACACAGCACTTGGCACTTAGTAAGCACTTAATAAATACTACAAGTACTATTATCAGAGTATTGAGATCATTGATAAGTCAACGGGCCATATCATGTGATGTCATTTCATGAGAAAAGTGAAGAAATGGGTGACATAGACTGTGGAATTTGGGTCCAAGCCTGCCAGGTTCTTTGAGAAACTTGAAGGAAAAGCTGCTTTAAAAAAAGGATATATTGGAGCCATTTGACCTCATTTCCCTAAATAAAGAAAACCAATGAGATATCACCATTCCTCCATATTATGAAGTTAAAATAAGATGGAACACACACAGCATAGCATTTCAGCCAGATTTGGAAAATGTAGCAGGTAATTTTAGTGGTTACTGCTAATCACCACCGCTCACCTGCAGATTGACGCACAAACAAGAAGTCACATGCAGTGCTATGCCAGTGGATATAGTAGTAAGGGAAATTAATAATAATTTTGATTTATTCAATTCTAACTACGTGCCAGGCTCCGCGCTAAGTGCTGGGGTAGATACAAGAGGACCTGAATGGACACAGTCCCTGCCCCATACTTGACTCACAGTCTAAGTGAACCATTAACAGGTACAGAGAGGTTAGGTATCTTGAACAAGGACACACAGCAGGCAAGTGGACGAGCCAAGTCTCCTGATTCCCTGTTACATTCCCTCTCCACTAGGTGATGTTGCCTTTCAGAGAGGGAAGGCTTTATGAAAATTTTACTAATTAGGCAATAGTGAGGGCATAACCTCACCCATTTCTGTGCCAATTGAAAGGCTACAAGTGAGATGCTTTGTTTACTTAACCAAAACCACATATTTGATGTACAACTTTGAATCAACTTTTAAGTATCTGTTATTTGGAAAGACCCCTAGGAAGAAAAAGCAAGATGCAGAAAATCCCTCAAAAATGTCACTGTTGTCAGGAATTCTAACCTCCTCGTCCCCCCAATTCCATTTTCAGAACTAACGAGTAGCAAAAACAACTGATTTGAGTATATTCTCTTTCCCCCAACCACTTATCTTCTAGGGAAGAAACTAATTTAAATTGAGAGCACACAAATGGGAGATGAATGGGAAGCCAAATGAATGGATTGATCAGCCCTAGAATTACTGAAAGCTGACTATGGCAATCGAAAGGATAGAAGTCCTGATCCAAGGCATCATCCAGCAAACTGGGAGGAAACATGGACAGGAAAAGCTGCAGATTCTGACCTCAGTTCCAAAACAACCCTTAACTTGCTAAATTGCAGACCCCCAAAGTTATTCAGTAAAAGGTTTGAAAGGAAAGGTGGAATATGCTCATGTACTATAGAGACTTCTCCCTTCATTGCTCTCCAGGAATGAGCAACAAAGTGATGAAAATTAAAAAAAAATCAGATCTAGGCCTACTGACTCCCCCAGACAACTGGATAATGTACCCATCGCCTCTTCATCCCTTCAAAGCCCTACTGAGAGCTCACCTCCTCCAGGAGGCCTTCCCAGACTGAGCCCCCTTTTCCTCTACTCCTCCCCATCCCCTCCCCACAGCACCTGCATATGTTTGTACAGATTTATTACTCTATTTATTTTACTTGTACATATTGACTATTCTATTAATTTTGTTAATGATGTGCATAAATAGAAGCTTTACTTCTATTTATTCTGATGACACCTGTCCACATGTTTTGCTTTGTTGTCTGTCTCTCCCTTCTAGACTGTGAGACTGTTTTTGGGTAGGGACTGTCTCTATATGTTGCCAACTTGTACTTCCCAAGCGCTTAGTACAGTGCTGTGCACGCAGTAAGTGCTCAATAAATATGAATGAATGAATTGCCTAAGGCACAGTACGAGGAGACAGAGGATGGGTGAGAAATCCTTCACCCAGAAAGTATGTTTTCCTAATAAAAATACAGCTCAATTTTTTTGTTACACTGAATGATTTTGCTGATATACAGACCAGTGTCTCCTCTTGGAAAGGCTATGTGTCAATACCCCGAAGCATGCAAGTTTTTATTCTCTATATATCTTGGGCAAATGACTGGGAAACTACTCAATCTTAGTAGTTTACAGATAGAAGAGTTTGAATACAGAAACACTAATTTTCACATTTATCACCTAAAATCTCTCACCCATTTTAGGGCTGTTAGATTTCAGTTTGAGAATAAGGTACATTGGCTGCAGTCCAGCTTCACTGGTTCACCACTCTTATGGAGAAGTGGGACTCATGTCATTCAAATACAAGCTTAGTAGTAATGCAGGCCTTCCTGACAGATCTTTCCAGGAAATATGACAAGGCAATAAAGGATAATCCTATATATACTGGATATTTGACAACCCTACACCATTTCCTCTTTCTCGAACTCCTCAAGTGTGCTGTCCCATTGGCAATCTCGCTTTCTCTGCCATCTCTCTCCTTGACCCATTAAAATCTGGATTTCAACCCCTTCCCTCCAGTGAGGCAGCTCTCACTACTGCAGTGTGGCTCAGTGGAAAGAGCATGGGCTTGGGACTCAGAGGTCATGGGTTCGAATCCCAGCTCAGCCACTTGTCAGCTGTGCAACCTTGGGCAAGTCACTTAACTTCTCTGGGCCTCAGTTACCTCATCTGTAAAATAGGGATGAAGACTGTGAACCCTCCCATGGGACAACCTGATCACCTTGTTAACCTCTCCGGTGCTTAGAGCAGTGCTTTGCACATAGTAAGTGCTTAATAAATGCTATCATTATTATTATTATTAAGAGGCAAAGCTGGCATTAGAACCCAGGTCCTCTGATTCCCAGGCCTGTACCGTTTCCACTAGGCCACACTCCTTCCCAATTTCGAGATCAGTAACCATATATAGTTGATATTCATGATTTTGTTTTGATATTCCATGAGACTGTTCTTTGAGCGCTGAGACACCCTTATATACACTCTCAGTACTAGTATGGTGTATTGTGCAAAGTAGGTGCTAAATAAAAAAGAGCTGCATTAAGGTTATGTCAAAAATGAGTCCCCTTCACTCTTCCCTCCCCAAATACAGAGACAATGCCTTCGGGCCTGTCTACCAACCAAGATAATCAGCTAGATAACAGGAGCCAAAAGTCAGAGTGGGATCTAATTTTCATGCCATTACTTGTGCCCTTATAGAAATGAAGTGCATTTTTTTTGTCTTGTCTTTTTTAGGATGTAGCTTTTTACATGAACAGAGTATCAATCATGGGCAGTCTAGTACCTTTTGGGCATTTGCTAAACAGTGAATAGAATTATGTACTTCTGCTTAATACGTTACACCCTGCTAAATTTCCTGCAAGCAACATTTTACCACTACAAGATCCCTTACCTACAATTCTCCCTTTATCAAGTCCTAACATAACTGTATCGATTTTCATTTAAATATTTTACATTTCCCTAGGAAAGAAGCATTTGTTTTGAGTTTTTCACATTATCCTCTAAATTCAAAAAACAATAATTTTAAATATTAAATGTTTTTATAACATGGTGGAGTTTCTCACCAAGAATGATGGGCAAGTTTCAAAGGAGACTTGAGGGCCAATAATCTAGGCAAAAAATGTGTTATAGGGATGGTGCTTTGGGTATGCTGCCTGAGGGTAGGGATTTTATCTGTCTACTCTACTGTCTTCTCCCGAGCACTTAGGGCAGCGTTCTTCAGCCAGTAGGTACACAATAAATTCCACTGGTTAACTGCAGCACTACTTAGAGAAGCAGCATAGCTCAGTGGAAAGAGCACAGGCTTGGGAGTCAGAGGTCATGGGTTCAAATCCCAGCTCCGCCATGTGTCAACTGTCTGACTTTGGGCAAGTCACTTCACTTCTCTGTGCCTCGATTACCTCATCTGTAAAATGGGGATTAAGATTGTGAGTCCCACGTGGGACAACCTGATCACCTTGTATCCTCCCCAACGCTTAGAGCAGTGCTTTGCACATAGTAAATGCTTAATACCAAAATTATTAAAATTATTATTATTACCTTCATTCTCTCTTCCCTGCCGGACATGTTCCTGCTAGGGCAGAGGGCGCAACAAGCCACGTACTCTGTTAAATGCACACCAGAGTTTTGTGTACAGACCTATACAGAGCCAAGAAATCGCAGCATAGTGCCAATGCCGCACTACCAGCTGTGTGGTTTTTGCTGGCTCTATAAGCCAGCTACTTTTCAGGATTCCTATGGCACCTGCCCACCACATGAGCTGCCCAAGGTTGCTTTTTGTTTTTTTTCCAGTTGATAACCTCTGCCTTCAGCATTGATGACATAGCCCTGAGAGGCAAAACACTAATCAACCTTGGGACCCTCATGCTGGCAGAGAATAGATTGGCTGGACTGACCTCACATGCTGCGCTGCCACCTCGTCATTGTGGTAAGAATCCCTAGTAATGAGGCAGAAAAAGACCTGGCATGGAAGCCTTACAGCTCTCCACTGCTCTCTTCAGAACTGATACCTGAGCTCTTTCTTTCCAATCTCTCAGGTGTGTCAAACGGCAGACCTGAATCACTTGTAAGAGCACTGTCAGGAGGCAGAACTGAAACGGAGTTCTCTGGAGGTTTAAAAGCAGAAATTAAACCCGTCCCAGACCGCTCTGTTACCTGATGGCCTGGTGAAAGACTGGAAAATTAATCCAAATGAGTAAGACTAGTGATCACAAAGTTTAACTGTATAGTTTTCTATACTCTTTTCTGTAGTTTGCAGGCATATTAAGCTGACAAGTTGCTAATAGACCCTCTGTCCCCCTCCCCTCCCCCAAACTCCGCTACCAGCAGGACAGCTGGCCGCAGCAGGGAGCAACAGGAGGAAGGGACTTTAGGCTTTCTCTCTACATTGGGAAGCTCGGTTCTTGCTTCGGGATGAAGGGGCTGCTGCGGCCATCAGCATTCCCTGGAGTTTCCAGGTCTTTAAGGGCCACTCTGTGTGCAATCCCCTTGGACTGGACACTTGAAAGAGAGGAGAGATGGTAGGAGAGGTGGTAACAGCATGGAGCCAGGCTGCTTGGTAGGCGTGGGGGAGAGATATGCTGCCTCCAGCTCTCTCCTGTTATGACTGTCGGAGGGGAAAATCGCGTGTCTGTGTGTATGTATGTGTTTGTCTGTCTTTTTCTTCTGACCCTCTCTCTCATCTATGAATCCTTCTCTCTCCTTCCTGCCTAGTCCCCCTCCTATTCTTGGATAGCTGTAGTTCAACATGCTTGATATATTGCTTTTAACATCACAGGACAGCCAGGTCTGATTCCATGTAGAACACTCAGTTTTGGTTTAAACTCTTTTCTCTTGAAAGAGACTTTTTTTCCGTCTTTCAATGGAAGAAAGACTGGAAGAGCAAAAATTAAGGAATTAAAGATAGGAGATAATAGCCTTTCAGTTACACCACCCACATAACTTCTGTTTTATGAGGAAAAGGGAATCTTGTCAATCTTTTCCTTCAAGAACCATTAAGACTGCCAACTTTCTCTACAAGGCACTTCAAAATAACAATTTAGCCAAGGTCAGCAAAAGCCAGTCAGAGATTCTCTACTGCCATAACTTCACCCCTTTCTTGTAACTTAAATGAACTGTTGCACCCAGTGCCCAATGTCAAATTTAAAACTACAGAAGTTCAGATCTTGTCTTTAAAGTTACAAGAAACAATAGCCATTTTCTCTTTAATGAAATTTCAATGTATTTCATAGCCATTATCAGTGCTTCTCTCATTACAGTTCCCTGTAATAACTCCTCATTCACAGAACTTCACTTTGTGATATATGAGAAACAGTAACACATGCTTAACTAGTTCCATTTAAAAAAAATAAGACTCCAGTTGAAACAAATCATTCCAACAGTAGTTCTGAATTATGGATGGAACCACTCAAAAATCTCAGGACATGATTTTCTTCAATATGCACGGACCTTAATACCTTCAAACAGGAATTACTCAGGCTGATGGATCTATCATTAGTGGTAAGTTAAAAAAAGAGAAAGAAAACTATCAAAAATGAAACAAGGCAGGGTCTAGCTCTTGAGTCTAGGTTCTGCCAAATCGGATGAGGCACCAGAATCTACAGTCCTCTTTCAATCTCTTGCTCCTTAGGCTGGCAGAAACTGCCAGAACAGAGAGAGAAAGAGATAGGGAGAAAGAAACACATTCTAACTACCCTTTGGTGCTCAAACGCGGCCCTGCTGACAGTGATATTTCATCCTTCTGTGGTTTGTGGCCTAAGAAAGTCTATTTGCACTGTACACACATAAAGATATTGGGGAACCTACTCTAGATTCTATATTAGGTCAGAAAGAATTAGACTTTCACAAAGCCACAATGGAGTTCTTTCTCTTTCGACTGAGGCTTACCGGTGTTTTAGGACTGCTTAAAGGAGAGTGGGGAAGGTGGGGTGGCTGGGGGGGGAAGGAAAGTAGGTCGGCTTTACTTCATATACTTTCTAAAGTGCATGGCCTTCTCTGCTCATCCATATGGAAAACATAATAATGAGAAACAGTTTCTTCATAGTGGGTGAGATACCGCTTCAGACTCAGTCTGAGCAAGAATCGTTACGTAGGTGAGAAAGAAATTGTTTCAAATAATGTAGGAACACTCTAGCAAATAAACTGTCTTGGGGTTAGCATGAATCCTCCCAAAGTATCAAGTGCTTAATATACTGTGAATGCTTCTCATGGCTTCGTTTAGTCTGACCAAATAAAATGCCATATATCCAAATTAGTTGTTTTATTTGCTTAGGTTCTATAGTGACATCTGACAGCGTTACTGTCCTCACCATTTTTTAGGTCAGTGTATACCTAGGACGCACTTTACAAAAAGGTTGTTCACAATTAACTCAGAATCTTGAAAGATAAGACAAATTCACAGTGTGAAATGCTGGTTTTCCCTAGACTCTGAAATAAAGTGCAGTAGTTTGAAGGTCATTCAATTTTTCAAAGTTCAATGTATGACATAGGCAAAATGAGGCCAAAAATGAGGAAAAGGAGACAGAAAGAGAAAGAGGCAGAAAGGCATAAACAGCAAAGGAAAGGAAAATACACAGTAGCCTAACAAGATATTTACTGACTGCCTACTCTGTGCAGAGTCCTGTACTAAGTGCTTTGGAGAGTACAACAGAGTCATAAAATATGATCCCTGCCCTCAGTTTTCAATCCAGTGAGGGAGACAGACCCCAGACAATTTTCCTGTGTGGAACAAGGACTGTGTTCGACCTG
This sequence comes from Tachyglossus aculeatus, assembly GCF_015852505.1. Classification (NCBI taxonomy): domain Eukaryota; kingdom Metazoa; phylum Chordata; class Mammalia; order Monotremata; family Tachyglossidae; genus Tachyglossus; species Tachyglossus aculeatus. The sequence continues at coordinate 11,311,738 of NC_052074.1, forward strand.
ATTATTTTGTATCTCTCTTAGTGCTTAGTATAAAATAAGCTTGGTGTTTGGTGCATAGTAAGCACTTAACAAATAACAATAATTACTACATATTATTTATAACAATGATACCAATATCAATTACAGAGAGGAGAGAAAAGAGAATGGACAGATGAACATGTGGATGAGCTAAAATAAATCAATCAATGGTGTTCACTGAATGCTTAGTGTGCACAGAGCAATGTACTAAGCACTTGGGAGAGTGCACTACAACAGAGGTGGTTGATACATTCCTTATCCACCAGGAACTTACAGTCTGGGGTGGGGGGACAAACATGAAAAAAGTTATGGATATATACTTAATTTGTGGGGGGCAGGGGTGGTGTGAATCATCAGTGCTTAAAGGGTACAGACCCAAATAGACAAGTAGGCAAGACCATATTCACAAAAGTGCTATGGGTGGTTATGAGTGCATAAGGGCTGAAGTGGTAGCTTGGAAGGTTTGACTTGAGAAGAAAAATCAATCTGGGAGAGGAGGAATTAATTCATTTGATAGTATTTATCAAGCACTGTACGAGACAACTTGTACTTCCCAAGCGCTTAGTACAGTGCTCTGCACACAGTAAGTGCTCAATAAATACTTTTGATTGATTGATTGACTGAGACGGCTGGGCGAATACAAAGAAAAGTAAAGACATAATCCCTGCCACCACTGAGCTTACAGTTTTGGTTGTGGGGTGGGGGGCAGAGATGGGCAGCCCTAGACTTCATGCATTCAATTGGTGGGGGGGTGGGCAGAAATACAAATTAAACCAGTATAAGCAAAAATATATAAGTGCATATTCACATAAGTGCTCAAAATGGCTACTGGGATGACATGACCAGGAGAGGGTCAGCTTTCAGTCTCAATTCTCTGGAAGGAACTAATTGCTACCGCCCCTGAAAAGTGAAAAACGTTTAGACTGACGGCATAGGTAGACAATACTCCAAAACCAATGAGTCTAAATTAGTATTTTGTGGCCCTGGAAAATGACCAAATTTTGCCACGGGGCGGGGATTGGGGGGCTGTGAAGGTTTCTTGAGTCCACAAACAATTTGAAAAGACACCAAGGAGAAAATAAAATTAACAAGAGAGAGACTGAAAGCTTCTCTGGACTGTAAGCTCCTAGCAGGAATGAATAATATCTACCAACTCTTTCTGCACTGTAATCTCCCAATCCCTTAGTACAGTTGTGCACACAGTAAGTACCCACTAAATATCACTGGTTTATTGAAACAGATTAGTTTAAATTAACTGGGTGACTGGAAATCTGGAATACTTTTTCTTTCCAGCAACCCCAATTTTAAAGGTATTTGAAAGATATAATGAATTTACAGTTAGTTCATCTTTCCATTTTTGATAAGACAAATATCATGCAAATAAGGGACAGAGATCAACATATGAAGTCACTGCTAGTACTGAATCCCCACCTTAAAGATGAGGAAACTGAGATCCAGAAGTTAAATGACTTATGCAAGGTCACCGAGCAGGCAAGTGGCAGAGCCTGTACCAGAAGCCAGGTCCTCTGACTCCCAAGTCTATACTGGATTACAAACAGCAGATTAGATGTACAAATAAAAGGAAAATATGAAAAAGTACAGATGTAATGCAGCAACGACTGTAAAGTGAGTATATGTCAGTAAGAACTTCGACTAATTAGGAAATTCATATTTTATAATTAATGTATTTCAACCTATTTTGATAGTTAAATGACAATGTAAATTGGTAGTTAAATATTTCTTTTCACATAAGAACTTCACACCTCAGGGAATTGTTATGGAATGCAACACATGCTGTTCAGAATTTCTCATTTTTCTAGACTATGGAACATAGATATGTTAGCTGAGCTATACAGCTCTCCCTCAATGGACACAAACTTCCCTTACAGAGATTCACCATCAAATAGGGATACTGGAGCAGGAAAATTGACTGTGCAGAGGGGGCAATGTGAACAAATAAGGTTCCTTCAAATTAGTGAATTCAAGAAGCACACATGCTGGTAACCCTTTCAACTATGGATAAGGGAAAGCTGAACCTATGAGTCCTAGAAGTCTTGATGCTCTGGGTACACAGGTTCCTTAATGATGATGATGAGGATGGTATTTGTTAAGCTCTTACTATGTGCAAAGCACTGTTCTAAGCGCTGGGGAGATACAAGGTGATCAGGCTGTCCCATGTGGGGCTCACAGTCTTAATCCCCATTTTACAGATGAGGGAACTGAGGCACAGAGAAGTTACGTAACTTGCCCAAAGTCACACAGCTGACAATTGGCGGAGTTGGGATTTGAACCCACGACCTCTGGTTCCAAAGCCCGTGTTCTTTTCACTGAGCCACGTTCCTTAACATAAAAGTCCACTGCAACAAAAGGATTTGCAATTACTGTGAATTTTGTTCCAATAGGAATATGCCTGGGATCCTTTTTCTTTTCAGTAACAGAGGCTAAATTCTAGGAAGTTCATTTGCACAATGTACCACCATTGATTTCACTGTCCTTTTAAAAGCCTCCTGACCTCCAATTAGGCACCAGAAGCCACAATTCATTTCTAAAATGCACGCAGAATACCGAGGGACTATGCTCACTGTTACCAATGGACCAGGGAGCTACTGGGCACCTGGCATGCCAGCTGCCAAATAACAGCAGCAAGATACATGCACTAAGCCTGGATATACCTTGGGCAAGTCACTCAACTTCTCTGTGCCTCAGTTAGCTCATTAGTAAAATGGGCATTAAGACTGTGAGCCCAACGTGGGACAGGGACTGTGTCCAACCTGATTTGCATGTATCCACCCCAGTGCTTACTACGGTGCCTTGCACAAAAGTAAGTGCTTAACAAATACCACAATTATTATTATTATCAATCAAATTTATTGAGCGCTTACTGTGTGCAGAGCACTGTACTAAGCGCTTGGGAAGTACAAGTTGGCAACATATAGAGACGGTCCCTACCCAACAGTGGGCTCACAGTCTAAAGGGGGGAGACAGAGAACAAAACCAAAGATACTAACAAAATAAAATAAATAGAATAGATAAGTACAAGTAAAATACACAGAGTAATAAATATGTACAAACATATATACATATTTACAGGATACACATATATACAGAGATGATATATATTATCATCTCTGAAACTGTCCAAGGAGGTTTTCACATACCAGCATTCATTCAATTGTATTTATTGAGCACTTACTGTGTGCAGAACACTGCACAACAATAAACAGACATATCCCCTGCCCACAATGAGCTTACAGTCTAGCACCAAAGCAAGGATTTCAGAACCGTTTACATCATCAGAAGAGGAATTTTCTTTGAGAAAGTGTTCCCAGGTGTTTCTGCATACTATCAGCTAAAGAAAGGAAGAGCTTGTTCATCACGCAGGACTCCTGGATGGGCCGAGAACTAACAGGAGGAGTTTGAGAAGTATTTGGGAGTTGGGATTTGTTTATCTATAAGATGTGCAAGCTTTTGTTTGCAAAGGTGTGCAACTACCAGATTACGCTGGAATGGCCCATCCTGGCATCAATCAAATTTATTGAGCACTTACAGTGTGCAGAGCACTATACTAAACACTTGGGAGAGTACAATATAACAGAGCTGGTAGGAGCATTCCCTGCCCACAATGAGCTTACAACCTAGAGAGGGAGACAGACCTTAATATAAATAAAAAATTGGGCATACGTACATAAGTGCTGTGGGGCTGAGGAAGGGATAAATAAAGGGTGAAAATCCTAGTGCAAGGGCGAAGCAGAAGGGAGTGGGAGAGGTATGAGGGGCCAGTGGGGTGTTGTAATAAAGACAATTTGTCGTGAGCCCAAGATCCTGGTGTGTGGTCCCATCAGTGATGAGACAGTCCTGTCACCCATGCAGCTCACTCACTCTCTGTCTCATTCCTATTAAACAGCTTGTTGGAATACGCAAGGAATCAGTTACTTCCTCAGTTGTGTTATAAAAAGTTATGTGGAGCCCTGGGAAGACTGAGTTACCAAGTTTCATTGGTAACTCGCATAGTTCACTGGTGACACAAAGATAAACATTTTGGAGAAGGGGGCCAATAACTAAGCAACTGTTTCAAAATTTCAAAACGAATATTATTAATTTTCCCGCTTGGCGTCATAAGAAGTTTGCTTCCATCACGCAACTGGTTATCTGGAGCATTTTCTACTTGCAAAATGAGATAGTTCTGTAAAGTTCACATTTAATTTTTTTTAAATTTCATACAATACCCACTTTATGGATGTAATGAAGGGGGATTCTTTTAACCATGAAATGGTCTTTAGAAAGCTGCTCCCTGCAAACTTTTGGTTCTATTAAATACAGGTTTAAAGCCCTGTTAAATTTCATATTATTAAGCAATCAGGTTCTTGGCTCACCAGTACATTGCTTAAATAGTTTGAGATATGTTGCTTAAAATTCAGAGCATTCTGGTGAATACATGAATAAGGGTTCTCGTACTTTTCCCATACTCGGCAACTTTACTTTCTGAGGCAAGTTTTTAAGATGTCACAACTAATTTGGTACGGTAATGAAACTTACAATAATACATCTTAAAAATCCTAAATGCTAAGTATTTATTTATTCTGCCTTTTTAATGTGTTTTTTAAAATCACTAGTTTATCATTTAACTTTTCCATTTAGGAAGGGCCTTATTATTCTGTTTCCTCCCTATTCCCTTACCGTTGTATGATGATATGGATGAGGGTTTCAGAGATCTAAAGAGGGTTCGAGGTTAACAATAGCAGATCTGTGGTTGGAGCTCAAAAACTTAGTTACCTCATCAACCCACAAATATATATTTTATAAGTTGTTTTGTCTCTAAAAGCTGCCAATGAACCCACCTGCCTAATAGCAGGAGATGCAGATTTTTGAAATATGAAAGTAAGAAGGAACATATATTACTAATCCCACAGATATCATTCCTAAGCCATCCATTCCTCCTCTCCCCTCCTATGTGTCTCATTCGGAATCACGATTTTGTACTTGGGCACATCAGGTTCCCTCCCTACTGCCTCTCTGCCCCCATATGTAGCACCCCAGTACACACACCTCAGTGATTCACAAGAGGAGAGACAAACCAAGAAGCAGATATGAGTTCTGGGACACAATGTCAGGTGAGGATGTGTCATCTAAAAAATAAATGACCTTCAACCAAGGCTTTGCTGATGAACACAAACCTACAGCCATCCAAACATACACATTCACCCAAAAGCCAAAGAATTAAGGAGCAGCGTTTCCTAGTGAATAGAGCATGGGTCTCGGAGTCAGAAGGACCTGGGTTCTAATCCTCACTCTGCCACTTGTCTGTTGCATGACCTCGGGTAAGTCACTTCACTTCTCTGTGCCTCAGTTATCTCATCTATAAAATGGGAATTAATACTATGAGCCCTATGTGGGATGTGGACTGTGTCCAAGGTGATTAGCTTGTCTCCACCCCAGAGCTTAGAACAGTGTCCTCTAACATAGTAAGCACTTAATAAATACCATAAAAAATCTAGTATGAATTATGGATATTAGATAAGACAGCTTTTTATTTGGAGCCGTTTTGATTATTTCAAAAAGACCGTATGCACTTAACTAAAGGGAATACTTTTCTGTGTTTTACCCTGTAGACTGTAAGTCCCTGTGGGCAGGGAACATGTCTACCAACTCTGTTATATTGTAAACTGCCAAGTGCTTAGTACAGTGCTCTGCATATAGTATGTGCTCAATAAATGATTAACTAAAATGAAGTACATCCAGAGAAATGGCTATAGTTCTTTAAATTTAATATTAATACATACAAAATAATCAGCATTTTATTTATTTAACATGATTTATGAGTCATATTAAGCATACATCAGAGGACTAAACTTTAAATTAATCACACTAGAAATTTCATTTAATTACATAGTCTTCATTGGTCTGCCTACATTGGCAGTGTTCTTAACTTTCTGGAGAACTCCTGCTTTGAAATTGTTTTACTAAGTTATAAAACCTCTTTATTCATTCATTCATTCAATCATATTTATTGAGCGCTTACTGTGTGCAGAGAACTGTACTAAGCACTTGGGAAGTACAAATCGGCAACATATAGAGATGGTCCTTACCCAAAAATGGGCTCACAGTCTAGAAGGGGGAGAGACAACAAAACAAGTAGAACATAAACCAAGCTGGAAAAAGGGACTTGAATATTTTGACATGGAATGTTTCAGTGGGATTTTTTATCATTTCTGCATGCATTGTTTGTATACAGAACAAAGACTGTAGACACTAGACTGTAAACTCTATGTGGGCAAGGTATGTGTCTACCAACCTGTTGTAATGGGTTCTCTTAACTGCTCAGTATAGTACTCTACACACAGTAAGTACTCAATTAATACCACTGATTGATTGATAGTATTGATATAAAGTCAATACTAGCCCTTTGACAGTTTACCAAAAAGTTGATTAAATCGACACAACCCAGCTGTTCATAATAATGATCATAATAATGATAAAAGTATTTGTGAAGTATTCACTCTGCCAAGCACTAAACACTGGGCTAGACACAAAACAATCAGGTTGGGCACAGTCCCTGTTCCAGTTGGGGCTCACAGTCTAATCAGGAGGGAGACCAGGTATTTAACCTCCACTTTACAGATGAGGAAACTGAGGTGCAGGGGAGTTCTGTGACTTGTCTAAGGTCACATAGCTGACGAGTGGCAGAGCTGGGGTTAGAACCCAGTCCTCAGACTCCAAGGCATATGCTCTTTCCATTAGGCCACACTGCTTCTTTTGAAATACTAATTTACAAAGATTCCAGGTGCAAAACAAATTTAAAATTTTAGAATTTCTCTAAATTTCATCATCAGTCAACAAATGTACTTGAAGGATCCCTGGCCCTTGAAACAAGCTGTATGCCTCCATTAATTTTCTTGCACAGATCCACAGTTGCTATTTCAAGGGGAGACCCTTGGTGATGATGCAGAGCCCATTTATCTACACAGCTACAGAAAGAGTGGGGTCATGGTGGAAAACTCACAGTACCTGCATCACCATCAATTCCTTTAATTGAGTGCCTATGTGAAGAATACTGTAGAAGGCGCCTGGATAACACGCGAAAGAAGCCAAAGATGTGGCCCCAGCCCTCGCAGAGCTTATGCTCTAGCAGTAGAAATGCAGGGGCCTTGGTTTCAGGCCACAGTTCTGTGACCTTGCATCACTGCCACCACTATCAGTTTCCAGAAATAGAATATGCAGTCCTAGAAATGCAGTCCTCTTCCCATGCAATGTTAGTAGCACACGGTCCTCCCTCATACCTGAAACTCTAGCCTCCTTCATAGCTGACAGACTACCATTCTCCTCATCTTTAAAATCCTTTTCAAATCATATCTTTTTTAATGGTATCTGTTAAGTGCTTACTATCTGCCAAACACTGCTCTCAGTGCTGGGGAAGATACAAGTTAAACAGGCTGAATATGTTCCCTGGCTCATAGTCTAAGTAGGAAGGAGCACAGGCATTGAATCCCCATTTTGCAGTCGAGGAAACTGAAGAACAGAAAAGTTAAGTAACTTGCCCAAAGTCACACAGCAGGCAAGTGATGGAGCGGGTCCTCTGGCTGTCAAGCCAGAGTTTTATCTGCTAAGCCCTCCACAATCCTCCACTAGATTGTAAACTCCTTGACAGCTGGGATTGTGTCTATGCATTCTAGTTTCCTTTCCCAAGTGCTCAGGACAGTGCTCTGCACACAGTAAGCACTGAAATATCATTGATAGATTAAAAGTGCTTGGGAAGTAGAAGTGTCCCTCCATTCTCTTGTCCCGCACTAGGCTTCACAGACTTCTGGCAATTGCTATGTACTTGGTTATGTCAAACTAGGACAAAGGGCAAATTGACAATCATCTAATTAATTTGATCAATGTATTCAGTTAACTTAGAGAATTCATTCCCAAAATGGGTTTTTTGGGGGAGGATTCTGAATGATTTAGTCTGATTGTTTACACTGAGATCCAATTTACTGGATAATTGCCAAATCTTTACATTTCTCTGTGTTGTGTAAGGGTGGCCTGTATCATATGAGCTAGGCTGCTAGACACTTCTGAGTAAATCAAGCAATTAGGCAGTTGCTGCTTTAGTAAAACCTCATTAATTCTGACCACACTAATCTGGAATTTATGATAACTTAGGGTACTTATCACCGCTTTTACAATTTATCCTCTCTCCTACTGCAAAAGGAAGGCAGGTTTTGATCTTGGAAAGGAAGGTTTTGGTCTCCACTGTGGTTAACAAATCCCCAACTGAGCACAAGCCTCTTGAATAGAAGGAGAATTCAGTCAGTTCTGCCAGAACATGGGGGTTGCATTCCTGAAGAACCTTGCATTCACTCAAACTTGCATTTTGGTACTCATGCCAGTCTGCCACCACAACCAGGGACTACATACACCCTCTGCATCCCCTTCCTCTCCCCCAACTCCATTCTCAACCCTCAACAAACCAGTTTAAGTCTCCTTCATTCCTCTGAGTCAGCTCTACCAAGGTCATCAATGACATCCTTGACAAATGTAACAACTCTATGCTGTCCTTACCCTCTTCGACTTCTTGGGTCACCTTAGGCACTGTGGACGATTCCCTTCTCCTGAAAACATTATTTGACCTTGGTTAACCTGGTCCTCTTACTTTTCTGGCCGATCCTTCTCCGTCTTTTTCACTGGTTCCTCTTCAGCCTGCCTAATTGTGGAATTCCCTGGCTTTGTTCTCTCTTCTCAATGTGCACTCGCTCATCTGCTTCCACTGTTTTACCATCTCTATGCCAATGACTTCCAGATATGCCTTTTTAGCCCTGACCTCTCCTTTCCTCTTGCCTTCAGGATATCAGTAATGCCTCCCAAGGTCAGTATGTCCAAAACTGATCTCATTTCACCTCCCAAATCCTCTCCTCCGTCTAACTTTCCTCTCCAACACCACATCCTCTTGGTCTCTCATAGGGTAACTGACATTAACCTTGATCATCATCAGTGGTATGTATTGAGTGCTGGCTATAAGTAGAGCACTGTACTAAGTGCTTGGGAGAATACAAAAGAGTTGGCAGACATGTTCCCTGCCCACAAGGAGCTTACAGACTAGATGATTTCTTCTCTTTCAACCCCCCCATTAAGTCTTATCAAATCTTTCTCTACATTGTCCTTTCCTCTCCGGCTTGTATCAGTGTTAGGGTACAGAGTAAGGAGAGAGCCTGGGAGGTATTGTGAAGGAAGAAATGGCAAGATTTGGCAGTTAACTGAATGTGAGGTTGAAGGAAAGTGAGGGATTAAGGGTGACACATCGCTGGGAAGCAGCATGGCCTAGTCAAAACAGCACATGAGGCTTGGGAGTCCGAAGACCTGGGTTCTAATCTCAGCTCTGCCACTTGTCTGCTGTGTGACCTGGTCAAGCCACCTAGCTTCTCTGGGCCTCAGTAACCTTGTCAGTAAAATGGGGATTAAGACTGCGAGCCCCACGGGGGACATGGACTGTTTCCAGCCTGAATTACTTGTTTTTACCTCAGTGCTCAGTACAGTGCCTGGCACATAGTAAGTGCTTAACAAATACCATTAAAAAACCAAAGGTGCATCCTTCGGGGACAGGGGAGGGTGGTGGTCTTTTTAACTGAGATAGGAAATTTAGGTGGAGGGATAGATTTGGGAGAGATGAGGAATTTCGTTTTACATGTATTAAAATTGAGATGCTGACAGGGTTCAGGTTAGATGTGAAATCAGGGCTCTGGTAGATTTGAATGAGAAGCATTCAAGTGGAAAGAGCACGGGCTTTGGAGTCAGAGGTCATGGGTTCAAATCCCGACTCCGCCAATTGTCAGCTGTGTGACTTTGGGCAAGTCACTTCACTTCTCTGTGCCTCAGTTCCCTCATCTGCAAAATGAGGATTAAGACTGTGAACCCCATGTGGGACAACCTGATCACCTTGTATCCCCCCAGTGCTTAGAACAGTGCTTTGCACATAGTAAGCACTTAACAAATACCATCATTATTATTATTATTATTATTATTATTACATGAGGTAGTTGAAGCTATTTGAGCAGAGTAAGGGGTGCAGAACAGAGCTTTGTGAAGCATGCATGTTTAAGGAATGAGGCAGAAGAGGTGCTGGTGAATGAAATTGAGGAGTGGTCAGAAAGATAGGAGAATGATGTTAGTAGCACATCGAGAAAACCGAGGCCCGATAGTGTTTCAAGAAGGAAGTAGTCTACAGGGTCAAAGCCAGCCTTATGGTCAAGCAGGACTCAAAGTAGAGCCCATTAGATCTGGCTGTAAAGAGGTCATTGGTGACCTCAGTCTCAATGAAGCAAAGGTGTTACCAAGGGTCAAAGAGAGAGTTGATAGAATGGAAATGAAAGCAGCAGGTGTAAACTTCTCATTCCAGGAGCTTGGATAGGAATGAGAGAGCAGGGAGATGGGGAGAATGAGTTTGAGAAAACTTTTTAAGCATGAAGAATCGTGAGCATGTTTGAAGACAGAAGGGAAGGAGCCAACAGAGAATGAGAGGTTGAAGATAACGGTGAGGGAGTGGAGAATAAAAGAGGCAAGAGCTTTTAGGAGATGAGAGGGAATAGGGTCATTGGTGCATGTAGAGAGGGTGGCACAGTCGCCAAAAGATGAGGTAGTGGAGTGGTGATGGAGAAACTTAAGGAAAGTCTCACCCGATAGTTTCAATGTTGCCAACAAAGTACTGGCAAGGTCATCGGGGGATAAGGGAGACTGGGGACTTCAGGAGGGAGTTAAAAGTTTTATCTCCCCAACTGCCACTTCATCTCTTCTGCACCACCTAAACACTTAAGTACTCACAATCCCCATAACATGTACCTATCAAATACACTCTTTTACTTTCTCCTGCGTTTTGTTTTGCTGTCTGTCTCCCCCTTCTAGACTGTGAGCCCACTGTTGGGTACGGACCATCTCTATATGTTGTCGATTAGTATTTCCCAAGCACTTAGTACAGTGCTCTGCACACAGCAAGTGCTCAATAAATATGATTGAAGTGAATTGATTTTTTTTTTAGTGTCTGTTTGAAGGTCTCCTCCGCTATGCAATAAGCTCCTTATGGGCAGGATTCATGTATACCAATTCTGTTCTACTCTCCCAGGTGCTTGAGACAGTGCTGTGCACAAGGTAGACCCTCAGATAAAATTGGTTGAAAGATTTTCTTACACTACCACATTGCACTGTATCCACACTAACATGCAATGTCGGAAGAAAGGTCCCTAATTCCCAATAGTATTCTAGTCAAAACATGTAACATTTGCACTAATACAATACATTGTACTATATAATATGCTAGAAGAACAGTATAATAATAGAATAATATTGTGCTCTCCCAAGCATGTAGTACAGTGTTCTGCACACAGTACTCAATAAGTATGATTGATTAATGAAATCTGTCATGGCAGAACTGAACCTAAAGGCACAGTTAAAAAGGCAGATAGGCAGATTAGTAGAGACAACATGAAGAACATATGGATTCATAGTTGCAGCAACCTATCTGAATCAACTAACTTTTTAAAAATACTTCTACAATTCAGACTTTTCACTGATTCAGACTGAATCCTCCCCCACCTTTAATCCAACCTAAGCGTCTATAATTCTCAAGAATATAACTCTTTATGAACTTTTTTTAGTAATTAACCTCAGTCTTCATTCTTAATGCTACATGAGCATTCTATGGGCCCTTAACCTTCCCAATGACAGTGTGACAGCACTGACTTTGTGATTCTTGTCCCCACTCTTACTACACCTTCCTATTTTAATAGTTATGAAGCGTACCTATTTTTATGGGTGAATTTCTCTGTGCATACAGTAGAGTCTTGATAAATATTACTGATTGATGAAATCATGCTGTATTAGGACAAAAAATGTTAAGCAATAGGCAGAATCCATTACCTTTCTTAATTTTTTTTTTTTTTTTTTTACAAAGAACAATGAAATTGGTCTCAGTCCACACAATACAATACTGCTGAACAGCAGCATGGCATAGCAGATCGAGCATGGGCCTGGGGAGTCAGAAGGTCACGGGTTCTAAACCCGGCTCTGCCTCTTGTCTGCTGTGTGACCTTGAGCAAGTCACCTCACTTCTCTGGGCCTCAGTTACCTCATCTGTAAAATGGGGATTGAGACCAAGAGCCCCACTGGGAGAAGGGACTGTGTCCAACACCATTTGCTTATATCCACCTCAACGTTTAGTCCAGTGCCTGGCACGGAGCAAGTGTTTAACAAATACCATAATGATTATAATTATTATTATTTCCCTTATAAATGGAAGAGTGCAGTTTTGGCTTTCACCTTCAATCCTTGGAAAAATTATTACCTATCTCCACTATTTCAAAGTATTTACTGATTTTTTTGATATTCTTATCATGATTAATGAAACTAATTGACAGTATCATTACTGTATACAATATAGCCACACAAAATCTAACTTGTGCAATTAAAAATATAACACATTTTAGATTTATATTGGTAGTAGGAAATTTACTAGTCAAAGGAGCAATCACACAATCAAACTGAAGTAAAGGTAGCAAAGACTATTTTACCTTTTAACTGTTTCTCAGAGCATTTTACCCACTTCCGGAAAGTTAAAAAAACTCTCATAAACTAACCCAAAATATAACTTCATTTTTTTCCTTAAGCATTCTTTATGTAGAAAAGTTGTCACTAGAAAGGCAAGACTGTGAACACTCCAGATAATGCTAACCTCCCACAGTATCAGATCTATCTAAGGCATCAACTCCAAAAAAGACCATCACAGTAAGAATAGCTCTTTAAAACCACATTTCATTACCAAACTTTTCAGACAATCAAAGGGATTCAGGACAAATTCACAGAATCTTTCAGCACATCTCTCACAATGCCCAAAGGAAAAGATACTTGATTTCCTTATTTTATTGGCAGTGTAATCATCAACTGAAGAAATCTTAGTAGTATCTCCCTAACGTTCAAAAATAAATTAATTTTCGAGAAATTTCACCAAGGTCCAATGAAAAATTAATGGCTTCCAAATTTTTGTTAAAAAGCAGTCAAGCGGCGTAGCAGACAGTATGTTCAAGAATGTATTTAGGCAGGTAGAAATGGAAAAATGTTTTGGTGCTTTCGGATATGAAAGAAAACTGTATAATTAGGTATATGAGTTTTAAACAGACTGGTGTTCAATAGGAGCACTTAAAAAAGTTTTGTGGTTTATGTACACTAGCAATTGAGCATCTTTGCCATTTTTAACCTTTCCTATTTCAAAATATCAACTATTTCATTTAATGCATGTTCCAAGTTGTATTTATCAACTTGCTTAACACAACTGTTGATCAAAAGTCATTTTGAAAAAAAAAATGGTTGCAGATTGAGAGCTTTTTCAATACGTTTTCTGCTTCAACTGCCCGAACGAAAGAATAAAGAACATATTCCTAACACTGGAATCAACTTAACTGCGCTAAACTATTTTCATTAACTATCAAAGCGAAGACGACCCAGAACGGCTGAAGTATTCTGAACTTCAACACTTCAGATCTACCTTTGTTTTTTCCCCAAATTTCAATTTCGGTGACCACTAGTCCCTAACTTCATTTATGATAAAGGCTGTTTTAAAAACCTGATAAACATTAGCAGAAGCATAATTAATCACTTTTGCAACTTGTACTCGCATCTCGCACTTACTTTAGGTATATGTGACTAAATACGCGTAATGGCCTAACCGCGGATACAGCACACCAACTTTAGACTAGTAACAAGGGAAAGTCGATTAAATTCCTTTCACATAACTTCAAACAAAACCTCGTGGATCCAGTTTAAGCGAATGAAAAATAGCATAGTAGAGATTAGGTTAAAAGCCCAGTCTAACTGTCCATCCATAACTTACTCCACCGTGCCTTCACGCCTGGGAAAGCTGAAAAATTCTGAATGTCTTGCAATACCTAAGGACGCCAGGATGAGGTAAAGATGAAGTGTCAAAGCGGGTTTCCATCCACCTTTCTTTATTTCCAACAGGTTCAAGTCAAAAAGATTTTGGCTTTAAAGCTGGATCGATTAAAACAAAACAAAAAACCCTCAAGGAAGGAAAACGCCAACATTCAATCCCGAGACGGTACGCCTTTCGGGCCGGGGACTGTTGTCTTCCGTCGCTCTGTGAAACCGATTTTCACGAGGAAAATGTTTTATGCTCTGGGTTAACTGTTTGTAAATAAAAGTTGCACATCAGACTCATCGCTAGCCATTTACAGCGAAGGCCCGGGCAACCCAAGGCTAATTAGCTAATGCTCACAAAAGCGTGGCTGGAAAGCCAACCTGTGTGTTTTATTTTGGACTGCGAGCCCACTGTCTCTATATGTTGCCAGTTTGTACTTCCCAAGCGCTTAGTACAGTGCTCGGCACGTAGTGAGCGCTCAATAAACACGACTGATGATGATGATTAACGTTGATATGATTAATGGTACGGTTCCTGCGGGGTCAAAGTCGGGCAAACCCGTGAATTTCGCCAGGTTGATGGATGGGGATGGACGAGGGATGAGAGGGGGAGGGAAAGGAAGGAAGGGGGAAAGAGTTACACCTTCAATCCACCACTGGCACGATCCCTGCCCGCCCTAAAAGTGAACCAGCTACATTTCGAAAACCACAGAGGCCACGGTCTGGTACTCACCCTTTTCGGAAGAACTCGACTCACACGGTCCAGCTCCAAATCTGAAGGGATGGGGAGCGTGTGTGGGGGGGGGGATTGCTAGTTTGGGGGGGGGGGGGAATAAAGTAAAAGGGGAGGTTGGAAGAATTAAAAGAGGAGGGTGGGAAGAAATAGAAATCAACCCCCCCCCCCTCCAAGAAGGGTGTCAATGAAAATAATGATGATAATGGGGGTAAATAAATAATGATAAAGGAGGACCAGACTTTAATCAACTAGGGCTGGAGGGGAGGCAGGGAGGAGTCGCTTTGGCTCTATCCCATCCCTTTGCAGTCCCCAAGCAGAGGTGGAGGTTGGCTGAGGGGGAGGAGGTGACACTGGGACCAGCACGGACGGACAGCCATGGATGTGAGGGAGGCGAGGAGCGGCTGAGGCGGCAGCACCGCCCGCTCGACTAGCACAAGACATTTAATTGGATTGATGGGTTGTGCAGTGACTCACGGGGCTTCACCGAGTCGCCCAGCAGTCCCCGCCCAGCCGGACGGGGAAGGGGCAACTGAGGGGGGGAAGGATGGCCGGTTGCGGGGGGAGACGAGGGGAGGGGCGGGGCTGGCAGCGGAGCCGCCCAATGGGAAGGCGCGCCGGGAAGACGGACGCGGCCCGCAGCCAATAGGCCCGGGGCTCCCCGCGCGCCCGGCCTTCGCCCTTCTGAGGACGCCGCTGCGAGCGGGGCGGCCGTTGAGACGGGCGCCTGAGGAGGAGGAAGACAAGCAGCGCCGCGAGCCGGGGGGAGGGGGCGCTCTCCGCCCCGCCCCCCGGGGGCCGAGCGGGCCAATAGGAGAGCGCGGCGGGGGTGATGAGCGTCCGCAGGGACCAATAGGGCCCCGGGGTGGGGCGTTCCGCCCGCTTCCTCCTCCCCCGGCCTGGTTCGGTCACGCAAATAACTGGGGGGGGGGGCCGAGCTGTTGGCTGCGTGACAGAGATAGGGACTGCTTGTGCTGCTGACTCCGAGCAGGGGGAGGAGGAGGAGAAGGAGGCGGCAGGGCCAGACAACTTACTCAGTTCCCAGAGTCGCCTCTGCCTCCGCCTCCAGTCGTCAAGGAGTCCGTCCCCCCCCCCCCCCGCCAACCGCCTCAAGGGCCCTGCTGGGGGGCGGGAGGCGGAATAAAAGCCCCTTCTCCGGGGACCCTGGGGATGAGGGGTGGGCCCTGGCCTCCCCCCTGTTCCTGTGGGGGGCAAGTGAAGGCGGCTCCCTCAGGCCCGGGGAGGGGGGGGGGGGGGGCGGTGTCTGTCCCGCCTCGATTTCATTCATTCAGTCGTATTTATTGAGCGCCTCCTGGGTGCAGAGCGCTGTACTAAGCGCTGGCAAATCGGCACCAGATAGGGACGGTCCCTCCCCACCGACGGGCTCACAGTCGGGAAGTCTAGTCCTCGTTTTCAATAAAGGAGGGTTTCCTCCACCTCCCCCAACCTCAGCTGCAAGGCCGTCGACTCGTAGCACCCTTCTTTCTGTCTGTCTGCCTGTCTCCCTTTCCTCCTCACCCTAGCAGCAGTGACTCGTAGCACCCTTCTTTCTGTCTGTCCGTCTGTCTCCCTTTCCTCCTCACCCTAGCAGCGGTGACTCGTAGCACCCTTCTTTCTGTCTGTCTGTCTCCCTTTCCTCCTCACCCTAGCAGCAGTGACTCGTAGCACCCTTCTTTCTGTCTGTCTGCCTGTCTGTCTGTCTCCCTTTCCTCCTCACCCTAGCAGCAGTGACTCGTAGCACCCTTCTTTCTGTCTGTCTGTCTGTCACCCTTTCCTCCTCACCCTAGCAGCGGTGACTCGTAGCACCCTTCTTTCTGTCTGTCTGTCTCCCTTTCCTCCTCACCCTAGCAGCAGGGACTCGTAGCACCCTTCTTTCTGTCTGTCTGTCTGTCTGTCTCCCTTTCCTCCTCACCCTAGCAGCAGTGACTCATAGCACCCCTCTTTCTGTCTGTCTCCCTTTCCTCCTCACCCTAGCAGCAGTGACTCGTAGCACCCTTCTTTCTGTCTGTCTGCCTGTCTCCCTTTCCTCCTCACCCTAGCAGCAGTGACTCGCAGCACCCTTCTGTCTGTCTGCCTGTCTCCCTTTCCTCCTCACCCTAGCAGCAGTGACTCGTAGCACCCTTCTTTCTGTCTGTCTGTCTGTCACCCTTTCCTCCTCACCCTAGCAGCGGTGACTCGTAGCACCCTTCTGTCTGTCTCCCTTTCCTCCTCACCCTAGCAGCAGTGACTCGTAGCACCCTTCTTTCTGCCTGTCTCCCTTTCCTCCTCACCCTAGCAGCAGTGACTCGTAGCACCCATCTTTCTGTCTGTCTGTCTCCCTTTCCTCCTCACCCTAGCAGCAGTGACTTGTAGCACCCTTCTTTCTGTCTGCCTGTCTCCCTTTCCTCCTCACCCTAGCAGCAGTGACTCGTAGCACCCTTCTTTCTGTCTGTCTGTCTCCCTTTCCTCCTCACCCTAGCAGCAGGGACTCATAGCACCCGTCTTTCTGTCTGTCTGTCTGCCTGTCTCCCTCTCCTCACCCTAGCAGCAGTGACTTGTAGCACCCTTCTTTCTGTCTGTCTGCCTGTCTCCCTTTCCTCCTCACCCTAGCAGCAGTGACTCGTAGCACCCTTCTTTCTGTCTGTCTGTGTCTCCCTTTCCTCCTCACCCTAGCAGCAGTGACATGTAGCATCCTTCTTTCTGTCTGTCTGTCTGTCTCCCTTTCCTCCTCACCCTAGCAATGGTGACTCATAGCACCCTTCTTTCTGTCTGTCTCCCTTTCCTCCTCACCCTAGCAGCGGTGACTCGTAGCACCCTTCTGTCTGTCTGTCTGTCTCCCTTTCCTCCTCATCCAGCAGCAGTGACTCGTAGCACCCTTCTTTCTGTCTGCCTGTCTCCCTTTCCTCCTCACCCTAGCAGCAGTGACTCGTAGCACCCGTCTTTCTGTCTGCCTGTCTCCCTTTCCTCCTCACCCTAGCAGCAGTGACTTGTAGCACCCTTCTTTCTGTCTGCCTGTCTCCCTTTCCTCCTCACCCTAGCAGCAGTGACTCGTAGCACCCTTCTTTCTGTCTGTCTGTCTCCCTTTCCTCCTCACCCTAGCAGCAGGGACTCATAGCACCCGTCTTTCTGTCTGTCTGTCTGCCTGTCTCCCTCTCCTCACCCTAGCAGCAGTGACTTGTAGCACCCTTCTTTCTGTCTGTCTGCCTGTCTCCCTTTCCTCCTCACCCTAGCAGCAGTGACTCGTAGCACCCTTCTTTCTGTCTGTCTCCCTTTCCTCCTCACCCTAGCAGCGGTGACTCGTAGCACCCTTCTGTCTGTCTGTCTGTCTCCCTTTCCTCCTCATCCAGCAGCAGTGACTCGTAGCACCCTTCTTTCTGTCTGCCTGTCTCCCTTTCCTCCTCACCCTAGCAGCAGTGACTCGTAGCACCCGTCTTTCTGTCTGCCTGTCTCCCTTTCCTCCTCACCCTAGCAGCAGTGACTTGTAGCACCCTTCTTTCTGTCTGCCTGTCTCCCTTTCCTCCTCACCCTAGCAGCAGTGACTCGTAGCACCCTTCTTTCTGTCTGTCTGTCTCCCTTTCCTCCTCACCCTAGCAGCAGGGACTCATAGCACCCGTCTTTCTGTCTGTCTGTCTGCCTGTCTCCCTCTCCTCACCCTAGCAGCAGTGACTTGTAGCACCCTTCTTTCTGTCTGTCTGCCTGTCTCCCTTTCCTCCTCACCCTAGCAGCAGTGACTCGTAGCACCCTTCTTTCTGTCTGTCTGTGTCTCCCTTTCCTCCTCACCCTAGCAGCAGTGACATGTAGCATCCTTCTTTCTGTCTGTCTGTCTGTCTCCCTTTCCTCCTCACCCTAGCAATGGTGACTCATAGCACCCTTCTTTCTGTCTGTCTCCCTTTCCTCCTCACCCTAGCAGCGGTGACTCGTAGCACCCTTCTGTCTGTCTGTCTGTCTCCCTTTCCTCCTCATCCAGCAGCAGTGACTCGTAGCACCCTTCTTTCTGTCTGCCTGTCTCCCTTTCCTCCTCACCCTAGCAGCAGTGACTCGTAGCACCCTTCTTTCTGTCTGTCTGCCTGTCTCCCTTTCCTCCTCACCCTAGCAGCAGTGACTCGTAGCACCCGTCTTTCTGTCTGCCTGTCTCCCTTTCCTCCTCACCCTAGCAGCAGTGACTCGTAGCACCCTTCTTTCTGTCTGCCTGTCTCCCTTTCCTCCTCACCCTAGCAGCAGTGACTCGTAGCACCCTTCTTTCTGTCTGTCTGTCTGCCTGTCTCCCTTTCCTCCTCACCCTAGCAGCAGTGACTCGTAGCACCCTTCTTTCTGTCTGTCTGTCTGCCTGTCTCCCTTTCCTCCTCACCCTAGCAGCAGTGACTCGTAGCACCCTTCTTTCTGTCTCCCTTTCCTCCTCACCCTAGCAGCAGTGACTCGCAGCACCCTTCTGTCTGTCTGTCTCCCTTTCCTCCTCACCCAGCAGCAGTGACTCGTAGCACCCTTCTTTCTGTCTGTCTGTCTGTCTCCCTTTCCTCCTCACCCTACCAGCGGTGACTCGTAGAACCCTTCTGTCCGCCTGTCTCCCTTTCCTCCTCACCCTAGCAGCAGTGACTCGTAGCACCCTTCTTTCTGTCTGCCTGTCTGCCTGTCTCCCTTTCCTCCTCACCCTAGCAGCAGTGACTCGTAGCACCCTTCTTTCTGTCTGTCTGCCTGTCTCCCTTTCCTCCTCACCCTAGCAGCAGTGACTCGTAGCACCCTCCTTTCTGTCTGTCTCCCTTTCCTCCTCACCCTAGCAGCAGTGACTCGCAGCACCCTCCTTTCTGTCTGTCTCCCTTTCCTCCTCACCCTAGCAGCAGTGACTCCCTACCCGGCAGCCCCACTCCTGACTGCAGAATCCCAGGAGCCCTTCCAGTAATATTTCCCAGGACTTAACTCCTTCAGTACACTCGGGGGGGACCGCCTATGTGAGGAGACGTGGAAATGCCGCAAGTCACCAAGCAATGAACCCCAACTCAATCAATGATATTTATTAATGTATGTGAGGAGACATGGAAATGCCGCAAGTCACCAAGGAATGAACCCCAACTCAATCAATGATATGTATTAATGTATGTGAGGAGACACGGAAAAGCTGCAAGTCACCAAGAAATGAACCTCAACATAATCAATGATATTTATTAATGTATGTGAGGAGACATGGAACTGCCGCAAGTCACCAAGAAATGAACCCCAACTCAATGAAATTTATTAATAATAATGACTGCATTTGTTAAGCGCTATTTACAAAGCACTGTTCTAAGCGCTGGAGAGGCTACAAGATGATCAGGTTGTCGCACGTGGGGCTCACAGTCTTCATCCTCATTTTACAGATGAGGTAACAGGCACAGAGAAGTGAAGTGACTTGCCCAAAGTCACACGGCTGACAATTGGCGGAGCCGGGATTTGAACCCATGGCCACTGACTCCCAAGCCCGGGCTCTCTCCACTGAGCCACGCTGCTTCTCTAAATGCGGAAATTCCGCAAGTCACCAAGAAATGAACCCCAACTCAATCAATGATTTTTATTAATAATAATAATGATGGCATTTGTTAAGCGCTTACTATGTGCAAAGCACTGTTCTGAGCGCTGGGGGAGATACAAGATGATCAGGTTGTCCCACGGGGGGGCTCACAGTCTTAATCCCCATTTTACAGATGAGGTAACTGAGGCTCGGAGAAGTTGAGAGACTTGCCCAAGATCACACAGCAGACCTGTGGCAGAGGTGGGATTAGAACCCTTGACCCCTGAATCCCAAGCCCGTGCTCTTTCCACTGAGCCACGCTGCGTACTGTACGCAGAGCACTGTACTAAGCGCTCGGGAGAGTCCACTACAACAGAATCAGCAGACACGTTCCCTGCCCTTAACGAGTTTACAGTTTGGAGGGGAAGAGAGCCATTCTCCCACCAAAACCTCCCTCTCTCCACAAGGTTCAGTGCTGGCCGAAATGTATTTCTTGCTGCAGGGGTTTCCCTTCAAAAAGCACAGAACAAGGCACCCAGGCATACTCTCTGGTAACGGGTAGGGGCTTTTTTAATACTCCTGAAATCCCCTTCGGAAAGAGAGCTCCATTTCACGGTTTCTTATGCACAGAACAACCAGAAGGGGTCTGTAGGATCTACGATATTTAGAGCTGTAATTTAATTTTGCTTGCAGAGCAAACGTATGTGGAACTTTGAACCCATCTCTGACCTTCGGAATAGACAGACCTCGTCTAGTGAACAAGGTCCTCAGTGAAAGGAGATGAGTGGATATTAAGGATTTCTCAAATCATATCATAGCCACCCCCGTATGACCAGTATTTTACAATAATTCCCTTGAGAGGGTTTAGTACAGTCCTCTGCACACAGTAAGCGATCAATAAATACGACTGAATGAAATTCTCACATTTTCCCCCTTCTTGACTTTGCGCCTCTCTCCAACCTCTGTATTTCTATCTTCAATTTTGATCTCTACTTAAGAAGAAGAACAGTGCTAGATATCTTATGAATAAGAAAACTTTTCATCATGTTCCAACCCCTTGCCCACATCCTCCCTCTGTCCTGGAACACCCCACCCCCTTTATATCCAACAGAACACCACTCTCCCCAACTTCAGTCTAACTAAAATCATATCTTTTCCAAGAGGCCTTCCTCAACTGAGCCCTCATTCCCTCCCCCTCTCCACTCTCCCTTCTCTGTCATCTATGATTTAGATCTGCAATCAATCATTTGTATTTATTGGTACAAGCAATCCATGGCAGATTTGGTAGTTGCAATCCATGCCCAGAAGGAGCTTGCAGACTTACAGGGAAGACAGACATTAAAATAGATCAGGGTCAGGGGAAATAGTGAAGTAGCCTTTAAGCACTTAGTAAACATCCCACCTTCAGTTCCACAGCACAAATGTTCATATCCACAATTTATTTTAATGTCTGTTTCCCCCTCTAGACTGAAGCTCTGTGGGGACAGGAAACGTGTCTACCAACCCGGTTATATAATACTCTTCCAAGTATAATACACTGCCCGCAGTAAAT
The DNA here is from genome assembly GCF_015852505.1 of Tachyglossus aculeatus. Lineage (NCBI taxonomy): Eukaryota > Metazoa > Chordata > Mammalia > Monotremata > Tachyglossidae > Tachyglossus > Tachyglossus aculeatus. The sequence goes on from NC_052074.1 coordinate 11,333,401, forward strand.
GCTCAATAAATACCACTGATTGAATTGGAATTCTCCAGTGTAGACTAACCCAGAAATAGGGGGAGAATGTCGAACACCCATAAGGCTCAAATCATCATCATCATCATCATCATCATAGAGAATCAGTGTGGTCTAGAGATAAGAGCATAGGTTGGAAAGTCAGGAGATTTGGGTTCTAATCTTGGCTTTGCCACTTGCCGGCTGTGTGACCTTCAGCAAGTCACTGAACTTCTCTGTGCCTCAGTTTCCTCATCTGTAAAATGGGGATGATACCTGCTCTCCCTCCCCTTTAGACTGTGAGCCCCATGTGGGAGAGGGACTGTGCCAATCTGTTTACATTATATTTACCCCCATACTTAGTACAGTGCTTGGCACATAGCACTTTAACAAATACCATTATTATTAGTAGTAGTATTATAACTTGGCACACAGTAAGCGCTCAATAAATACGATTGAGTGAATGAATGAAAGTGCTTACTATGTCCTAAGTGTTGGGGTCAATATAAGGTTACTAAATCTGATACAGTCCCACAGTAAGGGGCCCCCAATCTATTTTATGTTCATTTTTCAAATGGAGAAACTGAAGCTCAGAGAGGTCAAGTGACTTGATGAAGGTCATGCAGCAGGGCTGGTAGCAGAGCTGGGACTAGAATCTGTGTCTCCTGACTCCCAGTTGAACCCTTTTGTCTATCTTGGTTAGGGTTCTCTTTAACTGATTTTAGTCAGCCAAGCAGTCAATGGTATTTACTGACTGCTAAATTCAATTGGGTTACCCTGAGGTGTTGAAGCAGATTAGAACCTATTTAGAAAAAAACCCCCAAAACATCCATTTTCTCATTGGTAATCTTGAACACTCAATAAAGTCCAATGAGAAAACAACATCTAAGTTGAAAGATGCTCTTTACTCATTATTTTCTCTGTTAATCTTTCCACTAATTCACAGCTAATCCAAATGCAACCGAGGAGTGTGGTATTTTGTATAAAAAATGTACCATAATAGATTTTGAATTTACCTTTCTAGTTAATGTGAATATCTCAAAACACTTAACAGCCATTAACTCATCATCCCTCAAAACTACTCAGTGAGATAGAGCTCTGGTAAGTATCCTCAATTTATGTATCAGTAACTGTAAATGAGAGTAAAATCCCTATTTAAATCAATCAATCGTATTTATTGAGCACTTACTAAGTGCAGAGCACTGTACTAAGCGCTTGTGAAGTACAAGTTGGCAACATATAGAGACAGTCCCTACACAATAGTGGAAAGTCAGGGACAGAGCAGAAATTAGAACCCAGGCCTGACTTCAGCTCTCAACTGCGCAGAGCCTCGAAGATTCTTCTCCAGAATTCCTTATCTTCCCACCCAAACCCTGTCCTCCCCCTAACTTTTCCATCACTGTAGACAGCACCACCATCCCTCCTGTGTCACAAGCCCATAATCTTGGCGTTATCCTTGAGTCATGTCTCTCATTCAAACCACATATTCAATCTATCACTAAATCCCGTCGGTTCAACCTTCACAACGTCCCTAAAATCTGTCCTTTCCTTCCCATTCAAACTGAATCCAAGCACTAATCCTATCCTGCCTTGTTTACTGTATCAACCTCCTTACTGACTTCCCTGCTTCCTGTTTCTCCCCACTCCAGTCCATACTTCACTATGCTGCCCAGATCATTTTTCTACAAAAACATTCAGTCCATGTTTCCCCACTCCTCAAGCTTCTCAAGAACCTATAGTGGTTGCCCATCCACAGAAATTCCTTACAATTAGCTTTAAAGCACTCAATCACCTAGGCCCCTCTTACTTCACCTCGCTGGTCTCCTACTACAACCCAGCCTGCACGCTTTACTCCTCTATTGCCTACCTACTCACTGTATCTCAATCTCTTCTATTTTGCCACCAATTTCTCGCCCGTGTCCTGCCTCTGTCCTGGAACGCCCTCTCTCATCATACCCAACAGACGATTACTCTTCCCACCTACAAAGCCTTATTAACGGCACATCTCCACCAAGAGACCTTCCCTGACTAAGCCCTCATTTCCTCTCCTCCCACTCCCTTCTGTGTCACCCTAGTTCACTCCCTTTATTCATTCCCCTCTGCTCAGTCCCACAGCACTTATGAACATAACCATAATTTTTTTATATTAATGTCTGTCTCCCCCCCTCTAGACTGTAAATTCATTGGGGGCAGGGAATGTTTCTATTAACTTTGTTATATTGTACTCTTCCAAATGCTTAGTGCTGCGTGTTGCACACAGTAAGTGCTCAATAAATACGATTGATTGATTAACCGATGGATTCACATAAGTGTCATGGGGTGGGTTAAGGGAGGAGAAGAAGGAAGTGAATGAGTACCCTGGGCAGTTGGGAGGGATATAGGGTAAGGAAGATGAGAGATTAATCAGGGAAGGCCTCCTGGAGGGGATGCGATTTCACACGAATGCTGATGTAGTTAATTTTATAATTTAAGATTTGGTTTTCTATTTTTAAATTTAGTTCAACAAACTTATGAAGCAAGGGCTAGAGAAAATGTTACCTCTTCCTTCGCACACTTTTCTACAGAAAAACAAGAGTCTCCCCCTCTAGACTGTAAGCTGCTTGTGGGCTGGGAGCATATCTACCCAATCTGTTGAATTGCATTCTCTTATGTGTTTAGCGCAGCTCTGCACATGGTAAATGTTCAATAAATGCAATGGACAGATTGGTTGATTGAGTGAGCGACCCCTCAGCTTTGACTGGGAATTTTTAGAGCTAACTCCAATTACCCAATAACTTCAGGAGTCATTCTGGATTTTAGAAAAAAACCCAAACAGACGTTTGTGGGTTAGCAACGAAACTGTACTCTGGGCATTAATCTCTATATTCAAAGTAAATAATGTAAACATTTTAAAGCATCATTGTGTATGAAGCTATAACCACCAGGAAAGTGTGATGACCACAGAAGGTTTGTTTAGAGTTTTCATGAACCAGTTGTACATTAATTAGCTACTGTATATTTATATTGGAAGTGGCTGTGATAAACAGCTAAATGGAGACTGAAACACCAAGGAAGCACTCTTCAGGTAACAATAATAATAATTAATAATTATGGTATTTGTTAAGTGCTTACTATGTGCCAAATACTGTTCTAAGTGCTGAGGTAGATAAGAGGTAATCAGGTTGTCCCACATGGGGTTCACAGTCTTTGCCCCATTCTACAGATGAGGGAACTGAGGCACAGAGAAGTTAAGTGGCTTGCCCAAGGTCACACAGTGGAAAAGTGGCAGAGCCAGGACTAGAACCCACATCCTCTGACTCCCAAGCCCGTGCTCTTTCCACTAAGCCATGCTACTTCTGTAGTTCAGGTCAAACTCTTACTTTGGATTTCTTTGTCTGCTCATTATTTTCTCCACTGGCTTCCAGGATTGAGTTTTCTGGGGTAGGTTTTGATGTGAGTGAGGTACAAATTAACAGGTCATAGATCCAAGAACAGATGCTCTTGCTCCTTCTCCTCTACCCCACCTCACCCTTTGGCCAAATGTTTGCCCAATCCCCTAGTCTGTTAGTTCAATATTAATAAATTGTTCTACTGGAAAGAGCCCGTGCTTATGAGTCAGAGGACCTGGGTTCTAGTCCCAGCTCTGCTCCTTGACTGTTGTATGACCTTGGTCAAGTCACTTAACTTCTCTGTACCTCAGTTGCCTCATTTGTAAAATGGGGATTAAATCCTCCTCTCTCCCATTTAGATGATGATGATGATGATGATGGCATTTGTTGAGCACTTACTATGTGCAAAGCACTGTTCTAAGTGCTGGGGAGGTTACAAGGTGATCGGGTTGTCCCGCGGGGGGCTCACAGTCTTCATCCCCATTTTACAGATGAGGGAACTGAGGCCCAGAGAAGTTAAGTGACTTGCCCAAAGTCACACAGCTGACAATTGGCGGAGCCGGGATTTGAACCCATGACCTCTGACTCCAAAGCCCGTGCTCTTTCCACTGAGCCATGCTGCTTCTCAGACTTAGAGCCCCATGTGGGATAGCCACTGTGTCTAACCTAATTATCTTCTACCTATCCCAGTGCTTAGTATATGCCTGGCATATAGCAAGCACTTAAGAGGCATCATTAAAATAATAATAATAATAATATTTGCTAAGCACTTACTATGTTCCAAAGTCTGGGATAGATACAAAATAATCAAATCAGTCACTGTCCCTGTCCTACATGGGACTCACAGTCTAAGAGAGAAGGAGAAGAAATATTTTTTCCTCATATTTGTACAGATAAGGAAACTGAGGCACAGAAAATCAAATGACTTGCCCAAAGTCACATAGCAGGCAAGTGGCAGAGACAGGATTAGAAGCCAAGTCCTCTGATTCCCAGTCCTGTGTTCTTTCCACTAGACCACACTGCTTCTGTTGATAGACACTCCCCACCCCGTTGAAGACATCATCGTTGATTGGAGGAACTGCGTATTTCCAGTACTGTCACTGTACTACAAATGGGATCCATTAATGGTGCTTTGGGTAGAATAATACATTATAAAGTAGGTTTGTCAATCCCAAAATACAGATAGTAGCTACACAGGATGGTACTATTGTAAATTGTTTTTAGTTTACTCAGTATTACTCTGAATATCCTGTACGTCTTTCATTGTAAAATGCCAATACCATAGTTTCCATACTGAATTTCTGAATGTCAATTGTTCTTGCACCTTTGTTAGCAAATCCAGCACGTATTTGGAAGCAGAGACAGGTTACGTTGCCTTATTCACATTCCTGGCCTGTTGTTCTGCGGTCCAACAACATATTTTATGAGATGACTGGTCCCGGGTTAGGAAAAGTGTAGTAATCACTGTGAGGTAAACAGCTGCAGGGTCCACACAGCCCTGATAAGCCTGTGAGACGGGCACATTTGCTGCTGGGTTTCCCCTATTTACCTCAAAGCTGGGTTTGCATTTCATCTTGGCCTCATGGAAAGCAGATGCCTTGACATAGGAAGTTCCAGTGAGGAAGGGAGATTCCAAGGGGCTGAGGAGCATGGGCATCCAAGATTTGGGTCCGGGGGTGAGGGAGAGGGAGATATACGGGATAAAGGACGGGAGAGAAAGGAGCAAGAAAGGGGCAGGGGAAGATGAGCCCATCTGGAAGAAGGAAAAGCTGCTTTTGCCGTTGCTGCCGGAGTTTCTGCTTCTGCTTTCTGGCTCCTGTGGCAGATCTTGAGATTTGTGTTAGGCAAGGAAAGAGGGAAGAGAATGGGGATCTCCCTCTGCTCCAGAAACTCAACTTTTGGACCATTTTTCCCACTGTGAGGCTCCCCTCTCACTGCTGTAACTCAGCACCCTGTAATTGCTACATGAGTAGCTTTTTACTGTGACATGAGCATCAACATTACACCCTCATCGAGTTTATATCCCTTTATTTGTGTCTTTTGACTTATAAAACTGCATCATCACATTTTTATTGTCTCTGGGCATTTGTACAAGAACTTAAAAAACACCCAGCCAAAATAAATACACTACTGTATAGAGTTTAAGCCAATCCCACTAATCACCAGAATAAATAGGACACCCTCCCAGTCTGAGCCAACCCTAAAAGATATGGTTTTTCCCATGCCCTGCAGGTCTACAAACTAAGGCTTTGCCAAACCAAGAAAGGGAATTCCAGACATGGGGACTCTCCCTGTAAAAGCCCCTGCTTCTCGTTCTACTTGTATAATTAAATCATGAGAGTGGTGGGAGAAGTGGCCAGTTTCTGGTGTTGGTTGTAAGATGATAACTTGGGAAACATTAAGAAACTATAGAGCAGAAGGTACATATGTGCGTGCTTTTTCTTAAACACACACACACACACACTTTCAGGAAATATGCACACACGTATGTATTTCTAATGGGCATGTATCATCATCATTGATATTTACTGAACACTTACTATGGGCAGAACACTATTCTAAGGACTTGGGAGAGTGGAATACAACAGAGTTGGTAGACACACTCCCTGCCAATTCCCAAATGATTTCCCATTTGACCCAACTGCTTTGATGTATTAATGAGTAGACAAGATTTAAAGTAGTTTTATACCATCAAAATGTTTGTTCTTAGGAGCAGAGAGCACACTGCACGTTTACTTTGTACTGAGACACTCTTTCCAATTTCTGACATTTGTGCTGTGCTGCTTGGCTGGCAATAGCCTCCACAGTCAGGGCAGAGATGACCTAGAGGCAATGACTCATTCCAGTAACTTCGGTAAAGCTTTGTTAGTCTTTACCTCCCTTGGCCTCAGTTTCTCCCCTGGTGGAAATATTACTCCATTGAAAAATAGGGGAAGAATACCTTGTTGTCCCCATGGATTCCTAACATGAAAATCCATGACCAAGTACACTTGTACTTTCTTTCAGCGGAGAGACATGGTAAGAACACCAAGGACTATTTCTATTATTTGACTAGTAAGGCATGGAATACCTGAATGCTGTTGGTTGGCCTTTGTGGTAAATTATACTGAGGTGCAAAATAAAGTGGATTGGTTATAAATCTCTCAAAATCAAGATTTTATAATAGAAACCCAACAGACCTTTAACTCTAGTTGCTGCTACCATTCATTATACAACACAATAATAGAAAATGGAATCTAAGTGACAGAACACCTCATGTGAAGTATGGCAGAATTCAATATCAGCACTGGCGCAAGCCATTCTAATGATTATTATTAAACACTGGTAAAGTCAGATTTGAAAAACACTGACAGTCAATAATTTAGCTTTGAGGTTTATAGTGAATCTTTTTCAAATACAATGAGTAACAGGGAGGGAAAAAAGAAGATTTTCTTGATAGATCAATTCTACTCTTGTATTTCACAGGACTTGTCAAATGACTTAAATATTACCAGATGCATTTTTAAAATTTTCCAATAATTTCAATGGAAACTGTTCATTATTCTTTATTTAATGTTTACTAGGAATTGCAGTTGATTAGGTGCTGTACAGGCTATATAAAGTGCAATTTCTTACCTCAAAACCTAGGGATAATGTTGCTATGAACCTGAAAGGTAGAAAGTGAAACTGAATAGAAAAAGAGATATTCTCATTTCCTCTTTATAACTGTAGCTCAAAACAGTGAGCAGCGGAAGTCCATTTAAAGAAAAAATTGTGCTTTTAATTACTGTTACCTTTAAAGTTCCCAGGCTAACCGATATAGATTCATTTATTTGGTAACAGTATGTATTCCTGATGACATTATCCCAGGCTCACTGATATAGGTTCATTTCTTTGGTAACAGTGTGTATTGCTGATGACATTATCCCTTTAAAAACCCAGGTGGCAAAGCTGCTACTGTTTGAAAAATCTTGCAACATATTTTCTTTGCATTTCAGAAAAGTCTGGATTCACTGTTGCTAATTTATCCTTTACTACACACCTACTCACTGTGCCTCAGTCTCATCTCTCTTGTAGTGGACCTGTTTGCCTACCCCCTCCCTCCTGCTTGGAACTCATTCATTTATTCAATCATATTTATTGAGCGCTTTCTGTGTGCAGAGCACTGTACAACTCCTTCTCATTTCACATCCGACAGACCACTAGTCTCCCCATCGTCAGAGCCTTTCTAAAATTACATCTCCTCCAGGAAGCCTTCCCCGATTAATCACTCATTCATTCATTCATCCAATCGTATTTATGGAGCGCTTACTGTGTGCAAAACACTATACTAAGCACTTGGGAGAGTACAATATAACAACAGATGCATTCCTGCCCACAACGAGCTCACATCTCCCCATCGTATTTTCTCTCCCTACTGTTTCATTTATGCACTTGAGTCCACACCCCCTAAATACTTAGGTATTCATCCCCACAGCATTTACGCACATATCTTTATATTACTTGTCATTTATTTTAATATCTGCCTTCTCCCCTAGACTTCAAGCTCCTTAAGGGCAGGGAGAATTTCTACTAATCCTATTGTACTCTCCCACATGTTTAGTACAGGGCTAAGCATGTGGGAGAGAATGACAATAGGTTCTCAATAAATAATAATTGTGATATTTGTTAAGTGCTTACTGTGTGCCAAGCACTGTACTAAGTGCTCGAGTAAATACAAGATAATCAGGTCAGACACCCTTCCTGTTCCACACAAAGCTCAGTGATGATGATGACTAGTCTAAATACCACTGATTAATTGACTGAATGATTGAGTCTAGACAGTATGCTCATTTTGGGCAGGGAACGAGTTTACCAACTCTGTTATATTGTATTCTTCTAAGTGCTTAGTACGCCGCTCTGCACACAGTAAGTGCTTAATAAATACGATTTATTGATTGATTGAGCATTATCATCATCATCAACCGTATTTATTGAGCACTTACTGTGTGCAGAGCACTGTACTAAGCGCTTGGGAAGTACAAGTTGGCAACATATAGAGACAGTCCCTACCCAATAGTGGGCTCACACTCTAAAAGGGGGAGACAGAGAACAAAACCAAACATACTAACAAAATAAAATAAATAGAATATATATGTACAAGTAAAATAGAGTAATGCTGATACTGATATATAATATTTCCTTGCCTCATTTCATGAATGTGTAAGCAGCATGGCTCAGTGGAAAGAGCATGGGCTTTGAAGTCAGAGGTCATGGGTTCAAATCCCGACTCTGCCAATTGTCAGCTGTGTGACCTTGGGCAAGTCACTTCACTTCTCTGGGCCTCAGTTATCTCATCTGTAAAATGGGCATGAAGACTGTGAGCCCCACGGGGGACAATCTGATCACCTTGTAATCCCCAGCATTTAGAACAGTGCTTTGCACATAGTAAGCACTTAATAAATGCCATCATTATTATTATTATTCTCTGTGCCTCATTTACCTCATCTGGAAAATGGGGATTAAGACTGCGAGCCCCCCGTGGAACAACCTGATCATGTTGTAACCTCCCCAGCGCTTAGAACAGTGCTTTGCACATAGTAAGCGCTTAATGTATGCTATCATTAATATGGAACCATCCGTTTATCTCACTTATTTTGAAGATACAGTATTAGTTAAAAAGGACATAGGTAAACTGTTTCAAACGAGTGAGGAATTCTAGGCAGGGTTGAATATTTAGGCATACAAGTAGCATTTGAGATTATAAAAAGGTTTGGAGAGTTTGACTGTATTCTTCTATAATAATTTTCCATTCCAGGGTAGGATTTTTATCCACTTCCCTTGTGAGAGACAGACAGAGATAAAAACAGGGAGGTGGAAACAGAGACATAAAGACAGAGAGCACTATTGGTTGATTGATTAATAAAAGAGGCTGGCTTTAGGGAGGGAAAGAGTAAAGGAGAAAGAGGGGCAGAGGGAAGCAGAGGGGAGAACAACATAAGAAGGGCTGGAGAGAGGGTAGAAAGGAAAGGCGGAAAATATGAGGGAAGGAAGTAGGGAGAGAGAAAGAGAGGAGGGAAAGAGGAAGAGAGGGTGAGACAGAGAGAAAGAAGGAGAGATGGGGAGGGAATGAGAGAAAGAAAGAGAAATAGAAGGGAGGGAATGAATATAAATTAGAGTTTGTGGTCTGTGGACTGTCTATAAATAGAAGGTGAAGTGTTCTAATAGCAATAGGGTGCGTCAGAAAGTCCCTCCCTGAGACTCCCTGCAGCAGCTGCAGAAACAGCGGCAGCAGCAGGAATAGCCAGAGCTGGAGCAGGAGCAGCGTTGGTAGCAACAGTAGCAGCGCCTAGGCAGAAGGCTCCCTCCTTCCTCTCCAAACTGCGGTGCACAAGCTGTCTGCCGCCAGATCCAGGCCTTCTGTTCCCCTCCCCGCCTGCAACCAGGCTGAGAGGGCAGAGCCGGGGGCCAGGGGAGGAAAGAGGCCCTGGGGGAGGTGGGTTGGAGGCCCACAGACTGCTCAATCAATCAGGAGGAATGCTCAGAGCTACCCGGTGCATTTTACCCAACTCTCAGCTCGTGTCGTTAGGGAAAATGCAGAACCGAAGTTCGAAGCGTTTCCAGTTCTTGTGGCTGCACCTCGTTTATGGAAGAGTGGAGAGGCGGGCATCTCCCCTGTTGATTTTAATGTACAGAACGTGCCATCCTCTTCCGCCTCCTCAGAAAGAGCAGAGTGGGAGATCTACCACCTCTGGGCCTGGGCCTTGTATCTATGTCCCCCCGTATATTCTCTGCTATTTGTTAAGCGCTTACTACATGGCAGGCACCATTCTAAGCACTGGCCTAGATACAGGCTAATCAAGCTGGACACAGCCCCTACATCATCATCATCAATCATATTTATTGAGCGCTTACTATGTGCAGAGCACTGTACTAAGCGCTTGAGAAGTACAAATTGGCAACATATAGAGACAGTCCCTACCCAACTGTGGGCTCACAGTCTAAAGGGCTACATGGGGCTCATAGTCTTAGCCTCCATTTTACAGATGAAGTAACTGAGGCACAGAGAAGTGAAGTGACTTACCAAAGTTCACGCAGCAGAAAAGTGGCAAAGCCGGGATTAGAATCCAGCTTCCTTTGATTCCCAAGCCCGTGCTCTATCCACAAGGCCACTCTGCTTCCCCATTCCGGGCAGGGAGAGACCTCTGCTTTAGTGGGTCACATCCAGTGGAGTTTGATTCCATTTCGGATAGTGGCTTAGGTCTGTTAATATCTAAAGTATCATGGCCTAGTGAACGAGCACAGGCCTGGAAATCAGAAGGACCTGGTTTCTAACCCCCACACTGCCACCTGCCTTCTGTGTGACCTGGGGTAAGTCACTTCACTTCTCTGTGCCTCAGTCTTCTCATTTGTAAAATGGGGATTCAATACCTGTACTCCCTCTTCCTTAGACTGTGAATCCCATGTGGGCAGAGACTGTGTGTCCAGATTGTCATGTATCTCCTCCAGTGCTTAGAACAGTGCTTCGCACATAGCAAGCCTTAAGAAATACAATAATAATAATAGTATAGTGATAATAAAGCTCCCAATGGAAGATCATTCAAATTTCTAAGGTTTCATTTGGAACTGCCCTACAGTTGCCTCATTGAAAACACAGTTTTCCTTTGCCTTCTTTTTCTTATTTTTCCACCTCACCTTTCTTGTTCCTGAATTTCTTCCCTTTGGGTTTTTTTGATTTTTTTTTCAATGGGGTTCTTTTTCTTTTTTTGGTTCTGCAATCATCTCTCTAACCTCCCTGGGGCTTCTGCTATTTCACCTGACCTTCTCTTCAGTACTGATGGTTTTTATGCTGGTCTCCCTCTTTGATTTCTCTGTTCTTCTTTCCTTTCTGGTTCTTCCTTCTAGGGGCAGCCTAGCTGTCAGCTGTTTTCTAGGTTTTCTCAGGTTTGCCTCTTAGAGCTGGTTGTGTGGGTATTTGGAGAAAACTGAGGGGTTCCTGGCAGGTATCCCAGAGGACATTGGGCTGTTTTGGTAATTTTGTGCAGGAAGACTTGAAATATTCACAGTTGAAGAAACTATATTTAGGTCAAATAATTTCTTCTGAAGGAAATGAGGACCATTTTAATGGTCTTTAGGCTTCTTTGCTTCTGTGAAACAGAAGTGAGGTGAAGACAAAAAATGAAAAGAGCTCCCAGTCTCATTCCAAAAATCAGGATTCTATACCTGGATATGACTCCTCTATTCACTCCCTCCCAATTTTAAAGTTTGCATTGGGGGATGATTCAGGACTGAGAACTGAGGATGAGATCCTCTATTGATCAGGGACATCCCCATGTTCTTGGCCACATGTGGGGTGTAATAAAAATGATACTCATTAAGCACTTGGTGCTAAGCACTGGGGTAGATATAATGCAATTTGCTGTAGTGTACTCTCCAAAGTGCTTATTATAGTGCTTTGCACACAGAAAGCACTCAATAATAATAATGATAATGGCATTTGAGCGCTTACTATGTGCCAAGCAGTGTTCAATAGATACCATTGATTGACTGATTGAACACAGTCCCTGTCCCACATGATGCTTACAGTCTAAAGGGGAGGGAAGTGAAGTGTCTTGCCCAAGGTCACACAGCAGACATGTGGCAGAGCCAGAATTAGAACCCACATCCTCCGACTCCTGAATCCGTGCTCTTTCCATTAGACCATTAGACCATGGTTTCTGGGCAGCGGCTTTGGGCTCTGACTAAGCACCCCGGGCACTGCTCCTGATCGCCATGCTGCTTGGGAGACTCCTTCCTCAACTCATTTCTTAAGTCCACAGCCCCAGGCATCACCCTGTAAGCTGGGGTCCCATGGCCCAAAGGGGTGCCAACACCCTGACCTGAGGCACTGGCGCTCCAATGCCTTCCAGACTAAGAGAGCACAAGCTTTGTGCCCAACAGCATGTGAGTACAGAATTATTATCCTTATCAGTAATAATGGTGGCATTTCTTAAGAGCATATCACGTGCCAAGCACTCCACTAGGAGCTGGGGTACACATGATAATTTGGTTGGACTTAGTCCCCGTCTCTCACGGGCCTATTAGTCTAAGTAGGAGGGAAAACAGGTATTAAATCCTTATTTTGCAGATGAGGAAGAAACGGAGACACAGAGAAGTTAAATGACTTGCCCAAAGTCACACAGCAGGGAAGTGGCAGAGTCTGGATTAGAATCCAGGTCTTCTGAATCCCAGACCTGTGCTCTTTCCCTTAGGCCAAGCTGCTTCTTAACTAAACTGATTAGATCAGCTCATCTATGCTTACCATGGAAAATACCACGTATATGCTTGTATTCTTATTTTTCTGGGATGTCTGATGCTTCTCTCTCACAATAATAATGATGATCCTTATTAAGTCCATTCTATGTGTCAAGCACTGCACCAAGGGCTGTGATAGATATGAGATAATCAGCTTCCAGTCCCTGTCCCACACGGCGCTGAGAAGGAGAGAGAACAGGCATTTTACAGATGAGGAAACAAGCACAGAGAAGGTAAGTGATCGTACAAGGTCACGCAATGAGCAAGTGGCAGACCCGGGCCTAGGTTAGCTGCACCCTAGCCACACATTCCATCTGCCTATTTATTTGCTTGGTTTGTATGTTTCTCCAACCTCCTTGAAGACCTCACCGGTAATGTCAATTTTGGTCTCTCCGGGGGCCCGGTGAAGTGCTCTGGGCTCAGGGTGTGCTCAGCAAATACCGCTGACTGACTGATTGCCGCCCACGGCAGCTACCAATCCTCTTGGCACGCAGGTGCCGCTTCCTCCTGATGGAGGGTCATCGGCGACCTGTTTCCGACAGGTTTCAGCTTTTGCATGAACGTTCCCTCCCGGAGGCTAAAATCTCATCCCTCTCTGAGCTCAGTCTCCACAGCCAGAGAGGACACCCATGGGATCTAGGCAGTCCGAGATCTGGGCTGGTTTTCTTCTCCGCAACCCACACGGCGGCCACTGTGAGAAACCTGCAGGGCAATGCTGAGAGAGGTAAGTTCCTCCCCCTTTTCACTTACCTTCCAGAATCTGTAGATGAGGGAGAGAAAGAAAAGAAAAAAAAATGAGTTAAAAATGGGCTGTGGCTGATGCAAAGAATTTACGAAGGATTTTTATTATGCAGAACACATGTCTTAGACATGTATTTCTTCGCTAAGATGGAAACAGGGTTGAAAGATGCATAATACATGTTTTAAAAATATTCCTAACTACCTAATTACCCCTTGGACCAATCGGGTACATAATATACATTTTAATATGCTGTCTAATTGTGTGTTTACCTAGGAGACTGCAGCCTTTCTTCTCTCTTGGATAAAAACACAGGGTGTTTTTTTTAAAAAAAACTGTCTAACCACATATTTACTTGATTCATTCTGGTCTCCTGGCATGCTCTAAGAATCTTCCTCAAAAGAGGAAAATGGAGATGCAGAGCAAGGGAATTGCACACTATGGTGGTGGTGGAAATAAAGGCAAAAATCTACATTTCGATGAGAGCGGACTGAGTAAATCCAAGATCAGGTGGAGGGTGCTGTTTGTGAAGGAGCTTGCAGAGGTCACACGGTGCATCTCTCTTCTCTCTGCCTCCCCTCCCCTTGACCTTCTTCCAGCCTTCCGGCATCTGGGGCAGAAGGGAGCAGCTGCCAAGGGGATCACCACGTAAAGATGGGGGAAGGGAAAACATTACTGTGTCTTTTTGACCCTGTGCCTTTCCCCATATGTATTAATAATAATTTTTCAAGCACTCTCCATTCACCCTGGGCTGGGCATTCATTTTCCCTCTCTAGGTTCTAGTATCCAGGCCTGGGGCCCTGTGCAGGGGGAGAGTCTAATCCTGTGCATGCCTTTCCCTCCCTGACTCTTTGTCCTTCCTGTTTCACCAGGGGAATTCTTACAGTGTTGAAGGAGGAAGCACCATAGCGGAGTGGATTGAGCAGGGGCCTAGGAGCCAGAAGGTCATGGGTTCTAATCCTGCCTCCCCCACTTGTCTGCCCTGTGACCTTGGGCAAGTCACTTAACTTCTCTATGCCTGTTACCTCATCTGTAAAACAAGGATTTTTAGACTGTGAGCCCACTGTTGGGTAGGGACTGTCTCTATATGTTGCCAATTTGTACTTCCCAAGAGCTTAGTACAGTGCTCTGCACATAGTAAGCGCTCAATAAATACGATTGATGATGATGATGATGATTGAAACTGTGAGCCCCCCATGGGACAGGGACTGTGTCCAACCTGATTATCTTGTATCCACCCCAGTGCTTAGTACAGTGCCTGGCACATAATAAGTGCTTAACAAATTCCATTATAATTATCACTATTACTCCCTCCTGCCACCATCATAATTGGAACCCCTGGGTGAGTTGGGAGGGGGTGATGATGTGATTTGCTCCCGCAATTTTTTTCTGTCTGCAAGTCAGACCCTTGAGTGAGGTGGCATTTTTCTCTCACTCTGGCTGAAGAGTCAAAAAGTGACCTCAGGGGAGATATTGGGGCAGCCTTGTATGTGACTCAGATGTCTCACAACGCATGCTCTTGGCACCCATAGCACAGGCGAAGGGGTGCGGATGAATCAGCACAACCCATCACCACTACTTACCATCTGATATGCTGATCAGCCTAGGGATTTAACGCAGGTGTTACCCAAGAGGCCAAAAATCTAGCCCCAAACCACTAAAACTCCCACAGGTGGTACGTTAGTTTCTTGAGCAGTTCCAACAGCATTCACTAGAGACCCAAACATTTTGTCCAGGGGGAGGATTGGATCCTTAATGGGGAGGTCTTGGACAACAGTCAATCTGCCAGCTTCAGAGCAATGTTCAGTGCAAGGCAGCATCACTGGGCCAGAGCCTTAGCCAGCAAATCAATCAATCAGTGCTATTTATTGAGTGCTTACCAGGTGCAGAACAGTGGATTAAGCTGTTGGGAGGGTACAATATCAGCAGAGCATCCAAACAGTTGCTGAATGGTGAACTGAAGGGAAGTAGCCAAAGGAAGGGCAGTCAGCAGAAACAAATTCAAAGGTCCATTAAAGCACAGACTCAGATGACGGTGCATTGGGCAATAGCAGGCAAATCAATCAGTCGATCAATCAGTGGTATTTATTGAGCACTTACTGTGTGCAGCACACTATACTAAGCGCTTGGAAGAGTACACTACTTTTAGACTGTGAGCCCACTGTTGGGTAGGGACTGTATATATTGCCAACTTGTACTTCTCAAGCGCTTAGTACAGTGCTCTGCACACAGTAAGTGCTCAATAAATACGATTGATGATGATGATGACTATAACAGAGTTGTTGGACATATTCCTTGTCCCCAAGGAGCTTACAGTGTAGATCAACTTGGAAAACAATCCCTAGAAATGACTGGTTCTTTTGGAGGAGAAACTTGAGGAAATAATAATAGTAATTGCGCTATTTATTAAGCACTTACTATATGCCAAGCACTGTACTAAGCACTGGTGCTGATAATCAGGTCACACATGGGGGTCACAGTCAAGTAGGAGGGAGAACAGGTACTAAATCCCCATTTTGCTGATGAGGAAACTGAGGCACAGAGCTGTTAAGTGCCGAGGTCACACAGCAGGCAAGTGGAAGAGTGGGATTAGAACTCAGGTACTTTGACGCCCAGATCCAGGCTCTTTCCGCTAGGCCATGGTGTTTCAGAGTCAGAGTACTAAGATGCAAAATCAAAACAGAGTTGGGTTCTCTAAGGAGCGGATGCACCAAAACAGCAAAGGACAATCATCACAAAGGGTGACGGCATTTTGAAAGGGTAATCAGGCTCATCTTTTTTGATTCATTTTTTTTTCAGTTACATTCGAACACGATGTTAGTGACATCATCAAATAGAAGGGACAGCTCTAAAAATCAATGTGTGTGTTGACCCTGGTTTAATGAGTATAGTTATATCCCTTCATATTAGGTTAAAGAATAGACATATACATGGGTAGATGTTCTTTTAGTCAGACTCATCACAAATTCATTTGCAAACACCTGGAAGAGAACAGAGAGAACACTAGACAATGACCAGTACAGCTCTGTAAAGACTATGTCCTGTCAGATTAATCCGATCTCTATTACGGCATGACAAGGCTGGCAGATAAAGGGGAAGTGGTAGATTGAATCGGTTTTTAGCAAGGCCTTTGATTCTGTCTTGAATGATATACTCATAAATAAAGGAAGCCACCCAACCATCACAAGGATGTAAAACCCAACTAGATAGTGTCAGTGTAACAAAGCGATGTTTTCCAACATTTAACATGACCGACCTAAATGGTGAAGTGGAGAGCAAGCTCATTAGGTTTATAGATGACCTCCAGCCAGAGGGGGAAGATTAGCTGGTACTTTGGAGGTCAGCACCTGAATTCCAATGACCTCAGAAGATGGGAGAAGTGTCAGAAACAAACACAATCAAGTCCGGTAAGGACAAGAACAGGATAGATGAGAGACTGAGCTCCATGAGAACCAAAGAGGAAAATGAGCTTAAATTGAAGTGTTAGCTGTACACTCTACTGGAAAGATCATGGGGGTCTGAGAGTCAGAGGTCCTGGGTTTTAATCCTGGCTCTGTCACTTGCCCGCTGCATGACCCTCGGACAGTCGCTTAAATCCTCGGTGCCTCAGTTTCCTCATCTGTAAAATGGGGATTCAATACCTGTTCTCTCTCCTGCTTAGACTGTGAGCCTCATGAGGGACAGAGACTGTATCAGATCTGATTGCATTTTATCTACCCCAGCAGTTAGCATATCATCATCATCATCATCAATCGTATTTATTGAGCGCTTACTATGTGCAGAGCACTGTACTAAACGCTTGGGAAGTACAAATTGGCAACATATAGAGACAGTCCCTACCCAACAGTGGGCTCACAGTCTAAAAGGGGGATACAGAGAACAAAACCAAACATACTAACAAAATAAAATAAATAGGATCATATAGGAAGTGCTTAAACAAATACCACAATTATTCAGGATTATTATTGTTATTATTGTTAATAACAATAATATTATCATTGTTATTATCATCAGCAGCATTATCATCATTATTTACATTAGCTAGAGGAAAGAATCTCCCCATCAGTGAAGGCAGCAAACCTTGGTTTAGTGGCCAAGGGAGGATGTAAATTCTCCCTCTGTTGGCACTAATACCCTCCCAACAATATCTTTTCAGTTAAAGAATAGAGAAAATCTCATTAATTGATCTTGAACGCTTACTGGGTATAGGGCATAGTACTAAGTGCTTGGGAGAGTACAGTACAGTTGAGAGACACAATCCCTACCATCAAGGAGCTTACAGTCTAGTACACTGTAATATTCATACAATCCACAAACAGTCATCAGAGACTAAGTGAGGTTCTCTGGTGGACCAGATAATAGTAAGTGAACGGCCGAAGTTCCAAGCGTGATAGGCTGTGTCTCTGAGGACGTGTGATGCCAGCGTGTTCCCAAAGCTTTGAGGCAGCATTAGGGTAACTTAATAATACTGGGGCTGGCTCCTTTTGGAAAAGCTAATCCATAAAATCGCCATCCGTGCCCTGACACATTTCTATTTACACCTCTGTAGCACTACTAATATTTTTAATACATGTTAAGAAGGCCGTTTGGAACTAAGCTTGAGGTAAGGACCGACGTCTCAAAGCTAAGATTTTTAGACTGTGAGCCCACTGTTGGGCAGGGACTGTCTCTATATGTTGCCAATTTGTACTTCCCAAGCGCTTAGTACAGTGCTCTGCACACTGTAAGCGCTCAATAAATACGATTGATGATGATGATGATGATAATGAGCCTCCTGTTGGCAGAGGTAATGGCTTCCAAAGCTCCTTCAGAGTCTTTTCATACAAGGAAAGGACCGTTGTCATCTCACCATATCAGGGAGACAGAAAACTCTCCCTGATCTTCTCTACATTTTATAAATAAAAGGTCTGAGTGCTTACTGTATGCAGGAGCACTGGACTAAACACTTTGAAGAGTACAATACAACAGAGTTGGTAGAGACGTTCCCTGCCCCATAGGGGTGAAATAACCTATCCAAGGTCACACAGCAGGTCACTGGTAGACCTGGGATTAGAATTTGGGTCTCCTGACTTCCAATGCCTCACTTCTTTGGGCCGCATCATATGAGCGGAAGGCACAAGTTGACTCAGATACATTATTTCTAAGGATCTTAGTTTAAACTCCTTGTAGGTAGGCGTCAGGTCTACCATCTCATTTGTACTCTCCCAAGTGCTCAGTATTGTGCTCTGCACACCACAAGTGCTCAAGGAAGAACTGCTTGACTGATCTTGGTGTGCCTGCAGAAGATTCCCTGCGAGTTCTCGGTTTCACCTTCATGCCTTCCCAGCTCCAAGAGTGAGCCATGTGTCTTTTCAGGAGCTGGGGGGTTGAAATTCTAGTAAATGGCTGTAGCCAGGCCTTCGATTGCTCACATTTATGTGTTTGTTTTCCCTCACACGACATTTCCGCTGCTAATGTGTCATCGGGTACTGACGTTAGCCTGGGGATACGTGCTGCTGGTGGAACACAAATTTGGAATTTGGGATACACACAGGTCTAACTTCAGGTGAAGGATCACCGTTACCCATGGTGAAAAATGCATTTGATTAACTCTGCGGCATATATAGGAAACCAGAGCAGTTTCCAATGTAAGGCTGTTGCTATTTATTTATGCAAACAATAAGAAAGTCATTAAAGCAACCATTCCTAGTAATTGTTTCAGAAATTGCATTGCCTGGTCTAGCAATTAGTTTTATACAAAGCAGGAAGATATTTGGGTTAATAACCTTGGGTTTTTATAGCTCAATCAATATTTTGGTAGCTTCAGGCTGCTCTGCTACTGTAAATTTTGACTACAGTGTTTGTGGGGTATATAAATATTTAGGTAGCCATTGAAGCATTAATTAATGAAATAATTTCCTCTATTCTTTAATTTAGAAGATATTATTGGTAGTGACCTGATACATGGTGTTTACTTAAGCTGTTATCATAGATCAGTAGGCCCAAGAGCTACAAAACGGGAGAAGGATATTGCTCTGTCACCTTTAGTCTCATTCTGACCACTGCAAATAAACCTCTTAAACAAGTTCTTGAACTGTCTGGTCACTTGTCCCAGAGAACTCTCTGCCCACAGATTCCAGATACTTCTTTATATGAAGAAAGAAAGAAGTCTTGACATTTTTACATACGGTGGGAATTGGAATTGGGTTTGTTATCCAGGATATGCCCAACTGTATCAAATACAGTAGCGCAATTTACTTTCCTTTACAATATGGTGTTCTGCTTTGGAACAACTATCTAGGTGTCTAACCCAGTTTATCTGATTATCTTGCACCTCCCCTAGTTCTTAGCACTTCGTAAGCGCTCAATAAATAACATTTAAAAAAGGCTGTAGTGTGAAAGAGTGTGGCTATGCTCCAGTTACTCTGAAAAAATGGTTTCTAACTGGCAATGGAATCAGAGCTTTAATGGAATCCCCGGAGACCATGACATTTACCTTCTAAACACATCATCCTTGCTCCATCCTCACCTCTCACTGACAAATTGTTCACTCTATTTATAGATGAGTCAATAATTTTTTAAAGAGGTGGCATGCAGCCTTGAAAATAGTCACTTGCTCACTCGCCCAGGCAAACAACAGTCCCGGATGAGTTATAAAAAGCAATTCCACTTGTTTGAACACAGGTGTGCCTCCTTGGGGATGAGTCAAGCAGGCTGGTAAAACAATCCCGGTATGGATTTCCTGACTGTTTTGGATTCAGTACCAGTTGCGGGTGACACATCCAAATGATTTGAAGAAAAAGAATGTGAAAAACAAGGATAATACTGGCACAATCACAAGCTGCAGTGTTTTAGAAGTTCTCTGCTGAGCATTTACATATGTGCGTGTGCTTAGGATCTGAGCTTTTTGCTGTAAAACTTAGAGATGGTTACCTTGGCAACTGCAAGTTTCCATGTTGCTCTTCCCATCAGAGCATCTTCCTAAGAGGAATGCAGATATCCACATAGTTGGAGCCCTTTCAATTAAGTTTTCTGCAGACTCATAAGAAAGTTAACAGTACCAGGAGCAAACTGTGGTATGTGGCAGGACAAAGGAAGTTTTGTTTTTGCTCAGAATTTTTGTGTATGAGGGGCACCAAATCTGGGGTGGATGGTGGACGTCATCATCCCTATAGAATTGGGAATGGAGGGTAGGGAATGAATCTATTAAGCGTCTCTCTGACAGCTTTCTGAGCTTCCCATCATGTCTCACATCCATCCCTGTTACCCCTTGCAGTAAGGTCAGGGCTGGCTGGTCGCTGAAGTAGCAACAGGTTTCGGGATCATGACTCTCTCCCATCCTTGGCTTCATATTTCAAGTGGTGAAACTCCAGTGGTTGCCCATTCGCCTCTGCATCAAACAAAAACTCCTCTCCATGGGTTTTAAAGCACTCCACCTCCTTGCCATCTCCTACTTCACCTCACTTCTCTCCTTCTACAATCCAGCCCATGCACTTAGCTTCTCTAGCGCTGACCTTCTCATCATGCCATGATCTCACCTGTCTCACCACCAACCCCTAGCCCACATCCTGCCTCTGGCTTGGAGTGCCCTTCCTCCTCAAATCCGACAGACATTTACTCTCCCCCGCTTCAAAGCCTTATTGAAGGCACATCTCCTCCAAGAGGCCTTCCCAGACTAAGCCCCACTTTTCCTCATCTCCCACTTCCTTCTGCATCACTCTGACCTGCTTCCTTTTCTCTTGCCCCCTCCCAGTCCTACAGCACTTATGCAAATGTCTGTATTTATATTTTATTTGTTTGTATTGATGTCTGTCTCCCCCACTCTAGACTATAAGCTTGTTGTGGGCAGGGAATGTGGCTGTTTATTGTTGTAATGTACTCTCCCAAGTGCTTTGCATACAGTAAGCATTCAGTAAATACAATTAAATGAATGAATGACTGAATGAAAAGGCTCTCTGCCAAGGCCTGACTGCTTTCCCTGAGTATGTGACCCAATCAGAGGTCGGGGGTGGGGGGTGGGGGGTGTGTGTGTGTGCGTTGTGTGTTAGTTATCCATTCATTCACTCATTCATTCATTCAATTGTATTTATTGAGCGCTTACTGTGTGCAAAGCACTGTAGTAAGCGCTTGGGAAGTACAAGTCAGCAACATATAGAGACGGTCCCTACCCAACAACGGGTTCACAGTCCATCACCCTTGCTGCAGTATGTGCTGCAGGGAATCTCATTTTTCCCCAGTTCTGCCTTGCTGGGAGCCATGCCCTAAGGTCACACCATTCTCAAAGTTGAAATAAATCTTCTGTTAGATTTTTTGGCTATAGAAATAGATATACTTCATTACTTTCATTGCAAAGATGGCGCTGCTGAGGGTGAGATTCTATCTGGGTGACCTTCTCTCACACACCGGGCTCATGAAAATATAGCTGGACAACTCTTCAATCAATCAATCAATCAATCAGTGGTATTTAATGAGTTCTTACTTTGAGCAGAGCACTAAACTAAGTACTTGGGAAAGTACAGTACAATAGAGTTTGTTAGATGCAAACACTGTTCTCAAGGAGTTAGCATGGCCTCAGTTCTTGAGAAGCAGCTTAGCCCAATCAATCAGTCAATCAATGGCATTTATTGAGCGCTTACAGCATGCAGAGCACACTACAATACACTTGGGAGAGTACAATACAACTAACCTTGCACATCAAGTGCTCTCCATCCCGCTGGGAATATGGACACTATGGAACAGGCAAGATTTGGCTTCTGCGGATTTCTGCGAAGGACCTTTAGTTGTGTCTTTAAGACACCCTCACGTTACCTCACCTAACCTCCATGTCTTTTGATTTCGGATTGGCAAAGGGGTGTCTGGTACTCTCTACTGCTACACTATGGAGGAAAAGGCTGGGAAGCAGGAGAAAGCCAGCCCGTGGATGCTGTTCCTGGTGGCCACTGCCACCACCGTGACCCAAGGGGCGGTGGCAGGTGAGAAGCAGAGTATGGAGCAGTAAGATGTTGCTTTCTTACTGCTGCCGCACGCAGCCCTGCTCCTGCTCCAGGAAAGTCTGCTGTTCCTGCTGCTGTCTCCGCAAGAGCCACCTCCCCAGGGATCCCAGCACGAATCAGCCTCCTTGTGCCAGAAACTCCAGGGAGCAGACCCCGGGAGCAGCAGCAGCAACTGCAATTTCTCAACAACCCTACCTGACAAAGGAGGCAGGCTAGGGGCTTGACTGTTTTCACAGCAAGAAAGCTCTGTGGGGGAGAGGCAAGACCTGCTGACTGTCTTGCTGAGACGTGTGTGTGTGTGTGTGTGCGCACTTTATGTGTATGTGAGTAGCTTTCTCTCTGTCTCTGCTCCTCTCTCTCATCTTCTGTTCCTCTTTCAGCCTGTTAACTCTCTCCGCCTCCCTTTCCTGTCTGTTTCTCCCCGTAATCTCAGACTCTTGGCCCCACTCTCAAGCAATCTCTTCCTCCGAGAAGCCCCTGCCTCCTGCCCCACTTTGTGCTTCTGGAAACGTGGTCACCTTAGACTGAGGGCAGTGTCCCCAGTGAGGAGGGCCCCAGTTGACTGGTCAATCACTTGATGCATTTAAGGAGGCTGGGGGAAGGGAGGCTCTTCAGACTGGTATAGTGGGAGTGGGTGTGCAGACTTGGGAAGTAGCCTGCCCTTTGTCAGAGGATGTTGAATTGGCAAACTGTGTTCTTTCTGTTGAAAACAGGTACATCAGCACCCCGTTCCAAGCTTGCATGCCTGTACCTTCCCACTCAGCAACTGCGAGAGTGGGAAAATTTAGGAAAAGTGGGATTGAGGTGCCCGGAATTCTAGGATGTGGGTACTACCAGACCCAGAGTGCTGTGGGTCCTGATGTGGCACCAGTGAGGATGCTCCAGCTCTGACAAGAAAGTCCAAGAATTTAAAATGAGTAAGATTAGCTGGGGGTTGATTTGAGGTCAGCTGACCAGGACATTCATAGATTTGTCTAAAATTAGGGTGACCCGCAAAAATCTGAGACTCAGAAGCAGCGTAGTGGAAAGACCACAGTATTAGGAGACCTGGGTTCTGATCTTGGCTCTGCCGCTTGCCTGCTTTGTGACCTCGGGCAAGTTACTTAACTTCTCTGTGTTTCAGTTACCTCATCTGTAAAATGGGGATTAATACTGTGAGTCCTTGGTGAGACATTGACTGTGTCCAACGTGATTTATTAGCTTATATCTACCCCGGCATTTAGAACATTGCCTGGGGCACAGTAAGTGCTTAACCATAAAAAAGGGGCTCTGAGGAGGAGCTGGGGGTTACTAGCTCCCAAAGACCCTGTCAAGAGGCTTACCCATCAGAAAGGGGAAGCAATGTGGCCTCGTAGAAAGAGCCTGGCAGTCAGAGGACATGCATTCTAATCCCGGCTCCATCACTCATCTGCTGTACGAACTTGGGAAAGTCACTTAACTTCTCTGTGCCTCAGTTCCCTCATCTGCAAAATGGGAATTAAATGTCAGTTCTTCCTCCTACTTAATTTGTGAACCCCATGTGGGGACTGATTACTTTGTATCTATCTCAGCACTTAGTACAATGCTTGATACATAATAAGCACTTAACAAATACCACAATAATTATGATTGAGTGAATGTCCAGCAGATGGGGAGTTATTGACTCAGCATAGAAAAAAGACCCAGACAACAACTAAATTGACCTGGTAGGGTCCTCAAAGACTATTCAGACAACAGAGAAGGAGAAGCAGCATGGCCTAGTGGATAGAGCATGGGCCTGGAAGTAAGAAGGACCTGGATTCCACTCCCTGCTCTGCCACTTGACTTCTGTGTGACCTTGGGCAAGTTACTTAATATCTCTTTGCTTCAGGTATCTCATCTGTAAAATGGGGATTAAGACTCTGAGCCCAATGTGGGACATGGACTGTGCCCAAACTGATTACCTTGTATCTACCCTAGCACTTTGATCACTGCCTGGCACATAGGAAACACTTAACGAATACCATTACAGAACAATAAAAAGGACCTGGGTCCTAATTCTGCTCCAACACTTGTGTGCTGTGTGACCTTGAGCAAGTCACTTAATTACTCTGTGCTTCAGTTCCTTTATCCCATTTATTCCTTTTCCCTATTCCAAGCTTGCATGCCTGTACCTTCCCACTCAGCAACTGCGAGAGTGGGAAAATTTAGGAAAAGTGGAGGTGCCTGGAATTCTGGGATGTGGGTACTACCTGTATATATGTATATATGTTTGTACATATTTATTACTCTATTTATTCATTTATTTATTTTACTTGTACCTATCTATTCTATTTATTTTATTTTGTTAGTATGTTTGGTTTTGTTCTCTGTCTCCCCTTTCTAGACTGTGAGCCCACTTTTGGGTAGGGACTGCCTCTATTTGTTGCCAGCTTGTACTTCCCAAGCGCTTGGTACAGTGCTCTGCACACAGTAAGCGCTCAATAAATACGATTGATTGATTGATTGATTGATTACCAGACCCAGAATGCTGTGGGTCCTGATGTGATCAACCAGTGAGCATGCTACAGCTCTGACAAAGAAGTCCAAGAATTTAAAGTGAGTAAGATTAGCTGGGGGTTGATTTGAGGTCAGCTGACCAGGACATTCGTGGATTTGTCTAAAATTAGGGTGAATTTATCTGTATAACGAGTATTACGACTGTGAGCTCCACGTGGGGCATGGACTGTGTGCAATCTGATTAGCTTTTATCCACCTTAGCCTTAGTACAGCGCTTGGCACAGAGTAAGTGTTTAACAAATACCATTACAAAAAAACCCAAAACCAATAAAACAGGGAACCTCCCTCAGAGCAAAGAAGGCTCCAGCTGGGAACACAAAGAATGACACAGGGCAGATTGGGGCTGAAGACCTGGGCTCTGTAAGTGTGACAGTGAGTCGGGGCATTTTGAAGTTGGAGAATTCTCACTGGCTGTATGTCTGGGAGGCCTGCAGAGTCCTGTAAATTTATGCTGGATAGCAATTAAACCTTACTTAACCTCCTCTTTGACAGCTACCTACTGAAAAGGAGTGTTGATCGCTGCTTGTTGGGGAGTGACCCATGCGTTTCAGCTGGCTTTCTAAAAGAGGAAAATGAGAGTGAGTCTGTGTGTTGTGCAATCCCAGTCATGTACGATCTAGTCCTGAGAGTTGCGAGGGCAGGCTCAGCAGTGGAGCTGGGGGTTGAAGCAAGGAGGCCCCAGGCATCTCTATAACGTACTTAGCAGCCAAAGCACAATGCTGGAAACGGACCCACCAGCAGCACTTGCCCAGACCAGACCTCAAGTACTGAGGATTTCTCAGCCAAGAGCTTCCAAATGGGGGTGGCGGGGCGACATGATGAGGACTCTGGGGTGCCCACGGGACCTTGATGCTGGCTGGCATTTTGGATTTTCTTTTGAATGGCGAAGGTGTTCTTGAGCACGTTCCCTCTTCCCAGAGTTTGCACAGCAGAGGCACAAGTTTAGGCATCGCTCAAGCATGCACAGTGAACTTCCATTTTCATTCAGTCATTCATTCAATCATATTTATGGAGCGCTTACTGTATGCAGAGCACTGTACTAAGCACTTGGGAAGTACAAGCTGGCAACATATACAGACGGTCCCTGCCCAACAGCAGGCTCACAGTCTAGAAGGGGGAGACAGACAACAAAACAAAACATATTAACAAAATAAAATAAATAGAATAAATATATACAAGTAAAATAAATAGAGTAATAAATATGTACAAACATATTTACATACATACAGGTGCTGCGGGGAGGGGAAGGAGGTGGGGGGGGAGGAGGAGAGGAAGGAGGGGGCTCAGTCTGGGAAGGCCTCCTGGAGGAGGTGAGCTCTCAGTAGGGCTTTGAAGGGAGGAAGAGAGCTAGCTTGGTGGATGTGCGGAGGGAGGGCATTCCAGGCCAGGGGGAGGATGTGGGCCAGGGGTCGATGGTGGGACAGGCGAGAACGAGGCACGGTGAGGAGATTAGCGGTAGAGGAGTGGAGGGTGCGGGCTGGGCTGTAGAAGGAGAGAAGGGAGATGAGGTAGGAGGGGGTGAGGTGATGGTGGCCTAGAAGCCAAGGGTGAGGAGTTTTTGCCTGATGTGTAGGTTGAGTGGTAGCCACTGGAGATTTTCGAGTAGGGGAGTAACATGCCCAGAACGTTTCTGCACAAAGACGATCCAGGTAGCGGCGTGAAGTATGGATTGAAGTGGGGAGAGGCAGGAGGATGGGAGATCAGAGAGGAGTCTGATGCAGTAATCCAGTTGGGATAGGATGAGAGATTGAACGAGCAGGGTAGCAGTTCGGATGGAGAGGAAAGGGCAGATCTTGGCGATGTTGCGGAGGTGAGACTGGCAGGTTTTGGTGATGGATTGGATGTGAGGGGTGAACGAGAGAGCGGAGTCAAGGGTGACACCAAGGTTGCGGGCTTGTGAGACGGGAAGGATGCTAGTGCCATCAACAGTGATGGGAAAGTCAGGGAGAAGGCAGAGTTTGAGAGGGAAGATATCACCAGCACCCTCTCTGTGACTTCCCACAGGCTTGTGGAGACATGTAGAGGGAGGGGAAAGAGATGACACAAATGGAGAATGAGTGGCCTGAAGTGTGTTCCAGAATGGCCAGGAATCACTACACTGGTGCTGAGGTGGTCTGGGTCCTGTTATATTTATAGGAGCCACTGCTGCCCATTGGGATTGGATTGAGGACAAACTTTGATCCTAGATTCCTAGTTTCTCAAATTTATCATCTTCCAGAAAAACTACCCACCAGAGCAAACTTTTCAAACCGAGGGCAGGGGCAGGACAGGTAGATACACCCAGAGCCAAGGGCCCAAGTCTTGGTGCCAGGGAGGCACACCTGGAGAGAGTTTCCAGAACAGAAGCGACAAGGAGACAGTTCCACCCAGAGAGAAATACAAAAAGATATGGCCCCAGGGGTCACTGAAAGTCTTGTCTTGGGTCCGAGGCCTGGCAGAGTTCAATACTAATGTCTCTCAAGCAACAGCCAAACAAGTTAGACTGTTCTCTTGGGGGAAGAACTATAAACAGGAAGTGGCAAGAGGGAGGAGATATTGCTAGGCTTCACAAGGATGTGGCAGAGATAGAGACTCAGTAATTGGGGAATCCACACCCTGCACCCAGTGCATCTAGCCAACTGCTTCCCAGGAGCCACCTGCCAGCCAATCGGGTGATGACCCAGGTGAATGAAAGTTCCCCTTTTCAAATATAGTTGAATTGCGATGGGTCCTGTATAGCAAGATTTTGGCTATCCTCAAGGCAGAGGCCCTATCTTGTCTAGGAAATGACTGCAGGCTGGGTTCCCCTATGGCATTCCTGAGGCTTTCTCCCCAGGGACTGTCTCTATATGTTGCCAACTTGTACTTCCCAAGCGCTTAGTACAGTGCTCTGCACACAGTAAGCGCTCAATAAATACGATTGATGATGATGATGATGATTTGTCACTCCCATGGATGCTCCCTTGGGTTTCCATGGAAACTGTGTGGGTAGGAGAAAGAGAATCTAACCCTAAATTCATGCCCCTTTATTAACTCCATGTCTTGCACTCATGTTTCAGAAATTGGATATTCCAGATCTGAGAGGTACATTCTCAGACTGTAAGCTCGTTGTGGGCAGGGAACATATCTATGACAGGAAACACTCAATAAGTGTGATTGATTGATTGTTTGAAAGTCACTATAACTCATTCACTATAACTCATCCACATGTTAGCCGAGAGTTACCATTCACCCCAACCTAAAAGAAATGATTCCTACATGCCCATCAGCTGAATTATAGTTGTGAGGGAACCATAACTTTGATTTTTCTAGACTTTTAAAAATGCAACAGCCCTGCTATAAGAGTTGCATCAAAATAATGATCAGGATTAATAATTCATTAATTAGTATAAATAATGTTAGAAATGGGTGATTGATAGGGATGGGGCTGAACAGCAAGGAGACTGGTGTTGTCATGATGAAATCTGAACATCTTTGTGTTTGTGATATGACAAAATTTAAGATGTTTCAAATGGGCTTTCTTTTTGGTGAGGGGTAGAAGGCAGACTGCCCGTCGGCTGCGATTGAACTTGTTATCTCAGACCTGGCCATTGTGATCCAGGGCAGAAAGTGAAGATTGTTTTTGAACTAAAGCAACTTGTAGGGCACTGAGCTTGCAGATAAGTTAAAGGGTGTAATTTTTATGACTCACAAATACTAGCTTAAAAGCAAGAATTAGTCCATTAAAATCTTCTTTTATTGGACATAATAGGGATATTTCTAAATGTCTATGCTGGAAAATAAAATATGAGCATCAATTGAAATTTTAACATGAAATTATAAAAAGTCTTTTGTTCCCCTGTGCTTTCTTCTTGACAACAGAACAGGACCTAGCTGTTTAACTTGCGGTTAAGGATTATTTGTGTGGGGCACCTCTGAAGGTAAAAATGCAGCATATTTGGCATTTTGCCCACATAACACTGGGCAGGAGCTCTGGTTATGAACTGCAGCTGTATAAAATAACAGGAAATGTGGGGCTTTGAGTTATTCCACTGGAAAGATTAATTATTTAGAAAAGAGTTATGCAGAAGCATCATGTCTTTTTTGGAGGTAAGATAGCCAACACCACTTCAGCTGGGAGAAAAAAAAACATTTGGAAAACTGGAATACAAAGGTGGAGGGAATGAGGCGGTCCTTCTTGTTGCTGCTTTTGGAAGTGGACGTTTTTAGTTTTGAATTATGGTCAGTTCCTTTTTGGGCAGGATCATGTCTATTAGATAGAGAAGCATGATAGAAAAGCAGCGTGGCTCAGTGGAAAGCACCCGGGCTTGGGAGCCAGAGGTCATGGGTTCTAATCCCAGCTCTGCCACTTGTCAGCTGTGTGACTTTGGGCAAGTCACTTAACTTCTCTGTGCCTCAGTTACCTCATCTGTAAAATGAGGATGAAAACTGTGAGCCCCCCGTGGGACAACCTGATCACCTTGTAACCTCCCCAGCGCTGAAAACAGTGCTTTGCACATAGTAAGCGCTTAACAAATACCATTATTATTATTATTATTACTAGCTCTATTGTACTGGACTTTCCCAAGTGCTTAGTATGGTGCTCTGCCTGCAGTAAAGGCTTAATAAATACCATTGACTGATTTATTGATTGATTGATAGAAGGCAAGAAACTAGAAAGACAAGAGGGAGCTAGGTCATTTATTTGGAAAAAACTGGGGTCAAGATCATTCTGCGTAATTTAACATTCTCCCTCTGCTCTCTACCACTTCCACTTCTCAAGAGTTAACTCCTTGTGTTCATGAAAATCTTATTTAATTCAAAATCTCAGAATTAGTCATGAAAATTGAACTCACCAGAAATGATTTGTCAAAAGATGGGCTCTGATGTAAAGTGGGCGGTGGGAGACGGAAAATGCTGGGATCCTGAAAAATAAAAATAAAAAGACATAATTCCTTTGAAGCCTATTTCAGGAGCCAGAGTACCTCTGTTCTATTTCAGATGTTGTCATCCTGAAAAGGAGCACAGCTAGAAGAAATATTTGACCATTCCCCCACATAGATAAATCGCATTTGCTTTTATCCGAAAATCCCTTAGCTGAAGTCTGTCTTGGACAAGGATCTTCTGTCTGCTCCTCTGTTCATCTTTCCAAGGCTGTCATGGAACTATGACAAGAAAACCTTATCTAACATCTCAAAACGATTGAGATGGAGAGAGATATACAGAAAAGCTGACAATCAGATAGTAGCATCGTTATTGAAGCAATGCATGGTAATAGTCCACTTATAAGAAATGAAAATTCACTTCCCACTACTCTCTGATTCAGCCCTTAAAGGGAATTGCAGTAAAGATGTCTGTTCAGAGTCTTTTAATCTCCTCATACAAGAGCCCCAGTGCAAAATGTCCATACCCAAGAACTTCACATGGATTTTGGACTATTTCTGGAAAATCTGAACACTCTGTGACTTTTAAATCTTCAATTTGACCTGGTAGGAATATAATGTTTCTGAGATGGTTGATGCTTCCTCCAAGCATAATCTCGAGAATTATAGCTACCAGTCATATGCCAACACTCCGTCCCCTTGGCTACTTAGTACCTTTTCCTGCTTTAAAATGCACACCAAATTCCATGGTTGTACTTTTGTGGCACAACAATGACTTTTTCTTTCTTTGCCCTTTCTCATGATGCAGTGGGAGGCAATGTGACAGAGGAATGAGCCTAAGGGGAGTCAGGAGACCTGGGTTCAAGTCCAAGCTTGCCCATTGGACTAGTGCGCTACCTTGGACAAGTTACTTCCCCTCTCAGTTTCCTCATCTGCAAAATGGGGATAAGATTGAGAGCTGTGAGTGTGTCCAATCTCATAATCTTGGATCTACCCACTGCTTAATAAATGCCACGCTTATAATTATTGTTATGCTTAGTATGTTGTTGACTATTTTGGACTGGTTAGTTAAAGAAACAGTTGATGACTCCAAGATCTTTCCTGACTCTTCCAGTGGTCATTATCTTGTAATTGTAACTTGAGTCATCTTTCCTTTCATGTAGTATCATATTATACTTGCTCCCTCTCTTCCTGGCCATGACATTCCATTGAACCACCTGGCACTCATATATATATATGATTATTAATTAATTATAATAGGATTATAATATAATAGTATAATATAATATGATTGTTAATTAATATATTAATACGTATTGTTTAATTGATAACCTTTGTATTTTACCACTGTTAGAGAAGTAAAATGGCCTAGTGGATAGAACACAGGCCTGGGAGCCAGAAGGTCATGGGTTCTAATCCCAGCTCCCCCACTTGTCTGCTTGTGTGACCTTGGGCAAGACACTTAATTTCTCTGTGCCTCAATTCCCTCATCCATAAAATGGGGATTAAGACTGTGAGCCCTATGTGGTACAGGGACTGCGTCCAACCTGATTATCTTGTCTCTACCCCAGTGCTTAGGACAGTGGCCTGGCAAATAGGAAGCACTTAACAAATACCATAATTATTATTATCATTACCTATACTCTCACTTCCTACCTATTGTATATTAGACAATTTATGTCACTTTGTCTCCCCCATTAGATTATAAACTCCAAAGGGGCAGGGACAGATCTTTAAATCCTTCGAAGTTCTTAATGCTCTACTGTGTGCTCTGCATGCAGTAGGGGACTAGTAAATGCTGTTGATCGTAGATGATTAATGCTCACCTGCCACTTTTCTTCCCATTCATTTAGATTTGTGACATCTCCCTGCAGCTTTTTCCTAGATAAACAGCTCCAGAAGAGCTTTGGGTAACTGAAAACTTGGAGAGTCTTTGGCTATCCACTCTTCCAGATCTTTTATGAGTAAATAATACTGGTCCCAGCTGTGATCTTTGAGTGACCCCAGTATTTACATTCTTCTATCCAAAAAGTGTTCTTTTAATGCTATACTCTGTTGCCAATGGTTTAGCCAGTTTTCTATCTATGACATAACATTTCCTCCAATCCCATGATTACTCAGTTTTATTTAAAAAAAACTTTGGTGTGGAATCTTGTCAAAGGCCTCTGAAAAATCTCAATATACTATGTCCACTGGTTCCCCTCTAGCCACCTGCTTATTGAGCCCTGGAGGGAACTCCAGAAGATGAGTGAGGCATGATTTCCCCTTACATTTCTATCACTTCTACACTAAATTCCATCGAATAGGTTGTCTTTAATTACACAGCAATCCTAAACTTGATTGTAGTGTCTATATATTTTCCATATAGAGAAGTGGGATTCATCAGCCTATAATTCTGAGAATTATATCCCAGAACCACCTCTGGAATTTTTATAGATGGGCATTCCATTGGTGATACCAAGGTTCTCAGACTGTGGCTATTTTTAGGTTATACTCTCATTCATTCGTTCACTCATTCAATCATATTTATTGAGCACTTACTGTGTGCAGAGCACTGTACTAAGCTCTTGGGAAGTACAAGTTGGCAACATATACAGACGGTCCCTACCCAACAGCAGGCTCACAGTCTAGAAGGGGGAGACAGACAACAAAACAAAACATATTAACAAAATAAAATAAATATAATAGTAAATATGTACAAGTAAAATAAATAGAGTAATAAATCTGTACAAACATATATACAGGTGCTGTGGGGAGGGGAAGGAGGTAAAGTCGGGGGGATGGGGAGGGGGAGGAATGGGAGAGGAAGGAGGGGGCTCTGTTCAGGAAGGCCTCCTGGAGGAGGTGAGCTCTCAGTAGGGCTTTGAAGGGAGGAAGAGAGTTAGCTTGGCGGATGTGCGGAGGGAGGGCATTCCAGGCCAGGGGGAGGACGTGGGCCGGGAGTTGACAGCGGGACAGGTGAGAACGAGGCACAGTGAGGAGGTTAGCGGCAGAGGAGCAGAGGGTGTGTGCTGGGCTGTAGAAGGAAAGAAGGGAGGTAAGGTAGGAGGGGGCAAGGTGATGGAGAGCCTTGAAGCCGAGAGTGAGAAGTTTTTGCCTGATGCGTAGGTTGATTGGTAGCCACTGGAGATTTTTGAGGAGGGGAGTAACATGCCCAGAGCGTTTCTGCACAAAGATGATCCTGGCAGCAGTGTGAAGTATAGATTGAAGTGGGGAGAGACAGGAGGATGGGAGATCAGAGAGGAGGCTGATGCAGTAATCCAGTTGGGATAGGATGAGAGATTGAACAAGCAGGGTAGCAGTTTGGATGGAGAGGAAAGGGCGGATCTTGGCGATGTTGTGGAGGTGAGACCAACAGGCTTTGGTGACGGATTGGATGTGAGGGGTGAACGAGAGAGCAGAGTCGAGGATGACACCAAGGTTGTGGGCTTGTGAGATGGGAAGGATGGTAGTGCCGTCAACAGTGATGGGAAAGTCAGGGAGAGGGCAGGGTTTGGGAGGTAAGATAAGGAGTTCAGTCTTGGACATACTGAGTTTTAGATGGCGGGCAGACATCCAGGTGGAGATGTCTTGAAGGCAGGAGGAGACATGAGCCTGAAGGGAGGGAGAGAGAGCAGGGGCAGAGATGTAGATTTGGGTATCATCAGTGTAGAGATGATAGTTGAAGCCGTGGGAGCGAATAAGTTCACCAAGGGAGTGAGCGTAGATAGAGAACAGAAGGGGACCAAGAACTGACCCTTGAGGAACCCCTGCAGTAAGGGGATGTGAGGGAGAGGAGGAGCCTGCAAAAGAGACTGAGAATGAACGGCCGGAGAGATAAGAGGAGAACCAGGAAAGGACAGAGTCTGTGAAGCCAAGGTTGGATAGCGTGTTGAGGAGAAGGGCGTGGTCGACAGTGTCGAAGGCAGCTGAGAGGTCGAAAAGGATTAGGATAGAGGATGAGCCATTGGATTTGGCAAGCAGGAGGTCATTGGTGACCTTTGAGAGGGCAGTTTCCATGGAATGTAGGGGATGGAAGCCAGATTGGAGGGGGGTCGAGGAGAGAGTTGGCGTTGAGGAATTCGAGGCAGCAGGTGTAGACGACTCATTCAAGGAGTTTGGAAAGTAATGGTAGGAGGGAGATAGGACAATAACTAGAAGGGGAGGTGGGGCCAAGAGAGGGTTTTTTTAGGATGGGGGAGACGTGGGCATGTTCGAAGGCAGAGGGGAAGGAACCAGTGGAGAGTGAGCGGTTGAAGATGGAAGTTAAGGAGGGGAGGAGGGACGGGGCGAGAGATTTCATAAGATGAGAGGGAATAGGGTCAGAAACACAGGTGGCCGGAGTAGCACTTTAGAGGAGGGAGGAGATCTCATCTGAGGATACTGCTGGGAAGGATGGAAGAGTAGCGGAGAGGGTTGAGAGCCTGGGGGTTGGAGAAGGGGGAGGAGTGACTCTCCCACCAGGAGTTCTACAACTTCCCTTCTGAGGTCCTTCAGAACTTTTTATTGGACATCATCCAGTCCCCAGGATTTGTTTATCAATTGTGTCTCAAACATCCTATCTTGTTCTATAATCTGATCCACCAGAGTGCCAACCTTTCCTTTGAGCTCAAGATTGCAATTAGGACTACTTTCAGGAGGCAGAAGAAATAGATCCAGCCAGGAGAAGACAGACAGACTGAGATCTAGAGGAGTGAGAAGAAAGAGACAGAGATTAGACAGAAGAGGTGTGAGAGTCATAGGAAGATAGAGAAGGGAGGAAAGAGAGTTACTTGAGAAGAAAGGAAGACAGAGAGACAGAGACCCAAAGGAGTCAGGAGGTTGAGACTGAGGGAAGAGAAAACAGATAACCAGAGGGGAGAGGAGACAGAAATCCAGAGGGAAGAAGTGAAAGAACCACAGGGTAGAACTACAGGGGAGAAGAGACTGATATAGATGAGGGAGAGAACAGAAAACCAGAGGAAAGTAAGAGCAGAGAATCCAAGGGCAGAGGAGATAGGAACTCAGAGGGGAGAGAAGACAGGCCAAGAGGAAAGAGATAACAAGGGTCTTAAAAGATAAAGGAAACAGTTATAGAATGCCTCGTCCTGACTGTAGCCCACTAGTAGGAGAACAACTGAGGAACTTGAGCCACCAACTTGGCAACTCTGCTTCTAGCTGGCTCTCACTTGGCTCCTTGGGGCAGAGTGGGTTACCTATGGTTGCCATCATCACTTAAAATATTGTGATAGCTAAATTACTGGCTTAGTCATTCCCCAGTGCCAATTCCAGGGGAGTGGTGGCACGCTTCACCTCTTTGGTTTTGGCACCTCTGCATCTAGTTCTTCTGGCTTCTCTGCCTCAAAAACCAAATGAGTGTGGAAAGCAGTCTCAGGACACAGCAAACTAAAGACCTTCCTGGTTATCTTCTTTTCCAGTCTGTGTGCCCCTTTTACTCCCCATGGACACCCTATTTCATCTCCAACTTCCAGCAGGAGCTTAGAGGCAGGGCCAGGGCAACCCTCAGAATCCTTCACTATAGATCCAGAGATCTTGGGAATTCTGAGAGTTAGGTGGCAGGGGAGGTGCAGGCAGCTATCCCCACCCTCACATCCCTGGATTTTACAGAGATCTCTCTGGTCCCCAAATGGGATTAGTTTCTGGACTTTTGAAGGCAATCCCAGATGGAAGACCACTGAGCTTGTGTTATTTTATTGAACTTGTTTCTTTGAGATTGTAAATGCCCAATCTGGGGAACAATTTCTCTTTCTCTCTTTCTCTTTTTCTTTCTCTCTCTCTCTCTCTCCCTCTTTTGAAACAAGAACTGAATTCCTGAAGAATCCACTAAAAACTTTCCACAGATGCCTATAGGTGTTCCTAACCTTATTGTAGGGTGGTATTTTTTAGCTTTTGGTTATTGTTCTATTCATTCATTCATTCATTCATTCATTCGTATTTATTGAGCACTTGCTTTGTGCAAAACACTTGTACTAAGCACTTGGGAGAGTACAACACCAAACAGACACATTCTTTCACACACCCCACCCCCTATCCACAGCATGTATTTGAAAACCTCTCTGGGCACCCAGAATCCTGCACCACGGCTTCCCACCTCAGGTCACACCTGACACCCTCCACATACACATCTTGGTAAGGGCATCTGGGAAGGAATTGTCAGTCAGAGTTCCCGACCTGATGAGCCTGGTCCCCTGTGACTCTGGTTCAGCTTGGGTAGTGGGGCAATTGGGATAAGTGGATAGAACATCTGGTCCTGATGTCCTTGGACCAGTCCTGAGCACATTTGGAGGACACATGTGGGTCAATTCCCAGCAAGGAAACAAAAGGATACTCTTTTCCCTTACTCCCTTTGCCCTGCCTTATGCTGATGTGGCACATTTTTCAGATATTCAGCTCTCTCAGGGAGTATCACTATTTAAATAGCTAACTGAAAAGAAAGGAAGAAAATACAGCCTTTATCTTCCTCCTCAGCAGTACACCCCACCATATACTAGAAATATAATTGCACCGATCTCAGAGCCCAGAGTATGTCTTCACCAGGGAAAGGTTCAGGAAGATTGGGTTGGAAGGGCCTGGAAGGGCCATGGAATCCTTTCTCCTAGCTCCTGCCTGGACTATCGACTCATCCCAGACCATAGGTTCCTAAGGCTGGATTCACAACTTTAATAACCTCAACGACTTCACTGTCCACTTAATAGGATGCGGTCCTGGATTCCTACTTAGATTGTGAACCTTATGCGGGATGGACTGTGTCTGACCTGATCATCTTCATCATCATCATCAATTGTATTTATTGAGTGCTTACTATGTGCAGAGCACTGTACTAAGCACTTGGGAAGTACAAATTGGCAACATATAGAGACAGTCCCTACCCAACAGTGGGCTCACAGTCTAGAAGGGGGAGACAGAGAACAAAACCAAACATACTAACAAAATAAAATAAATAGAATAGATATGTACAAGTAAAATAAATAAATAGAGTAATAAATATGTACAAACATATATACATATATACAGGTGCTGTGGGGAAGGGAAGGAGGTAAGATGGGGGGATGGAGAGGGGGACGAGGGGGAGAGGAAGGAAGGGGCTCAGTCTGGGGAGGCCTCCTGGAGGAAGTGAGCTCTCAGTAGGGCCTTGAAGGGAGGAAGAGAGCTAGCTTGGCGGGTGGGCAGAGGGAGGGCATTCCAGGCCCGGGGGATGACATGGGCCGGGGGTCGATGGCGGGACAGGCGAGAACGAGGTACGGTGAGGAGATTAGCGGCGGAGGAGAGGAGGGTGCGGGCTGGGCTGTAGAAGGAGAGAAGGGAGGTGAGGTAGGAGGGGGCGAGGTTATGGAGAGCCTTGAAGCCCAGGGTGAGGAGTTTCCTGGCTTTTAAAATAGTGCTTGACACGCAGTGTCAGTGAGGTAGATTTGAGAGTCATCTGCGTAGAGGCAGTAGTTACTGGAGAGCAAATCTGCTGGACTTTGAGAAGCCCTGGCACCGCTCCTTCAGTCCACTGGGCCAGGATCCTGCTTTCTCTCTATCATTCACTTTGCAATCCCATCCCCCGCGGCACAGGCTGCAGGCAGAGGAAGCAGCACCCCTGAGTGGCGGAGCTCCATGTCTCAGGCTCAGTGGATCAAGCAGTCATCGCCTTGAATCAACGCCATCTCAAGGGCAGTCCAACCGGTTCGTCTAACTGGGCTCCACAGTTGTGCAACCCTCACCCACCCCCACCCAACATACAGTCTGTCACCTGGAGAGAGAGGTAGGGGAGGAGTGTAGGGAGCTAAAGAGGAGAAAGTCTGGAAGGCAGAGAGCTGAAGGACCTGGTGGTCTTTGGGGTTGGAGATGGTGGGATAGGGCATGGCCAGAGTTTCTGGGGGATGGCAGTCACGTGCAGGGACCCATCCTGGAATTTACCAAGCTGATTGTGGGGAGGGAGGGTGGGGAAGAAAAGCAGAGAAGCAGTGGGGCCTAGTGGATAGAGCACGGGCCTGGAAATTAGAAGGACCTGGGTTCTGATCTTGGCTCCGTCACTTGTCTGCTGTGTGACCTTAGGCAAGTCATTTGACTTCTCTGTATCTCAGCTACCTCATCTGTATTACGGGGATTAAGACTGAGCCTCATGTGGGACATGGACTGTGTCCAACCTGATTAACTTCTGTCAGCTGCGGTGCTTAGCACAGTGCCTAGCACATAGCAAGTGCTTAACAAATGCCATTAAAGAAAAAAAAGCCACCCCTTAAAATTGTTGGACCTAAGTTCCATAAAATGCTGTAATCGGTCTTCTTTTTGCAAGAAATCTGAACTTGCTACTTCAAAGAGCAATCGAATGTTAGTGAAACAGATTCAACTGACTGTGGACCTTTAAGAAAAATAGTCAATGTATCTTCTCGTGGGTACATTATTCCTCCTGTCTGCACCTTCCCCGGTGTGAAAGCTTCTCCATGGCATTTGTTTCTCAACTGAGAGGAAACAAGCAGGCTTCACATTCTCCATAAAGCTGGTTTTAAAGCATCTATAATTTGGTCTTTCAAAACCAAACTTATTTGTAGACAAGACAAAGCATGCAGTCCTTGGTTAGGGCACTGTTCATGCCAAGTTTGAAGTTGGAAGGCAGAGCTGTTTTGGAGTTGTCTACGCACAAATAAGCATCTAAAAAAATTTCTTAACATCTGAAAAAACCCCATAACCTCTAACGGTTGAAGTTTGCTTAACTCCAACATGGCTGAATGGAAGTTTGCAAAACTTTCCGAAGAAATTTTGTGCTGAGTGCACAACAGAGGTGGTGTGATTTTTATAAAAGAAAATCCCATAAGAAGAGAGAGAGGTCCCATAAGAAGAGAGAGAGGAAGGAGAGAGAGAGAAAGAGAGAGATGGCACAGAATGTGAGCATCTTGGAGCAGGGTCGGACCTCAAGATGCATCTAATCCAGTCCCCTGTCTCCGGAAAGAACCACACCTAAACCATTCTAGACGGACGAGAATCTCCACTATTGTTAGCCTAAAGCCCTACAGAGAATAGGAGCTGAAGCAGTCAGTGGTGTCACCTTTGAATGCAAAGAACAGTGAAATGTATTACAACAACTCTATTATTTTTCCTTTTCAAAATCCAGCCTCTGAGAAAGAGCAGCCCAAGGAGGTCAAAATCATTTTTCTTGCAGGATTAGGGCTGACCATTAAACTCAGAGGCAGTTCAGGACAAAGAGATTAAAGAGTCTTAAGTTTCGATGTTCTCTATTTTTGCCTCATTTAGTATTTCTCCAGACTAAGCCTGACTCCTTGTTTATCTATTATAAACCCTTTTTTCCTTTGGCAAAATTAGTCAAGCCGCAGTAGTTCATCTGTTCAACAAAGTTTTACTGTTGTGCAATTTCCAACACCGATATATTAAAGAGGAACCTCTCGTTCAGAAAAAGAGGGCAAATTGTTTCATTTAATTCCAGTGCTTTACAATGTAGTTAATAAAAGCCCAGGTGTATTTTCCTTAGTCAAGTATTAGTGGAGGTAGAGATGTGATTACTTTTCAATAACTCCTTCACTCTTTTGACTAGGTTGGGGGTGAGGGGGTGAGAAGGGTAAAGTAATTTTCCTGGTAATGGCCAGGAAAGAAGTTCCTTCCAGACCAGAGGTTTACTCCACCACTTGTCTGTTGTGTGTTGGGCAAGACACTTAGCTTCTCTATCCCTCAGTTTCCTCATCTATAAAGGAAGGATTAAAATCTGTCTTTCTCCTACTTAGGCTGTGAGCCCCTTGTGACACAGGGACTGTGATAATAATAATAATTTTAGTATTTTTTAAGTGCTTACTATGTGCCAAGCACTGTTCTAAGCACTGGGGGAGATACAAGGTCATCAGGTTGTCCCATGAGAGGCTCACAGTCTTCATCCCCATTTTACAGATGAGGGAACTGAGGCCCAGAGAAGTTAAATGACTTGCCCAAAGTCACACAGCTGACAAGTGGCAGAGCGGGGATTAGACCCCCGACTTCTGACTCCCAAGCCCAGGCTCTTTCCACTGAGCCACGCTGCTTCTCTGCTTACTATGTTCCAAGCACTGTACTAAACGCTGGGGTAGATAACAAGGTAATCAGGTTGTCCCATGTGGGGCTCACAGTCTTAATCCCCATTTTTACATTCATTCATTCAATCATATTTACTGAGCGCTTACTGTGTGCAGAGCACTGTACTAAGCACTCGGGAAGTGCAAATCAGCAACAGATAGAGACAGTCCCTCCCCAGCAACGGGCTCACAGTCTAGAAGGGGGAGACAGACAACAGAACAAAACAAGTAGACAGGCGTCAATACCATCAGATGACGGCGTCAATACCAGCAAATGACGGTAACATTATTATATTTCAGATGAGGTAACTGAGGCACAGAGAAGTTAAGTGACTTGCCCAAGGTCACACAGCTGACAAGTGGCAGAGCCAGGATTAGAACCCATGACCTCTGACTCCCAAGCTCGTGCTCTTGCCGCTAGGCTATGCTGCTTCACCTGATTATCTGGTATTTCTTCCAGTGACTAATACAGTGCTTGACCCATAGTAAGTGCTTAACAAATGCCACAGTTATTATTATTATTATTATTACCCAAAGTCAAAGATCTCATATTGGCCCCTGAGAGTTTGATATTGCCGATTTCTTATTGGCAAGGCTCCCAGTGTAAAAAGTTGGAGGTTTACCCTGGTGAAACAAGCATCAGACCATGGTGAGCTAATGCCTGAAATTAACAGGCTAAAGTTTTTCAAGTCAAGATCAGGAATTTGGCCTCAAAGCAATTGGAAAATTACCCATCTCAGCCCAGTGATTTGGAAGGGAGAAAATAGGGGCTTTCAAAACAGTATCACCCCTTTGAGGATTCCCAGTAAAGGGTCATTGAGGGGAATCAGAGGAGCATCTCTGAGAAACCACAGGAAGCCATATGGAGTCACAGTGTGGTTTCAGAGACAGTTAAAATGCAACAGGCATCATCATCATCATCAATCGTATTTATTGAGCGCTTACTATGTGCAGAGCACTGTACTAAGCGCTTGGGAAGTACAAATTGGCAACATATAGAGACAGTCCCTACCCGACAGTGGGCTCACAGTCTAAAAGGGGAAGACAGAGAACGAAACCAAACATACTAACAAAATAAAATAAATAGAATAGATATGTACAAATAAAATAAATAAATAAATAAATAGAGTAATAAATATGTACAAACATATATACATATATACAGGTGATACACATATATACAGGTGGGAAGCAGTGTGGCCTACCGGGAAGAGCTTGGACCTGGGAATCAGAGGATCTCGGTACTGATCTTAGCTCCGCCATTTACCTGCTGTGTGACCTTGGGCAAGATACTTAACTTCTTTGGGCCTCAGTTTCTTCACCTGTAAAATGGGGATCAAATCCTGCTCCCTCCTACTTAGACTATGAGCCCCATGTGGGACAGGGACTGTATCTGATCTGGTTATTTTGTATCTATCCCAGTGCTTAATATAGTGCTTGGCACATTACTTGTGCCTAATAAATGCCACAATAATAATAATAATTGTTGTTATTGTTATTATTATCAGTACTTGCCTTGGCCTTTGTATGGATCTGAGCTCAACCAGAAAGTTCCTGTTGCCATTATAACCTTGGAGAAAACATTCACCAGGGCACCAAAAAGGGGAATAGGAGCTGTTCTTGAGGTGAAGGGAATAGACCTAAGCATGCCCAGGGACATTCCTACCCCTTATTATGATTAGATTATAATACTAATTAATTAGGTAATATTAATAATTAATATACTACAATAATAGTGACATTTGCTAAGTGCATACTATGTGCCAAGCACTGTATTAAGCCTTGGCTATATACAATACAATCACAACACGTATGGTCCTGGCCTCACATGGGACTCATAGTCTAAGGGGGAGGGAAAACAAGTATTTAAGCCCCATTTTACATATGAGGGAACTGAGGCATGCACGCATACACACACAAACACACACACACAAATGAAGTAATTTGCTAAAGCTCACACAGCAGGCAAAGGGTAGAACTGGGATAAGAACCCAGGTCTTCTGATTCCAGGTCCTATGCTCTTTCCATTAGACCATACTGCTTCTCACCCTTTCAGAAGATGTTGAGACTAAAAGCGTACGTGCCCTGCAGCAGCTGGGAAATCTGAGATCCCGTCAGGAATGAGGCTCCTGGAGAAGCCCCGCCCCCTGTTTTATCGTTCCTCTGGACTCTGCCCTGGAAAAATGCAACAACATGAAGAAGCGCCGTCTGCAAACCTGGAACAGATAACCAAGCCACACCAGCAAACTGGCTCCTGCAGTCAGTTGGGCAAGCCTGGAAAAAAATCCTGGGCTGATTGGGAGGAATGCAAAAATGCAAAAATCAGGATGGAAAGGCTGATCCTTGGTGGTCCCACGAGACTGCCTGACAGCACGTGGAGCAGTGGACAGTCCCAAATTTCTTGGTGAGGCAAAATGAGAAACGGAACAGGCTTGTAGACTGTAAGCTAAACCCTTTAGACTGTAAACTTGTTGTGGGCAGGGACATGTCTACCAACTCCATTATATTGTACTCTCCCAAGTGCTTAGTACAGTGCTTTGCACAAAGTAAGTGCTCAATAAATATGATTGATTGATTGATTGATTAGGCTTGGTGGAGCTCTGGGCCTGGGCTCCATGCTCCCATATCTGGTAGAACTGCAGGGTCAGATCAAAACTGATCTCGTGGGCTGATTGTACATAAAGAGCTTCATCTGTCATCTAGGAGGCTTCATAAGAGGGAGATATCCAATCAGAACTGAGTCAGTGTCCATTTCTGCCCCTTCATCAAGAGATGATGATCAGTTGATTACTGTTATACTCTGTATACCTCTAAATGAGGCGGGTGCTAGGATTTTACCCGCCTTTAGGTTTATGCCTCATGCGACTGTGGAAGCTATCATCATCATCAATCGTATTTATTGAGCGCTTACTATGTGCAGAGCACTGTACTAAGCGCTTGGGAAGTACAAATTGGCAACGTATAGAGACAGTCCCTACCCAACAGTGGGCTCACAGTCTAAAAGGGGGAGACAGAGAACAAAACCAAACATACTAACAAAATAAAATAGAATAGATATGTACAAGTAAAATACTTCTTGTCTTAGCCTTATTTGCCTGCTCCCTAGTTTCTTTTTAGCACCCCCAAATTTATCTTCCACACTGGGTTCTTGGAGATTTGAGAAGTGTTTATCGGATGGCCTGGCTAAAAAACTCCCAAGTCAAAAACTTAGTACTTTTGAATAGGTCAATCTGAATGATCACCATTTGATTGAGTCCTCAGTCTGGGAAATGTCAGCGGGAGTTGGGCCTCTTTCAGGAGGGGTGAGGAGAAAGAGGAGAGGGAGGGACCTGGGTGGACAATAAATATTACTGCTGCTACTACTACTACTATTATTGCTATTACTACTATCACCACTACTCTACTATTGCTACTAACTGTGGTATTTCTTAAGCGCTATGTGCCAGGCATTGTGCTGAGTGCTGGGATGGATAAAAGTAAATTGGGTTCATCACAGTCCCTGTTCCACATTTTACAGATGAGGTAACTGAGGCACAGAGAAGTGAAGTGATTTGCCCAAGGCCACACAGCAGGCAAGTGACAGAGCCGACATTAGAACCCATGACCTTCTGACTCAGTCCCGTGCACTATCCACTACCATAAGTGCTTAATAAATACCATTACTATTATTACTACTACTACTATTAATATTACTAGGATTTGAATGCCACCATCAGAAAATGACCACTGAGCTGACCCAGAAAGGCATTGTTTACATTCTTCTGAGTTTACATTTTGAGCCCTGAAAACAAATGCAAAGATGTCAGATACTTCTAAAGGGGAGGGAGGGCATTCAAACTTCTGCAAAATTCAGGGGCTTCTTCCTGGTTCCCTCTCTGTTCCACTTCACTGTTCGCTGCACTAAATCCCTCTCACAGAGGATATGAAGGGACAAGGTGAGGCGTAGATGAAACTAAGCGTTTCCTTGGCTACTCAGCCACACTGGGAAAAAAAAAACTGTGGGAGGGAAGAATGAAACCAATGGGGACTTGGAACACTGGGGATTGCAATGATCACTGCCATCACTAGCTCCTTTGCTGGACAAATGTAAGGTTTAGTTAAAAAAGAGATGGCCAAAAGGCAAATGTCAATGGAAAATGACGTTCCCTAACTTTGGGAACCCCATTGGCCTAGTGGAATGACCACAGGACTGGGAGTCAGGAGAGCAGGCTTCTAATCCTGTTCCTCCACTTGCTTGCAGAGTGATTTTGGGCAAGTCACTTAACTTCGTTGAACCTCAATTTCCTAATCTGTAAAATGGGGACTCAATACTCATTCTTCCTCCCACTTCGATTGTAAGTCCCCTTTGGGATAGGGACTGTGTCTGGTCTGATTGTATTCACCCCAGCACTTGGCACAGTGCTTGGCACCTAGTAAGCACTTAACAAATACCACAATTGTTATTATTCTTCACCTGTGGCATTTCGGCAAGGTGGCCCCAGCCACAACAAGGAGGCAGAAAGCTCAGCTGGATGCTGAGCTTGCTAAGGAGTCAGATGTTGGTGACTTCTGGGAAATGAGCTGCCGCAGGTTGGCATCTGGATGGTGCAGCTGCCAATGCAACAAGAGGCATGGAAGCGCAACACAGCCCAGCAGGTGGCAAGTGGTTATGGACTTGGCAAATAATTACCGAGAAGAACGCTGCCGATTATTTTTGGCTGAAATGTCCTGGGTATAAATGCAGAGTAAAAGCTTTGTGAATATGGTCGGGGGAGCCATTCGTCTGAGTATTTATATCCTTATTTTTCACCGAGCTGGGCTAGAAGACTTCAGGGATGAAAGATTATTTGGCTCCAAAAGCCTTTCACCAGCCCGCATATCTCTAAATTAAGGAGTGAGGCAGACAGACTATGAGTTACTGGGCACTAATTCATGACTAGGTACAATGTTAGGCATGAAAATTCAAGAGTTCTGGAATGTCTTCTTGCGATTAGACATCTTCTAAAAAATCCCATGAATATCAATAAAGAGAGAAATCCTAAATGGCCTTTTTGAGAAGAGAGCCTGTCTACCCAGAAGCTGTTTGATGGCAGAAGAGAGAGCATGTAGAGTTCATCTGGCTGCAGACAGCCAGGTTGGGGTGGGGGTAAGGGTGGGATGCCCAAGTGAAATCAGGGGCTCCCCTGGAGGTGTCATTTCCAGTGGCCTGGACTCCTGGAGC
Source organism: Tachyglossus aculeatus (assembly GCF_015852505.1). Classification (NCBI taxonomy): domain Eukaryota; kingdom Metazoa; phylum Chordata; class Mammalia; order Monotremata; family Tachyglossidae; genus Tachyglossus; species Tachyglossus aculeatus. The sequence continues at coordinate 11,378,309 of NC_052074.1, forward strand.
TCAGTGAGAACGGGCCTCTATTCCTGCCTCTCCCAGGATGGGGACCTAATGGATCTGATCATCCTGTATCGGCCCCAGTGTTTAGCCCAGTGCTTCAGTACATAAGGCTCAATACCCTCATCATCAACACTTCCCCATTCCCCAGGATCTATCTCCCTTCTGGATAGTGCTTGATTACAACTGTTCTTGCCTCCGGGGCAACTAACCTCACCAGGGAGAGCTGGTCCCAGGGCCAATCAAAGCCCCTGCTCCCACCCACCTCCCTCCCTTCCTCCTTCCCTCTCCCCTCTCTCCTTCCCTTCCCCCTCTGTCATTCCAGCCCCTCTTCCCTCTCAATTCCCTCCACTCTTTCCACCCCTGCTCCCTGGGAGTGACTTCACAGCTGTGCAGAATGCTTCACCCCAGACTCCTCTCCCTAGGAGATCTTGACCCGGCCCCAAGCCTCCGCCCCAGCTGTTAGGAAGAAGAACCTTAAATACGATCCCGGGTGGACGTGCTTACTGGGAGGAGGGAGATCCCCATTGGGCTAGGGGGTTTCCTGGGATTTGAGGGTTGATGTCTCTATTTCTGGTCTCTGACATGGTAGGGCTCCTAATATTTTAACAATTGTGGTTTTGTTAAGCACTTACTATTTGCTAAGCTCTGTACTAAAAGCAGCTTCAGCGTCAGATCAGACACAACCACTGTCCCACATGCAGTTCATAGTCTAAAGGAATAGAGAAGAGGTATTGGAGCCCCATTTTCCAGATCAGGAAAATGAGGCACAGAGAAGTCAAATGACTTGCCTAAGGTCACACTGCAGACTAGTGGCAGATCTGGGATTAGAACCCTGGTCTCCTGGATTTCAGTCCTGGGCTGTTTCCACTAGGCCAGGTTGCTTCTCAATCAGTCATATTTATTGAACAGTTACTGTGCGTAGGGCACTGTATTAAGCGCTTGAGAGAGTACAATATAACAGAGTTGGTAGACACATTCCCTGCCTACAGTGAGTTTACAGTCTCGCTAGGCCACGCAGCTTCTCTGAACCTGAGAACAGCGTTGGAATGGGCAAGATACCAGTCAGTGCCCTTGGCACCCTTCACCCAAAGAGATCCTGGAGGGCTGAGACCACAGATCCCAGCCTCTGTACCCTGACAGGCTCTGGCCACCTTGCCTGTGGTCTCTGTGGTGAAGAATTATTTTCACCCCTCACACATTCTTTGGGGTTTGGAGCAAACTGGTTGGCTTAGAGGGAGGGAACTGGGCCCGGCTCCTCACCGAGGGCACGACGGGCAATTCGCCAGTGAGAATAGTAGCCAGCTGGGCACGTGCCTCTGCTAGGGGCAATTCTCCACTGCATCTGTTCCCCGGGAGATGGATGCAGCGGCAGGAGGAGCAGCAGCAGCAACGACAGCAGCCTGGCTGGCACAATTAGAAGTTACTTTCCTTCAACTGGAGAAGTGGCTTTTCTCGACCGGCACGTCCAAACCAAGGCACATCCCAGAAACAGGACGTGGCACAGGCTGCCCCTCAGGTTCAGGAGAGACACACCCAGGATGCAGCCACCAGCCGCACTATTAATTATTGAGGCATGCGCCCAATTGAGGAATGCATCAAAGATGCGTGTTTGCCATATGCGCAAGGTGCCTTCTGCTGACTCAGCTTCCCACACTGAATGTCAGGACCAGAGAAGGAAAATACTCTTCAGTGAGTGATTGGGGTACGGCATTTGTCTCAGGCAAGATACACCAAGAGTCATTAGGGTGGGAATCGATAGGGCTGGTCTTCTGGGGAGGAAGGGGCAGGGGGCCTGAACTCGTAAAGAAGCGGGCAGTGTGTGCTCCCTGAAGTCCTGGTCTCTTCTACAGCAGGGGAAGAAGGCATGTCGGCCTCCAGCTCCCACCATCCTGAAACGCTGTCTCTGCAGAGTGCCAGGAGAACATGCTAATAAGAGCCAATTGTGATGGCTGTGTACGCGCTCCGGACATCTGCCCAGTAAAGACTGGAATGAAAATCCACTGGCTTGTTTCAAAGACAGGAGGCAGCAGGAACAGCTGTCAGATGGGAGTGAACTCTTGGTCTCTCCCAGCCTGTTCTTTGAGAGAGCTGGGGGGCGGAGGCGGGAGAGCCTCGGGAGGTCACTGGTTCAGCCATCAGGAATATGACTAAGCTATCTGAGAGAGATGATTGTCCCTTCTCTTTCTAAGGACTTCCAGGGCCAGCACCCTCCCTGATGGCTTGCTCGTGCGATTTATCACTCTTACTGTCTGGTAGTTTGTCTGTACATCCAATCGCTGTCACCGAAGCCCATTTCCATTTGTTTAGACCTTTGTCGCAATGGAGAACTGGTCAGGATCATCCCCCCAAAACTCTCAAATACTAATAGCCTCAGGGAGAAACGGGCAGATCTGGAATCAGTGTGCGGATCCCCGGATCTAGCATCCCCCAGTGCTTGGGAACCACGCCAGTCGGGGCTTAGGGGAGTGGGGAGGGGATTCCATCTCCCCTATGGGATTGGCACTGTGAAGTCAGAGCTCAGGGAGTCGCCCCAACAGCTTGTGAGGTAGAGCCAGTCTGCCCCTAGGAGTCAAAATGAGGCAGAACGTGGAACCAGAATGTCATCTTCCCTTGTTACCCCAGAGCCATCGAGTCTCTGCCGCCACCCCACCCCACTCTGGTCCAGCTCTGGACCCAGGCAGAGTTCCTTTCTCTTGCCTCTGGTCCAGCCCTGGGGCCTGGCATCCAGGCTGCTCACTCAGCCTGGGGGAAGGAGGGCTAATCCTGACCTGGTGCCCTAGCTACTGAAGCTTGCTAAGTGGCAGCAATGGCAGAAGGCAATAGAAATGAAAACCTGGGAGAAGCAGCATGGTCTAGTGGAAGGAGCACTGGCCTGGGTTCTAGTCTCAGCTTGGACTTGCCTGCTGTGTGACTTTGGGCAAGTGCCTTAATTTATCTGTGCCCTAGTTTCCTCTTCTGTAAAATGGGGATTAAGTACCTTTTCTCTCTTCCCCTTAGGCTGTGTGACTGACCTAATTATCTTGTATCTACCCCAGCAAACAATTCAGTGCTTGGCACAAAGTAAGCTCTTAAATACTGATTTCATTATTACCACTCCTCTCCCTTTTGCCCCCTCCTTTTATCCTTCTCTCCTCATGCTCCTTCCCTACTTCTACCTGCTTCCTGCTGTTCTCTTCGTCCCTTCTCCCTTTTTACCCCCCTTCTTCTGTTCCCTTTTGGTCCCATCCTCTTTAAGCCCTTCCATGTGGTCTAGGGGAACCAGTACAGGATTGGAAAAGTGGGTTCTAATCTTGGCTCCGCCTCTTGCCTACTGTGGGACTTCAGGCAAGTCACTAACTTCTCTAGACCTCAATTTCTTCAACTATAAATTGGGGATTCAATACCTGTTCTCCCTCCCGCTTAGACCGACAGTCCCATGTGGGACGAGGGCCATGTCTCATCTGATTGTAGTCTCTGCGTGAGCAGTCCTTGGCACATAGTGAGCACATAACAAATATCACTGTCATTATTATTATCCCACCACAGCTTTATTTCCAGCCGGGCAGCCTGGCTCCATCAACAATATAACATATTGGGCTATTATAACAACAACAATAATAATAACTGTAGTATTTGTTAAGTGCTTATTAGGTGCCGAGCACTGTATTAAGCACTGAGTTTGGTACAATATATGTAAATCAAACACAATCCCTGTTCCACATGGGGCTCACAGTCTAAGAGGATGGGAGAACAAGAATTTAATCCCAATTTTACAGATAAGGGAACTGAGGCACTGAGATAAATGGCTGAGGCAGGATTCGAACCTGAATCGTCTTGACTCACATGTGGGTGATTGCCATCTAAAGGGTTCAAGATCACTCACACACCTGCTGCTTCTCTTGTTTTCTTCACATCCTTGTTGGAGACAGAGAAACAGGTATTATCATCCCCATTGTTCAGATGGGGAAATTGAGGCACTAAAAATTGAGGGAGGTCCCCAAGACCAACCAGCCAATGGCTCCAGGTTCTTTGTGATTAGGACATCTGTGTCAGGAAGCATGTGATTTTTTGAACGTGTGTTTTTGTCTGTCGGACCACAAAGGGGTAGGTTTAGTCTGTTTCTTTCTGTCTCTTTCTGTTCCTCTAACATACCCGCTTTATTCCTCACCCCAGCATGATGTACCAGCCTTTCTGCAAGTATGGGCCCATTTAAAATGACTGACAATGGCACCAGCCACAGTGAAGCCTATGCACACACCACCTAGGAGGGTTCAGATCACGTGTAAAACGGCCTTTGGCAGTGTGGCCTGCCAACAGGGGCTCATGCCAGGGAGGCAGAAGACCTGGATGCTAGTTTCAGCTCTGCCACTAAATTGTTGTGTGACCTCGTGCAAGTCGGTTAACCCCTCTGACCTCCATGGTCCCTTCCCTGAGATATCAGGAGGGTGGCATTCCCCTGCTCCTAGCAGTTTTGTGAGGACTACTGAAATGATCTCCACAAAGCACTGTTTAGAAGATGATAGGGACTGGATCAACTCCCTTCTCTCCTTCTCCAGCCCAGCCCACACCATCCGCTCCTCTGCTGCCTCTAACCTCCTCACTGTGCCTCGTTCTCACCTGTCCCACCATCGACCCATGTCCTTCTCCTGGCCTGGAATGCCCTCCCTCCACACATCCACCAATTTGTACTTCCCAAGCGCTTAGTACAGTGCTCTGCACACAGTAAGCGCTCAATAAATACGATTGATGATGATCCACCGAACTAGCTCTCTTCCTCCCTTCAAAGCCCTACTGAGAGCTCACCTCTTCCAAGAGGCCTTCCCAGACAGAGCCCCCTTTTACCTCTCCTTCTCCCCATCCCCCCCGCCCTACCTCCTTTCCCTCTCCATAGCACCTGTATATGTTTGTACAGATTTATTACTCTATTTATTTTACTTGCACATATTGACTATTCTATTTATTTTGTTAATGATGTGCATTTAGCTTTAATTCTATTTGTTCTGACCACTTGACACCTGTCCACATGTTTTATTTTGTTGTCTGCCTCCCCCTTCTAGACTGTGAGCCTGTTGTTGGGTAGGGACCGTCTCTATATGTTGCCAACTTGTACTATCCAAGCGCTTAGTACAGTGCTCTGCACACAGTAAGCGCTCAGTAAATATGACTGAATGAATAAATGAATGAATGAAGTCGAAGTATGAGATCTGCTTGGCTTTCCCAACACACACACACACACACACACACACACACACAAACATACACACACAGTTTTTACACCACAAAACAACAGAACTAGACTGGTGAAGTAGTCTTTTAGACTGTGAGCCCACTGTTGGGTAGGGACTGTCTCTATATGTTGCCAACTTGTACTTCCCAAGCGCTTAGTACAGTGCTCTGCACACAGTAAGCGCTCACGCTCAATAAATACGATTGATTGATTGATTGATTGATTGCTGAACCAGACTCCAAATAGGGACCTCCCAGCCGGAAACTCTACAAGACCGTGACCTCCAGATAATAATGATAATATAATAATAATAGTATTTGTTAAGTTCTTACTATTTGTCAAACACTGTACCAAGTGCTGTGGTAGATACAAGAGAATCAGATCTCACATGAGACTCGGTGTCTAAGTAGAAGGGAGAATAGGTATTGACCCCCCATTTTGCAGATGAGAGAACTGAGGCATAAAGAAGTGAGTTTCCCAAGGTCACACAGCAGGTAAGAGACGGAGCCGAGATTAGAAGCCAGGTTCTCTCACCATCATCAATCGTATTTATTGAGCGCTTACTGTGTGCAGAGCACTGTACTAAGTGCTTGGGAAGTACAAAAGCGCTTGGGACGTACAAAAGCTCTTGGGAAGTACAGGTTCTCTGACTCCTAGGCTCCTGCTCATTATACTAATAATAATAACTGGTATTTGTTAAGCATTTACTACGTGCCAGGCGCTGTACTAAGTGCTGGGGTGGCTGCAACCAAATCAGGTTGGACCCAGTCCCTGTCCCACGTGGGGCTCACAGTCTCAGCCCCCATTTGACAGATGAGGGAACTGAGGCCCAGAGAAGTGAACTGACTTGACCAAGGTCACACAGCAGACAAGTGCCATCGCTCCTCACATCCGGTTCCTTCTCAGCAAACCTCAAAGTCCCGGGACTACTTATCTCTGGGTAGGCGGTTTCCGAAAGCAGAGTCGGAGCCTCCCTTTTCAGGGCCGTGAACATTCATGGACTTGCCCAAGGGACGGTCCTGAGCCCCTTCCTTCCTCTCCCCCTCATCCCCCTCTCCATCCCCCCCATCTTACCTCCTTCCCTTCCCCACAGCACCTGTATATATGTATATATGTTTGTACATATTTATTACTCTATTTTACTTGTACATATCTATTCTATTTATTTTATTTTGTTAGTATGTTTGGCTTTGTTCTCTGTCTCCCCCTTTTAGACTGTGAGCCCAATGTTGGGTAGGGACTGTATCTATATGTTGCCAATTTGTACTTCCCAAGTGCTTAGTACAGTGCTCTGCACATAGTAAGCTCTCAATAAATATGATTGATTGATTGATGATTGACGGTCCCTGTACCCTGAGGCCCCGGCTGACTGTCCGCTGAGTCACTGCACCACTTCTGGCCTGCTTCTGTTGCCGACCCCCTCTGAGGGCCTCTGAGTGGATGCTTCCGTATAATGGACTCCAGGCAGGCCTGTACGGGTTAATGGAAGGAGGCCTTCCCAGACTGAGCCCCTTCCTTCCTCTCCCCCCCGTCCCCCTCTCCATCCCCCCTCATCTTACCTCCTTCCCTTCCCCACAGCACCTGTATATATGTATATATGGTTGTACATATTTATTACTCTATTTATTTATTTATTTTACTTGTACATTTCTATCCTATTTATTTTATTTTGTTGGTATGTTTGGTTCTGTTCTCTGTCTCCCCCTTTTAGACTGTGAGCCCACTGTTGGGTAGGGACTGTCTCTATGTGTTGCCAATTTGTACTTCCCAAGCGCTTAGTACAGTGCTCTGCACGTAGTAAGCGCTCAATAAATACGATTGATTGATTGATTGATTGATTGATAATAGCCGGAGCCAGCTGCCCAGGTCTGGAGAGGAGGCCGAGTCTAGGGCCTCTCAGGCCTCCCCATCAGGGCTGGCCCAGCTCCTCCATCCAGGGGAGCAGGGTGGCGCTTACAGGGGACGCTCAGGGCCCCAGTGCTCCCCTGCAGCGTAAAGAAACCCACACCAGTGTGGCTTGCTGGTCTCTGGGCCTCAGTTCCCTCATCTGGAAAATGGGGATGAAGACGGTGAGCCCCGCGTGGGATGACCTGATCACCTTGTAACCTCCCCAGCGCTTAGAACAGTGCTTTGCACATAGTAAGTGTTTAATAAATGTCATTATTATTATTATTAATCAATCAATCAATCAATCGTATTTATTGAGCCCTTACTATGTGCAGAGCACTGTACTAAGCGCTTGGGAAGTACAAATTGGCAACATATAGAGACAGTCCCTACCCAACAGTGGGCTCACAGTCTAAAAGGGGGAGACAGAGAACAAAACCAAACATACTAACAAAATAAAATAAATAGAATAGATATGTACAGGTTAAATAAATAAATAAATAGAGTAATAAATATGCACAAATATATATACATATATACAGGTGCTGTGGGGGAGGGAAGGAGGTAAGATGGGGGGGATGGAGAGGGAGACGAGGGGGAGAGGGAGAGGGAGATGAGGGGGAATATTATTAATGGGGGATGCTTCCCTGTTCTGAAGAGCCAGCAGGTTGAGTTATCACAATTGCCCCAGCAAACGCTTCAGCTTTCAGCATGAAACCAAGTGCTCCTGGATTCTGGGGGCCCAGCTCTCTGTTCTTGATTCTAACCCTTTGATGCCCAACCCCGTTAACCCTTAGTGGTCTTCCCGAGGTTGGTTTTAGTACTACCGCCATTAATTGAGAGTTTCCTGGAGCATAACTCGTTGAGGTGCAGAAGTGGGGCGACCTACTTGGAGAACTCGTGGCTTTCTGGAAAAGCATGGAAAATATAGGCATACATACACACACACACCTATACAACTATCTCTGGTGGCTTTTGGGAAAAGCATGGAAAAGGCAACTCTAGTGGCTTTCTGGAAAATCATGGAAATGCAGGTTTACACACACACACATCTCCAACCACTGTGTTCACTTCTGATTGCAATGTGGTCACAAAGGGAACTGTGTCAGAGTGTGTGTGACTCTGTGAGTGTTTGGGTCAGAGCTTTTTTTGTGTAAACCCCTCTGTAAGAGTATTTTTGTGTGAATCTCTCTGCAAGAGTGTTTGTGCCAGGCCTTTTGGGTGACTCTCTGAAAGGGTGTCTGTGTCAGAGCGTTTGTGTGTGAATCTCTCTTACGAGGGTGTCTGTGTCAGAGCGTTTGTGTGTGAATCTCTCTGCGAGGGTGTTTGTGTCTGTGTGAATCTCCCTGCAAGGTTGTTTGCGTCAGAGAGTTTGTGTGTAAATCTCCCTGTGAAAGTGTTTATGCCTGAGCTTTTGTGTGTGAATCCCTCTCAAAGGGTACATCAGTTTGGAGTACGGGTGACTCTCTGCAAGCCTATTGTGTTTGTGAATTTGTCTCATAGTGTGGGACTGGGGCATTGGTGACTCCCCAGTAACTGAGAGAAAGGAGAAAGCTTGTGACTGACTCCACCCTGCAATCATCTCCCAAGCAGCGTTTCTGCTTCAGTGAGAGTTGGGCTAAGCTGGGGTGGATGACCTGGCAAGCAGGGAGAGGGTGAGTGCACCCATCAGGACCCACAGAGCCATTTCCCTGTGGGTGTTAGGGCTGAGGCAGGTGGGAGAAGATTAACCTGGGTGGGGTTGCTTCCAAAAGACCTCTGGTGCCCTAGCTCTGGCCACCCGGATAGAAACCTGAGATAGACCATCTCAGAGCCAGGCCAAGCACCTCAGACATAACCTAGAGCCCAATATTTTTCTGTGTGTGCATGCCTCTAATGCTAACCTTCTCACTGTTCCTCCATCCCATCTATCTCACCAGCGACCTCTCACCCACATCCTGCCACAGGGCCTGGAATGCCGTCGTCCCTCCTCACATCCAACATTTACTCTACCCCCTTCAAATCAATCAATCAATCAATCGTATTTATTGAGTGCTTACTATGTGCAGAGCACTGTACTAAGCGCTTGGGAAGTACAAATTGGCAACATATAGAGACAGTCCCTACCCAACAGTGGGCTCACAGTCTAAAAGGGGGAGACAGAGAACAAAACCAAACATACTAACAAAATAAAATAAATAGAATAGATGTGTACAAGTAAAATAAATAAATAAATAAATAGAGTAATAAATATGTACAAATATATATACATATATACAGGTGCTGTGGGGAAGGGAAGGAGGTAAGATGGGGGGGATGGGGAGGGGGGTGAGGGGGAGAGGAAGGAAGGGGCTCAGTCTGGGAAGGCCTCTTGGAGGAGGTGAGCTCTCAGCAGGGCCTTGAAGGGAGGAAGAGAGCTAGCTATTGAAGGCACATCTCCTCCAAGAGGCCTTCCCTAAGCCCCCCTTTCCACTTCTCCCACTCCTGCATTACTCTGACTTGCTCTTTTTATTCATCCCCCTCCCAGCTCCAAGGCACTTAGGTACCTATCTGTAATTTATTTATCTATATTAATGTTTTCCTCTCCCTCTAAGCTCGTTGTGGGAATGTGTCTGCTTATTGTTGTATTGTACTTTCCCCACTTAGTACAGTGCTCTGCACACCATAAGCACTCAATAAATACGATTTAATGAATGTGCAAGTGTTGGCTGGAAATAGAAGGGTCTCCATGGGTCCAGGACGAACAGTGGACATCTGGCAGAAAAACCAGGCAGGGCTTTCATCTGCATCTTCTGTTTTGCAGGAGTCAGGACTTCTTTCTACTGTAGATCTCAGAACTGTTTGTAGTACCGCCCATAGTTGGGTTGGGGGGGTGGAAGGGGAGCAGTGGAGATGAAGGGACAGAAGGAGGGTGTGTATGTCTGTGTGTATGAGTGCGTGTGTGTGTGCACGTGCACATATGCACATTCCTCAATAATATAGCCCCTAGGGACCAGAGCTGGCCAAGAGGTGAGGGGTGGAGAGGAATTCTGAACAGCTGTTTGGTAGGAGCAGGGAAGTTTAGAAAAAAAAACAGGCTCTTCAGTGCCTCCCTATTTGGATGACATTATTGGGCCCCTGTAGTGTGCACTCATCTCCCATCTGAGAAACCAGGAGATAGTTCAGTGCTGGTGGTTCCCTTGCGGTGGGGTGGGGGTAGGGGAGTGGTCTAGGTTTGTTGGTTTTAGTGCAAGGTGTGCCTTTCCTAGTGCACAATTAGTCTAAGGCTTGTGTTGTTACCCCGTTGGGTCCCCACATGTCTGGTCCTTGCTCTGACCACCCTTCATTCCATTCAAGAGCTTAGTACAGTGCTTTGCACACAGTCAGCACCCAATACATGATTGAATGAATGAATTTTATACCCCTCATTCACTAGGTTGTTTTCCACCTCACAGTCCCAAGGGTGCCGTTCATCCGATTTTATACGGGACAGTCCTTTTTCCAGCTGATTTCTCCCATGGTGTGTGCAGCGGGAGGTGGGGAGGAGTTGGCAAAGAGGTGAGTCCACCCTACCTGGTCCCTCCTTATAGCCCCTTCTTCTCTCCCTTTATTCCATTTCACTGTGTGAGAAGTCACTCACTATTGGAACAGAGTCGCAAGTTGTCTGGAGCTACCAAGCCCCACCTCTGTCCAGGAGCACAGAGTAATAATAACAACAATAATAATAATATCTGTTAAGCCCTTATTATGGGTCAAGCACTGTACTAAGCATGGGTAGATTCACGATAACCAGGTCAGACATAAGCCTTGTCCCATATGGGGCTCACTTTCTAGGTAGGAAGGAGAACAGGTATTGAATTCTCGGATGATGAAACTAAAGTAGAGAAAAGTTGTCAATCAGTCAGTGGTATTTATTGAGTACTTGGTGTGTGCTGAGGACTGCGCACACCAGTGTGGACTTGGGAGAGTACAGTACAGCAGAGTAGACATGTTCTCTGCCCACAAGGAGCTTACAGTCTAGAGGGGGAGAAAGAAATTAAAATAAATTACAAATATAATAATAATAATGATGATGGCATTTGTTAAGTGCTTACTATCTGCCAAGCACTGTTCTAAGCATTGGGGGAGATACAAGGTTATCAGGATGTCCCAGGTGGGGCTCACAGTCTTAATCCCCATTTTACAGATGAGGTAACTGAAGCACAGAGAAGTGAAGTGCCAAAGTCACCCAGCTGACAAGTGGCAGAGCCAGGATTAGAACCCACGACCTCTGACTTCCAAGCCCGTGCTCTTTCCACTAAGCCACGCTGCTTCTCTACATAAGCATTGTGGAGTGGAGGGTGGGGTGAATATCAGGTGCTTAAGGGGTACAGATCCAAGTGCAGACGCAACACAGAAGAGAGAGGGAGTAAGAGAAATGAGAACTCAGTTGGAGAAGGCCTCTTGGAAGAGAAGTGATTTAAATAAGGTTTTGAAGTTGGGGAGAGTGGTGGTTTGATGTATATGAAGAGGGAGGGAGTTCCAGGACAGGGAGAGTATATGGGCAAGGAGACAGCAGCGAGATAGATGGGATCAAAGTACAGTGAGTAGGCTGGCATTAAAGGAGAGAAGCTCACGGGCTGGGTTGTAGTAGGAAATCAGCAAGATAAGGTAGGAGGGAGCTAGCTGATTGCTTTACAGCAAATGGTAAGGAGTTTCTGTTGGATGTGAAAGTGGATGGACAACCCACTGGATGGTCTTGAAGGGTCGGGGGAGGTGGACAATTTTTTTTAGAAAAATGATCTGGGCAGCAGAGTGAAGTATGGACTGGGGTGGGGAGAGACAGGAGGCAGTGAAGAGGCTAATGTAGGAGTCAAGGAGGGATGAGAAAAGTGCTTGGACTGGCATAGTAACAGTTTGAATGGAGAGAAAAGGATGGATTTTAGTGATGTTGTGAAGGCAGAACTGATAGGATTTGGTGACACAATATGTGGCTGAATGAGAGAAATGTGTTGAGGAGAAAGCCTAGGTTATGGGCTTGGGAAACAGGCAGGATAGTGGTGTTCTCTACAGTGATGAGAAAGACAAGGGAAGAGAGGTTTAGGGTGGGAAGATGAGGAGGCTTTTTTTGTATATATTAAGTTCACAGTGCCAGTGGGACAATTAAGTAGAGTTCTGAGGGCAGGAGGAAACGTGAGATTGCAGAGGAGATGAGAGGCAGATTTGGGAATCATCTGCTTACAGTTGAAGCAGTGAGAGTGAATGAGTTCTCCAAGGAAGTGGGTGTATATGCAGAATAGAAGGGGACTCAGAACTAAACCTTGAACCCCCATAGAGGGTGGGAGGCAGAGGAAGAGACTGCAAAAGAGATTGAGAAGGAATGGCAGCAAATAGTGGCAGAACTGGGATTAGAATCCAGATCCTCTGACTCTTAGGCCCATGGTCTTTATGCTAGGCCACGTGGCTTCTCAGAAACCCTGAGAGGATCTCCCTGCCTCCTTCCTCTCCTTTCCAACCACATAGGTAAATTGGAATCCCCCAGCCCAGCCAAGTCTGCAATTTGAGACCCAGATAGGGGGTATGTAAAGACTGGACCAACCTGTACCAAAGGATTTCTATTCTCAAACAGTCCTCTTGGGAAGCAGCATGGTCCAGTGGGAAGAACCTAGGGCTGGGAGCCAGGAGATCTGAGCTCTAAATCCAGTCTCTGTTCCCAATCTGCTGGTTCATTTTAGGCAAGTCACTTAACCTCTCTGTGCATATTTTTCCTCATCTGCAGAATGGGGATAGGATCTGCCTTCTCCCTACCTCACTGGGCTGTTGGAAAGAGATAAAATGAGATAATTGATGTAAAAGAGGTTTTGGGAGGAAATGCTGAATAAATTGAAGGTAATGATTACAAATAAGGCAGAGCCGGGGGCAGAAAATCACTGCCTTATGGGCTCAATTCAAGTAGAGGGAGGTTTAAGGACCGGAACTACTATAGCAGTTGTTTTGAAACCCTCTTCCTTCCTTCTCCTCTCCAGTCCCCTCCCGCACCGCCCCCTGAAGAGTTAGCTGTACAGCCCACTTTCCACCCACAGCCTTTCCTCCAGCCCCCTCCTCCACCAGACCTCCCACCCAAGACCTAGGTTCTGAGGGAGGGTCTGGGGAAGGTTAAGAAATACAGTCCAACTGCCCCTGGTCCCCACTTCACTGAACCAACAACCTCAACACAGCATCGAACTTCTGATTCAAACCCAAAGACATGCAGCAGTGCCCGTTCTCATAGCAACACGGTTGACTCCCAGCACACGGATGGAGCGTTTTGGATCCCCAGCTAAACTGCTTTTATGCCTTTCATTGTGCAGTACTGAGGCCCCCATCTGTGGAAGCACCTGATTCCTTAGTGATTTCACTGAGGGGGCGGAACTCCTCCCCAGAGACAAGGCTGACTCAGTGGAAGGGGTCATGGTGACTCTCTGCCCTCCATTAATGTGGCCATTCACACTCTTCTTGGCACGAATTCCACCAACCAAAGCTTGTAGAGAACGTAAACACCTCTTTCTTTGCGTTGTGCTCAGAACTGTGCTGGGCACACAGTAGGTGCAGAAGGCAGGCTTTGGATGGAGATTTGCAGGCTCGGTTCTTTAGTCTGTCAGGATGTTGACCAGCTGAAAGTGTGCTTTGCCTGCCCTTAACTAGCCAGCTCTGGCTGTAGCTGCTGACTGGTCTGTGCAGTGCTGGGACAATATATCTAGTTGCATAAATAGCTATTTTAGCCAGCTTCTGGGAGTGCCGTTTTAAAAAAAACAAACTCTGGGCTGGTAAATCTTTTGTACTTATTTGCAAGGCTGTTGCATTGCAGGTCCCCCAGAATGCAGTTCATTTTACAGTGTGATCTGGGGGGAGGCGCTTTGCCCATTTTAATTTGCATTATGCAGCATCGAACAGTTTGCAAGCCACGTCCTAAAAATTATTTAAGGAAGATCCTCCCCAGGCTTCTCATTTCCTTCGTTGAAATTTTTGTCCCTCTCACCAAAAGGAAAAATAAGAAGTACTTGCTAAGGCTCACCATTCTCACCATTCCTTCTCTCCATTAGAGAAAGAGAATGTTCAAAACTAAGAAACTCTGGGTTGACTGGACAGCACGGCTAAGGGACAGTTTAATGCAGCTGGGCAAATTTATGCCTGAGTCTAGGATCTGAAGAAATCAGGCAGTGGGGAAAAACAAATGATTCAATCAAAATGGAAAAATCTGATTCCTCCTTTACTCCTGTCATCCAGTCCCTGGGCAAACACAATAATTGGGTATTTGTTAAGCATTTACTAGGTGTCAGGTACCATATTGAAGCGCTGGGTTAGATACAAGATAATCATGTTGGACACAGTCCCTGCCCCACACAGGGCTTCCAGGCTCAATCCTTATTTTACAGATGAGGTAACTGTGGCACAGAGAAGTTTAGTGATTTACTGTAGGTCACCCAGCAGATAAGGGGTGGAGCCAGGATTAGAACCCAGGTCCTTCTTATTCCCCGGCCCGTACTTTATGCATTAGGCCATACTTCTCTAGGGTTTTTCTATTCCTGTTGACTGAATGCCCTGTTGTCATGACAGTGGAAAGTACAGGGAAAGCTGGGGGACACAGTGCTCTGTACACAGTAAGCACTCCTGATTGACCCTTTGGTAAGCTAATCTACTTTTCAGAAATTTCTCTGCCAAGCTGTCTATCAGGGAGAGGACCTGCCTGTAATAACATTGCTCATTTCCTACCTCCAGATGGCTGCCTCTCTATTCCTGCTTCAAACTGACAGCCTTTCAGACTCACAGGAACCCCAATGTGATGGAGTAGAACCCCAAACTATAACGAGGGGCAAGGTTGGAGCCCCTCACATTTCACCCTCCCCTGCTAGATGCCTCCAAATGACGCTCATCCTATTCGTGTTTCTTCCGACTATAAAAGCTAAAGCTAACCACACCATGGCAGCAATCTGCCTAGACAAACCTGGAGGGCTTCAACTCAAAAGGAAGAGTAAGAGGAATATTTCACATCAATATAACCAGAATGGGCTGGGCTCTTAACAGCCTTAAGGAGAGCACTTGCTTCGGCTCTCATTCAGCTAGCAAGAAAGCAAAATCAAGATGCCAAGCCCACAGAGGCAACTCGGGTGCTGGGGGTGGGGGCGGGGGACAAAGCTGGGAAAAGGGAGCCACATTGTTCCATGATAACCCACTAACTGCTTTGAGTCAATTGTCACTTAAAGGTTGAGTGGGTGGGGAGGGAAAGAAGCCTTCGGTTGGAAGCCATCCAAATCATAATTCTCTCAGCAGCTCTGCTTTTGAGCTTCCTTGCTGTCCCTGTTTAAAGAAACTGTGCGATCCCGACTGGGTTGGAGCAAGGGTAGAGGGAGGAGGTATCCATACCCAACCTGGGCAGGGCCAGTGTGGAATTAGAAAGCCCTACAAAGGAGACTCATGAACATGGAAAAGAGGGGGAAGGAGGCTGGAGGGAGTTGTGTTTCCATTTTGTCCTACTAAAAACGTTGGCAGGAAGATTGTCATCAAAGCGATATCCAAACAGGGCCATGATTCATGTCCCAAGGCACAGCAACCACTGCAAGGACCAGGCATCACTCGTTTTGGAGTCACAGTTCATGTCAGCCCCTCAGGGTAACAGACACTTACTTAAAGGCAAGGTGGCTGCCAACAGATAATAGCTTTAAATGTAGAATTACCAATCAGTATGCATAATACGAAGCAAACTGCAATAAAGGCACTGGCAGTATTTTACTTAGACGGTGTCTTTGCCTTTCTTTCACTGCCAGCCCTATTCAGAGAAACCAATAGAGGCCTCCCAGGCCAAACTTTCTTATCCTTCCTCCTGGGCGAGGGAACGACCATGGAGGATGAATCCCACCCTCTGAAGGCCTCTCCCACTGCCGGGAAGTGTGGGAATTCCAGCTGCCCCCCGGGGTTCCTGCTTCGAACAATGATTTCCTCTTCCAAATGCTATGCGGTCCATGGAAGCCTAAGGTTTCCCTGGGAGTTGGAGCAGGGAAGGTAGATCTTTTTTTCTTCCAATCCAGTCCTGAAGACAGTCACCCTGCTAGCTGCCTGGGGAGAAAGGAGTAAGGAATTCTGGTATCTTTGATTTTAGCCATCAACGGGGGCTTCCTGATGGGGAGGTCAAACTTGTCCCTATGGCTTCTGCCTTGAAGGTGGCTTCAGTGGCAAATTAGAAGAATCGAATTCCTCTTTCTTGAGGTTTTTGGAGAAGTTGGAGAATCAGCTGTCAGTCTCCAAATATTAGCAGAGGCTGCAGAATGCTTAGAAAAAGGATCTCCGTGCTTTGAAATAAGTATTGCCTAATCCCTGCTCCCAAGCCCATGAGATTCCCCCCACCCAGATTCAGCTCTGCAACTGAGAAGCATGGGCCTGGGGGCCAGAAAGACCTGGGTTCTAATCCCAGCTCTGCCTTTTATCTGCTGTGTGACCTTGGGCAAATCACTTCAGTGCTCTGTGCCTCAGTTACCTCATTGGTAAAATGGGGATTAAGACTGTGAGCCCCATCTGGGGCAAGGATGCATTTAGCTTTTATCTACACAGCACTTAGAACAGGGCCTGTCACATAGTAAACACTTTAACAAATACCATAAAAAAAAATTGTCAGGAAGCCTGAAACAAACAAAAGTGAATCAATTTTTACATAAACCTACATATGAAAATGCTCCTCCTCCTCTCCCCCACCTCGAAACCTGATTGACCTTCCTTTACCTGCAACTTTCATTCCCAAAAGTCTGCACTTGTAGCCCAAAGTGTTTCCTATACCTAGAAGAGGTCATCTCTAGGTGATTTTGGAGCGCTAGCCTAGAAAGGAAAAGAGAGTCAGAGGTTCAGGGTCTTGGTCTCAGGACAGGGAGACTAACTTGGAGAAGGGCATCATGAAATGGTAGTGCGCCCCAACCCCCCCCCTCCCGGGGGGCCTGACTGGTAGGCCCCTCAAGGGAAATACAGCCCTTTCCTCTGCCCTGTCAAGCTGGTTCACGAACCAAGGTCCCTGTTAGTTCAGGGAGCTTGGAGCTTATGGGTTTTTTATGCCTTTGGCTTTGAGGGAAAAGAGGAGCTTTCTCTAGGCCTTTACTCTGAGAGATAGAATTAAAGAAGAAGGTCGGATCCTGCTGAACGGAGAGAAAAAAAGAATTGCTCCTTGGACAGTGAGAAGGAAGGAGAGAGCTTGTCTCGTTTCTTCTCTGTGAAACCCTTGGAGAGGGTTGTTCTCCTGGACTACAGGATGGGAAGCCTCTTAAAGGTGGGAAGATCCAATATATCACCCTGTTTGCCCCTCCCTCAGGGTGGCCAGGCCCCTAAGGGCTCTGAACCTCTGAGGATGAGGAGAGGACATTGGAACAAATAGAGCTGATTTCCCAGGAGCTCAAGGGATAAGGAAAGCAGGGACTTCTGGGGCATGAACTCCTCATTCCCCAGTGAAAAGTCTCAGCATGTGCTCTCAGCTCTATTTGTCTTCCTACGACATCCCAGAATGGACTAGAAAATATTGCAAAGGAGACTTGCTGTATTTCTCAAAGAGCCAGCCCTTGACCGCTCACCTTCACAATGAGCTGAACCACATGAACCTACCGTTGACCTGCTTTGTCTAATGAAAGCACACAGTCAATTCCTAACAGTGATAGCTGCCATTAAATCAATAGCACGCATAACCTCTCATTCTGGTGTTTGTCATACGAGCACATGGGTTCATCTGTTAACAAGGCCTGCCAACCCGAAGAGCTGAAAAGCGGCACGTTAGCTGGCTACTTAAGCACCCTATAAGCGATGGGAAGCTTACCACCAACTAGGGCCCGTGGCCATGCCGGGCTATGACATGGCTACAAGTCACGGTGCCCCTGACAAAGATGCAAGGTTTTCAACAGTCATCGGTATTATCTTGTGATGATCTGAGCCACGAGAAGCAGCATGGCTTAGTGGAAAGAGCCCGGGCTTTGGAGTCAGAGGTCATGGGTTCAAATCCCTGCTTCACCACTTGTCAGCTGTGTGATTTTGGGCAAGTCACTTCACTTCTCTGGGCCTCAGGTACCTCATCTGGAAAATGGGATTAAGACTGTGAGCCCCCCGAGGGACAACCTGATCACCTTGTAACCTCTCCAGCACTTAGAACAGTGCTTTGCACATAGTAAGCACTTAATAAATGCTATTTTATTATTATTATTATTCTATCAGATGAACAGATTCATTTTGCTATCGATTGGGATTCTCTCAGAGCAGCCATGAATGAGGCTTTCACACCACTAATCAATCAATCATATTTATTGAGTGCTTACTGTGTGCAGAGCACTGTACTAAGCGCTTGGGAAGTACAAGTTGTCAACATATAGAGACAGTCCCTACCCAACAGTGGGCTCACAGTCTAGAAGCCTGGGCAACTGGCAAGGAGGAGCAGAGGCAGGACTAAAAGTGGGAGGCTTTCACAGCTTAGAACTTTCTCTGCAGAGGTGTAGTTATGCTGGAGAAAAAGAGGGCAGAAGGGGTTGGGAGAGTGAAGGAGAGGGAGGGAGTAGTCTAAGCAAGTTGGAGACTAAGTATGGGTACAGGACATCGGACGCTAACTCCATAGGGGGTTAGGGTTCCCAATCAATCAATAGGTTTGAGTGCTAACTATGAACCGAGCAGTGTATTAAGCGCTTGAGAGAGTACGATATAGCAGAGTCGGTAGACATGTTCTCTGCCCAGTCATTCATTCAATCGTATTTATTGAGCGCTTACTGTGTGCAGAGCACTGTACTAAGCACATGGGAAGTACAAGTTGGCAACATATAGAGACGATCCCTACCCAACAGTGGGCTCACAGTCTAGAAGGAGGAGACAGACAACGAAACAAAACATTTTAACAAAATAAAATAAATAGAATAGTAAATATGTACAAGTAAAATAAATAGAGTAATAAATATGTACAAACATATATACAGGTGCTGTGCGGAGGGGAAGGAGGTAGGGTGGGGGTATGGGGAGGGAGAGGAGGGGGAGAGGAAGGAGGATGCTCAGTCTGGGAAAGCCTCCTGGAGGAGGTGTGCTCTCAGTAGGGCTTTGAAGAGAAGAAGAGAGCTAGCTTGGTGGATGTGTGGAGGGAGGGCATTCCAGGCCAGGGGGAGGACGTGAGCTAGGGGTTGATGGTGGGACAGGTGAGAACGAGGCACAGTGAGGAGGTTAGTGGCAGAAGAGTGGAGGGTGCGGGCTGGGCTGGAGAAGGAGAGAAAGGAGGTGAGGTAGGAGGGGGCGAGATGATGGACAGCCTTGAAGCCGAGGGTGAGGAGTTTTTGCCTGATGCGTAGGTTGATTGGTAGCCACTGGAGATTTTTGAGGAGGGGAGTAACATGCCCAGAGTGTTTCTGCACAAAGATGATCTGGGCAGCAGCATGAAGTATAGATTGAAGTGGGGAGAGACAGGAGGATGGGAGATCAGAGAGGAGGCTGATGCAATAATCCAGTCGGGATAGGATAAGAGACTGAACCAGCAGGGTAGCGGTTTGGATGGAGAGGAAAGGGCGGATCTTGGTGATGTTGCGGAGGTGAGACCGTAAGGTTTTGGTGACGGATTGGATGTGAGGGGTGAACGAGAGAGCGGAGTCGAGGATGACACCAAGGTTGCGGGCTTGTGAGATGGGAAGGATGGTAGTGCCATCAACCGTGATGGGAAAGTCAGGGAGAGGGCAGGGTTTGGGAGGAAAGATAAGGAGTTCAGTCTTGGACATTTGAGTTTTAGATGACGGGCAGACATCCAGATGGAGATGTCCTGAAGGCAGGAGGAGATGCGAGCCTGAAGGGAGGGAGAGAGAGCAGGGGCAGAGATGTAGATTTGGGTGTCATCAGCTTAGAGATGATAGTTGAAGCCATGGTAGCGAATGAGTTCACCAAGGGAGTGAGTGTAGATAGAGAACAGAAGGGGACCAAGAACTGACCCTTGAGGAATCCCTACAGTAAGGGGATAGGAGGGGGAGGAGGAGCCCACAAAAGAGACTGAGAATGAACGGCCGGAGAGATAAGAGGGGAACCAGGAGAGGACAGAGTCTGTGAAACCAAAGTTGGATAGCATGTTGAGGAGAAGGAGGTGGTCCACAGTGTCGAAGGCAGCTGAGAGGTTGAGGAGGACTAGGATAGAGTAGGAGCCATTGGATTTGGCAAGCAGGAAGCTTATAGTCTTGAGTGGGGAAACAGTCATTAGAATTAATTTCAGATGCAGTTTTCTGAACTGGACTGCCAGCCTCGTTCATCCCAAAGTTCAGCTGATAAGACCCCAGCGTTTCCGGTCAGGATTTACAATTCCTAAAATGGCACGTTTCTGGCCTGTTAGTTCTTTGAAGCCTGACTGCTTCCAAACCTCATTCCAGCTAGAATCCCAGACCCCTTTTCAACCTAGCACTCAAAATGAAAGATTTGGTTCAGGGATTCCACTTCCCAGAAACCCCTGCTTGGTTCTTGAGCATGCTCAGGTTGATTCCCTAAAGTTATAATTTTAGTCAGTGCCATCCCCCCCGAAGTCTCCTTAGCTAGAGCTTTTTGGGCTTTTTGATGATGATGCTGCTGATGGTATTTGTTAAGTGCTTACTATGTGCCAAGCACTGTTCTAAACACTAGGGTAGATACAAGATTATCAGGTTGTCCCTCGTGGGGCTCACAGTCTTAATCCCCATTTTACAGATGAGATAACTGAGGCACAGAGAAGTTAAGTGTCTTGCCCAAAGTCACGCAGCTGACCTGTATATATGTATATATACCTGTATATATGTATATATGTTTGTACATATTTATTACTCTATTTATCTTACTTGTACATATCTATTCTATTTATTTTATTTTGTTAGTATGTTTGGTTTTGTTCTCTGTCTCCCCCTTCTAGACTGTGAGCCCGATGTTGGGTAGGGACTGTCTCTACGTGTTGCCGACTTGCACTTCCCAAGCACTTAGTACAGTGCTCTGCACACAGTAAGCACTCAATAAATATGATTGATTGATTGATTGATTGACAAGTGGTGGAGCCAGGATTAGAACCCATGACCTCTGACTTCCAAGCCCGGGCTCTTTCCACTGGGAGGAATAAGGGCTGAAATAGCATGTCCACAACTAGGAGCTCTATGACCCCTGATGCTGGTGAATGAAAAAGCAGGGGGTGATTGTTCAATGTCAGGCGGAGGCCTGGATCTCGGAGTCCCTGGGAGAGATAGAAATAGAGCATGGACGTTGGAAGGTCTCTGAGCATGCCCCAGGCCCCAAACTCTGAGCATCTGGGCTCTCTTGGAGCAGGTTGGGCAGATTTTCAGGGGTTTTCAATCACCACCGGAGAGAGGGGCAAGTATCCATTCATTCAGTTATATTTATTGCACGCTAACTGTGTATGGAACACTGAACTGAGCGATTGGGAGAGTACAATACAACAACAGACAGACTCATTCCCGGCCCACACCCTGCCAATTGCTTCTTTGGGGACTGATGTGCCAGGCCACAAGCTGGGGACTGAAGGATCATGGCCTGGAGTCATTTTAGAGGTGGGTGAAGAGGGCAGGACCCGGGGCTCTCAGGTTGAAGGGGCCAGTTCCTTCTTACAAAGAGCAGAACTGCCTACCTATGAGACCACCCAGTGGTGAGCATTTGGCAGCCCTGGCTCCAAGTTCACAGCCTCTCACTGCCAGAAGGAGGTGTTAGGGGCAGAGATTAAACAGTGGAACTCCCTGCCAGTCTCCCTAAATGGTCCCATTCCTGGACCAGGTCGGAGAGGTTGCAGGCCCTGGAACCAAAGCCTCATCGTCTCCCCCTTTTAGACTGTGAGCCCACTGTTGGGTAGGGACTGTCTCTATATGCTGCCAATTTGTACTTCCCAAGCGCTTAGTACAGTGCTTTGCACACAGTAAGCGCTCAATAAATACGATTGATGATGATGATGATGTTAGTCCGGGGAGGGGAAGCTCAAGGAAGAGTGGGGAGTTTCTCTGACCCTCCTCCTGACTGGGGCCAGGAAGTACAGAGTTGCTCAGGACGGCTTCATCCCTGCCCTGATATATTGCACTCAGCACTTAATCCATGCTGGGTTTGCTGGGGCAGAACCCTGGCATCTCTAGGAGAAATCCTGGCACCCCTGTCCCTTCTCCTTGGTCCTGGAAGCAATAACAATAATTAATAATAATAATGGCAATTGTTAAGCACTTACTATGTGCCAAGCACTGTTCTAGGCCCTGGGGTAAATACAAGATAGTCAGGTTGGATATAGTCCCTGTCTCACTTGGGGCTCACTGTTTAAGTGGAGGGAATAGGATTTGCTCCCCATTTTACAGATGGGGAAACAGGCACAGAGAAGTTCCCCTTCAAAGCCCTACTGAGAGCTCACCTCCTCCAAGAGGCCTTCCCAGACTGAGCCCCCTTTTTCCTCTCCTCCTCCCCATCCCCCCAACCCTGTCTCCTTCCCCTCCCCACAGCCCTTGTATATATATTTGTACAGATTTATTACTCTATTTATTTTACTTGTACATATTTACTATGCTATTTATTTTGCTAATGATGTTCATAGAGCTTTACTTCTATTTGTTCTGACGACTTTGACACCGGTCTACATGTTTTGTTCTGTTGTCTGTCTCCCCCTTCTAAACTGTGAGCCTGTTGTTGGGTAGGGACCGTCTCTGTATGTTGCCAACTTGTACTTCCCAAGCGCATAGTACAGTGCTCTGCACACAGTAAGCGCTCAAATACGATTGAAAGAATGAATGAATGAATTTGCCTAAGGTCATACAGCAGACAAGTGGCAGAGCCAGGATTAGAACCAGGCCATCTGATTCCCAAGCCCATACTATTTGCACTAGGCCATGCTGCTTCCCACACCTGCTAATTGCTGTCCTGACTGAGCTGGGATAACCCGCTTCTAGTCTTTGTTTCGAGAGCCCCCAATGCTAGTAGCTAGGAATCCTAAGAACTTCAGCAACGGGCAGAAGGTAAGGGGGAAGGGAAGCGTAGGTTCCTGTGGAGTGTTTTAGATCATCTTCTCTTCTCCACCACTTAGCCTCACCCCTCTCTCACCTAAATCCAGGCCACACTCTTCCCTCCTCTAATACCAACCAACTGTCCCTCGCTTTCATCCATTTTACCATCGACCACTTGGCACATGCCCTCCCTCCTGCCAGGGCTCCCTCCTTCACATCCTACAGATTGCGGCTTTTCCTATCTTTAAGGTCTTAGTAAAATTACATCTCCTCCAGTAAGCCTTCCCTTGCTAATTTCTCATCCCAAACACTTGAGTCCACACCTCCTAAGCACTTAGGGTCTCACCCTATCCTCACCCCAACACTTCAATCAATCAATGGTATTTACTGAGCACTTACTGTACTATAGTAATCTCTTGAGTGAGTACAGAGTTGGTACATTCCCTGCCCACAAAGAGCTTATACATTCCTGTAATTTATTTTGATGTCTGTCTCTCTCCCTCCTCAGGGGCAGGGATCATGTCTACTTACTCTGTTGTAGTCTCTCAAGCACTTAGTACAGTGCTCCAAATACAGAAAGCACTCAATAAATACCATCGGTTGATGGATTAATTGATCATCTTAATCAGAACAGATTCAACAGAGCACAGTCGACCTGAAGTCATGTAGAGAATAGGCATTATTCTACTCATCTGTGGTATTTGTTAAGCGCTTGCTATGTCAAGCACTGTTCTAAGTGCCGGGGTAGATACAAGTCAATTAGGCGGGACATTGTTCCTGTCCCAAATGGGGCTCGTAGTCTAGGAAAGAGAGGTAACAGGTTTGTCACTTTTAATTCCATGTCATTTACTCCGGAAGTATTCAAGAGGCTAACTCCCCACCAGGACTAACTCTATGGAGGAGTAGAAACAGAGAAACAAGCACCAAGCAGAGAGGTCTTCCAGAGGAGGTTTCTGACCTGCTTAAGACATTGCTCAGCAGCAGCAGTGGCATTTAACGATTAATTATGCAGACCACTGTACTAAGCACTTGGGAGAGCATAAGATTTGGTAGACATGTTTCCTGTCCACAGGGAGTTTACAGTCTAGATGAGACAGACATTAAAATAAATTACAGATTTGTACATACGTACTCTGGGACTGAAGTGAATAAGTGCTTAAAGGGTACAAACCCAAGTGAATAGGCAATGCAGAGGGGAGAGGAAAGCACATAATAAATACCAGTTATTATTAAGATACTTCAAAAAAATATTTCTAAAGCACTGAATTTTTGTAGTGCATTTTTCCAAGGGCTTAGTACAGTACTCTGCACACAGGAAGCGCTCAAATACCATTGATTGATTGACTCATTTCATTTTTTTTTATACAAGACCAAGCCAGAGAGAGTGGTGGGGGGTGGGGATCAGATGTTGAAAAGTATCAAATCCAAACAATTTAAAAAGACAATCAGAATGATCTCAACATTAATAATCCAAATGGTTAGTTAATTGAACAGCGATTCAAGTTCAGATAGCTAGAAAGAATTGGGACTGTTTCTTCTCAAGATCGTGAAGCCTAAATCTTTTATTTGGGGTACAATTCATTCAAATACAGGTCTCCCTTTTGGTATGGATTTAATTCATTCAATCATATTTATTGAGCGCTGTGTGCAGAGCACTGTACTAAGATCTTGGAGAGTACAATTCAGCAACAAGTAGAGGCGATTCCTACCCAACAATGGGCTCACAGTCTAGAAGAGGGGAGACAGACAACAAAACAAGTAGAAACAAAAAACACAGAGCATTTTTTTTTTCCATACCAAAAAGCCAGTGCTTGGGGATGGTGTAGGTCTATGTACACTGTTTGGACCTGGATTTCAGCTGTCCTAGAGCTGCTTTAAATAGAAGTCTCTGCCTATCTTGTGATGGAGCAGTGGATACTCTTTTAAAGGAGGAACTTAGTCCAGCCCCATTAGACTCTCCCTAACCTTTTTGCAGTTGACCTGGTTGGAGGAAAATGACATTTTGTTCTCTTTCTCCTTCCCCATCCCTATGTAAAGCTCTGGTCTATACTCACCCTGCTGTTAGCATTTGGATTTCTGCCAGGGATTTCCCTCACTAACCTAGCTGACTTCCTCTTCCCCTCTCCACTCCACCACCCATTTAGGACCTGAAGAGAAGGAGGGGTGTGTGGGTATATGGCAAGTGAACAGTTTTGTATGAAACAGGAAAAACAAAAGGGCAGGAGGGCACCGTGGCTTGAGAAGCAAAATTTAGGGCTTCTCGCCGCTAAAAGTCCAGCAATCACAACAGCAGCCTCACTGTCTGGTCCCTACACAATGGCCTTCACCTCCTGCTCTCCAGCTTCTCCACACAAGGCTCTTCCACTCCTGGCTGAAAAGGCAGCAAAAGAGATGATATCCTAGGTGCCAGCTTTTTATTTCAAGGGGATAAGTAAGGGATGGAGATTTTAACAGGGAAGGGGAGGGGATGAGGTCCATAGATCTAAAGGGCCAGAAAACCCACATTGCAAACTCTCAGGTCTCATCTAGAAAATCTGGGAGTCAAACTCAAGAAGCTGTAGGGATGGTACCTAGGGCTGGAGTTCTTTCCCTCTTCACCAGTATACTGTTATATTATACTGTCCCAAGCACTTAGTACAGAGCTCTGCACATAGTAAGCGCTCAATAAATACCATTGATTGATTGACTAAGATTACCAGGCTTTAAGTGTTTCCCACAGACATCCCTGTTGGAATGTCTCTGGCCAGGCTCTCTTGTCTCTGGAGAAGGTGGAGTGCTTTGTCAACCTTTTCAGCTTCCGAGACCCTCTTCTTTATTTTTATGTTATTTGTTTAGTACTTACTACATGCCTGACCCTGTATTAAACACAGGGATAGATTATAGCTAGTCAGGCTGGACACAGTCCACATCCCACATGGGGCTCATAGTCTTAATCCCCATAGGTGAGGTTACTGAGACACAGACAAGTGAAATGAGTTGCCCAAGGTCACAAAACAGACAAGTGGCAGAGATGGGATTTGAACCCAGATCCTCAGGCCCATGCTCTATCCACAAGGCCATGCTGATTCTCATCAAGTGACTGTCACTTCAATGCTCTATTCCCAAATCTAAGCCATCTTTCTTCAACGAGATCTTTTCCGACCCCTGAGGCTCTGTGCAGCGCTACTTAATTTGGCCTTCCAGGTGTCCGTTCAGCCTTCTCCACCCCACAGCTGGCCCTTTTTTCCTGGCTCTGGCCCAGGCCAAGCACACAGGGCAGAATTGCTCTTGTAACATGCTCTGACCCTCTGCCCTTCATGGCAGGGTTTCCTGCTGTTCCACCCAGTGCTGGGCCAGACTGATTCCTGGTGGAAAAGAAAAGGGCTTAAGGGCTCCATTCCCCAAATGACATGATCTGCCTCCTCCTTCTCTTCAGTTCTCATCTCTGACCCTTTGAATCTAAAAGCATTGCTCCTCCTCAGGGGGAAAGGAGAAGGAGGGAGGGGTGAGCAAAGGGCCAGGGGATTGTCTGAGGTACTCTTCCAATCATACCGATTCATCAGTGGTATTTACTGAGCAGAGGACTGTACTGAGTGCTCAGTAGATATGATCCCGACCCTTGAGGAATTTATAGTCTAGTCAGAGACAGACATTAACATACATTTCAGTCAGAATGAAATAATAGAGTATAAAGGTCTGTTACATATGAAGATCTGCCTCCAGGCTCTTGCCTCCCCAGAATATACTTCACTCTACTTCTTGCCTAAAATATAGTGCTGTGCCTCATTCCCAACTCCTCAAAATCCTTCAATGGTTGTCCATGGCTCTTTCTGTCAAACAGATACTCCTGAGCTATAAGGCTCTCTCAATCAGCTCTCTCTCCTTGCTTCTCATCCTTGCTTCTCTCCCACTGCATCTCAGCTCACACACTTGGTACCTCTCATGCCAACCTACTCATTGCATCTTGTTCTCATCTCTCCAAAAACCTCCTGCTCACACCCTCTCTTCTGCCTGAAACTCCTTCCCCTCACACAACCAGCAGCCCACTGCTCTCCCTGTCTTCAAGGCTCTTCTGAAATCTCATCTCCTCCAGAAGGCCATCCCAGATCAATATCTCATCTCTCCACCCTATTTCTCCCAAACTGCCACTTCAGCACTTCTGTATCATCATCATCATCAATCATATTTATTGAGCGCTTACTGTGTGCAGAGCACTGTACTAAGCGCTTGGGAAGTACAAATTGGCAACATATAGAGACAGTCCCTACCCAACAGTGGGCTCACAGTCTAAAAGGGGGAAACAAAACCAAACATACTAACAAAATAAAATAAATAGAATAGATACGTACAAGTAAAACAAATAAATAAATAGAGTAATAAATATGTACAAACATATATACAGGTGCTGTGGGGAAGGGAAGGAGGTAAGATGGGGGGATGGAGAGAGGAACGACCTCATTGCACTTATGTAAATATCTTTATGCTTTATTGCTTCCTTCTACCTGTAATTTATTTTTGTGTCCAACTCCCCCCTACTATATTGTAACTGCTTTGAGGGCAGGGAACTGGTCTACTAACTCTATCGTACTTTACCAAGTGTTTAGTATAGTGTTCTACAATGTAAGTCCTTCTAGACTGTAAGCTCCTTGTGGACATGGAAAGTATCAACCAACTCTAGTATACTGTACTCTCCTAAGAGCTCAGTACAGTGCTCTCCACCCAATAAGCACTCAATAAATGATTGACTTTTTTTTTTTAAGGGCTATGCTCCAGGCACCATATTAAGTGCTGGGATAGATACAAGCTAATCAGTTCCACTTGGGGCTCACAGTATTAATCCTCATTTTACAGATGAGGTAACTGAGGCACAGAAGTGAAGTGACTCATCCAAGGTCATAGTGTGGACAAGTGGCAGAGCTGGGATTAGAACCCAGCTCTTTCTGACTCCCAGGCCTGTGCTCTATCCACTAGGCCACAGTGATTGAAGCCCCCAATAAATAATAATAATGATGACATTTGTTCAGCGCTTACTATGTGCCAAGCACTGTTCTAAGCGCTGGGGGAGATACAAGGTAATCAGGTTTTCCCACATGAGGCTCACAGTCTTCAACCCCATTTTACAGATGAGGTAACTGAGGCACAGAGAAGTTAAGCGACTTGCCCAAAGTCACACAGCTGACAAGTGGCGGAGCCAGGATTAGAACCCAAGGTCTCTGACTCCCAAGCCTGGGCTCTTTTCCACTAAGCCACATTGCTTCTCTTAAATAACACTGATGAATTAACTGATTGCTACTCCTAAGTGGCTTTCCCAGAGGCCTTAAGAGGCCTTCCCAGACTGAGCCCCCTCCTTTCTCTTCCTCTCCTCCTCCTCCCCCCACCTTACCTCCTTCCCCTCCCCACAGCACCTGTATGCATATGTTTGTACATATTTATTACTCTATTCATTTATTTTATTTGTAAATACTTATTCTATTTATTTTATTAATTTGTTAATATGTTTTGTTTTGTTGTCTGCCTCCCCCTTCTAGACTGTGAGCCCACTGTTGGGTAGGGACCGTCTCTATATGTTGCCAACTTGTACTTCCCAAGTGCTTAATGCAGTGCTATGCACACAGTAAGCACTCAATAAATACAATTGAATGAATGAATGAATGAAATGCTTTGGGGCAAGGAGTGGGGGAGAGAGCCTACTTAACTCTTCCCAAACCCCAGGGCATACCAAACAGCTTAGTTTATTGAACTCCTGTTCAGCTGAGGAGTTTCCAGGAATCCAGAGACCCCACAATCAATCAATCACAGAGACTTACAGAGGCACGCTGGGACAGAGAAAGGGCTGAGGCAAGAGGAGGCTGAGTTTCCGGTATTGGCCCACAAGTGCTCAGGGCTCAAAACCGTGGGGGAAGCAGAAACGATTTATCCTGGGAGCCCTGACGACGTTACTGTCAAATCACCCTCGGCTCCTCCGCCGCCAGTCTCCTCACCGTACCTCGTTCTCGCCTGTCCCGCCATCGACCCCCGGCCCACGTCACCCCCCGGGCCTGGAATGCCCTCCCTCTGCCTGTCCGCCAAGCTAGCTCTCTTCCTCCCTTCAAGGCCCTACTGAGAGCTCACCTCCTCCAGGAGGCCTTCCCAGACTGAGCCCCTTCCTTCCTCTCCCCCTCGTCCCCCTCTCCATCCCCCCCATCCTATCTCCTTCGCTTCCCCACAGCACCTGTATATATGTATATATGTTTGTACATATTTCTTACTCTATTTTACTTGTACATATCTATTCTATTTATTTTATTTTGTTAGTATGTTTGTTTTGTTCTCTGTCTCCCCCTTTTAGACTGTGAGCCCACTGTTGGGTAGGGACTGTTTCTATATGTTGCCAATTTGTACTTCCCAAGCGCTTAGTACAGTGCTCTGCACATAGTAAGCGCTCAATAAATACGATTGATGATGATGAAATCAAGAATCTCCTGCTTGGTGGGCGGCAGAGAAAGGAGATCCCGTGAGATCACCATCCCTATTGTCGCCTCCCCTGCCAGAATCCATCCTCTCCTTCCCACCTCAGCCACCCAAGAGCCTCTCCTGCTTGGCCTGAACAAAGACCCAGGCTGGACCGGCTAGGAGCTGGGTCTACCAGATTTTCAGGGATGCTTTCAGCTCAAGGAAGCCGTGAGGCGCGGGAGTAGGCATCTGTTGAGGACGCTACCTACAGAGAACTTTAATTATGGCTAAATAATTTATCTGCCTTTGCTCTTCCGGTGGGCCCAGAGGAATTCCTCCTGGGGGGCTATTTCCCTGCATTTCTGTTCTTCCCTGGCTGGAAATTGCTTCTTGTGCATGTTCATCTGGTTTAAAGAGCTATGGACAGGAGACCAAATTTTCTCCTCACCCCCACCCTGAGGGCAAAGCAAACCCAGAGCCCAGACTGGGCACCTGCTGTGCTCTGCTGGGCTTTGGCAATAGAAGCTCTGTGCTTGTCCCTGAGGCAGAGACCTGAGATCAAACCTGCCCCGCTGGATAGACTAAGTTGCAAAGGGACCCAGAGAGCTCATTTCTCCCCCTGACAAAAGAGAACTTCCCTACCTGAAAAAAACCTCAAAATGGTGGCTTTCAAGCTGATTGCTCTTGGAAGCCTGCCCCTTCCAGTCCCATCTCTCCTAAAATCCTGGCCCCTTCTCCCTCCCACAAATGCAAAGTTGGCATCTATGCAGTAGAGCCATATTTTTGGCCTGCTTGTGAGTCAGTGGCTCTCTGATTTTTTCACTGTGGTATCTTTCTGTGAATGACCCTGTGCTCCCCAACTATCCCCCATCTTCCTCCCCTAGCTTGTATCTTTTGTGAGAACCCACACAGGAAGGAAGCAGCATGGCTTAGTGGATAGACCATGGGCCTGAAAGTCAGAAGGACCTGGGTTCTAATGCTTGCTACACCACTTGTCTGCTGGGTGACCTTGGGCAAGTTATTTCCACTGAGCATGGCTCAATGGAAAGAGCCCGGACTTTGGTGTCAGAGGTCATGGGTTCAAATCCCCACTCCACCAACTGTCAGCTATGTGACTTTGGCCAAGTCACTTAACTTCTCTGGGCCTCAGTTCCCTCATCTGTAAGTGGAGATGAAGACTGTGAGCTCCCCTGGGACAACCTGATCACCTTGTAACCTCCACAGTGCTTAGAACAGTGCTTAGCACATAGTAAGTGCTTAATAAATGTCATTAGCATTATTATTATTATTACTATTATTATTTCACTTCTCTATTAGTTATTTAGCCTCAGTTATTTCATCTGTAAAATGGGGATTAAGAGTGAGAGCTGTGTCCAACCTGATTAACTTGTATCTACCCCAGCTCTTAGAACAGTGCTTGGTGGATAGTAAGTGTTCAACAAGTACCATAATTATTAAGGAGGCAGTTTAAACCACTTGTAAAACCATCTAATTCCTGCTGCCACCTCCGGGCAGCAATTCTCCAGCTCATATCTCTCCGGCCCCCAGTCGAAGAAACACCGTCCTAAGCTTAGAAGATGGACTCTCCTTGGGTCTGAGGAGTCTCTGCCTCCTCTTAAGGAATAAAATATTTCTGCATCCCCTCTTGGCTTCTGTGACCTCTAATCATGTGGTCCTGGATGGGCACCACAGAACCCTTCCCTGGATGCACCTAGCATCTGGAAATTTCCACTGGGAACACCCTTACTCCCTGTTGTTGGTGCAGGAATTTGGACCTCAGTTCCATCTCCCCAAACCATGGGTGTCAGCTTTGCATTTGGAGCTCAGGAGCCAAGAGGAGACAGGGGTTTTATTGAGGATAAGAAGAGAATGGATAGACTTCACAGACCAGAAAGCCACCATTTCGGAAACTCTCCGGTCTTGTCAGGGCCCTGGAAAGACAAAGCCTGGGAGTCCAGCTCAACAATCTAGGTGCCATCACCCCCGTGGGAGTGGGAGAGCCATTGCCCCCCCTCCCCCCAACCAACCTCAGGGAGTGGAACCCTCATCTTAAAACCGCTGGACCAGACATCAGAATAAAATCTTCAAGAGGAACAGGACCAGGCCCCAATTGCGTCCCATAAAGCCCCACAACTGAAGCCCAGAACCCACTACCCACAGCTGGGCTTTATTCCCAGTGGAGTAGAACGGGAAGTAGCTTGTGGCCACGGAGGAAATAGCACTGCCTGAGGAATTCCTTTTTCCTTTGAAAATGTACAGAAACTGAGAGAAGCATCGGAGCCTCCCCGGGGGGCCCCTGGTAAGCTGCCAAGATCAATCAATCATGGCCCCCAAATCTCCAGTGCTGCCAAGTTTGGGATCATTTTTCTCTTTCCACCCCAGGCTCCCCTTTAGCAGGAGATATAATTCATTATTCATTTATTCATCATATTTATTGGCTGCTTATTAACCTGCAGGTCATTCTGGCAAGTGTCAGAGGAGAAGGAAAGAGCAGGCCTGCCCTGCTAGCTCACAACCCACAATAGATGACACACAGAAAACAAAAGGCATTTCTGTTTCTTGCTCTCCCAGGGCACCAAGCCCTTGGCCCCTCTCTCCATAGGTGCCTAAAATCCTCTGGACTCAACACTCCTCCAACCCGGAGGTCTCTTTGGGGAAAGGATCCGTACTTCCCACCCCTACCCCTCATCCCCACATCTGCAAGAGACCCCATGCTGAGATAACCCCCCACCTACACTGCATATTTCTACCCTGCCACAGTCCTCCGTGGCAGTGGAGGAGAACGGCAGGAAGAAGAGGAGCGGCTGCCAGAAT
Organism: Tachyglossus aculeatus; assembly: GCF_015852505.1. Classification (NCBI taxonomy): domain Eukaryota; kingdom Metazoa; phylum Chordata; class Mammalia; order Monotremata; family Tachyglossidae; genus Tachyglossus; species Tachyglossus aculeatus. The sequence continues at coordinate 11,410,520 of NC_052074.1, forward strand.
AAGTAAAATACTTATGAATAGAGCCTTCAGTTTGGCCTTTTTTTTTTTTTGGCAGGTTGGGCTGGTATTGCCCCGTCTCCTGTCCAGCTATTAATCTCTTTTTCTGGGATCTAGCTACTGTACCTGGCTACCAGGAAACGAACATGTTTTCGTGTGAAGAAAGCTTGCGGTCAGCCGGTTCCAAGGAAACGGCCCATGCTGGTTCCTAATAAATGATTCGCATGTACCCGAGTTTTCTGAAACGATTTCTCCTTCCTGGCCAGCGATTTTGTCTGCGGAAGGCTTGGTGACTGAAGGCCTCTGGCACAAAGCTGAATTTGAGGGACAAGAATTTAGGAGGGTCAGGGGCCTTGTGGGGGGGGACTTGGGTCCTCAGCTCTGACTTTCTTTTTGCTTCATGGCTAGAAGGGATTCAAGGTAAACGACAAGGATCATCAGGAACGGAGCAATAAAACTCAGCACCCGTCATTTAAATAACACAAAAATACCCACGCACTGAAACACACCCATGCAATGACTTTTACAGGCTGAGCCATCTGCACAACGACTGCATAGTGCCCCCTGGTGGCCCAAAGGGTAAAAGCAAAGGGCAGCGCACTTTTTTCAGCAGCTAAACCCATCCTGTCGCATTCGCCTTCCCTCTTCCCCCATCTGTGGGAGGGGTTGGAGAGAATAAGGCTGGGCAACATTGCCTTAGAACCCAGGCTCAGGAAACTCTAAAGGAAATGAAATTAAAAACTGACCGAAATTCTAACAACAGTAGCCTCAGTAGGAAGCAGGCAGGGCTTACGGTAAAATGGGAATTAAGACTGTGAGCCCCCCGTGGGACAACCTGCTCACCTTGTAACCTCCCCAGCGCTTAGAACAGTGCTTTGCACATAGTCAGCGCTTAATAAATGTCATCATTATTATTATTAAAAGCTGGATCTGCCATTTGCTCATCCTTAAAATGGGAAGGGTGTTGAATACCTGCTCTCCGTCTAGCTTACATTATAAACCCTGCAGGGAAAGGGATTGTGCCCAATCTGATTGTTTTGCATCTGCCTCAGGGTTTAGCACAGCACTTGGTACAAACTAAGCATGATAATAATGGTATTTGTTAGTTAAGCACTTACTATGTGCCAGGCACAGTACTAAGCGCTGGGGTGGATACAAGCAAATCGAGTTAGACACATTGCTGCCTGGTATACTACATTTGTCCCCACAGGCCTGATGAAGAGGTCCTCAGGGGGAGGGAGGGTTGGGGCAGAGTAGTGCCTTGTATCTCACCTCCCCACCGGGCCCCCTTTGAGCTACCCCAGAAGATCCAGTGTCAGCTCCGACCCCATACACCCTGGTTCAAAAAGTGCCCAATGGGACACTCCAGTCTCAGATAATCAGCCTGTCACTGTACTTTGAACGGCCCTGTCAGGGCTCCTTACTCAACTGACTCAGCAACCCTCCGCACAGTTGGGTGGGGGGAGGTGGATCCTGGAAGTTAGAGGTAAGCGGCGGAAAAGTAAATCTACTCCCTGACTTAATGTCTCGGCTTACCTGACCCAACCAGATTCTATTCACTTTCCCTTACACCAAGATGAAGTTTCTCTTAGCAATACAAAGTTGAGTTCCTGTCTGGCACAGATAGAGCTAAGTTTCTGAAGAAAAAGGGCAGCAAGCAGCAGTCATTTTCTGCTGGATTATGCCATGTTGTGGATCTGGAATGTGACAAACTCTGTAGGGCTGCTCAGTTTGGTGGGCAGTCCTGTTTGATCTGACCTAGTACTTTTGATTTTATGGTAAATCACCCCTGGTTGGTCAGTAGGGACATAAAACCTGTTCTGGAGAAGGCTTCTGAAGCCTTAGCTTATGTAACTTATATAAGGAGCTACTGGTTCACCCAAGCTGGAGAGAATAGAAAAATCTGCTAATTGAACTGTCTTCTTCCACCCCATTAGGATTATATTTCAATAATAATAATAGCAAAAGTAGTATTTGTTAAGGGCTTACTCTGTGGCAAGCACTGTACTAAATGCTGGGATAGATACAAGATCATCAGGTCAGACTCAATTCCTGTCCTATATGGGGCTCACAATCTAAGGGGAAAGAAAACACACTTTTCATCCCCCCATTTTTCAGATGGGGGAACTGAGGCATAGAAAAGTTAGGGTCACAGTGGAGAAGGGATTAGAGTTTAGGTCCCCTGACTCCCACAGCATGTTTGCTAGTGTGGTTGGGGAAAGGTTTGTTCAGAGACCATATGCCTCTCTTTGACATCAGTCATGTCTATGCTTGCAATAGTTGGAACTCCTCAAGCAGTGACTCCCCTGTTCTGAGAGGGTAGTAGTCTCTTTTACAGAGCCCTTGACGTCCCTGAGCCATGAATGAACAACACTCGGTAGGCGTTCAGTTTGCTTGGGCCCTCTGGTTGGTTCATTAATGTCTTCTTCCAGGTTTTATTATTCCCCTGCTGTAAGCAAGAGTTACAATATTGACAGAGAGAGAGGCCAGATTCCTTGAATGGTTCCCAGGTAGTTCAATTCATAAACAAAGCAAATGAGGTTAAGCAGGGATTACTGAGGATACAGCAAACACCGGTTCTGGCCTTACTAGCAGAACCCAGCGGGTGTGAATCCGATCAAATAGAAAAGAATATATCCACTGTACTAAAAGCTTCATCAAACAGGTTAATATCCATTGAAGAAGTGGACCGCAGGTAACGTAAATATAAAATCAGAAGGAGATCTTGGAAAAGTTTCCCAGAAACTCCCCCGGCAGGTTGTCTGTCAGATTCCTGGGGCTGCTGACCCCTCTGTTGCCAGGGGAAGACAAGCCATGGAAGGCCTGAGAGAAGAAGGTGTGAGCTGAGCTGGGGCATACAGATGAGACTTCAAACCAGTGCCCGGAGAATGAAATCAATTGCTGCATCTATAGGGGGTGAGTTTGCCCCAACTGAAGTGCAGTGACCAAAAAGTGTATTTCTTGGGGGTTGGGGAGGTGGTATTGAGAAGCAGTGTGGCTCAGTGGAAAGAGCACGGGCTTGGGAGTCAGAGGTCATGGGTTCTAATCCCAGCTCTGCCATTTGTCAGCTTTGTGACTTTGGGCAAGTCACTTCACTTCTCTGTGCCTCAGTTACCTCATCTGTAAAGTGGGGATTAAGGCTGAGCGCCCCACATAGGACAACCTGATCACCTTGTATCCACCCCAACGCTTAGAACAGTGCTTTGCACGTAGTAAGAGCTTAACAAATGTCATCATCATCATTGATCCAAAGAATGAGCTTCTCCAAAAATAGCTTCTTTTTCTTCCCTGGGGCACTTTCAGGACCACTCCTGATCTCTAGACAGCATCTTCAGGAGGGAAAACCTTTACCTAGCACTTAATTGAGGCTGCCTGACCTATAATTGAAAAGGCATGGGACTGAATGTCACAAGACCCAGGTTCTAGAGCTGTAAGACCTTGGGAGAGTCACTTAACTTTTCTGGGCTTCAGTTTCCTTATCTGTAAAATGGGGATAAAATGCCGGTTCTCCCTCCCACCTAGACTGTGAACCCTGCGTGGGGCAGGCATTGTGTCCAATCTGATTATCTTGTAGCTGCCCTGGCACTTGGCACCTCTTAAGTGCTTAATAAATACCATCATTATTACTATGAATTTGTCTGGGAAAAGTGCCAGGGTGCTGAAAACTGGCAAACCAGCCCCTCTCCCAGTGACAGCTCAATCAATTTCCTCATGGGACACTTCAGAATGGGGAGGAGCTACAGGGGAAGGAAGAAGGGTGAGGGATGGGGAGTAAGTCTGCAACGTTCACCCGTGGCACCTGCAAGGCTCCACAGCTTCTGGCTGAGAGCAGACACGTTCAGTCCCTGTTCTGAGCCTCAAAGGCCCAGAAGCTCTGCCCAATGGCTTGGGGCTGAACCCCATAAGCCCTGCCATCCATTCAGTCCTCCCTGCACTTTCCACCCACTCCTGTAAATAGGGAACATGCGTAAAGGAAAGAGATATTAGTGGCCTGATGTGGTCCGTTCTACCAGAGGCAGAATGGGTGTAAATTTCAGCAGGAGGGATTCAACTTGGATTCAAGAAAGAACCTCCTGACTGTCAGTTTACAAGTCATGCAAGGGAACCAATAAGGGAGGTCATGGATTCTCCTTCCCAGGAAACCTCTGAAATTGAGAGGGAACCGCTATGGGAAAGAGATCGATCTCCTAAGATCCCAAACAGTGCTCCAGGGAAACATTCCTTCCCATCCCCATTAATTTTCACCAGAATCTGCCCATTTCCCTACCATGCCAGGCAGCATAATTCCAGATGACCATCTCTTTAGGGGGGTGAAATATAGAGGCCAAGTAGTTTTTGAAGTTTTCCGGGTTCTGAAGTCAGAATTCAGGAAAATACATCCGTTGATTTAGCTCAGCATGAAGCAGGACCACTAAACCCTCAGGGAAACACACTGCAAAGCCTTCACCAGCCCAAACAAACGAAAGTCAGGCTTTTGATCAATAGGACCCTATTTTCAACTGGGGCCATCACAGAGCAGGAAGACAGAAGGTGAGAGAAAAGTTTCTTCCATATCCACCACTCAAGACCACGCTCAAATGCACTGTGAACCTCAATATACACCTGCCTCCACACACCCCCACACCCCCACCAGCTTTTGTTGCTGTTGCACTGGGTCAAACATTACTGTCTATTCCATCTTTGGAGATGGATGCTGTTTCAATGCAGCTGTCCTGCTCTAAAATCATTTAGGGTCAAAATGCATAGAATTTCCCCATTTCTCTACTCCTTTCCCCAGGCCCAGGTTTTTCAGCCCTCACCCTGATGTTGAAGGAGGAGTTGACCTTCTAAAGGGAAAGGATCTTGTCTATTAACTAAAAAGCAGTGTGGCCTAATGGAAAGAACCTACTTGTCTGCTATGTGACCTTGATCAAGTCACTAAACTTCCTTGTGCCTCAGTAACCTCATCGATAAAATGGGGATTAAGACTCTGAGCTCTATGTGGGACAGGGACATCCTGTCCATCCCCATTATGTTGTAACTACTCCAGGGCTTAGTACAGTGCCTGGCACATGGTAAGTGCTTAACAAATACTTTAAAGAAAACTGCATTGTTCTCTCCGAAGTGCTTAGTACAGTGCTCTGCACACAGTAAGTGGTCAGTAAATACCAGTCTCAGGAATTGCTGGATTTGGCCCCAGTTACCCATACAAATGCAGCCTGGGCTTCTTCTTATTCCTTAAGGCTTCTAGGCCAACTGCAGCCAGTCTCACCTCCGCAACATCACGCCCTCCCTCCACACATCCGCCAAGCTAGCTCTCTTCCTCCCTTCATAGCCCTACTGAGAGCTCACCTCCTCCAGAAGACCTTCCCAGACTAAGCCCCCTCCTTCCTCTCCCCCTCCCCATCCCCTCACCCTACCTCCTTTCCCTCCCCACAGCACCTGTATATATGTTTGTACATATTTACTATTCTATTTATTTTATTTTGTTAATATATTTTGTTTTGTTTTGTTGTCTGTCTCCCCCTTCTAGACTGTGAGTCCGCTGTTGGGTAGGGACTGTCTCTATATGTTGCCAACTTGTACTTTCCAAGCGCTTAGTACAGTGCTCTGCACACAGTAAGTGCTCAATAAATACGATTGAATGAATGAATGAATGCTAGGGCTAGACTCAGTTTCCCAGTCCCCGCTCCTACTGCCTGATGGGTCAGGCCAGACCTCCCAGGGAAAGGCAGGTTAACCTTTTTCCTTGGGCCTGGAGACCAACAGACCAGGCTTTTGTTAGGCTGGGAGGCAGAGGCAATCTTCGGGAATCATCAGTGTCTCCGGGGATTCAGGCCTTTAGCTAGGACTCTCCAGCAGAACACAATTGCCATAAAGGGGTGGTCTCCATGGTAACCAGCCTAAGCCCTCCCCTCCCCCTGCTTCCTGCTGGTCACTCCTACCTAAGGTGGTAGTGGATCCTATTGAGCCCCCTGAGATTTTTTTTTTTTAATCCTCACTCAAAAAGCCCCATCAGTTGCCGCAGAAGCATCTTTTCAAGCCTCCAAGTGGCAAGCAGAGAGAGTTGGAAGAATCCTGCGCTTCTCCTTTAAATCCAAAAGCTTGGGTGCCTGGACATTCTCCGGGCTGCCTCTTCTAGTGTGTAAATAGCCTGTAGAGTGAGGGCTTGCAGGAGCCCAGGATGAAAGGTGGGGATGGCCAGCTAGCCCAAGTAGCCACCAGTGTGGGGGACGGGCATGGGGCGTTGCCATGCCGACAGGGAGTTTTACTTCTTAAAATAGTAAGTGTGCTCAGGCATTTTCTAGGAGGGTGGAATGGGGAGGGCGGAGGATAAACCAATTAGCGAGGCTGAGCCTGGTGACTGGCATGCGGGTGTTCAGGGAGGGGGAGCAGTGATCGAAAGGCAAAGGTCAAAAGGGAAACTTCCCATTCCCATCTCCAGGGGAACGTGGATTTACATTCAGCCCCTGAATGGTTGTCACGACTTTGCTTTCCTCTCTCCCCACCTCCTCACAGCTAAACAGAGGCAGTAAACACCCGCCCTGCCCCGTGGATGGGGCCCGGGTGAGTCACATTCATTTAGGATGCAAAGGCCTGCTGGCCCAGCAGCCAAAATCAGCATGGCCTGGTGGATACCTAGTGGATAGAGGACAGGCCCGGGAGTCAGAGGGTCATAGGTTTTAATCCCGGGTCTGCCACTTGACTGCAGTGTGATCTAGGGCAAGTCACTTCACTTCTCTGTGCCTCAGTTACCTCATCTGTAAAATGGGGATCGAAACTGTGAGGCCCCACGTGGGACGGACTGTGTCCAGCTCAATATGCTTGTATTCACCCCAGCACTTAGTACAGTGCCTAGCACATAGTAAGCACCTAAATACCACAATTTTTGTTATTGATTATTATCATTATTATTATGTGAAACATGGTGCTTTAGGAGTCTCTTTCCTGCCTCCACAGTTGGGAAGGGCTAATAGAGAATGTCCCATCTCCTTCACTCCTGCTCCTTCCCTCTTCCGGACCCTGTGAAGGAAGTGATTCCTGCATCCCTTCCTGGAGTGTCTCCTTTGGTTGAGCTCCATGTTTGCCAGCAGAGGAGGGTGGCAAAGTCCCTGTCGGAAGCAGAGAGAGGCAGCTGCTGGTTCCACAGGCACTAGCCAACAGCTTGTTCCTGGCCAGCCATACCGATTCCTAGCCAGGGAGCCCACCAGCCCTGCACCATGCTGCCTGGAGGAGAGAGGTGTCCTTACCACTCCCTGGTTAAAGACGCACAGGATTGCAGGAAGGGGGAGACAGCCATGGCAACAATGAATGCATGCAGTCTTTAAAGTAACTGAAATCAGTATAACAACAATATCAATATTAACAATAATAATGACATTTGTTAAGTGCTTACTATGTATTGAGCACTGTACTAACTAATCCCAGACCAGCCACCTGTCTGCTGTGTGAACTTGGGCAAATCACTTCATTTCTCTGGGCCTCAGTCACCTCATCAGTAGAAAGGGGATTAAGATTGTGAGCCCCAAGAGGGACAGGGACTATATCCAACCCGATTTGCTTGTATTCACTCTAATAATAATAATAATAATGGAATTTGTTAAGTGCTTACTATGTGCAAAGCACTGTTCTAAGCGCTGGGGGGGGATACAAGGTGATCAGGTTGTCCCGCGTGGGGCTCCCAGTCATCATCCCCATTTTACAGATGAGGTAACTGAGGCTCTGAGAAGTTAAGTCACTTGCCCAAGGTCACACAGCAGACATGTGGTGGAGTCAGGATTCGAACCCATGACCGCTGACTCCAAAGCCCGTGCTCTTTCCACTGAGCCATGCTGCTTCTCCAATGCTTATAATCCCTGGCACATAGTAAGTGCTTAACAAATATCACAACCCCGAACCCACATGGAGCTTGCAGCCTAAGGGAGAAGAACAAGGTATTTAATTCCCAGTTTACAGATGAGGAAACTGAGGCAAAGAGAAAGTAAGTGACTCGCCCAAGGTCACAGAACAAGTGGCAGCCCTGGGATTAGAATCCAGGTCTCCTGTCTCCCAGGCCCATGCTCTTTCCATTTGGTCACACTGCTGCTCACTTCTTTTCTTAGTTGGTAATCATCACTCCTTGGAAGTTCTTCCTCATACCCCGTCCAGATCCCTCCCGCTACTTTTTGTTTGGCATAGGAAGGTAAGGTCACATTTTTCCGTTTATTTTTCAAAATAGCTTTATTGCTTACCTAAGGCAATGATCCAAAAGAGACAGTGCCTGACTCTGGAATTGTTTATTTCCAGGTCTTTAGCCAAGCCATATGTTTTTAAATAATTTGCCATGGGTATTAGTAATCAGAATGATAGCCATTCTTTCCATTTAGAGAGCCTTTTTTCTTTTCTTTCCTAGGAGCTCAGAGTGGTATTCCAACCATAGCGTGTGCATGCTATCCCCAACCACACTCCACTGCAACAAACGGTGTTTCTTCAAGACAACATCTCCAAGTCCTCTACCAGCAGAGAATTGTCCTCACTCTTCCTATTTCCAGGTGAAAAATAAGAACCCAGCTGCCCTGAGTTGCTTTCTCCACCCTGGACTCTGGACGCTCAATCCATTGTGCTAAACAATAGCTCGTGCTGCTCCTCCTGCCACTGAGGAACAAAGAGCAGCTAATTGAATTAACCAGACCTATTATTCCTCCACATGTGAAGGGAGCTGGCTGTCCCGAGGAGACATAAGGAGCACGTCTTACTTCCCCCCCAACAAGCAATCTCGTCTCTCCCTGCCTCCATGCAGAACAGCTAGCAAGCAGCACCACACTGGGAAAACAAAAACCCTTAAAAGGGGCCAGATTGGGGGTGGGATGATTACGACCACTGAGGCCAGTCTCCCTACTAGCATCTTTGCTATGGATAGCTCCTAGCTCCGCCAAGCTAGCTCTCTTCCTCCCTTCAAGGCCCTGCTGAGAGCTCACCTCCTCCAGGAGGCCTTCCCAGATTGAGCCCCTTCTTTCCTCTCCCCCTCGTCCCCCTCTCCATCCCCCCGCCTTACCGCCTTCCCCTCCCCACAGCACCTGTATATATGTATATATGGTTGTACATATTTATTACTCTGTTTATTTATTTATTTATTTATTTTACTTGTACATTTCTATCCTACTTATTTTATTTTGTTGGTATGTTTGGTTCTGTTCTCTGTCTCCCCCTTTTAGACTGTGAGCCCACTATCGGGTAGGGACTGTCTCTATGTGATGCCAATTTGTACTTCCCAAGCGCTTAGTACAGTGCTCTGCACATAGTAAGCGCTCAATAAATACGATTGATTGATTGATTGATTGATAGCTCCTGCTGCAAGGCCAGGGGAGCGAAGGAGATGAAATACAGGGGGTCTCTGCTCCTCCCCCCGCACCCCCATACTCAGGACGAATCTAGCTCTCCTACTCACCAAAGTGAAAAGGTAGAGCATTCACAACACTAGATAAGGAGTCCAGGCACCGGAAATACAACACTCATTCGAGATGGAATGAAAAACTGAGATAAAATCCCAAATAAATATCTGGCACAGTACTAATTGCGTTTTAAAAGCTGCCACCGGAGAGCAGATAAAACGGTGGTGTATTTCATTAGTGGCTCCCCTAATTCACCCTGTTTATGCCAGCCGGCTCTGTTAAATCGCCCTGTAATTAAAGACCAGTTCTTTGTGTCCTGTAATTTAGAGCATTATCAAAATATGGCAAGTTATTAGACATAAGGAAATGGAAACACACACTATTTTCAAAGGGTGTTTTTAGGTGGAAAATGGGAGTTTTAAAAGCGGCTCAGTGCATGAGCCGAGAGGGTAGGTTCCCAGCAGGGGCTTCAGTCTGACTCAGGGACCTGGTGACTTTTCATTATCGCACGGTGGCACCGATAGAGACGTGACTTTGTTGTGAGCTACCAGAAGAAGCTGCCTTTTGGCCTTTGCTCTGACACTGGCGTAGGGAAGCTGTTTATCCTCCCTTTAGGAAGGCAGCACAACACAGTCACCGCCTGCACCCTCAACCCACCCAGGCCAAGATCACTTGTTTACCATGCGCTGGACTGACCGGGTGGAGTCAATGAAGAGAGACAGAGGGCACACGATGAATGCATAATCAGGAAGAAATAAAGAACCGGCTTGTACAACATTCACAACTATCTGGCCTACCAATCCAGGGAGAGATGATGTTACCACATGTAAATCTACATACCCAAATCATCTGGATAAACCAGGCCTCTAAAATGCACTTTGGGCTACAGTCATCTGGGTATTGCCAATGGATCCTGGCTTGAAAGAACTGGTTGAAGTTTAGCACAAACTGTATTTTTAGGACCCAATATTTGGACACTCTGGATATATAGATCCTGTTTCTTTTTTCATATGGCATTTGTTAAGCGCTTACTATGGGTCAGGCACTGTACTAAGTGCTGGGGTATATAAAAGCTAATCAGGTTGGACACAGTTCATGTTCCACATGGGGCTAACAGGATTAATACCCATTTTACAGATGAGGTGAGGGAGGCTCAGAAAAGTGACTTGCCCAAGGTCATACAGCAGATAAATGCCAGAGCTGGGATTAGACACATTCCCTGCCCACACTAATCTCCTGCCTGAAATCATCTCCTCTGGACACGAGAAGTCCTCAAAAAAAAAAAAAAATGATACTGATTGATTACAGGCAAAATTCTGAATGCTGTCAATTTAGACTGTAAGCTCATTGTGGGCAGGGAATGTGTCTGTTACACTGTTGTGTTGTTTGCTCCCAAGTGCTTAGTACAGTGCCCTGCACACAATAAGAGCTCAATAAATAAGATCGATGGATCAATCAGTAGTGTTCCTTGATTATAGAGAAGCAGCGTGGCTTCTAATCCTGACTCCGCTACTTGTCAGCTGTGTGACTTTGGGCAAGTCACTTCACTTCTCTGTGCCTCAGTTTCCTCATCTGTAAAATGGGGATTAAGACTGTGAGCCCCACGTGGGACAACCTTGATTACCCTCCAGTGCTTAGAACAGTGCTTGGCACATAGTAAGTGCTTAATAAATACCAACATTATTATTATTATTATTATTATTCTTACAAGCAGCATGACAGTGGAAAGAGCACAGGCTTGGGAGTCAGAGAACTTGAGCTCTAATCCCAGCTCAGCCACTTGTCGCTGCATGACCTTGGGCATGCCGCTTAACTTCTCTGTGCTTCAATTACCTCGTCTGTAAAATGGGGATTAAGACTGTGAGCTCCATGTGGGACAATCTCATTACCTTGTATCTACCCAGAGCTTAGAACAGTGCTTGGCACATTGTAAGTGCTTAACAAATACCATTATTATTATTATTATTATCACCTTTACGCACAGCACTTTACTGAACACTAGGAGAGTACAATAGAATTAGTAGATGTGATCCTTGTCCTTAAGGAGAGATATGAAATTGACACTACAGCTCTTTCCCT